>NC_062554.1:57890759-59367565 GCF_016906955.1 Phacochoerus africanus | reverse complement strand
CACCACACACACACCTCCCCACCACACACACCTCCCCTACCAAATACACACACACCACCACTATCACCACCACTGCCAAGTCCTCTGAATTTCTTCCCTGTTCCTCAAATGGAAAAGCACTAGGAGAAGCCTGTTTCTTTGCTGCTCTAGCCACACTAACTGCCTTCTTGTTCCATGAATATATAGCCCATGATGGCCTCAGAGAACTAGCCGTGGCTGTCCTGGAATACTTTTTCCTTAGATACGTGCATGGGCAGCCCCCTCACCTGCTTCAAATCTCTGCTTAATTGTCACTTTCTCAATGAAAGGAACTGTGACAACCGTATGAAAATCATAGACTTTCCTCCAGCCCCAATCCCTGTATCTTCCTCTATGTGAAAATTTCCAACAACATTTAAGATCATGTAAGTCTGTATAACTGACTTATTTTGTTATGTTATTGATTATTGTTGGCCTCACCTTCTAGAATAGAACACATGTGGGCAAGGATCTTTGCCTTATCTGTTCATGGATGTAACCCAAGCCTCTAGAATACTTGGAGATGCTTATTTGTAGACACTTAACAAATATTTGTTGAATGATGGAGAGCAGAGTCACCAGGAGTGCGGTGAGCATGGTGAGGAGACATTTGATTTACCAAGGCCTTTCTCCTTCACCTCTTTCCATTTCCCTACTTCCTTTTCCTTCCTTTTCTCTACTCTCCCTCCCTCTCCTGTGTCCTTCTTACCAGTCTGTGAGCACCACCTCAGAGGCTTGCTCAGGCAGGCTGTGGGCTTCAACTTAAATAGCTTTCCACTGTTAGGTCACGAAGTCATATTTCTAAATAAATAACCCTCCCAAACTGATGTGGGCAAACGAATTATGTGCCCTTAAAATCTACCTCTGGGAGGCGGGGAGCTTCTTCTCTACTCCATCACTTTCAGAAAACCTCTTCCCTGCAAGGACACACCCAGCCCTCAGCCTGCGCTTAGCATATGCTCTGTGGGAACAAAGTTGATTTCCTTTAGAGTGGGACCACTTTTGCAAAGCGCATAAATGCTGTGGAAAGTCACGTCTGATGAACAATCTAAACCATCACCCTGCTTGACCTCTGTGGGTCAGAACCAAAATCATTACAAACCCTTGAAGCTAGATCTCTGGTTTTAAAACCAGAATGGGGGAAAAAAGTCCTAAACCCAGGAGTTCCTGTTATGGCTCAGCAAGTTAAGAACCAGACCAGTATCCATGAGGATGTGGGTTCAATCCCTGGACTCACTCAGTGGGTTAAGGATGCTGCTTTGCCACAAGCTATGGTATAGGTCATAGATGTGGCTCAGATCTGAGTTGCTGTGGCTGTGGTGTAGGCCTGCAGCTGCACCTCTGATTTGACCCCTACAACAGGAACTTCCATATACCGCAGGAGCAGCTACGGCCCTAAAAATAAATAAATAAATAAATAATAAAACCAGGGTGGTCCACTATACGGGCCTGGAACCATGGTTATGCCATTCTTGCAATAAGTACAAATGCTCTCAGAGTAACTACTTCAGAAAACAGTGCTTGTGTGTGTCTTCTGAGAATGTCATTTAAAAACCGTTATTCTGTCATCACACCTCATCATTTCATAGGACTCCTAAGCTGTCTTTGTTTAAGTCACTATATCTGAGGGATGGGGGTTAAGACCGTTTTCTTCCTTGTTAGGTGGGGAGACTGGGAAGATAAGGAAGGGGAATTCCAGAAAAGAAAGGTGTCCTATCAGCTGTGAACCAGCCTTTTAATCCTGAAATGAAGTAGTCATGGGGGCAGAGAACCACAAGGCACTGTCTTGCTTTTCATTGCCCTATCCATCTTCTGCCTCCTCTTTCTCATTGAGTGTTTTTTAGTAGATTTAACCTTCTGGGTTGTTCTCTAGGCCCCATCATCCTCCAATTTCCCCCACACCCCCACTGTGCATCCTCTCCCTTCTCCCCCTGGGACCCATTGTGGACCTGTCTCCTTTCCCTGCCCCTGGCTGAAGCCTCCAGCAGCTCTTGGGGAGGCCTTGCTGACACAGTAAAATAAAGTCAGAAAGCTGGGTTAATTTGAGTGGTTTTTCTTCACATTTAAGATGGCTATTTTGGCGTTGATGGCTGGCAATAAAAGTCCTTTTAGTGAGGGAAATCAAATCGTCTTATACAAACACAAATGGGTCTATATCATGATTATCCTAATGTAATTGGACAATGAACTCTGATTATGGGTGTTAGTTCTTGCCTTTCTTGATGTACCCTCAGGCTAATCTGGCAACTGCCTGACTGATGCTTACCCTTTGTAAGGGGTAGACTTTATCATGAATATGCTGCCTTTCTTACATTTGGCTTCTCTATACCCAAGACTTTTGAGCATGAGGTATGAAAACTCTGTAGTATTGGTTTTGTAGACATTTCCAGAAATTTTCTGCAGTGAGACATAATAGAGTCAAAACTGGGAGAAAAGAATCAAGCTGGTCATCAAACAAAATTCCCATATGCAAAGTCTGCTTACCCCCTACTCAGGCTCCTGAGAAAGTGAAGGAATCCATGTTCAGAAAGGAAATGTTTAGGATGAGGCAGAAATGTGCTGTGGAAAATAATCTCTGCTTGTCAGTAGGAGATAAGTTACTTACCTGCTCAGGAAAAGATGCCCATTTATCTTGGAGAATGCCATTGCTCTGTGTATATTAAATAACTTATGATTAAAAACGTATTGTGGAGATTTAATAACACTGCAATCAATGTCTTCTGTAACTAGCTGCCTACTGCTTGTTTTTTTATTATTAAAATACAGTTGATTTACAATGTTGTGCCAATGTCTGCTATATAGCAAAGTAACCCAGTCATACACACGCACACATATACTTATATACAATGCTTATTTATTTAAATTTTTAGTATGATTGATTTATAATGTTATGTCAATTTCTGTTGTACAGCAAAGTGACCCAGACATACATATATATATATATATATATATACATACATATATATATGCATATTCTTTTTCTCACATCATCCTCCATCATGTTCCATTACAAGTGATTAGATATATAGTTCCCTGTGCTATACAGCAGGATCTCATTGCCCATCCACTCCAAATACAAGACTACTACTAACCCCACATTCCCATTCATCCCACTCCGTCCCCCTTCCCCCTGGCAAACACAAGCCTGTTCAACATGTCCATGATCTTTTCTATTCTGTCAACAGGTCATCATTTGTGCCATATTTTAGACTTCACATATAAGTGATATCAGATGGTATATGTCTTCCTCTCTCTCTGACTTTCACTTGTATGAGAGTCTCTAGTTCCATCCACGTTGCTGCAAATGGTATTATTTTGTCCTTTTTTACAGCTGATTAATATTCCATTGTATATATATATGCCACATCTTCCTAACTGATTCATCCATCAATGGGCATTTAGGTTGTTTCCGTGTCTTGGCTATTGTGAATAGTGCTGCAATGAACATACAGGTGCATGTATCTTTTTCAAGGAAAGTTTTGTCTGGATGTATGCCCAGGAGTGGGATTGCTGGGTCTTATGGTAGTTCTATAGTTTTCTGAGGTATTTCCATGCTGTTTCCCATAAGGGTTGTACCAATTTACATTCCCACCAATAGAGTAGGAGGGTTCCCTTTTCTCCACACCCTCTCAGGCATTTGTTATTTGTTGACTTGTTAATGATGGCCACTCTAACTGGTGTGAGGTGGTACCTCACTGTGGTTTTGATTTGCATTTCTCTAATAATTAGCGATGTTGAGCATTTTTTTCATGTGCCTGCTGGCCATCTGTATGTCTTCTTTGGTGAAAAGTCTGTTTAGATCTTCTGTCCATTTTTCAATTGGATTGTTTGTTACTTTGTTGCGGAGTTTTATGAGTTGTTTATATATTTTATAGATTAAACCTTTGTCAGCTGAGTCATTTGCAAAATTTTTCTCCCATTCTGTGGGTTGTCTTTTTGTTTTTTAATTATTTCCTTTGGGAGTTCCCGTCGTGGCGCAGTGGTTAACGAATCCGAGTAGGAACCATGAGGTGGCAGGTTCGGTCCCTGCCCTTGCTCAGTGGGTTAACGATCCAGCGTTGCCGTGAGCTGTGGTGTAGGTTGCAGACTCAGCTCGGATCCCGCGTTGCTGTGGCTCTGGCATAGGCCGGTGGCTCCGGCTCCTATTCAACCCCTAGCCTGGGAACCTCCATATGCCGCGGGAGCGGCCCAAGAAATAGCAACAACAACAACAATAACAACAACAAAAGACAAAAAAAAAATTATTTCCTTTGCTGTGCAGAAGTTTTTGAGTTGAATTAGGTCCCATTGGTTTATTTGCATTTTTATTGTCTTTATTCTAGGAGGTGGATCAAACAAGATGTTGCTATGACTTATGTCAAAGAGCTTAATATTATCTTCCATTATGGTCTATCCCAAGAGACAGGATATAGTTCCCTGTGCTATACAGTAGGACCTCATTAATTATTCATTCCAAATGTAATAGTTTGCATCTACTAACCCCAAACTCCCAGTCCATCCCACTCCCTCCCTTCCTGTTGGCAACCACAAGTCTGTTCTTTGTGTCAGTCTGTTTCTATTTTGTAAATAGGTTCATTTGTGCCATATTTTAGATTCCACATATAGGTGATATCATATTGTATTTGTCTTTCACTTTCTGACTTACTTCACTTAGTATGAGAATCTCTAGTTGCATCCATGTTGCTGCAAATGGCGTTATTCCATTCTTTTTATGGCTGAGTAGTATTCTTGTAAATAGTGCTGCTATGAACATGGGGTTTCAAGTATCTTTTTGAATTATAGTTTTGTCTGCATAGATGCCCAGGAGTGGGATTGCTGGGTCATATGGTAGCTCTGTATTTAGTTTTCTGAGGAACCTCCATAATGTTTTCCATAAGGGTTGTACCAATTTACATTCCCACCAACAGTGTAGGAGTTTCCATTTTCTCCACACCCTCTCCAGAATTTATTAATTATAAAATTATTAATAATGGCCATCCTGACTGGTGTGTGGTGGTACCTCATTGTAGTTTTGTTTTGTATGTTTCTAATAATTAGTGATGTTGAGTACTTTTTCATGGGCCTATTGGCCATCCATATGTCTTCTTTGGAGCTATCTATTTAGGTCTTCTGCCCATTTTTCAATTGGGTTGTTTTTTTGTTTTGTTTTGTTTAGTTTTTGCTTCTGCTGCTGGTGGTGGCGTTGCCTACATGTTAACAGAAACTTACTGTCCTACTGGACTGAGGTTCCCTGTCATAACTACTTTAATTCAAGAGTAATTGTACTGGACCTGGGTGACATAGATCTGCTGGTGTTGATTTTTGTGTACATAGCAGAGCCCACTTCTGTCTGAGGAGCAGATATCACTGCCCTGCCCAGTCTTACTACACAGACCTGCCTGCCTTTGCTCCCCTGCTCATCTCCCCCCTCTCTTCCTGACTTTATTTCATTCACAACCCCTGCATCTTCAAGGCTAAGAGCTCAGAGGCTACCTCCTCCAGGAAGCCTCATCTGCCCTCCATAAGAAGCCAACTCCTCCTCTGAACTTACACATCATGTTTTCTTATCCTCTGTTCAGCAGTCATCACATTTTCTCATTTTGCACCATAACCATCCCTTTATCTCCCCAGACACCTTGTGGCGTCTTAGGACAAGGAAAGCATTCAGTAAAGGTTGAATGAGTGATTAAATGGACTAATGGATGACACTTAGATCACAGATTCTGGGTGCTCTTGACCTAAAGCATTTGTCTTCTTAATCTTTCTCCTGCTCCGGGACTGGGGTCCATAGCTGAGAACCTAATTCCGCCTCTTATTCCATCACTCTCAGATCATCTCTGCTGAACTGGACAACCAGACTGGATTTTAGCAAACACAGAGATGGTTTCTGATGCCTAATAAGTGGCCTGTGGTGCCAGTCAGTTAATTATAGCATGTGAGTGCAAGTGGACTTGAGCATAATTGGAAACCAAGCCATTTGTCCAAAGTGTGGACATGCAAGAAGCACTCTGCCACCTTTTGGAACTCTTTAAGTGTGGATTTTCTCTTTGGGGCATGGGTTCCTCTGAGGTTCATAAGCCAAATATTTCATTTTGGCACTAGCTCATACACTGCCTTTTACTTCTATTTATCTTTTTTTAATTTTTTTAAATAATTTATTTTTTTCCCACCGTACAGCAAGGGGATCAAGATATCCTTACATGTATACATTTTTCCCCCACCCTTTGTTCTGTTGCAGTATGAGTATCTAGACATAGTTCTCAATGCTACTCAGCAGGATCTCCTTGTAAATCTATTCCAAGGAGTGTCTGATAAGCCCAAGCTCCCGATCCCTCCCACTCCCTCCCCCTCCCATCAGGCAGCCACAAGTCTCTTCTCCAAGTCCATGATTTTCTTTTCTGTGGAGATGTTCATTTGTGCTGGATATTAGATTCCAGTTATAAGTGATATCATATGGTATTTGTCTTTGTCTTTCTGGCTCATTTCACTCAGGATGAGATTCTCTAGTTCCATCCATGTTGCTACAAATGGCATTATGTCACTCTTTTTTATGGCTGAGTAGTATTCCATTGTGTATATACACCACAGCTTCCAAATCCAATCATCTGTTGATGGACATTTGGGTTGTTTCCATGTCCTGGCTAATGTGAATAGTGCTGCAATGAACGTGCAGGTGCATGTGTCTCTTTTAAGTAGAGTTTTGTCCAGATATGTGCCCAAGATTGGGATTGCGGGGTCATATGGAAGTTCTATGTATATATTTCTAATGTATCTCCAAACTGTTCTCCATAGTGCTGTACCAGTTTACATTCCCACCAACAGTGAAGGAGGGTTCTCTTTTCTCCACAGCCCCTCCAGCACTTGTTATTTGTGGACTTATTAATGATGGCCATTCTGACTGGTGTAAGGTGGTATCTCATGGTTGTTTTGATTTGCATTTCTCCTATAATTAGTGATGTTGAGCATTTTTTCATGTGTTTGCTGGCCATCTGTATATCTTCCTTGGAGAAATGTCTATTCAGGTCTTTTGCCCATTTTTCCATTGGTTGATTGGCTTTTTTGCTGTTGGGTTGTATAAGTTGCTTATATATTCTAGAGATTAAGCCCTTGTCCGTTGCATCATTTGAAACTATTTTCTCCCATTCTGAAAGTTGTCTTTTTGTTTTCTTTTGGGTTTCCTTTGCTGTGCAAAAGCTTTTCAGTTTGATGAGGTCCCATGGGTTTATTTTTGCTCTAATTTCGATTGCTTTGGGAAACTGACCTGAGAAAATATTCATGATGTTGATGTGAGCGAGTGTTTTGCCTATGTTTTCTTCTAGGAGTTTGATGGTGTCCTGTCGTCTATTTAAGTCTTCCAGCCATTTGGAGTTTATGTGTGTGCATGGTGTGAGGGTGTGTTCTCGTTTCATTGCTTTGCATGCAGCTGTCCAGGTTTCCCAGCAATGCTTGCTGAATAGACTTTCTTTTTCCCATTTGATGTTCTTGCCTCCCTTGTCAAAGATGAATTGACCATAGGTGTCAGGGTTTATTTCCGGGTTCTCTATTCTGTTCCATTGGTCTGTCTGTCTGTTTTGATACCAGTACCATGCTGTTTTGATGACTGTGGCTTTGTAATATTTCTTGAAGTCTGGGAGAGTGATGCCTCCTGCTTGGTTTTTGTTTTTCAGGATTGCTTTGGCAATTCTCGGTCTTTTGTTGTTCCATATAAATTTTTGGATTGTTTCTTCTAGTTCTATGAAAAATGTCACGGGTAATTTGATATGGATTGCATTGAATCTGTAGATTGCTTTGGGTAGTATGGCCACTGCTATTCAACATAGTTTTGGAAGTCCTAGCCACAGCAATTAGACAAACAAAAGAAATAAAAGGTATCCATATAGGAAGAGAAGAGATAAAACTGTCATTGTACGCAGATGACATGATACTATACATAGAAAACCCTAAGGACTCAACCCAAAAACTATTTGAACTGATTAATAAATTCAGCAAAGTAGCAGGCTATAAGATTAACATTCAGAAGTCAGTCGCATTTCTGTATACCAGCAATGAAATATTTAAAAAGGAATACAAAATACAATACCTTTTAAAATTGCACCTCACAAAATCAAATACCTCGGAATACACCTGACCAAGGAGGTAAAGGACTTATATGCTGAGAACTATAAAACTTTAATCAAAGAAATCAAAGAAGATGTAATGAAATGGAAAGATATTCCATGTTCATGGATTGGAAAAATCAATTTTGTTTTGAATTTTTGTCTAGTAGCTCCATATACACCATAAGCACTTTGAAGGCAAAAATTCAAGCCATATACTTCTTTGTATCTCACATATTACCATGGTCTCACATATGATATAGACTCAAAAAATTGATAGGATTTTTCCAGTACAGTATATCCATAATAAATAGAAGAATGAGGTGATGGAGTAATTTTTTATGGAGATGATATTTTGCTCAAAGTAGTCAGAAGAAAATATTTTATGGTCATGAGATTATAGTTAAGTAAGACTAGTGGAGTCTTATTTTTCATCCCAGAATGCTGCCTCTACCCAGAACATCTTTTCTTTAGGAAACTCTACAGGTTTGCAGACTCTCCTATGTGGAGTAGAAGCTTTCCTAGATGGTGAGATGTGACTTTGCAGAATGAGATTGCATTTAGGACACAGTTTGAGATTATTAAGGGTTTTCCCTCTCTGTACTTTATCCAGCAGAAATGGTTCAGCAAGTGAATATTTCCTATTTACTTTTGGCAGAATTCAAAAGGATTTAGCTCAAAACCAATTTTATTTCCTAGAGTTTCATGCTACCTAGGATTCCAATGAGATTGGGATTCATGAGGTTTTCTTTTCAATAGATACCTAAAATCAGATATACAGACTCAAGGGAAGTTATAATAGTGAGATTTTACCTTGAGCTAAAAATGGCACCACACAGCCTCTTTACCAACTCTCTTTGTACAGTGGGATGGACAAAACTGGCATGTTTTCAATTTGCTGAACACCCTTGTGTCCTCAACTTGGAAGCTTGTGGGCTAGACTTGCTGACTAAATTGGGGATGGGCTCCCCCAAGTTTCTCTAGAAGAGGGTTTCCTCTCTGCGTTGAGAAGACAGGGGTCTGTGACATCTCTAAACGTCCTCCACAAGCATTCTTTAATTCAGTCCCACTGAGTTCTTCAAGAATACCTTTGTACACCCACTTATACAGGAACTTGGCTTTTGTTTCCTTTGCTTTTCTGGAATGTGATGCCCTTTCGCATCTTGGCTATGGCTTCCCCACTTTTTGGATCATGGCTTTGTCACTCTTGGCTATCCTGGGTGGTCCTAGGACCTGGTGGCACCTCTTGCTGGAGGTCTGTGATACCTCCTCAGAGCTGGGAGGAAGCAGTGCTGAATGTCCAGTTGGCTGCCTTCATTAAAAGCAACTGTCTCTTCCTTTCTTCCTTCCCTGTCATCCTTGGAGGGCATGGATGGCAGTCAGCTGGCAAGTGCTCTGGCCTTGGGTTGGTATTAATAAGAAAGAGTAAGAGATCTGTTCAGCTTAGATAACCACACAAATTGCATTGATGCCTTTTTTCCCTTACATTTTTTTTTAAAAAAAAGGTTAAGGTATTTTTCTATCACAAAAATAAGAAATCAAACGAATGGCTAATCTCATGGTCCCTCCTTCGTATGCATTTCAGCTAGAGGAGATTAGCCATCTCTCAGGAGATTGGCACCTTGCAAAGGAAGCATTCTCTTCTTTTCTGTTCCATGGATTTTCCTCTATGAGTCACTGAAGACATGCCCTCAGCTGAGAGCAGTAAAATTATTTAGCATTGGGGGTGGTGCCACATTTTGCCTTGAACATATCAAGGTGTTAAACAACTAAAGGGAAGAAAGAGAAGAGCAGAAACAGCACTTTTTCAAAGAGGATGTGTTTCAGAGCATCTCCATTGGGAAAACCTGTTTCTTGGTTCCAGGCCTCTTGAAGGTGGATATAGGAGCAGCCACACCATGGAGGAAGAAGTTGTAAGAGCCTGGCCTAGCGGGGAAGGGGCCTGGGCACCGTGCTGCCCTCCGATTGCTGTGCTAAGGGTCAGGACCACACTTTGCCTTTTGAAGGTGGGGTTCAAGGAAGTGGCCAGTAAAGATATGAAATGTGTCTAATTTATGTAAATCCTCACCATCCATGTGAGCACGTGGTTTAGTAATTTGCCTGATGGCAGCTTTTCACCCCTTGTATCTTTTCTTCAGACTGGGAACAGAAGATACCTTGGTTGACTCCTAGAGGGATCCATGAGCAGAGTGTGTTGCTGATTCCAAAACAGAATGGCATTCTTTCTGATGAGGAAGGAACACCCTAGAGTTTATAGGTGGTTTTTTTTGTTTTTTGGTTTTTTTTGGTTTTTGGTTTTTGGTTCTTGCATTTCTTTTATTAAAGTATAGTTGCTGTACTATGCTGTGCCAGTTTCTGCTGTATAGCAAAGTTACACAGTCATATATCATACTTTTTCTCATATCATCCCCCATCATGTTCTACCCCAAGAGCTTGGACACAGTTCCCGTGCTATACAGTAGGACTTTGCTTATCTATTCTAAATGTAATGGTTTGTATCTACTAACCCCAAACTTCCAGTGCATCCCACTTCCCTCCCCCTCCCCCTTGACAACCACAAGTCTGTTCTCCATGTCTGTGAATCTGTTTCTATTCTGTATATAGAGTTTAGTTTTGACTCATGATTTAGGACACAAATGAACAATGGTGTAATTGATGCATAAAGGTTTTTCCTCCCATATCATTTTCTTATTACACTTTTTTTAAAGTTAATTATAGATTCACATGCAGCAGTAAGAAATCATGCAGAGAGAGTCTATGCACCCAGTTTCCTCCATGGTAACATCTCATAAAACTGTAGCACAATCTCACAGCCAAGATGCTGACAAACACGAAATCCACTCATCTCATCCCTCATTTTATTTGCACACAGTTGTGTGTTTAGTTTTATGCAATTTGATCACATGTGGGTTCCTATATCCACCACCAGAGTCAAGATTCTGAATGGTTCCAACACCATAAGTGACCCTTCCACCGCCCTACCCCATCCCTCATCCCTCACCTGGTTATCACTAAATGTGTTTATTATTCTATAGTTTTGTCATTTTGAGAATGTTACATAATTGGAATCGTACAGCAGGTAATCTTTGGAGATGGACTTTTTATAGCATAATTTTTTGAGTTTTATCTAGGTGGTTGTGTATCAATAATCCCCTCCTCCCCATGGCTGAGTAGGATTCCACGGTGTGGCTGTGTCCCAGTCTGTTTAACTATCTGCCAATTGAAGGACACCTGGGTTCTTTCCTGTTCTTGGTTATCAAAAGGAAAGCTGCTATAAATATTTGTGTACAGGTTGTGTGAATATAATAACCTCTGGGAAAGGAAACCTTTTAAATCCTACCTTCCCTCACACATTTTCACTCCTCTGAACACTGTCTCCACAATCACAGCTCACAGACACAGCACACCCATCTTCCCAGGTTAATTATGATGCATTAACAGGGAGGTGGGGTGAGCAAGGATATGCCTATGTCATAAGGTGGAAAGAAAGGGGGAAATGCCTCAGAGTCACTCCTCCTGTCAGATCCAGCCCAAGCTCTGCATCCTCGCGACAACCATCCCCCCCTCTCATGGGGCTTCTCCCTCCGCTTTGCTTGCATTGCAAGAAGCCCACCCTGCAGAGAAAGCAGAGGGGGCGTGGCCCACATGTCCTTGAAATGAACTTGCCCCTCTGGCAGGTGGTTGACATGAAGACTATACATCCTTGTTCCCTCTTAATGGGGTTGGCACTGAGCAGGAATGTGGGGAAGGAAGAAGAGGAGGTTTTGGAAAGAAGCAAGAGCAGTTCACTGACTGCATTTGTAACCATCTTCCAAGGGGCCATGCTCACCTCCACAGGAGCTGTTTTTCACTACCCGCCTAGTGCTGAATAAAGGATGGGACAGAAGGGAACGTTTGCTGGTCCGCCTGGTGACTCTGCCTAGACTCAGGGAGTCCCGGTCTTTGCTCACTATTTTCCTTCCTCCACACAGGAGCAGGGATCCTCCTTCCCTGTACACCCCATGTACTATCCTTGGACTTCTGAAAGGAGAAAAGGCTTCTTCCCACCTTCGGGCTCCACCCTCTGAAATGTCACCCATGCGCTGGAGTGTGTGTCGCTGCTATCGTTGTTACCAGCCACTTCCCTTCTCAGGAAGGCCGTTACAAATGGTTACTCTTCTGCCTTCTTCTATTAATGAGTTAATGCCTTGTATATTCATCTAAACCTCACATTTGCATTTTTCAGGTGCTTACATATGTCCCAAACATAGTACCAAGCCAATGCCACGGGGACAAAAATTAGACAATTCTCCAGGGTTTACCGTTTAGGTGAAGGATGGGGTGGGGTGGGGGCATGGAGCTCAAGCCTCATCAGCCCCAAAACAGGAAATGAAATGAGTGTGGCCCAGAAAAAAAAGAGACAGTGTGGCAGCCATTTAGAAAAATGCCTTTTGTCAATTAAGAGGAATTAGGTCAGAGGTTTTCACCCTTTTCAGAGGCAGTGAGGCAAAATGACTTAAAAATCCAAAGTAGAAATAGTGCACCTTTGAAATACCTGCACATGTGTGTGTGTGTGTGTGTGTGTGTGAGATAGAGAGAGTGAGTGTGTAGGCCCTATGTGCTTAAATGAGTCTGGTTTTTGCAGAATTTGGTCAATAATTATGCTTATTAAACTCCCCCAAATTATTAAATAAAGTCTCTGTGAAAAAAAAAATCTCTCTTGGCTGAATGTCCTTCCAGCCTGACCTGTTTTTGAAGCTCGGGGCCCCTTCATGTCTGTCTTGCTGTTTGTCCTCTGACGCTGGCTCAGAGCACCCCATTCAATTGGTAAAACTGTACCAAGTGCACTGGCTTCCAGTTAATACCCCGTTCTCTGTGCTTTGCTTTGCCTTCAGTAAGTGTGTTATGTGTTATGTGGGAGTGTGTGGACTCTGGGCGATGGGAAAGAGGGGTCTGCTATGTCCTTTGCGGGAGTCTATTGTATGTTAGTATTAACGGCACTGTCTTCTGGGTTGCAGAAGGTCCCAGAGGCTGGGTTAGACCATGTAGGAAGGTCACCAAGACCCATGTTACTAGGAGCAGGCTGCCTTGCCAACCACAGAACCACCTTCATACCTGAATTGCACACAGGCAAACGCACATGCACTCACATACACACACTCACACACACCAGTGTTCCCCCCAGTTCTGCCTGAACCAAAGGTGGAGAGGCTACACTTCCAGAAGGCAGTTTCTCACCACCACCTACACACTCCAAGCCATGATTCACATTTAACAACTAAGGCCAATGAGGCCAGAAACATTTTACGGCCTTGGTGTATTAGTATCACCAATTTTATAATATATTGGTGTGTGTCTATATATATATAATTTATTGATATAATAAGAGCCAAGGCATTTGTTCATTTATCGCCATCTGTCCTTGGAAATAATGCCACCTGAGTGGTCCAAATGAGACCTAAAGTGTACCCGTCCACAGAGCCATAAAGCCATCCCAAGTTGGCCTGAAACCTTGGCACTGCCTCCTGCCCACCCTCTTTTGAAGAGTAGAGGCATCCTGAAAATGGCCTCCATCCCCCCTCCTCTCTCTCTCCCTCAAAAAGTAAATGAAAGTCAGCAAGGTGTGATTCTGAATGCTTAATTTGACACCTTGCTCTCTGGTTCTAGAGACATCTCCGTGACTATGAAGCTCTGACTCCACATGAGATGCTGCATTTGCTGGAGCAGTCGGGAGACCCAGGACATCACTGAGATGTCAGTGGGTGGTTCTGAAACCTGTTCTCAGGGAGACCTGAGCCATGGGATGCTCTGGGCAGCGGGAGGATCTGGAGTTATGTTCACCTCTTCTTTTCCTGCCTCAGTGTGCAGTTTTGGAGTTTCTCTCTTTGGGAAATCTTGGCTCTGGTGCAGAATTTCTCATCCAAGGGGTAGCAAGATTTTGATTTGTTTATTTGTTTGTTCATTCATTTCTGTGGATTTGGTTAAGCTTGATACATTTTAGGCAACCTGTCCAAAATCATAAATTAGCATCAGCGATTCAAGATTACTGATTTCCTCAGGGTTTTGGCAGAATTAACAGTCACCTTTCCCTCCCTTCCTTCCTTCCTTTGAATTACAGAATTTTAAAAAGGCCTTAGGAATCATGCAGGTTTCCTTCCTACCCCTGTGAGATGTGAAGCAGGCCTGCACCCAGCCCTGCCTGGAGCAGTGGCTCTCAGCAGGTGCACAGAGCTGCAGCCATGGTCCCTAAACCATTCACAGGTGTGCCTCTAAGTATTAATGATGGGGGAAAACCTTGTTCTTATAAAACTGAGCACACGGAGCAGTGTAGTGATGCCTGAGCTGGGAAGGTGTGGCGTGACCTGCTGCTGACAGGAGCACAGCTTAGAGGAGGTTTGTGCAGGAGAACGAGAAGCTGGTGGAGGCAAACGTTCTCTTCCATCACCTCCAGAAGGTACCAGGTCTCTGGAGGGCAGGGTTCTGAGGCAGCCAGCTCTGTTCTCACTGAAGGGCGCGGCTACAAGATGACCCAGGCAGGTGTGGAACAATTGTGGACCTTCCTGCAGTTGGTACAACTTATTTCTAGACCACGGTAGGGACGGCGTGGGGATTATTGCTTACTTGCCTGACGCTCTTTTGAAGATCTCATGTTAAAATAATGCCACGGATGCAAAATTGTTGAGAAGTAGTACCTTGCCCCTTTTCAGGATGGAGGCTCATGCCCTCATTAGGCAGTCTGTTCCAGTCGGTTCCAGTTTGTTCCAGTTTTGCACTCTTCAGTCTTGCACAGATTAAATTAAGATACTTGCTTACACCAACCTGGCTCTCCATACCTTCCATGTAAAAAGTTTGTATTTATCTTTTGGAATAGAGATAAATATACCAAACATAGTGTTTGCCAAAACTGCCATACACAAAATCCTATGGGAACCCTTTTGAGGTATGGACTCAGCAATCCCACCCAAAGACACTCCAAAATGTTATCTATTTGTCTAAATTTCATAGGTATTACTGGGACAGCCAGGTTTGGGATATTCCCCAAAATGTTCAGCCAGGCGTTAACTCTTTGGGGCTAATTAAAGCTTTTTAAAAATAACCTAAGGACCAGGCTACCAATATCCACCTCTCATTCATTGCGCCTTTTCACCAGCCTTGCTTGTAGGCTCACAGGTTTCACCTACATCTCCATCCTGAAAGGGTTGGTCATACTTAATACTTATCTAGATGCACTTTAAATTTAGACTCCCTTAAGACTAAACACCCACGTAGACACAGTCAATGAAGTAAAGTATTTTCTTTTAGGGCACATCATCCTTGCCTGTCTTTCCTTTCAGTTTCAAGTTTCCTAATTAAATGTGTGAACATAGAAACTGTTTTTGATAGGTGCTACCTGTCATGGGTTGTGGTCCATAATGGAAAACCTACTTTTATATTTTTCCTTCTGTTACACTGATGAACCAACATACCAAGGTTAGTAAAAAGGTATAAACATTTTTAACAAGAAGGATAAATAAGCAACTCATCAGGCTCAGAAAGAACTTGATCCCCATCAAGCCTAAAATAGAGCGGCTCCCTGGGACCCTGAGCAGACACCAGCCCTTCCTCCCAGCCACATCCTTTCTGGTCGTTGCCTCTTCCATTTGAATTGAGCTGTGGTCGTCTTCGGTCTGCCTGCATGGACCAGGCCCTCTCAAGTACCACCTGGTTTCCTGTTCCATCTGCTCACCCTGATCCTAGGACACCAAGGAAATCTTTCCCAATGCTAGGGAGCTTATGACAAAAACATCTAAATTCTTCTTCCATGTCTTTGGAATTTCTGGTCTTTGTTCAGACTACTCTTAAAGTACTTATTTCCAGTGCACGAGAAATACATATTTATCATAAACATTTAGAACATCGAGTTTAATAGTCTAAAATAATAGAGAGGTAAAATATAGGTATACACATTTTCCCCAGAAAAACAACAGAAACACACAAAAATTCAATTATTTAACTGGTTCTTTTTTTCACTAAACAGCACACCATGAGCATATTTGTATACAAATGAATGACTTCCTATGCAAGGAAATACCTCCATTTACTATATTGATATAGCATAAATTACTTTTGCTGTTGTTGGGTATCCGGGCTGTTTCCAGTTCTCCACTCTTGTAAATGATAGCAGTCATAATCACTTTTGCATCAGGAGGATTAAGCACCAAAGTATTTTTCTCACTCCTCTAAGAAAACCTGTTTCTCTGATCAGGGTGCGACTTGTTAACCCTCTTCCCCCATGAAGTTTGGAGAATGGTGTTTCTGGGAACCAGAAAGGGGTTAGGTCCCCTGACCTGGAACCTGGGACCCCTGCGAGAGCCTTTCTCCTTCTTTCTCACCAGCTGGGGAGGAGATGGAGCTAGTTGCACTCATTCTTCTGGAATCTGCTGGTGTTCCATTCTCTTCTTCCTTTGTGGTGGTGGGAGGGGCCCCACTTTGTGCCAGAGAAAGTGGAGGACGAGACAAGGGGGAGACTCCAGGGACTGAGCCTGACAACACAGAAAATGCTGACGTAAATTAATCAAACGAGGCATCTCACAGGATTGAATTAGTTCCTGATTTATGGCTGCGGCGCCATGGCTGCCAGCCCGTTTCTTCATGCTCATCCGTTGTTGCTCCTGATTTATGTCAGTCTCAGAGCACTGGCTGACTAGGGGTCCTCATAGGATGGATGGAAGGGAGAGGGCTGCTCCAGCGCAGACCAGCCCTGATCCAATCTTCCTTCCGCCCCTCAGAGCGCAGACCCATCTATCAACTCCATTATTTGCCTCATAAACTCAACGTCTGCATCTTTAGGCTGTTATACTGCAATGGAAGCTGGGCCAGTGACAGAAAGGAAAAAAATCTTTCCTTTTTTTTTTTTAACCATGCTCATTCTTAGAGATTCTTAAACCTGCAGCTATGTCAGTGCTGGTGTGTCTTGTAATGATCTGCAGGAAGTTGCACCTCTTGTGTCAGCCTCCTGGAATTATCATTAATTTTCGTCATAATGAGAGGCATTGGGCATGAATTGCAAAATGCTGTGGTCTGAATCCTGGTGGTTCCCTCCTTGGGGAATCTCTTTGCCCCTGCAACATTTCTTTGTAGGAAAAAGTTTGTTGGGAACACTTTATTGCTCATTCAGAAATCTGAGTCCTAGACGATGTTCTTTTTTTCCATTTACTCATTCTTGTTTTGCTTTCTCAAGTTCTTCCTATATCCTGATTCCTGTACTTCTGTATTTTCTCCAAGTCCCAGTCTTCAAGGATTTTGTGGAGATACAGAGGTAAAATACTTTATCAAATAAATAGCCATATGGTTACAGATATATGGTTGGTAATGGTAATAATTCTGATAAGTGAATTCACAGTTACATAGAGTGTTTCCATTTTTTTAAGCAAGCATAAAAGAAGTCATTATCTTTGGAATTCATGTGAAACATTCTTTTAAATATATTAAGAGGAGAGACTTTCTTAACATAGGTTTGGTGGTTGGAATGGCTAATACCACCTTGAAACAAGCTTTGTGGTAATATGAAAAGTCAAATTCACTAATGATAACTTTGGTCCAGATTTGTCTAAATGATGTTTGATTATCAATGGATGGTATTCATGTTTTAATTGGAAGTGTTATAATTTCCAAATCTATGTCTCAGGAAAACAGTCAACATCTCTGAAATTCAAATTTTTTGTGTCTAAATAGTATCTCCCTCATAAAGTTATTATTAAAATAAAACGAGGAGTTCCTGTCTTGGTGCAGCAGAAATGAATCTGACTAGGAACCATGAGGTTGCAGATTTGATCCTTGGCCTCAATCAGTGGGTTAAGGATCTGGCACTGCCATGAGCTGTGGTGTAGGTCATAAACGTGGCTCGGATCTGGCATTGCTGTGGCTCTGGCGTAGGGTGGCAGCAACAGCTCCAATTAGATCCCTACCCTGGGAACCTCCATACGCCATGGGTGTGGCCCTAAAAAGCAAAAGAACCAGCAAATGAGCCTGCATGTTCATTGCAGCACTATTCACAATAACCAAGACAAGGAATCAACCCAAATGTCCACTGATAGATGATTGGATTAGGAAGATGTGGTATATATACACAATGGAATACTACTCGACCATAAAAAAGAACAAAATAATGCCATTTGCAGCAACATGGATGGAACTAGAGACTCTCATCCTGAGTGAAGTAAGTCAGAAAAAGAAAGACAAATACCATATGCTATCACTTATATCTGGAATCTAACATATGGCACAAATGAAACTTTCCACAGAAAAGAAAATAATGGACTTGGAGAATAGACTTGTGGTTGCCAAGGGGGAAGGGGAGGGACTGGGAGGGACTGGAAGCTTGGGGTAAATAGATGTAGAATGTAGCCTTTGGTATGGATTAGCAATGGGATCCTGCTGTGTAGCACGGGGAACTCTGTCTAGTCATTTAAGATGGAACACTTAATGTGAGGAAAAAGAATGTGTACATGAATGTGTAACTGGGTCACCATGCTGTACAGTAGAAAAATATATATATATAAGTAAATGATTAAAAAAAGGAAAAAAAAGACAAAAGACAACAAACAAATAAATAAAACGAAACGAGATAATGCATTTAATATATTTAGTAGCATACCTGGCCTCTGGTAGATATTTGACACTTGTCTGTTATTTTATTGGTCATTGGTTGGTTCCCTTGTTATTTTATTTCTGGCACAGATATTCTTCCATGTTTCATATTCTCATATCATTAGACATCATCAACTTGACAGCCTACCGAAATGTCAAAAGCAGGAAATTAAACAAATCAACCACTGGTTGCCCTCCATGAACACACAGCCACCACCATCTACACAGACGCCAAAGCCTGAAGTCTGGTGGCACCTCTCCCCACCCTACACTGTGTGTACCCCTTTCCCTTTCTCCACACCACCACACCCTCCCTCCCTTGGAGCCTTTACCCACATGGTTCCCTCTACCTGAACCCATCTGTCCTCATTTCAACTGTTTATTTTCTGGGCACCCTCTGGGTCTCTTTTTCCAAGAGGAGAAGTCACTTCTTCCAAGAAGCTTTCTCAACCCCCTATACCTCTCCTATGGGCTCTTCTAAGGGCTCTGTGCTGCCTTGTACTCTTCCTATCATAGCTCTTGGCATATTACATAGTCAGTAACTCTGGTGTTGGTACTGATCCGTGATCTCTACGATTGGTTGACTGCCATACCCATCATACTGTATCCCCTGCCTTTCATAGATGGAGGAGTAGGTGCTGAGTACTGCACAGCAGAATGCAGGAGTCTGGCTTCAAAGTAAGTTCTAACAGAGTGGAATTTTGAAAATAATTTAAAGGATGTTTTAAATTACAGGAGAGGTAATCTTCCATTTGAGTTCAAAGCCTCTGCCTATTCATGCTATTTCCATACAGGGGTTGATGCTATGCATTCAGATAAGTCCTGAGATTCACATTTTACAGAAGGAGCAGACCAACATTAAATCAATTTCCATGAATTTTTCCAAGAGGGATGAAATAAGCCAACTACATCTGTAGTAACGAGATTCTAGCCCCTGGCCTTCTCCTCAGTATTGCATCTCCTTCACCTCTTCTCTCCCTGAGGTGGTTCTTAAAGGGGCAAAAGAACAAAGATTCCTCATGGTCCCCACCATTGCCATTTCATCAACATCTTTCAAGAATTTCAAGTGGCAAAGAGCACTTTAAAATTTTGACCTCTTCTCCTGGGAAACCAGATCATCAGAAGGATTCCTCACTAAACCTTTGGGAGAAGAAAAGCAGTCTCAGGCTTTGCAAAATTTTCCCTACACAACTTAGCATCAGACACAAGAGCAAACAGTTAGACTGTCTGGTTTCCTGCGGGATATTGATTTTCCCTCTCTGCTGCAGCCTTTTCCACATCCTCTTGGCATCCTCTGCAAAAATGAAACATGAGATTTGAAAAACTAAAAATACTGAAAGTGACAGGTTATTCTAGCATCATAGGTATGTGAAAGTTCCAGTTGAGAGGCGGCCAGTGTAGCACACTGCTGCCCTTCAGGGGTCACCGAGTAGACTTTTAGACTGTGGAGCAAAATTGAGGCAAATCACTGGTATTAGGAACAGCAAGATAAAAGCCTTTTGGAAAAGTGGGCTAGAAGGGCATCAAGAAGCAAATCTGGGGAGATAATGGAAGACCAGGATAATGGCCCCACAAAGCAAATGGGAAATACCTTTGTGGGTTCCTCTTGCAGCATCAGGGTAGGAAACCATATACAGGTGGAAAATGTGAGTTTGGATGATTCACAAGTAAAACAATGAGCTGGATGGCCTATTTTGTTCCCTGAAAATCTCCACCTCAGTTTAGCCTATGCCACAGGTGACTTTGAGCTCTCCGCTGTCAAGGTGGATTGACTGTGTCCACAGCTCAGTTCCACCTCCTAGCCCATGTCAACCCCTATCTCAGAGAGGGAGGGGCTCACAGAGGGAGGGACTCAGGGGACTGCTACAGTCCTGTTTGCTGCCCAGCTGGCTTTAATTTTGCTTCCATTTCAACCCAAGGGAACTCTTGTTCCAGATAACACTTCTTACCTTGGCCTCCAGTTCTGAGCACCAGAACTCGATTCTTACACTTGGCAATGGAATCACTACACTGAAAACTTCCCCTAATGCTTTAGCTCCCACCTATATTTTATATCCTTTCTGGATTGTGCATTCTCCCTGCTGGTTGACATTTTTGGTCACATTCCCCAACTGCATTGCCTCCACATTGCCTAAGCCAATCCCTGGTTTGCTGTTTTATTCCTTAGATGATTGTCTTGAATGCGTCCCAGACTCCCAAGCAGTACCTGGTCACTTCAGTGGAGGATTTAATCCTAAAGATTATTCCCTTCCCGCCATCATTAGATGTGCCTGGACACTGGTCTTCTCTGCTTTTCAAACTAATTCTTTAGTCTAGTTGCACGTTATCTTCTGGCATATGTTCTAAACTGTCCACTGGATATCTCTCTCCATATTTACTAGACAACAGGAACTCTATGTGTGTTAAGTCCCACTGTGTCACTTTCCTTCCAAATCAGCTTCTCCTTCTCTACCCCCCACCCTTTGGTTAATGAATTCACCATCCGACCACTTAACACAGGTCAGAAACATGCGTGTCAAACTGATTGGACTCCCCTTTTCCCTTCACCTCCTCTATCCTCCATCCCTTTGCCTGTAATGTCTATGTACTCACCATGAGTGAGCTCATCTAATCCCATGGATTTAAATATGACCCATATTTTAATGAGATCCACAACACAACGAAAAAGACTGTATGTGTATGCGTACGTCTCCTGGATACTCCACACCAGAGCTGGATATCTAACTGGTATTTCAAATTCAGCATATTCAAAACAGAACCCTTGCTCTCTACCCTCAATGTCCATCTGTTCTACCCACAGTCTTCTCCCATCTCAAACGGCATCACTGTGTTGCTTAAAGCCAAATCTCTCTCTCCCACATCCACTCCAAGGGCCAGTGCTCTTGATGCTTCTCCTGACTCTGTCTAGAACCTGTCCAGTCCTTTCCATCTCCCCTGATACAATCTGAACCCAACTACCAACACAACCTGAACCACTGGAATAACTTCCTTGCTTGTGTCTTTGTTTGGCTTCGGCTTGTCCATTATCCTTTCTGCCTTCAGCAGCTAGAATGATCTACTAGAAATGAAATTGTATCACCCTCTGACTTAAAGCCTCTTACTACTTGCAATTGTACTTTAAACGAAGTCTGGCCAGAGGTGTCCTGTCTTGTCCACTTCCTATGGCCCTTGTCTCCTCCCTAGGTGCCAGCACCCCCCACCCCCCACATTTTCTCTTGCTCATGACATACATGTGCCCATCCAAGGGCTTCTGCATTTGCTCTGCCCAGAACACCTGCACCCAAACCTCTACAGCCTGGAACCTTACTGTCTTTTGAGGGTCAGCTGTAGTGCACCCTGCCAGTGAGACTTGATGAACCAATCTGAATCCGTATCCTTTCTCTGAGCACCATCTTTCACATCACCTATTTTATTCTCTTTGTAGAATGTGTTGCTTTCTGAAAAGACATCACTTGGTTATTTGGTTTTGAATTGCCTGCTTCTTTCTACTGAGATGTGGGCCCCAAGGAAACAGGGGCTTCATCAGCCTGGCTGAGCACTGGTGTCCACCAATGCCTAAGAGTAGCAAGTACTTAATACATATCTGTATTATCAGTTAACTATAGTTAATTGATTCATTAACCAGTATCTATATCTTCACTTGATAAATGATTGTTGTTTGCTCTTTTCCCATGAGTAGCAGATAAGCTATTTTTATATAATTATTAGTTTAGCTGTGTTTAAACTTCTCAGATAATGGGTGAAAGTTCATGGTGCTCTATATCTCCCATTTATCCTTTGCAATAACCCTAGTCAGGTGGGTGCAGATATTTCCTGACCACATGTGATGACACAGAGCACAGAGGTATTAAGATAACTGTCCAAGGTCACTCAGCTGCCCAGAGACTGTGCTGGGATCCCCCAGGGAAGTCTACACCCAGAGTCTATCACTGATCCTGGGGCGGCTGGTTGTTGCTCTTTTGAGGGCAACTGCTTGGTCTTGGACACCAGGTTTTCATAGGATCTCACTTCTAGACATGGCTGAGTGGGTATGAAGGACTCTGATGGCCCCAGCAGGCCCCTGCCTGATCTCAGTCTCAGAACTTCAGCAGCCTGCGGCTTCTACCCCTTCTGGGCTGCAAGATATAATACATGACACCTGGATAAATTTGAATTTCAGATAGATGACAAATGACCTGTTAGTATAAGTTTGGGTCTTCAGCTGGGTCTTCAAAATAGAGGGCAGGGGCTATCGTGTGGAATCCTTGTACTGCTCTGATAGGAAGTCTACTTCATTTACTAAAAGAAAAGTGTTTCTATACCTTTTATAACTCTCTTCCTCTTTATGAACAGGAAAACTCATACAGTGTTCCTTAGTCTTCATGTCTCACCAGCACAAATGATTCTATTTTGTTTTAATGTTTGGTGCCAACGTAAAGACAATGTTTATTTTACTTTCCAAGTACAATATTGTTATAAGACATAGTTATTTTCTTCACTCTACCTATCTTGACATTCTACCAAGATGCATCTCAAGTTTTTTCTTTAAAATAAATCTTTTGTTGTTGTTGTTGTCTTTTGTCTTTTTTAGGGCCACACCCACAGCATGCGGAGGTTCCAGGCTAGGGGTTAAATCGGAGCTACAGCTGCTGGCCTACACCCCAGCCACAGCAACGTGGGATCTGAGCTATGTCTGGAACCTACACCCCAGCTCATAGCAACGCTGGATCCTTAACTAACTCACTGAGTGAAGCCAGGGATCAAACCCACAACCCCCTGGTTACTAGTCAGGTTTGTTAACTGCTGAGCCACGACGGGAACTCCTAAAATAAATCTTAAACATACCTTTCTCAGGAAACTGGCCCGGGCTCCCTTAGGGAGAACACATCTCCATCCCCCAGGCTGCAGTGTACCTTCCACCCCACCTGTCAACACCCGCTGATATTAAGATGCATCTGTGGGCCAGTTGGACCCTGAGGTGCTCATGGCAGAAATTTTTGCTTTCACTTCTGTGTTCCCTGTCCTTTGCAAATCCAATAAATGCATGTGTTCAATGGCTTTACTAATAAAGCATTACAAGCATAATGAAGGGTGACATTACAGCAGCAGAACTTGTATCCTTAGCTCTTAAAAGTAAGGTCTTTGCCTGAAAAATGGCAGAAAACAGTACCAAATAGTCACCCAGGCTTCTCTCATCTCTGCTTGTTACACATTTTTATTTGACATTTAAACTCAGAGAAGGAGAGTTTCACTCTTCTTTCTCCTGCAAATTATGTGACCAAATGATTAAGCAGTAAGCTCCTGGACCCAATCTGGTTAGGTTCAAATCTAGACTCTGTCACTTTGTAGCTGAGTGGCTTGGGAGAGTGTCTCAGTTTCCTTATCTCTAAAGATGGAACAGCCATAGCTACTTTCCCACAGGGTGCAGGCAGTCAGGAGATGGATTAGTAAGGATGTACTACAATTCCTAGAATAGCATCATGAGTGAGGTGTATGAGATTGGGGCAGGCAGGTTGTGCAATCCAACTTCTGTTTGCATCACTGAGTTTTGCTTTTAGAAGAGCTGTTGGTGTCTGGAGGCCTCTGGAAAGATGTGGCCCATGTGATCTTGTGCAAAATGGAACAAACCAAAACTTGCTATCAAGCAATTCACCTTAGATTCCCTGAACTGTACCAAATTTTATATTTCCTTACTTTATCTCTATCTCTATCTATCTATCTATCCATCCATCCATCTATCTTTTGTCTTTTAGGGCCGCACCCACAGCATATGGAGATTCCCAGACTAGGGGTCTAATTGTAGTTGTAGCTGCCAGCCTACGACAGAGCCACAGCAATGCCGGATTCGAGCCATGTCTGCGATCTACACCACAGCTCACAGCAATGCCGGATCCTTAACCCACTGAGCGAGGCCAGGGAATGAACCCACTACATCATGTTCCTGGTGGGATTTGTTTCCACTGCGCCATGACAGGAACGCCTATTTCCTTACTTTATTATTTAAAGCTGTGTTAGCTTGACCTCAGTTTTGACTTTCAGCTTCCTTTGTATTCAGGACACAGTTTTTTTTTGTTTTTGTTTTTGTTTTTTTGTCACTCACTGTTGGCCTCTGTTGACCCCCAAACTTGGGACCCCATGAAAATCATCACGCTCACTCCTTCTTGACCATCTAGTCAGAAGACACAGGCCCTCACTGCCAGAGTCTTCTTCTCCGCTTCCCTTCTCACTCACCCACTCTCCTCCTATCCCCAGCTTCCCAGCACATGACCTTTTTAAGGCCATTTTGCTAACAACTCTTTCTCCGAATGCAAAGCATTCTCCTTCTGGTGGGAATGAACAGCTCTGACATTTCTCGCTGATGTCATTGCTGCTGTCATACAAGTCAGGGAGGTAATTCACCTGTTAGCCCAGGAACACGAAAAGTGACATAGAACATCATGGGTCCCACCCACAGTCAAGTGAGGTCTCTTCCTATTTTCTTGCTGGGACAGGCTGCATAGCTCAACTACTTGTCCTTTTTCCCATGGGGATTAGCTGACATGCCTTCTAGTTTTCATATATTCTTTTAAAAATGCAGAAAGATAAGTGAAGTTAATACCCTAAAGGGGAAACTCTTCTTTTTCTGTAATTTCTTTGGAGGGAGGGGCAAGAGTAATACCTACCCAGATAGATGGGATGTAAAGGAAAAGGACAGATTTTTTAAAAATCATGCAATTTCTGGTTGAGGTGACTTGAGGTGACTTAAGGTGACTATTTGGATGGTGCGGATGTTAAAGGAGATGGAAGAACTGGGGAGGAGGTGGGCAGGGGAGGACTTAAGCGGTGTTGCAGAGAGGTCTGTGATGAGGTAGGTTTGGGGTCTGCGGCATGTGGGTGCTGGTTGAGAACCTTAGAGTGGATGCCATTCTCTTAGAGGTTATGCAGAAGAAAGTCCAGGAAAATGCTCATGTTGAATTTTGATTTCCTTATGAATGGACCATCTTGGGCATGATTATAGCCTGAGGAGAAAGGTGGAGATAGAAAGTGGTTGCAAGAAATTTCCCTCAACACCACAGGCCTGTAGAATGGGCCTTACACAAGGATTGCTGTGGTCAGACTTCTTGATCCAAATTAGAAGGCCACCAGCTTTTTTTTTTTTTTTTTCCTGCAAGCTCAGCTATTTAAACCTTGTTATTATTGTCAAGAATTCCTAGATGTTTGTTTGTTTGTTTGTTTGTTTGTTTGTTTGTTTTGCTTTTGGGGGCTGCGCTCGTGGCATATGGAGGTTCCCAGGCTAGGGGCTGAATCAGAGCTACAGCTGCTGGCCTACGCCATAGCCACAGCAATGCAGGATCTGAGCTGCATCTGCAACCTATACCACAGCTCATGACAACGCCAGATCCTTAACCCGCTTAGGGAGGCCAGGGATCAAAACTGCAACCTTATGGTTCCTAGTCAGATTCGTTTCCGCTGCACTACAACAGGTCCCAGAAAGCCACCAGCTTTTAGATCTGCTTGGAAGTTAAGCAAGCTTAGCATGAAAAGAGGATTACATTTTCTGATAAGACCCAACATAGGTCAGGTGGTTTCCCTTATATTATTTAATTAGCATTTTATATCACCTCTGCTATTTAGGTATTATTAATCTTTTGTTACAGAAGGAAGAAAAGGCCCAATTGGGGAGGACACACACCCAGTTAGGGCCCCAGCAGACTTCCCGTCCTGGCCACCCAGCTGTCAATCTTATCACCTTGAAAGGAGGCACTGTGTACTTTTTTGCTTCTGCAGCACTTCTTCTAAATCATTTTGTGGCTGCATAGTTTAACTTTGTACCTCTTGCTTCTATGTGCTGATATTTTACTATTCTGATGAGAATCCCAGACTGATCATGAGGGGACAGGGACAACAAAACACAGGGGAGAAAAATGAAGTCCATTGGCCATTAATCACATACTTTCTTCTGGATAACACGCAGACACTGCAAAGGCAATGATCCAAAACGATGTCAATACTCATTGAGTGGGATTGCTAAGAGGCTTGAATGCACCCCTACAAAGAGGACAGGTCTGGTAATTGCAAATGAGTTTAATCTGTTTCACATCTGAATTATCCTGGGCTTCATATCCAAATTGGCTTGCTGCTGGAGTTTGTCAGGTCAGCTCCCTTGTTAAGGGAGAGGAAGTCTAGTGACAAAGAGGCATGGCCTGGAGCCAGTCTGCTCAAAAAGCTGGTGTGTGTTGTACACCTATGCACACAACTCAAAGAGGATCCATTGGCAAAAATTTCCTGACACCCCCACCCTCCCCATCTCTACTCCCAGCAGAAGTAATTGCTCTTTCTTCTACTCCCATTGCATATGCTAATATTATACTAGTCACTATGAGTATTAAGAGATGAAAGTACAAACTCTTCCTGGGTTGACTCAGACCAGCCATTAATAGCTGTATGACCTTGGGAAGGTCATTTAATCTCTTTGTCCTAGCTCCATCACATAAAATGGGATGTTAATAATACCTACCTCGTATGGTTCCTATGTGGATTAAATGAGTTAATAGATGTAGGGAATTTATAAAGCTTTCTGGTGAGGCAGGATAGGACCTGGACCCTTTGCTGAAGTGGCTGCAATGCTTGCACCTGGGGAAACATCTCCTCCTCAAGCAATGAAATACAAAGAAACTATAAGGGGCTGTGCACATGAGCAGTTCAGGAAAATTATAGGCAAGAAGATACAAAAAATTGAAACCCCAGCTGTCACTTTTGAAGAGCCTAGAGCAAAAGCAGGGTATTGGAAGCAAATGCAGGGTTCTATGCATGGCCCCTGCACACACCACCACCAAAGTGGTGGACAGAGCATCTAAGCTACCCCTCTTACCTGATCCCTGGACTCACCCCTCGCCCCAGAGAAGCAACCAACTCATTCCTCCCCGCCACCACTCCCCACCCAGGGAACAGGCATGCAAAGAAACCATTGTTTTCGATCCCTGCTGCTGCAGCCTGAGGCCCAGTAGAGGCTTGCCTGAATTTTCCAGTCTAGCCTCTTGGCAATTTCTTTTGATTAAGAAGGGCAAGAACCCTGGTTGGTAACAGAGGTACCTAGGAATTACTACTTAAATGATGGTTATTATCACTAATTTCTTTAAAACATTGCCTATTTCACTGACTTGTGAGAATCTTTTAGGTAATGGCCATGCCTTATTTATTTTCCCCATGGCACTCTGTGAAAAAGAGAAGTCTGGTTACCACTGGTGGAGAGAAGAGAGTGGCTGTCATCTAACTCAGTGTCTGATGATCCACGAATTGGGTGATGAGTGAGCAAACATACATCTTGTGGACCAGTAGCTGATGCAGAGTGATATCTATAAATCTCTCAGATTCCTTGTCTCCATCATCAGGGTAGCCACTGCTGTATAGATGGATTCCACTGTCTTCCAACTCCTTTTGCCTAGATGCCAAGCAGCTGGGGTACACTGGGTCGGAGACTCTGCGTTGGACCTTAGGCTCCAGGGACCAGTGTGGCACAAAGAGGTCCAAGAAGCATCCTGAAGGAAGTTCTGGAGGGGAGCCTGGGGAGGTAGACAAGTATCAAAGTGTATCAGGTAGGGAGGGGGCTGCCACCACAGCATGCAATTTCTGCCCTCTCTTTCTTGGTGCAGTGTGGTAAAACAAGCATGAAACCCAAGAAAAAAACCCTGAGGGCACAATCTCCACTCTCTTCAAAAAGACCATTACATTAACTAGGCAGGAACTTGAAGGAAATGTATTCCAATGGATTCTTTAAAAATGAAAACATAGAAAACATTTTAAAACTCTGGAAGTATAAAGCTCTAGGTTTAATGACAAGGAATGGAAAATGTTGGCCCTCAGGATCTCTGGGAGATTGATTCCAGGACCCTCATGGATACCAAAAGTCTATAGATAGGCAAGTCCCTTATATAAAATAATACAGTATTTGCATATAACCTACTCACATCCTCCCATATAGTTTAATCTGATTTTTAAAACTGAGGTATAGATGATTTATAATATTAGCTTCAGGTGTGCAAAATAGTGATTCAAAACTTTTATGGGCTATACTCCATTTATAGTTATTACAAAATATTGTCTATGTTTCCTGTGCTGTACAATATATCCTTGTAAATTATTTCATGCATAGCAGTTTGTACCTCCTGATCCTCTCCTTCTATATTGCCCCTCCTGCATTCCCTCTTTCCACTGGTAAACACTAGTTCGTTTTGTACACCTGTGAGTCTATTTTTTAGTTATATTCAACAGCTTGGTTTTTTTTGTTTTTTTTTTTGTCTTTTGTCTGTTGTTGTTGTTGTTGTTGCTATTTCTTGGGCCGCTCCTGTGGCATATGGAGGTTCCCAGGCTAGGGGTTGAATAGGAGCCGGAGCCACCGGCCTACGCCAGAGCCACAGCAACGCGGGATCCGAGCCGCGTCTGCAACCTACACCACAGCTCACGGCAACGCCGGATCTTTAACCCACTGAGCAAGGGCAGGGACCGAACCCGCCACCTCATGGTTCCTAGTCGGATTCGTTAACCACTGCGCCACGATGGGAACTCCAACAGCTTGTTTTAATTTTTAGATTCAGCATATAAGTGGTATAATACAGTACTCCTCTGTCTGACTTATTTCACTAAGCATGGTACCCTCCAGGTCCATCCATTTTGTTGCAAATGGCAAAATTTCATTCTTTTTATGGCTGAGTAGTATTCCATTGTATACATATATGTATCATATCTTCTTCATTATCCACTCATCTGTTGAGGGAACTTAGGTTGCCTCCCCACTTGGCTATTGTAAATAGTACTGCTGTGAACATAGTGGTGTGTGTATCTTTTCTTATTAGTGTTTTTGATTTTTTTTCCCAGATGCATATATAGGAGTAAGTTTGCCAGATCATATGGTAGTTCTATTTTTAGTTTTTGGAGAAACTGCTTTACTGTTTTCCACAGTGGCTGCACCAATTTATATTCCCACTAGCAGTGTACAAGGGCTAAATTTTTCTCCACATGCTTGCCAGAATTTATTATTTGTGGGCTTTTTGATGATATCTATTCCAACAGGAGTAAGGTGATATTTCATTGTAGTTTTGATTTGCATTTCTCTGGTAATTAGCAATGTTGGGCTTCTTTTTTCACACGCCTGTTGATCATCTGTGTGCCTTTTTTTGAAAAACTGTCTATTCAGATCTTCTGCCCACTTTTAAATTAGTTTTTTTTTTTTTTTGCAACACACATGGCATGCAGAAGGTCCCAGACCAGGCATTGAAGGGACTGAACCCATGACATAGCATGACAACTCTGGATCCTTAACCCACTGCAACCAGGGAACTCTAAGTTGTTTGTTTTTCTGATATTGAGATGTGTAAGCTATTTATATATGCTGTTTATATTATCATTCATATCATTTGCAAATATTTTGTGCCATTCAGTATGTTGTCTTTTCATTTTTTCAATAGCATCCTTTGTTATGCAAAATCCTTTTAAGGTTAATTATTTACTTTTGCTTTTCTTTCCTTTGCTTTAGGAGATACATCCAAAAAAATATTACTACAATTTATGTCAGAGTGTTCTGCCTGCATTTTCTTTTAGGATTTTTATGGTTTCTAGTCTTACATTTAGGTCTTTAATCCATTTTGAGTTTATTTTTGTTTATGGTATGGAAAAAATGTTCTAGATTCATTCTTTTACAGGTAGATGTCTGGTTTTCTCAGGACCACTCACCGAAAAGACTCACTTTTTCCATTTTATAGTTTTGAATCCTTTGTTCTAGATTAACTGATAATAGGTGTAAGGATTTATTTCTGGGCTCCCTATCTTTTTTTTTTTAACTTTTTAAATTTTTTTTCCTTTTTTTTTGTCTTTTTTTTTTTAGGGCTGCACCCACAGCATATGGAGGTTCCCAGGCTAGGGGTCCAATCAGAGCTGTTGCTGCTTGCCTATGCCAGAGCCACAGCAATGCCAGATCCGAGCCATGTCTGTGACCTACACCATAGCTCACAGCAACCAGATCCTTAACCCACTGAGTAAGGTGAGTGATGGAACCCACAACCTCATGGTTCCTAGTCAGATTCATTTCCACTGCACCATGATGGGAACTCCTGGGCTCTCTATTTTATTCCATTGATCTTTGCCTCTGTTTTTATGCCAGGACTATAGTGTTTTGATTACCATAGCTTTGTAGTATAGCCTAAAGTCAGGGAGTGTGATCTATCTTTGTCCTTCTTAAGATTATTTTGGTTATACAAGGTCTATTGTGTTTTCATACAAATTTTAAAATTATTTATTCAAGTTTTGTGAAAAACATATTTGTGAAAAATACATTTTGACATTTTGATAGGGACTGCACTGAATCTACAGATTGCCTTGGGTGGTATGGTTATTTTAACGATATAAATTCTTCAAATCCATGAAGATGGTATACCTTCCCATTTGTTTGTGTTATCTTCAGTTTTGTTCATTAGTGTCTTATAGTTTTATGTGTTCAGGTCTTTTACTTCCTTATATATCTTCCTAGGTATATATATATTTTTTGGTGTGATGATAAATGGGATTTTTCCCTTAATTTCTCTTTCTGATATTTTGTTATTAGTGTGTAGCAATGCAACAGAATTCTGTATATGAATTTTATATTCTCCAACTTTACCAAATTAATTGATGAGCCACAGTGGTTTTTGGTGGTGCTTTTAGATTTTCTATGTATAGTATCATATCATCTGCAGACAAAGACAGTTTTATTTCTTTTACACTTTGTATTCCTTTTATTTATTTTCCTGTCTGATTGCTATGGCTAAGACTTCCAAAAATATGTTGAATAAATATGGTAAAAGTGGATAACCTCGGAGTTCCCATTGTGGTGCAGCAGAAACGAATCCAACTAGTATTGATGAGGATGCAGTTTCGATCCCTGGTCTTGCTCAGTGGGTTAAGGATCCAGCATTACCTTGAGCTGTGATATAGGTTGCACACACAGCTTGGATCCAGTGTTGCTGTGGCTGTGGTTTAGGTCTGCCACCGAAGATCTGATTCGACCCCTAGTTAGGAACCTCCATATGCCATGGGTGTGGCCCTAAAAAACAAAGGATATCCTTGTCTTGTTCCTGATCTTAGAGAAAATGCCTTCCGTATTTCACCATTGAGTAGGATCTGAGCTCTGGGCTTATCATATTGGCCTTTATTTTGTTGAGGTATTTTCCCTCTATATTCACTCTCTGAAGAGTTTTTAATCATAAATGGATGTTGATTTTGTCAAAAAGTTTTCTGCATCTATCAAGATGATCATGATTTTTATTATTCAGTTTGTTAATATGGTGTATCACACTGATCTGTGGATGTTACACCATCCTTGCATCCCTAGGATAAATCTCATTTGATAATGGTTTGTGATCTGATAATGGTTTATGATCCTGTATTGTTGGATTTGATTTCCTAATATTTTGTTGAGGATTTTTATATCTATTCATCAGTGATATTGGTCTGTAATTTTCTTTTTTTATGTTATCTTTTTCTGGTTTTGGTATCGGACAGATGGTGGCCTCATAGAATGAGTTAGAAGTGTTCTTTCCTCTGGAAGCTTTTGGAATAATTTAACAAGAAGAATAGGTGTTAACTCCTCTAAATGTTTGGTAGAATTTGCCTGTGAATGCATCTGGTCTTGGACTTTTGTGGGAGTTTTTAAATTACTAATTCAATTTCATTACTGGTAATTTGTCTATTTATATTTTCTATTTTGTCCTGGCTCATTTTTGGGAGATTGTACATTCATAGGAATTTGTCCATTTCTACTAGATTATCCGTTTTGTTGGCACATAGTTGCTCTAGTTGTCTCTTACAAACTTTCATATCTCTGTATTGTTGGTTGTAACTTCTCCTTTTTAAATTCAAATTTTATTAATTTGGGCCCACTCTCTTTTTTTCTTGATGAGTTTAGCTAAAGGTTTATCAATTTTTCTTTTCTTTTCAAAGAAACAGATCTTTGTTTCCTTGATCATTTTCATTGTTTTCTAGTCTCTGTTTCATTTATTTCTGCTCTGATATTTATGATTTCTTCTAATTTTGAGGGTTTTTTTCCTCTTCTTTTTCTCATTCCTTTTGGTGTAAGTTTAGATTATTTGTTTGAGATTTTTCTTGTTTCCTGAGGTAAACTTGCATCACTAAAAACTTCCCTCTCAGAACTGCTTTTGCTGATTCCCATTGATTTGGGGTCATTGTATTTTGTTTTCATTTGCCTCTAGGTATTTTTTTAATTTCCTCTTTGATTTCTTCAGTGATCCATTAGATGTTTAGCATCATATTGTTTAGCCTCCATGTGTTTGTGGATTTTGCTGCTTTTTCCTTATAACCTCTCCATTGTGGTTAGAAAAAAATGTCTGACATGATTTTCCTTTTAAAAATTTACTGAGGCTTGTGATCTATCATGTATACTTGAAAGGACTGTGTATTCTGCTGCTTTCAGATGGAATGTTCTACAAATATCAATTAAATCCATCTGGTCTAATGTGTCATTTAAGGTTTGTGTTTCCTTATTGACTTTCTGTATGAATGATCTGTCCATTGGTGGAGGTGTAAAAGACCCCTAGTATTTTTATGTCACTGTCCATTTCTATCTTTATCTTTCTTAATATTTGCTTTATGTAATTAATATTTCTATGTTGAGTACGTATGTATTTACAGTTGTTGTATTTTCCTCTTGAATTGATCCCCTGTTTACTGTGTAATGTCCTTCTTTATCTCTTTAAATATCTTTGTTTTAAAGTCTATTTTGTCTGATATAAGTATTGCTACCTTAGCTGTATTTTGCTTTCCATTGCATGGAACACCTTTTCCATCCCCTCTCTTTCAGTCTGTGTGTCTTTAGATTGGAAGCTAGTATTTTATACGCAGTATATATATATGTGTGTCTTGGTTTTGTATTCAGCCACCCTCTTTTGAAGGGAGCATTTTATCCATTTATATATAATTTCGATATGTATATAAATATTGCCATTTTGTTCTTGACTTATTTTTACAGTTCTTTTTGTTACTTATTTCTTCTTTTGTTCTCTTCCATTCTGATTGGATGACTGTATTTAGTGTTAAGTTTGAGTTTCTTTTCTTTTTTATGTATCTACTTTAGAACTCTTGTTTGTGTTACCGTAAGCTTTATATATAGCAACATCTATATATGCTTGATGATTTTAGTTTGCTGATCTCTTAATTTCAAATGAATTTTAACAACTAAACATTTTTACTCTCCTTCCTTCACAATTACTATTTTTGACATCATATTTTCTGTCTAATTTGTTTTGTGTATCCTTTATGTGCTTATTTTGGATATAGTTGCTTTTGCTACTTTTGTCTTTTTACCTTCCTACTAGCTTTATACATGATTGATATAGTACCTTTAGTATATATTTGCCTTCACCAATGAGTGTTTTCCTTTGTGATTTTCATGTTTCTAGTTTGACCTTTTCTTTTTCACCTGGTGAAGTCCCTTTAACAATTATTGAAAAGCTGATTTGACAGTGCTGAACTCTTTGAGCTTGTGTTTGTCTGTAAATGTTTTGATCTCTCCATCAAATCTGAAGGATACCGTTGCTGGGCAGAATATTCTTGATTGTAGTCTTTTCCCTTTCATCACTTTAGATATACCATACAACTCCCTTCTGGCCTGTAGGGTTTGAATTGAAAAGTCTACTGATAGCCTTACACATTTTGTATATATCTTGTGGCTTTTCCCTTGCTACTTTAAATATTCTCTTTAAGTTTTGCTATTTTAATTATGATGTGTTTTGGTGGGATCCTTATGGGTTCATTGTATTTAGGACCCTGTGCATCCTGGACTTGATGTCTCTTTCTTAATCCAGGTTAGGGAGTTTTCAGTTACTAATTACTTTTTTAAAAAAACATTATTAGAGTATGGTTGATTTACAATTTGTATTAATTTGAGGTGTACAGCAAAGTGAATCAGTTATGCATATATATATTTGTATATATAAATATATATTTTTTTCTCATGTAGGATATTACAGAATATTGAATAGATATCCCTGTGCTGTACAGTAGGTCCTTGTTAGTTTTCTATTTTACATATAATGGCATGTATGTGTTAATACCATCATTCCAATGTATTGCTTTCCCCGACATTTTCCACTTTGGTAACCATAAGTTTGATTTTAAAATCTGTGAGTTTGGTTCTGCTTTATAAATCAATTCACTTGTATAATTTTTATTAGATTCCAAATATAAGTGATAATATATAATATTAATCTTTGTCTGACTTCACTTAGTATGATAATCTCTAGGTTCATCCATTTTATTGCAAATGGCATTATTTCATTATTTTTATGGCTGAGTAATATTCCATTGTGTATATGTACCACTTCTCCTTTATCTGTTCCCCTGTTGATGGGCATTTAGGTTGTTTCCATCTCTTGGCTATTGTTAAACACCTAAACTTAAGGCTGGATACCATAACAATTCTAGAGGAAAACATAGGCAAAAAACTCTCTGACATCACAGTAATATCTTTTTTGATCCACCTCCTAGAGTAATGATTTTTTGATTAATTAATTTTTTAAATTAAACTTAAAAGCTTCTGCACAGCAAAGGAAACCATAAAAAAAAAAAACCTAAGAGACAACCCATAGAATGGTAGAAAATCTTTTTGAACAAAGCAACTGACCAGGGATTATTCTCCAAAATAAGCAAATATCTCACACAGCTTTATATAAAAAAGAACAGGCATTCCCCTTATGACTCCGTGGTAACAAACCCAACTAGCATACATGAAGATGAGGGTTTGATCCCTCGCCTTGCTCAGTGGGTTAAGGATCTGGCATCGTTGTGAGCTGTGATGTATATTGCAGATGCAGCTCAGATCTGGCATTGCTGTGGTTGTGGTGTAGGCCGGCAGCTGCAGTTCTGATTTGATCCATAGCCTGGGAACTTCCATGTGCCACAGTGCAGCTCTAAAAAGCAAAAACAAAACAAAACAAAAATAAAATAAAATAAAATATAAAAAGAACAAACCACCACATAAAAAATGGTCGAAAGATCTAAATAGACATTTCTCCAGAGAAGAAAGACAGATGGCCAAAAAACACATGAAAAGATGCTCAACATTACTAATGATTAGAGAAATACAAATCAAAACTACGGTGAGGTACTACCTCACACTGGTCAGAACTGCCATCATAAAGAAACTCTACTAATAATAAATGCTGGGAGAGGGTGTGGAGAAAAGGGAACCCTCCTTCACTGTCAGTGGGAAGGTAAATTGGTACAACCACTATGGAGAACAACATGGTGGTTCCTTAAAAAACTAAATTTAGAACTACCTTATTATCCAGCAATCCCACTCCTGGGAATATATCTGGAGAACACCATAATTTGGAAAGACACATACACCCCAATATTCAATGCAACTGTTAGTTCTTCATACATGTTCTCTACTCCTTTCTCTTTTCTTTCTGGGACCCCTACAGTGTAAATGTTAATATGCTTGACATTGTCATAGAGGTCTCTAAAACTGTCCTCATTTTTGTCCATTTATTTATTTATTTTTAAGCATCAGTAACATCCACTACTGTCTTCCAGCTCCCTGATCTGTTCCTCTGTATCATTTGCTCTACTGTTGAGTCCTTCTGGTATATTTGCATTTCAGTTATTATATATTCTTCATCTCTATTGGTTCATTATATTCTTCCAACTCTTTGTTAAAAACTTATAATTTCTGGCTCTGTACATCCATTCTTCTCCCAAGTTCTTTAATCAACTTTACAGTCACACTCTTGTATTCTTTCTCAGGTAGACTGCCTGTCTCCACTTCACTTCACTTAAATCTTCTGGTTTACATCTTGTCCCTTCCTTTAGAACATGTTCCTCTGCCACCTCACTTTAATTTTTTTTTTGTCTTTTTGTTGTTGTTTTTGTTGTTGTTGCTATTTCTTGGGCCACACCCGCGGCATATGGAGGTTCCCAGGCCAGGGGTCGAATCGGAGCTGTAGCCGCCGGCCTACGCCAGAGCCACAGCAACGCGGGATCCGAGCCGCGTCTGCAACCTATACCACAGCTCACGGCAACACCGCATCATTAACCCACTGAGCAAGGGCAGGGATCGAACCCGCCACCTCATGGTTCCTAGTCGGATTCGTTAACCACTGCGCCACAACGGGAACTCCTGATGTTTTAATTTTTATGCATCTGGTAGGTTGACTACATTTCCTGACCTTGTAGATGTGGACATTTATTAGGAAATGTCCTATACATGCCAACAGTGAACACCCATCTCATCAGCAGAGTGCTATGCTCTTGGGTTACCCCTATGAGGGCTGTGTGGGATCTTCTGTTGTGGTAGGCTGACTATGTGGACAGTCTGATGGGTGTGGTTGGTACCTGATCTGGTTGATGTTCAGGTCCTTCCTTGCGCAGAGGCTCCCAGATGCTGTTTGTTGAGCCTGGGTCACATGGTGGTTGGCTACAGAATCCTTGGGGTACCTGGGGCTAGTGCTGGTTTACTGGTGGGCAAAGTCAAGTCCTGGGATATGGCTGTGGGGCTCAGGGATCCCAAAGCTGGTGCTGGACCAGTGGTGGGAGGGACACAGCTGGCTGTGAGGCCTGAGGTGTCCCAAAGCTTGTGTTGGCTGCTAGTGAGAGGGCCTGGGGCCCAGCCAGTCCCAGGACTGGTGCTTTACTGCTGATGGGTGGGCTGGGTGTATAGGCTTCAGTTATCCTCCAGCTCGTGTTTGTCTGCTGGTGAGTGAGGCTGGTCCTGAGGCTACAGCAACCTCAGTGGTGGGTAAGGCTAGGTCCTGGGATCTAGCTGCAGGGCCCTGAATGTCCCAGGTCTCACTGATGTTTGGGACTGGGTCATGTTGGTGTCCAGGAGCAGTTATGGGCTCAGAGGGTTTTAAGGTAGAAGGCCTGCTGGTGGGTAGGGCTATCTCCATGCCCAGTTAGTTGCTTGGCCTGAGGAATCCCAGCACTGGTGCCCTTAGGCTGTTGGGCCAGAGCATGCCTAGGTTCTAGCTAAAATGCTGGAGGGAGGATTCCAAAGTGACACTTGGCAGCACCAGTGTCCTTGTGGTAGAAAGAGTTCCCCAAAATGGCTGCCACCAATGTCTGTGTCCCCAGGTGAGTCCCAATTGCCTCCTGCTTCTCCTAGAGACTGTCTAAGATGAGCAGGTAAGTCTGACCCAGGCTGCTCTCAAATCACTGTTTCTGCCCTGGGTCCGAAAGCATGTGAGCTGTGTGCCCTTTAAGATTGGTGTCTCTTTCTCCCAGCCCTCTAGTACCCTCCAAAGTAAGCCCTGCTGTCCTTCCAAGCCAAACTTTCTAGGAGCTTGTCTTCACAGTTCAGGACCCCTGGGCTGGTGAGCCCATGTGGGGCTCAAACCCCTTGCTCCTTGCAGAGAACCTCTGCAGTTGTAACTATTCTCCTGTGTGCAGGTTGCCCGGGGGTATGAGTCTTGACTGTACCGTGACTCTGTTCCCCTAACAGTGTCATCTCGTTGTGGTTCCTTCTTTATGTCTTTAGCTGTAGGTGAACTTTTCTGGTTGGTTCTGGTCTTCTTTATCGACGGTTGTCCTGTAAATAGCTGTAATTTGGGTGTGTCTGTGAGAGGAGGTAAGCTCAGGTCTTCCTACTTCTCCATCATATTCACAACCCCTCCTGTGCTCTTGAAATGCTCTCTAGATTACTTATAATGCCCAGTACAGTGTGAATACTTTGTAAATAGTTTCCTGAGTGGAGTGAATTCAAGTTTTGCTTTCTGGAAATTTTTGGAATTTTTTGGAATTTTTTCCATCTATTATTGGTTGAATCTGTGTAGCAAAAACCCCTATCATGTATTTCTGAAAACCCATGTAAGCACCAGGGGTTTGGTGAAACAAGATTCCCCATGCGGGAAGCCTTTTGCTCCAGGCTCCTAGCCACCACACCGGGTGCTGGCTTCTGGGTGAACAGCCTGAGCCTCCCCTGAGCTTGGTGCAGCTGGGCCCTTGTGATCTGAGCAAACTGACCCTCTTGAAGAGCCTCAGGGATAGCAGACCCTTGTCCTCCAGCAGCTGGAAAATGGACCCCTGTGTTGGAAGCCTCTGCGAGCCTTGCTGAGAGCCAGGCTGCATGGCTTCAGCTCCCTTGGACTGGGCTCAATTCACTCTGAGTGTTCCAGCTGCCACCAGATCACAAATATGTTCTGCTCTGAGTATGCTCCCCCTTAATTTTTAAATGTAGATGTATTTCAAGGAAAATTAAATCCATGCATTTCTAGTTCATTTACCTTTAAAACATTAAAATGCTATTTAAGAACATCAGGCATCCAAGGAACTTTGTAAGCCGTTCTCTTCAGCATCTGAAAGGCTCTTCTCTGCTTAGCAACAGATTCACTTGGACAAGTGGATGCCCTCACGTGGGGTTCCACAGGACATGCTCTTGCCTTGGAATCCTGATCTTACGTGAGGCTAGGAACCAGAAAGCTGATGAATTACACACACCCATCAGTACCAGGGGGCTATAAAGCCAATTCTGCTCCTTCTACCACTGAGAGTCTAGGAAAAGGTCTTTTCTTTATGCCCTGAATTCTGGAGCCACTGGGCTCCGTGCCTGAGTGTCTGTCACCCCTGTAGCACTCACTGCAGAGGGGACTTGTCCCCATGATTCAGAGGAGGCTTAGAGAAATGGCTCCTGTCAACTGAGATCTCACCTGGTGTCTATGGGGGTAACCTGTGAGGGTTTTTCTCTTCTCACTCACCTAGGACATTTTCCTTGGACAAGAGTTCATCCTGGCTTTTTAAAGCATTTACCCTGTGCCCAGAACTTTACTAAATAATGCATTCAATATGCCTTCATTCATTCGAGAAACATTTGTTACAGTTCCAGACCTAAGTGAATATTTAGCATAACTGAGGACAGTATAGGCATTCAGGTTTCCAGTTCATGGATGGGGAAGGGGCACAGGACAAGGAATATCAGGTGAGGGTTTGAGTACTTGTCTCACCTGGGAACCCTTTGTCATTATGTCATTACCCCCCCAGGTTAGGGAGCTGCTTGTGTCACCAAACTGTGGCTGCTGATTTGGACAACTCCTTTTTAGCAGCAACTTGGCTCAAAGTCACTTAATAAAGAGCGCATTGGCTCATGCATGTGAGTGCCTCAATACCCTGCCCTTTATGGAACACAGAATGGCTGCTGCATTGAGTAGAAATGTTGGAATAAAACATGCACCCCTTATTCACAGAAGTGGAGGGCAACCTCCTTCAGTTCACTAATGGGAGAGAGTTTATTCGCATCACACAGACACTAAGTCGAATGCCATGCAACAGGTTTTTAACGCAAGTCTGCCTGGGGTTGCTATGATAGCAAAAGCAGAATGGAATTTAGGAGGGGGTAAGGACGCCTACTCCCTTGTATTGGAGCCATTATTTCTCTGCCTAACATAAGTGTAGCAGAGTTAAAGGATTCAGTGGCACTTCTCTGGACTAGTGAAGATGAAAAATCAGGTGGCAGAGCCCCGGAAAACGAAATTGAGGCTTTCCTTCCACACCCAGGCCGAAATGTCTGGAGAAAGAGAAGCCACTAGAGGGCGCCATCCAGGCAGCCAGAGATGGAGAGAGAGAAAGGAGCAGGTGCCCTGGACTGAGATCCACAGGGATGCTCATTCCCCGGGCACTACAACATTCTGTCAGCTGCAAATGAGCTCTTATTCCCCAATCACTGTGCTTGTCAACCTCCCCAGGCACACCTTTAGCTCTGATAGCCTGGATGCTTTGCTTTCTCCGTGTGACCGCAGGGAGAGGATTTTCATTCCTGAGCCCTGCACCACATTCTGCCAGCAGGTGCTCCAGGATCAGTCACTCTGGGGCTTCTCACATTTTCTATCTACCCTACTTTTATCTCATCACATTCCAGGCCTAACCTCAGCCATAACAATGGGTCTAGAATGTTTTATAAACTAGTCTTCCAGGAACATATACTGAGTACCTTCTGACATTTGTACCCTGTTGTAAAATAAGGCCCCCAAGCAGAGACAGCTGGGCTCTTGGCCAGGTTGCTCTAAAGCAACAAGAGTAGCGAGACACGTAAAAGAAACAAGCCAAGAAGCAGCATGTAAATAAGCGCATCGATATCCCCTCACATCTGGAGAGCAGTTGTCAAAGGCTTTTCACATATGTAGTTCGTTCTCCTTTTCTCTTCATAACAACCTAGTGATATAGGAGGCCTCTATCAACATGCACACTATATAAATCTGTAGACAGAGGCTCAAGGTGGTACAATCAAAGTTGAGAGGCCAGGGTCTGGAGGGTCAGGATCCAAACCTGGTTTCTTTTTCTCCATCACAATGCTTTCACTACTGTGAGATGCTTCTGGGTTTTCAGTACACATATCAGTGAAATAGATTAATCCTTGATTTTCCATAAAGAATCAAGGGCATGTGCATTAAGCAAATTAAGTCCATGGCAGACCATGGAAGGTAGCCAGCCTCTTGGATATCTTTCCAGCTGATCCGCCATAAACTCTTTCCTTCTCCCCTTTTGGTCATAGCTATAAAGGTTCCCGCACTTGTATACTGTCAAATGGGTGTTACAGCTATTATTTACCATCAGACTAGGTTTGGTGTAGTTGGGATAGGGGCATCCTACAGAAGTCAGCCATAGCCATCCCCAGGCCCCCAGCCTCTCTGGCTGCCTCATGAGGTTTGCACCCCTGTGCTGGGCTGTGTCCAGGGCAGGCTTCGTGTGACACACGCTCACTGTGCTTCCTTCCTGTGCTCATCCCACTCTGCAGTCCTCTTCCCAGTGCACGTAGTGTCTGCTTCTCCTGGCCTCAGCACACCCTGCCAGGATGGGGCTAAAAGTCCTGGCTACACTACTCAGGCTTAAAAGTCCTCAGCCTAGTCTGGGAGGGGTCTTATGGAGACACTTCCCCAGATTAGGAAACTGTAAGCCTGGGAGTCTGGGAAGAAAGTCAGGAGGCAAGATGCAAGGTGAGCTGCCCATCAGGCAGGTGGGCCTTGGCAATGCAGAGCCAGAGTTCAAGCCGGGACCTGGAGAGGTCAGACACAAGAAGGGGGGCACCCACAGGCTGGCTCACAGAAGCATCTTCTAATGGGCTGGGGCCTGTCCATTCTGGGCAGGAGATGGGGCTGGACATGTGTGCCTGGTAAGTGTCCAGTTATAATGTATTGTTTTTTCTCCTGCCAAGGGCCCATGGGCTGGGGGATGGCCTCTCACCTTGCGCTGATCACTCACCTCCTTTTACTGAATTGGCTGACCAGGATCCATCCCATTGATCACAGACTGAGAGATCTGGGGACAAGGCATAACGTGAGGCTCCACATTTCATGGTGAAGTTTCCCAGAAGTTCTTCAGTGAGCGTAATTTTGAATTCCGGAAGTAAATACAACATAATAGAGCACACCATCGTCCCTGTTGGGTCCGTTTAAAATAGAAAATGTCAGAAAGCCAAGGTCTTCCAGCCTTCACTTGACCCAGTAGGCTTTTTTATTTTTTTGGCTTAGGGCTGCACCCATGGCATATGGAGGCTCCCAGGCTAGGGGTTGAATCAGAGCTACAGCAGCCGGCCTACACCACAGGCATAGCGACGCTGGATCCAAGCATTATCTGTGGCCTACACCATAGCTCACCACAATGCCGGGTCCTTAACCCACTGAGCGAGACCAAGGATTGAACCTGCGTCCTCATGGATGCTAGTCAGATTTGTTTCCACTGAGCCATGACGGAAACCCCCCCAGTGGGCTTTTGATAGAGGTTCTCTCTCTGTAGTTTGTGCTGCTGCCTTTGAGTCTCTATTCCCAAGACAAGGCTGAAACCGCAGCTACCAAGGAGGCCATGAAACTGAAGCCCTCTGGTGATAAACTGAGGCATGTGGGTCCTGGAAGGCTGTGGTCAGGTGGGGACATGGTTCTAAGCTGGGTTTGTGACTAGGCTGAAAGACAGGGCCTCTGTAAGAGATCCCACAGCGGCAGGCGGGACCCTTCCATCCTCCACAGCTGACAGTGTGCTGCCAGGTATGGTGAAGATTGCAGTGGTGTCTGCAGTCACTCACCTGCCTTCCCTGTGGGAGGATAAATTATGCCTTCCCTGTGGAGTCAGGAGGGGCCTCCGGGTTTGTTCTAGCCTTGGTAATATGGGCAGAAATGATGGTGCCAATTCCAAGGAGAATTTAAATGCACCACACCTCTCCCCACCCTGTGATGTGAGACTGGCACAAGACCACGGAGGGCCGCTTTGCCAGCTTTAATGCTCAGTAAGGGCACCACCCGCTCAAGGTTTGGGGTCATGTTATCCGAGCACAACTTGGCCGGTTCTGCCTGCTATGTGCCTGATACGCCTCTGACCTCTCCCATTCCCACCAAGCCAGCACATGCGTAGAGCACTCTGGGAAAAGAGCATCCCATTTGGCAATGCTTCCCAGAACACAGAGGATGTGCTGGTTGTGTTTTCAAGTGTCCGGACGTGTGAAGATTTTTTAAAATGTCCCCCGTGGCCTCAGTCTCTCCCAAGACCAGGCAGATACCCTTCCTTGGCTTTCGATTAGCTAGGGAGCGTTTTGAAGAGGACGGGGGCAAAGGCAAGGAGGACTTGCAGGGTCATTTCAGGCCCGGGGGATAAGGCCATGATGAACAAGGCTTTGATGAGTGGCACGTGGCATCATGTCCACCGTGGGTGGAATCGTTTCCTGGTGCAAATCAAATGGCCAGCATTCCCCGCTCTCAAGATGGGAGAAAGGCGCCCCCTTCTGGGAAGAGTGAGCAGCACACCTGCCTGTGCGGGGCTCTTTGGGACTTTTCTCCTTTTCTAATTAGGGGCTTTCACACCTCTCAGAGCTTGTTTTTGCAGAAACTGATCTTAGACCCTTAGGAATACAGTGTCTATATTCTTGACACCTTCCTCATAATTATCATTTGCTGATGAGGTTTGGTTTGGTTTTGGTTTTCTCACCTAAGCCTCTCATTTCTATTTGTCCTGAATCACAAATCATCTTTGGGTACCAGGGAAGGCCTTCATTCCAGGAGAAACTGAAACATAGGAAGAGACTTGAACGGTCTTTCTGAACTAAGTGTGCAGGACACAAGGACCTGTTTATCCAGGCCCGTTAGCCACTCCCAAACTGGACCAGTCACCCTGCCCCCACTGGGAAAAGCTGGTCTCTGCCTTTAGCTTTCTCCAGAGCCAAATTCCACACGCACATTTAAGGTGAGGCTGAAATGTTTGTTTCCCCTCTCCCCTGTTATTTTTCACTTCCCCACAGCTCTGTACTTCCTGCTGGCCCTCACTGGAGACCTGAGACAGATCCTGGAAATGCAGCATCCTGCATCACTGGTACCCCGAGGGGCTGGCAGAATGATTTGTGTTTGGAGAGGTGCTTTTCTCTTTTCTCATTTTCTTGGATCAACGCAGAGGAGGAGGTGGCAGTCCTGGGTCTCAGGTTTGGGGGAAGTAAAATTAAATTAGCAAGCTAGGTGGACACACCAAAATTGCACAATTTAGGTGCCATTTTCTCTGGGTTGTTTAGACAGATTGGTACAATTTGAGTTTGCAGTTTGATCCAAAGGGGGCGTTGATTACTGGCTTTGAAATGAGCCTCCTTCATTTCCTGCGTGAGCTGGTTGAGAAGCCGCGTCTAGCAGCAGCCAAAAGAAGCCTGCTCACTGGGGAGGGAGGAGAGAGAGAAGAGGCAGAAGAGGGGCTTCTTCCAGAGAAAGTGGGGAGGTTGGGGAGTGTATGCACAGCCCTGCCAGGACTGCTGGTGATTTACCTGGTGATAAAAGTCAACTGCCTGAGGCAGGCCTAGAAGTGACAAGGGAGCCCAAAGTGGATATGAAACCATCTCCCTTTTGCTTAGAAATCACAGCCAATGTTGTGTCCCCTCTGGGACCCTGCAGGAGGTGGCCTGAGTCAGCATCCTGGACCAATCCTCCTGTGGCTTCTGGTTCTGATGGATGATAAGATGCTTCCTACACACTTGATAGGGCTCAAGTTTCCTCTGCAGCTTTTAATCCATAAGGCTTGTGGTGGTTCTTTGTAACGATGACAGCCTGCCTGCCATGTCTGCCATGCGCTGTGCATGCCTCAACTTCCTTGTCCTTCAGCAAGAGTTATTTTGCTCATTAGCTTCAGCATGAGGGAGAAAGTGCAGCTGCCTCTGAAGATCTTGCTACTGGGCGACCCGATAAGCAGAGTGCACATATGCAAATGTGTCTGGAGCCTGGCCTCTGAAACCTCTGCATGGGTGGCTGCGGGAAACTTCCCCAGTGGTGTCACAGACAGAGATTTGGGGGAAAATTTAGGGAGCAGCCTGTGCTGAGGTTGCGGACTGGACGAGAGATGGGAGAGAGGGGGTTCCGATTTCTCAGTCTGGGTGCTGGTGGAATAGACATGGTTAGACGTCTGGGTCAGATTTTTGAGCTAATAACAACAGAACAAAACTCACCCTAGTTTTGGGTGTTTAGCGCACACGCGTGCATGTGTGTGTGTGTGTGTTTAATTAGAAATTAGATTTTCCTGCTTTGAGGATTAAAATAGCCATGTACCCAGGGGATATTATTTTAGAAGACATCTCTTTAAATAAACATTGGGTTTCTTCATAATTCTTTATAGATAGCCTTGTGGTTAATTAATACGTGTCATTTTTATTTTATAAGCAAATCAACAAGCTTTTGATTAGCACCGAGGATGTGACAGACACTCTGCTAAACGGATACAGAAGCAGAGTTCTTGCTCCCAAGAAGCTTTCTGCCTAGTGGGACAATGAGATGAGAAGGTGGAGGTGCCCGGAGGCACACAATAGGTGCCCCCCCCGCCACCTACCAGTAATTGCCTTCCTGGGAATTAAGGGGACTTGGAGAAGGAGCACCAAAGAGGCCATGCCTTCCCATGGACAGTGGTAGGAGAGTTGACCTGGCGGTGGACACAGTCAGCCAGGTAGGGGAGGGGTTCCTGTAGGATTCTAGGCCTTCAGATGCTGCAAGGATTTTGAGATGGGACAGTGAAGGGTGCAGGTAGAATGTGAGGATGGGTGTTAGTTGGGATCTTATAAAACCGGAAGCCTTGTCTACCATGCTAAGGAATTGGGATTTTTATCCTCAAAAACAAAGGAAGTCTTTGAAAAAATTTAAGGAGTGTCATGCAATGATTAGGTTTGCGTTTTGTCAAGACGCTTTGATGGCCAAGAAAACAGAATACCAGTAGCACAGTGTGTGGTCAGTGGACATTCTGAGAGATGGAATAAAAATGTTGAGCTTGAGATGTGCCACAGGCTAGAGAAGAGGGATTTGAGAGATACTCAATAAGGAGAAAGGTCAGGATCTGTAACTACCTGGGACCTGGGTGAGGAGAGGGAGATGCAGGCAGAGATGGTGCCCAAGATTCTGGTTCTAGAAACTGGGTGGATGAAGATTCATGTTCAAAATGGGGACTGGGGTAGGATGAAGCTGGTGGCACCACTGGGAGAAGATGCGGGTGTAAGTTTGGATCTGTAGAGATGTCTAGTAGGCAGCTGGATAGATCTGAGTTGAAAAAAGAATGATGGCCTGGATATAGAAGTATAGATTATATACCATAGACTGGCCAGCATGTCGATGACAGGGGTGCGGGGTGGTGGATAATGAAGTGAGAGGCGTTGAAAGTGGAGTAGAGTGATCCAGGGAGCACTCACACACCAGGAACCATCTCAGTCTAGGGAAGACAAAAAGAAGGACATGGGCGAACGCCTGGGAGGCATTTTAGGAGATGGCTTCACGGGAACTAAAGTAGGAAAGGGTTTCAAGGACAAAGTGGTCAAAATGATCATTAAGAAGAAGACAAGCCTGAAACATGTCTTTTAAACTTTGCAAATGGGAGCTCCTTGGAAGCCAATATTGAGTAGTCATGGAATATGGACAGCAGTGGGACAGGATGAAGGGTGAGCAAAGGAAGAAAGTCTAGACATTCTTGGAAATGTCTCTGTTGAGGGAAGGAGAAAGGGTGATGGAGTCGAGGCCATAAAACAGATGAAAGCACAGGTGGAGACACAGTCCTGCCTCTCAAAGCTTCTTAGTCTTCACTCGAGAGCAAGGATTTCCTCATCCTCATCCAATCTCTGCTCTGTCTTTAAGACACCTTCCCAATGGTGGGAGAGGCAAATATCCCTTCAAGGGAGCATTCACAACAGGCCTTTTTTAATAGAAAGCTTTCTTTCTTTTTTTTTTATAAATGTTTATTATCTCATATGGTTTCTGTGAGTCAGGAGCAGCTTAGCTGGCTATTTTTTTTTTTTTTTGTCTTTTTGTCTTTTTTGTTGTTGTTGTTGTTGTTGTTGCTATTTCTTGGGCCGCTCCCGCGGCATATGGAGGTTCCCAGGCTAGGGGTCGAATCGGAGCTGTAGCCACCGGCCTACGCCAGAGCCACAGCAACGCGGGATCCGAGCCGCGTCTGCAACCTACACCACATCTCACGGCAACGGCGGATCGTTAACCCACTGAGCAAGGGCAGGGATCGAACCCACAACCTCATGGTTCCTAGTCGGATTCATTAACCACTGCGCCACGGCGGGAACTCCAGAAAGCTTTCTTAACCTATGCTAATCAAATAATGGGACAAACAGAGTAGGATCTGATTGCATCTTGTATCCCTCTTCCAGAAAGACACAAAAAACAGTGCTGGTGCAATGTTCTCTGAGATAAGAAAATCACAACTCAGGGCAGCACAAGATCTAGTCTTCCATTCCCAGAAACCAAGTTTCTTCCTTTTGCAAAGCTTAGCATTTTACTCTTCTTTTGACTATTCTTCCTTTTTCACAGATTTTACATTGACCTGCTTGTCCTTTTCTAGCCCATTGCCCACCTCTCAAACTGGATTCATCCCCAATTTCTTTATTTTTATTTATTTTTTTATGGCCACAGTCATGGCATATGGAGGTTTCCAGGCCAGGGGTCAAATCGGAGCTGCAGATGCTGGTCTACACCATGGCCACAACAACACCAGATCCTTAACGCACTGAGTGAGGCCAGGGATCGAACTGGTGTCCTCATGGATGCTAGTCAGATTCTCTTCCCTGAGCCATGATGGGAACTCTCCTCCTCAATTTCTTTCTTTCTTTTTCTTTTTTTTTTTTTGTTTTTTTTTTTTTTGGCTTTTTGGCTTTTTGGCTTTTTGCTATTTCTTGGGCCGCTCCCGTGGCATATGGAGATTCCCAGACTAGGGGTCTAATCGGAGCTGTAGCCACCGGCCTACGCCAGAGCCACAGCCGCGTCTGCAACCTACACCATAGCTCATGGCAATGCCGGATCGTTAACCCATTGAGCAAGGGCAGGGACCGAACCCGCAACCTCATGGTTCCTAGTCGGATTCGTTAACCACTGCGCCACGACAGGAACTCCCTCCTCCTCAATTTCTTAATTGACAGTTCTTCAATCTGCTCATTTCATTTTCACCAGTAGGTTTTTGTCTGATGTGTTGGAGTTGTTTCCCCAATAAATGGTTTTTCTCTTTAATTTTCAGGTTGTCTTTTAAGATATTTTAATGCTGATAATTAAAAACAACAGTAGGTGAAAGATACCTTTTCTCCAATGGATGAAGTTTCCCAAATATTTGGACATGAAAAAAATAAAACTAAATCCTATGTGGGAGAAAATCCTAATTACGTAATCTGTTATAAAAAGTAAAAGTTCCCAGTGACAGGAGAAAGAAGAGAGGGACTAAAACCATTAAAACTCACCATTTTATACACTTAAGAGAAAAAAAATCATAATTAAGAGGCATTTGTCAGACCACTTATTTTGTCACTTTTTTTTTTTTTTGCCAGATCAGTTTGATAGCAATATCTTTAAAAAAAAAAAAAAAAAAAGGAAGGAAGAAAAGGATATCCTGCTGTGGCACAGTGGGTTAAGAATCCAACTGCAGTGGCTCAGGTCACTGCAGAGCTATGAGTTCAGTCCTTGGCCTGGCACAGTGGGTTAAGGAACTGGTGATGCTGGAGGTGTGGCTGGATTTAATCCCTGGCCTGGAACTTTGATATGCAGCAGGTGCGGCCATACATTTTTTTAATAAAAAAATTAAAATGAAGAGTTCCCATTGTGGCACAGCAGAAATGAATCCGTCTAATATCCATGAGGTTGTGGGTTTGATCCCCGGCCTCGCTCAGTGGGTTAAGGATTCTGCATTGCCATGAGCTGTGGTATAGGTCACAGACGAGGCTCAGATCCCATGTTTCTGTGACTGTGCTGTAGACCCCTAGCCTGGGAACTTCCGCAAGCTGTGGGTGTGGCCCTAAAAAGACCAAAAATAAAATTAAGTTAAAATTAACTACATGGAGTGTGACCATATTGCGAGGACAATGACAATCACTGTCATTGTCCTTCTGCCTTGATCTGCTCTGGACCTTCACCCATGGAGCAGTCGGGTCCCAGCTCTCTAGACAAGATGCTTCTGGGCATTATCTCTGCAGGGCAACCATGTGACTCCTGGGTCCTCATCAACCCCCTGCCTGCTAAGCCTGGATCTTTCTTCCCCGGGGTCCTCCAACCAAAAAGTGGGCAGTTCATCTTCTCTCTAAATGAAGAAGTGCATCAGCTGCTGAGCACATGTCTCCTGGGCTTGCTTACCTGTCTGTGCATCTTCTGAAAGGGACTCTCAGGTCAGAATCTAGGTGGAACCAGGTGTGTGGTATTGAAGATCCATGGGGCCATCTTCTCTCTGTACCTGCAGGGAGAAGCCAGCATGCTTCCTGCTTTCAACCTGAGCAATAAGGAGAAGAAAATATGGAGGTCTAAGGAAAAAGGTGCCAGGCTGGAGCGTAGGGATGCTTCCATTAGGGTTCTGCCTCCTGCCCTTGGACCAAATCTGTGGGAGAAGAGCTGAGTCAGGTGGTCTTGGGTACCTTAAAGGATAGACCAAGGCTATGGGGAGAAGAGCTGAGTTGGGTGGTCTTAGGTACCTCAATGGATGGGCCACTGGAGGAAGAGACCCTCAAGTGGGCAGGCCTGGGTGTCAAGAGACTTTTAGCAACCCATCAGGAGGTGATGCCACATGTGGTCTGGAATGGGATCTGAACACTGAGAGGTGCTGGCTGACCACAGAAGGCTCACGTCCTGGGAGTCCCCAGAGCAGAGCAGAGGCTGAGCCTGCCATTTGGGCAGCAGAGTTCTCCTCTCTCTGGGGGCTTAGCTCCCCTGCAGAGAAGTCTTTGCTTCTGCCATAAGCCCTCTCTGCAGCTCATTGCTGGAGCTCAGCCCATGGCCTTTCACGCCCCCTCTTTAGAAAAAAGCTCCCCGCTGAGGGCTGGCTTGCTCTCCCACAGCCTGTGAGCTGCATCAGGACGTGGGAGGCTTGACTCTGGCCTGATTCAGCTGCCAAAGGGGAACTCCTGTGTGCCACCCGCACCGCCCTCTGGCTGTGGTGTGTCAGGTCTGGCTGCAGGGCCCTGCTGAGAAAGGTCGCCCCATGATACCACAGTTCTTGGGATCCTGCTCCCCCGCCAATGGCTGCCAAGGTTTTCAGGCTGTGGAATGAATATTTCATTACCCTAGGAAGGGGGGAAAGATTAAATTAGTAAAATGATGATAAAAAGGGATAACCTGACTTCAACCCTTTTATTATGCTTCACACAACTAGACAGCAAATTGCGTTCTGGGGCTTCTGCTTAGATGGCTGTAAAGAATCTAACTTTTGCTTTCAAATTAACCTGTCAAATCATATATTTATAAAGGAATGAAGGGAAGAAAATGAGGGGCCTAGGTAGTCCTACGCATCAATTAGAGGGAAATTAATTACAATTTACCTGCATTAGCACATTCACACTCCCAGATTACCGAAGGAATGTCTCTGTAACAGGAAGGGAATCAAAACAGACCACTCGGTGGGGGGTTGAGAGGGAAGGGTTGACCCTTCATCCACAGTGAGGGTGGAGAGTGTGGGGAGGGCTGCAGTTAGATGTTCTTCCTGGTGTGTACTGATGCAGAAGCCCCTGATGGTGACATAATTTGATGAAGTAACTTCTTTTTTTTTTTTTTAATATTTTTAGGGACACACCCATGGCATATGGAGGTTCCCAGGCTAGTGGTCAAATCAGAGCTATAGCCACTGGCCTACGCCACAACCACAGCAATGCAGGATCTGCACCACATCTATGACCTACAGCACAGCTCACGGCAATGCCAGATCCCCAACCCACTGAGTGAGGCCAGGGATGGAACCCAGTCCTCATGGACACTAGTCAGATTTGTCTCCTCTGAGCCATGACAGGAACTCCAATGATGAAGCAACTTGTTAAAGAACCTCCATGCACTGAGGTGGTGAAGTGGGCATTCATAGGTGGTAATTCTGCCAAACTTCAGATAAGGATGGAGTCTCTCACTATCAATAAGGATCACAAAACAAAAGGCAAGCACGCCCTTCCTTTCCCTGTGGGGCACTGGCGTAGGTACAGGATCACAGCAGAAGTGGAACAAAGGAATTGGAAGGGGTGACCCCCTATTAAGCAGCGCCTCAAAGGCATGGAATGGCATCAGATTCTTTTTTTTTTTTTTCTTTTTTCTTTTAGGGACAGACTCTCTGCATATGGAAGTTCCCAGGCTAGGAGTTGAATTAGAGCTGCAGCTACTGGCCTACACCACAGCCACAGCAGCTTGGCATCTGAGCTGTGTCTGCAACCTACACCATAGCTCACAGCCACGCTGGATCCTCAGCCCACTGAGCAAGGCCAGGCATCGAACCCACATCCTCATGGATACTAGTCATGTTCATTAACCACTGAGCCACTATGGGACCTGCAAATGGCATCAGATTCTGAGGGAAGTTTGGCAAGCCCAGGTGGCGCAGGACCTCTGAACATCGAGGTGAAAAGCTCATGGAAAAAGAAGTCAGCTACTTGGCAAATTAAATCTTTGTCTTTGTTTCTCTCAACTGAGAACAGAGATGACATTTTGCTTCATGAAAGAATGCTTGAGGGCCCTCGAAGGTCAAGAATAGGCTTGGTCTAGTCCCCGGGGATCTTATACCCACTTCTCATGCTGGTGGGAAAATTGGTTTTCTGTGTTTCTGGGGTTTTTTTTTACACCCCTGGGCACTCAGCTGAGATCTGTGCTGAAATCCAGAGAATGCCAGGCCAGTGGCATCTGTGCTGCCCACTGGATGAGGGGTGGGAGCCTGGGTTTGGGTGGTGGGAAAATCCCTGAGCTCTTAAAGACTCAGTTTTCTCATCTGGAAAGTCTGGTTGATTAACACTGCAGTGTTTCCACTCAAGTCTCCTTTTAAAGATCACGATGTTCCCGTTGTGGCGCAGCAGAAACGCATCTGACTAGGAACCATGGGGTTGCAGGTTCGATCCCTGGCCTCGCTCAGTGGGTTGAGGATCTGGTGCTGCTGTGAGCTGTGGTGTGGGTCGGATCCTGCCTTGCTATGGCTCTGGCGTAGGCCAGTGACTACAGCTCCGATTGGACCCCTAGCCTGGGAAACTCCACATGCCGCGGGTGAGCCCTAAAAAGGACAAAAGACAAAAAAATTTAAAAATTAAAAATAAATAAATAAATGAAGCTCACAATGTCTATATGAAAGCTCTTTATAAACTTTAAGCTGTGAGGTTTATTGCTGCAGCCGCTCTCCTTTAAAAGGTGTTCTTTTTTTCAAGCACATACATCCTTCCTCTCTCCTTCTGTCTCCCCCTCTTCCTGCACTCCGGCCGCGGAATGCGACAACAACCTTTGCCAATTGTGTGGGAGTCTCTGAGGCCCATTAGATCTTTGTTTTCCTCTTTTTCGATTTCTTTCCCCTCTGGGGTTGATGAATTATTAATGTCTTTGAAATAGTTTCACAGGCCTTCTCGGAGAAGGTTCCGAGGCCGGGGACTGAGTGGCTTCCTGATAGAGCGCCCAGTTCTTCTCTGCAGCCTCTCACCCAGCTCTGCACCCCCCTGGTGGAAATGCCCCTTTCACATTCATGACTCGGACCATGGGGTCCGCTGGAGGTTCCTGCAGCCCTGGAAGAACTGGGGAGGGCACAGAGGAGGAGGAAGTCTTCATAAGATGCTTGGGCCTCTTTAGGAGACTTATAAAACAGGTGCAGAGGGTGGGTGGGGATCTTAAGGTAGCCTGGATCCTGCGTTTCGGGAGCTGCTGAGGCTATAAGCTGAGAGCCAAGTGCCAAAACGTCACATGGCTTCAATTTTTAAAGAGGACACTTTAAACCATTGCAACACATGTCAAGTGTTAGAGCTTGAGGAGCTAGAAATGTGAAGAGTACAGCCCTGGGTTCAAATACCTGAAAGACGATGCAATATAACCTTACACGCTTACTGATGTGGCAACTCACAGCATGGACTCTGGAGTCCTGGGTTTCAGCCCCATCACTTAGAAGCTATGTCAGCTTGGACACATTTCACAACCTCCTACAGCCCAGACTCCCGCTCTGCGCATGGAAGCTGATGATGGGGTTCTCGGTGTTGCTGCAGGATCGGGTGACATCAGCCACACAGAGGGTAGCACAGTGCCTGGCAGATGGCAAGGGTCCGATCCACGGTAGCAGAGGTCCTTAGTCACCCTGTGCCTCTGGCTTGTATTCTACCTGCCTGCGAAGCTGTTACCTCATTTATAAAGTGGGGGGGGCAGTGTGAGAAGGGTAAAAATGCCTAAGATGCGTTTCACTAAGCCACTTCAAAGGTTCAATGATTCAGTGAGATGATGGAGGAGATTGGCCACCTGGGACTGGCCGGAGAGGAGGCTGAGCAGGTGGGCCACCCTGCTGCGTCCTGGAGGCACCAGCTTGGAGGGAGCAGAAAACTAAATAGCAGAGGTGATAGAAAGAGGAAAAAAATTTTGTGGTTTTTGCGAGTAAATTAGCATCACTCTACTTGGAGGGAAAGGACAGGAGTTGCCTGGGGCCTCACTTTCACGGCTCCGAGGCAGGCTGGGAAGAATAGGAAAATGGTATTTTCGGGGGGAATACATGGGTTTTATGCCTCAGTGTCAAACTGGAAGATCTCTTATCCACCCTACAGAGTCTGCTGTGGGACCTGCTGCAAATGATATTATTCCTGATTCTTTTTTTTTTTTTTTTTTTTTTGTCTCTTGTCCTTTTAGGGCTGCACCAATGGCATATGGAGGTTCCCAGGCTAGAGGGCTAATTGGAGCTATAGCTGCCGGCCTATACCAGAGCCACAGCAATGCCAGATGGAGTTGTGTCTGCGACCTATACCACAGCTCATGGCAATGCCAGATCCTTAACCTACTGAGTGAGGCCAGGGAGCAAACCCGCAACCTCATGGTTCCTAGTCAGATTCGTTTCTGCTGCACCACGATGGGAACTCCTCATTCCTGATTCTTAATTTACGTGGCCCCATTGGTGAGTATCATGGTGTGTGGCAAAGTGAGGGGAAACACCCAACCTAAGTAACCGGCCTTTAGGACGAGAGGAGAGTCATCAGTTTAGGTTTTTAAGCAGCTCAATAGGATTGAGGTGGTCATCTCGTGCATTGCTTTCCCCTGTTCAGAGAGCAGGTGAACTGTTGTGTTTGCAATGGAGCAGAGCAGACTGGGGAGGGGGAGGGACTTGCCCCCCACCCTACTCCACCTCAGCCCTTCCCTCCCCAGGACCCAGATCCTCAATCTCAGCAGTGGCTCTACCATGTCATCCTCTAAGGACTTGCCCCCTTTCCTTCGTCAGCTGCCACCTTTGGCAGCTCCCCACCCCACTTACCACCCTGGATGCTTGGAGTCAGCTCCTGGGGCTTGTCCTTGTCCAAACCTATCCTTCCTGCCTGTCTGACCTTGGAAAATTCACTTAAACTCTGGGCCTTGCCTCTGCCATTTCTAGGGTTGGGGCATCAGGACTGCGCCCCGAGTCCATCTCTGGGGTTGGTGGGGATAGAATGAGAACTGATGTGGTCCTCTTGGCCATAGCATCTCTTTGTCCTGCAGGTCAGACTCTGGAGAGGCGGGCAGAGCTATGAAAACCAATCCCTGTGGAAATTCTCCCTTCTCATTTGGGGGAGGCTAGAGTGACAGAGTCACTCTGTTTCCTGATGGCAGCAAGGAGCAGGGTCCAGAGGTTGAAGTGTCCGTGGGCTTCATTGCCAGCCCCTGGCTCCCATGGACCCTCCCTCTACAAATTCCCTGATGACATCATCAGGCCATGAGCTCCATCAAAGACAAAGTAAGGTGGCTGGCGATTCTCACTTCAACATCAAGGCTAGAAGGGGCCTTCAGCTGGTGGAGAAGGAGAGGAAATAGAAGCTCCCCAAGGCGAGAGTGGAATGAAACCCCTGTTTCCAAAGGGGTAACATCCTCAGTGTTTGCTTCTAAAAGGCAGTTACTCTGGGGATGGACTGTGGCAAAGCCCTGGTCCCCTAGGATGAAACCCTCATCTTTGACCCCAAACACGTCTCTCCTCCCCATCAAATGGGTAACTAGGGAGGGAGCAGTGGACCTGCAGGGAGAGAAAGCACTAGCTGTGTGGTCACTTGGAGGCAGGCAATGAGAAGGGTGATTTGAGTTAAATGTAATCATCATTACAGATGGATTTTTACAGACGGAGAGGAGGTTGTAAACCAGAAGAGTCTGCGTATCTGATAAATAATGGGGTGCTGGGCTGTGAATTCCTAAACGAGGGCATAGGTTTATCCTCCACAGTTTTGTATACCCAGGACCAGCCTGCTATGGTGCTATGGTGTGCAGAGCCAGGCCCTCGTAGCACTGATTTAAAAGTTAAAAAAAAAAAATGGAAGAAGCAAGACATGGTAAGCTGGCAGTAGGTGCATCACATTAGCCCTGGGATGTGTCAGGCAAACACCTGATCATGTATGTATATCCCTTCACTCGATCCCTACAAACTCATTCCAGGTAAACTTTATGTGCTAATTTACAAACCATGCTTACTTGCTAATGTCCAAGTAGATGCTGTTTGTTGTCAGAACCTTCATCCCACTCAGGTGATGGGTTCTCCATTTGATACAGCAGGTGGGCATTTCTCATCTACCTGTCTGCTGGTCAGCCTAGGCTTAGCCCGTCTCAGCCTCATCCCCTTGCCTTTCAAAATCTCATAGCTCTTCAAATCCCCAAGACCTGGTGTCACCCTGGTGTTTGGCACTGGCCCTGCTTGGCATAGTTTTCTCTCTGCATTTGGTCAGATGTGCTGAAACCAGAGCCTGCTTGTGGAAAATTGTGGAAGGGCTACAATCTCAGAAGCAAGAACAATGCTTCTGACAAGCCATTCGAAGTGCATGTGGGGGTGGCAGGGGGGAGGCTAGGAGCCCTGCACTCCCGGATTTGGGCCTGTGCCCTACTGCTGACAGCTGATTGAGAGAGTCCATCTGTGGAGATGTTTATTGAAGCCCGTGACATTCACCCTGGGGGAGGCATGGCCACCAATTCTCTGCACCCAGCAGAGGTCAGGAAGGGAACGGCTGACAAATTGGACAGCTCTTTTTAGAAGTTGAATCTCAAATGTGGTTCCCCACTTGTCTATATTGAACAAAGGCCCCAGCCCTGCCATGTTATGAGGTCTGCACAACACATCCTCTGTGTCAGTAGCAGACAGAGTTGTGCTGGTGAAAATCACACTCTCATTGGCCGTGGCTTCTCCTCCCTGGGCTCAGAGACTCTGATCTGGAGCCCAGCCATTCATCATCCCTGTGGTCTTATCAAGTAGGCCATTATCAACCATCATTAGCCCCACTTCTCTGTCTCACAGCCAAAGTCTCAGAAAGGCTGAGTGATGCTTCTGGCGGTACACAGCCAGTGAATGGTCAGCCTGGAGTGAAAGTCCACTGAGTCAATCATGGATCCATGCTAATATTTGCAAATGGGAATAATACACCCTCTTCACAGAGCTGTCCCTGTTAGAATTGCATATCAGCATCCTTAAAACCTTGTAAGGTAGTCACTAGTCACTTTGCAACATATATGGCAAGTTTAGTGCAGAGGCCTCTAACTTCTTGGAGTCTAGGAGAATCAACACATTGACATTTGTGAAGATCAGGAAATTAAGGTGTTGACCTTGGTACTGAATCTTTTCATTCTTGCAATTGCCTGTATTCTAAACCTCAAGTCACAAATTACAAGGAGTTATATGGGAAGCTGTGAAATCTGGAACGGCTGCACCCAAGGAGACTCCATCCCACGTCCAGTTGGTGAGGATCTCTGAGAAAAGCCACGATGCACTCAGATGCTGGAGTCCGCATATTACTGATGGGGAACCAGCCAAGCCTCAGAGGGAGGGTCCATCAGCAAGTGTGGATTGCTATTAATTAGTGAAACTCAGACTTAACCTTGTGCAGAATAGAGGACAACTCGATATTATTTTCTCTTCTCTAGTGAATCCCCTATTAAACTTTCAACGTCTCCTTCAAATAGTCCCCATTTGTAATACTCCCAAATCCATCATTGTCTCCTTTTCTCCCAGCTCAAGACTCCTGCCCTTACTAAACAGAAAAAAATAGAGCCAGCCCAGTGGAAACTTACTCTCCCTACTCCTCTGACTTTCTTAAATCCATCTTTCTCATCCTTGTCCACTGTGGCTCCAAGTCCTAGTATTTTCTTCTGCTGCCACATCTCTCCACATTCAGTCAGCAGCTACAGCCTGCATCTTCAGCCCAGCCCTTCCAACCACAAGGTCTCAGGGCCTCCTGAACCTGTGCCCATCTTTACTCTGTGGACTTCCTACCTCCAGGCCCCTCCCTCCTTATGAGTATACCCTGCCCACTCCCTTCAGGGTTATCCTCCTAAAATACAGGTTTTGTCCAGCATCTCTCATGCTCACAAGCTCTCCATGGCTCTTACTGCATTCAGAACAACCCATAAACACTGAAGCCTCACTGGAGTTCCCTCTGTGGCACAAAGGGATTACTGTGTCTCTGCAGTGCCAGGACCTGGCTCAGTGGGTTAAAGGATCGGCTGTTGCTGCAGCTGTGACATAGGTTGCAACTGTGGCTCGGATCTGATATCCCTGGCCCAGGAACTCCATATACCATGGTATGGCCAAGAAAAAAAGAAAGAAAGAAGAAAAGAAAACAACAACAAAAAACACTGAAGGCTCACATTTAAACCTCAATAATGTGACCCCAACAAACTTTTTTTCAGCACAACTTTTTCTCCTATCCTCTACCTCTTTTGTTGCCTAATGTAATAACTACATTTCTCTGGTTAACCATTGAAACATTTCTTCTTGCTAGAATTCCTTTCCCATCTTATTCTGTTTCCATAATTGCCAATTAACATGATACCTAATTTATATACCTTACATAAAGTCCACCTCTCTTAAATATCCTATCATATATGCCCACCATCCCTCACCTTAATGAAACACAAATTTCCCTTAAAATATTGTAGCCCTCTGTAATTCCATTGGAACACCCATCATTAGCGGTACTCAGCCTCAGGTTACTTGGTGGTAGCTATCTCTATTTCTCCTATTTTGTTCACAGATATCGGTGAGCAAAGTTCTCACCCCTCTTTGCTTCCCCTGCAGAATCAGGCAAGCATAATTTAGAAAACGTATTTGTTGAAATGAATCTCAATCAGTCTTACCTCCATTTCCTGCTGGTCCCCATGGACCACCTGAAGACTCGGGTCCCATCTGGTCCTCTGTTGTTGCTAAGAGCCTGGGATTTTTCTTGCCTAGATACCCAAGAAATAGTTGTTTCCTGCTTCCTAGAAACTTGAATTAATTCACCTCTCTGGTTTGCTAACTTCCCTTTGTCTTTCACCCAGATGTCTGAGTATTGTTTCTGATGTATTGCTTGAACTTACACCCATAGCTCCTTTTATTTCCACTAGAAAATGATAGAAGTATCTCTTATATACCTGTTAACAAAGAACATGTACAAATTAGTTGCAGTCGTTAGAGTATGGGCATTTGATCATTTGTCTCAAGCCATCTGTAATTGGTTTGGATCTCAACTGATAAATATGCATTTACGGGAAATAAGACCATCATCAGAACCATCTATTCACTTATTCACTCAACAAACATTTAGGAAGCACTGTCTGTGTGCCGGCCACTATGTTGACGGCTCCTAGTGGGCAGGAAAGCACAGCAAGTACTTCTTGGAGCTCACAGGGGGACCCTCCTGATAGGTCACTTAGGTCCAGGTCCATTCTAAGTGCCATCACTACTGGATCTGGAGGTATTTTAAACCAATACAACAGTCACCTGAAGGAATAAAACTCATTATTGCCTAGACAGGTAAAAGGGAAAGAAAGAAGGACCAAAAAGAAGGGCGCCGTGTTTCAGAATGGTGTTGGCCTGTTTCTCCCTTTGGGCATGAGCCAGATTGACTCAGGATGTGTGGCCAGCAGATGGGAAAGAGAGGGATGCCTTCGGGGGCAGCGGGGAGGGGATGGACTCTTCTTAATCCCTGGCAACTGAGGAAGAGCACAGCCAGGCAAAGGCGAGCTGCTGCTTTTTCCCTTTTCTTCCAGCAACTGAAGTGTCCTTCGTGCACGGAAAAGGATGTCATTCCTCCTTACATCCGCTTCTTGACATTCCCCTCAAAGTCCTCTCGTCAGGAGAGAGAGGAGGCCAGGATCCAGGGAGCAGGCAGACCCTGACTAAGTGCCATCTCTTCACTCTCAGATATGAAACAAGAGCCAGACAAAAACAGCATGCTCTCAAGGGCCAGCCGAGCCCTCCTTCATCTTCACGGAGCAGAGTCTCGAGAGCCCTCTGCCTGCCTCCTCGCCTCCTTCTGCCTGCCTCTTAAGAAGAGCGATGTGGTTTATAAACCAAGCTGAGGTAGTAATATAGAGATGGAATATGTAGAATAACAACAGTATTAAGCAGCAGTCTGGACACTTGCAAGAGAAGGTGGTGAAGTAGAAAGATGAGTACAGAGTTTCTCCAAGGGTCCTAGCTTCTTCTTTTTTTTTTTTTTTTTGTCTGTCTTTTTTTAGGACTGCACCCATGGCATATGGAGGTTCCCAGGCTAGGGGTCCATTAGGAACTGTAGCCACTGGCCTACGCCAGAGCCACAGCAACTTGGGATCCAAGCTGCGTCTGACTTACACCACAGCTCATGGCAATGCCAGATCCTTAACCCACTCAGTGAGGCCAAATATAGAACCCGCATCCTCATGGATCCTAGTTGGGTTCACTAACTGTTGAGCCACGCCAGGAACTCCAGGGTTCCAGCTTCTGATTCCTAGATTCAGGACAGGCCCTGTAAACATTACTTTCCTCACAAAGAAGAAGGCACAATGGGACTGACCCCTCCTTTACCCCCACATTTGCACAGGGGGTTCAGTTGAGATTCGGGGATGCACTCTGAGCAGTGTCTTGGTTACTCTAAATCATTCTGTGTGCTACAGTTAACACCGACAAACTTTAGCTATGAACACAACAGTAGTTGTCCTCTCTCTCCCCATGTCACTGTCAGTTGTCTGTGGTCATCCTGGGACTTGGACCTCTTCATGCCACGGCTCTGCCATTTTCAGACAGGGTGCTTCAAGTTCATGCCGACCACTGACCACACAGGATGGCAGAGAGCATTTGGCCTGGCCTGGAACTGCCACATTTCCTTGCTCACATGGCATTCAGGGCAAGTAGTGACAGCTTTCCTTCTAGACATAAGGAGTTTGGCAGTTGGTTTGTGTGAGCCACAGAGGGAGAAATGGGCCTGGTGACCAGCTAGACTGCCCCTGGCTCAGTCACTGTAGGTGACATCATCTGTCTTTCTATCTAGAAAAGGGGTGGGACAGGGCTTTTCCTCCTCCAGCTGTCCATCCATGATCAGCTGTGCTCTGCTGTTGGACTCACCATCAAAGGCCACTCCGTGGGGCAGATACTCAGCACACACTGTGACTGACATGTATGTGACCCCTGATCACGTGAGGACAGTAGCCAGCATGGCCCCTGCTGGGGCTGCATAATTATATTCATGCTAAAGCCTGCATAGTCCAGGAGCATGAAAAGGCCCGTGTCAATCTCTTCCCAGAGCATCATACGGACAGTCAAGGAGGAAAAGGGCTTGGAAATTGGCCCACGGCCATCAGAATGCCCATTACCAACAGCTCACTTCCAGCCATCCCCACCCATGCCCAGGCCCCCCTCACACCTTTGCCTCATTCATCAACCACTTAGGGTTTCAGCAGCGGTAAGCATCTTATTCAGTCATTTAACAAAACTCGTAGGGAACCTACAGTGTGCTCTGTATGGACAAGGCTATGGCTGCAAGTAAAATCAAACCTCAGACCTCTACTGCTTTATAGTCTTTTTACCTTCATAGAGGTAAAAAGAAAAGAAGACAGGAGTTTCCATCGTGGCTCAGAGAGTTTAGAACCCAACTTGTATCAGGATGTGGGTTCAATCCCTGGCCTCAATCAGTGGGTTAAGGATCTGGCATTGCTCTGAGCTGCAGTGTAGGTCACAGATACAACTTGGATCCCGAGTGGCTGTGGCCAGCAACTGCAGCTCTGATTCCACCTCTAGCCTGAGAACCTCCGTATGCCATGGGTGCAGCCCTAAAAATCAAAACAAAATAGAAGACAGTCTGTAGTAACTATCGAGTCAGCAATACCAACAAAGATGCGAAGCGGGTTCAGAGGAAGTTAAGGAAGTTCCCATGGGGCTCTCACTGCAATGCTTTGATTGGGTTTAGGCACCCATCTGAAGCCATGCAGACTTGCAGACAGCAAAGACATCACAGACATAAGTTTTGGGAGTGGTGAGCCACTCAGTCTGACCAGAGCAGAATAAAGACATTTAGACCAGGGGACATCCCCAGGAATACACAGGGTGTATTGATTTATTTATCAGGCATTGGAGACTTTTGTGATTTAAACTAGTAAAGTTGTACTCTCAGAAATACATGTTGAGAAAATTGTTCTTTTGGTAGAAGACATGATGGATTAGAACAGAGGTGAAACTAGGGAAAAGGAAATAATATTAATAACCACTACTTATCAGGAATTTACTTAATATGTGACAATTTAGTTAATCATATCAACCCCTCTATGTGGTCTGTACTGTTATTGTTTAATTGCTCAAATAAAAGTCACAGTGTGAGCTCCAACCCCCAAGGCCAGGCCCTTAAATGTTAGGAATTTTGTATGTGATAAGAAGAGCTTGAAAGGAGTTCCCGTCGTGATGCAGTTGTTAACGAATCCGACTAGGAACCATGAGGTGGCGGGTTCGATCCCTGCCGTTGTTCAGTGGGTTAACGATCCGGCGTTGCCGTGAGCTGTGGTATAGGTTGCAGACGCGGCTCGGATCCCACGTTGCTGTGGCTCTGGTGTAGGCCGGTGGCTCCGGCTCCTATTCAACCCCTAGTCTGGGAATCTCCATATGCCACGGGAGCGGCCCAAAAAATAGCAAAAAGACAAAAAAAAAGAGCTTGAAAGAGGAGGGGGTGTGATGAGAAATGAGGGAAAAGAAATGAGACAGTGATGGTAAGGGAAGATTGGGTCAAGTGTGCTGATGGACTGGATTTAGGGGATAAAGGAAAGGTGAGATATTTATCCACATTTTCATCCTGGATGATTCTAGAAAAGAACTTTGTTAAAGAAATTGAGGAGAAAAACTTAAGGAGGGGGAGAAGGTCATTTTAACTGCAGATGTTTCAGGTGAGAGGGATGAAGGGGGTGGCCATGCTCAGGAGTTCATCCTGCTCCAGGTGAGAAAGTGGCTTTCAGTTCTCAGCTGGGAAGACCCAGGGGCAGCATCCAGGAGGCAGGGAAGTGTGAGAACAGTGGAAGACAGGTGTCATTGGTCATGGTGACCATCATGAAGTAGGGTGGTCTGTAGGGAATGAGGGAGAGGCAGAGGGCTAGGATTTGGGGGGGAGCTGAAGGCAGCTGGGGTGGTCCTGGTCAAGAGAGGGCAGAGGGACCCAGGGAGTGGGAGGCCATTTTGTCCAGCAACATCGGAACCCTTGCTCGAACCAGTTCTGTACACACAGAGGATCTGGTCCAAAGGATGAATGGGAGAGAGAGAGAGAGATATAAAGGAATGTGCATTTTGTGGGGTGGGATCTAGAGTCGAGAGTGGAGGATGCCAGTGAAGAGAGGTGTGCAGTGGGCTGTGTGGCTGCAGGGAGGAGCTCAGCCTGGGGTGGACACTGCCCTTCCTGCTTCCCCTGCCCTCCCATCCTGCGGTCCTGCAGTCCTGCAGTCCTGGTATCTCACATCTCAAATTCACGCACTCTCACTTTAAACTCCTCCTTTCTGTCTTGCTAAGGCTCCCTGCTCACCTCAGGAAAATCGCACCCGCTCACCTGTATTTCATTTGCAGGGAAAATGTAAAGGCTGACCTTGATTGATCCATAAGAGGAACCCTGTTCATCTCCCTGAAAACTCAACCCGACATGCGTGTGGGAAATGAGACCAATATCTGTGTCAGAAGCTCCCATTAAAGAAACAACCTAAACAGCCTCACCTCTTCTAATTAATCACCCCTGTTTCAAAGCAACCCATTTCTTCACATCTCTATATTCAGCAAGTGCCTCTACAGAGCTCTTACAGAAGAGCATGTGTTTGGCGGCAGGTGCATTGGGTTCAAATTCTAGCTCTACTGCCTCTATTTAACATTGGTGACATCCGTAGTTCAGTGGGATTAGCCATGGAGCCCACACCTCATTAGGGTGATGGGAGGATTTCATGATTAACTACATTTAAACCCCTTGGAAGAGTATCTGGCACATGGTCAGCCCTTGCTACCAGGGACCATTGATGCTGGTGAGTCATACAAGAATGAATGTGATGCAGTTCCTATCCTCAAAAAACTCTCATAGAAGGGAGATTAATTTATCTGTATTTTTTTTACTTTTTTATTATTTTATTTTAATTTTTAGTATCATTGATTTACAATATCCAGTCAATATCTAATGTACAGCAAAGTGACCCACTCATACATCTATATGTGTATTATATGTATCCTCTATCATGTTCCATTGCAAGTGGCTAGATATAGTTCCTTGTGCTATACAGAATCCCCTCCAAAGGCAATAGTTTGCATCTACTAACACCAAACTCCAAGTCCATCCCACTCTCTCCCCCTCCCCCTTGGCAACCACAAGTCTGTTCTCCAAGTCCATGAGTTTTTTTTTTTTTCTTAGATATGCTCATTTTTTGCCATCACATATTGCTTAATTATTAATGTAGCAGGACCATGGGAGAGCACTTTAGTAACATTAAGGGTTAAAATTACTTTGTCAGCCCATGGAGGACACCGACAAGCCTTCATAGCATTATACCTGGACAAACGCATGCTGAGGGCCATACAAGCAATGAACTAATTCCTATGAAATGTATCCCACTGTGAGCTGGGGGACACTCCATGTACTTAACATTCAGCGTCTGTGCCTTTGGCCAGAGAAGAGACCCATAAGTCATTGTGACACTCTGTGGGTTTATGGGTGAGAAAAGACTTGCCTAGCACTGGAACTCCCTAGAAATGGTGGGGAGCCCAGGAAAGGCAGGTCCCTTACACTGGTATCTCCAGGAATAGGGGGAGATCAGAGGGCTCCCTCTAAGACATGACTTTGGAGCCATTACAACCAACAGCATCAGCCGGGGTGGGAGAGAGGTGTTACCCCCTTCTTTGGGAGGAGGCTCTTTCATTCAGGCATAAATAAGACTGAGAATCCAGGAGGTGGAAGAGAGGTCCTGGGAGGCGAGTTGCCTACCATGGAGGCATGAGCAGATAACTGTGTAGACTGTCCTACTTTGTAGATGAAGAAACGATTTTGAGAGGTTAGGAAACTCTTTTCAAATTAGGAGCAAACCCTGGTTGTCCAGACACCAGGAAGGATCTACACTGGCAGGGAGAGGACAGGAGGCTTCCAAAACCTCCCCCTCCCACCTTCAGGGAAGAGAGGAACCCCTAACTTCCTACAAAGGACCTTGAAAAAGAACCTGTGTTTTAACTGCTTGGTGCATTTAATTTGCTGTTTGCAAACCTCTCTAGACTGTTCCCACTTTAACTGGAGGTCGATTTTTCTGGCATGCTTAAGAGTTTCTAATGTTGCTAGAAAGTGCAATTTGCTGCCAAAGTGTGAAACTTCACCCTAAATGGAAAGGAGGAGGAATAGGAAGCGAGTGCATGATTGGGTCTTTTTCCCAGGCAGGAGATAGTGTTCGAGGTTGCAGGGAGCCTCGGAGCAAACCAGGGTCCTTGGCCCGTATCTTGCCCTCGTGGAATTCAGAAAGGGTTCCCAAGGCAGCACAGCAGGAGAGTGTGGGGCCACACCAAGCTCTGTGTTAAAAATCAGGCAGATATCAGAAGCCAGCATCATAGTCACTCCTACAGATTAAAGAATCTTGAACCCCTTGACATACATTTTATTCATAGGTCAACTCTCCTTGTTTAAAACAAACAAAAAAGCAAAAAAAGCCTATTTAATAAAAGTGTTGATTTGTGGTCGTCCTTCTCTGTGCCAAAGATTCCAGAATGATGTAAACCTCAACTTTCAGTAGAGTTGAAAAAAATATGTGAATAGGAGTTCCCATCATGGCTCAGTGGAAATGAATCTGATTAGCAACCATGAAGACGCAGGTTCTATCCCTGGCCTCACTCAGTGGGTTAAGGATCTGGTGTTGCCATGAGCTGCGGTGTAGGTCAAAGATGACTCAGATCTGGCATGGCTATGGCCACGGCTACAGCTCTGATTCGACCCCTAGCCTGGGACCCTCCATATGCCGCAGGTGCACCCCTAAAAAGACAAAAAAAGAAAATATGTACATGTGAATAAATAAGAACACCATTTATCCCAAAGAAGCTTCCTTACCTTCACAAAAGAGTGAATGCTTTTTTCCAGGCAGAAGAGTTGATCAAGCTTGAACTTATTAGGAAAAGCCAAGAATTAGAAACATTTTCCCAGAAAGGCTGAGCCAAATGCTCTGTAAAAGTATTTCTCTCTCTTCCTCTTTCTCTCTCCCTTTTTTTTTCTGGAACAATTCCACAAAAAAAAGCTTCCTGTTGTTAAATGGGCCCTAAACCAGTGATGGCAAAATCATCCTTCACATTAATGATCCTGTTGGCCTTTTTGGTCCTGGAAATATGCAAATTTTTGAGGGCATCCGTCATAATTGGTTTTCCCCAAAATAGTTTACCTTTGTAAAGGCAGATTTCTAATGACCATTCTCTTTTGCTAAAAAATAATATCCCCTAAAATATCCCCACCAAATATCACCCTCTGCACCAAGCATGCCTACGCATACACACACACACACACACACACACACTCACATTCACACACACACTGACACACGCAATGCACTGGCTTTCTTTAACTAATACCTAAGGCCCACATATTCCAGGTCATTCAAAAGGCAATCACACCCTACATTTGCAATTTATTTTCCAGTGTAGCATGTCCCCCACTTCTCTCTCCTTTATTCTCTCTCCCTCTCCCCTGAAAGCTCCTGCCTGGCCCTCTTCCATCTCTGCCTCTTGAAAGCCCACCCTGCCCACAAAGGAAACATCTCTATCATTAGTCCTGGGTGATTCCTCACTGCTGTCAGTGCCCCCCACCCCCACCCCAACCACCATGTGCTGAGAAGCCTTCCCCTTCCCTATTGATCTGGAAGCTGCCCTCTCCCTGTCCACCTCGCCGTGCTCCCAGACTCCTGTCTCAAGGTCTGAGGACAGGGCAGTGGGCTTGCCCAGCGCTCAGAGCTCAGTCTGCCCTGCTCGAGGGTGGGTCTGGGTTTGGCAGTGGGGGCTGGAGCCTCCTTGTCAGATAATGCACCCCCTTCCTACCTTGCCCTGTTTATTCCACAACCCTCCTGTTCCGCACAGCCCAGCCTCTCCAGAGCCATTACTCTGGGGCAGAAACCTGCTGCCTCTGATGTGAGTGGTACTAATTCTTCTCACCTGTCCCCTATCAGCCTCAGACCCCAGGTCCCCATAGGCACAGGTGCCAGGTATGACTTTCTCCTTCTAAGTGGAGAGACTCTTCAGCCTTCAGAATAAATACGGGTGAGAAACAAACTATTGGGATGGATCTGTGAAGGGTAATATGATATTTCTTGGTCAATATTACTTTTTCGTCCCACCGTGGAATTCTGCAGCTGCTGTTCCTGGCCAGCTTCCAGCTTGGGTAATTACATTCTGCTTACCTCTGTTTCTCTTGTAGTCTGAAGATAACTTATTCTTCATGTTTTTTTCCTAAATAAAACAAAAAAAAGCCTGCTTTTGGTGCTGCTGTATGCAGAGGAAAAGGGGTGGAGCCAGGCAGCAGAGCAGAGAAAGAAAAGTGGCCCATTCTAGCGGGGCCCTTAGCACCCCTGAGCCTCAGTTTTTTCATCTGTATCTTGGAATCGTCTCTACCTGAGTTGTTGCAGGAATCATACAGAATAATGCAAGTGATCTGCCGCATAGAAAATGTGACAGGGTGACTGACTGGTAGGCACCGTCATGCTGAGCATTCCACGTGAGAGAGGAAAGCCTCCTAAAGTCTGAAAGCTGATCCCAGTCTCTACCAACTGTTAGAGCACTGCAGTGGAGCTCAGGGAGAGCAACGCCCATGATCACCTAGCTCTGATGCTCTGGAAGGGAAATAGCACGGGAACAGGAGTCACAGGGCTGGCTTCTGATCAACCAAATGCTGACCAGCCAACCACCATTTAAAGCCCCTCAGGAATAAGCAGGAGTGTTGGTGCTTCAGCCTTGTGTGTTATTAGGAATGTTGTGAAAGACAGGAGAGATATTATGGGCATGAGAAGGACTATTCCACATGAGGAGGAAGACCAGCCAAAGCAAGTCAGGCTAAACTAGTAAGAACAGTTCCTTTCAGAGCAGTTCTTCCAGAAGTTTCCTTATTTTGATTGTGCAATTTTGTACACTGCACTTGATTCTAAAATGAACATGAGGGAGTTCCCATCATGACTCAGTGGATAACGAACCTGACTAGCATCCATGAGGATGCAGGTTCGATCCCTGGCCTCGCTCAGTGGATTAAGGATCCCGCTTGGTCGTGAGCTGTCGGCTCAGATCCTGCATTGCTGTGGCTATGACGAAGGCCGGCAGCTACAGTTCTGATTTGGATTTGACCCCTAGCCTGGGAACCTCCATATGCCACGGGTGCGGCCCTAAAAAAAGACGGAAAAAAAAAAGAATGTGAGGCTGTTATTCAATGAAGGAAGAGAATCAGTAAATTTTGGTAAAAGGCACAGTAGAATGATATGCAAGAAATGAAGAGGAGGGGGTATCCAGAAACAGAAAATCTAGGAAAATGAAAGTGGTTCTGATTAAGCACAGAGCTCTGTGCCAAAGCCCCTCGTTGGTGCTTTCTGTGTCCTCCCAGCCAGAGGGACTTGGGTCATGCTGCCAGTGGGATGCCACGCCATCTCCCTTTGCCCTGGTGAGGTTCACAAAGGACTCTGAGTGGAGCAGAGAAGGCAGAGGACCAGGGCTGCAGCAAACATGGAGGGTGTTGGGACAGGAGCCTAGGGACTGCAGGGCAGAGCAGGAAGGGATGGCTGAGAGTGAATCTGCAGGAGGGACTGTCCAGCCCTGGGCTGGCTGACTGTCCAGCCCAGCAGATGCACCCCTACCCGTGTGCCCACAACTCCCAGGGAAGGCCTCCCTGAAGGACCAGGGCACACCACTGGAGAGCCACCTTGTATTATTTTATGCAGATGTCATGTCCCAGACACCCCTGCCAACTCGTGCCCTTTCCCTGGTTAAGTCTGCACATGGCAGTGAAGCAGGCTTGGAGGGGCAGGCTGTATGAGCAGGAGAGGGGAGCGGGGACACGGCAGGAGGGTGAGGAAAGGCCTGGGGAGCCTTATTAATAGTTAAGTGGACAAGGCTGATAATGGGATATCTTTTTATTGGCCCAACAGATAAGTTATAATACACAAGCTTGCAGGCAGCTCCTGTGATTTGCGTTGATACAATTCAGGCTGAGGCTTCATTATGTGGCAGTGATGATATGGGGCCTGTGTTATCAAAGGCAGCTGAAAAGAGTGGGGAGCTCTCTCCTGTTCTGTGTGTGCTTATTCATTAACGGTTAGGAAGGTGCTTTGTGCCGGGCGGTGCTGGATGTTTCATGGTGAATCATTAACAACTCAAACAGCTTCATACATATGTCTTATTGATGTGTAAAGTCATTGCAGCCCGGCCTTTTCTTTTTTCTTTTTTTTTTCTTCTCTTTCTTTTTTTTCCCCTGAATGAATGAGTTCTGCTTGGCTTAGGATTCTGCGGAAAGAAATGTCACTCCTGCAGAAAGTGACATTTTCAATGATTCAAGGGTCTTTTGGATCAGAGAGAGACTGCTGTAAGGCTAGGCCCCAGGAAGCTGACTGTCTCGTTTAAGAAAAAACAAAACAAAACAAAACAGGATGATAGATGTTTAAAGAAAAAGTCTGGAGCAGGGGCTGTTGTGTAGCTGCCCCTTAAGGGAGACAGAGGGGAACCACCGCATTGCCCAGGAGCAGCGGAAGGGGAAACGGTCTCAAGGTTGACCAGCTGACCTTTTGGAAAGGGGCCTCATGATAACAGGCTGTCCATGAAGAGGCAGAGGGCCTGGTGGGGAAATCGAATGGTCAGCAGCGATGTGAAGTCAGGAGAGACAATGCAGGAGATGGAGGCAAAAACCTTCAGCAGCTGACAAGGGAACAGGAAGATGGAAGCTAAAAACAAAGGAGGCCAGGCAGCTTTTCCTGGCCTGGAACGGGAGGAGAGATGGGGCCAGAGTTAGAAGCCAATTATCTCTGATTGCACAATCAGGACCCTGCTTCCAAACCAGGCTCCAGCCCCGCCGCCCCCAGGGCCTGGGACCACCTGAGAATGATGTCAGAGTGCGGAATAGGACGAGTGGGGAGGGATTCAGCCCTGCTTAGCACAGACGACATTTGGAGGCTGTGCCTTCCGAGTTCTTACAAAGCAAAGAACTTCCCGGCAGTGTTGGGACTACTTTGCTGGCAGAATTTCCATTTCTGAGTTGTTAGCCACCAAACAACCTAAAGTAAACTTTCTGATTTCCCGGACTTTGGTTCTAAGCCCTCACAGAGATTTGTCAAAGGGCCAGTCCTTCGTGCTGGCCCTGAAGCCACCAGCCCTGCCACCCAACTCCTGTTGCTGGCCCCTGAGTACCTTTGTGTCTCGTCTATACAGCTTTTGCTCCCCCGATCCCACTTCCCCATGTAACTTTAGTGCAAATCCCACGGGGGTGTTTCCTGGTCTGTTTTTTCCTTTTATGCTTTATTTTATTTTGTTTAGAGTTCAACTGAAATATAATTGATGTACAAGAAACCTCACATGTGGAGTTTCCACTGTGGTGCAGTGGGTGAAGAATCTGACTACAATTGCTCTGATTGCTGCAGAGGTACAGGTTTGATCCCCAGCCCAGTGCAGTGGGTTAAAGGATCCTGTGTTTCTGGAGCCATGGCTCGGATTCAATATGACGTAGGTGCAGCCATTTAAAAAAAAAAAAAAAAGATAATGCCCACAGAATCCCCCCCCCCCATAAGGTTTTATCATTTTCCTTTGAAACTCTCTTTTCCACCCTAGGGAACTACATAGCTTTCTAACATAGCAAGTTATTTTATGCTTTCAATAAATGGAAGCATGGGGGATAAACTCTCTTTTTTCTGGCTTCTTTCATTCATCATCATCATTCTGAGATTAGGTCAAATGTGTATGTTCTTATATCATTCCTTTTATTACCAGATCATGTCCCATTACAATGATAAACCACAGTGGGGGTTATCCTTTCACTGGTTGATCAATATTTGGGTTGCTTTCAGTTTGGAGCTATTAACCAACAAAGTTGAGATGAACGTGTGTCTCCAGGTCTTTATGACCACATACCTTCTTTTACTGTGAGTAAATCCCCAGAAGAATAGCTGGATCACTTGATATCCTGGTGCATGTTTAATGTTTGAAGAAACTGCCAAACTGCTTTCCGAAGTGGTTATACCATTTTACATTCCTACCAGCAGCATAGGAGAGTTCCAGTTCTTCTGCATCCTTGCAGACACTAGGCAGAATCAGTCCCCTTAATTTTAGCCATTTGAATAAGTGTATGGTGGCTTCTCACTGTGGTTTCAATTTGCATTTTCCCTAACAACTGATGATTTTTGGTGTCTCTTTATGCACTTGTTGGCCATCTGTGTGTCTTCTTTGGTAAAGAGTTTTTCAAATCTTTTGCCAATGTTTAAATTCTTGGTTTCCTTACAATTGAATTATAAAGCATTTATATTCTGGATACAAGTCCTTTAGTAACTGTATGATATTTTCTACCAGTGTTTAGTTGTCTTTTCATTCTCTAAACAGTGTCTATCAAAAGAACAGATTTTAATTCTAATAAGGTCCAATTTACCAATTTTTTTTTCTCTTATGGGTCCTTCTAAACTTTTATAGTTTTAGGTTTTATATTTAGGTATACAATCCATTTAATTTTTGTATGTCTCCTGAGATACGGTTTGAAGTCCATTATTTTGCATATGGATATGCAGTTTTTTCAGCAACATTTGTTGAAAAGAGCGTTCTTTCTCCACTGAATGTCCTTAACACATTTGTCAAAAACCAGTTGTCCATATACGTGTGGGTCTACTTCTAGACTCTCTCTTCTGTTCCATGGTTATGTTTCTCTATCTTTACACCAAGACCACACTGTCTTGATTGCAGTGGCTTTATTATAGTCTTGGAACTAGATGGTGTTAGTTCTCTAACTTTGCTGTCGTTTCTCAAATTTCTTTGGCTAGGCGAGGTCTTGCTTTTCCATATGAATTTTAAAATCAGTTTGTCAATTGCCACTAAAAAAAAAAGCTGTCAGAATTTTCAGTGGGATTGCATGAAATCTATAGATCAATTTGGATAAGATTGGCATCCTTGACTAGTTTTGATGTTGGGCTTGACTCGTGAATTGGGTTGGGAAATCGTCTCTCCCTTTCAAATGTCTGAAAAAATTTCCTATAGAATTGTTATGATTTCCTTGTTAAGTATTTCCTTGTTAAGTATTTTTATGTATGTTACCACAGCCTCATCTGGGATTCATCTCTTTGTGGAAAGGTTTTTACCTACAATTTTAATTTCTTTAGTAGATATAAGAGTATTCACGTTATCCAATTCTTCATGAGTGTCCTGTGATATTTTGTGTCTTTGAGGATTTTTTAAATTAAGCTGTAAATTTTATTGACATTAACTTGTTAATTATATCTCCTCATTATCCTTTAACTGTTTGTAGAAACTAGTGATAACATCCATCTTGCTTTCTCTTTCTCTCTCTCACTCTCTCTTCTCTATATATTTTCCTTATCAGTTTGAATTTGATCCTTTTGGGTCTTGCTTTTTGAACTTGGTTAGGCAGAACTGGAGTCGCGCTCACTCTAGGGCTAATTACTCCCTAGCATGAAATATTGTTCTGTGTCCTCTGCCCCAGATCCTGTGAACCACGTGGTGTTCCAGGCCGAAAGCAGGGACAGGCATTTTTTTCTTGGCCCTGGGTTTTTCTACTGCTGACCCCTGAGTGATTCTCCCCTAGCCTCGGGTCCCTTACGGGCATGGTCTGCTCAGTACTCAGCTGAGAACCTGAGTGGAGCTCTGAACTTCTGTCTCCCTATAGCCAGCTCTCTCCTCCCTAGCTCACTGTTCTGCACCTCTAGCTGCTGTAGTCTCCCCAGACTCTTAACTTGGTCTTCTCAACTCAGAGAGATCTGAAGGCTCCATCTCTTTCCATAGCCTAGATACTCTTTAAGGAAACAGACATGAGCAACTGCAGGGATTCCATTCTTTATTTTCCATTTCTCATGGGTCACAGTCCCCGCTGCCTGATGTTCAGAGCCTTGGGAATTGCTGCTTCATATTTTCTGTCTATTTTTGGTTGTCTTCATTGGGAGGGTGGAACTGGTCCCTGTGATTCCACTGTGGCCAGAAGCAGAAGTCCCCTGACACAAATCTTCCCAGGGCCCCCAAGAGAAAAGTGGGCTGCACCTCTTTGCTTCACTTGGTTTTGCTTTTCCACCCTCTTGGCCCTCCTGAAAGCCCCCCTCTCCTGTGTCAATGGAAGTCTGGATCTTCTCCCAGGAGTGGTATATTTCCCACCCTAGAGTTTAGTCAGTTGCCTACTGTTGCTCAGAAGCCAGGCCTGGGGGGAGACTCTCCCTCTGAGGTCCCTCCCCCGTGGTTCTCTTACTGCTGGATGACCGCATTGCAAAGCCTGAGCAGGGCCCACTGCAGAAGGGAGAAACTTCTTTGTGGAGCGGAGAGTTCAGTCTAGAGAACCACACAAAAAAGCGTCGTTACAAGGAACAAAAGGAGCTATTGTCTAGGGAGTATTTTCCTTTCTTTCCTCTCCTCTACTTTTTATATTTGAAAGGAAGGAAGAGGCTAAGAAAGACATTGGCTGGATACTTCAGGCTGATTCTTCAAGGCAGAGTCAGGACAACTGTAAGAGCAATGATGCATCTAGATTGCACCCCCGCCAGGGTGTCTGGACACCCAAAGCTTTCCTCATTCCGTCAGTGCTCACTATGCTTCTACATATGCAGCCACTGTGAGATGCTGGGGATGAGGGGATGAGAATACCTGTTGTATAACAAAGTACCAGGATATAGTATCTCATTGCTTATCCACTCCAAATGCAATAGTTTGCATCTATTAACCCCAGATTCCCAGTCCATCCCACTCCCTCCTTTCCCCCTTGGCAACCACAAGTCTGTTCTCTAAGTCCATGAGTTTCTTTTCTGTGAAAAGGTTCATTTGTGCTATATATTAGAATCCAGATATGTGGTATCATATGGTATTTGTCTTTCTCTTCCTGACTTACTTCACTTAGTATGAGAGTCTCTAGTTCCATTCATGTTGCTGCAAATGGCATTATTCTGTTCTTTTTCATTGCTGAGTAGTATTCCATTCTGTATATATGCCACATCTTCTTAATCCATTCATCTGTCAATAGACATTTAGGTTGTTTCCGTGTCTTGGCTATTGTGAATAGTGCTCAATGAGCATACAGGTGCATGTATCTTTTTCAAGGAAAGTTTTGTCTGGATATATGCCCAAGAGTGGGATTGTGGGGTCATATGGTAGTTCTATGTATCGATTTCTAAGGTACCTCCATACTGTTTTTCATAGTGGGTGTACCAATTTACATTCCCACCAGCAATGTAGGTGGGTACCCTTGTCTTCTCACCCTCTCTAGCATTTATTATTTGTTGACTTGTTAATGATGGCCAATCTGACAGGTGTGAGGTGTCACTTGTGATGGAACATGATGGAGGATAATGTGAGAAAAAGAAAAATATATATATATATATATGTATAACTTGGGGGAAAAAAAAGGAAAGTACCAGGTCAGGAGTTAGGGCATAAAAGAGGGGAGTTGTTTCTAGAAACATTCTAGGGAATTAGTCCTTTGATGCTGATATGGACTGACAGTTCTTCACTCTGTAGAAACAGCACATTCTAGAAGTCACACTGTTGTTCATTTTGGTACAGAACCCAGAGGCATCTCATTCTCCTCTGGCCAGCTCCCCCATCCCTGTGGGTTCTGACTGGAGGCTGCTATTCTTGTGTCTACTCTAGGTACCTGTCCTTGACCCTTTCATGGACCCTATATTTCCACCTGAGTCACATACACTTTACTGTTTGGCTAGTCATTTTTTTTTTTTCTCTGATACATTGTAAGCATTATGCAGGCAGCAATTGTCTTTTTCACGGCCATATCCCCACTTGGAGCCCAAATGTGCACATTGCAGATGATTGATAAGTATTCCTTGAATGAATGAGTTTTGACTTTCTTTTCATTCAAAGGAAATATGACTTGGTGACATAGGCAGAGGTCCTGTAATTATTATCATCTGACAGATATGCAAAAAAAGGCCCACAATGTTTACATCTTGAAACCTTAGAAGAGTGATGTTTGAAATTACTGGGGATTTTGAAGAACGTTCACTGCAGGACATGCCAAGGCTCCTTTGAGCTTAGCAGTACAAGAAGGTTGATCAAGAGAGAGAGCGGAGCTGCATTTTTCCTAGTTTCGCTGATACTATCATATACTGGAGAAAGTTTGGAGATGGGAAAAAACATGCCAATAGAGTTGGAAGTCCCATAGAGAAGCCAACCCAAAGCTCAGGTTGTCACTGTCCTGCAAGAGCATAGATTGCCCAAGGACCATGTCTTCATCTTCCCTTCCCAGCTGCTTTTTGAGACAATCTCCTGTTTTCATGATAATTTTGCATCTTTTCCATTCCCACCTTCTGTGAGCATTCTGCACTGCAGGTATGTGTCCATGGCTCAGAAATCCAGGAGGGAGCTGGCCTTCTCTTCCCAGTTCCTCCACTTAACTGGGTAACCCCATGAGCAAGGTACTCAGCACATCAAAGCCTTACTGTCCCCCAGAAAAAAAAAACACATATACATACATACATACATATACACACACATACATGAAGGAAGCCTACCACCTTTAGCACAATGGCTGCTTCTATGGGGCTAGAGGGTGAGATTCAAAGGAGATTTTGACTCTATCTATAACAGTTTGATTCTTAAAAGACCATATGAAGTGAAAGGGGCAAAACAGAAAACACTAATTTTTACACGGGGGATACATGAGTATTTGCCCATGGCCTTCTGTCCTTTTTTATGTGTAGTTCACATAGAAACATGAAGGGGTGGTGATGGGATGATTATATAAACACCTTGCAGAGTTTGGTGAAGACTAGGGTTAAAACGTGAGCACAGAGCTGACACAGTGGGTGTTAGTGTTCATGCAGCATTGGTGGGATGGGGGCGGGAGAGCTGTGATGAACAGTTCAGGTGGGTCAAACTCAGAGGTACCAGGATGGCTTTCCTCCTCTAACTACAGATTAACCTAGGAGCAGGGACTATTCACTTAGGGATGGCAGATGCATGGTGGGTTTGTAGAATGTATATACATACCTTGTGCAGGCGTGAGCCTTAGACTCCATGGAACAGGGTGCTCTCTACACACATCCTGAACATTAAGAAAGAAGCTGCCCCCCACCCCTCGCCCCCTGCCAAGTGGAGTATCTCCAATGGTTATGAAACTAACAGCCGAAACCCAGATTGGGACTTGAGCCCATGTGTTTTTTTTAAATTGTTATTTCCCCAATACATTTTTTTTTCTACTGTACAGCATGGTGACCCAGTTAAACATACATGTATACATACATATATACATTCTCTTTTCTCACATTATCATGTTCCATCATAAGTGACTAGACATAGTTCCCAGTGCTACATGGCAGGATCTCATTGCTAATCCATTCCAAAGGCAATAGTTTACGTCTATTAACCCCAAATTCCCAATCCATCCCACTCTCTCCCCCTTCCCCTTTGCAACCACTAGTCTATTCTCTAAGTTCATGATTTTCTTTTCTGTGAAAAGGTTCATTTATGCCATATATTAGATTCCAGATGTAAGTGATATAATATGATATTTGTCTCTCTTTCTGAGTTACTTCACTAAGTATGAGAGTCTCTAGTTCCATCCATGTTGCCACAAATGGCATTTTTCTTTTTTATGGCTGAATAGTATTCCATTGTGTATATATACCACATCTTTCTAATCCAATCATCATGTCTTGGCTATTGCGAAGAGTGCTGCAATGAACATGTGGGTGCATGTGTCTTTTTTGAGGAAAGTTTTGTCCGGATGTATGCCCAAGAGTGGGATTGCTGGGTCATATGGTAGTTCTATGTACAGTTTTCTAAGGTACCTCCATACTGTTCTCCATAGTGGTTGTACCAGCTTACATTCCCACCAACAGTGCAGGAGGGTTCCCTTTTCTCCACACCCCATCCAGCATTTGCTATTTGTGGACTTATTAATGATGGCCATTCTGACTGGTGTGAGGTGGTATCTCATGGTTTTTTTAACTTGCATTTCTCTAATAATCAGGGATGTTGAACAATTTTTCATGTGCTTGTTAGCCATCTGTATATCTTCCTTGGAGAAATGTCTATTCAGGTCTTTTGCCCATTTTTCAAATGGGTTGTTGGCTTTTTTGCTGTTGAGTTGTGTAAGTTGTTTGCATATTTTAGAGATTAAGCTCTTGTCAGTTGCATCATTTAAAATTAGAATCAGGAGTTCCCGTCGTGGCGCAGTGGTTAACGAATCCGACTAGGAACCATGAGGTTGCGGGTTCAATCCCTGCCCTTGCTCAGTGGGTTAATGATCCGGTGTTGCCGTGAGCTGTGGTGTAGGTTGCAGACGCGGCTCGGATCCCGCATTGCTGTGGCTCTGGCGTAGGCCGGTGGCTACAGCTCCGATTCAACCCCTAGCCTGGGAACCTCCAAATGCTGCGGGAGCGGCCCAAGAAATAGCAACAACAACAACAACAAAAAAGACAAAAAGACAAAAAAATAAAATAAAATAAAATAAAATAAAATAAAATAAAATAAAATAAAATAAAATAAAATAAAATTAGAATCATTCACCCGATGTCTTGACTTACTGAGGTTCAGGTTCTTTATGCCTCCATACAGAAGGAATTCAGGGAGAGACAAAGTGATAGGCAAGAAATGGATTTATTAAGACAGGACGATTATACTGGAAACTATATATAGTCACTTATGATGGAGCATGATGGAGGATAATGTAAGAAAAAGAATGTACATATGTATGTATGACTAGGTCACTTTGCCATAACTAGAAAATTGACAGAACACTGTAAACCAACTAAAATGGAAAAAATAAAAATCACTTAAAAAAAAATGGATGCTTGTGAGAGATGCAAGTGGGCAGGCAAGGAGGCTCTGCCCCTTGGATCGGGTGACTGTGGGTTGGAAAAGACCACTGCTTCCTCTTTCTTTGAGCAGTAGCTCCTCCGTAGCATCCGGTGAGGTGTGTAGTCAAATCAGCGTTCCTCAAACTCCTTCCCTGGGTCTGAAACTGAATTCAGACCTCATCCCATCCCCCACCCAAAGTCTCATGCCTCCACTGGTCAAGCGAGTCTGCCTTATTCTGTTGGCTTTCTTGAGCAGTTATTAACTTACGGTGGTCTCCCAACATCCCCTAGGTTTCCCTCTCTATCTCTGATCCTTTACTGAGACTTCTACAGCTACCTGTGTCTACTTCATCCGTATTGGTTACAATCTCCCAATCTCAGAGGCTGCTTAGACAACAGGGAATGCAGACCTTTGGGCACTGATGTTCTTATTCCTGACAATTCCCTGCTGACAGGGGTTTAGGCAGAGATGACTGCCCAGTACATCCAGGTGTGCACAGGTGTGCGACGGCTCCCACTGGGGGTCCGCTGGGGGTACTTGCTTCCTCTAGTCTCCCTTTGGCTTGTGGGGGAGGTGGGTCAACAGGACTTGAGAGGGAAAACTATTAAGGTTTCCAGACCCCAGGCAGAGGAGTTACTGGTCCTGTAGGAGATACAGGGAGGCAGGTATGGGTTGGGGCGGGGGGGGGGAGATATCTGTGAGGAGAGTGTCCAGGCCCTGGATGGGGAGGGCTTCAAGGAGGTGCACACAACTCTTCAGGGCTGCAGGAGGTGGCGGCCCCTGGTGACACTGAAAATGACAGTCCAGTCTCAGTCTCACAGCCTTCTGGGCCTGTATTTGGCAGGGGACCTCTGCCCTTGGGGATGCTCAGCAAACGTCAGGCTTCAATGAGATTCCTACTCTGTGGAGGGGCTCTTGTGAGGGTGTGCAGCTCTTGGCATGTTGCCCCTGGAGGTCAAACCACCTGCCACTCCAGTAGGAGCATTGAACTCAAGCTGAAACAGCTGAACCATTGAGGGGCATAGGGCCCCTGGGCAGAAGAGCTGATGCCGGTGCCCACTTCCTTATCAGGCGGCCCCTGGTGCCTGCTGAGTGCTTTGCAGAGAGCCGGCGATGGGGCTGCTGGCTGAGGGGCTGTAAATGCTGGACTGCTTAACCTCCCCTTCAGGCAAGCTACAGTTAAGTCAGAGAATGCTCACCCTGCCTTCAAATGCCTTTTTTATTCCTTGAGGGAGACTTAAGTATTGGGGAGAAATGGACTCATTCTCCCTCTCATTTGCACTCTCCTCTTTTGCATTTCCTGCCCTCTGAGCCCCTTAAGCTCTTGGGTTACTCACCTGCAGAGCAGAGATAAGAGCTTTCTGTGCCTCCAAGGCCTGGGGGGCTGAGGGGCAAGTACCATGCTAAGAACCTTGGACTCAAGTGCCTGAACCTCAGGAACTGCTCTGCTTTCATCTGGCAGGGACCCCCACCCCCACCCCCACCCTGGCCTGTTCCACTCTGCCTTTCAGTTTTATTTTCTTAAACCTCAGATGGGATTGCAAGGCCGATATCAATGATATTAGTAGACTAATTATAATAATGCCTTAATTAAAACCCCACTACCCCGGAAAGCACCAGGGTGCTGACTCCAAATGAAAAGCCACAGAGAGAAGACCAGGAAGGCTGCCATGCAGGTCGAGGTGACCTTTTGGCATATGGCAACTCAGAGGTTGGGTGCACGGGTTTTTAAAGAACTCTCCGAGAACCCATCCATCTGGACCCCTGTGCTGTTCCTCCAAGCATGCCGTGCTGACCAGATGGCCCTTGATAAAGCAGCATCAGAGAGTGAGGCAGGGAACCCATCCAGAAGAGCTCTCGTTCTCAGAGGCTGCTGCCCTTGGCTGGAGCACGAGCCTTGTTTAAATCTTAAAAGCAAAGGTTTTTATATTTTGTTTTGCTTTGGGTTTTTTGTGTGTATGTGTTGTCATTTCCACCCTGGCAAGCAATAAAAAGACTGCCCGGCAAATACACGCCTGAGTAAAACACAAAGAGACCTTGATAAACAAGTATGTGGTCTCTAGCATGAGAATTTCTCCACCCAGGTCTCTGTTTAATATTCATAACCTTTCTAAAGTTTTTTAGAGCCGGCAAAATACAAGGGTAATTCAAGGGTGAGAATCATCTGTCACCCAAACCAGCTGGCTGATCTGAAACCATATAGTCAATAGAGTATCTGGAATTGAGAGAATTTCTTACCGAATGACCCCATAGGAGAAGATTCTCCAAACCTGTGTCCTTGGGGTTGTCATGGGTCTGAGAGGAAATTGATTCCACGAGTTGAAATATTTGTTCCAGGTCACTTCTTAGGAAGAAGTCATGGAGAAACATAATTTCTGCTTGAAGATGCCTCAAAGAAAATTTTAGAATATCTTCTTCACAGTGTCTTAGATGCCCTTTGTTTCTTTGTTTTTGTTTTTTTTATATAATTTTTTTTCCCACTGTACAGCAAGGGGATCAAGTTATCCTTACATGTATACATTTTTTCCCTCACCCTTTGTTCTGTTGCAGTATGAGTATCTAGACATAGTTCTCAATGCTACTCAGCAGGATCTCCTTGTAAATCTATTCCAAGGAGTGTCTGATAAGCCCAAGCTCCCGATCCCTCCCACTCCCTCCCTCTCCCATCAGGCAGCCACAAGTCTATTTTCCAAGTCCATGATTTTCTTTTCTGTGGAGATGTTCATTTGTGCTGGATATTAGATTCCAGTTATAAGTGATATCATATGGTATTTGTCTTTGTCTTTCTGAGTCATTTCACCCAGTATAAGATTCTCTAGTTCCATCCATGTTGCTGCAAATGGCATTATGTCATTCTTTTTTATGGCTGAGTAGTATTCCATTGTGTATATATACCACATTAGATGCCCTTTGTTAATGATCTCCAAATGAAAAGACAATTTTAATATCTCATAGGGAAGAAACAGCTGGAATATTGGAAGAGTCACTTGCTGGTCAGTGGTTAGAAAGTGACAGCTGTGTCCCTGAGCCTTCCACCTGGTAATCACTGAGAAAGACAGTAGGTTTCCCATTTTCCTTTGAAAGCAGGTCTGTCAGATGTCATCACTGGGTTTCTTTGAGGTGTGACTGAGAGATGCCAGATTACCTGAGAAATTAGCAGGTGGCCGTTTGGGTAAATCAAGGCTCCATCGAGCTGGAGCGAAGATGGATGTTGAGGAAATCAAGTCCATGCTGACTAAAAATCCACCAGTTCTGATGGGCTGTCTGTCCTTACCTGCACTCTGTAAGGACCACTGTCCAGGTGTGCCACACAGGCAGGCATGTATGTGATAAACCTAGCAAGTCAGTGAAAAAGAAGTGGACCCCTTCCCAGAGATGTAGTGGGAACTCAATGCTAGTATTTTGGAGCTTGAGAAGTGAATCAGAAGCCAGGATACCCACTATCTAATTGTTCCTAACCAGCAGGATGACCTTGCAAAGCCTGTTTATGAGATGCATAGATGACCTTGCAAAGCCCATTCACAAGGTCATCTATGCATATCACCTTGCATAGAGATGCTGCTGCCCTCTCGTTCTACTGTGGACAGGAAACTGAGGTCCCAAGAGGATGGACACCAAGGTTAGGCAACCAGTCGGCACAGCTGGAACTGCACTCCATTCCTGATTAGACAGTTAGCACCAGGCACACTCTTTTCACAAACATTGCCATGAACAAGGATGACTCCCTCTAACCCGCTAGGAGCATCTCTGCTATAACAAGCATAACAGCTGTCCTGTTCTCAAATGGCTTTTGCGAATGTTGTACAGATAAGTATGAGGATACAGGGAGCCTTGACAATAGGAATCTTCACATAAGCATTTGACCAGGCCCTATGTCAAGAAATACAGCATAAAAATAATCATAAGGAAACGACACTAGAATTTTGTAATTTCTAAGGGTTGAAATAAAACATAATTATACCTGATCGTACTTTCCTGGAAACACAAATGTTAGCATTAGAAGTTCCTGGGGGCATTTTTCTGAGACTACTTTTATTAAATATTTATATTCACATAAAATATTTTTTTAATCTCAAAAATTCAAGGTATTACAGATTGTCGGGAAATAAAATGGTATTCATCTAGAAAATGTGCTGGCAAATTTCAAGGGCCAGAAATGGGTAGACAGGAAACAAAGAAACTTTAGTGTGATCAAGTGAAAACGAATAGATTTAGGAGAGTTTGATCAAATATATGTAGGTAGTTTCCCCAGATCTCACCAGTCTGGGGGTAGCAACGGGGTTGTGCACGTGGTGATAAACAGATACAACCATCTTGATGTGCTTCTTACTGACCTTGCTCAGGACCCCTGCCACAGCCCAGGTATTTAAGGGCCACCAGATGACTATGAATCCCTGCCAGGCTCTCACTGAAGGGGAAGATGAGTAAATAGCCCAGGCTTTGATGATTTAGCAACATGGGGGGCCTTTCTAGAAAGTTTCTGCCAGGCAGAGGGAATGACTAACTGAAGTGCTTAAGTCCTATATATAAATGAAGACAGGGTTACAGTGAGTAAGCAAATTGTGGGCAGTTGTGGGCATGATTGATGGCAGTTAGCATCTTTCTTGTGGAAGTTCTGTTCCTGGGATAGACCATCTCACACCCACTGGGACAACTTCTTGGGTATATGTTGCTCTAGTAAGTGGCTGAAGCATGGGATTTTGAGACAGGTCAGAATTACTGAGTTTTGCTCACGCAATTATTCAACCTTCTCTGAACTTTGATTTCATTATGTGAGAGACAGACTCCCTCCCTGCTTAAAATCTATTAGGTGGGTGTCCTTGTGTATCTTTCTTGACCTGTGCGTCCTCCTCTCTCTCTACTGTAGAGGCAGTAATACTTACCTTCTAGAATGGGAGGGATCAAGTTAGTCAATTCACATTAAATGCATAGATCAGAGTCTGCATCACATGGTAAGTGTTCAGTAAGACTTGGCTCCTGTGTTTTTCCACCTAGATTTAAAACTCCATCAAAGTATGGATTTTGCTGCATCTCCAGTGCCTAGAACAGTGTCTGGCCTGTAGTCCATGCTTAATTAATACTTATTAACTGAACTAGTCTTTGAAATGGAAATGGAAGTCATATCCAGATGCAAAACACTTTGTTAAATAAGTCTATGTTTATTTCATGCATATAGATATAGATAGAGATAGAGATATGATATTTGTATCTATTCCGATAGCTAAACAGCTATCCCCTGGGGAGGTTAGAGGCCTGGAGATAGATGGGTCATCTAGATGGGGCTGGGGTTTTAGTTCTCAGCCCAGAGCTCACAAACTTTGTGCAGTGATGAAGCTGGGTGGGTGGTTCTGCTGCCTCTGGGTCCAGACATTCAGATCCAGCCCAAAGCTGGGAACAAACAGGAAGAGCTGGGCTAAGAGCTATTTCCTAGGTTCCATCTGATTCCTGAAAAGCCCCCCCTGGGTTCCTAGTGCTCTGGAAGAGTCGGTCCCGGTCCTCCAGCCCTGCCTGCCCTCAACTCACCTCCCCTCTCTCCCCAGCCTTCATCTGAGTGACAGGAAGAGGGAACTCCTCCACCCCCAGCTGTGCCTTTGCTCTCTCTTCTCTGATTCATCTGCTGCTTAGTCACCTCCTTCAATTTCCCTCCTGCACCTTTACTGTGCCCTCTGCTGTTCTGAACTCTGTTTTGGGTTCGTGTGAGTTTCTCGCACTCAGATAAGTCACTGACCTGGGAGCTCCCTGTGTGGCATCCTGGCCTTCATCTGGAGAAGTGCGTATTAAAAGATGGGAGATGGAAGCTCTGTGTGAAGGATGATTATGCCCCAAGTGCCCCTGGCCAGGCTGGTATTTCTGACACCGCTTCCTACAAATCAGGGGGAGTACATCATCACAGGCTTCCAAGGAGGGGCTGACCTCCGACCTGACCTCCCCCCCGACCTCGGCCCTGGAGACTCCTGTCCAGCATGGTCATCACAGGCTTGGCTGCAGTGACCAGCCATTTTTTAGATCCTGGGGCCCAGCGCTACTACAAGGTGCCTGACTTGATGCTGATAAAAATTTGCCAAGCCATGGCATGATGTGATATTTATATGCCTGGTTGGCCTCTAAGAAAAGTGATAATGTAAGAGAAGAAATTGTTTAGAGACTCACATTGAACTCCAGTCTGCTCTGACCCTCAGGGCTAACGACACTGCTCGCAGCCAAATGACTGCTATTTTAATACTTGAATTAAAAACAAGACCAGCCATTTGCTCAGTGGAGGGTCTTTACTGGACCACATCCACGCCTGGGTCTGAACAGGAGGGCGCTTTGCTAGATTCCTAATTGCCAGCTAGTGCTTTGCTGGGGGGAAGAGGTGCAGGGATTTGCAGGGAGGACTCAGCCTCCTGCCCCACTACCAACAGCTCTGGGAGTGGGACTGCTGGAAGGGTGAGGAGTCTTGTGCTCAGAAACTGCCTGGTCTGGGGATGGAGACTCGCTTTTTTTTTTTTTTTTTTTTTTTTTTTTTTGCTATTTCTTGGGCCACTCCCACGGCATATGGAGGTTCCCAGGCTAGGGCTCGAATCGGAGCTGTAGCCACCGGCCTACACCAGAGCCACAGCAACACGGGATCCGAGCCGCGTCTGCGACCTACACCACAGCTCACGGCAATGCGAGACTCGCTTTTTGATGGGACACAATTTCATGTCATGTGAAAAGGGAGCATCCTGCTAAGACAGGTGGCAGTGAGGGTGCTCCCCAGCCCTTTGGATTCCTGCTACCAAGCTCCCCTCTTTCTATCTTGTCTCTTTGGCCAAGAAACTAAAACTGACTGCATTTATGGCTTGAACCTAGCCAGAACCCAGATTGGGGCTGGAACCCATGAACCAGGACTCAAAACCATCCTAAACCCAAATTGGGACCTGAACCCACAGTTTTTAAATTAGAACCACTCACTCAGTGTCTGGACATACTGAGGTTCAGGTTCTTTGTGCCTCAATGCAGAAGGAATGAGACAAAGTGATAGGCAAGAAATAGATTTATTAAGACAGGATGCTGGAGTTCCCATCGTGGCACAGCAGAAATGAATCTGATGAGGAACCATGAGGATCCCTGGCTCAGTGGGTTAAGGATCCGTCATTGCCGTGAGTTGTAGTGTAGATTGCAGACTCGGCTAGGATCTGGCATTGCTGTGACTGTGGCTAGGCCAGTGGCTACAGCTCCAATTAGATCCCTAGCCTGGGAACCTCTATATGCCGCAGGTGCAACCCTAAAAAGACACAAAAAAAAAAAGACAGGATGCTTGTGAGAGGTGCAAGCAGGGCTTGTGAGAGGTGCAAACAGGCAGGCAAGGAGGCTCTGCTCCAAAATAGGTGAGCTACGGTTTTATCATCCAAGGGGAGTGGGAATCAGAAAAGACCACCTCTTCCTCCTTCTTTGAGTAGTAGCTCCTCTTTGGTACCCGGTAAGAGAGTACTTGATTCTATAAGGTCAAACTAGGACTGTCATAGTGCTTATTCAAATCAGCAGAAGGGTGGTCCTTAAACTCCTGCCCTTGGTCTGAACCTGAATGCAGGCTTCACTCCATCCCCTACCCAATGATCTGAGGCATATCTTGGACCTTCACTAGTCAAGCAAGCCTGCCTCATTTGGCTGGCCCTCTTGAGCAATTATTAACTTACAGTGGTTTCCCAAAGTTCCCTAGGTTTCCCTCTCTATCTTATAGTCCTTTATCGAGACTTCTATAGCCACCTGTGTAACTATCCTACTCCATCCCCATCAAGACCATATGAGGGGAAACCCCTCCTAGCCTCCTCTCTGGTCCCCTGTCCACTTCAGTCAGCTGTCGGGTAAACACCATGAAAGCAAAACCACCTCATGCTGATAAAGACCCTAGTTCATTTCTCTCACTACAAAGTAAATGAAATGCCCTTTGCCCCAGCCCAGGACCCTGAACCCTAAAACGACAGATCTTTCCTCTGAGGAGTGTCCTTTCAGCTCTGATGATATGAACAAAGCCCGGGACGCAGGTGTCTCTCAGAAATGTCAGATGTGGTCTCCAGGGAGAACAGGCATCTTAAACATGGGGAGAGTGGCCACACCCCACTTCCAGGGATGTAGTCAAAAGCAGTCATGGATTGTGACCCCAGAATTTTCACCAAGTCACAGCGGCTAACAAGGGAGCTGAGACCTGGGCTGCTACATGTTCTTCCTGAGGAGTGTTTTCAGTGCTGGGGGAGCACCTTCCCTGTACAGGTTTTGACAGAAAACAAAAGCTACCATTTGATATTCCATCCACTTCCAGCTCTCCATGGATGGGAGGAATGTGGACAGCACCAATTCCCTTCCAGAAACATTTATTTTTTTGCATACTATTTGGAGACTTGATAAAGTCCTGGAAAACTTTTCAGTGATGCTTTTATAATCCATTATTATTGTCATTATTATTATAATGATTCAAGAGTTAGAGCACAGTGTGCTTCTGACCCAAGCAATTCCTCCAGCTTAGTATTTCATTGTGGTTGTATGTTGCTTACATTTTTATTTTCTGCAATTGATGATAGTCACATTTAACTTTGCAACTGATTACAGACTGGTCACTCTGAGTCCAACGACAAGGTAAATTATCTAGTGTGTGCCCACATGCTAGGTTTAAAATCAGGCTCTTGCCTGCACAATTATCTGGTTAAACTACTTCTCATATGAGCATAACATTAAAAAGCAATCTCTACTAGAAACAGGCATATAGGAAGGAAAGCAAGGAGGGAGGGAAGGAGGAAGAGAGAGAATAAAGGAAGTAAAACAAAAATGGAAGAACAAATAAGCTAAATAAATTGCTTAAATTAGAAGTAGATTATGCTCTAACTGGAGAGAAGAAAAGAAGGGAGGGAGGAAGGAAGGAAGGAAGGAAAGAAGAAAGGAAGGCTGTCATCCATAATAAGAGTCTTATGGGAAAGTAGTGACAACTCTGATTCATAACATTTTGCTGATATGAATGGGTCCAGGACCAAGGTAAAAGGTCTACAAAATAAGCCTAGAGGATTTTCATGGGCCAAAAGATAAATGAGGACTCCTAAAATAGACTGCCAAAAAACACACGAAGAGATGTTCAACATCACAAATTATTAGAGAAATGCAAAACAAAACTACAAAGAGTTATCACCCCATACTGGTCAGAATGGCCATCATCAAAAAATCTACAGATCATAAATGCTGGAGAGGGTGTGGAGAAAAGGGAACCCTCTTACACTTGGTGGGAATGTAAATTTGTGCAACCACTATGGAGAATAATATGGAGGTTCCTTATAAAACTAAATATAGAACTACCATGTGACCCAGCAATCCCACTCCTGGGCATACATGGAAAAAAGCGTAAAGCAAAATTTGAAAATACATATGCATTACAGTGTTCACAGAAGCACTATTTAGAATTACCAAGACATGGAAGGGACCTACATGTCCACTGACAGGGGAACGGATAAAGAAGATGGGCATATACACACCATACACACAATGGAATATTATTCAGCTATAGAAAAAAAATGAAACAAGGCCATTCGCAGTAACATGGATGGACCTAGAAATTACCATACTAAGTGAGGTCAGAGAAAGGCAAATATATGACATCACTTATATGTGGAATCCTAAAAAAATGATACAAATGAACTTATTTATAAAACAGAAACAGACTCACAGACATAGAAAACAAACTCACCAAAGAGGTGGAAGGTAAGTATAAAATAGGAGCTTGAGATTAACAGACATACACTACTATATAAGACATAGATAACCACCAAGGACTTACTACATAACACAGAGAGATATATTCAATATCTTATCATAACCTATAATGGGAATCTGAGAAAGAATATGTATATATATATATGTATGCGTGTGTGTGTGTAACTGAATCACTTTGTAGTATACCTGAAACTAACATACCATCATAAAGCAACTATATTCCAATTTAAAAAAAAATGGGAACAATTAAAAATGAAAAAAGAGCCAGCTTGAAGGGACTCCCATTGGATGATCTGGGACAATTTGAGAATCAAAATAAAAAAAGGTTATTTACCAGACTGTAACAGAAATAATAGATTATAATCCACTGACTAAAGTCAATGAGTCTCAGGAGTTCCCGTCATGGCGCAGCAGAAACGAATCCAACTAGGAACCACGAGGTTGCGGGTTCCATCCCTGGTCTCGCTCAGTGGGTTAAGGATCCAGAGTTGCCATGAGCTGTGGTGTAGATCACAGATGCGGCTCAGATCTGGTGTTGCTGTGGCTGTGGTGTGGCCAGCAGCTGTAGCTATGATTAGACCCCCTAGCCTAGGAAACTCCATATGCTGCAGATGCTGCCCTAAAAAAGACAAAATACAAAAAATTTAAAAAAAAATAAAGTCAATGAGACTGTATGAAATTAAACAGGTGAATGAATAAATTAATACATGAATGAATTGAATAATTTATCTCACAGTATAATTATAACTAATAATGTAGAATAAAAGAAGACCATGCACTCCAATGTTCATCACAGCACTATTTACAATAGCCAAAGTATGGAAGCAACCCAAGGGTCTATCAACAGAAAAAGATGTGATACATATATTTATATAGATGTGGAATATTACTCTGTCATAAGAAAGAATGAAGTTCTGCCGTTTATAGCAATGTGTATGGACCTAGAGAATACCTTCCTTAGTGAAATGTCAGAGAAAGACAATACTATATAATATCACTTATTCGTGGAATCTAAAACATACAACAAAATAAATGTATATGCAAAACAGAAACACTCACAGGTATAGAAAACAAGCTAGTGGTTTCCACTGGGGAGAGGGAAGGGGCAAGATGGGAATAGAGAAGTAACAGATAGAAATTAATGTGAAAAAAGTAAGTAGGCAACAAGGATATATTGCACAGAACAGGGAAAGATAGCCATTACTTTGTAAGAACTCATAATGGAGTATAACCCATAAAAATACCAAATCCAGGAGTTCCCTTCATGGCACAGCAGAAAAAATCGGACTAGCATCAGTGAGGATGTGGGGTCAATCCCTGGCCTCATTCAGTGGGTTAAGGATCCAGCGCTTCACGAGCTGTGGTGTAGGTTGCAGACGTGGCTCGGATTCTGCCTTGCTGTGGCTGTGGTGTGGGCCGGCAGCTGTAGCTGATTCAACTCCTGGCCTGGGAACCTACATATGCCATGGGTATGGCCCTAAAGAGCAAAATAATTAATTAATTAATTAATTAATAACAAAATAAAATAAAATAGAAATGCAGAATCACCATGCTGTGCACCTTAAACACCTTAAATGTTGTAAATCAACCATACTTCAATAAAAATTTTTAAGTGAATATAGCCAGGACAAAGTCAAAACCAAAAAGAAATTGGAACCTCAGCATTTTGCAACCACCGGAGTAATAACTGATGTAGCTAATAATCATCAATGGGCACTAAAACTACAGATGAATGTTTGATGATGAGCAGGATATGCACGGCGTTTTAAAGCCTCTTCCCACAACTTACTTTTGAATTACGAAGAGAAAACTGGCATGATAGAAACCTGCCAGACAACACCTTAACCAAGTCACCAAATAATGAAAGTCACTGGGAATGAACCTAGCCCGTGTCTATACAGAGCTTTGTGCTAAGACGCACTGAGAGGGTAAGGGACCACTTTCCTGTGTTCCTGCCCCAGATGCACCACCTGGTTGTAGAATGAGATCCCATCCAGCATGTCTCAATTAGGAACCACACTACAAGTTAACTGGCCTGCATCTTAAAAATCATTAAGGTTTGGAAGAAAGAAGCTTGAGGGATGGTTCCAGATTGCAGCTGACTAAAGGCACTTAACAACTGAATGTGATGAATGCTTCTCGATTGGCTCCTGAGAACCAGAAGGATAGAAAGCCCTAAGAATATTATTGGAAAAAATGGATTAAATTTGCATGTAAATTATAAATTAAATAGTAGGACTCTGTTGTTGCTAAACTTTTGATTACGAAAGTTGTACTGTGGTTAAGTAAAGGACATTCTAAATTTTAGGAAATAAATGCTGAAGTGTTTTAGGGGTAAAAGGACACAATAATTCATATTCATTCTCAAGCATTAATAAAAACATAAGAAAGTATTTGAGAACAAGAGGTAAAGAAAATCAGGCAGAAGTTCCCGTTGTAGCTTCACTGGGTTAAGAACCTGACATAGTGTTGGTGAGGGGCAGGTTCAGTTCCTGGCTAAGGATCTGGCATTGCCACGAGCTGCAATGTAGGTCATAGATGTGGCTCAGATCCTGTTGCTGCTGCTGTGGCATAGGCCGACAGCAGCTGCAGCTCCAGTTCAATGCCTGACCCAGGAAGCTTCCATATGCCACAGGTTTGGCTGTAAAAAGAAAAAAAAAAAAAAGAAAATTAGGCAAAATGTTAAAAACTGGTGAATCTAGGTAAATGCATAGAGGAGATTTTATAATTTTTCTATAAATTCAAAATTATACAAAAATAACTTACAAATATTTGAATACTGTGACAGCTCAGCTAAATGTGGCATCCTTTAGTTTTCAGCCACCATAAAATGTTGTTTTCATCACTGAATTTTTGTGGGAATGGAACATTTCTCAAAATGAGGCAGAGGGATGAATTTCTAATGTCTCAGAAATACATGTGGACATTTACAAAAGTCTGCACATTTTTTACCATGTTAGGCGTCAAATGGCTTTGTTCTCTTCTCAGGATGGATGCAGATGAACAACTCCAGGGATTGAAAGTCTATCCCAGGGGATATTACCTTTTCAGTCCCCTTCAGTTTCTCTGTAGCCCTTTACCTAGGCTGGATCTGCAAAGGGCTCAGAGTAAACCCCTGTAGGCACTGCTGCCAGCCAGACAGCTGTACCTTCCTCCCCAGCCCCATAACCTGATCTTAGACCAGGACAGTAATTCCCATCTTGACCAGGGTCAGGACAGCACGTGACCTTGCTAGTTAGCCTTAGAGCTGGGCTGTAGGTCAAATAGCTGCAATAAGCAAGTTATGAGTATATAGGAGCATGTAAGTGTGGACTTCTTGGATGTTCTTTAACCCCACCACCACCCAATCACATACAATTTATAGCCAGAGTTGAACTGCCACCCTCCAAGATACAGGCTTTGAAGAGAGTCAGTCAAAAGCATGTGACTGACAGGAAAAAGTAGAACTGAAAGCAATTTTAAGTTTTATTCAGTTCTAAGAACTCATGAAAAGGAGAGGGAATATCTTTTTAATATGCAACAAAGCACCTTAAATATTCTTTACCCCTTGCCACCTGTCACTCACTTCCCAATCTAGTCTTTAGGCTCTTAACTCCACCTCCTCATTCACCCATCCGACAAGTATTTACTTAGCTCCTACTTCATTATTTGCCCTGGAGATACAGTGGTGAAAGAAGTAGAAGTTATTTTCTGTCCCTGTGGATTTTACTTGTAAAAGGGCAGGCGTTATGGGGCAGGGGGTGGCAGGGGGAACAGGTAGATGGTATATTACTGGGAATGAACTGTAAGTGTTGAGATGGTCTGCCTGGCACCTTTAACAGACCACTCCAGCCATGGGTTATGAACACACTGGGAGGCAAAACAAAAAGAGAGTTGGGAGATGTTTTGGTCCAGGATAGTAGCAGTGGAGGTAATAAGTGTAGAGAGATTTTGGATCCATCTGGTAGCATTTTCTACGGATAGAGAATGAAATGTGAAAAAAGCAAGTCATCAGAACCCCACAATTTTGGTGAGAGCAACTGACTGAGGTTGAAGAGATGATGGGATACTCTGGGAGTGCAGGGGTTCAGCTACTACACATACAAATCCAGGGAGCAGTCAGAGTAGCAGTCCATGCTGGAGACACAACTATGGGCACATTTTATCTGTGAAAGCAGAGGGGAGCTTTTATAAACAGTAGTGTATATCATGGCCTCTTCCCAAGCATTGGTTCTAATTCCTGCAAATGGTCTAAAATGCTCACACTGTGTGTATATATATATATAACATGTAATAATACATTTATTTTTATGCTAATGAGGAAAGAATCCCATATGTATCTGAAGATCAGAGGTTGGAGCATTAAACTGCATAATGACATGCACATTCCAGGGGAAAGAGTCACAGATGCTTCTTATCTGAGGTAGGACAAATAAGAAATACCCTAGTTTATTTAGAATTGGTTGACTCTTTGCTCTTAGTCATTAGTAAAGTTGCCCTGCCCTTTATAAGGACAGGGGGTCAATTAACTATTGCCAATATTTGGCTTTCAGCTCATTCAGATTTCCTGTTTCTTTTTTTTTTTTCCTGTCTTTTTGCCTTTTCTAGGGCTGCTCCTGTGGCATATGGAAGTTCCCAGGCTAGGGGTTCAATCAGAGCTGTAGCTGCCGGCCTGCACCACAGCCACAGCAAGGTGGGATCCGAGCCGTGTCTGCAACCTACACCACAGCTCATGGCAACGCCGGATCCTTAACCCACTGAGCGAAGCCAGGGATCAACCTTGCAACCTCATAGTTCCTAATCGGATTCATTAACCCCTGAGCCATGACAGGAACTCCTCTTGTTTCTTCTTGAGCTACATTTCTATACCAGAACCATGAACTCTGAGTGAGAAAATCTGGGTTTATGTCCTGGCTTTGTGTGACCTCTGAGCTTCATTTTCTTGGGTGGGATACAATCTGATGGGCCTATCTCTGAGTGGTTTTCAAAGAATTAAATAATGATGTACATGCACGTAGAACAAAGCACTTCTATTAATTTTCTCCCCTTCTACCTTGGCCATCCCTGTCCTGCTCTAGTTTCAAAATCCTCAGGTCTAAAAACCTTTCTCAGTATAAGTAAAAGAAGGTGCAATCAATTGATTGATTTAAAAGATTATTTTAATGAATTGCATTTTCAGAAAAAAATCTCTATTCCACTTTAAGGGTAATTCCAAGATAAAACAGTGAAATGGCAAAACAGATCCAAAACAAGGCAAATGAAAGAGCTATCAAAAAATTTTTTTATACCCATCCAGTTTAGCTCTGGGCAGATAGAATAAAATGGCTTCTTTTCTACATGACAACTGGGAGCAGACTCAGCACCGTCACTGGGCTTAAAATAAAGTTTTAAAATGTAATTGGTGTATTTTCAGTTTATCCTGGAGAACTCGAAGATGAAAGGGCCTATATATTCTGTAATTGTTGGTGAGTTGCCAGTGGAGATGGTAAATCCCAGGATGTGCCCGAGTCTGGCATGGAGGAAAAGAAAACATATGTCCCTGACAGATCTGTTCCTCCAGCCTGAAATAATTAAGGTGCTCTTAGTGTCCTTTCCCAGGCTTGCCCCTGGCTCTCCCAGACACTCATGCTTCTCCTGAGATGCTGATGATGGAGGGACAGGAATGGATGCTGAAGAACAGACAGCAGGAGAGAAAGATGCAACCTGTCTCCACCTTGCTGGGACTTACCAAACCTGGGGACACTGGCAAATCAAAAAAATAGAAGGCAAAAGCCCTTCATCTCAGGTCTGTTCTGGGGACATCTTTCATTCTAAAAGAATCCACTCTCCTTTTTTCCCTCTGAGTAAATAAAATACCTAAAAGGCAGCTCTTTGGCCCGAGTCTAGAAAATTCTTTGAAGGTTTTCATATTTGGGGAAAAAACAGTCTGATCCTGTTGTATTTGAAATTCTTTTTTCCTTAATTTCACTCATTTTGAACCCCTTTCTTGCCTGTTACATTCTCAGCATCATAGTAACTGCTTTTTAAGATCAACATTTATTTTTATGTATTTACATTCAACTTGGTTTTCTAAGTGATATGAAATACTTTGCATCTTTTAGGAATTTTTTTCCTCTTTTTTCGGCCAAGGGTCAATGAACTAGAATGTCAAAAGGTCTGAGACTTACTCAAAATATTTAAAAAGTACAAAGACAATTTTTAAAAATACTGGAATGAAATCATACTCCTAGGATTAATATAAGGAATGAATAGCTTTGTCAACAGGCTTCCTATCACCGTATCAAAACTAGGGTAATAAAATTTCATAAACACATTATTTGAATATCACATGCAAGCTTGGCAATATATTTCCTAAGAACCAGCATGAAGGTGGATGTGCAGGACAATTTCCCCAGTCCAGTGTCTGTGGATCTATAACAATATCTTAAGAAAAAAAATAATATCCTTCACTACTGCCCTTGAGTGACAAAGCTGATGAAAAATAAAGTCGTAGATAACTCCGGCTGACAATATAAGCATCCTGCACCCTTCTTGTGGGTTATTAACATGTGTCAATCACCAGTGGGAATCTAATCAAATATCAGTATATTTTCCTAAGAAATGATAGGCCCAATATCACAGGTGAGGGATCAGTGCTCTCTCCCCCACAAAAAACAAAAATGAAAACAAAAGCCAAACCCTTCCGTGGTAGGAACTGTGTATAACGGGAGATCTGACAGCCCAGGGAAGAAAAGTCCCCAGCGTGGACTGCTTACTTAGGCTGGTGGGGCTCCCTGAGTTTAAAGGGAGCTCCAGATGGGCAGAGATGATGAAAGAACCGTCCGCATGAAGCCCTCCCTCCTGGGTGTTAGTGCAGCAGCTGTGTCCTGAGCTGTTGAAACCAAGAAGGCTAATGAGAAAGCTGGACCGTAAGAGAGCCCTGCCCTACTAACACAGGGACACTCGCCAAGTGACCTCTGGGAGGGCAGGGACGTGGGGAGCATGATCTTGGCGAGCCTTGCTCTCCAGCCACCAGCAAAACAAAGGGGACGATATTTGCTCAGGGACATTGAGCTTTCATCTGAATCACAGTGAGGGGACACACAAAGAACTAGAATAGGCAGAGGGGCCAGCTGCTGCACCAGTGGGTAAGCGATTTGTTTTTTGCTCCTACATTGTAAGTGTCACAATAGCACTCTGCTAGGGTTAAAGCATATTTGTGAGGTTTTTCTCACTCACATAGACTTAAATCTACTACCCCAACCAGTGTTCAACAATCTCTCTTCTACAAAGACAAGGCCGACTTGGGGAGGAAAGAGCTATTTCTAACCTTTGGCCCAGAGTCGGTCACATTGTTGAGCCCATGATGAAGCTGCTTACTTTGAGGCTGTCCCAAACACTTTCTGCACGTCATCTTGGTTCTTCCTACCAACAAGCATGTAGGTAGGTATTATTGTTATGACTCCCAGATGAGAAAAATGAGGGCTTAAGAGGCTAACAACTGCCTAGTCACCTGGAGCTGATAAGTGGCAGGAGTCGAGAGTCTCTCCCACTGACTCTGAAGCCTGAGATTGTCACCACTGGGCCAGATTCCTGAGATCCCAACCAAGGTATGCCCCACCCTGCCTCTGCCCCTCACCCTCACCAAGCTCCTATTGTATAAAGGGAAATGCCCTTACACAGTATGTTTTCCACCTGGGTAAGAGCTAGGAGAGGGGTATCAGAGAAGGAAAAAGAATCCTACAGGTTATCAGAACTGGAAGCCACTATCTTTGAAGTCAGAGGTCAGTGTCACATTAAATAGGTGAAGAGGAATCTAAGCCCCAGGATGGAGAAGATATAGGTTGTCCCATAGGTTGTGAAACACTTGCAGCTGGGCTGGAGTAAAGAGCCAGACTTTTTAAGTCAAGACTCTTCTTAAAACTCAGTACGTCCTTGCAAATATGGAAGCCCCAATCAGTGACAAAGGGCTTTCACCACTATTATATATGCAGAGCCTGAGTGGCCTGACGGTTCACAGAGCTTGCTCTGTGGCAACACTAGGCAGAGGCAAAACACGGGGGTGGGGCCACATCTTTTCAGTGCCTGATGAATATAAGGTCTCCTTAGCATTGCATAAATGCAATCACATAAGCTTCATTATTAGGGACCTTCATTATTCCAAGCTTTCTACTTTGTGGAGGATATGTACTCCAGAACCCAAAATGCAAAGTCTGCCTTTTTTTATTCTATCCTGTCTGTTGGCTTTTTGTTGCTTTAATGGACCAGAACACGGTTTTCAACTCTAGCACCATTGGCTCTTGAACTGAATAGTTCTTCACAGGTGTGACTGTCCTGTGCGTTGTAGGATGTTATGACTCCCTGGCCTCTGCTCACTGGATGGCAGTAGCAACCCCTGTCTAAGCTGTGATGATTCCGAGTTGCCAAAATGCCTCCAGACATTTCCAAATGTTCCGTGGAGGGCAAATTGCTCTTGGTCAAGAACCCCTGAGCTAGAAGCTTCCTGAGGTCAAGTACCAAGTGTCCCATTAGTTCTCTGATCCTGTCTCACTTTCTTCACTTATAAAGTGAAAGGACTGGGTGAGCTGAACTCACTTACCTTCCCACCTTCAAATGCCATGATCTCCCTTTCTGGGCCTGATCTTCCAGTGCTCGATGGTGCTTCCTGATGGAGAAAACTCAGGGCTCAGTCCTGGGCAATTTCCAAGGAGGTACATTTACCAGGTGTACTAACACAAAGCCCTCTTTTGCAGCTAAGGGGGTAAGACGTAAGGAGTTGACTAGAGAACAAAAAGGGAAATTTATGAGCTAAAGGAACCAGTTAATGCAATCAGAAGACAGGAAAGACAATCAGAAAGTCAGAGGAAAGAGCAGGAAGTCACAGGCTTGTGAAACAGCTTGGGTGTGAGTCTTCATGAGGCCTTAAGCATCGTGAAAGGCCTAGAGCAACACAGACACAGAGCCTCCTGCATGCATCCAGAAAAGATTCTGCAAAAGCTTTCCCTGCCCAGTTGTGAGGAAGATGTGTTTCATTGTGTACTTAACACAGATTTTCAGCCACTATAGCTTGCAAAGTGCTGGCTTTGATAACATGGGAGAGATGAAGGTGAATTAAATATAGTCTTAGTCTCAAAGGGTCTTACAGCCTAGTAAAGGCAACATATTTGTATTCAATCCATGGAGGTGAGTAAGTGGAGATCTGAGGAAAAGCTGGTAAGTGCTTAGTGTAGGTTCACCATGGAAGAGCCAGTCACACATGTATGAAGTGACTTCTACACCAGAACACTAATGTCTCAGTTTTAGCCCCCTGGAAGGCTCCATTGCAGAATATGTTGATCCAGGCTTGGGACAGGAAACTGCAGGGGGCTGTACTCCTCGAGGTGTGATAGATTGTTGACTGCAATTTTAGCAGAAAGGATTGAATTTTCATTATGGATTCTTAGACCTAGAGTCTGACAATAGCCCATCAAGCAAATGTGCAGCCAAGTGTCTGCGGACTCTTACAACATAGTGACATATGGGCACCTAGAAGAATTAACAACCTTCTCAGGACCAAGTCTGGAAAGAGAGGTGCATATTAATTCAAGCAAATCCGCCTCTTGGTCCAACCTGAAAATACACCTTGACACTGATCAGCAAATGTGCACCAGCCTTTTCTTTGAAATTAAAAGAAAAAAAATAAAGAAGTATTTTCAAGGCTTATTTCTTTGTTAATATACTTCTATCTTGATCGAAAATGAACCCTCTCCTGCCATAAACAAGAATAATTTGGCTGCTGTGCTTTTGTGCATCCTGAACCTTTTCCTTTAACAATCTTGATGAGCATGTGTGGCTGTGTGCTGCATACCAATAGCCACTCCAAGCCTGAAAAGGAGGTAGTCAACCCAGCCGGCACCATCTGTGGTCGCAGCTAGATTTGTGGCATGTCTCCCTGAGCTGAAACGAACCTCCCTCTGTCTCGAGTACATTGAGAATCAGAAATAAAAAATAAATGAAGACAAGTAGGCAAACATTAAAATGAGTTGTTACAGAACATTTGTGTAGGTTCCAATCTTCAATGTCAAGAGAGCATCATTCCATGATAATGGCATCTTTTCCTGAAAGCACTCTCTGGTAGTCATAAAAAAGCAGCCAGTGAAATAAATGACAAAGTGAAAATGGAAACTGAGTCACTGGGAACTTTAGTATTGCTTATACAAAGAATTTGTGACTATGAGGAGGCAGGGATAAGCAATAGCAATGAAGAAAAGAAAGTTCCTGCCATTGTGTTGCTGTCTTGTCCACAGCAACAGAAAGCCTAGCTCCGGTCGGCTGACAGGTTGTCCGGATAAATAGGTTAGGGCCAGAAATGTTCATTTGCGATGAGGAGTTTCTTACATCCTGTATCAGGAGTTCCAGAAACACTGACAAGGACAGCAATGGTTATATAATTCAGTGAGGGCATTTTGTCTGTTTGAAAAGCATTATCTCAGCTTTTATCCAGGCAATTTTGAAGGGCTCTCTCCCTCCCCTTTATCAGAGAGCAACAGCTTTAAATGCAGATAGATACCCTCTAATAAAAATGCAAGCACAAGTCTTCAATCCATGTAAGTTCTGTTTAATAATTTACTTGTATATACCTTGGCATGTCTATCTAAATTCAGAGCTATTTGTGTACCACCGACATTCCAAAAGCAGTCACAGTTCTACCACAGGATATGTGTCCTTCGCAACCCTCCTCTCCAATGGAGAAAAGAGAGCTGCCTGAGTTGCAGAGAGTTCTAAGTCTTGATCCAAGCATGACTCACTGGGAGACACTTGACCTGCCCCCCCCCCTTCTGAATATGGACACCCAATACTGGAATGTGTCACAAGAATTTCATTACCTACCAAGTTAAAGGTAACTGTTCTTGGGAGAGTTTTCTCTTCAAGGTAGTGGATAAAGAGGCCATCTCTTCTTCTAGTGCAGAGGGTAGTCTGTGGGTTCTTTCTTGTTGAGTGAACTCAGGCCAAGAGGGGTCTGGAGGCAAAAATGGAGAACAGAGGCTGATCTGAAAATTATTGAGTGCTTCTGAAGTAGTATCATGCATTTGTATTTATGTTTATGGAGTTCATATTTACTTTTTATTTTTGTCTCCTCCTCCCCCATCCCAAGCAGCTGACTTTGACATGTGCTCCATTGTCTGGTCCTGGGTATGTCATTTGTGCTTGCATTTGCTTTGCGGTTTGCTATTTGAAGTATCATTAGTTGCTTCCTCATCCTAGCTTTGCCATCATCCCATTTGCCATCTGGATGGAGCACATTGCTATAAGCACTGCATTCCCTATATACACAATTATGCAGTTCCTTACACTGCTGGGGAGGGGGGTTGTTATTTCTTTAGAAAACAAGGATGTGATGTGCATAAGAGTTTTTGCTTCAATTTTACCATCTAAGGCATTTGATAAATTCTTTTTGACTATTTCTAGTTACCATCATCATTTCTTGCAGAAAGTCTGTGTTATGTATCTGCGTGGCTCTCTCCAGGCTGTGACAGAGTTTTCTAATGGCTGTGATGCTTGCCTTCTAGAAACCTGCAGTCCCAAATGGGCTGTCTGAGCACATGTTGGTAATGATGCCCAACTGCACAAAATATCTTTTTCTCCAGTGAGTTTTTGTCTGACGTAAATTGGTAAAATTATTGTTAAATTGGTGTAAGGGAATATAGGTGCTATTTAGCAATTGGAACAAATGTTAGAATGGGGAAATAAGGAATTTGAGACATTAAAATAGTTCTGATTGACCAGAACCATGTGCATCTAGAAAAAAAAATTATGCTATTTGAAAATAGTGTCATTGAAATGTTGATTTTTCTACAAAACTCTTCCTTTTCTATTTATGACCTAATAATTCCAGTTACCCTGGCTAAAAATCTCCAAATCCTCCTTGAGCCTTTCTTCTTTTTCTTCTACTAAGTCAAATCTGTCATCAAGTCTTAATATTTTCATTCACAGCATGTCTTAACATTCATTTTTTTTAATCTCTATTTTGGACCTATTTCTGATTTGGAGCAGCTGTCTCTCAGGCAATCTCCTTACCTTTGGTTCCTGCTCATTTCAATCATCTGCCCACCAACACTGAACAATGGCCTTGACATGCCAGTATCATCAATGATTATATGTATCTCCATCTTTTCTTCACTTCCTGAACCTGGAAATTGCTTCTTTGTACCATTCAATGATATAAATCACATTTATACTGCATGACCTCTTCGATAAAGCTCTCAGCAGCTACACTTGTTCTGAATAAAACTTTCTCTGCCTTGACTTGTGCCTCTGGTGAGCAAAACAGTTACATAATTAATTGTTTTTCCTATTTATTTCAGGCACACATTTTTCTCTCTATTTTAGCTCCATGTCTTATACTTTGTTTGTAGATACCACTTCTCCAAACATAAAGTTGATTGAACCACGCATAATAGGTGGGTGGAAAAATCTTTAATTATTCTTCCAGGCATATCTCTACACTATAAATTCTGAGGATACATAGAAAGTTCTTAATGTGTCCAACAACCTACTCTACATCTATACCATATAATTCATTCAAAATTGTGTTGGCCTATTAATATTTTGCTTTACATGACACCTCGGGTGAGCTGGCATTAATGGCTGAGTTCTGACTGAGAGTGACCTTTATAGGAAATTATGCCCACAGTTCCTGATTTTGATTTGGGCCTTTAATACTTTTCTCTATACCTTGGTTGTGAACCATGATCCATTTAATTAAAATCCCCTTTGATACAAAAGAAATCAACAATCTGAAGAAAAGTGAAATGCCACATTTCTCAACCCTCTCCCTTGAGTGCTCTGAACATCTTCTTGAAGCATTTGCTGAAGGCATTTACAGGGCCTTTTCACCAGAAATAAAACCTAACACCAGCTGAGTCAGAATCAAGATTAGTTCAAATCTTGTACTTATTTTAATTTTGATGTTTTTTCATCTTAGCAGCACTATGAGAGCATATTTTAATTACCATATGCATCTAGGGTATATACTTTCCAAAGCACCAAATGGACAAATGCCCAAGAAATTGGAAAGTATTTCTAAAGAACTTGTTTTATGAAAATCTCCTTTTTCCAGAATCCTATGAGGTTAGGGTAAGTTTACTCTAAGTAACTAAACATTTGGATGCGTTGGAAAACTAAACTCTAAGCTCTCTGAGGTTTGTGGCTGTCAGGCAGCCCCAGTCCTCAGTCTAATGAAGGGAAAGGGGAGGAATTGATGGTGACTCTTCAGTACCTTGGACAGCTCCTGCTGCCTGCCTGCCACCGAAAAGCTTCATCAACAGATTGCTAATTTCCCTCCTTTCTCCCTGAATAGCATTATGCCTTCTGGCAAGAAGCAGTGTGTTGCATCCATCCTGAGATCTTACCTGTGGACACGCAAAGCTGTCTAATGGTTTCCTGCTTTTTGCCCCACTGGGCTGCGACTGAGCAGGGAGGCAGAGCCGCCCAAGTTGCTAATTGTCTCACCCTGTAACTCTTGAATGATGAAAAAGATTAAAAGGGAAGGAAAACAGCTATTATATCTCTTTCTTGAAAAAACTTGCACTGTGAAAGGCTCATTAACATCATTAGTGTTCCATTAACCTCTAGCCAGACAAATAAGCTGGAGGTAGTTTCAGAGCATGGGGAGAGAGAAAGAAAAAAAGAAACTTAAAAATTATCTGGGTATAGGTGACATTTTCCAGCTACCTCCATTGAACATTTGGACAGCCAGCAACTTTACTTACTTTAATTCCATCCTGCTATTGGAGTGTAGCCAGAACCTGGCTGCTAGGAAGGGCTGTGGGTAGTAGCAAGTGGGGAGATTCATTGATTGGGACAAAATGAAATTCATTTTAACACAACACATGAAACCTTGCAAAGGAACACTGTGAGACACAATACAAGCTTAAAAATGTCTACCACAAAATTATGTTCCATTGTATGAACAAAGGGCTTTTTCACCTTGTAATTTTTCTCCGTCACATTTTGTTTTATTTTAATCCACACTTCCCTACCTGGCCCTCCTTCTTTGATTCCCCACTTTCACAAAGTTGGCTGCAAATCTGGAAGTTGAATGCAAAGCATTGTTAAGGCGATTAGTCTTTAGGTTTCCTCATGTAGAGAGGGGGGTTTTTAGATGGAGACACAACCTAGGTTTTGTTCTTGACTTGATCTCAAAATACAAGGTAGATTTTGGTGACTTGGTTTTTCTTGCAATAAAAAGAAGATGCTTCAAGTTGCCTTAAGTATTCTGTGAGATACACAGTTAATGTGTAAAGTTTGATTGAAGAAGAATAAACAGTAAAACTATAATTTCATGCGGTCTAATATAAGCCTAAATAAATACACAAGTTAACATGACTGTCTCAAAATGGGATCCAAAGATCATCATCTGAATAAAGTGTTATTCATTTTAGATAGAGCAATAATTTGCGTGATATTCTTAGTTTTGTATCCAAGTATGAGATATTCTTGACAATGATTAAGGCACCTTCATGGGGCCTCTATCCCCAGTGACCACTGGTCATTCTCTCTTCCACTCCCCCGCTCTCTGTTGAGAACTTGAATTAGCACCTCCTACTCCATGGCCCATAGATCCTAAACCTACCTCATTTAGAGAGAATTCAGAATTTCCATCTGAATGGACACTAAGTATTGGTTAGTCAAAATCAAAATCTGCTGAGTCAAAGAGCATGTACTTCTCTACGTAGTGCATATTTGAGTCTCTCTCATGCGCTGAACAATTCTCAGCTTTGATAGAGTGGTTTAGACTTTTTGGTTATAATTCAAGGCCACTGCATCCATAGTTACAGTTTAAATGCCAGGTTAATTTTCTTCCCTCTCTTAGACCTGGGAAATACACTTTGAACTTATCTACACCTTAGGGGACTTAGGGCAAGGTCAGATGCATAAACAGATAAAGTTTTGTGAATTCCCCCTTGAAACTATTAAGCCCTTCCTCTCACCACACTAGTGTTCACTCATTTGATCCCTCCCTAGAAACACCTACTCATCATTGGGAATTTGCAAGACACTAGTGACATAAACAACATCAGCCCCCCAATTTCTTTCCATAACCCAATTCTGAGATGATCTCACTCTTCGTCTCTGCCTTTGGTCCTATGGTCTTTCTTCTGCCTTCCCCCCCTGGCTAGAAATATATATATATATATGCAGTTTCAAGAGGTGTTTACATTTAAAAATCCTCTTAGCCTCAGAAAATCAGGCAAAGAGGGATGTTTTATGGGAATATGTAGCTGGAAAATATCTTACTCAAGGAGGAAATGCACGCCATTCATTATACATCAATTCAGTGAGATGGTCTCTGGTCCCAGTGAAACTGCTGGATGAGTAGCATGCTAGTTTGAACCTTTACACATGACAAGTGATCTCCAGTATCTAAGGACACTGTTGACTTCCCCTTGGGAATATAATGGGTTATGTGAGGAGGTCCTTTGGTGTAGGTGCAGACAGAATTGAGCTTTGTACTAAATACTAGTAACCAGATGAAGAAATGTTTGAAAAAACCTGCTAGTATTTGAATGCCTAGCACCACTAAGGTAAAATTTTAATGTTACATCCCAATATTCTCTGTACATTTATGTTTTCATGAAGTCTCCTTCTCAGGCTCAAACATCTGCTAGATACATGCTTCAAAACCCTGCTGTTGCTAACTCATTTCCAGAATCTCAAGAGAACTTTAAGGCAGGTGTTTGAGGGTGTAAGCATATAGTTCATTCCAGACATTGATTCCCTAATATGTTGTATTTGGTCCCATCTTGCTTTCTACTGCTATTTGAATAAACAAGACATTTTTGTTTAGCTTTTGTAATTTGAGCATTCATCCAGACCCTTGCATCGAGATAAACAACTCAAAAATTGCTTCTGAGAAACTTGCATTTATAGAAGCCTCAACAGTGTTGTGTGTCACCTGCTGTAGGTCATGGAGATGGAAGTATTGCAAGGGAGAGCAAAGGAGAATGATTTGCAGAGACTGGAAAAGTTGTCTTGAGCTCTTTGGGGGAATTATCACCTGTCATAGACTAGAAAATAATATATGAGCACTTGCCCCTGGTCTTGTGGTTTTTAGCATCCTAAACCGTGTCTGGTACATTTGGCCTGTAAGCAAACTGACTTCAGCCGAGTGCCTTTATTGTTGCCTGGGTGCTTTGTGTTCAGCATTTTCCTGTGACTAGCCTCTTTGATGGAAACAAGTACCACTTCTACGTTTCAAGAAACTTTGATCTGAAAGCCTCAAAGGCGAAGTAATTAACAACTATTTTTGCATCACCCAGTTCATGTAGGTAATTATAGCAATACCAGTATTTTTTCTTCATAAATAGTTTTTCTCAGAGCCAGCTGAGTAGAATAATGTTATTCTAAACAAAGTGAATTGAATATTTAGTCACACTGGGGCTCCTGACTTTTAGCACCCAGATTACAGCAGCAGAAAGAAAGACCACCTGGCAGACCCTGGACTTTTTCCTCCACCTATGTTCTTGACATTGACTTAATTTTACATTTCTTACAAGAGAGAAATTATGATTTGTCTATTTGGTTTTTTGAAGTTGAACGAATTTACTGAAGCTAATGTAGAGATGGCATTTGCATTGAGTCCTTTTTCTACACCATGTTCAAGAATGTGAATGGCTATTGTTAAGAAAGTTAAGTGCAGATTCCTAACTCTGGCCTAAAAGACCCTATTCAACATCAGTGTATCATTTTTCCCAGAAATAATCCCTCTGCTCTAGTAACTCTGTTTTTGTTTGTTTGTTTGTTTGTTTGTTTGTTTTGCCATACCCATGGCATATAGGAATTTCTGGGCCAAGGATCAAATCTGAGCCACAGCTGTGATCTACAACACAACTGCAGCAATGCCAGAACTTAACCCACTGCTCCGGGCTGGGGATTGAACCCATGCCACCACAAAAGCAATGTCATATCCCTAACCTGCTATGCCACAAGAGGAACTCCCCAACCTATAATTTTTAAGCTATATTTCATGCATGCATATTACTAACCGGCTTTTTTTTTTTTTTTTTGGTCTTTTTGCCATTTCTTGGGCCACTCCTGCGGCATATGGAAGTTCCCAGGCTAGGGGTCTAATCGGAGCTGTAGCCACTGGCCTACGCCAGAGCCACAGCAACGCGGGATCCGAGCCTCGTTTGCAACCTACACCACAGCTCACGGCAACGCCGGATCGTTAACCCACTGAGCAAGGGCAGGGATCGAACCTGCAACCTCATGGTTCCTAGTCGGATTCGTTAACCACTGCGCCACGACGGGAACTCCTCACTGGCTTTTTTTAAAATAATATTTTTATTTTTTCCATCATAGCTGGTTTACAGTGTTTTGTTAATTTTCTATGTACAACAAGCTGACCCAGTCACACATGCATATATACATTCTCTTTCTCACATTATTATGCTCCATGATAAGTGACTAGATATAGTTCCCAGTGCTATACAGCAGGATCTCATTGCTGATCCATTCCAAAGGCAATATCTTGCATTGATTAACCCCAAGTTCCCAGTCCATCCCACTCCCCCCGCCTCCCCCTTGGCAACAACAAGTCTGTTCTCCATGTCCATGATTTTCTTTTCTGTGGAAAAGTTCATTTGTGCCATATATTAGCTTCCAGATATGTGATATCACATGGTATTTGTCTTTCTCTTTCTGACTTACTTCACTCAGTATGAGAGTCTCTAGTTCTATCCATGTTGCTATAAATGGCATTATTTTGTTCTTTTTATGGCTGAGTAGTATTCCATTGTGTATATGTGCCACATCTCCTTAAGCCATTCATCTTTTGATGGACATTTATGTTGTTTCCATGTCTTGGCTATTGTGAATAGTGCTGCAATGAACATATGGGTTCATGTGTCTTTTTTTTTTTCTCAATGAATTTTACTACATTTATAGTTGTACAATGATCATCACAATTTTATAGCATATCCATCCCACATATGTCCTTTTTAAGGGAAGTTTTGCCCAGATATATGCTCAATAGTGGGATTGCTAGGTCATGTGGTAGTTCTATATTTAGTTTTCTAAGGTACCGCCATACTGTTTTCCATAGTGGTTGTACCAATTTACATTCCCACCAACAGTGCAGAAGGGTTCCCTTTTTTCCATACCCTCTCTAGCATTTGTTATTTGTGAACTTATTAATGATGGCCATTCTGACTGGTGTGAGGTGATACCTCATAAGTAGTTTTGATTTACATTTCTTCATGTGCTTGTTGAGCATTTTTTTCGTATACTTGTTGGCCATACTCACTGGCTTTTGAGATAGATAGAATTGGATTGGAACTCAGGCCCCATCATTTTCTGAGAAGAATGATTATTCTGAGAAGAATAATCACATAGATTATTGTGAAGATTAAGTAAGAGCCTAATCATAAAATATCTAAGATTGTGCTGGATACATAACAGGTAATAGATTACAATTATTATACTACTATGCATTCATCAAAGGTTTTGGGTTGCAGGATACATAATCCAATTCAAACTAGCTTAGAAAAATAGTGGAAATTATTAGGATGACACCAGATATCTTTTATAACCAAACTAGGCCTCAGAGATAACTGGCATTGGGAACTCAATGCTGTTATCAGAACTCACAGAATTTGTCTCTCTCTCTTTCTCTCTCTCTCTCTCTTCCTTGCTTTTGCTTTCTGTCTTACTCTCTCACCTTCACTTTCCTTTATCTCTTCCTGTGTGCTGGATTTCTTTTTAGTCTTATTGCAGACTAACCTCCTCCACATGGAAATAACACAATAGTTGATAGCACTTGAGATTTATTTCGTAACTGACTCACACTCTCTCTGATTCTCAGTCTTAAATTTCCAGGGATGGTTTCCATTTTGTCCACTTGTATTAGATACCCACCCCCTGTACCAATTAACCATGGCCAGGTGGCAGAATCATAGAGGAGACACGTGGACAGTATGATCAGCTATGTGTTGAGGGTCCATCCACAAAGAAAAGGACTGTTGTTGAGTGGGACACACTATTATCCATTTTAATGATTTTAGAATCTGGGCATGTAAAGGGGCAAAATTAAACCCCTGTCCTCAAATTACTTAGAGTTATGTGCTGAGAGTTATGTTTGAGAAAGGTAAAAAAGTTGAAAGTATAGACAAAGGAACTCCTAACTGTGTGGGAGATGGGAAGGGAAGCATGTCATTACTCACGTGGGACATGAGCTGAAGGCCAAAAATACTGTGTGTGTGTGCACGCGCGTGCTCAAACACACACAACTGTGCAGAAAAAAGTACTGAGCATGAAGATATTCCAGCCAAGAAGCACTCCATTTACCAAACTACAGGGAGTCCCCATCATGGCTCAGTGGAAACAAATCTGACTAGTATCCATGAGGATGTGGGTTCAATCCCTGGCCTCGCTTAGTGGGTAGGGGATCTGGCGTTGCTGTGAGCTGTGGTGTAGGTTGCAGATGTGCCTTGGATCTTGCATTGCTGTGACTGCGGTGTAGGACAGCAGCTATAGCTCTGATTCGACCCCTAGCCTGGGAACTTCCATATGCCGCAGGTGTGGTCCTAGAAAGCAAAAAACAAACCAAAAAAAAACAAAACAACAGAAACATTGGGAATTTTGTGGAACTTCTAGGCAGTTGATGTGGCTGTTTATAAGGTCTGCTCAACCCTGTGGATATGGAAGAATCTTAGCCTGAAAGGCATAGGAGAACGCACACCTCGAAATGCATTTTATGAGGCACCCTGGTGATGGGCAGTGGATGGCAGATGGTGGGGTCCATTCAAAGATCTCAATTAGAAGAATGGCATGACGAGACTTACTTTTTAGAGAGATCATTGTGAAAGTGTGGAGACTAGGTTGGGGGGAGTAGGAGGAGTGACCTAGGATAATCTTATTAACTCTGGTAAAATAAAATGAGAATCTGAACTACGACAAGCGATTCGAGAGGCAAAGTGATAAGGATTGTTGATAAGACTTCACAGAGAAGAAGCTAAGTGTGGCTCAGGCGTGGGATGCATGGCGTGGGAAATGGGAAGAGGAGCCAGATTTAGATGAGAAAGCTATGGAGCTCCTATTTGGACATGATGGGTTTGAGGTGTTTGTGAAGTGTGGCTTCAGCCACCCACACCTCTCTTTGCTCCCCTGCTATGAATGGCACGATGTCCTCTTGCTCCTCAGACTTGCCTGGAGGAAGTGCAGACACGGCTTCCTTTGTCCTCCTCTCCTGTTTCTCACCAAGGCAAGCACCACTCATCTCTCAATTGCAGTTTGATAATTATTTCCTCTGGAAACCCTTTCTTGTTTTTCCTTGTCCTGCATGGAACCTCTTCTTTACAAGATTATCACAGTGATAATTCTAGGTTTTGTTAAAGAGAGAAATTCACCAGCTGCTTGTTAAAAACAGCAAGGAAGACTTGATTCAAGATAAGTGTAATGGGGGGAGTTCCTGTTGTGGCACAGCAGAAATGAATCCAACTAGTATCCGTGAGGATCCAGGTTCAATCCCTGGCCTCGCTCAGTGGGTCAGGAATCCGATGTTGCCATGAGCTGTGGTGTAGGTCACAGACATGGCTCGGTGTAGGCTGGCAGCTGTAGCTCTGATTTGATCCCTAGCCTGGGAACTTTCATATACCACAGGTATGGCCCTAAAATGCAAAAAAAAAAAAAAAAAAAAGAAAGAAAGAAAAAAGAAAAAAAAAATGAGTGCAACACGGCTCAGGACCATTGGTATAGAAGAGGCAGATGGAACTCAGCTCTAAATACACCAGGGCCAAGAGAGGACCAGGAGGAAAAATTATTGAGAGGAGCTTCGTTTGATACCCCAGTTGACAAACTGGCTTAACAGGACCCTTTGCTAAAACTGGACCTCACAGGTTAATAGCAGGGGTCTCACATGAAACCTATTTGAGAAGAGACTCAGAGGAGCCTAAGTGGGGGACTCTGGACAATTTATATGGGCGATTTGGGATAATTATGAAATTCCCCACTAGAATGTAAATTCCATAAGCATAGAGATCCTTTCAACAATATGGGCTCTCTCTCTATATATATATATTTTAATCATGAAACATGATACCAGATTTGGGACTTGAATCAACATTTTTATCACAATATCCTTCTGCTTCACTTCCCTTCCCCAGAGTCTCTGTCCAACCATAGGCCACTGGGCTTGTGTGTTTTAGGGGTTGCTTGAAAGTCTCTGTTTTCAGCAAAGCCTTCTCTGATAGCCTTCATTTCGGTTGTGCCCCATTTTCCCTGAACTTCAATTAGTAGTTCTTTTTATTTCAATCATCAGGCACTTAACCATATTCTTCCTTATTTCTTAAAGGATGCAGGCAGGTGACTCCACAGCAATGGGATTATGTGTCCTGAGAGAGAGCGTGACCTTGTGCTTCTTTTAGGATGGAGAGGGTTGCTTTTCAGCTGGTAGGGATCAGTCACTATCTCCAAACAAGGATGTGAATTCACTAATCAATCCAATTAATGCCTAACCCTGAAGAAGTTTATAACATAAGGAACATAGGATAAATACTTGCCATTTTACTTACAAAAATAATACAGCTTATCTCTCCAGGTAAGTAAAATTTCCTTCAAAGAAATCACCTTGGGAGATGATACCACTGTTGTTAAAACATTCATTGCTCAGAATGTATGGAGAATTCCTCTTTAGACAGAATGCTTGCCTGCTTGACATATTTCCAGATGCTGTCTCTGTATCTGTACTTGTCACATAGCAGCCGTGATCTCAACAGGCAATTGGTCCTACTCACTTACTATTATCAGAAAGAATGGCTCAAGATCAGCTGTTCATATTTTTTTTTGGCACTTGTCCTTCAAAATTTAATTGGCTTGAGTCCAACAGCTCTATATAGTAGGTCAGATCATTCCATTATATTGTGGTACGTTTGGCAATCAGTGGATATCAGCAGGTTCACCCAGAAACCACATTACTTAACATTAGCCTTCTTATGGGAACTTTGAGAGAGATTTTTTTTTTTTTTTTTTTGCTGTGATGGATGGTTGATATCACTGGCTTTAAAATGTTTCTGGTATAAAATGATAGCAGTTCTCCTATATATATTCAAACACGAGGACTTGATCTCTTATTATCCCTGTGATATAAGAGGTGCCAACTGTACCCTTTACTCAAATGATAGGCAAAGCATCTGAGTGATTCTGGGGAGGTACATAGACTACCTGCCTTCCAAGTGTTTGCAGAAACATGTTCTGTCCTTTTTTGTTGTTCCACTCTCAATAAAAGTCCAATGGCAGGAAGAGTTGTTAATCCAGGTTATGTAATTAATCCATTACTTGAAATAAATTTAGACAACTGTACATTTTAGCTTTCTATCAACTACCTGTAAAGAAATCCCCTTTGCTGATATTACCTAGTTCATTGTAAGCCATCAGTAGGAGAAAGATTTGATAATGGTTTTCCCCAGTGAAAAGTATTACTGAGGACAAGGTGAGATGCACTCACAGTTTCATGTGCTCTTCCACCTCCGGAACACAGCATTCCATTCCTGAGCACATGAAACCTGCCCATTGTGTGGAGAAGAAGTCATGGCTTGTAGAAATCATGTCATTAGCGAAAGTAACCAAGGTGGACCTCCAACCCCAGGTCTGAGTGGCTTCCGAGTCTGTGCTGAGAGTGGATGAAAAATCATAGCGCTTTCTATGGGCTTCAGTTCTGAGAAAAGCCATAGTTCTCTCTTGGAAAACAAACTCACTATTGTTTGTTTGTTTTACTTTTGGGGGCCTCACCTGTGGCAGATGGAAGTTCCTGGACTAGGAGTCGAATCAGAGCTGCAGCAGCTGACCTACACCACAGCCACAGCCACAGCCACAGCAAGCCCCAATCTGAGCTGTGTCTGTGACCTACACAACAGCTCATGGCAACACCGGATCCTGAACCTACTGAACAAGGCCAGGGCTCAAACCTGTATCCTCAGGGATGCTAGTTGTGTTCCTTACTGCTGAGCCACAATAGGAACTTCCAGTCTTTCACTTTACTCACCACTTGGCTGTAGGAGGTGAAAGCACTCCTCTCTGAGGCTGACAGCACAGAACCAGTCGCCTCCCCACTGTCCACGCTCCTGGGAGATTTTACAGCATACATCTCTGCACTTTCTGTGTAGGTGTATCTTCTGTCTCCTTCTTTTCTTTGCACACACTTTCTTACACATTTATTATGCTGTATTTAAGATACTTTTGCAAACTGTCATGGATCCAATTTGATAATTATGGTTTACACATCTTACTGACCTAGACCATCGCCTAAAATTGAGTGAGAATGGAGAGTTCCTGCTTTAAAAATGGGAACACAGTTTAATGGAGTGAAACCTGCCTGGGCAAGGTCACCCAGCAGGTAAGCATGGGGAAGAGCTTGTGACATCCATCTGTTCAACCTGGTGCTGCTTCCGCAGTATTCGAGCAGAAAGAAACATTCCCCAAACACTATTCTCTAGGACACTAGGGCCTGAGATATAGGAACATCGTTCATAAAATTTTGAAAAGGTTTGCAGTCAAATAGGTTGGCCAAATGATGTAACATATCTCTTTCAGGGAGTTGCAAACAAAACAAAACAACCACCACCAAAAAAAAAAAACAAAAAAACACAAGCATTTTAAACTATGAGCCCTGCAGTAAATAAACTTCTTAAACACATTTAGAAAGCACTAGGTTAAGCTGGTGTTTTAAAAGATTATTTGGCTCAGAACATTTTTTTTCTTTTCATTTAAAATACCTATTAACATCTTATTTGAAATGGCTATTTTAGAAAGCATGGCTTGGAAAATATTGGTAAATGAAATAAAAATGTCAAAACAGAAATCGAAGCAGCAACTAAATGCTAGCCTGAGCTCTCTGCTAACCAGCGCATGACCTTCCTCCAGTCAGTTACCCTCTTTGGGTCGTAAGTTCATCCTGTGTTAAATTATGAGTTTGAACTAGACGCTCTCCATTGCTCCTCTGAGTGCTAACGTTTTTGACGTCTGCCTCTGAGTGCAATCTCATTTGAGGCAGGTTCAAGTGTACACTTAGGCTTGAGAGTTAATGCAGCATCCAGAAGTAAGCTCAAAAACAGCAAAGGTTTATCTCATCAAGATATATTAGAGTAGCCCTTCAATCGCAGAAAGTGACAAAGAAGGCTATCATAGCCCAATTACAGGGACAGGAGTGGGGGGAAGGCAGACGGTACCCAAGAGGCAGCATAGAATCCTCCTCCCTCCAAATGGAGAGGGAAGCTTGGGTCCTTGAGCAGAATTTTCAGCTTTAAGAAGAAGCTGGAGTAAAGAGGAAGACATTTCTGACAATAACGTGACTTTTGTTTCAAACTGGAGATTGAACTTATCTGCATTTCTTTTCCTATTTATAATATTCTCCAAGTCACAGGAAGCTCAGAGGGAGGAAAAAAAAATAACATGAAAAAGTTGATGTCCCTTGCAAAGTTAAAAAAAAAATTACATCACATTTTATGTTAGGCTTTTAAAATGGAGGAAGAATAATTACACCTCGAACTGAGAACATTGTTTGATGGTAATATCTCTTTTCAAGTAGATTCTACTAATTCCAGATTTAGAAAATGAAAATGTGCTCATAGAAACCATGAGAGCAAGGCAGATGGAATAAGCATTTGAAAAATCTTAAAGCTCCCCTTGGATTATCACCTTTGGATCTGCGCGTTTGAGATATATTATGATGAGGCTTTCTCTAGCACTCTTTTACACCATCTTCTCAGGTGTACGGAGGTGCATCATTACCTGTCCTCTGTTTTCTGTGAGGACTGAATAAAGAGAAGAGAGATCTCAACAGCAGCAGGCAGGAGCTGATTTAGATATTAGATGAACCTACAGGTCAATTAGACAATGCAGCTAATGCAACCAGCTTTCAAGGAGGAACATGCAGTAGCACATCTAACGTGTGCTTAACCTCCTAGGTCCAAACAGGACTCAGTGAGTCTCTTTTTTCTCTGACTCCCTTCCCAACCTGGAGTACTATTTAGGTCTTTGCCCAAATCCAGCAATTTTTTGACGTATACGTAGATCTTTCCTTTTTTTCATACAGATGGTTCTTTTGCTCCTGTACCTCTATTACTTATAGATTGTTTTCTACTCATTGATAACATATGCTTGGAATTTCATCACATGAGTGTGCAGAGGGGGTGCAGGAGGCTGGCATTGTCTTATTGGGTAATTGCTAGGTATGGTTTGACTCACTGAGTGAATTGAGAGCTCTTCCAAACCAACTTACAAAGAGGTGTATGCTTCTGAGCTGGGTACCGAAGGGGTTGTACAGGTAAAGGAAACACAATTCCCGATCTTAAGAGGCTTAGTGTCAGCAGGGATCAGCACACCTGCCGCTGGTGAGAATGCAGAGCTGGCTGGAACTTGGGAAGTGGAGAGAGGGAGGTATTTGATGTGGGAGGTAATGAGGGAAAGTGTCACACAGGCAGAGTAATAGCCCTACTATGCAGCTCAAAGCCTGGCACATAGTAGGCACTCATGAAATACATTGGGTTGTGGGAAGAAATGAAGAGATGAACATCTTTTGACCAACAAACAGCATGAGGGAAGTGGAGATGAAGAGGTAAGAAGAGCGTGAATATTCAATAACAAAGAGTCCATTTAATTGGCCTCACTTGAAGGGAAGGCAAGGGAGATAAACCTGGAAATGTGGGTAGAAACAAGCTATTTGAGTCCTTGATGACACGGTATATAGTTTAATCTTGATTCTTAGATAATGAAATCCAAGGTGGGCTTCAAGCAGAGAAATGATATGACAGAGGTTTTTCATGTTGGAGTTTTTTATATCATGGTTCTTCTGTAAATCTGTTTTACATGGTGAGTGCTCACTAATGCCTGAACTAGTATTTGAGTGCTAATACAAAATGGCAATGTTTTAGGTAGAAAATATGGGTGTCACGTGTTTTAAAAACACTGACAGAACAGGCGGTCTCACACTCCCTGTAGGGAAGCAGCTGAGACGCAGCAGGAGAGCTGGGCCGAGCCCCTGGTCTCCTGTCTCCAGGCCAGTCACTGTCCCCACGACTGTCTTAGGTTCCTTCTATGATGACGTCCATGCACCTCCATGCTGGCTTCCAAGTGAAGCCTAATCTCCTTCCGTTTCTCTTTAAGGAACGAGATGCCTCAAGTTTTTGAGCTCAGGCACTCTTGAGAGACGCCTGGGTCAATACTTGCCTCCCAGGTATGCAATTCTCTGTGTCTAAGCTGAATCTCTCAGCTGAAGCTTAAGACCGATTTATGGGAAACCAAAACTTGAATTTGAACATGGACCTTCATCAAATTTTATTTATGCATCCTGAGACACTGATAACTAGAAATGATGAGAGGGTATTTAGTGAGTGTCTGGTGCGTGCCTGTCCGTGTGCCAGGCTGCCGGGTGCTAGAGTGGAAGCCATCGGGGGTGAACCCTGGTTCTGCCACTTTCTAGCTGTTTGTTCTGAGACAAGGTATTCCCCCCTTAGGCACTTTTTAAAAAAAAAAAATTTATTTAGTTAGTTAGTTTTTTAGGGCTGTACCCACGGCATATGGAGTTTCCCAGGCTAGGGGTCGAATCAGAGCTACAGCTGCTGGCCTACACCACGGCTACAGCCACTAGGGATCCAAGCCGTGTCTGCAATCTACACCACAGCTCACAGCAATGCCAGATCCTTAACCCAATGAGTGAGGCCAGAGATCAGACCTGCAACCTCACGGTTCCTAGTCGGATTCATTTCCACTGCGCCACGACCACAACGGGAGCTCTGTTAGCCACTTTCCTTGTCCATAAAAAAAGTAAACAATACATAATAAAACAATAAAAACCTACACTCCAGGTCTCTTTCCCAGTTGGATGCAGCGTGGAATCTGATCTTCTTGCTGGTGGAAAGTAGTCAAGACAGGTCTCTGCTCTCAAAGAATTTGCTGTCTAGTTAGGGAGATGAGGCAGGAGCATGAAAAAGTTAATTAGTAACAAGGATTAAAATAACAATTCCAGACAATAGAAAAGATGTCACAAGGCTGGATAAGATTAGTTGCCAAATGAATTCTTTACACAATAGGAACGCAGAGAAAGGAGGAATCATTGAAAATGGGGAAGTCTACCAAGTTGATCACCCCCCCCCCTTTAACTCCCCTCCTGGGAGCACCCTTCCTGTACCGCAGCAGCCGCCTGGCCCCTCACAGCTCACGCCGGCCTCCAGCCTCCTTTTGAGCGGCCAGCTGCCTAGGCCTCCCCTTAGTTGGTCCATGATCTCATCTCACCTGATAACAAGAGCACGTTCACACCAATATCCTCCAGATACCCAGATCATAAAATATCTGTTCCATTAATAGTGTGTTACCAGGCCTTTTTTGATTACAGGTGATAAAGGTACAACTCACCTTAACCCAGCTTTGTAAAATGTGAATTTATTGGCTCAATGGCTACAACGAATTCAGGGTGTAACTCCTGGCTCCAGGCACTGCTGGGTCCTTGGGGCCAAATGGCCTCCTCAGACCCGGTGGTGTCTCTCCATCCCTTTGATCTGCTGTGCTCACTGAAGGGGGGAGAGGAGGGGTCTCCAGATGGCAGAGGGGCCTCCTTTCTGCCATCAGAACAGCTAATAGCCCCAGAGAATGAGCACAGGCTGCGTCTCCAGCCTCAGGGCCAGCCCCTTCACAGACAGTGAGGCTGGGTGAGCAGGAACAGGAGGACCACAGTCCTTTCAGAATATGGGGCAGGGGTTCCCCAAAGGAAAAGACCCAGGGCTGACAAAACAGTGGTACATGTTGCTTTTGTGGTAACGTCTTAGCATGTTAATATTTTCTGTATCAATGAAGAAAAGCTACAGTAAAATTGTGTCTTAATGACTATGCATATGAACTCATTGGTGTGCATGTATGTGTGCCCATGTGTGTGAGTGTGAGTGTATGTCCGTGAGTGTGCATGTATGTGTGTGCATGAGTGTGTGGTGTGTGCCCATATGTGTGAGAATAACTGTGTGTGAGTGTGCCTATGTGTGAGTGTGTGGTGTGTGTGCCCCTACATATGAGTGTGTGTGTGTGTGTGTGTGTGTCAGTGAGTGTGCCTGAGTGTGTGCTACACTGAAGGCATGGTGGCAGTCCCAGGTCTGTTGGAAAACCTCCCCCAGGCACAGACTTACCTCAGGCTTCGCAGTCCTAAAGGGAAAAATGCCGTAAACTCACAGAGGTGTTTTTTCTATCATTTCTCTGATCCCTGCTATGTCTTAAAGAAACCCTAGGCTTGAACTTTCCAGGATGAGAAGTAGGCTGGGTGGGTGGGCACCTTGGAGAGACCTGGCTGCATGATGGAGGGACATGTACCCCCCACCCTGCCTGGTGCTCCCCACTTGGGCATCTGCTTGATGGACTCCCAGATGGCTGTCCTTAGACTCCTTGGTTACAGCCGTGATTTGCTCTAGCCAGAGCGCTCATTTATAAGATGGAAGCCTGGTCCATGGTGAGCTCAAGGCATGTGTGGAGACCTTCTGGGTCAGTGGCCAGAACCCTGGGGAGGAGCCCAGACAAGGGAGGATGGATGGTGGATGTGTGGACAGGACAGCAAGGCCAGGGGGTGGGGCTGCTGTGGGATGGGCTGGTGAGGGTGTGTCACCCAGGGAGGTCTCACAGGGTGGCTGAGACAGTGGAAGTTTGCTTCTCCCAGCTCTGGATGGAGGCTGGGACATTCCAGGATGGAGGCGCCACCATGGTCAGGTTCTAGGAGAGTTCTCTCCTCGGATGGCAGGTAGTCACCTTCTCACCGCATCCTCACGAGGCAAGACGTGAGAAGTGCCAGAGACCTAGCCCATCTTGTTGTTCATTCCAAACCAGAGGGAGGGAGGTGACTGCATTTCAGAGAGCACATGATGACTTGGTCCAGGAGATAAGATGTGAAGCCAGACTTGCTCTCCAGGACCTCCTGTGGTTCCTGGGATTCGGGGCTGCCCTACTGCATGATTTACAGGATTTACACAGTGACTTTCCCGTCACTGCAGGACAAGTTTGGAGTACTTCTGGTAGATTTTTTACTTTTACTTTCTCCCTAAACATAAAGGGGATTTAAATATATTTTGAAAGAAATCGGATTGGAGATCACAAATTTAATTCATTAATGTAATACATTAATCATTAGAAATGGATCTTAAATACCATCTACCTCAGCAGCCTGTCCAGAAGGTGGGGCCCCTCTTCACCATTTCTGCATGGTCAATGTCTGGCCCTGAGCATTGCCAGGAAAGGGGAGAAGATTCTGTCGTGACATAACCCTGATATGAGCACTGATGGGTCAACATCTTCCTTCCGTGGAGTGAAACGTGCCTCCCTGAACCTCCCCGGCACAGAGTGGGTATCAAAGGTAATTGCAAAGGCATAAAATATACTTGCAAACCCTAAATGCCTTCATGGGGGCTGGAGGAGGGATGAGGGCTGTGTGCTTGCAAGAGGTAGCCCGGGATGAGGGAGAGGATGAGCAAGAGGGAGGACAGACAAGGTGTTTGAGGAACCCAGGGAGGCAGGTCCACAAGTAAGAGGCATCCCTGAACTTCTCTAAAGCCTGTCATCTGTAACCCTGCAATGTGCGTGCTTCGTGTTTTCAAAGCAGTGAAATCATAGCCTGGGATAAAGGATCTGGGGCGTTGCAGTGGGGGTCAGCCTGCAAGGAGAAATTCTGGGGTTCTGCTTTCCATTTGGAGAGACCGCCAGGAAGGTTACTAGCCACAGGCAGCGAGCGCCCTCTGGTGTCTGAGCAGCGCCAGTGCAGTTCTGTGAGGGGCAGAGGGCACTAAGGAAACAGCGCTCAGAAACCAGAGCTTGTTAGAGGGAAGGTGAACTGAGGGCTTCCTCCTCCTTTCTCCGCACCGAGGAGGAGCCAGGGTCCTGGACAGGGGGAGTGGAGGATCCTCAGCTTCCAAATCTGCAGCGTTTTACTTTGTTTCTGTTTCACAGGCCAGTGAGTGGCTCTTACGCCCTCTGGCGGTGGGTTATCATTACTGGTTTGTGCAGGACCCTGCATCCATGTCCTCTATTTCCCCACTGCCTCACAGTACGTGGGGAAAATCATATTACTGTTCTGGTCACACGTCTAATGTAAAGCCGTGTACAGATGTGCAGCTGCTTTTACTTTAGCTCAGTGATGCTCTGACACCTCATTGTTCCTGTTTGTCACCTGACCCCCATGGTGCCGAGGTCATACACATTGCTCTACCCGCGCTGAGTCTCCTGCTTCTCATCCCTACAGTGTCTCCAGCTGGGCCCACCACCTGTTGCCTCGCCATCACTCAGATAACATGCACCCTGAATGTTCCCAGTCGCCTTCACTACAACAACACTGCAGGGGACGTCCCTGCAGATGCTCCTTAAGGATCTGTTAATAACTGGGGGCTGACATCAACCCAGAAGTGAAAGTACAGAGTCAGAGGACTGTTAAACTACATCCCTTGCTTACTTTAAATGCTACCAGGTCCCTCTCCATACTTTGTGTATCCCCTACAACTTGATATATCCATCTGTCCAATCTTTGCCAGTCAATTACGTGTAAAATGATTTTATTCCACCTTCTCATCATTCTAACCTGTATTTATTTGATCACGAACAAAATAAGGATCTCTTCCAAAGGATGATAACCATTTGAGTTTCATCTTTAACTTGTCTTTTCATATCTTTGTTTTATTTTTATTAAAGTGTGGGTGATTTACAATGTGCCAATTTCTGCTATGCCACTCATATCTTTTTTGCCTACATTCCATTAAGAGTCTTTTCTTTTTTCTTAATGATCTGAAGAATTTCTTTGTAGAAACAAAGTATTATTCCTTATTATACACTGCAAACATCTTTTCCCAATAAGTCAACTATGTTTAAATCATATACTGTGTTTCCTTCATTAAACAGAAAACTCTTAATTCTGACCTACTTGGTCATCATTTTTTCTTGTGCTTTTTGCTTTTGAAGTTATTTATAGAAATTCAGGAAATTTTTCCCAACCTTAGTTCACAAAGACTCGCTCCCACATTTCCCTCTATTGATTATGTAATTTCACATTTCAGTTTTTAAATCATATGGTATCTAGCTTTGCAAATAACCTTAGGTAGGGATCTTGCTTTATTTTACTTTTGATTTCAGGCTGTTTACTTTTCATTTACCCACAGTATCACACCAAGCCCCCAAGGAAACCAGGGGCAGATTGGCAAAGCTTGAATATCCTTCTTTGTGTGGCCTCCCAAGTCCTAGGAATGATCCCATTGCTTTTTCCTCGGGACAAATAGGGCACAAGATGTTGTCCAAACATTCCTGGGCATCCCCAGCCTTCCTATATCCCAACAGCTTGTGGTCCTAAAAAGCCGACAATCACATAAAAGGCATGTAAGATGGCCTTGTTGGATTTCCTCAGTGTCACACTGGGGATCCAGGACTTAGCAGAAACTAGCTCTGGGTATCCATAAACCTATGATTCTGCCTGCTGTAAAATTCCCTCAAAGAAAAAGCCTCAAGTACATGTTGTAAGTAGATTAATAGGGAAGAGCAAAATAAGTCACTTATGCTAACTCCGGGCCATCAGGGAGCATCACTAATTGATTACCAAGTTAGTTCCCCACACTATCCTTTAAATGTTGTACAGTTCGTAGTCGATCAGAGCTGACATAAGATTTGAAATCTACTTTATTAGGCCTTCACCTGCTTAAAGGAGGAAACCGGGTGAAAGTTGTGATAGAATGTCAGTGGGTATGAGTGGAGTCCAGAGATAGATTTTCTTCAGTTCTAATCCACCCTGTCAGAGCCACATAGTTTCTCTGAGCTTCAGTATTTTCATAAGAACAGTGGTGGAGGGATGATGATGGTGGTGGTGGTGACGTTGGTGATGGTGATGATGTGGAGATGATGGTGACTGTGATGAGGATGATGGTGGCAATGATGGTGATGGTGGTGATAGTGATAAGGATGATGGTGATGGTGGTGGTGATCGTGGTGATCACGAGGGTGATGATGGGGATGATGGTGGGGATGGTGGGGGTGGTGGTGCTGATGGTGGTGCTGATGGTGGTGCTGATGTGGTGGTGCTGGTGGTGGTGATGGTGGTGATCATGGTGATCACGAGGGTGATGATGGGGATGATGGTGGGGATGGTGGGGATGGTGGGGATGGTGGTGCTGATGGTGGTGCTGATGTGGTGGTGCTGGTGGTGGTGATCGTGGTGATCGTGGTGATCACGAGGGTGATGATGGGGATGATGGTGGGGATGGTGGGGGGGTGGTGCTGATGGTGGTGCTGATGTGGTGGTGCTGGTGGTGGTGATGGTGGTGGTGATGGTGGTGATCATGGTGATCACGAGGGTGATGATGGGGATGATGGTGGGGATGGTGGGGGTGGTGGTGCTGATGGTGGTGCTGATGGTGGTGCTGATGTGGTGGTGCTGGTGATGGTGATGGTGGTGAGGATGACGGTGTGAAGATGGTGATGGTGGAATAGTGGTGGTAATAGTGATAAGAATGATGGTGATCATCATGGTCATGGGGGGGTGATGATGGGGATGATGATGGGAAAGATGACAGTGGTCGTGGTGATGGTGGTGATAATGGCAGCCTGCATTCACACATGGCATACAAATGTGAGACAGTGAAGATGATATCTTTGAGGTCTGCATAACACAGAGAAGTGGAGAGTTATAATAATTCATCCCAGAAATGACCCTTTCCTCAAAAGCCTGAGTCATTAATGTGGAGACATTTTTGGAATTGAGGAAAGGGGGCAAATAGTTCAGAACAGTAAATGTATAGTCAGAAGTAGCTAATTCTTTGACAAATATACATGTTGTGTCTTGAAAGGATATCTATAAAATGTTGAAGTATAAAATATTACATGCTCCGTTAACTTCTCTAAAAAAAGGAATGTGCTCAGTTTTTATATATGTTTATACATGCAAAGAAGAAATTATGGGAGAAAACAGTGTATTTCTAAAATTCTAAAAATGAGTAATGTAGTGGGAGAATAAGAGACTGGATTTTACATTAAATGTTTTATTTTTTTCAAGATATTTCAATGATCGTGCATAAGTTATCATTCAAATAACTGAGGAAATAGAGAAAGAAGCTACCAGATGATTGGGATTTGGGAGGCAGAATTGATTGCTCTTGGCTCTTTCTGGTTCCAGAAGTAGTCTATGCTTTGAGAGGGCCAGGGTCTCTCCAGGATAGAGAGTGCTTCAGACACAGGGGAAGTGAGATATCCTGGCTTGCTCTAAAGAATCTCCTCCTCCTGATTCCATGCCCAGAGTCCCCAGACAGCTAGGCCACATTTTTCTCTTGGCCAAGCCTCCTTTATAGGTCTCAGGTGTGAGAGGTAGCAATAAAGTCATCTGTGTGTGCGAACAGTGCTGTCCAGCCTCAGAGCAGAACAGTCTGAAGCAAATAGCAGTAAACCACGGCCTTCTATGCAGCGTTTGCACCTCCCACATGCACAATTCAGCATATCCCAAACCTTCCTCTTAATCCCTCCAGCGGGGGAAAATGTCAGCCTTGCTTTAGAAAGGCACAGGAAGAATAAAAGGATTCACCTGTCACCCAGTCTTGTCCCGGTCTATGTCTTTATTAAAGAAAAGGTCTGAGATCCAAGGAACCTCTTCTCAGGCTCAGTCTTCAGAGAAACTTGGTTTCTGCATGACCCAGTAATAAAAGGCTGGTAAGCATATAGCAGATTGCCAAACCAGTCCTGACAATGTCACAGAAATATCGATCCCACAGTCACCTCTGATATCTGTCAGTGCCAACATTTCTCATCCAGCTACTTTAAGAGAGAGGCCACATTCTACTTTTTTGTCTGACAAAGCACAGCTGAGGCTGATAGGAAGTGGGGACCATGTGAGAGGTTCACAACCAGTCCACTCGCTCCTTTCACTCTGCTCTGACTCCCCTCCCCGGTCTTGAAGTGTGTGATGATGGTGATGATAGTGGTGAGGAGGATGGTGATGGTGAGGATGGTGATGGTGAAGATGGTGGTGGTGAGGATGGTGGTGGTGATGGTGAGGATGGTGATGATGAAGATGGTGGTGGTGATGATAATGATGGTGAGGATGGTGGTGGTGAGGATGGTGGTGGTGATGGTGAGGATGGTGGTGGTGATGATAGTGATGGTGAGGATGGTGATGGTGATGGTGATGGTGAGGATGGTGGTGGTGATGGTGAGGATGGTGATGGTGAGGATGGTGGTGGTGATGAATGATGGTGAGGATGGTGATGGTGATGGTGAGGATGGTGATGGTGAGGATGGTGGTGGTGATGATAGTGATGGTGAGGATGGTGATGATGATGGTGATGGTGATGGTGAGGATGGTGATGGTGAGGATGGTGGTGGTGAGGATGGTGATGGTGAGGATGGTGATGATGATGGTGGTGGTGATGGTGAGGATGGTGATGGTGAGGATGGTGGTGGTGATGATAATGATGGTGAGGATGGTGATGGTGATGGTGAGGATGGTGATGGTGAGGATGGTGATGGTGATGGTGAGGATGGTGATGGTGAGGATGGTGGTGGTGATGATAGTGATGGTGAGGATGGTGATGGTGATGGTGATGGTGATGGTGAGGATGGTGATGGTGAGGATGGTGGTGGTGAGGATGGTGGTGGTGATGGTGAGGATGGTGGTGGTGATGATAGTGATGGTGAGGATGATGGTGTGGTGGTGGTGGTGAGGATGTCTGAAAGAGAGTGTGATCATGGATGCACAGGGATACCTGGGTCCTATGCATGGTTGTACACCTCTGTGTCTCACTGTGGACAGTTTTTGAAATGGGCTGAAAGTTGCTCTTTTTCCACCCATGCCAGCATTTTAAGTGCTGAGTTGCACGAGTGTCCTGCCCTGAGTCTGTGAACCAATCTAATCTTGCAAGCATCTCCAAGGATCCTTGTGTTGAGAGTCCAGACAAGCTATTAGGTGTTATTTTTCCACCAGGTCTCAGCTTCCTTCTCCGTGGGAGCTGGACTAAAGTTTCTCTGAAATCTGATGGTTAAATTCTCTATGTGCCACCACCACCATCAGCTTTCTTCTCCACCTGAAAGGGAGCTGGAACACACAGGATACATTATAACAAACTGTCAACTTTAAAAATATGTGCAACCTAAAAGTTGAGAGTTCAGTTTTACTTGAGGAAAAATGAGGACTATATCCCAGGAGGCACCATTTCAGAAGCTCTGAGAAATTGCTCCAAAGAGGCAGGGAGGAAGGTCGGTATATATGTGATTTTGGTAAAGGTACAAGCAATGAAGCAGACATTTTGCAGAAGGTCCCTGCTAGTCACAAGGAGCAGATGTCATCCTGAAGGATTTCAGTGCTTTTCTAGATACTGAGGAGATGCAAGAATTGGGCTCATGCAATCTCAAACTGGTAGACCTGTTCTACCAGTTTTTCCAGAACACAGAGTGCTTCACTCCTGATCTTCCACCCTGAACTCCTTTCAGGGGGTGTTGAGGGTTGGCTGCTGTAGTGGCTCATGATTCAATCCATATAAGGCAGATGGCAAGTGCCAGTCTCCAGTTCACAGAGCTGGCACCAGAAATAGTGTGAGTAGAGTTACTAGAACTTTTAGCCTCCTGGTGGCCAGAGAGGGACCACCACACCAGCACCAGAAGAATAAAACCTTTGTCCTGGACTTCTAGCTTAGCTAAAACAGTATGCATATTCCTTTGCATAACATCCGAGGCCAGATGGTAGAGAAGTTAAGTAGCTCTTTTACTTTGGTGGTCTTAGAAAAATGAAAGGTTATCATTTGAAACTGAATTCTAGAAAAATATAGATGTTTCAAGTAGCCTTGCATATTGAGAGAAAGAATGTGGATTGACTTATTCTGTGCAGCCCCAAGGGCTCTTTCAAGATTGAACATGCTCTCTTGGCACATAATAAATGAGATTCCATTACTAGGTTCATTCACGTTAAGGAACAGATGGAGGGTATGGAAGGTAAATTAATATTTAAGAATATACGTTTCTGAAGAAGTCAAACTGATTTTGAGCTCTGGCTGTGCTGTGTACAACCTGTGTGACCTTGGGCCACCAGCCTAAGCCTGTTTATTTATTCATGAAACAGATGTGGTAAGCCACTGCTCTTCTTTTAAGCGATTTGGTGACTTTTTGATGAAATAGTGTATGAACTTGTAGGGCTGTTTATGGGTGGTTGGCAGTAGCATTATTGATTAGGATGCAAAGACCAAAAGGGAGTTTGCTTTCCTCTCAGATCCATGATCCCACACACACCAGCTGTTTGTTGAGACCCTACTATGTTCACATTGACGTTCACCATTACGTAAAGGGAGTTGACGTAATCCCACCTTCATGGCATCTAGGTTCTGTGAAAGTTGTGTAAGCAACAGGAGAATCACTGGCTTCAGTTTTGGGTCCAGCACTGTGAATGGAGCTGGAACCCCTCATCTCATGCTGGTCCCATGAGCTCTTGGGTTTCCATTGTTGGAACCTGGCCAGTAATGCTATCCCTTGGCATGGGTTCTCTCTGGTCCCTGAGGGCTGTGGAGATGTACCAAATCTAACACCTGCTGCATCCCCCACACATCCTTTCTGCTCAACCTTTATTCCAACTAGTTCTGCAGGGAGATGCTTCTCCTAGATGTGAACAGCGAGCCTCTCACCTCAGCTATAACTGGCTTTTCTGCCCCAGGGCTTGGCAGGTTTCTGGAGGAATCCTTTAAAAGCTCAGACATTAACCCAAGTATGAAACAGGTAGCAAGCCATGATGCCACCCTGCAGGTGGAGAAGTGGAGGTGGAGGGTATGTTCTTTCCTTACCATCTCTCAGGGTGGACAAGGCAGATGTGCATTTACATGGCCATCTGGAAGGACACTGCAGTACTGGAGTCATCTATTCCTCAGCTTAGCTCCAGAGCCTCACTCGAGGTCCCTCCTCTGTACCAACTTGTCCTCCTTCCACAGTTCAGCCCTCCCTGTCTCCTGGGGTCACATCCATAAAATAATCTATCTTTGCACAAACCCTCTCTCAGGCTCTGTTCTCCTGATGGAGACATCCTATGTTAGTCGAGTCTGGATCACAGCACTGAGTCTACAAAACCTCAAAATTGGCTCTCTGGTCCTGAGAACCCCAATGTCTATTAGGCAGGGGGTGTCAGAGGTTTGCCCACAGCAGAGACTGGTCAAGTTAGTCCTGAGCACACTGTTCTGTCCCCTCCTAAGACCAGTGCTGTGATCAAAAGTTTTCTCTTGTCTGATATACAGTGAATATGCTTCTCTGATGGGTAATCACATAGCAGTTCCAAAATACAGGTCATATCTTGTAGATTTATTTCACCTTTGAGTGTCACTACAGTCCCCAGATTAAGTAGGTTGTGTAAGAGACTGCGTCTTCTCTGGGTGAATCCTAGAGACAGACCTCGTGACAGAGTCCCTCCTTTGTCAGCATGTCTGTTTTTATCACTACTGTCTTCTTACTTTTCATGTTTATGTTTTTCTACCCCTAAATAAATAAGGTCCTTAAGGGACAAACAACAATAGCAGCTCTATGCCTCTTTCTGGTTTCTCTTTCTAAACACACTTACCCCTCCCTAAAACCTAGAGGATTATCCTGAATCATTTTAAATGTTTAGTCCCCTATTTATTTCCTTAAATATAAAGTTCTTAGCAGCATTTTGAATGACTATCATAGCAGGATTTTAGAAATTAAGATGCAATTCCCGTATCCTAAAATGTATCACTTGTGAAGTATATGATTCAGGGGTGTTCAGCGTATTCACAAAGTTGTGTGTCATTAGCTCTAGAACCCTTGCGTTGCCATTTAAGAAACCGATGCTCATTAATAGTCACCCACCCTTCCTTACTAGGTTTCGTCTTCCTCCTGCTTATTTTGCCAAACCCAGCATGAGTACTGGGATCAGCACAGGACTCTTTGAGGAATGGAGTGAGGGTGACACAGGGCTCTCCTGGACATGCAACTTCAACGTAACTGCTTCGCAATTCTGTTACTTTGGACATGTATCTTATCCTTTCTGAGCCTGTTTCCCATTTATAACATGAGAAGATTGGACTATATCATGAAGATTTACTCTTGGATTTGCAGGATCATTAGGAAGAGAAAGTTTTAGAGGAAGCCCGTGAATGCCAAGTCTTCAGAATTTTGAGTGAATATCAATTGGTGCATTTTTGTGGAGAAGAGTCCAAACACTTAGCAAAATTATGAAAGAGTCTGGCACCCTCCCCATCATTTAAAAAATGAACAACAGATAGATGTGACAACAAAGCACCTTTTCCAGCTCCAGTATCTCCTTATTGTCCACTTTTTCACACTTGAAGGAAATTACACATCACACAGAAGGGGGCACCAGCACTGGGGCACATGGCTGATGCCCAGGCCAGTGATTTTGCTTTAAGTCCTGCTATTGCTTTGAAAGAATGTGTGTTTTGGAATTGACAGGTTTTCATGTCTCATTTACACATGGAGATGTACAATTCATAATACTTATCACTTGAAATAACAGGAGGATTTTTCAAAAGGGGCTTCAGATATAGTAAATGCTCAATAAATCACATTTGTATCCTCACTCCACTTGTGAGAAGAGATCAAGGCCAAATCTATGTATGTCTGGATGTGGCTTTACCTGCCTCAGGCTCCTTGAAGCACTGCAAACCTTTGGTTGTCCTGACCCCTCTCACTGCTCTGATGGGACAAAGCCCCTTGGTGAGATGAGAGGGGCTTTGCCTCACACACACCAACAGGGCATGTTTTCTTTTCACAGATGAAAGTTATCTGGGCTATTGTTGCCAGAATGTGGATTCTGTCTGCTCCTGCCAAATTGAAATGCAGACACAGAGTTTTGGGTAAACGGAAAAGAAAGAGCTTTGTTGCTTTGCCAGGCAAGGGAGGGTCACAACAGGCTAATGCCCTAAAGAATGTAGCCCCCACCACCCGAAAGAATTGCGAACAGTTTTATAGTAAAAAAGAGAAAAACATGTTTTCAGATAGGAATCGGGATTGGGACAAACATGCATTCTTCTTTCTTTGGGGGAATTTAGTCATCAAAGCTGGAGTCAGGAAATCTCTGTATGATCAAGATGGTGGTCTTCTGGGTTATTGCCTAGAATAACAGTTCTTGCAAAAAGGGCGTATTGATCAGAGATCAGAACAAACTAGGAAAGTTCCGGAAAAACAACATGTGCTAATAATCTTTAACCCACAGGCACTTGTGCTCAGGTGCCTAATCTTGAGCTTATGGGCGATTGTGTTTAGGGAGAAGGACTCTAAGCTGTTCAGTTTTATTCATTTCTGAAAAACAGCATAAGGAATAGGACTTTTCTCTTAGGTGTATAAGATGCCTGCCTATATTACTATGTGTATCCCTTGAGAGGGAACCAGGATCCTGCCCCAAGGCTGTACTGTTGTTGCTTGACTGTTCCTCCCTTCCCTGATCAGCAACTGTCTGAGCCTGTCCCAGGAACTCAGGGAAGGTCATGGTGGCTGAATGAGGGCCATTTCCTAAGAACAAGAAATGGGGGACACAGAAGGGCTCTTGCACCCAGGAGCCCCACAGGGCCATGTCCAGTTCAGTACGATGACAAATGCTCTGTTATCTGGCCCCTTGGGAAGGTGCTTGTGGACCCACTTTCTCTATCCTTAGCTCCCTTTGCAGGCAAACATCCATATTCATCTTGATGGGTGGGGAGGAGCCCAGTTTATCTGAAGAGGACTAGGTACAACTCAGGAGGTCGGGGGCTGCCTCTAAATTTACAGAAATATATCTAAACCCAGGGAATGGCCTCCCCCCCCCCACCTTCTACTCCTGACAGAGTCCAGAAAACCAACATCAGTCACCCCTCAGCCCGCTGCCCAGACCGCTATCCGGCTTGGTCTTCACTCCTGTGCTTTCAGCTGCCTGCCCTGACCACCCCGCCAGCAGGGGTCCAGGCAGCCGGAGATAATTATAATATTAGCTTAGACACAACAGAATTATAAAGGAAACTGCTGATAAACCACATGGATTCACACATCCCAAAATAAACTCTGACTAGGGGTTAGCTCCTCCTTTAGGGATTGACCACACTGCTAGTTCTCTCCATGGGGTTTGACATCTGAGAGTAGAAAGTGTGTGACCAGCTCCCTTTGTCCACACACAGGTGGACCCCAGGCTGGGCTGCTCCTCACCCACGTCCCCACTGGGACACCTGCATTCGTACTTTCAGGAGGAGACCTAGGTAAGAGGTTGTGAAATCTGGAGCCCACGTGGACCCGTAGGAAAGAACTAAGCAACCATCAGGGCCAGCGGTTCCAGGAGCTTTAGACAAACACGGACAAGCAGCCAAGCAGGGAAAATTGACATTGAAAGTTGCATGTTTGAAAGACAGGATAGCCTCTGCTTGCTGAGGGGCTAATTATTATGCAAATTTATGCTAATAAACTCTGCCTTGAATGTTTTTGAGAAACTGCCTTCTCCCTTTAACAGAGCTGTAATGAGAGGTAAATTTGTAATGCAGATGCCCGAGGTAATAGATCCTAAATCACTTTATGGTGTAAAGGACTCTCTCTCACCCCACCCGACACGAATGTCAATTTAAATTAGTTTTTGCTTTGCATATTTATTGAAGCTTTATTTATTGTTAATATGGACTAAGGACACCGAGACACAGATCCTACTCTTTGTTAGAAGTGGAATTTAGCAGAGCTGGGGCTGGTGTGTCCTCCTTAGGAAACGGTGGTGTGTTTCTCCTCTCCCAGGTGGACTCTCCATCAGCTCCAAAGATGCCAGCATGGCTCCTGGGCTCCCCTTCTCCCTGGGGCCATCAAGTCAAGCCAGGCTCTGCTGGGAGAGGGCCGTTGTGTGATGGGCTTTGTTATAGGGCATCACTGGAGGTGAGCCTTATGGCCTCTCTGTCCTTGGGTGTGTGGTACCACCCTGAGCTCCAGACACAGGAAAGGGGGGTGGGCTGGCTTCCAAGGCATCACTGGTCCCCTTGGGAAGCTCACACCCTCTCACCCAAAGCTTCACGTGAGCCCTCCATGCCCAATGCCAGCACACTTTCTCTGATCGTCTTCAGTCTGACCGTCTTGTATGCATCTCTCTGGGTATTTACACTCCTCGGCTCAAACACAGGCAAACCACCACTTCACTGTCACTTACTGATGGTAACTTGTCCTTTGGTGTCATTATGCTGCTGTGGAGGTTTTGCCACTTAAGTGACTTGCCCACCGTGGTTCACCCACTACACAGGGCAAACAACAGTCAAATGTATGTTTATGAGCCTCTAAAGCACATGGTCTCGGCATTGCATCATTCTGTTTCCAGGCTACTCTTTCCATAAATTTGAGGGTTTGGTTCTTCTGCAGTTTAAGAAATTGGATTTGATGGTCTCAAAAGGTCTCTGACCCTCGAGCTCTGAATCGCATTATTCTTTGAGGATATAAGTAGTTATGTCCTGATCCGGATTGTCTCCTTCCGCCTTGCATTGTAAACTCAGCTTCAGCTAGTTCTTGCAAGAGGATTTGTGGCTGAGACTGCCAGGCTCTTCAGGTACTGTGGGTTTATCCCAGGCTGCCAGAACCCCAGTTGTTCTGTCTGACACCAGCATGGGAAATGGGCCTATAAAGAGTCTGGGCTAATGGAACACAGGAAGATGTTGACCAGATGTGTTATTTCATGTACACAATGTCCCTCGGTTAGCAAAGTCAGGTACCTAAAATGTTCCTCCTGGGCATAACTCCTCTGACTCAGGTTATCCTGCCAGATTCTTCCCCCCGTCTGCTGACACAGAACCTCACAGGACACAGGGCAGCATATCAGCAGTTTGTGCAGGCAATTCAGTGGCATATATTTCCCAGAAACCAGAACCTAAATAGGGAAGCACTGAGAGATCAGAGACATAGCATTTTGATGAAGAAATGGGTTGGGCACTGGCTCATGATTTTGCCATTGAGACAAAAAGATTGAAACTGCTATACATTTCCCATAGGTAAATAAAAATCCAGCTAATGAGGATTTTTTGGTTCGGGTCCATTAGGGACACAATTACTTTGTGGCAATGCAGGGGCAAGTTATTCCAAGCAGAGTTCAAGGGCTTCTTCACCTGCCTGAACCCCACTGGCCCCAATTCTAAGTCTGACCCCAGTAAACCAGAATGCCCTGATTGCATTTAGGGTTTCAGTATTTGGGTTTAAGGAACCACATTAGATTATAATGCTGAGGCTGGAACCAAAACACGTCCACATCCATCTTTAATAATTTAATGTAAATAAGCTTATCAGGTCAATTTTCGTTGTGACCATGTGCTGAGAAAAGGCTTTAAAAAGGCATATTATTTCATGTTTAGAAAGGAAATATATTTTCTTTGTAAAATGGTTTTTTTTTTTTTAAAAAAGGGGGAAATAGCAAACAATATAGAAAAAAGAATAACAATTACCTAGAACTCTGCCCTCAAAGATAACCATCCTTTCAACCTCTCTATGGGTCAGGGGACAGAGTTGGTAGAACTTTGTCTGAATGTATTGGGAGTGTTTGCCCAAAGCAGGATGGACAGCACCTCACTCTGCAAATGGGCAGCTCCAGGAGTGAGACCCCCAGGGGGTCGGGTGTGGCCATGCTGATCCCGGGGGAAGAGGCCACAGGACAGCAGGATGGAGCAATAATAGAGGACCACATTTTCAACCTCACCAGTTTGCAAGGTTCCTGCGAGCACAGCAGTGTTTTTACACAACTGATGCAAATCCTTTCCCCTCTCTGGGTCTGACTTTACTCCTTGATAAACAAGAAAGGCAGGCTAGGCCATCTCTGAGTCCCTGCCACCTGTGGTTTGTTCCTCCTAAAAAAAGAATGGAAATTCTTCTGATCCAGACTTCTTTCAAGGGCTCAGTTGCAGAGCCAAGCATGAGAGTTCCTAGAGGCAAGAGTTCTTCACTCCTAACCTAGCAGAAGAGAACATGTGCCCTTGAAGAAACAGGAGCCTGGCATCTGGATGCTGACGGCCCTATTCAAATTCAGGGTCACCCTTTCCTGCTGTAGGTCTCTGAGCAAATAGCAGTGGCTTCTGCTCTTGGACTCCCGGTAAATGACACCAGTTATACATAGTTCAGAAGGCCATTATGAGAATGTGTAACTACATCCATACGGCCTTGTTCCACAATTTCTAAAGCACTTTATGTCCTAAGTGAGCAACCAGGCAAAGAGTAAGAATAGAGGGATTCCTTAGAACCAAATGCAATCACTTCTTTTCGTATTTTCTTACGTCCCCTGTTTGGCGGTTGCACTTTTCTGATAACTTTCGCCTGTGTTATTTCAGTGTCCCTTTACAAGGATGTGGTGGTACACAGAGCCAGAGGCTGCAGCCGTACCTGATGGGCGCCAGGCCTCGGATTTTCCCACAGTTTGCACAGGGGTATATAGTGACTCCCTTCTGGCTGGTTCCATTGTCAGAACCCAGAAGTGGATTTATCCTGTTGTGGGGAAAACGTTGCAAGATTCAAAGCAGGCTGAGTTGGTTCCTTGAACTAATAAGAACCTCAATCAAGCCTCAGACTCTCTGGGCCTGGGACTTCATCTGTAAAAGGCTGGGGTGGGACTGGAACTGGTATGTTTTAAGGCTCTTTTCAGCGCTGATAGGCTGTTATTTTGCGTGTTTGAAAAACAGTTCTACTGCTTGGGAGGTGGTTGCGGTTTAAAGTCCCAGTGTGGTCACTGGATGTCAGACTGGTCTCCTGTCCAGGGTAAGGGCCACCTGCACTCATGGTGAGGCCAGCCCCCCTCAGTTTCTCATGCACCTGCAGGCCATCCTCCCTCAGTGGGCAGTGGTGGAGAGGGAGAGCTGCTGGTGGAGAGAGACAGCTCTTCTCCCAGCACCTGAGGGATGAGGGGACAGGATATGGTCCCTCTCTGTCCCTTATGCCCAGAGGGGATGGCTTTTCCTGCCCGGGGGGTGAGGAGTAACCAGAGGGACCTTCTCCTGGAGCAGCACTCACTCTATGTGGGGAGAGAGAAAGGAGAAGATGCGCATCGAGCTGTCAGTGTGGACTCTACTGGGGCGTTATCACTAAGGACTCAGTCTTGGTCTGGGATTTGAGGCGTGACGAGTTTAGGTGAAAGATGCTCTGAGCCAAGGGCACAACTGTGGGCACCAGCAGCAGGGTGGGGGCTCAGCCTGCCTGAGATTCTGGGCATCCCAGCCCAAGCGACAAGGCAGCACCTGGGCTTCAGCGGTCATCCACGCCTGTCCCTGTGAGTCAACTCACAGCTCCTTGTTCACAGGGAGGGGATGGCTGGTGAGAGGCTGGTGGGCGGCCTTTGCGGTCCAGCTCCCTGTCAGGAGAGATGACAGATAAAAGCCAGGCTGTCAGGGCCCCAGGGCCCATGGTGAGGTGCCTCCTGGCTGCCCCTTAAAGACCTTTGATGCTGTGCTGAGAAAGAACCACAACACAGTTCCCTACACAGGGAAACAATGTACGTCCACACAGCGACGCATTTCCACTCGCAGGGGCACTTGGAACTGTGCTCGAGCCATGGATATGGCCCATCTCAGGAAGGAGATCTGGCTGGATGGCAGGTCCATGACCGCCCGCACCCCCCTGCCCTAGACACAGGCACCTAATCACAGCCCCTTTTTAATGTTGCTTTGGCGTTCCCGTCATGGTGCAGTGGAAACAAATCTGACTAGGAACCATGAGTTGAGGGTTGGATCCCTGGCCTCACTCAGTGGGTTAAAGATCCAGCGTTGCTGTGAGCTCTGGTGTAGGTCGAAGACACAGCTCGGATCCAACATTGCTGTGGCTGTAGTGTAGGCCGGCAGCTGTAGCTCCGATTTGATCCCTAGCCTCCATATGCCTCCGTATGCCACAGGTACAGCCCTAAAACACACACACACACACAAATGCTGCTTCTCTGTCTGTCTGTCTGACTCGTTAACTCAGGGCGTTGCGTATGTACACGGTCTAGAAGGGCACTTCCCGGTTTGTCCAGCATCTGTAGCCCCATTAAGCTGCCCAGCCCAGGGCTCAGCCCAGGGATCACTTCTTCCACAGCAGGGATCCCGCTGCCCAGAGGACCTCACACCTGCACCACTCCTATGCATCCTGCCCCTTCCCAGGGGTGCCCCCGGGTGTGCCCATCACACCTCCCCACCTCTGGCCGCTGGCCACTCCCCTTTCCCTCCCTGTTTAAATTGTCTCGTTCCTGTCACTCTTGGATGTATCACATGTGTTAGGTGGGATCTTGGTGATCATCTGCCTGGGGCATGGAAAACAGGCGCCACGTGGAGATCTGGGTCTGTTCAATATTGTGTTTGCAGCACATAGCAGGCTTCCAATTATGCTTTTAGAGGAGATAATTAAAAGCTTTCTTACACCCACTGCCTACCCCACATCAGGCAGTGTGGTCACAGAGGCTAATAAGACCACAGCCCTGCCCTCATGGGGTCTGTGACCAGGGAGGCCCTTCTTCAGCTGCAGTGACACATCCCCGAGCCCTGGTACCCCACTCTCAGCAGCCGGGCCAGTTCCCCAGCTAACAATGCATTTTCCTCCATGGCCCACTGGAATGGGGGGGGGGGGCTCTGATGGCCACAGGGACTCCCAGAGACAGGCCCTGCTTGGATCCAGCCTGCTGCTCCTTCTCCCCATTGGGCCTGCACTCTGTTTCTGTCACAGAGCACAAGACAAAGGGGTCTCCGCCCTTCTGCTCAGCTAACAGCACTGGCTTCTCCTCCCCCTGGATGGTCACCTGCACTGGGGCCTCAGCCCCGCAGCCTGTGGGGCCAGATGCAGTGCCTACAACTTCCCACCTGGTGGCGACAGCACTCCACCGATGAGCTGGGACGGTCGCTGCGCAGGCTCTGCACTGCAGACTTGCGCTTCCTAAGTCCCTGCCCTGGACCACTCAGCTCTCTCCAGGGCTGACTGACCCCTACCCTGTCCCCCCACCCCCACCCCCACCCCCCCGGCCTTTGAATTAGGGCCACTTCTTCCCTTTGCCTCAGGCCCCCTCCCTGCAAGAGGCCCAAATATGAGGGGCTTTGAAGAAACAGGTTTGGGTTTGTTTGGTGTGTTGTTGTTGCTTTTGTTGTTGCTGTTGTTTTTTAAGATTTGAAAGTTTTTTAAGATTTCCCAGCTCATCTACATCTGACACGTTCAAGTGATCAAATCCTGTTCACAGTTACCAGTTTGACAAAAACATTCAGGAAAATTGTTTCAATTCCGAAGCTGCTTTGAAGATCTGTCTTGTATTAATGATCACAAACTGCTCTGTAAATGACCTTTTTTGAGCATGAGGCTGATGGAAACCTTCCAGCATATAAATAGGGCCCAGAGTCATCATTCAAATCCTATTAAAACGAGTGCTAATGCAGACACGCTTCACGGTGGGGGCAGCTTGAGCAGCACGGAAAATCTCGCAGGGCCGGTAGAATATGCTCTAAAGACCTTTTACAAGAGTACGGTGTGCTTTTCCCTCTTTTTGACACCACAGGAGCCTGTCTCGCCTGTTGGGCTTGACAAAGGGGACAGGAGAGCTGGAAAGAGCCCCTGGCGGGGGGCTTGGGCCCCAGAGGACTCACCATTTGCTTGCTTCTCTGTCCCTTTGTGTGGAATGAACCATCCGTCCTGGCTCAGAGCCCTCCTGCTCTGCTTGCTCTTATAGACAGAGCGGCCAGGGAGGGGCAAGAAGGATGGACCTGCTCCCTGGCCTGGCTGGTCTCTAGGTGAACAGACCTCACAGCAGAAGCTGAGTGAGTGACTCAATACAACAGGAGGACAGCATGATCCCTGAAAGGCCAGACAGGTCCAGCGCAGTGACGGCATTAGGCAGGTGCAACGGTGGTGCGGCTGTCTCTACGCAGCAGGTCTGCTGGGCACCTGGGAGCAGCCACACGGGGGAGCCCGCGAGCTCTCGGGCTGCAGGCACTGGTGATAGGAGCAGAGGAAGTCTGCTAACAGAGACCCTGCGATGGATGGAATACAGTCTGGTACCGTTCTCAGAACCTGTGCCAATGGGGCAGTTGCCCAGAATAGCCCCAAATGAGAATTGGGCCAGGTGAGTGGAGCTGAAATGGCCACGAGGGAGGGGGTGCTGCCTCCAGGGATCAGGCTGCAGTCAGCCCTGTTTTGAGGGACACCAGATACATACCAGCGGTCAGGAGACCTCAATTTGTTGGGAACAAAGGGATCCAGAGCAGGGAGGTGGGACGGTCTGGGCTAAGAGCTGCACGTGAACCCTGCCGAGGAAATCCTCAGCTGGAAACTAACCTGGTGTGAGAAAGGAAGATGCGAAGCCCGATTTTGTTAGTTTTTAGCGTCTGCAGGCTAAATATTCTGGCAAAGTTCTTGAACCTGTTTGTCATAGTCGTGGCACCATTTAAGGTCAAAGAGAGAAGGCTTTAGAGACAGTTGGTGTTGACCTGGACTACACCTGGACACAGAACCTCTAGACCCCAGCCAGTGATGGCTCAGCAGGTGACTGTCACACCCTGTTGAGGGAACCGAGGACAGGCAGCTGGGTGGGGTGTTCAGAGGATGAATGCTGAGTGCAAGGGCTGGGTGGGTCTGGGGCCTGGGGTCTGGGGTGGGGTCTGGGGTGAGAGGCTTTGCTGTTCCTGGTCAGACAGCATTCTAAGTGGAGGCCTAGGGCCGAGGCTCCACTGAGATTAGCAGACCACACACCCAGGAAATCTCAGAGTGTGGGCCAGACTGAAGGACCACCTCTAAACATCATCTTTACACTCATTTCTACGAGATTTATTGGAAAAACTACTGTTAGTGTCCCTTCTTGCAACCCAAAGAGACCCATCCCCTTACCCCTGGGATTCCTCAAAGTTTCCATCGAACTTCTCAAATTTTCTCACTTCCCCTTCAGCTTTTTCTTTCTTGTGCTCTTTCTGAACACGCCTCAATGTGCATGGATGGAAAAAAGAAACGAAATCAAGGGCCTTGAATAATTATACGTGCGGAAAAGTTTTGGGGAGGAGAGGTGAGAAAGTTCCTTTTGCAAAGCACATTAAAATAATTTATGGAGAACCTCTCCCTTCCAGCTAAGGAGGTGGTCAAGATGAGAGGATCAATCTTTAAAAGAATAATGTTTTCAAAATCAGGTTTCTTGTCCTCAGATCCTTTGATGTATGAGTGCGAGAGTGGGTAGGACACGCCGTGAAATATACATGAGACCTCTGGAGAAGAGAAGAGCGGAGTGGAGGAAATAGTGTTTACAGCCAAACTCGACTGGAGCACTCGTTTCGGGGTGACGGTTTGTTCTGTCGCATGTGATTTAGTCCCACAAGGCTGTTTCCTTCCTGTCTCTAGGAAGCGCCCCATCACTGCCCGGACCCCAGCCCCACCACCCACTTCCCTTTCTCCCCAGATCCTCCAGGTATAGGGTCACGAGCACAGCCAGAGTGTGGTTCCTTCTTCTTCGTGGCTGTCCATTCTGCAGACTGTAAAGGAATCTAAAAGAAGGAGGTAGAACCCTCCAGACACAGCCAACAATTCTCTGGCTTTTTGGAGTCCTCATCAGACAATTTTAAGCAGAGAAGCAATGACGACAGAGAGGACTTTTTGTTTGTTTTTGGCAGAAAAGCAACCAAAGAGATCAGCCCCAAGCAAGACTAGCTCCCTCCCCTCTCTCTTCAGTCTCTATCTCTCTTACACACACTTGAAGGGAATTCAACCACTGCCAGTGCTAAGTGGTGGCAAAACCGGCCTTGCTGGGGAAACCCAGCTTGGCAAAAGCAGCTTCCTGTGGCCCCTGGAGGCAGAGGTCCACTGGCAGATGCAAAGTTGGATGCAGGCAGAGTCTGGCTTGAGCACCATCTCTGCAAGCAGCCAGTCCCCCTCAGAGAGCATTTAGCAATGTGCTGCTGTGTGCAGATTTCCAGGCCTCCATGTGGGGCATGCAGAGGTGTCAGCATCCTTCAGCTGAACATGGTGTCTTGAATGGGGGCGGGGGGGGGGGCTTCCTCCTGGCAGGATGTCTGCTTTTCTCACCTGGCCGCTCATCTCATGCTGCATCAGGGGACGGCTGCAGGTGCCTTGGCCCAATAAGACTGCCTTCTCTCCACACCTGCTCTCACCCAGCATCTACTTCTTCCACCCTCAGGGCGATGAGCATGGAGCAGACAGGTCTGAGCAAGAACCTGCACGCAGGTGCTAAGTTATGTTTCAAGAGTGGAGGAAAAGCAGAGTTCCCATTATGGTTCAGCAATTAATGAACCCTACTAGGATCCCTGAGGATGCAGGTTTGATCCCTGGCCTCACTCAGTGGGTTAGGGATCTGGCATTGCCATGTGCTATGTTGTAGGTCGTAGATGCAGCTTGGATCCCACATGGCTGTGGCTGTGGTATAGGCCGGAGGCTACAGCTCCGATTCGACCCTTAGCCTGGGGACCTCCACATGCCATGGGTGCGGCCTTAAAATGGCACACACATGCACACACACATACACACACAAAAGCACCCACTCTTTGTAGCTATAACAACATATGGCTATTGCAATACATTAGAATCCTTTGTTTTCAGGTTCCGAGGTGCCCACTGATCAGGAGGGGGCTGATTCTCCACTAACAGCGTTGCAGTCTCTTTACCCCCATACTGCACACCCTTGCTTCTTTCTTAGAAGCTCTGATGCCTGGGAGGAGAGAAAAAAAGGAGAAAAGAAAGGAGATAATGGAAGAACAGGAAGTGACTTCAAAAATCCTTTACTCCAGGAGTTCCCGTCATGGCTCAATAGTACCGAATCTGACTGGTATCTGTGAGGACTCAGGTTTGATCCCTAGCCTCCCTTGCTCAGTGGGTTAAGGATCTGGAATTGCCGTGAGCTATGGTGTAGATCAAAGACGTGGCTTGGATCCCTTGTTGCTGTGGCTATGGTGTAGGCTGGCAGCTGTAGCTCCAATTTGACCCCTAGCTATGGAACTTCCATATACTGCATGTATGGCCCTAAAAAGACCAAAAAAAAAAAAAAATCCTTTACTAGGATTCAACTTTTTTTTTTTTAAGTCTGGGATATAAGTCCCAGAGAGAGGAAGAGCCCAACAGAGGTTTTCTAGATAGTCGGTGGCAAATCTAGGATTCAGACGCATGTCTCATGCCTGGGAATATTCCAAGGTCTCAGCAGAAAAGTCTGAGCATTAAAAGCTCTGACAACAATGCTGGCTGATAAAGTTTTCCAACATTCTGATTTTCACCTGAAAGCTCAAGTGACACTTTTGAGAAAATGCTTGTCCAGGACCTCTGGCTAAATACCCGTGCATTGTCGGTCCTTTGTCCAAGGAAAGATCATGCTCCAGGAAAGCAGCAGCGTGTCCAGCTGGCAAGTCGCCTTCAAGAGCAGGTCCACAAGGCCACCTTGGCCTAGAGTACAGGGCACGTGGACCAGGCAGGGCTTTGTGAACCTGTACTCAAGAGTTGAGATGTAATACATAATTTAAAAACATTACTATTTAGTGAAGGATGTTCTTTTTGTTAAGTTTTATTGAAGTATATTTGATTTACAATGTTGCAATCATTTCTGCTGTACCACAAAGTGATTCCATTCATTGAGGGATGTTCTTAAGTGACATGGGCTTTGGGGTTTCCCTGTGAGGGGTGTTAGGTGAGGGACAGTGACAGTCAGCACATCCGATGGCTAGTACTTTGATTTGTGCGCAGGCTCTGGCAGCTGTACCCACTGTTGCTTTTGCATCATCGGTGCAAATATCAATACAATGGAAAGATAAAGAATGTCTCGATATGATTCTGAGAATTGTCTGACTTCACAGGAACCTGGAGACCCTGGGAAATTCATGGCTCCTGCTTTGAGAACCACTAAATTAAAGAATCAGAGGGTCCTTGGGGACCAAGGATGTGGGCCAGAAACTCATAGTTGTCTTTTATCTCAGAATAAGAGGTATCAGTGTGGCAATACAAGTTCCAGACAGGTCCATAATATTGATCTATGCTGTTACTGCTTTGATTTCTGATACAATGTAGAATCAATAGTTCCTACAATTGAGTCTAGAAATTCCTGTTTTGTAAATAAGTTCTATCCCCTTTTTAGATTCCATATTTAAGTAATATCATGTGATATTTGTCTTTCTCTTATATCACTTATTCTTTCTCCAGTCCTCTGTGAATGGACATTTACTTTGCTTCCATGTCTTGGCCATTGTAAATAGTGCTGCAATGAGCATAGGGAGTGCATGTACCTTTTCAAATTAAGGCTTTCTCCAGATATACGCCCAGGAGTGGGGTTGCTATATCATAAGGTAGCTCAATTTTTATTTTTTTTAAAACCTCCATACTGATCTCCAAAACGGCTGCACCAATTTACATTCCAACCAACAGTGTAGGAGGGTTCCTTTTTCTCCACACCCTCCCTAGCATTTATTATTTGTAAACTTTTTAATGATGGGCATTCTGACTGGTGTGAGGTAATATCTCATAGTAGTTTTGATTTTAATTTCTCTAGTAATTAGTGATATTGAGTATTTTTTCATGTGCCTTTTAACCATCTGTATGCCTTCTTTGGAGAAATGTCTATTTAGGTCTTCCACTGATTTTTTTCATAGGTTTTTTTTTTTATGTTGAGTTCATGAGATGTTTGCATAAAATTAAGCCCTTATTGATCACATTATTTGCAAATATTTTCTCTTATTCCATAGGTTTTCTTTTCATTATTTCCTTTGCTATGCAAAATCTTTAAAGTTTACTTAGGTACCACTTGTTTATTTTAGCTTTTATTTCCATTACTCTAGGAGACAGGTCCAAAAAATATTGCTGTGATTTATGTCCAAAAGTATTCTGCCTATGTTTCACTCTAGGATTTTTAGACTTATCTGGTCTTACATTTAGATAATTAATTCATTTTGAGTTTATTTCTATATGGTGTTAGAGAGTGTTCTAATTTCATTCTTTTACATGTAGCTGCCCAGTTTTCCTAGCACCATTTATTGAAGAGATTGTCTGTTCTTCATTGTATATTCTTGCCTCCTTTGTTGTAGATTTATTGAGCATAAGTCCGTAGGTTTATTTTTGTGCTTTCTGTCCTGTTCCATTGATCTATATTTGTTTTTGTGCTAGTAACATGTAGTTTTGATTATTGTAACTTTGTAGTATAATCTGAAGTCAGAGAGATTGATTTCTCCACCTCTGTTCTTCCTTAAGATTTTTTGTTTTTGTTTTTGTTTTGTTTTTTGGTTTTTTTTTTTTTTTTGCTATCTGAGGTATTTTGTGTTTCTATACAAATTTAAATTTTTTGTTTCAGTTTTGTAAAAAAATGCCATTGGTAATTTGATAATGATTGGATTGAATCTGTAGATTGCCTTGGGTAATATGGTTCCATCTGTTTGTGTTGTCTTTGATTTCTTTCATCAGTGTCTTAGTTTTCTGAGTACAGGTCTTTTACTTCTTTAGGTTTGTTTATTCTCAGATATTTTCTTATTTTTGATGCAATGGTAAACGGGACTGTTGCCTTAACTCCTCCTTATAATATTTCGTTCTTAGCGTATAGAAATGAAACTGATTTCTGTTCATTAATTTTGTATCCAGCAAATTTATATAGAATTCACTAATGAATTCTAGTAGTTTTCTAGTAGTGTCTTTAGGATTTTCTCTGTATAGTATCATGTCATCTGCAAACAGTGACAAAAATTTTACTTCTTCCCTCCCAACTTGAATTCCTGCTTATATCAATATATGGATTATCCAGACATAAAATCAATAAGGAAACGCAGGCCTTAAATAACACATTAGAGCAGGTAAACTTAATTGATATTTATAGAACACTCTACCCCAAAGCAGCAGAATACATATTCTTTTCAAGTGCATATGGAACAATCTACAGGATAGATCATATGCTAAGTCACAAAACAAGCCTTGGTAAATTTGAGAAAATTAAAATCATATCAAGCATCTTTTCTGATTACAATGCTATAAGACTAGAAATCAACTACAAGAAAACTGAAAAAAATCACAAACATGTGGAGGCTATACACACTACTAAACAACCAATGAATCACTGAAGATATCAAAGAATAAATGAAAAAAAAAATACCTAGAGACAAATGAAAACAAAAACATGACAACCCAAAACCTATAGGACACAGCAAAGGCAATACTAAGAGGGAAATTTATAGTGATATAAGCTTACTTTAAGAAATAAGAGGAGATCCCGTCATGGTGCAGTGGTTAAAGAATCTGACTAGGAAACATGAGGCTGCAGGTTCGATCCCTGGCCTTGCTCAGTGGGTTAAGGATCTGACATTGCTGTGAGCTGTGGTGTAGTTCGCAGATGTGGCTCAGATCCTGTGTGGCGTAGGCCAGCAGCTACTGCTCTGATTAGACCCCTAGCCTGGGAACCTCCATATGCCATGGGAGCAGCCCTGGAAAAGGCAAAAAGACCAAAAAGAAAAAAAAAGAAAGAATGAAAGAAAGAAAGAAAGAAAGAAAGAAAGAAAGAAAGAAACAAGAAATATCTCAAACAACCTAACTGTACACCTATGGCAACTAGAGAAGAACACACAAAATCAAAAGTTAGTATAAAGAAAGAAATAATAAAAATCAAAGGAGAAAAAAATGAAATGGAGACTAAAAAAAAAAAAGATCAATAAAACTGAAAGCTGGTTCTTTGAAAAGATAAACAAAATTGATTTTTTTTTTTTTTTTTTTTTTGCTATTTTAGGGCCACACTCATGGCACATGGAGGTTCCGAGGCTAGAGGTCAAATTGGAGCTATAGCCACTGGCCTACACTACAGCCACAACAACATGGGATCCAAGCTGCATCTGCAACCTACACCATGTCTCATGGCAACTCCAGATCCTTAACCCACTGAGTGAGGCCAGGGATCGAACCTGCATCCTCATAGATGCAGGTTTGTTAGCCACTGAGCCACAAAGGGAACTCCAAAATTGATAAATCTCTAGTCAGACTCATCAATAAAAAAGGAGAGTTTCCAAATAAATAAAATCAGAAATGGGAGTTCCCATTGTGGCTCAGTGTGATGAATAGGACTAGTATCCTTGAGGATGTAGGTTCAATCCCTGGCCTTGCTCAGTGGGTTAAGGATCTGGTGTTGTCATGAGCTATAGTGTATTTCACAGACACGGCTCCTATCTGGCTTTGCCATGGCTGTGGTGTAGGCCAGCAGCTGCAGCTCTGATTTGACCCCTAGCCGTGAACTTCCATATGCCGTGAGTGCAGCCCTAAAAAAACAAAATAAAATAAAATAAAATCAGAAATGAAAACAGGAGTTCCCGTCGTGGCACAGTGGTTAACGAATCTGACTAGGAACAATGAGGTTGCGGGTTCGGTCCCTGCCCTTGCTCAGTGGGTTAACGATCCGGAGTTGCCATGAGCTGTGGTGTAGGATGCAGACGCGGCTCGGATCCCGCATTGCTGCGGCTCTGGCGTAGGCCGGTGGCTACAGCTCCAATTCAACCCCTAGCCTGGGAACCTCCATGTGCTGCGGGAGCGGCCCAAGAATTAGCAACAACAACAACAACAACAACAACAACAACAACAAAAAGAAAACAAAGTTATAGCCAATACCACAGAGAGACAAAGTATCAAAGGAGACTACTATGAGCAACTACATGCTAATAAAATGGACAACCTAGAAGAAATAGACAAATGCTTAGAAAGGTACAATATCCCCAGACTGAAGCAGGAAGAAATAGAAACTACGAACAGACCAATTACCAATACTGAAACCGAATCAGCATTAAACTTCCAAAAAACAAAAGTCCAGGACCAGATGGCTGGTGAATTCTACCAAACTTTTAGGAAGTGTTAGTACCTATCCTTGTGAAGCCATTCCAAAAATTTGCAAAGAGAGGAACACTTTGAAGCCAGCAGCACCCTGATACCAAAACCAAAGACATCACAAAAAAAAAGAAAATTATAGACAGATATTGCTGATGAACATAAATGCAAAAATCCTTAACAAAATACTAGCAAACCAAATCCAATTCATTATAGGGATCATATACTATGATCAAGTGGGATTTATCCCAGGGATGCAAGGATTTTTCAATATCCACAAATCAGTCAGGGTGATACACCATATTAACAAAATGAAGAATAAAAACCTTATGACCACATTATTAGATGCAGAAAATCTTTTGATAAAATTCAACATCAGTTATGATAAAAACTCTTCAGAAAGTGAGCTTAGAGAGAACCTACCTCAACATAATAAGGGCCTTATTTGACAGACCCACAGCTAGCATCGTTCTCAATGGTGAATAGCTGAAAGCACTGCCTCCAAGATCAGGAACAAGACAATGAGGCCCACTCTCACTGCTTTTATTCAACATAATTTTGGAAGTCATAGCCACAGGAATCAGAGAAGAGAAAGAAATAACAACATATATAGGAATTCCCGTTGTGGTGCAGTAGTTAATGAATCCTATTAGGAACCATGAGGCTGTGGGTTCAGTCCCTGGCCTTGCTCAGTAGGTTAAGGATCCTGCGTTGCCGTGAGCTGTGGTGTAGGTTGCAGACGCAGCTGGGATCCCGCGTTGCTGTGGCTCTGGCGTAGGCCGGCAGCTACCACTCTAATTAGACCCCTAGCCTGGGAACCTCCATATGCCATGGGAGTGGCCCTAAAAAGGCAAAAAGACCAAAAAAAAAAAAAAAACCACCGAGACATACAGATTGGAAAAGGTTTCTTATCTCAGGCTCTCCTTCTACCTGACCAACTCAGAATCAAGCCCTTCCTCCTTTATGTTTTGATAACTTCAATCATGCTACATATAAGCATTTATTCCATTACGTTATACTTAATTATTTACCTAGGTTGATGACTCAGCTTAAAATTCTTCAAGAGCAATCGCAAATGAAAATGAGCTTTGAATCAGATATGGGTCAGATTCTGAGTAGATACCGAGCAAAACAGATGAGCAACTATATGCCAACAAAATGGACAACCTAAAAGAAATGGGCAAATGCTTAGAAAGGTACAATCTCCTAAGACTGAAGCAGGAAGATATTGCCAGTGTGGTGGGGAGTGCAGATTATAAATCAGTTAATACAAGGTATACTGCGTTGTCCTATAAAGGCAGTGGGCATACAGTGTTAGAGGGGATGGAGTTCTAAGTGTCTGTTTTATTATTTCAGTGCCGTCACAGTGTTCTAAGTGTCTGTAGCCTGTAGACACTTAGAACTCTGTGACAGCAATGAAGGGGTTCAACCCATTTTGCTCGGTGACCATACCCTTACTGGGCACTTGACGACTCAGCACCGTCCTATAGAACCCAGTGGATTTAATGAGAGAAAGTGTAGTGAGGAGACTATTGCAGAGATGTGGGCAGAGTTCAGGAAGTAGACTGTGATGGTGAGGCTGGTGAGGGCAGCAGCATTGGAAGAGGGACTGCCCAACAGGAGCTGGGCTAGGATCCTCGGCTTCTCTCCCTACTACTTCTCATCTCCCACTGGCACCCCCTGGTCAAACTTATCCAGAAGCTGAGGGCAAGGGAGCCTGGCTGATGTGTCTGTACAAGTCAATCTTAGAACAGGTCAGGAAGGGTGAGGAAGGGATTAGAGAGGTGATCTAACCAGAAGCAGAGTAACCAGCATGCATGATTAAGCGAGATTGCATCAAATTTAGCCAGCCTTCAGCCATACATAATTCTGAATCAAACTCCATGCTGACATAGGGTCTATAATGTCCCTTCCGGTGATAGGGTTTGTTCAGGGGGATTCCCTTAGGACCAGGGACCAAGTCCTTGACATAAGATTGTGACTACGTATGTGCAGGTACAGACCAGTAAAAGTGCCATTAAAGACAGAGAGTGAAAGAGTGTGTGACCTGAGGTCTCATGTCCCTCCCCTGGTTGTCGATCGGTTTTAGGAAAAAAACAATGTCCATGAGTCAGATTTCACACTATGTCATATACAACAATTAAAGATGAATATAGGAGTTTGAGTTGTGGCTCAGCTGTTACTAACCCAGCTAGTATCCATGAGGATACCTGTTTGATTCCTGGCCCTGCCCAGTGGGTTAGGGATGCCGGGTTGCTATGGCTGTGGCTGTGGCTGTGGCCGGCAGCTGCAGCTCCGATTCGACCCCAGACTGGGACCTTCCATATGCCCAGGTGCGCCCCTTAAAAAAAAAAATTAATATAAAGTTATCTGGATGCTGCATGTGCCTAAGGGCTTGGCAAAAATTAGATGTGATCAGAATCAAGTAATAATGTCTTACCTGTCGGATAAAGTACACTTAAACTGAGTTTAAAGAAATGTTGCCCCACTGCAAGAACAGACATTTTCCAGGACATTTAATATTTGGGGGATCCATAAAATTACAAGTTAATTTCACAGTAGATTTGTTCTTTAAAGTGTCATGGTTTGTTTCCTTTTTCACAGAAAGAGACATTCTCTCTACTAGCAGAGATCTGCTGTATCTGGGGGAGATCTGGCATTGCTCTGGCTCACCCCATTGATTTCCTAAATCAAAAGCTCTAAACAGATATCGATCGAGGTGTTTATGCAGCGAGTCAGTCTGCACTCATCCTTGCTATGCCTGTCTTTTTCTTGTTAGAACACAAGGTAGTTTGTGAAATTACAATCCTTTTTATATCAGATGTTCAAGGATGGCCACATACTTTTTAGTAGATTCCAGATATAACATGAAATTATTTACAACTCATTCTCTACTCCCCTTACCAGCCAACCTTTCCCCCTCGATCCATGATAATTGGGCTTATTGAGTAATTTGAATGCCAAGTTTTTTAAAATTATGATTTCTTTTACAATAAAGGCAGCTCACTGAGGGGGTAGAATTTTTCAAGTCCAAGTTCCCCCAGCCCACTGAAGGAGACAGCTTGATTCGCAATGGTACTGTGAGTAGATGGAAGATTCAGACACTCCCCTGATGCTGGTGGACAGGTCAGAACAGTCCTGGCCTGTTCCTTTAAAGCCTGCAAGTCTTCTGTCTGCACTTACAGGACGGCATGTCCAACCAAGAGGGCAACCAGCCAATAGGAGGACGTGAAACATAAGGCAGGACACCAGGAAGAGAGTGAGTGGGGTGGGAAAGAGGCTCCTTTGGGTGGCGTGGGCAGGCCAGCCCTCTCTGAGGAGGTGACATCTGACCAAAGTCCTAACAGATAGGAAGTCAGCCTTGAGAAGACCCAGGAGAGCTGTGCTCCAGGAGAAGGAAAGGTGGGAGCCAGCATGGTGTGTGTGAGCCTATGGGTATGACCCCACCAGGGAAGGTTGACAGACAATCGTGCAATTGATGGCCAGAGTAGAATGCAAAAGACCTTGAAATGGTCTCAAGGACACTTATAAGAAGTTTGGATTTTCTAAGGGGAAGTCCCTGGGGGTTTTGCAGGGACAGAGGTGTGACTTGACCTATCGGTGTTAAGTGGGGGTCCTTGGGCGCCTGCATAGTCCTGCGCTGGGACTTATGTGGAAAGGGTGGAGCAGATGAGATGGAGTCAGATTCAGAATATATTTAAGTTTAGAGGCTGTACCTGCTGATGGATTGGATATAGAGATAAGGAGAGAGGAACCAAAGATGATGTGTAGGGCTTTGGCCCAGGTGAGTGGGAAGGGTAGTACCATTTGCCAGGATGGAGGGTCCATCATGAGAAGCAGATTTCAGGGTGGAGGAGATGGTGGAATTAATAGGTGGGTTTTATTGATGGGAGAGCCCTGATGGGCATCTGGGCAACCTTGTCCCATGATGGTAGATGGAGGCATCAGCCTCTGGGGAGAGGCTGGGAGCAGAGGCACACATTTCAGAGCCACGAGTGATGAATGGTTTTCCCAACTATCAACTAAACGGGAAGACACAGGAGTGGAAACAGAGAGATGATCTGAAAAAGAAGGAAGAACTCAAAGTTGGAGAGAAGGGAGAAGAGAAGCCGAGTGAAGAAATGGCTTCAGCAGAAAGACCGTGTCCACCGTGACAAATGTACTGACAGGCTGAGGAAAATGAGAGGAACTTTAATCATTGTTTTTGGCACGATACAGTTCACGGGTGACCTTGACAATAGCCATTTCAATAGCATAATGGAAACAAAGTTGATTGGAGCGGATGGAAATCAGGGGATAGGGAGTGAAAAGTGCAAAACAGAGCATACGTGATTGTTTTAAAAAGAATTTTATTGTGAAGGGGAACAGGGCTGTTGCCAGAGGGAAGAGGGTGGAGTCCAGGAAAGATTTTAATGTTTGTGAGATGATTGTGATAATAGTCAGTCATCGAGATCATAAGTGACTACCTTTAATTGTGTACTTAACATGAACCACATCCTAATTCTGGTGGTAGACTGAGAGCTCAGCCCTAAACACAGCAGACTGACATCTCCCTGCAAGAGACCAACTAAAAATGAGTGAAGCTCTTAACTAGACTTAGTCAAGACTGGCTTTGGTTGCAAGGGATAGAATCTCAACTCAAACTGGCTTACAAGTGTCACTTCAGGTCTAGTAGGATCCAGGGGCTCAGACAGGGTAATTAGAATTGAGTCTTTGTCTCTGAACCACTGAGCTCTGCTTTGCTTTCAAGATTTTCAAGCAGGTTTGCCCTTTCATTGGTCTCTAGCAGCTCATGACTGGCTCCCAATAGTCTGAAAAATCTAGGATTCAAGGTCACAGCCCAGGTCAACTGCCCAGCCCAGGTCACCTGCCCATCTCTGAAACAATACCTATCCTGGGGGCACTTGAGGACTCATGCCTACCTCCAGCTGTGGATGTAGAGCTTGCTCTCCAAAGGGAATATCCAGGTGTTATTAACCAAGAAAGGAATACTGAGCAGGTGACAAAGGGCAGCAGTCCACTAACCTGTGATGCATTCAGATGTTCACTCTCTTACAGTGAACAGGGTCAGTGTGTGCTTCCAAATATGCTACTGGAAGTTGGGTTCCATGAGGACAGAGGCCCTTCCAGTCCTGTTCACCAAATGCTGTTCCTACACAGGGAATGGCACATCTTAGGTTCAGGTTTAAAACATGCATTAATTGAATGAATGAGTGACTGTAAGTGATTCATCTGCAATGCTGCCCCCTTTCACCTGACTTAATTACATTCTTTTTAGTTGGAGAACTCTTCGTAGTAATTGCAACTTAATATTCTTTCTGACCTGTAGTTCTCCAACTCTCCCAAGCTCTTAGTTTATGGGGAAATAGTGTATGCAATTAATGTCCTGCTCTTCAGAACAATGTTTTGGATGTTGTTTTTTTTCAAAGGGGAGAAGCTACCTTTTACAGAAGCCTCAGCTCTCTCTCTGTGACGTCCCTTGAGGGTTAAGAATGCGATGGTTTAGCCAGAGCTGAAATCCCCACAAACTCTAATGAAGCCCTGCTTTGTCTGACCCTCCAGGGGTTTCATTCCTCCCCACCGACTGTGGAAGGCAGAGCTCTGGGGAAAGACAGGTACATGAGAAAAAGCTGTTTGGGTATATTCGCTTCCGACACTGTAGTGCCTGTGGCAGAATTACCCATCTGGAAACTCTCAGGTGGGTGGCGAGAGGACCGCTGCGCTGTTTTTGTAGACGGTGTGAAATTTTGTCTGGTGCGGAGCACCAGGGCGAGGAAGCCGGAGGGCCTTTAATTGCATAAGAAGAAGTTTTAATTTTGAGTAATGATTGTGAAGAAAGGTTAAGGATTTAAAATTTGGGGAAGGTTGGCCTTGTTTTGCAGGAACTGAATGCCTTCTTCCCAAACAGTTGTTTAGAGATTTTTTTTTTTTTTTCATAGTAAAACCTTATGGGACGAGAAGCATAGCATAGTAGGAAGGGCCAGTTTACCCTAAAGATAAAGAGTGTGGGCTCCAGAGCTGCACTGCCTGGGTGCAAACCTAACCTCTCCCTTTCCTTGGGTGACTGTGGGCAAGATGCCAATCATCTCAGTTCCCTTATTGGTAAAATGCAGGTAATAAAAGAGTGCTACGTTATAGGTCCCAGACATCAGGTGATACACTTAGAATATTTCAAACTGTGCTTGGCACATAGGAATCAATATGTGTGCATTCATTTCTGTTGTTATCATTTTGAATGGAAAAAGATGAGGATGTAAGTATGAGTGTGCCTGGAGGGAATGATGAGCTTTGGTCCAACTTAGCCATGGTCTGGGGCGGGGGCGGGGGGCATGGCTGCTGGCTCTGAACGGGTCTCTCCTGACTCCAGGCAGAATATGTTGGCCCTCCAGGAACTGAGAGCACCTGTTGGGTGTCTCATAATTGTGAGAAGGGCAATTGCTCTGAAATCAGAAATGGGATTAATGTCTTGGAAAGAACTGGAGGCTGATGTGAATAATTAAGCCTCCTAATGAGAGCATTAATATTTCCCCCAATAGATTGATTTAGTGTTTCTCTTGCTGGGATTGTTGTACAAACTCACCTGAGCTGACCATCTATCATCATGGTTCAGGACAAACTGCACTGGGAAAATAAATAAATGAATAAATGAATAAAGCTGGTTGACCATCTAATTCTACACTGAAGAGCCTTGGAAGGTGGGAAAAGTTCCTCCACCCAGGAAATCACCAGCCTTTGGAACAGTCCTGAGTGGTAACAGTTTATAAGCGTGTCATCTTTGGGCTTTGCCTTATTCTGTTTATTCATTCTCATGTGAAGATGGGCTTCCTTACTCAGCCCTGGTCCTCCAGCATGTGACCTGCTGGAATCAGAGGCAGTTGAGCCTGCCAAGGTCATGCCCAAGTCTTCTTCATGTGTTCAGAGCACTCGTGGAAGGGCTCAGGTTGCTGTTACATTACCCCTCCCACAAGTGGGAGGCAAACCGCCAGACAGGCAGGCAGGGTGGAGTCTTGGTAAGGATTCGGAGCAGCGGGTCAGGAGGAGATAAATATGCACAGAGAAGAATTTTCACGAGGAGTGAAGGAGTGATTTGCCTCTGGTGGGTGCTGGCTGAGTCAGTCCAAAGTTCTTAGGGGAGGCAGCCAGCCATGGAAAGTCCTGAGTGGATCTGGACCCCACTGACGTGAGCTACATCTGTCGTCAGAGGTGGTCGTGGGGAGGAAGGGACCTCACTTCTCTTGGGCTTCCTTTTAAGCCTTCTGACTGGGTAACTCAGGACCTCAGGAAAAACCTCTCTTTGACTGACTTCTATTTGCTCATTGGGAACTTCAGTCATATCTGCAAAATCCCTCCATGGAGGCACCAGGATTAGCATGTGATTGGGTCCCTGGGAGGGAAAGGGTGTGAGCTACGAAATAGCTGTTTCCCTCTGTACCCCAGTTCTCCTGAGAGCATCTGCCCTGTAGCCCAGCTCACAGGAGACACCAGCAAGGGAACTCGGGAGGCTGGAGTTCAGCCTCGCCAAACTGATGCCTCAAATAGCCACTTGGATGGCAAGCAAAGGGCAGGTGAGACCAATTCCCCAGAGGACCTGAACCTACGCATGGTCAAGGAAACAGTTCAGGTTATGAGATGACCTACATTTATCTCAGTTTGCACCACATGAGTTTAGTGATACCAACACCTTGCATTTACATGCTAACATTTTCTTGGGTACAGTCCACTTCCATCTTGTTTCGTTTGGCTTTGAACTTGAAGCCATCCTTTCAGACAGGTGCTGTGGTTCCTCCGTACACCTGTTCCACCAGCAAAGACACCATAGGCCAGGAAAGTCAAGTGCAGGGTCAAGTGTGGTGGGCAGGTCCAGACCTTCTGACCCCAAGTCCAGGGCTCATGCTGCTGCTGGAGGTAGCCCAGGAGAAGACCCACGTCCTCAGAGTCTGGAGCATCATCTCCCCTGAGAACACTTCCATTACCTCTGAGTCTTTCAAGGGACAGACCGTGATCCCAGTGGCTGTGTCCAGATCATGGCTGTGCTCATCCCACCAGGATAAAGCCTATTCCATGTAACTGACAGTCTCAGAAACCTAGAAATCACACAGAATTGAAAATTATTCTTGCAGGAAGCTCTGTATCCTAAGAACCGCCTCCTGATGACAAGCCCCATGAAGGCAGCAATGCTCAGCCACGTTGTTCACTGATGGACCCATCAGGCTCAGGGTGGAGGCCATGACATCACAGGCCTTCGGGAGATGCTTTGTATAAAGATGAGTGTTTAATGAAGCTATGGCCCCTGAATCAATGGGGAGCATTTCGCTATTACTGAGTTTTCATGATGTAAGATCATCTAGACCTTTAAACAGATTGAGCAATCAGCTGTTCTAGCTTATGTGCCTCCTTCAGGGTCCAAACACACATTGTCCATGCTGAGCATCCTGGGAAATGTGTCCTGAACCCTCAAAGACCAGGGCTTGGAGAAACCCAGGAGTGAACACAACGCCTGGCCTTAATCTTGAGAGACAGCATTGCTCTGGAATGTGACAGGAACGCCCCTCAGAACTGGCTGTACCACCACATATTGTATAATTAATTCTCTGTTCTAGGTCTCTTGTTGGTGAAGAGCCCATAAGAAAAATTATATTTTTGGGGAGTTCCTGTCGTAGCTCAGTGGTTAGCAAATCCGACTAGGAACCATGAGGTTGCGGGTTCGGTCCCCGGCCTTGTCAGTGGGTTGAGGATCCGGCATTGCCATGAGCTGTGGTGTAGGTTGCAGACGTGGCTGAAATCCCGCATTGCTGTGGCTCTGGCGTAGGCTGGTGGCTACAGCTCTGATTCGACCCCTAGCCTGGGAACCTCCATATGCCACGGAAGCGGCCCAAGAAATGACAAAAAGACAAAAAAAAAAGAAAAATGATATTTTTTTTCTCAAATAAGTAAATGTCACAGACAAAGGAGGATTCTCACTTCTGAAGGCACAAGATTAATTAACCTGCAGAAAGCCAAGAACTTCTCTGTCTCCAGCAGGGACTGCCTGCCCCGAGTGTGTCATTTCTGGCTCTAAGTGGTGTGGGTGGGCTGCTTTCCTTTAGGGGATTTTAGGAACCTTTTCAGAGCGGTAACTTGTGCTGTGATGGCGAGGGAGGGTGGTAGTTAATACGGACGTCACGCTCTTGGCTTTGAAACTTACTATTCATTAGTAGATGGAAACGGTACACCTGCCCGCATCTCTGTTCCCTCTCTGATACAATGGGGATAGTAAGAGCATTTGTCTCCTAGAATTGTTGTGAGAATTAAAATGAGTGAATTATATAAGGCACCTAGCTAGAACAGTGCCTGGCCTAGAATAAGCTCTGGGAATTACTAGCAGTGTTGGCATAGCGTTCATATCCTTTATTGAATTAGCAGGATGTTACGTTGGGGGAAGAGGTGAATCTTAATCTCTTTCAGAAGCCTGGGAGAAGTTTGGGGGGCAGGGGCGGAGCCACCTGGAAGGGCCTCAGTCCACCAGGGTTGTCTGGGTTTCTGAACGAGGACAAGTAAGGCAGGGCCCTTCCCCCCCCCCCACCCCAACACACACAGAGCCCCTGGGGTAGCATGTTACAGCTTGGGGAAGGAGCACGTCCCGTTCTCAGAGGAAGCTGGCTAATACCTCCCAAGGGATTCTTCACATTCAGAATTCAGACAAATTGCTGCTTTTTAATTAACAGAGCCCAACAACTCTGTTATCTGTCTTCTCAGGAATCTCTTTTCCTCTAATCCCTCCTTGCTTTCCCACATTGTCTGCCTGGAGCTATAATCTGCCAGGTGCTCCCTGTGGACTGGGTGCAGAGGGGGAGGGCCCACTGACGGCCCCTGTTTCCAGCTGCCCAAGACCCCCAGTGACGCCCGAGGCTACGGCCTCATCCACAAGCCGGGGGTCATTAAGGATCTGGCAGAATTCCCTTGACGGAAACACGTGGAAGTAGCGTTCAGGGTTGTCTCCCAAACACCCCATTCATTTAAGTTTAATAGGACAGTTATTGAATAATAAATAACAACCAAATCAAGGAAGCCTATTTATCAGGACTTAAGCCTGGATAATGCAATTGTGGATGCGCTGGTTGAGGAGCCAGAGTAGTGATGCTGTGTCTCCCTGAAGAACTCCCCCAGGGAGCGTGAGAAAGCCTCTTTCCCAGGCTGCCGGCTCCCCTGGGTTCTCCTCTGAGGGGCACGTTTTGTCCCGGCTGAGGCTGCCCTTTGCTGGGAAGGTGGACACCCATGCTCACTCCCCACCCCACCAGCAGGAGCTAAGATCAGACATCCTCTCTTGATCAACCTCCCTGAGGCACGTGGGATGGGGCTGTAGATGCGGTCGACTGTCTCAATCACTGTGTCAGATCCCACCCACAATGCTGGGGTAGCCTCGGTTTCCAGAAAACAGTCTCTCTCCAGCTCTGTTCCCAGTGGGGCACATCAAAATGTTTTTCGATTAAAAAAAAATTAAGTTAAAAATATCCCCTTCAACTTGCCTGCTCCTCACTTAATACAACAGCGCCTAAGGCAGCAGGGGTGTGGTTGGCAGCCCTCTTTGTGATGGGTCTGGAAGAGTTGATGTGTTTATGAATATTTACATCTCCAAGTGGAGACTGCTGCTAAGTAGAATTTCTAATTCTTTAAATCTCTCGTGACGTTAAAATGCCATGGACCATAAATAGGCAGAGGGGACGATGGGAAGGAGAAGGGAGATGGACCCCTGTGTTGCCCCCCACCAAAGCCTTCACTGTAGACCACCACATGCTGAGGGGTGAGACAGAAGGATGGAAGAGAGGTTGGCTGTGGACCCCTGGGGTCCTCCCCACCCCCAATCCAGCCCCAGCTTTCCTTGCTTCTGATGCATCCGATGCTTCCTGGTGTTCGATTAAATGTTTGCGGGGTTGAAACCCTTTAGCCGAGGATCCAGGAGAGAGGCTCATTCTCACGGGAAGAGGGTAAAGGGCAGGAAGGCAGCTGAGTATTGGCAGGAAAGGGGTGTGTTGTTCTTTCGTTGACAATGAGCTACTTCGAAAGCAAATGATCCCCTTTCCAGGCTGTTAGAGATGAACTACTGCTTCATACTTGTCTCCACACTCATGCTGCCTCCTCCCAAGGAACTTGAATGTTGACCTTTTTTTGGAAAAATTTCAAAGATACTGACCTGGTACAAAGTCAGTCCAATGCTCTGCTCTTCGTCTTCCCAGAGAATCTAGATAAGCTGCTTGAGAACACAGAGCAAATCAGGAGCTAAAGGGCAGAACAACTCTGAGAGTCATCTCCAGGCTAGTGCTTGGCTGTGTCTTCAAAGTGTGCCAGTGATGGAAACCTTGGCTCCTGTCCTGCAGGAGCACAGAGGGCACTGCCTTCCCTCCATCGCCCCCTTTCAGGCAAGCATCTTGATGCCTGTCTGTGAGCAGCAGCCCCCGCTGACTGGCAGGGCTTTGGCCCGCCTCCTGCCATCAGAAGCAGGTGACTATGGAACCATTACTGTGCCCTAATTTGCAAGTTACTTTGCAAAGAAGCCTTCCTCGTGGCAGGCTGTCTGCCATTATGAAGTTGTCTACCAGTAGGCAGTCTTCTGCTCATCTCTCAGCTAATTTAGAGAAGCCCAGAGTAAATGCCTCTATAACATTCTAGAGGATGCAGACATCAGAAAATGCGGTGCCCGATTGTAGCCCATGCTTCTGACTAAGGGGAGAGAAGGAACAGCCGAAACTGGCTCACGGGGCACAGACGTGAGTCGGGGGCCGCGTCCTGCCTTGGCCAGGTGCTGGGACCGTACTTCTTACCTCTCACCAGCCATTTGGAGACAGTGAAGTCCCCACTTCTGCTGCCATGAGGACTGTGCTGTTTCACGGAGCTGCTGCTACTCTGTTTCAGGACCCAGCCCAGCAGCCAATGGGCTTTAGGAGGGATGAGATGAAGCCACCTGTGACTGTCCCCCTGAGACAGATGGGTCATTTTTCATCCAATAAACACAAGTTCCTGCTGAAAAGCAAGACCATAGGGAGAACCAACACTTGCGTAGAGAAGAAGCAAGTGAGAAGTGATGGACAAAGAATCAGAACCCAACCTGGGGTTTGGGCCAAAAAAAAAAAAGAAGAAAAAAGAAAAAACACAAGTTCCTGCTGTCCTAGTGGTTTAGGATTCCTGTGGTCACTGCTATGGTCCACATTCTATGCTTGGCCCAGGGATTCCCACAGCCTGCAGGCACAGCCCAAAACAAACAAACAGAATCCAACCTCTAGGCAGGCAGAAAACACAGCACATAACAGATGACCTAATTTCTGAGGGACCCATGTCCCCCAGCTGAAAGGGGGATGGGGGCAAGGTCGGATCTGCCACTGGCCTCTTGCCTGGGGATTGGAATCGGCTCTTGAACAGGAACAATGTATGTGGACTCCTAAAAATGTGATGGCGATTTTGTTCAGAACAGCAGGTGGGGAAAAAGCACTGAGACAGCAGAGATTCCTTTCCTCCCAGATCATGGTCTGCGGTTCAGGGCTGGCCTCCAGCTTCCTCTGTTTGAAGGGAGAGAATTATTTCAAGGCCTTTCTTTCACTAGTGTGTTGTGGTCTTGTGACTGCTCTGTTCTCAGAGCGTTGTGTTTCCTTCCCTGCCCCCTGCTCTGAAGTGGACACGAGGGACCCAGGCTCCGATTCAGGCTGCCCAGCATTCTCGGCCTGGCTCTCCTATGCTTGCTCTGTGACCTTGTGCAAGTTACTTACCTTCTCTGTGCCTTGTTCCTCATCTATAAAATAAGGATGACAATAGCACCTACCCCTAGAGTAGCGTGTGGATTACAGGAAGGGACCCCTAAGATGCTTGGCCGGGAGTAGATAATTAATAAGTCAGTCCAGTTTCAGCCCACTTTGTGGGCTCCTCCTCAGATGGGCTTCTGATCACAGATGTGACTCTGAGCTGAGCTTGCCAACCCCCCCCCCACCTGTTCCTCCCACCCTAAACCAACCAGTGATGCAATCCAGCCCCAAGTTCTCCATTGGCTCCCTGTGCTAATGAGTCCCAGCACTTAACCTTCAGCCAGCAGTGTGCTAGGGCGGGCTCAGGAGGCCAGCTGTGCCATCCCTCCTCAGTGCCATACTCACCGACAGCAAGACATTGAAATTGCCCTTGAAATTGGCCATGGTGGAAGAGACACACCCCAGAAATGGGCCAACCTGAAAAACCAGGCTTTTCTTCTTTCAGGGTCACTTGCTGAACATTTCCCAGCTCTGCCTCCAGACCCCTACATCCAGCAGCTTAAATGATGTGTCCACGAGCTGTTCCATGGACACTTCAAGCTCAGTATATTTAGTGCTAATTCACTTGGTTTCTTTCTTTCTTTCTTTCTTTCTTTCTTTCTTTCTTTCTTTCTTTCTTTCTTTCTTTCTTTCTTTCCTTCCTTCCTTCCTTCCTTCCTTCCTTCCTTCTTCTGTCTTTTGTCTTTTTAGGGCCACACTCATGGCATATGGAAGTCCTCATGGATAATACTCCTCACGGATACTAGTTGGGTTCGTTAACCACCGAGCCACAATAGGAAATCCCATGTGTTTTCTTTATCCATGACTCCCCTGGGAGTCATCCATGGCTATTCCTTCTCCCTTACCTCCCACGTCCTGCCAGCCCCTGATCCTACTGCTTCTGATCCTGTGCATTGCTTCCTCTTCCCTCCTGCCATTGCTCCCACCCTACGCATCCTCTGTGGCCAGGCTGACACTATCAACTTCCAAGAGGTCCCCCTGCCTCCCTAGTGACCCACCTCTAGTCAGATGTACTTCCACCACAGCTGGCATGGTGCTTTTAGGACCACACACCCAAGCCTGGCCTCCTTGCTCATCACTCTTCTCCCAGAGATTCCCCAGGCATTTGTTCCCCAGCAGGTGACTTTTCACAAATTCTATCATAGCTTCTAAAGCATCGCTGGCCTCATTTCTTAGTGCTTTTCTACACATAGTTCTCACCTCCTTTCTCCACCTCCCACCTCAGGTAGGAGTGTTCCTATGGGTGTGCCTTCCTATATCCACACTCCCCTGTACAGGCACACCTGCCCATATCCCTGCTTCACCTGGCCTGCTTCTGCTGCTCTTTCTAGCCTCAGCTTAGACCTGGCTTCTTTGTGGCAGCCTTTCCTGATCCTCCCATGGCACAGAGAAATCTGGGACTGTCCCATCATGTGATGTGACACCCTACTGCAGAGGCCTCTGAGCCACGTGCCTGCATTTCCCACAGCAGAGCAAGCTTGAGAAGGACGTGCTTCCTGGGGCCCCCACCCAGCACAGTGCCTGGCTCTGGAAGGGGACCAAAGTTCTTTCTTAATTGCATGCAGGCACAGATGAATGAAGAGACGAAGATATCAGCAGACGGATTCACTCTTCGCTGCACTCCTTTTGTTGGAAGTGTTTACTGGCTTGAAATTATTTGAGATCTCTATGCTAGGAATGATTTGTCTGGATTCCTCCCATTATTTTCCTGCCCCTTTTCTCCGTCCCTTTCACTAATGCATAATACAAACAACCACATGCAATCGCCCACAATCGGGAGCATCAGTGGATGGATAAGAATGCATGAGAGAGAAGGCCCTGGGCGGGCAGAGGCGATTCTGTTTGTCAGAAGGCGTATTGTCAAAGCCCAGACAATCGGTGCTGTGGCCTGAGCTGGGGTCCTCCTGCAGCAATATCACTGCCAAGCAGGAAATCTATTTTCTTGGGTGTGCATAGTTGTCACCTAACATTTTGGGGAACAGCAGGAGGTTCACAGAGAAGGTAGGAAAGGAAGGCTGGTTAATTCTGGAGGTGAGGAGCACAGGGGCCTGGCGAGGTGGAGGCCCTGAGCCAGCCTGGCCTCCTCCTAGGAGGAGGTAATGATGAGAATGTCCCCTCAAGGATGCTCAGTGGGGGGTCATCCGTGTTCTCTCATGATCAATTCCAAGGGAAATTTAGGCAGGTTTCAAGTCAAAATAGGATTTTTCAAGCAGCCAGAACAGAACGCTGCACCTGGACCCACAGTCCCAGCTGGACTCTTTCTCTGCCTCTTGCATCCTCCCTGGTAATAAAGATTTTCAAACACGAAGAGGGTTGATGATGTGGAAGATGAAAGGAAGCCCACCTGGGGTTTCCTCGAGCCCATCCTGGCTGCGCAGGAGTCCAGCTCATCCTGGCTGGGAGGGGTGGTGGGGCTGCGAGGGGCCGTCCACACAGAGAAAAGGCAGGGTGACCGCATGTGTTTTGCAAGAAACCTTCTGGAGCCGCGCTGGGGAGGGGCTTTCTTTTCTCTCTGAATCTCATCCTCTAATTTTTTCCCTGGATAATTAAATTATAGTAATATGTTGCCACCAAGAATAGAAGCGGCAACTGGAATGATTCAAAATTAAATTCATCCTGTGACAGGTGTGCTTGGGCAATGCCCAGGCTTTCTTCTTGGGTGAGTCGTTGAGGATCCCAGCCTTTGACATGTTGGGAAACATGCCAGGGTCTCACCATTTGGGTCCTTGGAGAAGCTAACAGCAGTGCTGGCCCCCAGGCAAAATACAAAAGGAGTGGGGCAGCCATGATGCCAAGGAGATGGCTCACTGATGGTATTTTTAGGAGCTTCCTGGAGCCCATGTGGTCTTTGGGACCAGAGCTGAGAGCCAGGGTGCTGCAAGGGTGCCCAGCTCCTGCATATTTCATGGTTTGCTTCTGGTTTCTTCCCACCTGTGAAGAGGTGACAGGATGCACCTGTCTGGCAGACCTGTCAGAGAGACGGAGAATGTATATCAAGGGGTTTGTGTCTGAGCTGGGTGTGCAGGGCAGTGTATTAGTCTGCTCTGTTCACACAAGCCTTTCCTCCCCATCAGAGGCTCCTGGGGCCTCTCTGATGAACGCTGAGAAGGGTCACCTCTCAGGGAGGTGGGCAGTGAAGTATGCGCCGACCACTCCTGGAGCCCCCCAGGCTGCCCGCCCTAGGAGCCTGCCTTTACTAAGCAGGCATTGGGACCTCTCTGTGTGCCCATGTCACGTGTGAACATGGGCCTAATGGTGGTGATTAGTCAGTGTCCGGCAGGGGAATGAGTGGCCCCCGCCCCCACACAAGCCTAGCATGCTGAGTGATACGCTCGATGAGCGGATGGAAAGGTCATTAGCCAACAGGACTGGTATTGATCCTGGAGCGAGGTCCTGGGGTTTGGAGGCAAGTCACAGCTCCTCCTTGTGCCGTTCGATCAGTTATGCCTTCTTGGAGGACTGCACACCCAGGGGTCCCTTTGGGGATGGAGGGGCCCAAAGAAAGCCCCCTCACCAAACCCAAATCAGCTTCTGTCTGTATCGAGTGATGTCACAGATGCCATAAGTTCCAGGGTATTTTGTCTTTTTGACGTATTCCATTTTTTTCACTCCTCTTTTGTGCAGCTCTGTTCCCAGGAGATGCTCTGCCGCTGCGCAGTCGGAAGAGCACGTCCATCACACAATCCGAGGGAGGCAGCGTGTTTTCTTTGAATAACACTAAAATGGCACTGTTGTGTTAAGAGCAGAGGGTATAGGGGACCCGCTTGGTGGACGAGGGCAGTCGGGAGTACTTGGGGACACAGGACATGATGACCTTCTTTTTCCTAGAAGTGGCTCCTCATCCGTCTCTTGACAAAATGATTTAAAGGCAGTTTGAGCACAAAAGGGATAGCAGACAGTGAGACAAGTGGCCATGGAACCCGTGGAGGCAGGTGACAGGTACAGGGGGAAGACAAGGCCACACAAGAAAAGGCTGATCCCAAGCATGAGATTTTTGCTTCTGTTTGAAAGTTGGTTCAGTCAATAATAATATCATGTCATCACCTAAGGTTTATTGACATATTGAACACTTGACCTCATGCCACGAAAAAACTGTGCCAAGTTCTTTGTACATTATCTAGTTTTATCCTCACACCTGCCTCAGAAGTAGGTGCTACTGTTGTTTCCCATCACGCAGATTTAAACACACACACACATACACACATGCCCACATGCATGCACGAATAAATAACTGCAATGTAGAAAATCTGAGTAACTTTCCCAGGTCACGAGCTAACAAACGCTTGGGGCTTAAGTGAGAAGTCAAGATTTGAACTCAAGCTGTCCCTGTAGTTAATCCTTTCATCTGGCTTTTTTTCTGGCTAACTTGAACTCTTTCTCAGCCTTTTATAACCCAAGCCCCCACAAAGCTTTCTGATTCTTTCCCCGCTGATCTCTACCAGGTAAGGAGATATTCTGGTGGTGCATCCTGCTCTTTGTGTTGTGAAATCTGCAGGTATGATGTCTTCCTGCACAAATCTCTCCCTGATGCACAGGCTGCGCCTTCCTTCCCCTCCCGCGTCCTGTGGCATTCATCCTTGTGTTCACGTCGCAGCCTCTCCTGAGTTCCCACAGATTCTACGGGGAGAGAGCATCACATCAGTGAGCTCAGGAAGACTGAGCTCAGTGCAGCCTCCCCTGCATGTGGCAGACGTTTGTTCCTGGTTGGGCAGGTCTCCACATCCTCCCACCCCATCTACACAAGGGGGATTCCACCCGGAGTCTTTGCAGTCTTTCCACCCTCATTCCAAAGCCAACTCCTCTCTCCACATACACACACAGGAATTAACTGAAACATCCCAGAAGTCCCACTGCAGCTCAGCGGATTAAGGACCCAATACTGTCTCTGTGAGGATGCAGGTTCAACCCCTGCCTTGGCTTAATGGGTTAAGGATCTGGCTTTGCCGAGAGCTACAGAGTAGGTCACAGATGCAGCTAGGACCTGCTGTTGCTGCAAGCTGTGGCATAGTTTGTAAATGTGGCTTAGATCTGGCATTGCTGTGGTTGTGGTGTAAGCCTGCAAATGTAGTTCTGATTTGACCCCTAGCCAGGAAACTTTCATATGCTGCACATGCAGCCCTAAAAAAAAAAAAAAAAAAAAGTGCTTACAGGGAAGTAATTGCAAGTCAAATTGGGAAGACAGGGGGAGCTGAATGGGGAATGACTTAAACTGGTGGACAGAAGGGAAGGGTTTGGCCTGGAAGCACTGGCAGTAGGAACTGGTTGAGGTCATCTGGGGACGAGAGCAGTGTTTTAGGGAGATGGGCTCAGGCTACAGACTGAGGGGGCAGGTTGGGTGAATATTAGGAATGAGTTTAGGATCAGGGGTGTGGTGAGAGGAGGAGGTGATGTGAGGTGTCCTCAGAGAGAAGAACATCATTGGGGGTGGGAGGGACAATGGCACGGTTAGGAAAATGCAGTGAAACTTACACGCTTTTTGCCAGCTCTCAGGAGTAAGGGGTTGACTCGGCGTCGTAGTAAATCTGGACATGTTTCATTGGGGGATGGAGGAGGTGATGAAGGGAAGCTCTTTCCTCCCAGATCATCAGGGGATTGACCAGCCTCCCTTCCTGTCCATGACATCTCCCCTCTGGCAGTCCAGATGTGCCATCCTGATTGCCCAGGAGGAGCTTGTGATGTGTGGCCTGGCCGCTGCAAGGCCTGGGACCTCACCCCCAACCAGGTGTGCTTCCTGGCAAGCCCAGCCCAGGTGCTCAGAGCTTTCCCCTGGGCCAAAAGCAAACACTCTTCACCCCTTCTTTGGGTTCCTGGCAGATCGCCACCTGGACAGTATAGTCCACGTTTAACATGACTGTGGATGGGAGGGCAGCAAATATGGACGTAAGGTGCAGAATTCACCTGCCTGAGTGCCCCGAGTAACAAGTGCTGTAGGACTTTAAGGCACAAGGGCTCAGAAGGAAAGTTTTGTGAACATAAAAGCTATTCACTCATTCTCTATGTCCCGCCTAAGACCCATTGAGGTTGCCTTGGACACGATGCTGCCAGAGGACAGGAGATTGGCCCCTGATGGCCAGAGGAGGGGTGGTGTTGACCTCTGTACTCACTTGCTGGGGACAGAGAGTGAACATCAGGCTGTGGTGACAATAGTCTCTTCTTCATTCTGCTCCCCAGCATCTCCGTTCTAATCCGCCACCTATGAATTTGCGCTGAAGGCGCCGAAAGGGCTTGGAATTCTGAAATCCATGAACATAGGAGTGAGAAAAGGAGCGCCAGTCAGTGTGGAAGGGCATGGGGGCACTTTCCATTTCCCTCGCCAACTGCTTTGAGAGGAGGAAGACAGGTGTGGGTCCTGCTGATTCTGACACTGTCACAGATGAGAAGCAGCATGAAATGGCAGGACAGCTTTGTAGATCTGTCTGGCACCCTTGCCAAGATCACAGGACTTGGTGGAGGTGCTGTTTCAGCCAAAAACAGCAGAGACAGGTTTTTTGTTTTTTGACAACTTAGAGGCAAGAGTGAGTCAGGAGAATAAGAAGGAGGTAACCAATGATTGCAATCTGATGATTGCAACCAATTTTTAAAAATGTGGCCAGCCCTCACTTCTTCAGACAGCAGAAAATTGTGGGATCCTATCCCAGCTCTGCCACTGGCTAGCTGTGTGACATTGGGAATGGTGCTTAACCTCTCAGGGCTGCAGTTGCTCCACCTGTAATGAGGGATAGTAAGAGGACCTCCCACACGAGGATTTTTGAGAAAGTTAAACTAGACATCATGTTGTACCCTTGGCTGAGTGCCTGGCAGTATTAATAGCTCAATTTGCATTGTCATTATTTGGGGGGAAAAAAAGTACATTGTAAATCTTTTAATACAATTGCCTATGTCCATTACCACGGTCCACTCATAGGAAGCTTTGTTGGTTAAACAGCAACCTTGAGGCAGGACAGCTATTATTTTCCCCACGTCTTATAAAGAACCCAAATCCCAGAGATGTTCTGTAGGATGGTGACAGGGCGAGGGGCTAGGAACAGGTGTCCCACCCATGCTGGTAACGACCACTGGGACAGTTGCCAATGAGGGAGAACCTGACTCAGCACTGCGTGTGTCCAGGACCCAGCCTCTCTGTCCAGAGTTCTCCCTCCTCTCTCTGCTTCTCCCCATCTGCCCATGAAAGCAGCAGAGTGAGCGGCAGCCACGGCCCCTACCTGTAGGGTCAATGGGCTGCCAATGCAATCCTCCTGCCCACACCCGAAACATGCTATGGAGAAAGTGTTTACATCCCCATCCTAGAAATTTGCATTTATTTGATGCTGAAGGGACCCATGACCTGCAGTCTGTGTGGGCCTGTCCTGCAAGGGCTGCCCCGGGGAAGCCGGAATGGGCACCAGTTTGGGGGACACACAGTTAGAATCACCCATTGAGACCAAAGTTTGTCCTCATTCACCCAATTGCAGCCATTTCAGAGCTGTGCCCTCATTCTTCCCACTAGGAATTCCAGCCTGCACAGCTTACTCTTCTTTGGAGGTCAGGGCTAATTGCAAGGTGACAGCGACCTTGGTAATATGAGAGGGTGATGAGTCAAAGACAGCTGGGGCTCCTTTTTCTTCAGCAGGATCCGAATTTCCTACCCAGCAGCTGTGGGTGCCTAAAATTGACATTTGTGCTAAGTATAAATTTCACTAGCTCGAGAAGAAGGTGGCGAAATGAGCCCATTTATAGGAGCTGCACTTTCCACTCCAGCCTGGCTCCTAATAAAATGAAGTCCATCCGTTAGCGGAAAATCTAGAATTTAGACTCAACACCAGAAGTTATTCCCAGCTACCTTCCACCAGGACAAGAACCCCCTTTGTAAGCCTCCACATGGTCCACAGCCTCCACTTGACCACTTATATCCAGGAACAAAGCTCAGTACCTGAAAGGATCTCCAAATCCAATTTTGCTCTTTTTTTTTGGCTTAAATTAGAGCTCATCTTTGACTTCCTGTAACCCTTACCTGTTGAAGTCATGTCCCAGGATGAATGTGTCTGCATCCTCAGGGTGGTACTCTGTCTGAGTTATTCTGGAATTAGCTCTGTTGTCACTTTTGTTCATTTTCCATTTTCTTTCTTTTTTTTTTTTTTTTCTTTTTTAGGGCCGCATTTGAAGCATATGGAAGTTCCCAGGCTAGGGATCAAATCAGAGCTACAGCTGCTGGCCGGCACCACAGCCACACACGCTGGATCAGAGCCATATCTGCAACTTGCATCACAGCGTAAGATGTGGCAGCACCAGATCCGTTAACCCACTGAGCAAGGACAGGGATCAAACCCACATCCTCATGGATACTAGCTGGGTTCATTACCACTGAGCCACAGTAGGAATTCCCATTTTTTTTCCCATTTATTTAGTCATCTATTCCATATAATTTTCAGCCTTTTGCACTCTATCCTCGGTACCCTCTTCTAGGGCCCTGGGTAACCCCTGAAAGAATGCTCTCCACTGGGCAGTGCACGGGGGTCAGTACTAACACTTTGTCCTCTAAGGCAGGGTGGCTTGGATAAGGCTTATGTGTCGGAAGGGAGCACCAGAGTCACGGCCACAAAGATCATTCTGACCATCAGTACCCAGAGGAAGCAGAATATGAATCGCGAGGGAGAAAGCATAGCAAACAGACAGAAAGAGGAGGAGTGGATATATAGGAGGACCCAAAGAACTTGGTTTGTTCTCAGGCTGATCAGTGAGACCCCTCCTCTGCAGAGACTTAAGCTGCTGGTTCTTTATCATGAATCAATTTCACCAAATTTATCTTGGACCATATTTCCCAGAGACCAAGATCTTCCTGACTCTTGTTCTGTGTCCCTGGGTATTAATTGGCCTCAGCTTGGTGAGACATTAAGATGCACCCACATCTTTTCTCAGGTCTTGGTTTTAATTAAACAACTGATAAGACAGGACTGTGCACAGAACCCTGAAACACAAGCATTAGATGTGCTGGAATATGCCTATTGTAATGTTTGGTGAATGAATATGGGTTAAATGAATGATAACAATGTAAAGGAAATACCAGTTTGTCTAATTATAGCAGGTGGGCATGTAAACAAATATGAACGATAAAACTGAACACGTCTCTCACTCAACCACGGAGACTATTTCATTGATCTTTTGCAATCTTGGCAGCTAAGCAGTGCCTGGCTCCTCATAAGGATTTGCTCTATGTTTATTATTTTTTAAATGAACACACACAGTGGCACATTACCCTGGGAAAGAATGGGAATCAGAGATGTTCTCAACACTGTTTCACTGCATTTCGGCAGTGACTCTACGAAGCAACCTGGATTCATTGTCCCCTAAACACCTCTGGTAACCGGCCTCTCCTCTTTCCCACTCTGACCTTGAAAATAGATTGTGAATGTTCCATTTATCAAGGTCTCTCTTTCCACGGTAGGTGTTAGTCCGCTCAGACTGAAGTAACAAAATGCCACGGAATGGGTGGCTAAACAGCAGAAACCTATTGTCTCATAGCTATGAGGCTGGAAGCCCAAGGCCAAGGTGACTGTGGGGCTGGTTTCTCCTGGGGCTTCTCCTTGGCATGCAGGCACCCCCCACTTCCCACGGTGCCTTCACATGACCCTTTCTCTGTGTGTGTGACCCGTGTGTCTTATGAGGACACACGTCCATTTTGATTAGGACCCTAACAGGCTCATTTTAACTCAGTCCCCTCTTTAAAGACCTTATCTCCAAACACAGTCACATTGTAAGATCCTGGCTCTTTGGGCTTCAGCAGCTGAATGTGGGGCAGAAACAACACAATCCGCCAGCACAGGAAGGCACATAAGAGAAGTAGTACATGTGAGCTGAGAGGCTATGGATGGCCCTAGGTCTGTGAAGGGGCATTCATGTGGGAAAAGCTAAGTGGTCTGGCCTGGACCTATGCTGGTCTGCTCCTGACTTTTCATCACTGGCTTTTTATCACTGGCTTTTTTTGTAGGAGGGTCCACGTATGCATTTCTGTCCATCAGCCTGAGCCAAGAAGGGCTGCTATGTCTATAGGTCCCATTTTCTTTTTTCTGCACCCCTGATCCAAAGATTAAGCCTTAAAATGGGATTTTCTGGAGAGACCCATGAACGTGTGCCTGCAGTATTATTTTTGTAGTTGATGGAGTAGAAAGTTTCTCTAGGAAAGGGAAGATGTGGTAGCATGAGAGATCGGAGGCTGGGGGGGGCAGGGGGCTGGCCAATGTGCTCCCATCCTGTGGGACTGACTGCAGCCAGGATGAAGAGGAGCTACGGCAGGAGTATGTGTCAGCATCACCCTCCCTCATATAGATCATAAGGTGCATGGTGCTTTTGAAAGCATCATGATATTCCCCATACCCCCCTGCCTCCATCTGGGGTGTCACCTATCTGGTTCTGTGAAGGTCATACCCACCTGACAGGGTGGGAGTGAAGCAGATGCAGGGGAGAGTGGAAGAGATGGACCTCTTATAAAGGGCTCCCCCTTTATCACCCCAGGTAGAGAACCTGCTTTTGCTGGGTGGGTGACAGAGTGCAAGATAAAAGCAAGATCCAGGGTTCAGAATGGAGTGTTTCCAAGCTAACATTCAGGATATACCTCTCCTAGGCTGGATTCTAATGGCTCAGTAACAATTAAAACAACCCCCCAACTTTCCCAAGCTCTTACTCTCAGTCTCAGATCTAAAGGCCCTTTGCATCTCATTTAATGCACCCACCTCCCCATATGGCACCACTCTTCCTTGGAGGAGACTGAGGCACAAAGAGTTTACACAGTGTGCTCCAGGTCACAGAGTCAGAAGGAGATAAAGCTGGCCTTCAACCCCAGGCAACTTAACTCCAGATCCTATGCTCACCAATAGCTGTACCTCATGCAGAGAGAACCTTGCATTTATTAAGTCCTGGATGTGGGAGCCACTGGTCTAAGGCCTTGTAGTTGGTGATTAGCTTTTCAGTGTTGTATGCATACGGCTTTTTCTCTTTCTCATTCTTTCCCTCACTCCTCCACACACACAAACACACAGTTCCTCTTCCAGTTAGAATGACGAAACTGGTCTTGGGGTAGCTGTTTGGGACCTACCCCTCCAAAGAGAACCCAAAACTTGGGGGCGGGAGTAGTGAGGGATAGAGACGGGGTAGGTCCTCAGGACTGACCACAAGGGGTTTCCCTCCTGGAAAACATCTTCTCCACCATATCTCAAAATACTACTGTAGCAATCAGGCATGGACAAGAATGCTCTTTCACACCTATTAGATGGGATCTATGCATAAAGTAACTGTTAAACATTTCAATCACAACTAAGTCATTTTCTTTTTTAATTTTATTGAAATATAGGTTTTTTATTACATTTATAGTTGTATAATGATCATCACCATCAAATTTTATAGCATTTCCATCCCAAACCCCCAGCGCATTCCCTCCACCCCTGAACCTGTCTCATTTGGAAACCATATGTTTTTCAAAGTCTGTGAGTCAGTATCTGTTCTGCAGAGAAGTTCTTTCTGTCCTCTTTTTAGATTCCACGTGTAAGTGATAGCATTTGATGTTCATGTCTCACCGACTGACTGACTTCACTTAGCATGATAATTTCTAGGTCCATCCATGTTGCTGCAAATGGCATTATATCTTTCCTTTTAATGGCTGAGTAATATTCCATTGTGTATATGTACATCTTCTTTATCCACTCCTCTGTTGATGGACAGTTAGGTGGTTTCCATGTCTTGGTTATTGTGTATAGTGCTGCAATGAACATTGGAGTACATGTATCTTTTTGAATCATGGTTTTCTCTGGATAGATGCCCAGGAGTGGGATTGCTAGATCAAATGGTATATCTATTTTTAGTTTTCTGAGGAATCTACATACTGGTTTCCACAGTGGTTGCACCAATTTACGTTCCCACCAACAGTGTAACAGGATTCCCTTTTCTCCACATCCTCTCCAGCATCTATTGTTTGTAGACTTTTTGATGATGGCCATTCTGGCCAGTTTAAGGTGGTACCTCATAGAGGTTTTGATTTTCATTTCTCTAATAATGAGTGATGTTGAACATCTTTCCATGTGTTTTTTGGCCATCTGTATGTCTTCTTTGGAGAACTGTCTATTCAGATCTTCTGCTCATTTTTTTGATGGGGTTGTTTTTTTTTTTTTTTTTGGTATTCAGCTGAAAATGGTGTTTATAAATTTTGGAAATTAATCCCTTGTCAGTCACTTCATTTGCAAATATTTTCTCCCATTCAGTGGGTTGTCCTTTCATTTTGTTTAGGGTTTCCTTTGCTTAAAATTAAAATTAATTTATAGTTTAATTAAGTGCCATTTGCTTATTATTGTTTTTATTGTCATTACTCTAGGAGGTGGATCTGAGAAGATGTTGCTGTGGTTTATGTCAGAGAGTGTTTGGCCTGTGTTTTCCTCTCAGAGTTTTATAGTGATTTACAATGTTGTGTTAGTTTCAGGTGTACATCAAAGTATCAGTTATACATATAAATATATATCCATTATTTTTTCCCCATATAGGTTATAACAAACTATTAAGTAGATTTTCTGTGCTTTAGACTAGGTTCTTGTTAATCATCAGTTTTATGCTATAGAGTGTATGTGTTAGTCTCACACTTCCAATTCTTCCATCCTCCAATGGTTTCACCTATGGTAAGATTGGCTTTGAAGTCTGTGAGTTTCTCTTTTTAAAAGAAGTTCCTTTTGTATCATTTTTACCAGATTCTGTGTATAATGGGGGAAAAGTGATTTTTTTTTTTTTTTGCGTCAAGGAAGCAATAAAAGATGACGTCAAGATGATTGTTCTTAGGGACAAACAGATTTGGCCACCATGCATCTTGCATGCATCAGTGAGTTGGCCCCATGCAAATTAGATAATTTAATGATTTACTGAACTTCAGTTTCCTGATCTTTGAGTGGGAATATATCAACCTCAGTACTGCTGTGAGGTTGATGCCATGACCACACAGCTAGGAAGGGGCAGAGATAGCTTTGTCTGTTTCCGTATCCATAACCACCAGCTGAATATGTTCTTTAACCTGCTCGTAGGCTTGGTGTCCCCATTTATACATGGGCATTCTTATTCTCACCTCACTTATTTGTTATAATGAAATGAAATGATACATGGAAAAATAATACAGTGCTGGGCATGCAGGGTTCAGCAAGGTGACTATTACCGAAAGATCAGTATAAGCTACAAGAAAATCTTTGTTCCCTGTGAGTTGTAAATAAGATATTTATGCTGGATTATCTTCTTACATCTACTTTTGTTATGGATGTGAATGCTATGTGTAATTTGTGGCGTGTCTGAGATTTCCCAACAGCAGCCAAAGGAGCTGGGCTGGTAGAGAAGACAGAGGGCTGAGTCAGCGGGTTTCTTTTGGATCATGCCCCACCCTTTACTAAGTATGGGTGTGCCAGGTGCTGCTGTCGGGATGCAGTTGTTGGCTTCAGAGAATCCAAAGTACTTTGTCTTGTCAGCTAGCTGGTAATTCATCAAAGAGAATAAATGGACAGAGTGCCTTGCGTGCATCTAATCTGCCCTAACCTACCAGACTCAATTCCCCAGAAGGCAGGGGATGAACCCCAGACAAGAACAATGGGATAGAAAGATGAAAGGAACTTTCTGTAGTCATAGCTCTTCCTTTTTTATGAGTCCATTTTTAGTCCTTGAGCAAATGGACATAAATAATTTCCACCATTAGCAGCTAAAAATGGACAACCATTTCTGGATCAGAAGAGAGACAGACTAATTATATTAATGTAGAGTAATTATATATATTTATGTTCCGTATTCCCCACTGCAGTTCTGAGATAAAATTCTCTTCAGGAGGGAACTGGAGAGGGGAGAGAAGCAGTAGGCTACAAGGTAGATGTTTGGGAAACTGCAGCTATCTAAAAGCTGAAGAAATGCCTACCTTTGAGCCTCTGAGTTGTACCAAATGCTTTTGGAGACGGGCCCTTGCGAGCCAGGAGCCTGCAGCAGGTAATAACTGTGAGCTGCCGGCTGCTGGGAGAATTCAGGGAGAGCACATGTAATTCACATCTTGCATTAGATTGTTGGTTCCCACATCCACTGGCTGCCAGTGAGAGGGTTATCATTGGAAGAAGATGCTTGAAAAGAATCTCTGGCCATTTATTGCAGTGAGTTCTGACTGGCTGCCCCAGATTCTCACACAGACTTGAGGATTCAGCCAGCAAAAGATGTCCCCAAGCTTTAACAATCATAGCAACTATGTGACAATTTTAGTTCTTTCCTGAGGCACCCATGGATTTGCGAGGGGAATTTTGTGCTGGGCTGGGCTCAACTATACCTTTTGCATGATGGCCATGTGTGTCGCAGGACAGGTGCACTGATCTGCAGGTCCCTGTCCCAGTACAGGGGCAGGTGTGTCCACCAGGTGAGGCACTACTGAAGGGGAATATTAAAGGAGCTGTCAGGTCGGTGAGACTTAGGTCCATCACAGGGCAATGAGATGGGTAATAGGACTCACTGGTTCAAGGTCACATGCTAATGAGGTCTATTCTGTTCGTAGGAGGATTCAGCCCCCTAGAATCCAAGAAGCAGGGAGGGGTGAGAAAAAATCTATTGCAGAGCAGCTTGAAGGAACAGATACTGTCAAATACAACCACTAGGTACCACTCTAGCCAAGTTTCACTGTGTGATCTGGGGGCCAAAATTCTCTCTTGGCTCAAGGTGAATGGTGATCCAATTTGCTCCTTCTGAAGGCTGAAGATTAAATGAATTAGCATACATTTAAAAAAAACACAATGAGAACACATAAAGGCACCAATAAATGTCCATTCTTTGGGTACTGAATAGGTACTTGTATTTTCACTCTTTTCAAGAGGTTTCAAAGTTCTAATCTGAAAGCTTTGTTCTAATGTTTCTGACTGGGCTGTGGTTCAGGGAGGTAACAAGTAGGAAAATTGTTTTTTCTGCCATACTGCCCTACGTTAAGTCCCAATAATCCCAGAGCTTCCCTCTGACCCTCAGTAACCATCACTGAGGCAAACAAACAAACAAACAAACAAACAAACAAAAAAACTGCTACCCTTTTCTTGACCATATATGCCCTTTGGCAGCTTCTTGTCCATCTGTCCATTCCTCCACCTGTCCTTCCATTCCTTCATGAGGTATTTTTGAGCCCCTATTAAATGCCAGATGCTGACCTAAGAATTCACTTAAACAGCCATGCTTTAAACAAAGCCCCTGCCAGATGGAGCTAGACTGTGAGGTCGCATTTGTGATCCCATATCCTATTTAAGTGATCTTGTAGATGGTGGGGGGTGAGGGGAAGAGAAGCAGGCAAAAGACCATCCCTAATGGAAGTCAGGGAAACTTTTCCATGTGCAGTTGCTATAATGCTTTCTTTGGAAAAAATAAAAGTCCCAACTCTGAGCCCAGGGCAAACATTAATGGAATGATTTTGGATACCTCTGCTTGGTAGAGAGAAATTCATCAAGGGAAAAAGAGGCAGGGGTTCAAACTTTCCTGGATAGCTTTTAAAGAGGCCCTGACCATCGAAATCATCTCCAAATAACCCTTTTAAATCTAAAAAGAACAGTCTTGTTAATTAAATGTTTAGTGAGTATTATAGCTGGCATATCAATCTTAGGTAAAATTTATGAAGCAGTGGGCTGCATTTTATAGGCAGCATTATTTCACGATGGTTGTGAATATTAATAACACCTTGTATTTACTGTGGTCTCAACGTGGGTTCTTTTCTTAGAGCCTCGTGATAATTCTGTTAAATGCACAGGACCGAGAACCTGGTCTTTATGTTACAAATTAGGGCACCAGGCACAGAGAGCTTGATGCCTGGAGCAGGTGTGGAGGGTGAGAGCACCAGGGTCAGACCCTTTGGGGCTTAAACGCCACGCTATTGCTAATCTATCCTTAGTGCCCCTGGGGTTTGGGGGTGGATGATAGGATGAGACACGAGAACACATTTCTTCACACTCTGTAGACCTTTGACTGAGTGTTTCAAGGGTTTGAACTTGCCTTTATGACACCTCCTTGGTTGATTATAATCGCCACCTCTGGTCGATTATTTCTTGGGTCTTCGAAATGTTTTCTCTGGGGTGTCTGAGATGCCTTTGGTGTTTGGATCCTGGCAAGGGAGTGACCTAGTATCCCATTGCTGTTATAACCAGGGGTTCATCTCCCTGGATAGACCTATGGAAGCCCCACACCTCAGGTCTGCCCCCTGTGTTGTGGGGACAATGGGGCAGAAGCCAGGAGCGCAGATGGGACCCTGGTGCCTCCTCCCTCTCAAGATTATGGGCAACCTGACTGCGTGGCCCTCCCAACACACACACTTCACCTCCTTCCTCTGCAGGAGGGAGATGACAGTACTCTCTGCTTAGGGAGCCAAGGATGCTGCATGAGCCTTATCAGCTGTGAGGGGGGTGGGTAGTGAAAGTGTTTATTCAGGAAGCCTCTCTCTCACACACACACCACTAACCAAATAACTCACATGTCTACACATATTACAAACAGGTTGTAAACTTCCGAGCCTCACATGGAGTGATGTGTGCACTTGTCAGATGGAATCAAATGATGGGATTTGGATGGTGTAACAGTCTTGGAAGGGTCACGTGGTCAGATGAGAGAAGGGCTGGCTTTTGGCAGCTGCAGTGAACAGAGAGGGGTATGGAAATTTACCCTCCTGGATTGTCTTTCCCAGACTGTCAAATGCTGGAGATGCCACCTCTGGTCGATTATTTCTTGGGTCTTAGAAATGTTTTCTCTGGGGAGTTCCCATCATGGCACAACAGAAATGAATCCAACTAGGAACCATGAGGTTGGAGGTTCAATCCCTGGCCTCGCTCAGTGGGTTAAGGATCCGGAGTTGCCATGAGCTATGGTGTAGGTCACAGATTCGACTCGGATCCTGTGTTGCTGTGGCTGTGGTGTAGGCCGACAGCTGTATCTTCGATTAGACCCATAACCTGAGAACCTCCATATGCCACGGGTGCTGCCCTAAAAAGACAAAAGACAAAGAAAAAAAAAAAGAAAGAAAGAAAAGAAATGTTTTCTCTGAAAGACACCTGTGGTGCAACACTTCTAAGAAAGCAGATTCTCCCGAAGTGTAATAGTGAACTGTGCCTAAATGAAGAGACAGAAGGGCAAAAATCACTGGTTGAGGAAAGATGTGGGAGATTTTGCTGCTCAAAGATAAATTCTTCAAACTTTCACTTTTGCACCCAAAGGAGGGGCTAAATCCTCGAGTAGCTAGAAAGTAGTGTTTTCTTTTTCCCTTCTCTTTTTTTCTTTGTTTCCTTAATTCATGCACTGCATGTAGGATTTGGAAAAGTATGTTAACACTGGGGTGAGCTCTGACTCAAGCTTTATCAATCTCCTGTCAGACTCCCTCACATGGAAAAGCTCTCCTGGGGCTGGAGATAAAACACACAGGTGGCCACACGCACACACCACACACTTCACAAACACACCATACACAATATAGCACACACATGCTACATGAACCACACACACACCATATGCTAACGCATAACCCTACACGTCTTTTCATGTATGCATACCACACACCCACACACACAGGAAAATACCTAGCCTCTGCATCCAGACTGTCACTTCTCCATGGGACACCACAAAAGCCATTGGACCCTTTGAGCCTCAGCCTCCCCATGAAGGCATTAGGATAGTTCCACCTTTTCGGCTGCAGGAATAGAACCAGTGTGGGGCCAGTGCCCCCGAGGAAGATGCTCTGTGGTCAGGCAGGGCTCCTTGCTGAACAAAGGGGTCCTCCAGACCAACCATCTCCACCAAGCCTGGCCTCGATGTTACCAGGCTGACTGCTTCATTGGTGCACAGCCCTGGACGCCACAGACCACCCAGGGCCCTGGCTGAAGGAGGGGGGGGTCCTTGCTTAGGAAGTATGTCTGCACTGAAGCCACCCTAAGAGTTAGACATAGTCTAGTTCTGCAGGGTCTTCTACCAGCAAGGCTGTGCAAGCACCTGCTTTCAACCTACACTGAACCTAAATCTTGTAATAAAAGAGATAAACCATACTGAGCACCTAATTATTTCATAACAACCAAGCATGGTATATACTGTTACCATCATCTCCTGCATTAAATACAGGAGAAGATAGTTGGGTAGGTAACCAACTATCTCAGTTTCCCAGGGGCTGTGGGAATTCTAGGAGCATAACACTTGCAGTATTAAAAGGGTGACACAGTAAGAATGAGGCACAGAGAAGCTATGTGAGTTTCCCAGGATCACACAGCTAGTAAGGGGCACAGCTGGGATTTGAACCTAAACAGCCATGTCAGCCATACATCTCACAGCCTCAAGTTCCCATCTGGTTCCGCTCTTACAATCCCCACCACAAGAAATTTTTCAAGGTTAATGATATGCAAATAAAAATTAAAATAAAATGTATCAAGGTTAATGATGCATCTCATAAATTATTTTGTACATCAGGACATTCTCATATATTTGTCCAAACTATGTGTCAAGGAAGGATAAGGGAAATCAGTGTGTTAAAAATCTAACAAAAATTTAGATAGCATGAACACCACGTATGCAGGCATAATATGCAGTTCTAAAGAGATAAAAGTGATCAGACTATTTAAAATGAATGACTGCTGTAGTAGTTCCCGCCATGGTACAGCAGCAACGAATCTGAGGTCACAGGTTTGATCCCTGGACTCGCTCAGTGGGTTAAGGATCTGGCATTGCTGTGAGCTGTGGTGTAGGTCACAGATGAGACTCAGATCTGGTGTAGCTGTGGCTGTGGTGCAGATCAGTAGCTGGAGTTCGCATTCGACTCCTAGCCTAGGAACCTCCATATGCCACAGGTGAGGCCCTGAAAAGCAAAAATAAAATGAATGACTGCTAAACACAAGAATCCAGGGAACAGGCAAAGCTGTGAGAAGCAGGTTAGAGAGAAAGCTCTGAGGAATATGGGGCCTGCGCTGGGGGGAATCTCTGTTTTACCCAGATCAGATGTAGGATTTGGGAAGGAGAGATTTCCAGGTGGAAAAACAATAGGAGCAAAAGCAGGCAGGCAAGACAAAAGCTACTGATCTGGGTATTCCAAGTGATCCTGGGAAATGGCAGGGAGAGGGCTATGATTAGAGGGGACAGGATGCCTATGCAGGTCACCTGGCAGAGGACCACACCATAGGGTGTGGGTTGCCCCTGGAACAAGTCAAAACTCCAGTCCATTTTGCCGCCTTTTGTGCATGTGTATATTTGAGTGTGTGGGGGGGTGTCTCTATGATCCACTTCTACAATCGGTTTTAGAAACTTTCTAGATTATAAATTTTCATCATTATAAAGCCTACTAAAAAAACTCCAAAGTTCACATTGGTGGTATTTCCTCTAAGTTACTAGGTACAACAGAAAACTTTAAGACATTTGCCCAAACTGTCCAAGTCATAGTTCGGGAGATAATAATACATTAAGAACCAAATTCAGGAGTTCCCATTGTGGTGCAGTGGAAACGAATCCGACTAGGAACCACGAGGTTTTGGGTTTGATATCTTGCCTCACTCAGTGGGTTAAGAATCCGGCATTGCCATAAGCTGTGGTGTAGTTCACAGACGAGGCTCAGATCTGGTATTGCTGTGACTGTGGCGTAGGCTGGCAGCTGTAGCTCCAATTAGACCCCTAGCCTGGGAACCTCCATATGCTGCGGGTACAGCCCTAAAAAGACAAAAAAAAAAAAAATTCAAACACCTTGCTGTATAGCACTGGGAACTCTATCTAGTCACTTATGATGGAGCATGGTGGAGGATAATGTGAGTAAAAGAATGTATGTTATGTATGTGTGACTGGGTCAATTTGCTTAACAGTAGAAAATCGACATCACTTTAAACCAACTATAACGGAAAAAATAAAAATCACTTTAAAAAACACACACACACACAGAAATACCCTAACCAACCACTCTTTTCCAATTTCCAGCCTTGCTTTCAACTGAGAATGCATGTTCCTAAGAGACACTACCAAACAGTTAAGGCCTACAGTGTTTGAGTTTCTTAAATACAGACACCTAAACTCCACTCGAGCCTCAAATTGTGGGAGCACTTTTGCCCAGCAGTGTTTCAAGCCAAGAGACACCAAGCTGTATAATCAAGAACTTAATCACTGCCGTAATCACCCTTAGAAGCGCCAGCATTAAAAACAGTCCAGTACTGGAGTTCCCTTCACGGTTCAGTGGTTAACGAACCTGATTAGGATCCATGAGGAGGTGGGTTCGACCCCTGGCCTCACTCAGTGGGTTAAGGATCCGGCATTGCTCAGATCCCACATTGCTGTGGCTGTGGTGTAGGTCGGCAGCTGTAGCTCTGATTCAACCCCTAGCTTGGAAATCTCCATATGCTGCAGGTGCAAAGAGAAATTTAAAAAAAGTCAAAATCAAAACAAACAAACAAAAAAAACAGTCCTGTACTTGGAGGTGCAGTTCACGAGTGAGAAGACTACATGCATTTGTGCAAAGAAAAATCATTTACATCTCTGTGATCTATGGCATGAATTGCTACATATTTATGTATTTATGCTTACCACTGGGCTGAACATTGCAGTCTGATATTCTAATTACTTCCAAATCAATCTCATTTTCCTCTCGATGGAGGGAAAAGAGCTATAGGCTCATTTGTGCGTATTCCTCAGAGAGACCGCAGCTCATCAGCCTACACGTGTCTTACATAGGACGACTTCCTTCTTCCGAGTTATCGGGGTTGTAGGTTCAACAGTGTGTAGGTTCAAGGATCCAAACATGTTAAGCTCTGTTCTCCGGGGACCTTTATGTGCTCCAGTTTGGAAGATCACTGGCACACAAGGCACAAGAAAGCATGTCCTTATTCCCACCAGCTCCCCAGTGAGAGTGCTAGAACTGCATACTGGGAGGGACATTTTGCACTCTAGATCTCTGAACTTCCCAGCAACACAAGTTCAAAGCAAGAGAGTTGGCAAAACTGCATAGTATAACAACGCTCCCCCAAATCTTTTATTGATGAAATGTCTTCACCACTACCAGAATGGTCCAGGGAAAGCAGAGCTTGCTTGACATGTTTTGCAAGTTATAATTAAATATTCACAGAGCAAAAATTCCTACATAGGTCTTTGTGGTACATGAATTATGTGCCAAGGGTCTATTAATCACCAAGAAACAGCATTTCTTAAACTCTACCGTCTTCTTGCCGGTGAAATCAAACCCACTCTTCTCCTCTTCTTCATGTGTGTGATTTGCCTGCATTTCCTCCATGTTGGCACATCTCCAGAAGCCTTATCTGCTTATGAGTTCAAGCCAGCGGGTAGGTGCCCATGGCTTCACCTATTAAAGACACTTCTCTCTCAACGGTCGCAGAGAATAGACTTGTGGTTGTCACGGGGGAGGGGGAGGGAGTGGGGGGGAGGTATGGGGATTTGGGGGTTGGTAGATGCAATCTATTACATTTAGAATGCAAAAGCAATGAAATCCTGCTGTACAGCACAGGACACTATATCCAATCTCTTGGGATAGACCATGATGGAAGATAGTATATATAAAAAAGAATGTGTGTATATATATATATATATGACTGAAACACTTTGCTCTGTACAGCAGAAATTGACACAGCATTGTAAATCAACTACACTTAAAAAAAATAAAAATAGGAGTTCCTGCCATGGCACAATGGGATCAGAGGCGTTTCTGGAGCACAGGGACACAGGTTCGATCCCCAGTCTGGCACAGTAGGTTAAGGATCCAGTCTTGATGCATTTGTGGCATAGTAGCTTGCAGCTGTGGCTTTGATCTGATCCCTGGCTCAGGAACTCTTTATGCCATGGGGCAGTTAAAAAAAATAAATAAAATAGAGAGTTCCCACTATGGCACAGGGGATTAAGGATCCATCATTGTTGCAGTAGTGGCATGGGTTGCAGCTATAGCTCCGCTTCAACCACTGGCCCAGGACCTTCCATATGCCATGGTGTGGACAATAAATAAATAAATAAATAATCACATCTCTCTCAAAGCATGCTCAGATCTTCCATCAAACTTCCCAACACGCTTGTGCTGCAGCCTTCTTCTGCTTCCCCCTCCCTTCCACCACCCTCCTGCAAGTCCTCTGATTCTTGCCAGCCTCTCTCTCCTATAACACAGAGGATGCCCCCTCCCCCATCCCATTACACCTGTGGGTTCTGTGACATGCACGCACAGGAGTTGGTACCTGTGTGCTTCCCCGTGACTGCGTGTTCCCAAGGTGTGGAGACCTGTACTACTTCCTTCCTAAAACCCAATGCCACCCACCCAACCTTCTGAACACTGAGTTCCAGGCCTCCGTGCAGAGCGGGCAGGGGCCCCCTCAGGGCTGCCCACGGCCTGGCACTATGACTCTTCTTCTGCCTTCACTTTGTGACACATAGAATGGAAATGCTTCCTGCCACCCTCAGAAGGAAACTCACTTTCCCCAAGTGTTCATTGTCCCAGCCCACGACGACCAAGCTCACCAGAGTTCAGCTCTGCAAGTGAGGCTCCCAGCTCTCACCACAGAAACTCACGCAGATTTTCCATTTCTTTTTTTAAAATTCTCCTCACAGCCTATTTTTCAAAACCCTCCATAAATACACTTAATAATCAGTTGGTAGATTAGCATACAAAACCAGTCTTAACTAAATTTAAATTCAATCTTTATTTGAGGTGGTGATGGCTAATATTGACTGTTGCATAGAATTATGAGAAACCCCTGAATAGTCAGCTCCAGTGGAGCCAAGATCTATTTTTTAAAACTAGTTATTGATTTCTGCAAATAGGCTTTCCTGGAGGCTCCAGAAGATCATGGTCTTTAGGTGAAGAGTGGTGAGGTGATGGATGGTGAGGGCGAGTGCATTTTCCCTTTGTTCATCTACATTCTTATTAATAATAATATCTTTCATTTATAACTCCTCTTATCCCCGAGCGTTGTGAAGTGCTTTGCAGACGTAATAATGCTGTGTGGGGAGATCCATCACCCACAGAGCCCAGGGAGAAACAGGGCCGTTGTCTGGCCAGCCCACTCGGCTGAACCGCAGCTCTAGGCACCACAGCTATTTCAGGAGGACAGTTACAGGTGTCTAGACTGGAGTGGGCTAAGCCCTTTGACCTGACTGTGTCAGTGTTGTGATGCACCCTGCACCTTCTAGGGGCACTGAGTCCTGACCTTGACAGTGCACCAGTTATCACGTAGGCAAGGGAGCTGGTTATTTCAGAAAGATGATGCATCTGAGAACAGTGTCTGATTTCCCTCTTCCAAAAGAAAACACCACCAACAAAAAAACCAACCAGGAAGTAAAATGTTTACTCGGCAAAGTCTTCTGGGCTGTCCTGGGGGTACAAAGGTGTGATCCACGGGCAGGTGGGGTGACGCTAGCATTTTACGCCGTGCTGTGATCATCTCAGTCTTGTAAGCATCTCCTCTGCAAAGCCCTTGCTTTGTCTCTCTTAACTGCAAAAAGACAAACATGGAAGAAGGACTATGTGGCCTCAGAGGGCAAACCTCTCAGACCGGGGGTGGGGGGTCAGATTAAGTCACTTGTCACATACTGATTGTGTGACCTTGGGCAAGTGGTTTCACCTCTGAGCCTCAGTTTCCCCGACTGTAAAGGAGAATGACAACAGGACCTATCTCTTAGGGCTGTTGGGAGGCAATGAGAGAGTACAAGCTGTGCTTATCCTGGCACCTGCCTTACAGAAGCACTAAGTGTCAGTATTATCGTTTTTATTCCACAGCTGAGGTTAAAACCCCACCCCGAAATCGGAGAGCTGTCTTTGTTTTGTTTTGTTTTTTATAAATTTTTGGGCCGCACCCGTGGCATATAGAGGTTCTCAGGCTGGAGGTCCAATTGGAGCTGCAGACACTGGCCTACGCCAGAGCCACAGCAACACAGGATCCGAGCCACGTCTGTGACCTACATCACAGCTCGCAGCAATGCCGGATCCCTAACCCACTGATCAAGGCTAGGGATCGAACCCGAAACCTCGTGGTCCCTAGTCAGATTTGTTAACCACTGAGCCACGAAGGGAACTCTGGAGAGCCATCTTTGAACCCCTTACAATTCAATTTTTGTCGAGATCTTCTCCTCCACATTGGTGATAGCACATTGTAAATATTAAATATTATATTCTATATTAAATATTATAAATAATAAATATTCAAAATAGGTTGGCTGATTTAAAAAGTTAAGAGAACAGAGGAAAGGCGAGAGGGAAAGAATGGGAATTCTATTCCTTCAGTTTCCCTTCTCAGGCATTTGGCATCAGGATTTAGCAGTGATTTCTTTCAAGTGTTTATTGCATGAAGCCATTTTTCCGACCACTGGGACATCTTCTGAAACCACCTTCTCCAGGAAAACTTGCCATCTCTGTCAGCCAGGAAATTGCTGGCCCCTTCCCAACCCTATCAGGAGACCCCGTGATGAGGCTCTCAGGTTCTCCTGCAAACTAGCAGCCCGGCCCCACCCCCAGCAGCCCACTGATGGAGACCTTGCAGAGGGTCAGTGCCTTTCTCTCATTTAGGCGTTATGGGTCTCTCATTTAACACTTAGGGTTTAGAGGTTCTATTGCACTGCGGTTGGACCTGTCCGGGTGTATTCAGATCACTGCATGTGCTTAGAAAGCAGATGTTTAAGGAGCAAGCATTCTACCCGCTTTGTTGCCTTGCACCGGGCCAGGGCACTCTAGTGTCACGGGCTGGAGGATGCTTACATGTCCCCTGATGCCCATGGTTCAGGGTGTGCTATTTTGCTGTGTGCACCAGGCAGCAGATTATTTTCAACCAGCTCAGTAGTGGCTGTGTGAGCAAGATGCTGGCTTAATGATCTCTCCTAATGGCTGATAAGGATCAGAGGATGGGTGAGCTGGAATGCTGATGGGCACCGGCTGCCATTTCCCATTTCCTTACTGTCCCCAGCCTTGACAATGAAAGGCAGGATTAGAAATGACATCCACCTATTGCCACTTTCCTCCAGTGGCATGTGGCTCCTACCTGTAAGTGAGCACCAATCTCTCCCTCCTGCTTGAGGCAAAGGGAGAAAGCTCAGTGCTCTCTGCTCCCCTGGTTACCTCCCTCCAGCTCTCCTGGTTATTCTCCTTCCACCTCCCCTAGTTACCTCTCCAGCTCACCTGGTTACCTCTGTCCAGCTCACCTGGTTACCCTCCTTTCAGCTGAGATAGCAGGAACCCGATTACCCTTGAGTAAATCTTACCTGCAGTGGAGTCCTCAGCTTGTGAACCAGGATGTGTTAACAGAAATTCTGGACTGAAAGATCTTCTTGAATAGAGGGTATTCTGAGGGCTCTCATTTGGAGTCTCCACTTGCCTTTTAAAGTGGTTAATAATGATACTCTCTTACCACCCTGGAGATATTTCTGGCTGGATTCTGACCACCTCAATAAGGCCAATATCACAAGAAAGTGAATCTCATGAAATATTTGGCATCCCAGGGCAAATGAAAGTTATGTTTACACTATGCTGTTGTCTTTTCAGTGTGGAGTAGCATTACGTCTAAGAAAACAATGCATATACCTGAATTTAAAATACCTCATTGCTGTGATATAAAAGCTAGCCATCATCTGAGACTTTAGCCAGTCCTAATAACTTGGCAGTAGAAACATCGAAGATTACTAATCACAGATCACCATAGCAAATACGGTAATAATGAAAAGTTGGAAATATTGCGAGAATTATCCAAATGTGACACAGAGACATGACGTGAGCAAAAGCTGTTGGAAAAATAACACTCATAGACTTCCTGGACACAGGGTTGCCATAAACCTTCAATTTGTAAAAAATGCAATATCTGTGAAGTACAATCAACTGATATGCAACAGAATGCAGTGGGCCTGTTGACTCTGAAGCTGTTTGGTCTTATTCCCTTAGCTCAGAGAAGCCACCCTCTAATGTCCCCAGGGGCCAGGGTGTGGTGTCAGAAGCTGGTTTGTTTCTATTACCACCCCCTGCCCACCCTCGAACCCTGTGTTCCCAGAAAGGAGAGGAGGAGGAGTGTAATTATTTCTAAGAAAATGTTCTGGCCTAAAAAGGCAGGAAAATAATGTATTACAGCATCTGAAGTTGATGGCCTCTTCTCTCCTTTGCATGCCTTCCTTTAAATGGGTGTGTCCTCCTCCTAGACTCTAAGGACCACATATTCTCAAGCCTAATGCCTGGTCCATGACAGGTGCTTGATGGGTGTTTGCAGAAAGAGTGGAGGAGGGCAGTAAGGGATGGGCGAGTTCTCCAATGACTCCTTCAGGGAAGGTGCAAGGATGCGGCTGTATCTCAGGCTACATGTGTGTTATGTTCTTTAGAACAAACCACACAACAAGCATGTGAAGCAGCAGGGGAGGAACTGGGTAAAAAATAGAAGATTGAAATCCATTCCTTGCTCAGGTCACTAATACAAGATTTTCAGCAAGACATAGGGACAAAAAAGGAAAAAGAAAAAGAAGAAAATTTCTTAATGGGATTTCTTGAAATTGGTGTGCATGAACCCAACTCTTAAAAGGAAAGCCTTGCTTCTCCATATCACACTGAGACTTTGTTTTGACTCTGAAGCTGTTTGGTCTTATTCCCTTAGCTCAGAGAAGCCACCCTCTAATGTCCCCAGGGGCCAGGGTGTGGTGTCAGAAGCTGGTTTGTTTCTATTACCACCCCCTGCCCACCCTCGAACCCTGTGTTCCCAGAAAGGAGAGGAGGAGGAAGTACCCCAGCTGCGTGGCCCTGCAGTGTAGACACCTGAGGCAGGAGCCAACTCTCCATGGGTGCTCCCAGGACTCTGATCCTCATCCCTGTGTGGTGACTCAGGCCCCTTCTCAGGAGACTCTGATGCGACAGCATTCTTGAAGTAGGACTACAGCTTGGCAATGAGGGGGGTCTGAGGCAGCTAAATGCTTCATGGCTTGACCAGTCAGCCCTGCACAGAGTTTGCGGGTGAGGTACAGAAAGGCAGGGTGGGGAAGGGAGGAAGGGCCACCCAGGTGGATGGGCGATCCTCTCACCTCCACCCTCAGGCCCTGCTCCTGGAAACAGCAGACCTTTTGTGAGACCATCTTCCTATGTATACGGATGCAGAATACCCGGCGTCCCTGCACATCACTGCTACTTGTTATTTTGATCGCTTGCAGGCAGGGGAGTGTATTGGGATGGCAGTGGCCACTCATTAGCTCCAGCGGGCCAGACAGAAACCATCAGCTCATTCCGACCACATCCGCCCCTGGAGGTGAATATTCAACAGGAATTGATCTCCTTAATGAGAACACAGCCCGCACTGCTTCGATTAGCAGCCCTGGAATTTTAAACAGTTAATTATGACAGAGTTGAGCATGTGCGCATGTGTGCATGGGGCGGGGGTGGGCGTGTGTGTGTGTGTGTGTGTGTGTGGAAGTTGACACACGGATGGTGGGTAGGTGCATGGCCGGCGCCTGGCCTGCCAGCCTTGCAGTGTGCCCCGGAGAGCAGCGCTGAGCCTCGGGCTGGAGCAGGGGTGGACCTGCTATTTGGGAAATTCTTCAGGGGGCAAGCTTGAGGATGCACCCTTGGTTCTGCCCCTTAGAGCTGCCTGGGTGTTCTCCAGGACATTCGGTCCTGAGCTTGCCTGCTGCCCTGTGGCTGGGACAGACTGCCTCAGGGCACCGGAGTGATGAAGAGGAATGCTGGGGTCTGGGAGGGCATATTTGTCTTCCAAACAAAATAGCTCCCCTTTCCTAATACTTGGCTGAAGACCTTCTTCCCCAAACCCAAGGAACATAATTAAGAATAGGCTGAAATGGACAAGAAGACATGATAATTGATTGTGGCCTTTCTGCCTGGCAGCTGCACTTAATTAACCTTTAGATTCAAATATCAAGTGGTATCTGTCTGGGGAGGCTGGGGCCGGTGCCGTCTGACCACACTTTCCTGTTCGCCAAGGGGCTGGGTCAGAGGTCACCTTGGTGCAGGGCCAAACATCAGCTCTCCACCCCCTTTCGCACCCAGACATGGCTCAGGGACCTAAAGTCCCATCTGCAATCCTGCTGGTCCCACACGGGGTTGGGAGGGGCCCTATTGCTGTCTGCCCTGCAGCTTCGAGCCCCGATGTGGGTGATGGGAGTCTATCCTTGGGACCCTCTGGGCTGCAAGTTCAGAAGACAAGGCAAGGCAGAGCCCCAGGCTGGATGCCTGGCCTTGTGCAGTCCTCTCCAGCCTTCTGTCTCACACGCCTGTGAATCATAACCCCTCAGGGAACCTCTCCTTTGAGAACAAAGCCCAGAAAGTGTGAGGACCGCAGGTGGGCACAGGTGTGTGGGGGCTGCTCACACTCAGTCTAAGGCAAAGGCCGAGGACCAGGCTGGAGGCTCAGGGAGTGGGGCATAGGCTGGCTTTGTCTCATCCCCCTTTAAGGGCTGACATCAGCTGCGTGGTCTTTGAGGCTTGTGCCTGGCACACACAGTGTCCCTCGGGCACGCAGGCCCGGGTGATGGCCTGTGTCCCCAGACACTCCTGCCCTCTGGGATGGGGCAGAGGCTGTTTCCAGTATAGCCCAGTTGGAGCTCTTTAATGTATGGCTCCTCGGGTGGTGCTGGTGTGCAATCAGCAGCAGCACAATGGGTGGTTTGACCTCTGGACACAGCTCAGAGCATGACTCACGTGTCTCTTTCTCCTATCTCTCTGGTAATCTGGCCTCAAAAGAGGGTCCGATTTGTCTGACCTGCAGCAGGGCTGGTCTGCATTGATGATTTGAAGGTTGGCAGTTGTGGTTCTGGCTGTGCTCTGCCTGTGCTGGCCAGCCTCATTTCAAAAAAAGAAAAGGGAGAGACAGAGAGAGAGAAAGAATAAAAAAATTAATTTTTTTTTTAAAAAAAGGAGGGAAAAAGCAAGAAAAGAAAGAGGCGAGGGGAGTTCCTGTCGTAGCTCAGAGGTTAACGAATCCGACTAGGAACCACGAGGTCGCAGGTTCGGGTTCGATCCCTGGCCTTGCTCAATGGGTTAACGATCCGGTGTTGCCGTGAGCTGTGGTGTAGGTTGCAGATGCGGCTCGGATCCCGGGTTGCTGTGGCTCTGGTGTAAGCTGGCAGCTACAGCTCCGATTAGATCCCTAGCCTGGGAACCTCCATATGCCGCAGGAGAGTCCCTAGAAAAGGCAAAAAGACAAAAAAAAAAAGAAAAGAAAGAAAAAGGTAAGGACAGAAAAGAGAGAAAAAATATGATTATTCTGTTCCTTTTAGGATTTTTTCCAAAGCAAAGATAACAGCCCTCATTACTAGATCTTAAATAAAAGAGTAATCCCTTTTAACCAAAGGCAGTTTTAGCAGGAATACTTTGTGTCCCAAAAAAAGTGAGATCTCAACTCCTCAAGGACAGCCGGTTGCCCTCTCACTATAGCGACAGTTGTGAAGGGTCTGCATCCTTTTCTCCTCTCTGGACCAGTTCCACAGTTTTGGGGGAACTGAGACGGTCAGTCAGGACCACTCCTGGCCCATCATCCACCATCATCCCTCTTGTCCTTATTCCTCCCCCTGTTGGCAGTGCTGAGACTGTGGTGGGGTCAGCTATCTGCTGGGGTCCGTGGAAGAAGGAAGTTGAGCATCAGCTGTGCCACTGACCACTGACTGTGTCACAAATAAGAAAGGAAAGATGGGTCCCCAAGGAGGCAAGGGATCCATGGTGTGGCTTTCGGGTACTGAATTCTCTAAGAGTCACCAGGGAGGTTCTTAAAAATGCACAGTGTTCCTTCAGAGATTAATTTACTAGCTCTGAAGTGGGGCCCCAACTGCTGCTCTTTCTCTAGGACATGGGCTAATTTCCTCTACCTGTGGTTCCTGGACTTACTTGGACAGACGTTAGTGACATTTGTCTTTTCTGAGGATATTTCTCCAACAGAGGCCAGCATGGACCAGGGCCATAGGCCCTGCTATAGAGGAATAGGGTGGCTGCTGCCCAGCCTGTCACAGTGTCTGCGGTTGTATGAGAGGCGTTGGTGTGCACCTGCCTGGGGCACGTGGGACATGCCGAAATGAGCTTCGGAGACTCCCTCTTTCTCCCTCCTCTCTCCTCTTTTTATTCGATGTGGCAGATACTGCAGGTGGCAGGGGAAATATGTAAAATGGACTCCAAGAGATGTTTCATCCTTTATTCCAAGTAGCTGTGACTCTGAGGGGCACCCCCGCCACTCCTCGGTTACACTGCACAGCTGGTCTTCCGAAGAGCGACCTGGATTTTCCAGGTGGTCATGATGTGCTCGCCGGAATTCTTTTTTTTTTTTTTTTTTTTTTTGAGGGCTACACCCATGGCATTTGGAGGTTCCCAAGCTAGGGGTTGTATCAGAGCTATAGCTGCTGGCCTACACCACAGCCACAGCCACGCCAGATCTGAGCCACGTCTGTGACCTACACCACAGCTCACAGCAATGCCAGATCCTTAACCAACTGAGTGAGGCCAGAGATTGAACCTACATCCTCATAGATGCTAGTCAGATTCATTTCTGCTGAGCCACAATGGGAACTCCCATATTCGCAGAAACTCAAAAGCAGAAAAATTTCTCTAGCTGGTGACAGAGAAGTACAGGAGATTGGAAGAACTGGGGGGACCAGCTTTGCAGGTGGAGGGAATGGGGAGCCAAGCAGGCCTGTGGTCCTTGGGAGCCAGGGTCAGGAGCCTGGTACCTGGGTCTAACAACTGAAAGTCCTGAACTCAGATGCCGTAGCGACCATGGATGCAGCTTCTCCCCAGAGTCTCCAGATAAATAAGTCCCCCCGAGCTCATCAGATAAATAAGGCCCAGATAAATAAGGCCCCCCAAGCTTGGTCTGAGCCTTGTGAGACCCTGGGAAAAACAACTCACTGCCCACCAGGACTTCCAACTCACACAAGGGTGGGTGGTGTTTTAAGCCACTACATTTTTGGTAATTTGTTACAGCAATAGAAAATGACTATACCCAGGGAATACGAAGTGAAGAAAATATAGCCTTGTCCTTCAGGATCTCGTAAAACCCGAGAGGCCATCGATACACAAGCAACTGAAATATGATGTCCTGAGCACTTATTAAAGGATGAGCACAAAGAACTAAAGGAACCAGGAAAGGGTCCTGCATGCTTGGTGTGGTAGGTGGGAGGGAAGCAGCCGTCTCACACAGAAGGTGGCATGTGGGCTGGGGCTTTGAGGACACAGGGCGTGGAGGGGGGACACAGGCGGAGGAAATACAGGACCAAATGAATGTGGTCTGAAAGTGCTCATCAGGAGTGAGAAGGAGGATCAGTGCCCTGGATAATGGTCCTGAGATATAGAAGTAGCAGGAAGAGAGAACGTGCAGCCTGAGAGGCACGAATTGGAATTGAGTTCAGCACTGGTCCTGTCCTACCGGTTCATCACCTGCTACAGGTGCTGGTACCACCTTGTGGTTCCAATAAGGTACAGGGCTCCTCACTGACTCCCAAGAGATGCTGCCGAGGACTGCCTACCTGCTGCTGCGTGGATTTATGAGGAGGTGGAACAAGGGGCATTTCTGACCATCTCTCTTTAAAATTATGTTACAAAGCAGGGTGGTAGAAGAGAGGTTTTTAATTTTTAATTTTTATTAGAAGTTATCCTTACATTTAATTCCTTCTGTCAAGTGAACCATTATGCTTACAATGAGTAATTATCTTTATCATCCTAAAATACTTCATCTTCAAAGAAGATGTTTAAATAAAGCTTTGTTAGAATGCTTAAATATGATATGCTGTACTGAGCTTCATTTTAATGAAATTTGGCCTTGTGATGGGGCTGGCATAAATTGGACGTGTCCATCGTTTAAACTAGGTTTTCCTAATTCATTGTATTATTTTAAATACTTCATTTTAAGATATTGTACACTAACCAAAAGCGATTTAGGTCATGAAAGTTCTTGCTTTTATTTGTTTTCCTCTTCAAATTCAGGAGAGATTTGTCTTGCAAAATTAACTGCCCTTGGAGTTCCCATCGCAACTTAGTGGTTAACGAATCCAACTAGGAACCATGAGGTTGCAGGTTCGATCCCTGGCCTTGCTCAGTGGGTTAAGGACCCGTTGCTGTGAGCTGTAGTGTAGGTTGCAGATGTGGTTTGGATCCCTCGTTCCTGTGGCTCTGGCATAGGCTGGTGGCTACAGCTCCGATTAGACCCCTAGCCTGGGAACCTCCATATGCCGCTGGAGCGGCCCTAGAAAAGACAAAAGACAAAAAAGAAAAAAGAAAAATTAACTGCCCTTCTCTTTATAAAGCAAGGTCCAAACAGTGTGGGCAAGCAAAGTTGGTTTCACTGGGAAAAATGGTTCTACTATCAATTCTGCCACTAAATAGCTGTGTGACCAAGAGCCACTGCTTGTCCTCTCTGTGCTGGTCTCCTGGTTTGTACCATGCAGGGTGGATTAGATCACAGGGGTGCTAATTCTTGTGGGAGTTGCCAACCCAGTTCAGATGCAGATAAACCTCCCAGTCAATAAGTGAGCCATCTGGGAGTCCTAGTCAGAATCTGGAATATTCAGGATGCTATGGGAAAGCCCCATTGAGAAATGTCAGCACTAAACATGTCTCAATTCCATCCTTTTTTTTTTGGTCTTTTTGACTTTTCTAGGCCCGCTCCCATGGCATATGGAGATTCCCAGGCTAGGGATTGAATCAGAGTTGTAGCCGCCCTCCTACGCCAGAGCCACAGCAACGCCAGATCCGAGCTGCATCTGAGTCCTACACCACAGCTCAAGGCAACGCAGGATCCTTAACCCACTGAGTAAGAGGGATTGAACCGGCAACCTCATGGTTCCTAGTCAGATTCATTAACCACTGCACCACAACAGGAACTCCCCATTCTTATTTTTATTTATTTATTTATTATTTATTTATTTATTTTGTCTTTTCTAGGGCCGCTCCTGCAGCATATGGAGGTTCCCAGGCTAGGGGTCTAGTTGGAGCCGCAGCCACCAGTCTATGCCACAGCCACAGCAACTCGGGATCCCAGCCGCGTCTGCAACCTACACCACAGCTCACGGCAACACTGGATCCTTAACCCACTGAGCAAGGCCAGGGATCGAACCCACAACCTCATGGTTCCTAGTCGGATTCGTTTCCGCTGCACCACAGCTGGAACTCCTTTTATTTTAATTTAAATGATTTAAACTATGAGTTAGTTTCTGCTGTGTGCAATGGGCAACTTTAATAAAGAAAACTCTTCTGTCAGAAATGTTCACATTGAATTGTTTTACACAGATTTGAATTAACCGACAGACTCAAATTCCCCCTCTTTGTTTCACAAGTGCTACCCCTGCCAATCTTCTAGGGTTCTGTAGTACTGTGGGCTCTAGAAGTAAAGCCAGGGGTTGAACTGATGCTGAAGACCTGGATAAACATAAAAGATTATTATTATACACATAAGGATAATAATTATTATCTAGACTAGGATTTCTCAAGATTTATTACTATTGATATTGTGGTCTGGATAATTCTTTTTTTTTCACTTTGAGCATGTTAATGTTTTTCTTTAAATTAAAATGTAGCTGATTTACAATGTTGTGCCAATTTCTGCTATAGAGCAAAATGACTCAGTCATATATACATATATGAGTTTGTTTCTTTTTGATTATATCTACTAGTTTATTTTTAGATTCCACATATAAGTAATATCATTTAGTGTTTGTCAATGTATGACTTATTTCACTAAGCGTAATGTTCTCTAGGTCCATCTATGTTGCTGCAAGTGGCAAAGTTTCATTCTTTTTATGCCTGAATAATATTCCATTGTATGTATGTATACACATACATACCTATAGTCATCTGTTGATGGACAAATAAGTTGCTTCCATGTCTTTGCTATTATGAATAATGCTGCTATAAACATTGGGGTGCATATATCTTTTTGAGTTAATTTTTTTTTTAATTTTCTTTGGCTATATACCCAGAAGCAAAATTGCTGGATCATATGGTAACTCTATTTTTAGTTTTTTAAGAAACATCTATACTGTTCTCCATAGTGGCTGCAGCAATTTATATCCCCACCAGCAATGTACAAGGGTTCCCTTTTCCCCACATTCTCACCAACATTTGCTGTTTGTGGTCAGATGATAACTCTTCTGACAGGTGTGAGGTGATATCTCAGTGCAGTTTTGGTTTGAGTTTTTCCAATGATCAGGGTGATGAGTGTCTGTTCATGTACCTATGAGCCATCTGTATGTCTTCTTTGGAAAAATGTGTATTCGGGTCTTCTTCCTAACTGAACATTTTCGAAAAGCAAAGGGAACCATCTCTAAAACAACAAGACAACCTACTGAAGGGGAGAAAGTGCAAGTGATATGACCAATATGGGGTTAATATCCAAAATATATAAACAACTCATACAACGTGACATCAAAAAAAAACCAGGTGAAAACACGAACATGCTATTTTATGTGACTTTTCAACCTTGTAAGATACACAGAAGAGGTAATACCAGACCCATTTTGCAGATACTCACAGGGGGCTAAGGAGGAGTAAAGAGCTTGCCATGGTCTGTTAGTCCTGGAATATAAACCAATGTCTTCTGACGGTCCAAAGTCTTTTCATTTTGTTTCAGAATCCTGATAATTGAAGGGCCTTTAATGATCATCCATTCTAGCTTCCCGCCAAATCAGGCTCCAATTATAACCGTCTCTCTGCAGGGAAAAAGAAATCATTGTTCTTTCCATTTTAAATAGCTTTAACTTATAGAAGGTATCCCCTTAAATTAATCCTAACCAGCCTTTCTGGAATTTTAGAGCATGTTTCGTTCAGGTAGAATCACAGTTTCTCTGGAACCCTGAAGCCCATGGGCTTCGATTCTCCACGCTATGATTTGGTCTACACCAGAGGGTCCCCACTGGGTGTTATTTAAGTCATTTCAATACCTGTAGTCATAGTAAGAGGGGAGCTCACTCGTCCCATGGTGGCTTACACGATTGCACAGCTGTGACTTCAAGAATTCCTCCTCCTTCTATTAAGCTGAAATCGGTTTCCCTGTGCTAGCTGCCATTAACCATCATTTTACCACTTAGAATCAACAAAGAGTCCAATCATGCTTGCTGGATGCAAATCATTCAGCTCTTATTAATTCAGTAGTGGGATCTTTACCAAATGTTCTCATCTCTGTAGGGGTGGAAAACTTCCTTTTCTTTCTTTTGGGGTTCCTTGGTGGGCCTAGTCATTAAATTGACATAAGACAGATGAACAGAAGAAAAACAAACTTAATTTCCTATGTATGGAAGTCTATAAAAATATGGGACAAAAAGAAGTAACCAAAGCAGGCAGTCATTATACCTTTTAGACAAAGAAACGATAGATTGTGAATAATTGACAAGAAAAAAGGAGTTGAGTTTGGAGCAGTAAATTAGTGCAGATGGAACAAGGTTTGCTTAGATGGCCTTCACAGCCCTAAATTCCCTATTTTTGGTGTTAATAATGCTTCTATCCCCCTGCTACAGGGAGGGTACCGTTTATAGAGAAGACTTATTTCCTGCTTTCTGGGGAACAAAGGATGGTCAGAGTGTCCCTTGAATTTAAAATGATCAATATGCCAAAGTGGTATATTCTGGGGTAGCCTATTATACCTTCCTTCATCTTCATGTTTACTCTGCCAGATTTTTATCTCCTCAAACAACATGGTTTCAAGAACTATTTTTTTTTTTTTTTAGGGCCATACCCATGGCATATAGAGATTCCCAGGCTAGGGGTCTGATTGGAGCTGTACCTACTGGCCTATGCCACAGCCACAGCAATGCAGGATCCAAGTTGCATCTGCGGCCTACACCACAGCCCAGGGCAACGCTTGATCCTTAACCCACTGAGCAAGGTCAGGGATTGAACCTGCATCCTCATGGAGGCTAGTCATATTCATTACTTGCTTAGCCATGATGGAAACTAAGAACTCTTAACATGTTTGGCTGCTCTGCTCTGAACACAACCCGTAGCAAATTATCTACATGCTTCTAAAAAATGTCCAGATACAGCAAACCAATCATGTTTCCTATGTTCACATTAACTTTTAAAAAGTTAATTCATAGCTTGACCTCATTATGAACTTACACTCCTCTCAATGCCCTGTGGATTTTTACAAACGCTACAGCTTAGCTAACTCTTTTCTCATCTTCTAGTTTACAGTTGCTTCGGATCTGATGGCATAGCTTTCTCTTTCCCTCTCTTTATTGTCAACTTGGTAAACTCAGCTCATAATTCTATCTCTGGAGATATTTTTGGATCCCGGTTTTGTCTTTCAAATTATTTACTATTCCACTTAGTTTTGAGTCATCCATAAATTTGGACAAGTATGTTTTCTGTATCTTTGTTCAAGACATTGATAAAAACATTGAATAGGATAAGGCTAGAATCAGAGTCATCACTGGAGACCTCCTTCCAGATTGCAAGTAATTCATTCAACAGGAACTTTTGGTCACAGTTATTAAATTAATGAGAGATTCACTCCATTAAATTATGATCCTGTCCACATTTCTTTAATGTGTTATAAGGGAACTTTAACGACGTTTTAAATATATGAAGACTTGTGTCTGCTTACTTCCAAGCTGCTCCCCTTTCATTTAGAATCCACTCTCTTTGTTGGTTGATTCAGTCACACATCTAATTCATTTAGCAAATGTCCATGAATACTTTTTGTGTATCAAACCCTTTGATAAATTCTGGAACTGCAACATGGGACACCAAAGGAGCTCCTGTCAATCACGAGAGGGAAAAGAGGCATGAGGAAGGCTGTGATGGAAGCCCAGAGAGGGGAACTCCTCCCCCTTTCCCCAGGGGTAGGGGTGTTGTTGCCACTTACTGAAGAGGTAACTTTCTTTCTTTCTTTTTTGCTTTTTTGTTTTTTAGGGCCGCACCCACAGCACATGGAGGTTCCCAGGCTAGGGGTCTAATCAGAGCTACAGCTGCCAGCCTACACCACAGCCATAGCAACCCACTGAGCGAGGCCAGGGATCAAACCTGCAACCTCATGGTTCCTCGTTGGATTCCCTTCCACTGCACCACGATGGGAACTCCATGAGGAGGCAACTTTCAAACTGTTTCTTGCAGAATTAACATGACTATTTCACATGGGAAGGATGGGGAATAAATATGTGAAAACACTGAAGTAGAAACAAGGTCCTGTGAAGCTCTGGTGTGGATTTTGCAGGATGTGGAAAGGGAATTAGTCTTGGAGTAACTGCGTTTCTGGACCTTGTGCTGTTCTGCACATCCTTCTCTCAGTGCCCTCGAAGGCTGGCGTCTAGTCTTGAACCAGCACTTCATGTGATCCTCTTGATGCAAAACAGAGTGAACTGAAACTTTTCTGGGGCTGGACACTCTGATTGAATTCAATTGCCTGGGTTTTTTGTACTTTGACTGTTAAGCCAGGTTCACCCATCTTGTATCAATACTGTTGACTTTAGTTAAAGTAACGGACTTCCTTAATATGCTCCTGGTAATATCAATGGTTATGTTTGCACAGACTCTGAGCAACGTTTTTACTCCAGGATCAATTGTCTCAGTTCTTCCAAATACGTACATTTTGGACAAACACATCTTTTACATGAGGTTTATTCAATGAATTTGAAGCTTTGCAAGATCAGGAATTGTATACTTATACATGCAATATATATATATATATATATATATATATATATATATATATATATATATTAAACACGAGATACATTTTTTTCTAGAAAGGATTTAAAGTAAATAAACAGTAATGTGAGTCATGGTTCTGTGCTGAATAGGATGCATCAAAGGATGTTTAAATCCCACCAGATACTTCCCGATGTGCGATGTGCTGACCCTGGTTAAGTAACCACAACTTTTGGTAGGGATGTCCAAACGGCCGTCAATCCACATCAGTACCTAATCCACACGAATGTCCTTGGCAATGTGGAGAACTTACCCAGCTCTCACTTGGGACCCTTTAATTAGGCACATTTATGGACAGACCATTCACGTTACTAGATAGAGCAAGATGGGTTCTGAGGAAATTGACCCTTGGCTGAGACACAGGAAGTTTCTTCAAGCACTCTCTTGGGACCAACACCTGCCACAAAGGAGGGGACCAGGAGAGACTGAAGGAAAGGATGGATTTTACTGCATTTGTCCCAGAAGCCCCAGTCACCCCTGGAGGCTCTGGAGCTGGGAAGACCCTTAAGCGTCACCCCCAAATGAGGGAAGGGTGGCCCAGGTCCTAGGAGTGAGCTACCCACTTGAAGTGAGGTGACTCAGATGAAGCAAAGCAACATTAGGCGGAGGGAGGTTGCCTGGGAGAGGTGGCTGTGGTCCTCTGGGGTCAGTTCCCAGACAGGGCTCAGTGGTGGGAGACTCCATAGCCAGTACTTCTGGCATCTAGGGAAATGAGGGCCTGTCATGGAGGGAGATTAAGTAACACTTCAGACCACCATACCAGAAAAAAAAAAATCAGGAGAGGAATATTCTCAGCTCAAAACATCAGGGATCTTGTCTGAAATTCTGCCCTGATTTTGATGGGAATTGTTTTTTTCACACTTGTTTCCCATTTCCATCTTAATCATTCACCAGTCAGCAGAGACGTAAGGTGATGAATTGTCAGCTTTATGACACACCCACTCTCTTACCTTGAGCTACAAATGAGTGATCATTGATCCAACTTTAATTCTGTAGCCAGTGGGATGGCCTAGGGCTTCCTGGGACACTGGTCCTCTTTTTGAGCCATATTTCTTTCAAGGGAGTAGGAAATTGAAGTGCTTTAGTGGTTGGTGAATGCTCTGGAGGACCAGAGGGCACATAGCCATACTCCAGCATCCCACTGACATGATGCCTCTGTTGTTGATACCGCACCCCTGTGCACTTGAAGTGTACATGGGCAAGTGTTTGCCTCTCCTGGAATTCTCTGCCTTTCTGGGAAGATCAAAAAACAGACAATTACAATAGCTCTAAACTACAGGACAACACATGCCAAAAACTATAACCCATTTCCCCCAGAATCCTTTGTTCTTGGGTAGAATTGCCATCTTCTATGTGCCAATTGGTAAAAATCTGAGGGAAGATCTGGTCCCAGGAACACTTGGTATATGTGCTAATGGGTCTCTGCCTAGCACCTTTGTTCAGGTCTGCCTGAGCATGGGTCTGCCTCTATCAGGCACTGATTTTTTTTCCCCAGCCTAATTTCTGTGTTTTTCTGTATTCCTGCTATTTCAGTAAAAGATGAAGTGAGAATAAAATCATAAAATGAAACAGACACATGTATTTCAGTGTCCATTGGCACTTCCAAAGCTTTAAGCTCCAGTAAAACAAGGGCTCAAACCCCCTTTTAAATTCTCAGTTCCCTTCTTTGCATCTCAAGGAATGAGAATCTGTCTACAAGATAGGTTCATTAACAAATTAATAGAATAATCAGCAGGGCTTTGTGTGCATTTTAGAGATAAAAAACTGGTAACAGCATTCTTTGACTCTTTAATGGGCCGATAAGCACCAAGTATCTGCTCTGTGGCTGAGCTAATCATGCAGATAACAGAGGTGAAATCAATCCAGAGTTCTGCTTAGGTCATTTATAGCTGGAGCTGTGCTCTGCCGCAGCTGGAAGGAGTCAGGCATTTTTGAATATAACAGGGAGTGGTTGAAAGAGAGGGAGGAAAGCGGGGGCAGACAGACCCAAACTCTAAAATGAGTTGGGCTTTGCTATGTGGAGCAAAACTCCCAAGGCCACAATCTGTGGGGCTGCCCCTAGAAAGATGCCGAATACGTTTGGGAGAAATGCTTTTAGGATATGCCTCCTCTTGAACTAGTTTTGATAGGGATGGAGCAGGCACAGGTAGTTGTAAAAGGCCCAGTAAGGGACCATAGATAAAGAGGGAAACTTAGGGGATGTTGGGAGATCACTGTAAGTTAATAAATTATTCAAAAAGCCATCAGAACACGGCAGGCTTGCTTGACGAGTGGAGGTGCAAGAATTGCCTCAGGTCGTTGGGTGGGGGATGGGGTGAGGTCTGCATTCAGATTCAGACCCTGGGCAGGAGTTTGAGGGACCGCCCTTCTGCTGATTTGAATACACACCTTGGAGGATACCAAGGAGAAGCTACTACTCCCAGAAAGGAAGAGGCGGTCTTTTCCCACCCCCACCCCCCTTGAATGATAAAACTGTATAGCCCACCAGATCCTTGGGGAAGAGCCTCCTTACCTGCCTGCTTGCTTCTCTCATAAGCGTCCTATCTTAATCTATTTCTTGCCTATCACTTTGTCTCTCGCTGAATTCCTTCTGCTCAGAGGCATGAAGAACTTGAACCTCAGTGAGTGCAGACACCGGGTGAGTGATTCTAATTAAAAACCACATGTTCAAGTCCCAATATGGGTATAGGCTAGGTAAGTCCCAGTACAAGGGTTCAAATCCCAATCTGGGCTTAGGCTGGGTCGAAGTCCTGGTACGTGGGTTCAAGTCCCAATCTGGGTTTTGCCTGGATTTGAGTCTTGGCATGTGGGTTTAAGTCCCAGGTCTGGCTAGGTTCAGCCCATTAGTGTTGTCAGTTTCAGTTTGACATCTGATCTGCAACTCAGGAAAGTGAAGGACTTTTCTTCCCCCGCGTTGCCCCCTCCTGTTTTAAATTAAGTGGCTATGATTGCTTTTGAGAGTGAAGGATTAATAGCTGAGCTATTCTGCAGATATTATCAGGCAGGTCTCCCGTTCAGCTTGCACACACCACTGAAACTGCACTGAAACCTCAGATAGGACTCGAATTCAGCCACACCTCAGATTGGGACTTGAACTCACGGATTGGGACTTGGAACCCGCTGTCTTTTTAATGAAAAACACTCATCTGGTCTGAAACCACAAAACCCATCTCAGGACTTAATGAAGAATTAAGAATTCAGTAAGTGCAAAGCAATGGTCAAGAAGTGATTTCATATAGGACAACTTGTGAGAGATACAAGCGGGCAGCAAGGAAGAGCTGTGCCCAGAACTTAGTGGACTACAGTTTTATAATCAAAAAACAAGTGAGGAGGGGGAGAGGACCACTTTCTTCCTCATTCCTGAGTAGAGGTCTAGCTTCTGTTACCGGAAAGATGTTACCAGAATCCGGGTTCTTGCTCCCGGAGCCGAAGAACTTGGCGAACACATAGGCAGCAGGCAAGCAAAAGTCTTTATTACAGGAAGGCAGATAGCTCCCAGCACAGACACTGGGAGAGGGAGGAAGAGTCCCCTTTCTCTAATCTTCTAAGGAGGTTTTTATCTCTTAAAGTCAAGGGTACTAATGTGGAATCCTGCTATCAATTCTTCTTGCTATTGACCTTGCCCAGAACCTACATTGGGCCTCATCCAATAGGAATTTTAGAGCTAGGGTATGCACCCTAAATTTGATGGTCCTTTTTGTTCTTCTTTCCCCTACACTTAAGCATCCCCTCTCTTTGCATTCTTTTGATAACAGTCAAGTATATAGGTCAGGAGTTAATGTCCACCTCACCATAAAACAAATGTACTTTCAGTAGTTAATCTTCCAACAGGCAAGGCCTGCTTGTCTGGAGTTGTTTTTTACAAATCTTAAACCACAGACATTAGTCAGGGGATATATCAAAGCCTATGTTCCTACACTAACTACCCAAATTATTATTCTGCTTCACTTCCATCATCAGCTCCTCCTCCCCATGGGGCATAGTGGAAATGAGCAAAAAGGTGGTAACATACACTAAAATATGGTGAATGATCTCAGGATTCAGTATAAAGTCACCTTTCCTATATTTTTGTTTTCAGTGCACTCAGAGGAGCATGTCCCAGGAGATACTGCACTTACTCACCTCACTGGCGGGATGTGGGTCTCATTCTACCATTGTTTTATTGTTTGGACAAGTCTCCTGCTTCTATTGCAGGGTTTTGTTGCTAACAAGCCTGCTCTCTTCAGTGATCCCAAACTTTTTTCTCTGCTAATGATCTCTTAGTGGTAATCACTATTTAATCACCTACTTTACACCTTTACACTGTCCTATCACCCCACCCAGGCCGGTCCTTTGACAGGTCCATGCATGTGCTTGTGGTCCTCAGCCCCTGCTCAGGTATGTTTGCTGCATTCTGACATTGTTGTCTGCCCCCACTTTGGGCCTGGCCACCTGCAGGGCACTGCCCAGACCCTGGTGGAAGGAAGGACCTGGAGGCATATGCAGGACCCTGCTGTGCTGTCAGACTGGTGCAGAGGCTTTTACAGCTCATAGTGCAAAGAGGTGTGGGGTGATTCTCCTTGAAAAAGCAATACACAAGGGAAAAGGCCTCGGCCACCCTCCAGAGGGTGGTGTGCCTTTATGTCGCATAATTCTGGCCAGTGTGGCTCGGCAGTCAGCCGGCAACTTTCAGGGGCACTCTGTACCCAAACTTGTGCAAAATGTCAGAGTTTATTTGTTCACACTGGGTTAGTCACTGACAAAAAAAGTTATGATGATTAAGTAAGATAGAATTTTGTTGCTCATTTAAAAGTAAAGAAGTAGCTGGTTCGTGGAGTGCAGCAGAAACGAATCCGACTAGGAACCATGAGGTTGCAGGTTCGATCCCTGGCCTCACTCAGTGGGTTAAGGATCTGGCATTGTCATGAGCTGCAGTGTAGGTTATAGGTGACGCTCGGATCCTGCATTGCAGTGGCTGTGGTGTAGGCCAGCCGATGTAGCTCTGATTAGATCCCTAGCTTGGAAACCTACATATGCCGAGGGTACAGCCCTAGGAAAAAAAAAAAAAAAAGAAGTAGCTCGTTCAAGGTCTTTTGGTGATCTAGAGTGGGAGGACCAGGGTTGTGGATCTGCTGTGTACTCCCCAACCCCATGCCACTCGGGATCCCAGTGGCTGATCTCACCATATCCATGGTATTCACACTCCAGATAGAAGGAAGGCAGATATACAAGGAAAAGAAAGGAGTGCTCTCATCTTAAGAACTCACCTTGGAAGCTGCACATCCCGTCAGCCACAGCCAGCCCAGCAGACACTCAGACACCCCCTTAGTCATCAGGCCACAGCCAGCCCAGTGGACACGGACACCCCTTAGCCATCAGGCCACAGCCAATCCATTGGACATCTAGATACCTGGGTCATCAGGCCACAGCCAGCCATGGACTCTCACATGTCCCCTTAGTGATCAGGCCACAGCCAGCCCAGTGGTCACTTGGATACTCCCTTAGTCATCAGGCCATAGCCAGCCCAGCAGATGCTCAGACATGCTTAGTCATCAGGTCACAGGCAGGCCAATGGAGGCCAAGACATTCTGAGAGCTATGATTAAGAGTAAAGACATAAATGATACTGAACAGTCAACAGTGGTCACTTCCCCTCAGGCCCAGGGGAAGGCCCATCTCCTGATATGAAGCTTATAAGACAGTAGGACTTGGAAAAACATTCAAAGGTTAAAAAAAAGATGGAATTCATGGAAGAGATCCATAGGGAATATCTAGATCAAATATGCTTAATATAACTAATAAGTATCAATTCATTCATAACAGTTTCCTCTTGGATTGCTGAGCCACCAGAAAGAGATGGTGTGAGGGTTTGAATACATCTGTAGTCCCTGAGAAAAGGGTCTCTCTGTCTCTGTCTCTTTCTCTCTCTCTCACACACACGAACACAAAAGTATGCCTCACCTCTGGAAACACAATGGAGATTAGCACACTTGTCTTACCTAGTATGATCTGCCGGGAGTTCCCATAAAAAGAGACAAATATCCAAGTGCTATGCAGGTAGATAGGGTAGAAAAATGGAGAACACGGGAACTGGAGTGAAAAAGCATTAATTTAGGCAGAAACTTCATTTGTTGGATGAATCCACATCACTTTGCTGTCATGTTATTTCCAAGCCATCTGGGAGAAGACTTTAGCCATTTATTCATGCATGTACTTGTCCCACAATTAATCGTTTAGAATCTCCTCTCTCAGGAGCTGAGGATGGCGATAGGGGTGAGGTGGACAGCAGGACCCAGAGATGTTGGCTGGACAGCTAGGCGAGCCTCAGAGCACACAGACATCCTTCTAAGTTGATTTCATTCTAAGCTTAATGGGAAGCCAATGAGGGCTTTAAGCAAGGCCACAGCATCTATGGAAGGCTGCTCTGCCAGTGATGGAAGAGAGAGGAAAGGGGACAGTATCCGGCACAGTAGAAATGCACAGCAGCCCAGGCAGGGGTGTGGGTGTGGGTGGGGCAGAGTTAGCTGAGCTCAGAGCCCTGGGCCAAGCATTGTAGAGAGAGTTCAGAGAAGTCAGTGAGGGGAGAAAGGACACAGAGGTCACAACCTCTTGGTTCCCGCCCCAGGGATGGGCTTCAATCCAGCTTTCCTCAGGTACAAGGGGAAGGAAGGAGGTTTGGTCTGGCTTCTGAGTCCTTGCCCACCCAAGGGTCTGGGTAGGTCAAATCCTTGGAGGGTTAATGCCAACTAACATCAAGGGGGCCTCAGCGCTGCCCGGTAGAACAGAGCTGCCCCTTCCTCTGAAATGCTGAAAGGCTTCCCCAGGAAGGGACAAGAGGGGAAACAGCATGACATGGTCAGGGATCCATGGCCGCAGAGGGTAGTTTCAGCCTGGCTGCTCCCTCCCCTCTGCCCGTGTATCCCCCTCAATATCCCCTCTCCACCTGGCCAATGCTCAGCTGTCAATCACAAATGATAGACAGGATTCCAAGCGCCCCCAAGGAGAGCACAAAACCATTAATAAAACATCAACACCACAGGAATCCAAAGGAGCCAAAAAAAATAAAAAATAACAAGTCAGAGCTCCAGCAAAATCACACTTCCATTTCTCCCTGGAGTCTTGAAGGAGACAGTTCTGTCCCAAGGGGTGTTGATGTTGACGATGGGGAATGAATTTCAGCAGATGTGATGGAGGAGGCCTTGAGATAGGTAACAGAGAAAGAGGGAGGCCCACATTGGGGGGCATGCCTGTTCCCAGTGGAAATGCGCGGGTGCCCAGCTTTCTTCCAAACCAGAGCATAGCTGAGTGTCCTGCCTTTGGCCCTTTCATTTTCTCCCCACCTTGACTGGCTTTTCCCGTTGGACTCCAGCAAGGGGCAGGGTATGCCAGCCTCAATGGGAGGTAGAGGAATGGGAGTGGTCCACTCCCTATGGGGCAGGTGACAGGTGCCGCCAACCTGTACATCCAGGTCTGTGTGGGATTCTGATACCTGTCAAAGCGGGGGTGGGAGCACAAGATGCATGCAAAGGTCTGCTTTGTTCAGTCACCTGTCTTTGGAAGACTTCTGTTTTGTAAGCAATGCAACGAACCATCTCTGTTGATCCCCTACTCAGACTTCAGTCTATCCTGGGGCCTCCAGAAAGATCCGAGAGTTAGAGATCTTCATTTATGATATGAAGCAAAAGTGTTCAATGTTTTCTGAGTATGTGCCTCTTCATCTTCAAGGGAAGGAAGGATTTCCCAAAGTGACTGGAGATGCAGGTGGGCCCTAAACAGAATCACAAGCAAGTGCCCTTACAAGAGAGAGAACAGAGAAAGATGTTATAACAGATGAGGGTGATGTGGAGTCAGAGCAGAGAGACTGAAAATGCTGCTCTTGAAGGTGAAGTGACGGGGCCCCAAGTCAAGGATGTCAGCAGCCAGAAGAAAGCCCAAGGGACAAAGAAAGGCCTCTACCCTGGAGCCCCCAGAAGAATCTGGACTCATTTATTCTGGCCCAGGATGCTGGTTTCAGACGTCTGGCCTCCAGAACTGTGAGAAAATACAGTTCTGTTGTTTTCAGCCACCAAGTATATGGTGATTTGTTACAGAAGCCACAGGAAATGAATACAAGTGTCAACTGGAAAATTTTCCCAGTTTACAGAAAAAAAAAAATGCATTGAGATAAAATTTTCTTTGTTTGCCATGGTGTTTTTCTTCTAAAATCTTTGGCTTGTGCTGGCGTCCCCAGATGAATGGAGCAATTGGACTTGATATTTTATAGAATGTCAAAAGAGGCACTGTGACTTTCAGATTTTCTTTTTTTTTTTTTGTCTTTTTGTTGTTGTTGTTGTTGTTGTTGTTGCTATTTGTTGGGCCGCTCCCGCGGCATATGGAGGTTCCCAGGCTAGGGGTCGAATCGGAGCTGTAGCCACCGGCCTACACCAGAGCCACAGCAACGTGGGATCCGAGCCGTGTCTGCAACCTACACCACAGCTCACGGCAACACCGGATCGTTAACCCACAGAGCAAGGGCAGGGACCGAACCCGCAACCTCATGGTTCCTAGTCAGATTCATTAACCACTGCGCCACAACCGGAACTCCCAGATCTTCTTTTCTCATGCTGATGGAGAGAGGATAATACCTACAACTCTTGGGGTTGTTTTAATTTAAATGAGACCAAGTGTTTGCAAGCACCACACAAAGTTTGAGTATAAGGTCTTATAGATCAGTTGATTTATAGAATACCTACAATCAACCAATCTTCTTCCTTCTCTCCTCCTTCCTTTCTCCTCCTCCCCATCTCCTCCCCTCTCACCCTCCCCTCACCTCCACTCCCTTCCTCCTCCACTTCTTCCTCCTCCTCGTCCTCTTCATCTTCCTCTTCTTCCTCTTCTCCTCCTCCCCTTCTTCTTCTTTTCCTCCTTCTCCTCCTTGTCCTTCTCCTCCTCCTCCTTCTTCCCCTTCCTCTTCTTCTTCTCTTCCCTCTTCTCCTCTCCTTTGTCTTTCCCTTCCTCTTCCTCTTTTTTTCCCTCCTTCTCCTCTTCCTCCTCCTTCCTCTTCTCTTCTTTCTTCTTCTTCTCTTCCTTCCCTCCTCCTTCCTCTTCTTCTCTTCCTTCTTCTCTTCCTCCTCTCCTTCTTCCCCTTCTTCTTCCTCTTCTTTTCTTCCTTCTTCTCTTCCTCTTCCTCCTTCCTCCCCCTCCTCTTCCTCTTCTCTTCCTCTTCTCCTTCCCTCTTCCTCCTCCTTCTTCTTCCTCCTCTTCTCCTCCTTGTTCTTCCCCTTCCTCTTCCTCTTCCTTTTCTTCTTCTTCTCCTTTTCTCTCCTCCTTCTCCTTCTTCTTTCCCTTCCTCCTCCTCTTTTTCTCCTTCTCTTCCTCCTCCTCTTCCTCCTCCTCTTCTTCTCCTTCTCTTCCTCCTCCTCTTCTTCTCCTTCTCTTCCTCCTCCTTCCTCTTCCTCCTCCTCCTTCTTCTTCTCCTCTCTCCATCTTTCTCCACAGACACACATCACGTGTGGAAACCAATTCTATACCAAGTTGAACAATGGTATTATAGTTATGTCCTATATTTGAATAATACTTTAGAGTTTCCTGATAACTTTGATATCCCCATCTTATCTAATCCTCACAACAAAAACCCAGGTCCACGTAACTGGCATCACCATCATTTTATAGGCAAAGAAACCAAAGACCTCCCCCAGGAAGAAGGCTCAGGCAGCTGACTTAGGGTAGCATGTGAGCTGAAATTCAGACACTGATCTCCATGAGTACATGAGTGAAGGACTGGAAGGGCTTTCTGCTAAGCCCCATTCAGTGAGAACTGAGTAAGCACTTCACAGTCTCACAGACCTGGGACTGAATCCCCACCTTTACCCTAGTAGCTCTGAACCTTAGGGGTCAGTTGTTTAACCTCTGTGGCACCTCTGTCATCAATCAAACTGAGATAATAGCATATGCTTTATTAGGCAGAGTGAACATTGGACAGAATAAGTTAAAGGAAAACCCCTGGATTCAGTCCTGTCCCCTAAATTCTTTCAAAAGTACACATTTTTTGCATGTTTCTTTCAAAGTCCAGGTCTCAAGAGTTCAATCCCCATCTCAGCATCCACCCTATTGATTTCATCCCTTTCAAACTATTTGCATCAATTTTCTCTTTCTGTTTGTCAGAAGTAAAGCTGTAATCCCAGCTATTTAAATGATGAAATTTATTACTTATAACTAAAGACTCTTATGGCAAGGATTACACCACATTTAAGCAAGATCCAGGACCACCTGTGGCAGATGTGAGGCTCTCTTTGAGCACATCCCTCTTGGTACCTCCTCCTAGAGGTCAGCTGAGACCAGGGGCAACTCTTCAGTACTCTTGAGCCTGAGGAGACCTGTGGACCCCAGGCTCCGATTGCAGTAACCACCCCCCCCCAAATATAGACTCTATTTTGGGTGATGTTTGATTGAACCTCACCTGGTTCCATTGCTAATACTCAGATGGCGCCCCAGGCGCTGAAGACACTAAGTCTGACCACCCTTCCACTCTTTGAGCAAGCGGTGTGATGGCTGGGTGACAGCCAGAGGGAAAGTGTGTCATGACTGTAGCTATTTACTGTCCCATCCAGCCAGACCTAGTGTGAGGGAGAGATTGCTGTTGAATCCACACAACACTAGAGTCTAGGTGAAAAACATAGCCTTCGTCTTTACCCTCTCCTGATGCTTCCTTCTGTCAATTCAGCCTTAAATCTAGAGTCTGGTTTTCTTGTTATAAAGGTCTACTCTTAGGGAAAAAGAGTGATGCTCCTTCCCAGGAGCACTGGAATGTGTGTATGTATGTGTGTGTGTGTGTGTGTGCACATGTGTGTGCACCCATGGGTAAATACAGACATGGGTGTGCTAAATATTGAAATAAGGACTTCCATTCTATTGATCATTGTCAATAGTTTTTTCGCTTTTTTTTAAAGATCCCTGACTAATGATTCCACCATCTTTTTCTCATCATTTTTTTTTTTTTTAATTGCAGGCCATTGGCTTTTCTCTGAATGAAATGGGATCGGGGTTTTTACCTATCTTTATGATTTCTGCTCCTCTGTTCTGGAGATTTGCTAGTCTAGGGAGTGATAAAGCCAGCAAGTGGTAAATAATGGACAGCCCCCCCCAGCCCCCAACAGAGACCTTGAGAGTTGTCATGGTTCAACGTGGGTCACTGTTTACTGAGTCCTTGCCTTGATCGGGGCTGTTTTACTATTTTATAGCACAGATGTACCTCCAGGTGTGTATTCAGAAGTTCCAGCACACCTTTCTCTTTTGCCAACTTCAGTTTTCAATCATCTGGCTTCGTGATGCACCCATACAGAGGAGATGGCGCCTCGAGCTGGTGGCTGAGTGCGGGCAGGCTTACAGAAAGGGCTGCAGGTGAGCTGTTAAGCTGCAGGAGGTCAGGGTACTTGGAAAGAAGGAGGGAGGGGCTTAGACTTCCTGCCCTGAGATAGGCCCCTATCTCCTTGCCACTGTGTTGCCAAGGGAACCACCAGCACACTTCACTTCTGTTATCTGGTAGCTCTTTCTTTGGGGGAAACTCAAGCTGTTTAAATCCAGGCTGGCAGCCTCCTTGGCTCCAAGTTCCTGACATTTTTGATGCCTGCCTCTGGCTGCACCGCACGGCACACTCGTGGCAGCGTGCAGAGCTACAAGAAAAACCTAAATTTAAATGTTAAAAAGCTTTTGTTCATTACCGGTGGCATCCCCCCCCCCCCATTTGTCACTTGGAGCGGAGCTGTGACTCTTTTAATATCAAACAAATAATAAGCTCCCTGTAAAGTGATTTTTCTGACAAGGAGCTCAATATATTAAACTTTATCTATATTTTAATAGCCAATTTCACACCAAACTGCCTTCTTAATAATGTATTTACCACCTGGGGATATTATTCCAACCCATCTGGAAAGAATTGGAAATTAACTGTCCCTAAACTGAGTCTGTGTGTGCTTTACACTTGCTGTAGAAAATAGCAGTGCTGTCATGGGTGGGGGCGGGGGGGGAGGGACGAAGGGGGACCCCTACCTGGGGAGGGTGTGATCTGGGAGATAAATGATAGCAGGTTTACAGGTGCAGATTCTTCCTCCAAAGGTAAAGCTCATTCCCCGTGATGAGCTGAGAAGAGCTTTTCTCGGAAGGGCCGGGATGTTGGGACAAGGAACTTTCCCACTGCATTTGAGAGAAATATGGACTTCCTTCACCACCAACTGGCAACTAGCTGGCTTGGGACACATTTCTTACGGGCCAAACTTCAGTTTTGTCTCTGTGGATAGAAGGGGTTTGGCTGGATACCTTCGGAGGTCTCTCGTGTATGTAAAACTTGCGTGCCCACCGGCAGTTCAGGGCTCTTTCCTGAAAATGCTTTATCCTTCCTAATCATAACTGCTTTGGGGGACTATTGTTTTACTTGAGTGGTTATTAATACCCGTGGAGACTGACAAAGACAGAGAGACTGTGTAGACACGGAACGTGAATGAAGAGCCCTTGCAGTAGACAGAAAAGCTTCTCCCTGGGGGGCTGTGAATGGGTAGCCGTGCCAACGTCACCACAGGCTCCCTCTAGGGATCAAAGCAAGAAAGGACCAACCTGTGTCCAACAAACCATTGCATTTGAGTGCTGGCACTTCCCAACTCACACTCGGCTGGGGGGACAGAGACAGATTGTGACCTGATGATGCAATGGTTCTATAAGGGAAGGGAAGGGACAGAGATGGAAGGGGCACGCCTCCTGGGGAATTGGGGCGTCACCAAGGAGAGTAGATATTTTACCTGAGTCTTGAAGGATGGACAAGTGTCCCCGGGACAGTCAGGTCAGAGAGTGGGCGTGTGCCCAACCCATCCTGCTGGACAGTGAAGCAGGAGGAAGGGTCTTTCTGGGGGTTAGACGTGTTCTTGGTCCTGGTTTCAATCGTACATGAACCTCTGGTGTGTGTAAGAAACCAGCCAGGTTTCCAAGGGGCCTTGGAGAGAAGAACTGGGTTTTTGCTTTGTTTTGCTTTGTTTTGTGTGTGCGTGTGTGTGAATCTGAAGACACAAAATGTGTGTGCAGGGTCACCCTGGATAAAGGCTCCAGATTACAGTGGATATAGGTCAAGATTTCAAGGGTGGGAGAAACAGGTAACTTTGCAAGGAATGAACTGAAATTTGTGGGAAACACATGGGCTCTTTGATGCAACCAAAAATCAGAAGAGGCCTGAGGTGGCTCCTGGGTCTCTCTTCTCCTGAGTTCCCATGGTGGGATGGTGCCGAGGGCCCCTGATGCCTCCTCCTGGCGTTCAGTGTCCTGCCTGGCTCCCTGCTGTCTGAGGAGCAGTGCTGAGCAGGGGCGATGTGCTGGACACAGGCTCAAGTCCCCAGTTAAGGCTGGGCTGCTCAAAGCAGAGGCAGATGAAGAGAGCTGCATGCCCAGGAGGATAGCAGCTCACCGGCATTCTTAGAGGGAAATGCATTTGATTCACCAGGACAGAACAAAGAGGCTTACATGGGAAGATCTGATGAGATATTCAGTGACTTGGGTTGATAGCAAAGACAGAAAAAGGCCAGGAGTGTGGTATGGGGGGTGGGGCGGGGGGGGGCTCCCCTGTCTCATCCTGGGTTTCTGTTGCCTTCCCTGGGCCCTGTGTGCACTCGTGTGCCAACATGTGTGCGGGTGAGGGGACAGGTCCTGGGGACCCAAAGTCCCAAATTAATCAGCAGACAAGGAGACTAGCTGTGACAGACAGGTCAAGGAAAAGAGGGGTGAAAGCCTCCTTTAATCCTGCTATCTGAGGATGTGCCACGTGGACAGTTACCTGGGGACCCCGAGATACCAGACTCCCTAACTTAATCAGACAGATAAGGGCGGCAGCGGTGGCTGAGGCCATCCCAGCAACTGCTGAACAATAGGAGCCAGCCCCTCAGGCCCCGTGCTGCTGCCGAGATAATAAACTATATAAAAATCTGTCACCGAGCGATAAGTGATGAATTAGAATCAATTATATGTTTAAAATAATAGACATCCCGGCTTCCCTCCTGAAAGTGTGATGGTCGTGAGTGGCCTCAGAGGTGGTAATGAAGGAGGGGCTCTCAGTGATGCCACCAGTAAGCGTCACCTGAGCAAGGCCTCCTGCCCCAAGTGCCTGCCCCACGGTTAAAGGAAAGAAGAATACTAAGGGCTGCGATCCGAGTTTTCATCCTGGCCCCCTGCCCGCTGGTGAATTTGTCTTCACATCCTGTGGGCTGGGACCAAGCCAGTTGGAAGAAGGAGGTCTCAGGCATGGTGTTTCTCCTTGCCTTTATTTTTCCAGGAGCAGGACATGCTCAGTAGTCTAGTCAGTGGCAAGGGGTGACATTTGTCAGAAATATGCTCCAGTCCAGGTAAAATTCTCATCTGGAACCAGTAGGCAGTAGTGAAGGTAGATTTAGGGCATTGATTGAAGGACCAAAGCTAATTCTCTTCCTCAGTCTTGTCCCCTCGACACCTGCCCCCCCCACTTCTCTTTTTTTGTTTTTGTTTTTGTTTCGTCTTTTGTCTTTTTAGGGCCACACTCGTGGCACATGGAGGTTCCTAGGCTAGGGGTCGAATCGGAGCTGTTGCCGCCGGCCTACACCACAGCCACAGCAACGCCAGATCCAAGCTCCATCTTCAACCTACTCCACAGCTCACGGCAACACCGGATCCCTAACCCACTGAGGAAGGCCAAGGATGGAATCAGCAACTTCATGGTTCCTAGTCGGATTCATTTCCACTGCATCACAACGGGAACTCCAACACCCAGACCCACCTCTTAATCATGTGAACACAGCTAACATATGAAAAAGAAAAGGAAAAGGGGAAAAAACCCCAAGAGGTTTTAGCATTTTTGGCAACTTTGATTCTAATTCCGACTTTCCACATTCTCGTATGTTACCATTACGGCTACAGCTATTACTTAGTAAGAGCCTTAGCCCCCAGATTCAAGTTCTCTCTATAAATCCCAGTCATAGCTGGTCTGGATTGCCATTTCCTCCCTCCCTCTCCTGCCTGCCTAGCAAACTCCTCTTCATGCTCCAATACCCAGTTCATCCTTGGTTTTCTCGGCAAAGCTCCCCTGAGAACATAATCGCTCCCTCCTCTGTGCTGCCTTAGCTGCAATTTACCCATTTGGTTATGATACAGGCATCATAGCACTAGCCCATGATAAAGTGGTGGTTCCTCAGGGGCTCGGGTTTCACAGGCAGCTACTTAGTAACGGATCTACAGAGAGTTGTTTTTTAAAATCTCAATTTTCTCAGCTGAAAATGGGCATTATAATAACAGCATTCGACTCCTGTTTTTATTGAGCATATTAAATGAAATAAGGGCTGGAAAGTGCCTGCGTCTGTTATGTGCTTGATGAATAGGAGCTGTTGGTGTTATGAAAATTCTTTCTTATTAGGCTTGCTTGGTTTGATAACATGTCTATATCATTTACAATAATGTCTCTTTGGGGCAGGGGGCATATTCCATTCGGCTGGTATATTTCCAGCCTAGAAGTACAGAGGTTGAAGTCAGGTCCCCTTGTGTCCCTTAGTGCCATCAGGGATTGCAAATGCATGCTGACATGTGAAATACCTGCCCCAGCCTTTAGCCCTTCTCCTCCCTCTTCCCCCTCCCCTCCCTGCTCCCCCTCCCCTCCCCTCCCTCGTCCCCTCCCTCCTCCCTCATGCTCCTGGGGCAGGGCTATGCCCCCTTTCCTTCTCTCAGAACCCGTCCCTCTTCTCTCCCTTGCTCCTCCTCTGCGCACTCACGCTGACCTGGTAGATTTAGGCTTTTGTGTGGTTCTGTATCAAAAGTTTAATTAGAAAATCGCGCCTGTGCTTTTTCTAGCCCGAGTTCTGGCTGTACAAGCCCTGGACCTGGTCCCGAGAGCGCCCGCGCTGCTAATGGCAGGAGCTCGCCAGCCACCAGGGTGCACTGGGACTCCCGCCCTGAATCTTATTTACATTCGGACTAACAATAGCTCTGGAGCCTGGCTATAAATAATTTCTGGGGAAGAGTTGTCTAATTAAACGTGCAGCAGTAAGGAAAGTGCTTTCACCACAAGGCTGGTGTCCTAATGAACGTAATCACTGGATGGGGACAGCTTAGGAATCACATCTAGACATCTCCCTGTGGAGGCAGAGGGATGGAGGGAAAAACACTCAGGGAGAGTTTCCAATCAATATTTAATTGTGGAGTGTGTTAAACTCGTTAGAGGGCCTCTTTTACCTTCCGTCTTCCCATTTGAAAGGATTTTCAAATGCAGCTTTGTCGGGGGGCCTCAGCCTCAGATCCAGTGGGAGAAGTGTCTGCGGGTTGTCAATATTGAATAAAAATTATCTCAACACATAAAAGGTATGACTTAATAAGCAGTGGCATGTAATCTTGACAGGTGTGGATTTGAACGATAAAAATGGGTGGCGAGGTTGGATTTCAGGCTTTTTCTGCTAGTCTGCTGTATGTTTAGACTGTAGTCTCTTAGAGGGTACGTGCTCTATGTGGGGTGCTCTGCTCTTTCTAAGTGTGGGTCTGGGGCGGGGTGCATACTCCCCAGAGTGAAGGGCAAAAAATGAAAGGGGAGCTTTCCCACCCTTGGGTCTTCTGGAAGGCAGTGCCCCTGATGGCATCCAAGCTGCTGCCAGCTGACCCGCCCACGCCCAGGAAGGAAGCAAGCTCAAGACGGCCATGCTTATTCTGCTTCATTAGGAACAGACAATATAGCAGCCGCTGGTTGGAAAAGGACAGAATCAGGATGCAGGATCCATACCTCTCCGCATTCCTAGGATCCTGCTTCTCAAGACTGAGCGAGTTCCATGCAAGGAAGGGCAGCACAGCATCAGATTTTACGTGTAGGGAACAGAAGAAATGCATGTACACACAGATTCACATACGTACCCATAAAGAGGACACATCTACACGATGGATACACGTGCACGCTCACGTTTGTAACAGGCATGTTGTTGTAACCCAGTCACCCCAGTGTAGCAACAGCATATGGGGCTGGAGGGAGTGGGAGTCTGCAGAGGAACCCTGCTGAACTTCGTGAAAGACTAACGCTCACATCCTTCCCTCCCTCCCTCCTGTGCACAGAAATTAAAAAACGAGCATGGGCACCTGTGATTAATCTAATTCACCACTGGATGTCAACATTGCTCTAGCCAATTAGAGAACAAACAGCAATCCAAATACCCTCTGTCTGGTTAAAGGAAAGTTTGATGTGCTGAGGAGAAGAAGGGCTGGGCACCCATCCTCTGACAGAGCCCCAAAGGGGAAATTATCAAATTCTAAATTCACCTTGTTTCCCTTTCATCACAAACACCGGCCTTCCTCCCCACTCCCGATTCCCTTCCCCCATTTATTCCCCTCCTCAACTAACGCTTCCTAATCAGCCACACAATATACTCATTTATTTTGCTTATGGTTTGCCTCTCCCCATTAGAACATAAACCCCATGAGGATAGGGAGATCTTTATCTTTGTTTTGTATGATACCCCTGATGCTTAGAAAACTACTTGGCATAAACTAAGTATTGGATCAATGTTTGTTTGGAATAAATATATGAATAAGTAAGTGAATTAATGAAATTTGTTCAATAAATACAATGGAGACAGAGCCATGATTTCATTATGAGTGGATGTTCTCTTCTCTTCCCTGAGAGATACTAGAGAAAGAGGCACAGAGACAGATGCCTAAACTCACAGATTATCAGGTTTGGCAGAGACTTCAAGGCAAGCCTCTGTGTGTTCACCTGAGTTTAATCATAGTTCTGTTTCTGCCTTGTTTTGGGGAGTTGGGAAGGCTGGCATAGCTTCCCATCATCATAGCTTCCTTGTCAATAAAATGGGATGACCGTAATCTTTTGGCCGCATCTATCTTTTGAGAATTTTTATCAGATCAAATATCAGTGCTAGTTCAAAATGTATTTTTCCCAGACTGATATATACCAGGTCCTCCCCCCACACACATGCTATAAACCCTGAAGCTCTATACACATATTATTGACAATACAAATATTATAATCCTTTTTCAAATAGGAATATGGAATTTATAAACCTTTTCCAAATAATTCACTTAACACAAATGCCTTAACTCTCAAGGTAAACTATAATAAAAGAGAGGCATCCAAAATCAATCTTGGGGTGGAAAATAAACAGTTTGTCCATCCCAAGATATGAAGGGATTATAAAAAGAGCCTTCCTTTCGGAGGCATGAGCCTCAGGTTTGCTGATGTTTCTGTATCTCCTATTTTAGGCGCACATCGAAGGACTGGGCTGCCATGGCAGTGGAACTAGCATCCTTCCAGATCCATAGGTTTAATTTTTAATAAATAAAATTAAATTAAGCAAAAATAGGCCTGCCGTGTAGAATCCTTTCAGATTATTTACTGTGCTGTCACATTAAGCTCATCGATGCTTGCTAATATTTCATATTTAATGATAAGCCCCATTTATAAGCTAAATAAGACATTATTAGCACTATACTGGCAGGAATGTACAAGGACACTGCTAAGGTAAGGTGAAAAATGCGTTATTGAATGAAATTTAATTAGCAGATTTTGTTCTATTAGTGGCTTGTATATTGCATTTATGAAAATGAATACAAATATGATCCCGGCAATCTTTCCACTGAGAAAATGTCACTGATAATCTAACTTCACTCCTACTCTTTAAAGCGGATACGGGACGGAAATTGATGTCTTGGTCTCTTGCCAGTCAAAAGATTTTTCTCGTTCGTGGTTCTAATAATAACCAAGTAGTGGAGATATGGCTCCTTGGAGCACTGGCGGGTATGAAGAAGGGTCTTTGGCGAGAATAGATTGTGGCCTTTCCTCTGATGGGGACACTATGGGCAGTGGGCCTCAGAACTGGGTTGCAGGTGCTCTGCTTAGCCGTCCACATTGCGTGTTCCAACTCCCCTACTGGGCAGAGAGGGAAATCACAGGCCCGCAGTTTCATCATCCTTACACTGTTTATAACCTTTGGGCAAGTTTATTTAATTTAATTTTTATTTTATTTTATTTTTTTGCTTTTCAGAGCCGCACCTGTGGCATATGGAAATTCCCAGGCTACGGATTAAATTGGAGCTACAGCTGCCAGCCAATGACACAGCCACAGCCACAGCCACAGCCACAGCGACATGGGATCCGAGCTACATCTGCAACCTACACCACAGCTCAAGGCAACACCAGATCCTAACCCACTGAGCTAGGCCAGGGATCAAGCCTACATCCTCATGGATACTAGTGGGATTTGTTTCCACTGCACCGCAATGGCAACGCCCCAATTTCTTTATTTTAAAGTAAGCATGTTAGCAACCTCATCTCATTATTTCTCCCAATCCCTCTGGGAGGTTCGTTACTATTACAGTTTTCATTTCTTGGCTGTGGAAATGGAGCTTTAGGCAGCTTGAACTTCTTGCTCTAGGTCACAGAACTGATAGCGTGGGTTCTCTGAATTTTCCATTTTCCTATCCTTACAAGGGAGATCATGACCGCACCTACCTCCTGGGGATATTATAAATATTAAATGAGATGAAGATTGCAACGCCCTGATGCGTATTCAATAAATGCTATTCTGAGCTTCTGTCTCCACCCCGGCCCCCTTGTTTCTGAGGGCATCTTGGGAAGGAAGGACACCGCAGGCTGTTCATTCCTGGGTGGTGCATGTCGTCTCTCTAGACCTCAGCTCTTTCCTAGGACAGTAAGAAAACAGAATGCCCACCTTTCTTGCCGAGGCTGTTGAGGGGGGCCTGTGGACAGCAGACAAGTGCTGTACAAATAGAAAGTGCCACCCTTGATACAGCTGCTTTTTCTCTGGATTCTGTGCTGTGTTACATCCACAGAAATGCAGGGGGAAGAGACCACTGTGCCAAGAGCCTTTGTTTGTGGTGAGTTAGGGCTTCCAGGTAAGTTCAGGGGCCTGCACCCACTCTAACCATCCAGCCCAGCACCCTCTGGATGACATCTTTCTGGACCACTCCCCAAGCCTGTTTTCTGGCATCACAATGACCTCTGTTCCCTTCGGCCCACATCTCAAGATCCTGTTCGCCTCAACTGTTGTGGTCCTTTCCTATTCTTACTCCTGCCTTTCTTTACTTGCTCCAACCTTGGTTAAATAAGGAAAGTCTTCCAAGGATAATAAAATGAATGCATTTGTCAAGGAAGTACATAGATTCATGAGAGAGTGGAAGGATTTTGTTTTTCTTTCAAAATCAACCATATAAAGAGAAAGATGTTTGATGACTGAAGATGTTTGATGACCTTTTTTTCTTTCTTTTTCTGTCTTTTTTCTTGTTAGGGCCGCACTGGCAACACATGGAGGTTCCCAGGCGAGGGGTCCAATCAGAGCTACAGCTGCCGGCCTATTAGACAGCCACAGCAACACAGGATCCAAGCCGTGTCTGCGATCTACACCACAGCTCATGGCAACGCCAGATCCTTAATCCACTGAGCGAGGCCAGGGATCGAACCCACAACCTCATGATTCGTTTCCGCTGCGCCATGACGGGAAGTCCTAAAGTTTTACCTTTTCTAAGTTAACCTCAGGTGCACAAAATTGGATTCTTTATAACCATTGGTCCATGAAAACCCTCTCATCAGCATTGTCTTAGTGACCATCCTATATTTTTTTCTTTTAAAAAATAGTAAAATAATCAGACACAGATTCGCAATTCCTCCAAAAATCACTACGGCCAAGGCTTTGGCATCAATCACATGACCCCCTTGAGTTCCTTCTCCTGCCTCCCTCCTACTCCAAGACTACAGTCATTGAGAATTCTGTGCCCATCTCATGCTTTCATTTTTATACAATTTCATCATATGTGTGCGTATATTTTTTGCTTTGTTGTTTTTCATCTTCATAAAAAGGACATGCACTTTGACACATGTAATTTTGAGAAAGCTTTTCACTTTGTGTAGTTCTAAGATCATTCATTTCCTATTTTTTGCATTTTGCTGTGGTTCATTTGTTTGCTGTGTATGATTCCAACTTGTGAATATACCTCAGTTAATGTATCCCCTTTTATGCTGATGTGTGTTTAGGTTTTATCTGTGCTCTTCTCTCCCTATTTATAAACAAGCCTTCTAGAAACAGATATGCTGAGAGAAATTTCTGAGAGTTGAAAATGGTTAAATATAGAAGGTATTGCCTGAGAGTTGAAAATGTTTAAATATACAAGGTATTGCCTACCTGCTAACTGAAGCAGCAGCATGTACTCTCAGGAGCAATGTCTAAAGAATGTGAGGAATTGCAGCTTCTCCAGTGCTGAGGAAGGACAGACCTTTTCACCTTTGTAGATTGATTCTGTATAAAATGCTACATAATTTTAGTCTTAATTGATCATTTCTTCAGTTTGTTTTTTGTTTTTTTGCTTTTTAGGGCACACTTGCCGCATATGGAGGTTCCCAGGCTAGGGGTCTAATGGGAGCTTCAGCTGCTGGCCTACACCACAGCCATAGCAATGCCAGATTGAGCTGCATCTGCAATCTACACCACAGCTCCTTAACCCACTGAGCAAGGCCAGGGATCAAATCCACAACTTCATGGTTCTTAGTTGGATTCATTTCCACTGAGCCACAAGGGGAACTCCTTCAGTTGTATTTTTTTTTTCTCTCTGCTTTACCTGTTCATTTATGTTGCCCGTTTTCCTATTGGTTTGCTGTGCTCTTTTCATTAACTTTTTTAGGAATTCTGTAAATGTTTTTGACATTAATTTTGCCACTTTTATGAGTAGCTCCATTTTCAATCCAATTGAGAAAATTAGTCCAGAGAATAAAAGAAGCATGAATTGCTTTTATTCTTTGATCAAATAAACCCACCCTTCTTGACCTCACCTCATCACTTTTAATCTACCCTGTGACACAAGCAGAATGAATAGAATTGTGTCAGAACTAGAAAGGAATTGACACTCATTCCAAAAGGAAATGACAGAGCTGGTAAAACCAAGAGCAAAATCTTCATTTTATTTTCTCTGAAAGAAAGGCGGGGTCATCCTTCCAATTTCTATCCAGGTTTAATTAATGGGCCTTCTTGACACCTTTACCATCTTCTCAGAAAGCGACTCTACAAAATGATCAAAGAATTACAGACAAGCATTTCTTCTTCCTGTTCTTCCTTCGGCAGAAACAAGACCGACACTGGAAAAGGCATGTGGGGATTCATTATTCATGCAGATGAGTCTCACAATTCAATAGAGCTAATTAGGAAAATGATGGAGTAAATTAGCACTTTATGCAAGTGTATTAATATTAATAAAAGTGCCATTTACCCTGAGGTTAAACCAGAAGAGGCAGAGGGGCCTGACCCGGGCAAGGACCATGGACTTGGTTACCTCTGGGACCATGGCCACTCCCATCCATTCTGGAGGATCCTGTTCCTTTTCTGCTATCAAACTGTTCTTAATAGAAAGAGGGAGAGATATGTTTTGGTGTCATGGGGAAGCTCTTTTGCTTTATTAGTTGGCTTTCTTAAAAAAGAAAATTCCATCCTTTCCCACCGTGTTGTTGAAAGGATGAATTTGGTGAGTGAAAGGATGAGTGAATGTGATGCGGGTGATCACAGGGTCACCTAGAGAAGGAAGAGATAGAAAACTGTCTTGAAATTCTGGTCTCTCTAATATCCACATGGTCACCTGACTTCATTTTTGGTTCGTTACTTTTAGGGTCCTGGCTTGGATAAGCTGTAAGATTATTCATTAGATGGAGCTTAAGAGGTTCAAATTTTACAAGACTCATTATTGGAATTCTTTTTACATCTTCAGTAGATTTGCTTAATTTGCCTCCAGAGGGTCATGGACTCTATTGGGAACATATTATTATAGTTTACTGGACTTTTCTTTAATTAACTCTCTATTGCTAAATCTTGTTTTTTTTTTCCTTTAAACTCAGACTTTTTAAAATTGAAGTATAATTAATTTAGTGTTGTGTTTCAATTGTACAGCAAAGTGATTCAGTTATACATATACTATGATATATATGTATAAATTCTTGTAAGATTACTTTGTAGTATAGGTTATTAAAGATATTGAATATAGTTCCCTGTGCTATACATTAGGTCCTCATTGTTTAACTGTTTTATATATAGCGATGTATATATGTTAATCTCAAACTCTTAATTTATCTTCCTACCCCCTGGCGATTGCCTTTGATAACCATAAGTTTGTTTTCTATATCTGTGAGTCTATTTATGGTGTGCAATTAAGTTCACCTGTATCATTTTTTAGATTCCACATATAAGTGATATCATATGATATTTGTCTTTCTGTGTCTGACTTGCTTCACTTAGTATGATAATCTCTAGGTTCATCTATGTTGATGCAAATGTCATTATTTCATTCTTTCTTCATGGCTAACATTCCATTACATATACGTATTCTTTATCCATTCATCTGTCAGTGGACATTTAGGTTGCTTCCATGCCTTGGCAATTGTGAATAGCGCTGCTACGAGGACTGAGGTGCATGTATCTTTTCAAATGAGAATTTTCATTGGATATATGCCCAGAAATGGGATTGCAAGATCATATGGTAACTCTATTTTTAATTTTGTAAGAAGCCTCCACACTGTTTTGCATAGTAGCTACATCAATTTACATTCCCACCAACAGTGTAAGGGGGTTCTTTTTCTCCCACCCGCTCCAACATTTATTGTTTGTAGGTTTCTTAATGATGGCCATTCTGAGCAGTGTGAGGCAATACCTCGTTGTAGTTTTGATTTGCATTTCTCTAATCTCCGTTTTGATTTGATATTCCAAATCTTAAACAAGATTCCATTTCCATTCAATAGGTGAAGAACTTCCTAAAGTTGTGCAGATCCTGAACTCTTACAAGCTTAATTCCTTATACGATTTCCCAATTCAATGATTTTAAACAATCCTTGATTTCATTCAAAAACATTTATCACCTAGGGCACCTATTGGGATCCAGGCAAAACGCTAGCTATTTGTTCTAGTTTGGGGATTGGATTTGGTTAATAGTCATGCCAAATTCCTGAATCCTTGACCCCAGATGTGCAGTTCTAAATGGCTAGATGGTCCCCAAGCCTGTTGGAAATGTGCTTCTTTTCCCTACCCTGACTCTTACTGAATGTGTGATAGCTAGTGATTTAATTAACCTTAATTAGCCTTTGTTTATCCATTTGCAAAATGATTTTTATACTTTTATTCATGTAGGAAGTATGTAACTCCTGAAGCAGTGGGTATTTTTTATAACAAGTGAAATATTCTCTATGATCTCAAGGAATCAAGCCACAGTGATAGATGAGTAAACTAGTGACTCTTCTATGGTGAAAGAAGTGTGCTGAGTTAAGTTTGCAAGGACTGCTATGGGAAAACAGAGGCCAGGAATCTCCAGGAGAGGGAGGGAAAGTGGAGTCACAGAGTCCCCAGGGAGGTGGATGTTGAATGCGGTTCTGAAGGATGAAGGTTGTTGACCAGGGGAGAAAGAGAACGTGGAGAGGATACTCCAGCCAGGGAGGACCATACCTTTAAAGAGTCTGAGCTGTGATGCAGGATGATCCTTTCAGGGAAAAAAAAAAAAAAAATGAGCAGCTCAGGATAGAGCAAAGCTTGTGAAGAAGGTAGAAAAGAAAAGCCAGGGAGATAAGTGGGAAAAGAAGAGGAAGTGTGGTCAGACTAGCAGGATAAGATTTTCGTTGTGAGGGAGAGGGAAGAACAGGGCTTTTAGGAGAGGCCTTTGGACATGTGGAGTGAGGTGGTCAGAATTCTAAGAGGTCCGCCTTCTCATCCCATAAAACCCCTCCGTGGCTCATTTATTGTTTTTGTTTTTACTTACTTAGTAGCATTTATTTTTTTTAATTTTTATTAAAGTGTATTTGATTTACAATGTTGTGCCAATTTCTGCTGTATTCCAAAGTGACTCAGTCATACATATATATATTCTTTTTCTTTTTTTAATATTATCTTCCATCATGGTCTATCTCAGGAGATTGGATACAGTTCCCTGTGCTATACAGTAGGTCATCATTGCTTATCCTTTCTAAATGTAATAGTTTGCATCTTCTAACCTCAAACTCCCAGTCCCTCCCACTCTCACCCTCCTCCCACTTCACAACAACCAGTCTTTTCTCCAGGTCTGTTGAGTCTGTGGATCTATTTCTGTTTTGTAGATAGGTTCATTTGTGAAAAGTAATTTTTGTTTGTTCGTCTTGGCCTGTGGAAGTTCCCAGGCCAGGGATTGAACCTGTGCTACAGCAGTGACCTGATCCCCTAGAGTTACAACATGGATGGGCTTGTTAATTACAGCAGGTTTCATGCTCAGGTTCATGTTACATTTAATGGAAAGGGGAGGGGATTTTACATATGTAATTAGGGTCCTAATTTTGACCTACTCATGTAAACCCTTTGGTAGGGGATTCAAAGTGAGGGAGTTCTGCTGGCCTTGAGGAAGGAGCCCATCATGCTATGAGGTGCCTTTGGAGGCTTCTCCCATAGTCAGTGTTCACATGGCAGGGGCCTGAGAGCGTCCTCTAGTGGCCAAAGAAGAGCCAGCAGGAAAATAGGAACTGCAGTCCCATCCATAGCTGCAAGGAACTGAATTCTACCCACAGCGAGTAAGTTTGGAAGAAGACTTCAGGGCTCACATGTACCTCAGGCCTGGCCCAAGCCACCTTGACTTCAGCTCGGTGTGGCCCCGAGCAGGGACCCAAATAACCTGTAATGGGATCCCGATTCACAAGAGCTGTGAGAAAATACAGGAGCTGTGTTGTTTCAAGTTGATAAATGTGTGGTTGGTTGTTACACAGCAATAGAAATCTCCCTCAAGAGGCCAGAGATGTCCTGTGCCAGGGAAATTTTTAGTGGCGTGGTGAGAAGGGCAACCAGATCATGTGTGTTGAAGAGTGAATGGAAGATGATGAACTTACAGTGAGTGGAGAAGAGTGAAATAAACAGCTTTCTCTGGATGGGATTGAAGGACCTGGGGTCTTAGTGGAAGAATGAGGCATGAAAAGGTGGGGAGATAATTGTAATTAGGAGATAGATCTGTTTATATAGATGAACCATGTACAGTGCCAGGGACAAATGGTGACGAGAGTAGAAGAAGTGGGAGGCAGGGCATCCAGAACACTGCTGGGTTGAACCTGAGAATGAGGATAGACAAAAGGAGCTTAGAAATTCCATAGTGACCCAAGGTGGCAGAGGTGAGGTACTAGATGACATTAACTGTGCTCTCAAGATTCTTACAGCAAATATCACTCGATGTTTTCAAGCCAAGTAGGCAGGAGCTATAGGTAATCTCTGAAGCTGACTCCTGTCACAGTTTGGGGTCCAGTCAGCATCCATGGCCTTCAGCTGGAACCTAAGAAGGCTGCTGGTGCAGGTTGGATGCACAATAACTAGTGATGGAGAGGTCGGAACGTACTTAGACAAGCAGAGTTCCTATGCTGGCTCTACCAACTGGTTCCTCTACCCTGGACAACTTAACATTTTAAAGCCATACTTTTCTTATCGATCTATGAAAGGAGAAAATGATGGTTAACAATTGTTAAATATTGTAAGGATTAAATAGGATCATAAATCTCGTGATCCTAACACAATTATTTATTAGTATGTATTATTCAGTTTGCCAATTAATAAGTGTTACATCCTTGTTCCCCAAGGTTCCCACATGGATGGCTGTAATGGATTCACTGAGATTATATCATAAGTACTTAATAAATATTTGCAAAATGTATCTTGAAAGAATTATAACCTAGTAGCTGTAAGGACTCTAAGAGCTCTCTGTCTGAAAAACAGTTAAGTGCTCAATAAAACCTGGCCATCATTTTGAATTGTTTGATGTCCAAATAGATCTAAGCCGAAGGTGGCATTGGCGCCATAATTGCACTAGAATCCAGGCAAATGCCATTGACACTCGGTTTTTTGCCTTTGCCATGAGACACCTGGAAGGGCCTTAGCCCCACTGGAAGAATGATGCTTTCTTGGATGTCAGGTATCTCTCTGCAAAACTCAGTTCTGCGTGGGGCTTCTGTATCAAATCAGGGCCTCCAGGAAATTTCTGGGACCCTGGACAATTCCAAGTTCAAGGACAGGAACTCACGGAGCTGGCTAGTGCAGAGCAGTTGTGCTCATTAGGGAGGTAGTTACTTAGTGCCTTCTTTAATCCCTTTCTTTGTTTTCCTTCAAATTTACCACTAGAACAGTAATGGGCAATCAACATAATTGGCTCAGCCTCAGAAACAGACATAGCCACATGTGGGCAAGAGATGCTACTTTTGTTATTTTTAATTTTTTTTTGCTTTTTTTAAAAAATGTAGATATATATAGTGCTTTGTAGAACACTTGGTATAAACAAAGAATTTTGTTGGTCATATGGGGGGATCAGGAAAAAGAAATATAAGGCACAGGCCTTGCTTATAAAGGGCTTGAGCGGGTCAGTTATGGCTCGGTGATGAGGTGGTAGAAAAATAAGACATGATCTCTGCTCTCCAGGGGCTCACAGGGTAAATAAGTTGGGTCAATAAACAGAGCACAAGCCGTGCATGAAGCAAGGATGCAATGCAGGGCTCAAGGCATTGCCCAGCAGATGGCACCCAGTGAGGCAGGATCCTGGCTTTTCCTCCTTGGGTGGTTGCTGCCTAGTGTAAAGCTGGGTGTGGCGTTCCCGTCATGGCTCAGTGGTTAATGAACCTGACTAGTATCCATGAGGACATGAGTTCGATCTCTGACCCTGCTAGGTGGGTTAATGATCTGGCATTGCCATGAGCTGTGGTGTAGGTCCCAGATACGGATCTGCTGTGGCTGCGGCTGTGGTGTAGGCTGGCAGCTACAGCTCCAATTCAACTTCTAGCAGGGCCCTAAAATAACAAAAGAAAACACACACACACACACACACACACAAAACACCTGTGTGTAATAAGAACTCAAAGTTTGCTTCTTGAGTAGCTAAGTGACTGTTCAAGTGAAAACTTGACCCAGCTGGCAGCAGGCCTGCCTCAACCTGGAAGGCATCTATGAGCATTGTTCCTGGATGCCAACATAGGTCTGTTTTCTCTCCAAGACTGTGGTGCTGTCAAGAGTCTTTGATGCCCGGTTTCGGAAAGGTCACTTGGCAACGGCTTATCAGAGATGCTGATGGGAGGAGATGCCTGATGTCTCTCCTTCTTGGATAAGCAACTTTGGAAGCAGGGAGCGGGTGCCATTCCCCAGGTGCTGGTGGAAGACTGGGCAGGCCACCAGCAGCTGTTCAGAGAAGAGAAAGGCAGCTTCATTCAAAAGGCTATCAGGGTTTGGCAAGGAGGCTCCAATCAGTAGGCTTCCTAGGAAGCGTAATTGTTATGCAAATAAGCCACAGCTTTTTTCTCAGCCTGGGAACAGGGATCTCAGCTCTGGGCCCAGGAGAACTCTGGCACGCATCCCACCCTAGGGGTTGGCTCAGCTGTCTGGATGCTGGGTTTATGATGAACGGGTTTCTTAAAGCTGACCATTGGAGGGAAGCTGATTCTTTTTTTTTTTTTTTTTTTTTTGGTCTTTTCAGGGCAGCATCAGCAGCATATGGAAGTTTCCAGGCTAGGGGTCGAATCGGAGCTGCAGCTGCTGGCCTGAGCCACAGCTATAGTAATGCCAGATCCTAGGTACATCTGTGACCTATACCACAGCTCATGGGAACGGCAGATCCCAGACCTACTGATCGAGGCTGGGAATCCACATGGATCCTAGTGGGTCCATTACTGCTGCGCCGCACTGGGAACTCCAGAAGCTGATTCTTTAAAAAAATGAAAATATATGCGTTTAATAAGGTGGTCAAGACCTGAGTTTTTACTTTCTGCCTGAAAATATCACAGACAATATTAAAGCTGGATGCGGTCTAGGGATTGCCAGCAGTCCAAACACCTCATGTTTTAGAGAAGTGGGTCCAGAGTGGCAAAGTGATTTGTCTGAAGAACACGGCGTTCTGGCCTCCAAGTTCAGTGTCATTCTACATCGTACCCAGCCTCCCTTAAACCTGTGTGGCTGCAACACATTCTGTTTTTTCTTGAACCCTTTGTCTTCTCTTTCACTTTCTTTTCTTGTCCAATACATTTCTATCATAAAGGAATCGGGACGATTCTTGGACAGATAAGATGTCTTATTTTATTCTCAAGAAGCCACAGGCAAGACAAACACACAAATACCTGCAGTAGTTAAGTAGAGAGAGGAGGCAGGGACAGGGAGAGGGGGCTGAGGGGAGAGAGTCATCACACACCTTAGGAAGAAACAGAAAAACTTCAGGGGGCAGAGGGTATTATGAAGGAGACTTTACATTTTAACAGAGACCAGGGAGGGAGCTAAGACACAGGAGCTGGTGGGATTAGCAGTGGCAGCAGCTTAGACAGGGCTCCTGGGAGGAGAAACAGCACCTGAATTTACCTGGAAGGTGGCAGAGAGGCCGGTGAGGATAAAGGCATGTACAGAGCAATGAAATCAGGGCTGAGTCTTGGCACAACTTCATGTGGAGAAGGAATGGGAAGCTGAGACTCTCCATTGCCTGAGAGGGGATCTTGTACAAGCAACTTGAACTTTAAACCTTGATTTTTTTCCCTACTTGTAAGAGTGTTGTGAAGATAAAATATGATAAAACGATGAAACAACTAACACAGCACTGAGCACTTGACGTGCCTTCAATAAAAGTGAGTTTCAATTGTACCTTCATTACCTTGGTTTGGTTTCCCTGAAGCCTGGCTTAGCTCTCATGGATTTCTATTCATTCTTATTTGGTGGTGTTACTTAATTTTACTTTTTTTTGTTTGGTCTTTTTGCCTTTTCTTGGGCTGCTCCTGAGGCATATGGAGGTTCCCAGGCTAGGGGTCTAATCAGAGCTGTAGCCGCCAGCCTATGCCACCAGAGCCACAGCAATGTGGGAACCAAGCCACGTCTGCGACCTCCACCACAGCTCATGCCAACGCCGGATCCTTAATCCTCTAAGCAAGGCTAGGGATCAAACCCGCAACGTCATGGTTCCTAGTCGGATTCTTTAACCACGGAGCCATGACAGGAACTCCACTTAATTTTACTTTTAACTCTCTTTCTTGAATTGGCGAAGTCCAAGTTCACTTCAGAAACCAAGACTGTAATAGTCACTGTCTTTTTGGTTTCCCTTTAAAAAATCTCTTTTCTAATTATTCTTGGATATAACCATCAGTCTAATTTCCCTGAAGCTATTCTTCAGCCAGTAGTCAGTTGTCAAGTGCTTACAAATGTGCATATTGGGGGGCGGTGGGAGAGGGGTGGGTTCCTTTCTGTGCTCCTTATACAAAGTCCACCACCCTCCCTCAGGCAGTCAGGACCCTCTCCCCTCTCTCACCAGCCCACCTTACCCCTCCCAGCTCTCTCAAATGTCTCTGTGGGTATGCCAGGCATTTTCAGTTTGCCTATGGATGCCGTGGATACATATACAGTTATTATCCTCTGCAGCTTTGCCCTCCATCCTCCAAGGCAGACAGGACTCAGCCATACAATCCCATCTCCATCATCCTGGGTGTTGCCATGACCACTGCCTGGCCTAAGTCACAGTGTTACGCTATTAGGTAGAACAAACCACATCTAATCGTTCCCCTACATCCTACCTGTCTCCGGGTTGCTATGAGATTTAACATACTTACTGGGCTAAAATCTTCTCCATTCCCTGGGTGTCCTCCCTCTACCTGGCTCTGTGCAAGGCACAAAATAAATGCCTAACACAGGCTTGTGACATAAAGCGAGTCACTGTACACCTCAGCATTTACAGCAGGGACATGGTAAATTGCAAGGAAACCCTGGGGCCCATGTTCTGAGTTCCAGGCAGAGTTTGGGGATGTATCATTTACCAGATTCTCTCTCACCTGTGAACTGAGCAGAGCTGGTCCAGACCCCATCAGGGGAGAATAGAGATGGAAATGTACATGCTTCTTTTAGAGTCAATTTTCTGCCTATAGTATGCACTTAAAAATTAAATTTGCTAAAGGCGCTTCAAGTACATCCCTGGCTAACACTTCATTATAAGGTACTTATCAGTAATAAATCCACAGCGCCTATGTTGTTGGTTTTTTTAAATAGAAAACAAGAACTCCTTAGAACAAATAAAAACACCTGGCTTTGTTCCCACCCTATAACTATTTCTGTTCTAGAGGAAAGAAGTCATTTCTAATTGAATGGATTAAAGATGTCAGACTACAATTAATATAGCATTTTTAATAATCACATAAAATGCCAAGCTTTTCCATAATTCCTTTTGCAGGAATTTAATATAGACTGTAATTAAGAGAATAAGGGGGGTTTCCAGCTGACATTCTATGTCAAGTTTTGATCATCCAGGTAGGAGCTCTCTGGCTTTCTTTTCCTACTTCTGGATCATCGCTAGCTGGTGGTGAAACTTCAGGAAATATCGTGCCTGCTCCTGGACCTATTCTCCACCCAGCATCCTGCCTGTCAGCAGAAACAAATTTTCTTAAAGTGCCCACATCTTCCCCAGACTCGGTGTTTGGTGTATAACTGTTGTCTTAGTCCCTTAATGACATGTGACACAATGACTAAGACTCATGTTTCAAAATTCTCCCTGCCTTCACTCTGAATGACTAGTCTCCCTCCCACCTGTGTAATCTTTCAATCTCCTTCTCCATTAGCCCATTAGCCTACCCTCCCTTCTGGCTTCTCCTTAATATTGGTTTCTCTAAGTTTCTCTCATTAAACACATCCAGTCTCATGACCTCAGATGTTACTTCCATTCTGATGAAGTCCACATCCCCAACTCCCACATTTTTCTAGAGTGCAGGGACCTTAGGCAAGCATTTATTCTAGTGGGAGACACAATACGTGTCTTAATGCATAAATACACAGAGGACCACACAGTACGCCAGGTGGCAAGACAAGGTGGGGAAGGGGTGGGAGAACGTGGGAGGGTCCTTCACAGTGAGAGATGCTGCCCAGCCTGGAAACCTCCTGACAGAGCCAGTCACGTGGTGTCTGAGGACCAGCTTCTCAGGAAGACAGAGCTGCAGCCTTGAGGCAGGAGTGTGCTGGGCAGGGTCGGGGGGGGGGGTGGGGAGGGGGGAGGCAGCCGGCTCAGGACCAAGGGAGTGGGGGCTGGTCTGGAGATCTGACAGGAGGAGAGACTAGAGAGGATGAGGAGCCAGATCTTGTGGGACTCTGCTCCGGGTGGAGGGTCTGGGGTGGATTTGTGACATCACCTGACTTGTTTTAAACAGATAGTCCCTGCCACTGTTCTGAGAACCTATTATAGGGCAGACATAGCCCAAGCAGGGGGAGGTCCAGAGGCTTACACAGTGAGCTGGGTGAGAGATGAAAGTGGTTTAGGGCAGGTTGGCCTCCATGGGGGTGACCAGAAGGGAGGGACCTGAATGTATTTTGAAGGTAGACCAGCATCATTTGCTGTTGGATTGTGTGTGAGGTGTGAAAGCATTCGAATCAAGGATGATTCCAAAGTTTTGGTTCTGGACCATTGAAAAGATCAAGTTGACATTTACTGAGATGGGAAATATGCGAGATGCAAGTTTGAAATGAGAAAAAAATAAAGTATTTGGGCCTGGACTCTTCAAATTCAAGATGTTTACCAGAAATCCAAATTGAGAGGGTGAAGGAGCAGAAGAATATTTAATTCTGGAATTTGGAAAAAAAGATGTCTATGTGTAATTTGAGGCATAACACAGCAATGATACTTAAAACCATAGGTCTAGATGAGGTCACCAGAGGAGAGCAGGTAGGTAGAAAACAGGTTCAAGGACCCATGCCTCAAATCTCCTTAGTTACAAAGCCTTGTCAATCTGACCCCCGAAACATCTTTTATGAACACCTTCTTCAGGATCTTCATGCCTCCAGGGGTCCCATTTGCATTACATCCTATGTAAAGGGAAGCTCCCCAGTTCACAAGGCCATGAAGGGGGCCTACTTTGCAGGCTTCTGACCCTGCTTTGCAGCTGGTCCCGACTACTGATCTCTCCATGGTAATGTCAGAGTGACTATTTTAATCCCAAATTTAATCATGTCCACCTTTGCTTTCTGAAAAACTACAGTGGCTTCTTGCTTAGTAGACATTAAATGTCAAGTTCTTTTAACGCCTTCCTGGGCTTGGCTCAAACCATTTCCCTACCTTCATCTCCTACCCCACCACTCTTTTTTCACCAGCTACTGGCCTTTCTTTGTACCCCCTCTGCCTGCCAAAGTAGGGCAGGAGTCCCAGTTATGCCTCCTGCTTCCGGCATTCATTTCTGCCACCACCAGCCTGGCAAAGCCATTTCTCCATCCCTTCTGCCTCTGCTGAGTCGCTCCATATCCACAAAGCATTTGTGGCTCAGCTCAACCCCCACGTCTTCCACCAGGATTCCAGTTGTACGCTGGCCCTTTTCAGCTCTTCATCAACTGGGTATCATTTTGTGATCCCTCTGGGGACTTCCTCAGCACATCTACTGTCTCTCCAAGATTATAAGCTCCTTTAGGGCAAGAAACTCTACCACATTTCTTTCTACACATCAGAGCATGAAGCAGTGGTGAGGCATCTGAATAAACACTTCTTTGAACTGAATTAAATATATTGAATCTGTTTCCTATTTTAACAAGTTCATAGATCAGATAGGTTACCGAAGACTCCCATACATGCTCTAAATAATTCTGTCTGCCATTGTTGGTACGGCCGTTCCCACTGGTCCTAAATATCTCTTCTTTATATTCACACTTTAAGGACTAGAAGATGTAGCTTCTGCCAAAATGTATTTATAAGAATATGAAAAAATATGGACACGAGTGTGAATGTGTGACTTTATGTGTAGCGAGAGTGACACATGAGCTCTCATGATTTGGGAAATGCAGATGAATAGACAGCTATCTATGAACTAAATTTAGGAAGGAGCTGGCCTGGGCCCAGTCTCTGGGTATTTGGGGGTATTATTTAGATGTTATTGAACAGTTGAGAATGTGGCTCTGAGATCCAACAGAGAAAGAGAGAGCTCTTCCTTAGGAGGCCAGGGCAGGGAGAACAAAGCAGCTGTAAATAGCTCACCAATCAGTGCTTCCTATTTTGAATCAGTGTTTCCAACAAGCAAAAAACAAAAACAAAAACAAAAACAAAAAAAAACAATGCTCTTCATAAACAGAAATGACTAACATCCGTGGAGCCTGACAATCTACAAAGCACTTTCACATTTATTATTTTATTAGCCACACCGACTACCTTGCAAACAAAGAGGAGAGATGGTAATCCCAGTTCTGCAAATGAGAGAATGAAAAGCCTCAGATACTGGAAGGTCGGTCCAGTGTCAGCCTGGCTGAATGCAGAAGATCAAGGATGTGGGACAAGGGTCTTCAGACTCACCGTCCAGCGCTTTCTGCAAGGCACGATGTTGCTCCTCGAACAATGAAGATGTCACAGAGTCTAGATGGCCTCATCTCCAGATTCTGCCTCTTCTCTCCTTTCTCCCCTTTGAGATAAGGAATTCCGTGGAGATCCTCACTCGCTCACATATTTGGCAGCAGAGTGAGAACAATGCTTTTTTTTTCCTTGAACTTTAAAAGGTAATTTAATAAATAAATGAAAAATAAACTGAGAAGAGTAGCTGAACCAGGTCTTCTGTTTCTAATAGAATCATAAATGCCAGAAAGTGCTGGGAATGATTTATTATCCTGTTATTGCAAGTGACTGGGAAGCTTTCAATGGAGTCCTGGCTAATTTCTAGCAGCTGCATTAAATCAGAAACTCTATTAGCTATTATAAAATCATCATCCCGTTTTCCTGCAAATCAACTTGAACACCTGATGGGAATTTAGAGCTGTTTGTTACTATATGTTCTAACCTCATCCTTGGCCCCCAGGAAGGAAATAAACACAAGTCAGAGGTGGCACGGCGTTGGACACATCAACTCTTAGGGCTTAATAAATGACTGTCAGCTTTCTAATGGGCGCACTTCTTGATGGAAGAAATAGCTTCCCTCACAAACTTCATGAAGAGAATGGGACATCGACAAATTTTACATTTGCCCTTCTGCCTCGCTCTACCCAGCCTTCCACCTAAATCCAGCCTCCATCCACCCCTTGGAAGAGCAGAATGGAGAAGCAACTGCATATCAATCAGCTGGAATTTGCTGACACCTCTTCCTTTCCTTCTGATTTTCACAATAGAATATGCCTCCGAGGACGCACTCTCCTATGACCAGGTCAGTAATACTTTATGCTGGACAAGTAGTTGAGATCACTAAGTCTTATATTTCAGGAGAGAGCTGGCAGGATGGGTTAGGGGCGATCTGATGGGGGAAAGCAGAGAAGCCACTGCCTGGAAGATGAGATGTGTGTTTGTGCAGATCCTAGGGTAGGGGAAGCTAAGCCGAAGGAAGAGGGCCCACTGCTGGGAGCAGGAACTATCTTGCCAGGTGGACTAAAGGAGAATTCTCAGAGAGGAGTTCCCGTTGTGGCACAGCAGAAACAAATCTGACTAGGAACCATGAGGTTGTGGGTTGGATCCCTGGCCTCACTCAGTAGGTTAAGGATCCGGTGTTGCGTGAGCTGTGGTGTAGGTCACAGATGCAGTTTGGATCTGGTGCGGCTGTGGCCGGCAGCTATAGCTCTGAGTTGACCCCTAACCTGGGAACCTCTATATGCCTTGGGTGCAGCCCTAAAAAAAAAAAAAAAAAGAATTCCCATAGAAATACATGCCACAGGTCTTAGGTCTTAGTACTGGATTGCAGATAGAAAATGTGGTTTCTTGCCTGAAAACCTGGATGGACACCCAGGCTGGAGAACTGGAGTGAATTAAAGGTATCTTAAACCATTACTGTACAGCATGGGGAACTATACCCAATCCCTTGGGACAGACCAATACGGAAGAGAAGAAAGGAATGTTTCTATATGTAAGACTGGGGTCACTTTGCTGGACAGCAGAATTTGGTACAACGTTATAAATCACCTACACTTTAAAAATGTAAAACAAAAAAATCAAGGCCATCCTACATTTTTTATTGTTATGATGAGTTTCTGTTCCTATATACTTGCTTCACACGATCCCCCCTGGTTGTCTTTGTAGTTGTGTCTTCTCTACCTGAAATTATTTTTCTCCAAAACTTCACAAAATGACATTGATCAAATGTCATTTCATCTGAGAGGATTTCCATGACCACACAATTGAAAGTAGAATTTCCATCACTTGTTATTCTCTTACCCTGCTTTAGTTTTCTTCAGAGCATTTAGCACCTGCTATCATTCTATTTTGTTCTTATCTTTTATGCTTTACTTGGATGGGCCTGAGTTTATGAGAAATCAGCTCGCTCTGCTGCGTCCTTAACAGTGCACATCTTCTCAGCTGAGTCTCGGAGGAAGCTGGGTTCTTCCAGGCTTGGAATTTGGTGAAAAGGTTCTGATGAAAAGAGTAACAAGCAAGGGACTTTGAGGTGATGGATCAAGCGGAACAACAGACTGTGAAACCCAGGCTGGTTCAGAAGGGAAATGAAGAGACTTTCCTGAGAAAGTAGAGAAACTTGGGACTGGGGTGCCAAAGTGGTCAAAGATGTTTAGGAGGGCTAGTTGGACAGGCACCTGGCCGGAGAGGGGATCCTTTTAATTTTATTTATTTATTTATTTATTTTAGGTTCCCAGGTTAGGCGTCCAATCATAGCTGTAGCTGTTGGCCTACACCACAGCCATAGCAATGCAGGATCCGAGCCGTGTCTGCACCCCACACTACAGTACACCACAAGGCCAGATCCTGAACCCACTGAGTGAGGTCAGGGATCAAACCTGCATCCTCATGGATTCTAGTCAGATTCATTTCCACTGAGCCACGATGGGAACTCCTGAGAGGGAATCATTTTATAAAAGTGGGGATATTTGGGTTAGTGGTTTGGGCGGGGAGTGAGTCTATTTTCTGACAAGGTCCACCTGCTCAGAGCCAGGCTGGCATCACACAGTTCATAAAGTGCCTTAGAATGAGGACAGCACTTGCCTTAAAATTTAGGCCAGAACTGAGCCCAAAGTGGGGGGCGAAGTGGCCTCTTCCAGGAGGAGAGAACAGTTGCCAAGGCAGGCTTGGCCCTTGTGGACAAGCTGATTAAAAGCAAACAAGCAGCAAACACAAAACAGTCATACTTGCTGGCACTGGTCACAGCAGAGGGACGGCTGGCAGTTCAGGGCCAGGCTAGGGCCATGTGAGGTTCTTAGACCTGCAACATCCAGAGGTTCCTGATCCCTAGTTCCAAGTGGTAGGTGGCTCTGGGGAGTGAAAGGTGCTCTTTCCTGTCAAAGGAAGCATGTGACACTGGTGACCAACCTCCAATCTACGTAGGGTCTGAGCACTTGGCGCCTCCAGCAGAGGGAGCAGAGGGCTGCGGTTCCCCATGAGGACGGCGGAGCTTGTGGAGAACAAGGCAGGCCTGGTCCCAGTCCTATTTTGTTCAGCAGCAAACAATTCTTGTCTGAAAGGCTGTCCTCAGCCACGGCAGAGATGATTGCAGAGAGGGGAGACGGAAATGGAGGACGAAGACGTGAAGAGGAAAATGTCACCATTTTCAAACGCCATATTATTTGACAGTTTCTCTTTATGTTGCAACAGCTGCTTAACATGACAAACGATGGCTTTAATAAAAACGCACACGAGAAGATGCAGCAGGAGAAAATGAATAATGGAGCTTTCTCCCCTGACATCCACCCAGCAACAAGCAGGACTTTGGGAACGGTGCATTGCCAATGACTTGCCGACACCCCCTGGGTGGCGCTTGGCCCTTGTGTCGCTCAGGGTCCAGCTGCAGAGAGCTGGTTTTATTAGAGAGGTACTGAGTGCGGGACATGAAATGGCTTGCCCATTCATTGAGAGGGATGGCAAATCCAGTTGAACGTTCAGAAAGGCACACCCCAGCACTGGGGCCACCGAGAGATGGCTACTTTACGAAGAAGCAGCTGCCCCTATTCCCAGTCAAATCCACCAAAATTGGAAAGCCACTGCTGTCAGGAGCCTACTCTTTGGGAAGCTGCCTTGACCAGGAAGCCCCACCAGGATTACCTAGGGGACCAGCACCTACATGCCTGTTCCTCTCCCTGTCTCTGGGTATCTGAGAGAGCAAGTATATGGACCCATGAGTCCCTGCTGATGTTGTCCCTGAAGAAGCAAGTGCCTCAGTGATCACTGAGAGGTGCAGCCGCAGCGGTGGCGGCAGGATGGCTCTTGTGCCTGTGACTGAAGGGCAGAAAGTCTCACACGAGGTGTAGGGGCTGGGTCAGGACTGGTGAGATGTGGTCATTTTAAGATCCCACAAATCCAGGTTTGGGGATAGATGGTAAGCCCACCTGGTGTGCTTTAGAGGAGGGGGGATGGAGAGTAAGGAAGAGGGTGGGGAAAGTGAGGGGGCAGCCACAGGGCAGCCTGTCCTCGCATAGGACCATGATGGGCAGGCCCTCCCTGGAGTTCGCATAACCACATGTCTGCACAATTTACTTACTACTTGTCATCTCTGCCCAGTCACCTAAAGGGTCAGAGCTCAGCCTCTGAATGTTCTACAGAGGGGTTATTTCAGGCCACCATTCCGAAGTCGAAGTGGCACATAAAAATATTTTATTCGTATTATAAAGAGGTAGAAGTGGCAAGGTAAGAAAAGCTGCAATCTAACATGAGCACACAGAAGACCCAGGAGTTGGGGGAAGGGGGAGGCTGAACATATGGAGTCCAGGGAGCTCCCAGTCTCACTTAAACACAATGAAGTCACGAAGGTCTGCTCTCCTTTATTTTAGCGCACTAAGGATATGAGCATTTAGTTAGTGGAAAGGAACAAAATAAGCGGGGAAATGGCACAGCAAGCAGCGTTTCAGCCATTGGGGAGTTTTACTCAATATTCACTCTTCACCTACCATGTGCAAGTTATCATAATGAGGGAAATGATATTTTGTCTGTGTCCTCAAGGGAATTAAGACACACATTGATCTTGTCAGAGCCATTACTAGGAAGAGTTTAAAAGATGGAGTTTTTCAGCTTGCCTTCTTTCTCAACATCTAGGAGAAAAAACTTCTTTATCACAGCTGGTCACTAGGTGTACAGGGTTAAAAACCCCGAGTACTGTGCTGTAAGGAATGGAAAGAAAAAATAGACTGTGTCACTGCACCCAAGGAGTTGACAGTCTTTTTGAGGAGCTAGAATACACCAAGGAAATAGCAGTACACATTTTGATTGGCAAAGACGTAGCAGAATATAGAGCACAAAGAGGTGCCTTCCTAACTGCCAAAGGAAGGTACACAGGGTAAATGCTATAGCAGCTAAGAGACAGGAAGGGACCCTTTGGTTTGGAGTGCTGGGGGATGTTTTTATAGTGGAGCTAAGATTGAAGCTAAATCTTCAAGGAAGAGCAGAACTGACTATGACATAAAGCAATAGGAAGATTATCCCAAGGAGGGGAAACAATGTAGGAAAAAGCATAGATGGGAGACACATGTGATGTTTACCTGAAATGAGGGTTTTTAGCATACTCATGGGGAAATGATCTCATTAAAAACAACACACTTAATAGCTGGCAGGAAAAGTTGTGTTCTTATTATAAAGATCCATGGGTGCCAAGACAAATAATTTGAAATATGTCCTGTAGGCATTGGATATTAACATTCCAAAGGAGATCAATTTGATATTGCCTAAAATTAAGTGTATATAATTGTGATTTTCAGGTCCATAACAGGTAGATCTCTTTTTAAATTGAAGTAAGAACTAGTTTTATTTGTGTGTTTTAACTTTCCTCCTCTTTGTATTTTTAACTGTATGATTCTCTATATTAATATTATGTGAATTATATATATGATATTAATATTAATAAACAATGTAATATACTTGAAAAAGTATTACATGTTATATACAAGCACCCCCCTGAGAGTGCTTATGTCTTAAGCAAGTCACCTCCAGATATGAATAAAATGTTTTTATGTGCTTATATAAATATGTCTGGAGAATTTTTCAAAAATAAGATAAACGCGAAAGGGAAAAACATTTTGGGACCAGGATGGATGTAAAAAGAAGGTGCTTTGGAGTTCCCGTCGTGGCGCAGTGGTTAACGAATCTGACTAGGAACCATGAGGTTGCGGGTTCGGTCCCTGCCCTTGCTCAGTGGGTTAAGGATCCGTCGTTGCCGTGAGCTGTGGTGTAGGTCGCAGACGTGGCTTGGATCCCATGTTGCTGCGGCTCTGATGTAGGCTGGCAGCTACAGCTCCGATTCAACCCCTAGCCTGGGAACCTCCATATGCCGCGGGAGTGGCCCAAGAAATGGCAAAAAAAGACAAAAAAAAAGAAAAAAAAAAGAAGGTGCTTTGATACACCTGCCCCTTAAAGATGTAGGGTGAGAGACACAAAGAACTAGAAAGCATAAAGGAGGGAAATGGGAAAAAAAAAAAAAAAAAAAAGGATTTCCTGTCTTGGTGTAGTGGAAATGAATCTGACTAGGAGCCATGAGGTTGAGGGTTCGATCCCTGGCTTCAAACAGTGGGTTAAGGATCCAGCATTTCTGTGAGCTGTGGTGTAGGTCGTGTTGCTGTGGCTCTAGTGTAGGCCAGCAGCTGTAGCTCCGATTAGACCCCTAGCCTGGGAACCTCCATATGTCTCGGGTGCAGTCCTAAAAAGACAAAAAGACAACAACAACAAAGAAGAGGGAAATGGACAAGTCACATACAAGTAAACAAGAAAATAAAACAAGTCCCGGGGTAAATCAGCATCTAAAGTTGCTATTGTACTATGTAAAATACTCAGTTATCACCAAAAAAAAAAAAAAAAAATTATGAGACATGATTAACAAAGCATGGCCCATACAAGGAAAAAATATAAGCAACACAAATTATCCATGAGAGGGCCCAGATGTTATATTTAATAAAGAATTCAAAGCAGCTATTTTAAATATGCTCAAAGAACTAAAGAAAACGAGGCAAAAAGAAGTAAAGGGAGGTGTTATCACAATGTCTCAGGGAATAGAAAAGATAAATAAAATAGGAAAATTGTAAACAACAAAACCTAGTGGTAATTCCGTTTTTCAAAACTATTATAACTGAAATAATTTTTTTTTTACTGAAAAAAACCTCAACAGTAGATTTCAAGTGGAAAAAAAATCATTGTACATGGACATATATTTATAGAAATTATACAATCTGAAAAAAAAATGAAGAAAAATGAGCAGAGTTTAAAGAAATCTGGGACCATTTGGCATACCAATATACCTGAGCTGGGAGTCCCAGAAGGAGAGGGGAGAGGAAAAGGAGTAGAAAAAAATAGTAGAGGAAATAATGGCTCAAATCTTTTAAAAATGATAAAAACATTAATCTACATAGCCAATAAACTCAAACTCCAAGTGTGACAGATATAAAGAGATCCACACCCATGCACATCGTTGTAAAAATGTTGAAAGACAAAGAAATCAGAAAGAAAAAATGATTATCACATAACTTTTCATTTCAAATAATGAAGGACGTGAGACAGTAAGGTGACATATTCAAAGTGCCTTTTTAAAAAAAGAAGTTCAACCTAAAATTTATATCCAGCAAACCTAACATGCGAAAACAAAGGTGAAATAAAGATGGTCCTAAATATAAAAACTGAGAGACTAAGGAGTTCCTGTTGTGGCGCAAAGGGTTCCGTGGCCTCTCAGGAGCACTGGGATGTAAGTTCAATCCCCGGCCTAGCTCAGTGGGTTAAGGACCTGGTGTTGCCAAAGCTAGGGCTTAGGTCACAACTGCTGCTCAGATCTGATCCCTGGCCTGACAACTCCATATGCTGCAGGGAGGCTGAAAAAGAAAAACAGAAAAAAAATCAAAACCGAAAATAAGCAAACAAAAAACTGAGAGACTCCATTGCTTGCAGATTGCCTTACAAAAGGATATTCTTCAGACTGAAAGCAAGTGACTCCAGACAGTGAGGCAAATCTACACATAAAAGCAAACATCTCTGATAAAGGTAATTATGTAATTATCAAAGGCAATATAAATGTCTATTCCTTCTTTCTTCCAGTAACTAATACAAAAAAATCATACAAAACAATATGAATGTAACTATATTCTCATGACCATAACATGTAAAAATGTAATATCCTTAAAAATAAGAGCCTAAAAAATAATAATAAAAATAGCCTAAGTGGTCAGTGGGAGCAAAGCTGTGTTGGTGTAAGAGAGTGACTCAAACCCACAAGAACAAATAAACAGAACAAGAAATAGTAAATTAAATAGTTAATACAGTAAACTTTATAAATATATACATGCTCTTTTACCCTCAGGTTCTACAAAAGTCAGAAAATTAATTATAATAATGATTTATAACAATGTATTGGTTTGTAAGTTTTACAGATATAATACGTATAAGACTAATAGCACAAAAATTGGGAATAGGGAGTAGATCTATAGAGAAGTAATTTTTCTATATCTCCCTGGAATTAATTGTATAAATGTGAAGCAGATTCTCATAGAGTGTATATGGTGAGCTCTAGAGCAATCACTAATATTTCAAAAAAAAAAGTATAGTGGAACTCATGAAAGGAATTGCTATACTAAAAAATATTTACTTAATGGGAAAGAAAACGGTAAAGGTGAACTAGAAGAATGAAAAAGAAGAAGACACATAAACAACAAAAAATGTAAATCTAAATTTATCAATAAAATTAAATTAAATGTGAATATATTAAATAATCCAGTGAAAGGGCAAAAACTGTTAGACAATAAAAATCAAGAACCAATCATATGCTATCTAGGAGAGATACGCATTAGAAACAAATGGAATAAAAGTAAAAACATGGAAAATGTATACAATGCAAATAGGAATAAAAAAGCTAGAATGGCTATGGCACAAAATAGACTTTAAGAGAAAACAAAAAATATTATAGATTGAGGGATATTTTAAAGTGATAAAGGACCAACCCATCAGGAAACTATAAAAATTAAAAGTATGTATATATATAATCACAGAGCTATAGAATACATAAAGCAAAAGCCGACATACTTAATGGAGAAATGAATGATTCAGTAATAATTGTTGAAGACTTCATAACTCATTTGGAATAATAGATATAAAATTAGGCAGAAGATCCACAAAGAAAAAAGATGTGAACAAACAATACTATCAACCAATAGGAACTAACAGGTATCAATGGAACACTCAGTTCAACCACAGAGGGGTAAGGATTACTCCCAAATACACACAGACCAAATATACACCATTTCTGTAAAGAAATGATTGAAGGTCACCCTTGGTGCTTTTGACCAGCTACATTTATTGTGAGAATTGCTTTTTTGTGGTCCTACAAAGGACCTCAGGCACAGAGATGCTGAAACAAGCAGGAAATCATCTGGATTGCACTGAAATGGTGGGTCCCAAGTGTGTGGATAGGGCACTCGCAGTTTTGCTACAAGTTGAGAGGAAAGGTCATGACTTAAAATCATTAACATATGGACTTCCTTTACCATGGATTTGGACCATGTGTTAAGAACATAAAGCTTTTTTTTTTTTTTTTTTTTTTCCCACTGTACAGCAAGGGGGTCAGGTTATCCTTACATGTATACATTACAATTACAGTTTTTCCTCCACCCTTTCTTCTGTTGCAACATGAGTATCTAGACAAAGTTCTCAATGCTATTCAGCAGGATCTCCTTGTACATCTGTTCTAAGTTGTGTCTGATAAGCCCAAGCTCCCGATCCCTCCCACTCCCTCCCCCTCCCATCAGGCAGTCACAAGTCTCTTCTCCAAGTCCATGATTTTCTTTTCTAAGGAGATGTTCATTTGTGCTGGATATTAGATTCCAGTTATAAGTGATATCATATGGTATTTGTCTTTGTCTTTCTGGCTCATTTCACTCAGTATGAGATTCTCTAGCTCCATCCATGTTGCTGCAAATGGCATCATGTCATTCTTGTTTATGGCTGAGTAGTATTCCATTGTGTATATATACCCCATCTTCCTAATCCAATCATCTGTCGATGGACATGTGGGTTGTTTCCATGTCTTGGCTATTGTGAAGAGTGCTGCAAGGAACATGTGGGTGCACGTGTCTCTTTGAAGTAGAGTTTTGTCTGGATAGATGCCCAAGAGTGGGATTGCGGGGTCATATGGAAGTTCTATGTATAGATTTCTAAGGTATCTCCAAACTGTTCTCCATAGTGGCTGTACCAGTTTACATTCCCACCAACAGTGTAGGAGGGTTCCCTTTTCTCCACAGCCCCTCCAGCACTAAGAACATAAAGCTTTTTGATGTGAACATTTCGTGAAACTGGTAAAATCCTGGTGATCTCCATGGTTGCTGTGTAGAGATTTCTTCTATTGACCTTTTGGTGCAATTGACAAAGACATGTAAATGGAAACACAAGCATGTGTGAAGCACAGACCCTCATCCCCAGCATGTGGACATCCCCTACTCTATCCCCTAGAGTCTCTCCTCCAAACGTGGATTTCTCCTCTCAAGCCCCCCATGCTTTCTCATGTTCTTCAACGATGATCTTGATTCCCATGACTACAAAAACCAACAAAAACCAGAAACCACCAAGCAAAAATTATTTCGATTTCCATTGATCCATTTAATATAAAATTGAGTTTTTTGGATGTTTGTTTATTAAGCAGCACCCTTGGGAGGGGAAGGAAGTAAATGGAGCTGAGCTACAGTGTGGAACCAGCAGCTTCAGCTGACCTCACAAAGCATTCTGGAGCCCCAAATCGCTTGGCTTTTAAACTCCAGTTCAGCCAGTCATTGGGTGAGGGCCTCCCTGTGAAGGGTAAGACTTCATACGAGGCAGTTTCCTGCAGCTGAGTTATCTCCAAAGGGGTCGCGGATGCTCCCTGTAGCAGGACAACCCTCCCAAATCCTGCATTAGAAGGTGGTTTGCATAGCACATTTACAAATCTGTCATAGCTCACCTGATGCCACGCAGACCCATTTCTTCATGTGTGTTGAGAGACCCGTGTCTTCAGGACTCCAGTGGGGTGTTCTTCCCCAAAGAAACTTAGAAGAGGAATGTTAGTGGGATGAACAACTGTTCCCAACTCTGCAGCTGTTTTGGGGACCAAAACTGAAATTCAGCATCTTCTTCCTCTGCTTTCCACTTGGATACCCTCACCATCAGTGGTCCCTCTGCTGCTCTCCATGGCACCTGGGGTGTAAGTGAGGCTGTCATGTTCCCAGCTTTTCTCAGGTGAGGGCTGCTGCAGCATCCACCCCTTGTCACCACCAAGAGAGAGAGGGTAAGTGGCACCAAGTGGGTCACTTGGATGCCATGTACGGCTGCTCTGCTCTGCTGTGAAACTCTGCATATTTCCTCTTTTTTATAACCTCCTTGCTGCTTGTTCCCTCTCCTCTGACTACAGATACACTTAAATTCCAAAACATGTTAAAATCTAAGCACACGTTAGCGATGGCGATAAGAAAGTTCTCTCAGCAACCCTCATTCCCAAGTACTTCTATTTCTTTCTGTTTCTTTTATTGTAAAACCACTGACTGAGTAGTCCAGATGTTCTTTTTTTCATTTTTTAAAGTTTTATTGAATATAGTTGATTTACAATGTTTGATAATTTCTGCTACACAACAAAATGATTCCGTTATACATGTACGCACATCCATTCTTTTTCAGATTCTTTTCCAATACAGAGCATCACAGAATATTGGGTATAGTTCCCTGTACTATACAAGAGGTTGCTGTTGGCCAATCATTCCATATATCACAGGGTGTACATGTCAATCCCAAACCCCCTGTCCATCGCCAACCCTCCTGTCCATTTTGGTAACCGTAAGTTTGTTTTCAAAGCCTGCGAGTCTTTTTCTGTTCTGCAAATAAGTTCATTTGTATCCTTTATTTTAGATTCCACATATAAGTGATATCATATGATGTTTGTCCTTCACTGTCTGACTTCACTTAGTATGAGAATTTCTAGTTGTATCCACATTGCTGCAAATGACATTATTTCATTCTTCTTATGGTTGAGTAATAGTTCATTGACTATATGTACCACACCTTCTTTATTCATTCCTCTGTTAATTGACATTTAGCAGTTCTATACTCCATCTCCAGTTGACATTTTAACCCCTTTGAATTGGCTTCTCCATCCTTCACTCTTTCCTCTTTCCCAGGTCAAAATCTGGCCTGGTTGCCAACAGTCCTGACTGTCATTTGTCTCTCAGATCTGATTCTGCATCGTGGGACAGAACTTCCCCAGGCATCTTCCACTTTCCACTCCTCTTGGTTGCCCTGACACCTCCTTGTTCTCAGGCTTATCCTCTGAGGCTTCTCCCTCCTTCTTCCTGCCAGTTCCTATTCTTTAGCTCAGGGCCTGCCTGCTGCCCCACAGGGACTTACTTGTCTTCAGCCTCTTTCTCCCTGCACTTCATTAGTGGCGATGGTGTTACTTTTCAAGTACCAAGTCTAAACCCAGGGATTTGCAGGCAACCTCTCACTCTTTACTTCTCTCCTGCTGAAGACAGTTCAGACTCAACGTGCTGCAGACAATGTGCTACACTCTTTTAGAACCAATTCCCCCCATGACTGCTCTCCTGTTTGACAGCATCCTTAGCCTTGAGCACCCAAGGAATGGATGAGTCATCCTTCTCACTCTCTCTTCCCCTTATTGGCGGTTGGCTCATTTGTCTTGGAAACTGTCTTGACTCACTCCTTCCCTCAATTCCCACAGTCTCTGACCAGAGCTCACTGCATCTTGACTGAGCTGCCTCAGTTGACACTGCCCAGCTGCTCCATCTTCAGCAGTGGCTATCGGGTGGTTTCCATCAGGCAGAGCTCAGGGTCAGCTCAGGCTGTATGCTGGTTCTGCAGAGTTTTTGCCTTTCCCTTTCATAGTGAAGGTGAGCAGCCTTGAAAGATGCTGCTTTGCTACCAAGGAGAGGCAGGAGGGTTGAGACAAATTGTGAAAAGCTGTCAGGTAAAGTGGGATGAATTTCAGGTATGTGTGCACGCCTGGAAATGGATTTTTCAGATGTGGTGACTGCTTTTCCTTTGAGTGCTTTGGGATAGGAGGGTCCTGGCAGTGCTAAAATTGGATAGACACACATGACATCTGCAACCCAGACTGAGGACCTATTCTGGCTGGATGATTCATTTTCATTCATTTATTTCTGTTCTTCCTCTTTTCACAAAGGATTTTAGGAAGTATTTAAAACACTGTTCCGGGCAGATTAGTGGTTTCCTGGGGTTAAGTATATGGGGAGTGAAGGGGTGTGTCTGGAAAGGCTAGCCAGAGAGTCTTATGACGATGCAGTTAAATAACTTGATTGTGGTGGTGGTTACATGCAGCTACATGTGTGATAAGGCTGTGAGTTACAAAGACACTCAAATGAGTGCCTTACAGCCATAGAAGTCTGAATAAGCTCTGAGGATGGTACCAATGTCCATCTCCTGTTGTTATGGTTTGGGGGCTACTATAAATAAAGCTATTACAAATGTTAAAAAAACAAAACATTGTTCTTGGGATGAGGATATAATAATGATAGCTAAAAATAAACATTCCAGGCTTTATTATATTATTGCTATTTATTTGTCACTATGTGTTTCTATATTGTATTCCATAATAATAGGTAGTAAAGATATACAAGCTATGTATGAGAAACAGGTTCAGGACCTTTACAGATATCAATGCACCACCCTGGAGCACTGAGAATGAAGAGGCTGCTGTTGGGCGTGGTTTTAAGAGGTAGTGATTGCTGAGATGGCAAGTCCTCTGTCTAGAAAACTTGTATCCTGGTCCCTCTCTTAGCATCACTGCCACCTTCCGCTCTCTGGTCCTTGAGGGTCAGTTGACTCTCAGCTATGCCTAGAACTCTTTGTGAGGTGCCCATGGCTGGGTCAGCCCCATACCAGGTGTGGATGCTCTGCACAGCATATCGTCAAACTGTCACAACAACCCTGTAAGGCAAATGTGTGTTAAGTCAACAGAGGCTGGACAAGCTGACAACAGTCTTGGTGGTGATGATGACTATGGCTGTTCAAAATTGGGTCCTTTGAGCTGGTGTTTAGGACAGCAGATGTTCATGAGGGAATTCCCTTGGAATTAACAACCGCCAGGGCAGAGGTCAGGGTGTGAACAGCCCATCAGGACCATCACTTATGGGTGGAAGTGACCAGCCCTTCACTCCAAGCCATGATCATTGCTTGGAGCTGGGCCATCTTGGGAAGGGATTTCTCTGGGGATGAATGGAGAGGGAGTTCCTTGCCTTGTGGATGAACAGATCCCTGAAGGCTGTCTTCTGACGGCCCTGCCTTGTAAGTGACCCCTTGGAGCAAAACAGGAGTGGCTCATCTCTGCATCCACCACAACCGTGAGGATTAAAATGTATTAAGTGCTTAACAAGTATTAATGAACTTAATCCTAATAGCAACCCTGGAAGGTAAGGCAGCTCATCTTTTCAGGTGAGGAAAATGAGGCTCCTGTCACCCGAGTCACACAGGCTCCAAATCTGGACTCTGGTTATCTCTGCTTAGTTTCCTGTTCTGTCACCCATGCAGTGAGCAGTGTGAGATACAGAAAAGTATAGGAAATATACCATGTAAAAAAGCAGAGGCTGGAAGTACGTTAACCTGAGTTTGGATCCACCACTTTCTGGCTGTGTGGCTCCCAGCAAGCCACACTCCCTTGAAACCTTAGTCTTCTCATCGACATGTCATAAGAACCCCTTCCTCCCTGGTCTTCAAAGAAGGGGCAATGGAGTGTGCCGAGGAGAGGGTCCTGCCCATGATGTTTCCTGTCAAAGTGTGTTGTCCACCTTGCTTCTTGGAGAGGCCCAGAGGACCCCATGGAAGAGTGGGAGTTTGGCTGAGCTTTGACAGCACTGATGGGGAAGGAAGGTGGAGGAGAAAGGGGAAGAGGAAGGGCTGGTGAGAAGGGCTAGAGGTAGGGGAGGGACAATGATGCTTATAACAAAGATCTTGGCATCCATGTGCCATCTCATGACATCATCCTGCCTCCAATCAAACAGGGGCTGTCACTACCCTCAACTTCCAGAGGAGAGACCTGGGGCCAGAGGGGCTATGAGACACGTCTTCATGTGACGTCCTTACTCTGTGGTGAGTAAGGAACCATCTGAAGAATTCACAGTCCACACTCTGACCATTAGAGGAAAATGAGGAGTCACACAGGCTCCAAATCTGGACTCTGGTTATCTCTGCTTAGTTTCCTGTTCTGTCACCCATGCAGTGGAACCATCTGAAGGATTCACAGTCCACACTCTGACCATGAGGTCATTAATGTCTGCTCCATGTCCAACCACAGCATATCTCAGCCGAAGGAGATGGGGACTCCAGGTGTTTCCAGTGATTCTCTTCTTCTTCAAGTCACATTTCCATGTGTGTTTGCAATCCGCATTTTCAGACAATGACTGCAGAAAGGACTCTTTCCTTCTACCTGTGTTTCCACCTTCTCCAGCTTCATTTACCATTTTCTGTCCTGCCCTGAAGTGTTTCCTGGACTTATCTTTCCTCTCACAGCTGTATGCATGTGTTTTGCCTCTGGGCTCAGCCCCGGAAGCTTTACCCACCAGCCTCTGAAGGCTGCTCCCCACACAACTGCTTCCCGCAGGATGGGCACAGCCTCCATCCTGCCATGCATGTTCGCTGGCCTGGACCTACATCTGGGGAGGAAATAACTGAACACAAGTGTAGATGTGTAATGCCAGAGGGAGTTAAGACACAGCTGGGACCCCGTAGGTAGGACAGGGATAATGCTCAAGTGGAAAATAATAATAAATAATGATAAAACAGAAAAAACAATGATGGCAACGAGTAATAATAATATTGTAATTGTGATAGGAAGAAGAACTAATATTTACTGACAGCCTTGACCTTGGCACCCTCTCTTGCCTCCCATTTCTCTTCTGCTAGGTCAGAAATTAGAGTGAACAGACATAGAAAGAATGTTCTAACAGCAAGAGCCGTTTATCAATATCATAAGACCATCTGTGATGGATGTAGTGATACTTGTGTCTGTGGAAATGTCCCAATAAAACCTGGGGACCACAGGTCAGGTGTCACACACAGGAGCTTTTAGTATTGACTACAAGTAAGCCAAAACAACACCTAGGGGAGTTCCCATTGTGGCTCAGCGGGTTAAGAACCCAACTAGTATCCATGAGGATGTGGGTTCAATCCCTGGCTTTGTTTGGTGGGTTAAGGATCCTGTGTTGCTGCAAGCTGCAGTGTAAGTGGCAGATGTGGCTCAGATCTGTGTTGCTATGGCTGTGGCATAGGCTGGCAGCTGCAGCTCCAATTTGACCCCTAGCCTGGAAACGTCCATATGCCTAAGGTGTGGCCCTAACAAACACCTAAGAACACCCCCTCATCCAAATTTCTAGGACTCAGGGTTTTCCCAAGAAACCTGAGGCTGCCCTGTCGTGCCTGTGAAGTCCTGAGTGTGAGTGGACAATGTCACATGCCAAGGTCCCCTGCTTGGGGCCCAGGAGCCAAATTAGTCATCCCAGCTGCAGGTCCACATTCACAGAGCCCCATGTGCTGTCAAGCAGGGGTGCTATTCTGTCTGGCAGATACAGCAGTCTCTGCCTTTGTTTCTCATCCACTCAGGGAAGGCAGATTGGTGGGGATGTGTTTCGCTAAGGTCAGAGGTGCTGAAGTGAAAGCTAAGTTGTTGGAGAGATCCTAATTTAAAGTAAATACAGCACAAAATGAGGCATAGACTCAGAAATCAAATGCAGTTAAGTGCTGGCCCGTGGTGAATGGATCCAAATAGTGGCTCCCAAATTGTTCGCAGGGTCCCCTCTGGAAGGTGAGCTGTCTTGAAAGTCGAAACAGCGCGAGCGTGACAGCCCAACCTAGAGTCAGTTTTAAATATGGGTTCGCGCATGGAAGGTGTATCTGTAAGAAACAAAGGATCACACTCTTCATTCCGCGCCCCCTCTATGACAAATACAAGAATAGCAGCCAGGGTTTTCCTTCGACGCACCACCTTCCATCTCCTCACACTCTGGTCTAGATTTCAAAGCGTTTCCTCCAGCTCTGAGTGGAAATCACTGATTAGGCAAACTGCTGATATACGAGAAAAATTAGCCTGTTTACCATGCGGGAGCTTGCTAATTGCAAAGAAATGTGAGTTCCAGCCTCGCTCCTTTGTCTGCAAAAAGCTGTCTTCACCATGACGGAGGAGGGTGTGCAGGCGGGGGAACCCAGGGCCTGGATCGGGGATGGTAATTGGGATAGTTTCTGTGCTTGGCTTTCCTCTTATTGGGTTTTCTTCCTGAGATGATTCATCAAGAAGCATCCTCGGCCGTCGGCGGTGTGGTGCTACAGCAGCCAGTTAAAGACAAAAGCCGCTATGAACACCATACTCCTGCAGAAAAGTGTCATGACCGTCCATTCAGCAAGCATTTCCTCAACACCTACTTTTTGCTATGCTTTGTGCTTGGTGCTGGGAATAGAGACACAACTGCTTCTCTATAAAACAGAAAAGAGAGTGTGCTCTGTGCTCACCTAGGCCAAACCCACGCAGTAAGCTGGCAGTAAGGAAGCAGATGCTGAGGAGGGAGAGGTACTTGGGCCAGGATGCTGGGGACCTGCCCAGGGAAGGTGACCCGTGAGCTGGACCTGAAAGGTGGCATTTGGAATTGGATGTTAGAGGAGGGCACTTTGTGTGGAAAAGCAGTACTGGCTGAAGGAGAGAGAGAGGCAGGTGTAAACGTCTTCCTGGAAAGGCCTGCGTTCCCGCCATGGGCATAGATCCATGGGCTATTATCTCCGAAACGAGATTTTCAAATCATCTAGTTCAATGACTGTTTTTTTCCAGGGAGGACACCAAAGGTAGGAAAGTGGAACTAACTTCTCCAGAGTGAAGCTCTGATCTGTTCAGCCCCTTTCCACTGGGCCCTTGCATGCACCTGTATCTGCTGTTCTTCGGACAGAGTCAAGCACTGTAGTTACTTATATCTCACATCCGCATGTTTGGCACTGGCTTTCTTCCCCTCGCCAAGTCTACAAATAGCATCTTCTTGGCTCTTCCCCCTTAAATGCATCCATCCATCAGTCTATCTATCAAACACATACATAGAAACGACCACATCTGGCACTTTACATGCTGTTCTTTCTCTTGCTCTTTAGAATGACCCATCTCTTCGTGTTGCCTAAAACATGCTTATTCCTGACTGATTTAAGATACGAAGATCTCTAAATTTATTCTCCCATGGCTTATTTATTTATTGCTTGTTAAGGCCATACCTGCAGCATATGGAAGTTCCCAGGCTAGGGATCAAATTGGAGTTGCACCTGCCAGCCTACACCAAAGTCACAGCAGCACCAGATCTGAACTGGGTCTGTGACCTATACCACAGCTCATGGCATTGCTGGATCCTTAACCCACTGAGTAAGGCCAGGGATCGAATCAACATTCTCATAGATACTAGTCGGGTTCATAACCTGCTGAGACACAATGGAAACTCCCTCCTATGGTTTTGACATGCACAGAAGCATAGGTGTTTCAGAGCTGAAAAGATACCGGCATAAAGCTTGATGTGCTGTTTACGTGTCTGTCTCAGTTTCTACATTTCCAAGAAAACTGCCCAGCACTAGGAGTTTGTGCTAATTAAAATGAGGAGGATGAGGTACCTTTCTGACAGACCCTGCCACTCACAGATGGTCACCTATGCCCTATCTTAGAATCTGGGGAGTTTGTTTTATCAAATTCCCCTACTTCTTCTCCCCGCCGGGCCCCCAGGGATCCTCAGCCTTGCCCTGATCTGCCCTACCACCTGGTTACAAGGTTGTCCAGCTGCAGAACTGGCCTCTCTTCTCTGCAGACCCTCAGGGACTTGGGTTGATGTCAGAGCAAATGGCTAAGTCCAGGAGTTGTCAGAAAAACAGTCTGTGGGATCAAATGCACACTTTGTCAGAGGGTGGGGGAGGCTAGAAAGCGTTGTATCTTGACACAGAGAGAGAAGTGTTGGAATTAATTCACAAGCATGTTGGGTGGAAATTAGCAGATGAAGATTTGCAAGGGGAGAAGAGACAGAGGGGGAAAGAAAAGGGAAGAGACAGACAGATGGAGAGGGGGAGGGAGATGGTGGAAAATAGAGCAGAAGACACAGCTTTATTTCACAGTCTCGCTTTACCCCGCCGCTGAAGCAGCCTGTGCTTTTGCAGGGATCCTGCCTTGCCTGCATTTTTTTTGCTCCCCTTTTAACCTCAGCCATCAGCAACCCCTGCTCCTGGCATTACCCCAGCTTCCTGCTTCCACAACAGTTGTGCATTTCACACACATGGGTTTCCTGGCTTTTGATAAGGAGACTCTCTTTATGCAAAAAGCACCAAACTTCTGAGGTTCCCATACTAAGAGGGAAGGACTGGGGCTTTAACAGGGAGGTCTTGACTCTTGACACTGACCTTGTACAAGTCACCCTCTCTGAGCCTCAGTTGCCTGCCTGCCAAATTAGGATTCTTGGGCAGGCTAAATGCAATTATGTATATAAGTGATTTATCGTAGAATCAGGTATGCTGTATGCAGTTATTATGATCATCCTCCTCATTATTTTTATTCATAGCAGCAGTAGGAAGAGCAGTTTCTAAATTCTCTCTCTGGTGTCCTATACCATTAGTTCAATCTTTCTAACAAAGAGGTCCAAGCTATGTGTTTAAGTTCAGTTTTAGGGCCAAGACAGACACACGTTTCCCTGTTTCCATTCTTAATTGGTGGCTGGAGGTCTGCCGCATAGCAGCGAGTCTGTTGGACGATGTTCCTTTCTGGAACATAATACAGGCAGTCACCCAATTGCATTTTGAAAGTACAATTGAGATCATGATATGAGAGATCGGACAGCGTTGGGTTCACTTTTTCCCCCTGTAACAAGGATTTGCCCTCAAGTCTCCCCTCTTTCCAAGTCCCTTTCTACCTTCCAAGATTCAAGGTAGCATTTCTAAATCAGTGCCTGCATGTAGTCTATTGTGGGTAGAGTCGGAGTGTTTTCCAAAATAGATCTAGATAAATCCAAGCGTGTGCACACTTATGACTCTTACAAAGTTATTTTGTTTTCTTTCCCATCCTCTATAGCATCTATGCCTGGGTTTCTGTAATACCTGCTTCAGGACCTCTTCCCCCACCTATGAGCGGGAACAACAAATTGCCCTTCCGTAAAATCCACTCTCACCCATGCACTCACTGTTCCCCAAGGTTTCATCATCTGAATCCTTTAAGCACTAATTGAACTTTGTCTTCTGAGAAGGAATCATTGGCAGTAGCTTGCTTGTGCTAAAAACTACTGGGTGGATTAGAGAGGCTTCTCCTCCCATCCCTGTCCCTTTTCTAGGATATCCCTGAAGGGACACAGTGCTTTTTTTTTTTTTTTGTATATATTTTTAGGGCTGCACCCAGGGCATAGGGAAGTTCCCAGGCTAGGGGTTGAATTAGAGCTACAGATGCTGGCCTGCACCATAGCCACAGCAATGAGGGATCTGAGCTGCGTCTGTGACCTACACCACAGCTCTTGGCAATGCTGCATCTTTAACCCACTAGTGAGACTGGGGATTGAACCCAAATTCTCATGGATACTAGTCAGGTTCATTACCACTGAGAGGCAATGGGAACTCCCAACACAGTGCCATTTTTAACCCTTTTAAGAGGGTTGCTTCAACGGCAGATTGAGATGGATGGTAGTTAATTTATGTGTCAAAGTGGTGGGGCTGCAGTGCCCAGGTATTTGAGGAAAATTATTCTAGATGTTCCTATGAAAGAATTTTTAGATAAGATTAACATTTAAAACAGCAGATTTTGAGTAAAGCAGATTAACTTCCATAAGTGGGTGGGCTTCATCCAAGCAATTTTCCATCCTTCATCGAAAACCACTAACTTCCCCAAGACAGAGGGAATTCTGACAGCCCATAGCCTTCAGAGGTGAACTGCAGCATGAACTTCCCTTGGGTCTCCAGGCTGTAGGACTTTCCCACAGACAATCCCAGAAGCCAGTTACTTAAAATAAATCTAGATAGATAGATAGGCAGGTAAGGAAAAAGGGAGGTAGATTTTGGATTATATACCTTTCCTTATACATCTGTCTGTCTATCTCCCTCTCTCTCCCTCCCCCAATCCTGCTGGTTCCATTTTCCTGGAGAACATTAATACACAATGCGTGGATCCATCCCCCTCTCCCCTGCAATGCTCCCTTCTTTGCTTTTTCTCTTTCCTCTTCTATCCACTTTCCCAAGACTTCCTGATGCCTGGAGGAGGGAGAGTCAAGAATGGATTCTGCTTCCTCTCTTCCTAGCTCGCTGGACTGCATTTCCTACCACCACACGCAATTGAGAGCCTCATGGCTCAGAGTGTGTGTTACAGTTTTATTTTGTTACGTTTTATTGCCCTGTCCTGGCCTCCCTAATACTGAATCCATCCAGCAAGGTGATTGGAGGGAGCCTGAGCAGCTAGGAGAAGGTGAGAGGGAACTTTCCGGGTTCTATCAGAGAAAAAAAATAGTGTTGAGTTGAGAGGTAGGGTGGAGCAGGAGTGGTGTGGAAAAGAGGCTTTTCAGAAACAAATCCCAGTGATCAGATACCAAGGTGGCGGTGGTGACACTTAGAGGGTAGAAGAATTTTAGAGACTGTCCAGGCCCATACACCTCAAAATTTTTGGCCAAAACCCACAATAAAAAGCCATGTTATGGAGTTTCCATTGTGGTACAGTGGAAACAAATCCGCCTAGGAACCATGAGGTTGTGGGTTTGATCCCTGGCCTCGCTCAGTGGGTTAAGGATCTGGCATTGCCATGAGCTCTGGTATAGGTTGTAGACTCGGCTCGGATCCTGAGTTTCTGTGGCCGTGGCTGTGGCCGGCAGCTGTAGCTCTGATTAGAACCCCTAGCCTGGGAACCTCCATATGCCGCAGGTGCAGCCCTTAAAGGAAAAAAAAAAAAAAAAGCCGTGTTAAAATGTGACCAGGACACAAGTGCAAGTGTAAGTGCTTGAAAACACGTATAAGGAATAAGAGTTGGGTTCTGTGATATAATAACATTTTATGAGAGGCTTACTCTTCACATCACAATGATCATTTCTATCACAAACTATGTTTCTGATGAATACAGTTATGTCTCATTAACTAGAGTACTCCTATCTGGAGCCCATCTACAGTGTTGACCATGGCCCCAGCCACCTGCTTTCCCACCATCAGGAATTTCTTCCAGGATAGACTTCCAGGATAGTCCAATATCGGTGGTTTGTGGGCACAGGAATGCTGGACGGACACACATTGGGCTGCTCTAACTCTTCTTCACCTCCAGTTAAACTGCTACCAATAAAATATCATCCAATGTCCAAATGAAGAAAAATTTCTTCAATTATTTAATATTTGGAATGTGCATCTTGAACATCTATAATGTCTGTGAAATTGGAGGGTAAGAGATGAAGACACATAACCAGTTTTTATTAATTGAATAAATATTTATTGAAAATCTGCTATTTGCCAGGAACTGTAATGGTTGCTCTTGATATAGCCGTGAACCCCGATGGGGGCTGGAAAACATTTAGCATTTTCTACTTTGGGTTCCTAGAAATGACTAGGAGCAATCTTTCTTTTCTGTGCATTGGTTTTTTAATCTAATAATAATGATACCTTGCTCACAGAAATGTAAAAAGATGACATGAGATTGTACCTGTGAGGCATGTATGTAGTGCCTGGCACATAGTGAAGATGGTGGTGATGATGGTGGTGGGGATGATAGTGATGAAGATGATGTTGTTGATGACGGTGATGATGGAATGATGATGATAGTTATGGTGGAGATGGTGCTGATAGTGATGATCGTGATGATAATGATGGTGATGATGGTGATGATGGTAGTGATGAGATGGTGGTGGTGATGGTGATGATAATGATGGTGATGGTAGTGATGAGATGGTAGTGGTGGTGATGGTGGTGATGACGGTGATGATGGAATGATGATAGTTATGGTGGAGATGGTGCTGATAGTGATGATCGTGATGATAATGATGGTGATGGTAGTGATGAGATGGTGGTGGTGATGGTGATGATAATGATGGTGATGGTAGTGATGAGATGGTAGTGGTGGTGATGGTGGTGATGACGGTGATGATGGAATGATGATAGTTATGGTGGAGATGGTGCTGATAGTGATGATCGTGATGATGATGATGGTGATGGTAGTGACGAGATGGTGGTGGTGGTGATGGTGGTGGTGATGATGGTGATGGTGGTGGTGATGACGGTGATGATGGTGGTGATGGTGATGATGATGGTGATGACGGCGGTCACTCTAATTGTTTTTTAAATGTTAGTTGGTTGGTTTGTCCCTGAGAGGGTCTGGAGATAGAAATTCTGACCTGAAACCATTCGTCCAACATGTATTTGTTAACCATTAGCCTCGTACAAAATTCTGTGATTAGCACATGAAGGTCTCTGACATCTTCAAAGAACTCTTACCTCCAGACAACATATATCAATACTGGGGGCTGTTAGTCTACAGAGGAAATACAATATAACACAATCCCAGCCTCTGTCAGACCTGCATCTCCACCAGTTACAGCCTCTCTCTCTCCCGTCTCATTCTACCACAGCTCAGCTTCAAAGCCTGGGCCATGTTTGCTTTCTCCATCATCCCTCAGCTCACTGCCTGACTTCTGCTGCTGTCCCTTGAGGTGAAACTTCTTCTGCCAAAGCCATCAATGCCCCTACTGTACAGACTGAAGGCATGGCTGTCCATCCTTCACTAGCCTGACTTTCCCAGCATTAGACACCATTAACCACCCTCTTTTAAGCAGTTTAGAAGACCACTGGTCCCTGATTTCCCTTCTGTTCTTCTGGCTACTGTGCAGAATCTTTCATGAGATCTCCTCTTATCCCTTCATCATCTGTGTTGCCCTGACCTTGCACTTAAAGCTCTTTCCTCTTCCTCTCCTGCTCTTGCAGAATAGCTGCTGCAGGACCCAAAGCTTCAGTTCCATCTACACAAAGAGGATTCCAAAAATCCATAGCTCTAAATACCATGTCTTCTCAGGCTTAATATCCGAATGCCAACAGAAAGCTTTCCTTGGATGTTTCACTGGCACATTACCTACAGCATTTACCATTTATTCCCCTCCACTCAGCATCCACTCTTACCCTTTCTCTGTGATTGGTCATACCATCCTTTCAGTTGCCATCATCAGAAACCTAGGGACAGCCTACCTCCCTCTCAGTCTTTAAACGTGCACCTAAGAGTCACTGCCTTTGAGCATCTTTCCAAGAACCTTCATCTAATCCAGATGGTCCAACTCTGAGACGTTGTAACACCTTCGCACATTTTTATCTTAAATCTCATCATACTGTATTATGATATTTCATTCGTATGCCCTGCTAGACTATAAACTTCTTGTAGGCAGGAAATACATCATGTCCTGACCCAGAAAAGTGCCTAAATATTCAATGAGTCTTGGTCCTAAAAAAAATGGTTCAATAGATTAATCAACACAATAAATGAATGGTATATATTTTAAAATTTGGCAAACAAGATAAGATGGCAAGTAACCAACATGTAATATAAAATGCAAGTTCCTGATCCTCTCTAAGACCTAGGGGGTCAGACTCACTTTAGCAGGAGTGGGGAGAGGTGGGGGAAGCATCAGAGCACCTGCCTCTGGAGCAAGTACTGTGTGCTGAGCCCTCTGTGGGGGTGTCACATGAAACCCATTCAGTTCTTCAAAGGAAGAAAAAGAATAGGAGTTCCCTGGTGATTCAGTGGGTTAAGGATCCAGCATTGTCACTGCTGTGGATCAGGCCACTGATGTGTGCAGGTTTGATCCCAGGCCTTGGAACTTGAGCATACTGTAGGCATGGCCAAAAAATTAAAAAAGAAAAGCAAAAACATCATGTTGCCCATCTAACCAATGAGGGAACTTGGTCATAGAGAAGTCTGGTCTCTTGCCCATGGTCCAGGTTCTGGTGGCAGGTCCAGATTTACAGCTGGGCAACTTGGCCCCTGACAGGTGTTCTTTCCTCCACAGTCTGGTTCTTGTGTGGATGATCCACTTTCCACCTGGCACAGTGTAAGCTGTAATGAGACTCAGGAAGGATGAGACTCTCATAATTCCTATTGAGCATTTAGAAAACACATTTTATGGCTTGTAGGTCTCAATATAATGTTTTTGTTATTTGATTTATAGAACTATCCGTGGTGTGACTATAAGGTAATGAGTCTGATTTTATTGGATGGCTTGTGGAAATTGGTCTCTACAGGAATCTCCAGCCTTCCTAGAAGGAGATGTTCAATGCAGTGGGTGCCTGTGATCAACCATTGAGGACTCTGGGTGCCAGGGAGGGAATGAGAGCAGGAAGTGTCCCCAGTGGGGATGGACTTGGACCCTCTGCTACTGGCTTGGCTTTGCTGACATCCTGCAGACCATGGAAAGTGGACATCAGTTCTCTTGTGCAGCAAACGTTTGCTAGTATTTACTCTGTTCCAAGCTCTAGTCCACTAAAGAGGAATGCAAGATGAGCAGAAGAAACACCTGCTCCCAGGGACCCCATAATCCTAATGAGAGAGAAGCAATTATACATATACACATGCACAAGGCACTTTGAAGGAAGAGCATGGGATAAGGGAGCTGATGTTAGAGCAACCGGATTCTACCAACATCAGTAAATCCCTCTTTCGGCCTTGGGAAATACCTTGTCTATATCTTTTTATGATGCAAATCTGTGTGGCTTATGTTTTTGTTGTTGTTATTGTCATTGTTACTTTGTTCGTTTTGGTCACTTTGGGCATGCCAAAGAGAAGAGGAATTGTGTGTTCATTGAGAGCAGCAGCCACTGTGCTGGGCATGGAGGGGTGAGCTGTCTTAATTCCCAGGGCAGCCTTTGAAGATGCTCCTGTTAACCCTGTTTACAGAGGAGAAGGTATAGACTCAAAGAGAATAAGCAACATGCCCCAGATCTCAAAGTTACAAGAGGCAGAGCTGGGATGCAAAAGATGAAACTTAACTCCTGCCTGTCGTTGCCTCGTCTCCCTGGCCCAGCAAAGGAGGCCTGACAGAGAGGATGTGCTGTGGTTGATGATGGAAAGAGGTCAGAGCAAGACCCCACTGACCTGAAGTCTGACCTCGGGTCAGCAGCGGATGAGGAAAACCACTCAACATCTCTTAGCCTCAGAAGACCTCATCACAAGAAAAAAAAAACCACACTGTAACTACTTGGGAGTGTACCTTACCTAGACTGATGGTGATGACCATTTTGCAACAAATACAAAAGCCAAATAATTACATTGTATACCTGAAACTAATATATCTTCTATGTGATCAATAAACATAAAACTCATATATTTGCCTCAGTTACCACGAGTGCAAAAAACAAAACAAAACAAACAAACAAAAAACAAAAAAACAAAAAACAAAGACAAATGAAATTCCTCATTCCTATCTAGCTCTGATCTTGTAGGCAGCTATCACACAGGGAATGCTTTGCATTTTACTTTGGACAGAACTTGTCTCTCATCCAAAGCATGCCATCCTGGTATGTGTTTCTATTTCTTGGAACTTCCTTGAGCCTAGACCTAAAAACTGAAGGCTTTTAGGTCAGTTCATTTTGAGTTCTTATCTCTCTGTTCACTAGCAAACATCTCGTATTTACAATACCTCCACGTCCCAAGGACCCGAGATAGCCAGTAGCCTCCGGTTAAGCCATGTTTCCTCAGTTTTCCTGCCCCACTGGATCCGCTTGATTTAGGTCAGTTTCTGTAATATAAATATGCACCATGCATAGGCTTTTTACTTTATTTCTTCCTAATGCACACACAAAGCAGCTGGGTACAATCTTCTCTCAGATAAACACAAGCTGTAAGTTTTCCTTAATTATGAATAGCACACAGTTTGAAATTGCTTTTACAACTGGATACAAATTTCATGAGATAAATGCAGATATTTCTGTTGGATCCAGAGCTCCCCACAGCCACCCGTGTCTAGGCAGCCTCTCCACGGTACAACAAAATCGTATCAATAACCACTTTGATCCTTAGGTGACTTCTAGTTCTAAAATTGGCTCTTTAGAATTAGAGAGAGACCCATTCAGTTTCCCTTCTCTCTCTCTCTCTCTCTCTCTCTCTCTCTCTCTCTCTCTCTCTCTCTCTCACACACACACACACACACACAACTTCTGGCCAACTTGGGAATTTGTCTGCCCTGCTCTGTATGGCTTATCTGTCCCCAAAGCCACTTTAGAGAAGAAGCTCATGATGAAGGGGGAATTAGGTCTCTTTCTACAGACATTTATTGGATGCTTACTGAGTGCCAGGCAGGGTACTGACCATTTTACTTGGAGTATTTCATTGAACACGCACAAATACTGTACATGGGTGTTACCATCACTGCATGTATTTATAGATGGGGAAACTAAGGACAATCAAAGTTAAGGGTATTGCGTAAAGCCACCCAGAAGTAGGTTTTAGGGGTAGGATTCAGAGGGACTCCAGTCTCCAAGTTCTGGTCAGACCCACTACCTAATAAGACAAGGGCTTTTGTTTGACCTACATAGCTGGTAAGTTACAGTAGAAACAAGACTTAAGGGGTTCTGGGAGTTCCCATTGTGGTGCAGCAGAAATGAATCTGACTAGTATCTGTGAGGATGTGTGTTTAATCCCTGGCCCCACTCAGTGGGTTAAGGATCCCATGTTGCTGTGGCTGTGGTGTAGGCCAGCAGCTGTAGCTCCAATTTGACCCATAGCCTGGAAACTTCCATATGCTGAGGGTGTGGCCCTAAAAAAAAAAAAAAAAAAAAAAACCCGTAGAATTCCCAGCTCCATCCTCAAACAGTCTTGGAATTTATTTTCAAAAGCTGAGAGGTGACCAAGAAGAGGAAATAGATTGAGACAAACTGAAAACGGAGGAATGGTTCTAAAGTTTAAAATGATGGGGTCTATTTTAATTAACACCCAAGGCAGAGAGGCCTCTAGGTGTGGGGTGAGGATTCCATGAATCATGTGCCCCCACTCCAATCCAGAGCAGAAAGAGGAAGAATTTTATCATCGCTTTTCCTTTAACAGTGAACTTGGAAGCTGTGCTGTCTTCAATGCTTGGCTTCAGCCTCTTTCCTCCACTGCCAGCCCACCTCTGCATCTGATTGTCTCATTCCATGTTTTACTCACTCGCTCAGCCTCTTCCTCTCTAAACCTGCTCCTTCTGGACTCATCGCCATCACAGGATATTGTGCCAACCCAAACTCAACCCTTTTCTTTTTCTCAATCCCAAGGTCCTAACCCTCAGGAATCCCTCTCTACTGGATTTCCAAAATACACCTCCCACCTTTCCCCATTTCTCCATCACCATTGTCACTGATACTATTTCTTCCCTCTTCTACCCCTGACCCTCTCCCTGTTCTACACTGTGCCCTTGCAATCCCTTCTCTTCATGACAAAGTGACATTTTAAAACTCATCGGATCATGTCACCTCCCTGCCTTAAGTTTTCTGAAGTTATTGCATTGCACCAGATCCCTCCGACTAGCATTTTCTATTATAAATCGCCCTGAATATCTAGATGTCTGTAGGTCTAAGTCAAAGCTTTACTTGGTACACAGCGCATTTACATCCTTTCATTTGTATCTTTTTATATGTCACAAGTTTTTGTTGCAAGAAAGTGAGAGTTTTACTTATATAATCCTAATTTAGGATTACTAAGCATTTCCAATGTGCCAAGTCCTATGGCAATTATCTCATGAATTGTCACCCTGTATTAATCATATTTTGAGGGTTTTTTAATTCTGTACTTTATGATGCTTTGACATCTTGGAGGCTTGCTAATTCTGGAGAAACTGTCTTCCCCAGGGCTTGCTAATTTCTGGAGACAGAAAACAATTTGCCTTCTGCATGCCTTTCCTATGCAAACCAACCAAACAAGAGGCCACATCCCTACCCTCTACCCAACTGTCACTCACCAAGCCAATGTTTCCCCTGCTCTGAGTTGCCCAGGGCCAGGTACTGGACAATAGAGGCCACATCTAGAGTCCAAGCCTGCCACAATTATCCAAATGATCTATCCCTACGTTTGTTCAAGCTTGCCTGCCCCACCTTTACCAATTCCTTCTCAAGGAAGCCACCCTAAAGTCTATGGACCTTGCTTCTCCTTGTTCTTTCTGCTTTCTGGTGCCTCTCCTGTGGCCCTGCGTGGCATGGCGTCCCCTCTCCTCTTGGGAACACCAAGGAATAATCTCTTCTTCCAGGCTGCTTTTTCCTTGTCTGCTATCTTACCAGACCTTGCAACATAATCTTGAGGACATTTTGCGACAGCCCCAAACCCTATGAAATCGATGAGGCAGGTATTATTAGGCATCAGTCATACAGCTGAAGGGTGGAAGAGGCAGCATCTGAAAGGACAATCCAGCTACAGAACCAATACCCTTAGTACCCTAATCCATCATCATTTAATTTGTCTTCTATATCATCATACATCCAAGAGAGGTTTAACTGGGGGGGGGGGGGGGTCCTCCCTATCATGGTACTCAGTCAAGCATTTCGTAGAAATCTCCTGACATAAATTACCTTAGTCCTCGTTCGTTGCAAAGCTTACCGCCTTCTTTTCTCTTTCTCATTTCAATCTGCTCTGGCCTTCAGTTTACAAACAGATATACTTATCCCTGGCAATACCTCACAGATGAATACAATAGACCCCAAAAACTGTAGACTTGCACAGATTAACACAAAACTCAGACATCTGCAGTGATTTCTGATTCACTAGCCCTTAAGTTCAGCCCCTTTATTCACCCACAAATACTGAACTAGGAAGACAACTTGAGAAGAGAAAGTGAAAGCCCCATTCTCAAGGACCCCAGATACCTATATTTGGGGGGAGTCAGCCCTGCAAAAAAGGAAAAACAAAACTTTATCCTTTCCTCTAAGGCAGGGTTTGTTGCATGTTATTTATTTATTTTTGTATTTTTAGGGCCGCACACATGGCATATGCAAGTTCCTGGGCTAGGGGTCGAATCAGACCTACAACTGCTGGCCTATGTCACAGTCACAGCAATGTGGGATCTGAGCCACGTCTGCAACCTACACCGCAGCTCACACCAATGCCAGATCCCCAACCCACTGAGTGAGGCCAGGGATCGAACCCACATCCTCATGGATCCTAGTTGGATTTGTTTCCACTGCACCACAATGGGAATTCCTGTTGCGTGTTATGAAGAATACATAATGCCGCATTTCATCCCATCTCTGCCTCTCTCCTTTTCTTGCCCCACCTGTTCTTCTACCTGGAATATTTCATGTTTTCCAACAACTCTTTCCATCTCAAGTGATCCTTCATAGGCCGATTCAGCCTCTGGCAACTGCCCCATCTGTACCTTCTGAGAAGCACTGGAACCAGCATGAGCTGGTCACCTCATCTGTGGGCCTGGCCATCAAGTGGCAGGAGCTTCATGACTTGTATGGCAGCCAGAATCAACCCCATTGCTCCCACCCTTGGGGTTCAAGAGACAAACTCTGTAATTGAAGACTATCATAAGCACAGGCTAAAGCACTAAAAAACCTTTCCAGGCCATGGATAGCAGACAAGAGCACCTCAGAGTTTAGAGGATTGTGTACAATGTGTATACAGAAAATCCAGTTACACTCAGGTTTCATGGAAAAGAGTGTCATTAAAATTGGCAGGTGATCCCAAAATAAATTTGGCTACTCTCTGAGGCCTTGCCTCCCCTCTTAGCATCATTACCCCTCTCAGCCACAGAGCCCAGGAGGTCATACATGAATGTTCTGCCTATTCCTTCATTTATTAATGTCTGCTTTCTGGGAAGGAGCTGTTATGTACTTTCAATCTTTTAAAACTTATAAAACGTTAAGTTTTTAAAGTTTTAATAAAACTATGACAAGTACTTTTTCTCCCTGAGGTATGATGCTCTAATTAAACACTTTAGACCTAAGATATACGGGTTACCTTTTTACAGGTGCGGGGCATGGGCAGTATTGATTTATTGATAGTATTAATCACAGTATAGCACACAGCAGTTTTGTATTTATTTGTGTCCAGACCTTTGTGACTGAGAGCAGGGAGCATACCCCTGTGCCCTTCAGCAACTAACACAAGCAGTAAGTGTCTAAAGTTTATTTTTGTACTACATTTCATTGGAACAATTGTTCAGAAGCCCAGACTAACAAAAACATTTGAGAAAGAGTACAGTAAAGCAAAAAAGCACGTGGGGACCACTAAATTATGGAACAATGGTAGGGGCCACACAATAGGGATGGCTTTTGCCAGGGGAAAGGAGAACCCAGGGAAAGCCTGAGCTTGACAGTTCTTAAGGGAAAGAAACACATCTCTGCTCCCAAAAAACTAGTAGGCTGGGCTCTAAAAAATGCCCTATCACCCACCTCTCCGGGTACCACAGTGGTGCCACTTTCATGGTGTGACCAGAAAGCCACAGATAGGTTTTTTGAAAATGTCTTTATACTATTTGGGATAGCTCTGTGTTTTTTCCAGCTCTTGCCTTTTTTTTTTTTTTTTTTTTTTTTACAATCCGATCCTTGGGTAGTAAAGTAGAACAGGACGATCTTGCATGTTGTGCGATAAAAAGAAATTTCGAATTGCCAGTTTAAGAGAGAGAGAGAGAGAGAGAACAAGTCAAGGGCCAGCAGTATTTCCAAGGTGGGATGGGTCAGCGGAGCAGAAAGCGCTCCATGCGAGCTCTGTCCCGGTAGGGGACTGTAGCTGGGCCAAATGGAAAAGGGGCCGCAGAGTGAAGGACGCGCACAGCAGGGCAGCTTCCCGGCGTGGGAGACGCGGTTGCGCTCTCCAGGGCGGGGTTTGGCAACTTCTGCCTCGGCACGGGGAGGGAAGGTGCGAGGAGGCAGTTTTCAATTTGCTGCCGTCCCCGAACTCCCTCCCGCCCTTCCCGCCCTTCCCGCCCGCCCGCATGCAGGGAAACAGCCAAGAGGGGCGCAGCGTTCTCTGGCAAGCGCGGTGTCGGGGGACAGGAGCCTGGTAAGCGGCGGCCTCGGCCCGTGCTGCGTGGCGCAGCGGGGGTTAAGGTGGGCGCCCGCGCCCCTTGCCCGCCGCCCGCCGGGATGTGCGCAGTCCGCCCGCCAGCTCGCCAGCTCGCTCGCTCGGCGCGGGCACCGCGAAGAGCTGCGGTCATTGCTGGAGCTGCTGCCATGACAACCCCAGCGGTCGGGGCCCGAGCGCGTCGGGGCTGCTCCCCGGAGGCCGGCGGCGCGGAGGCCGGGGGCGGCCCCTGAGCGTGGCGTCCGCGCGTCCCCGCGCCCCGTGCCGCGTCCCCGGAGAGGCGGGCGCGTCGTCCGCCAACTCCCCGTGCGCCAGAGCCTGCGCCGCCCGCGCTCCGCGGGCCGGGCTGGGCGCCAGACGCTGCCCCGGCTGCGGCGAGGACGCCACGGTACCAGCGGAGGATCCTCGGGCTCGGCGGCTGCGGGTCCCCGCTGTGGAACTTTTTACCGCCTTTGCGTTCCAGATTGGAGACTCGGGCTGGTTTCTAAATACATCTGTACATATGTGTGAGCTAATAAAACATTTTCTCCTCTCCTTGAAGCGGCAGCTTTTTATGACATCTCCTTTATGTCAGAGACACTTGCCTTGCTTCTTTGGGTTATAAACTTTTGATGCCAGACCTCGGCAGGACGTGCCCAACTGAATGTTAAAGTAGCATCTCGAAGAGAGGCAGAGCCAGAGCAATCTGTGACCTTCATCCCTGCTCCTTCTTCCTTCCTCTCCCTTCCCGGCTGCCTCCCTCCTCCCCAGGGGAGCGTCAAGAAAGCTCTTTTTGGATGCAGGAGGGGGCATCTGGTTCTGCTAGGCTGGAAAGCTGAGGCAGGATTTGAGGAAGAATCATTAGACTCGGGAGAGGCTGGACTCTGCTGCTCCTTTCCCTCTCCGCTTCTGGCTCGCTCCAGCCCTTTCCTCTACCCCCGCAAGGCTGCCCGAGACCCGCCGGCGTGCGGGGCGGGGGACGAGGACCTCGCCGGTGCCGGAGTTCTGGGAAGTTGTGGCTGTCGAGGATGGGGGTCTGTGGGTACCTGTTCCTGCCCTGGAAGTGCCTCGTGGTCGTGTCTCTCAGGCTGCTGTTCCTTGTACCCACAGGAGTGCCCGTGCGCAGCGGAGATGCCACCTTCCCCAAAGCTATGGACAACGTGACGGTCCGGCAGGGGGAGAGCGCCACCCTCAGGTAGGGAGCTGTACTTCAGCGGGGGACTGAGCCCCTCGGATGCGATTCCGTGGGAAGGGGCGAGCAGGAGAGAGCAGAGGGCTTGCGTGGGGGACTGGAGCGTGTGAGAGGGCCTTTTGCAGGCCCAAGAGGTGCCTGCTTGGCGTTCAGTGGCAGTTAAGCCCCACTCTCCTGGACAGCTTTGTCATTTGCTGCGGCTTTTCCGATCCCGGATCTTAGAAGTGAGCCCCCCACCCCCCAGGTCCGTGCTTGGGACTCCGTGTATCTGTGAGGCCATGTCCTGTTTAGACTCACCTTTGCCTTGGCACGGGGAGGAGAACCCCGGCGTTGAAATCCTGGGGGCTTAACCTGAGATCACTGTGCCTTGGTGGCTGTCTCAGTCCAGAAGGTATGTGACAAGGTAGGATAGTCCTCCTGGTGGACTGGCTTGCCTCTGTCAGAGATACGTGAAATTTCTGCCTCTGGAATTGCCAGTGCTGGGCCATGGCCCTTTATGAGTCTGCTTAAGAGGCAGCCATGCATGCCAACCCTCTGTAGTGCTCCTGGGGCCCCTATTATAAATTATGAGGGCAGTTTTATCTTTGCCAGCTCTGGCTCTGGCCATGGAGAGGAAACATGTAGCTTTTGTGCAACGACAACACTCCTGTGTGAAAAGCACAATAGGAAAGCTTTTTGTTTTACCTTAATGAGTTACAGAGAATCACTTACAGGCTCCAGGCAGAGGGGTGGAGATTCTTGGAATATGAACCTTTGGGGACCAGGCCTGCTGCAGCAGAGACTTTAATAAAAATGCAGCCACCACTTTCCACCAGCTCAGCAGATATCATCTTTTATCCCTTTAATGAGGCAGTTCTGGTCCTCAGAGACAGATTCAGGGACGTCCCAGCTTAACTCTGCTCACAGTGTACACAGGGTGAATGCATTCGCCCTGTCTATGACTTTGATGGTTACGGGGGAAATAAAACACTGTGCCCCAGATTCTGCAGCAAGAAAGCCTGGCTTCTCCAAGGAACAGATGAGGGTGGGACTCCTTTCCCGTTCGTCTCTTGGCTTCCCTGGTTGAACTCTCTCCAACTAGATAAGTCTCCCCCTGGGGAAGAAAAGAAAGACCTCTTGGGACCCCCGCCCCCCCCCCCAACTTGGTCTTCCTTCCTAAGCCTAGGCATTATGGTTGCTTCTTGCCACTTTGGGTGGTCCTCAGTTGAATCTTCTTCTGAGCCCGAGGACAGGTCCTAGAACCCCGTCTGCTCGTGCTTGGGGCCCCAGGAGGAGAGAAAAAATAGGAGGATGGAAACAGATCTTTTTTCTAGACAGCAGGAGGGAAACCCTCCTGGCCATGAGGGCACCCTCGGGCTGGCCCAGATGAGAGGGAGTGTAACATGCCTACTTCCTCGCCTTAGAGAAATCTCAGGGGTCCACGCCCTGAGATATACGCATGCCAAGGACCAGTCTGCTCAATGTGGGGGAATGATAGGTGGGAAGGGATGTTGCTGCTGCCCAAGCACGTCTCTTCATCCTCTAAGCTATGAATGGGGACAAAGGGCCCTAGCATGGAATAAGGTCTCTGGGCTGAAGTTTCCAAAATCCTCTGTCCTCTTCCTGCCCCTGAAAGTTAAACCAGAAACTTAAAAAACTGGAGCTTTCTGCTTTCCAGACTGCAGGAAGATGGTTCCACCAGCAGAGGGCCAGCTTTGCTCTGCCTTGTTTTATTAGCGGCTGGCCTGTTTTCATGATCTTTCAATTCTAATGTTTAGCAGCTGGGCTTCGAAATGGCAATGGGAATAAAAACGGGAAAAGCTGAATAGTTGCTTTTTGTGCTTTGTGGAGAAAAAAAAAAGCCGTACATGCTTGAGTATAACTGTTGTCTGTTACCTGATGGCGTGCTTTATTTTTTTAAAACTAAGCACATCTTAACGTTGATTTTGCCTCTCCACTTCTGTATGATTTGCCCTGAAATAGAGAAATGCAGTGCATTGTCCCCATTTTAATCCTTCTATAGCCTCCTGTCATTTTTTTCTCTTTTATTACACTTTCCTTCATTTTTATCAGATGCCTCTATTGTATATGCTTTTGATTGTGATTCATTCCTTTTTTTTCTTTCATGAATTAATTCTGATTCCGTGATTTTTTTTTAATGTTCTGATTTCACTACTATCACAATGTTTCTTAAAATAGTATGAGTAGTTCCTGCCGATTTCTGGGGTCTCCGTCTCCCCCTCTTCTGTTTTCATGTGCCTTTGGTTTATTGGCCAGACAGCTGTGTGCTGGTCTCAATGAAAACCTTGTTTGTCAGGACTCAGAGGGGAAGCCCAGGCTCCAGTCTCTGGAAGCCCATGGCCTCAACCTCAGATAGATGTAGTATTCTGTGTTGTTTGTTGCTTTTAAAAATTGTAATTCTTAAGTGTGATCTCTTTAGTCTCTTTAGTTCCACTGGGAATTCAGTGTGTGGGAATTGAGTGTTCTGAGTGCATCAAATGTTCAGAAAGCCTTGAAAAAATGATGTGATCCGCCGGCCCATCAGCCACGGCAAGTGTTTTCGAATGTGGCTGCCCTGGATCAAAGTAGCCCAAGCCTGTTTCTAAATCTTGAATGAAGTCACACGGGAAGCCAAAGACCTACCAGGAGAAGCAAAAGAATAGAGAAAGCTGGGTCTTCCTTTGAAATTACCAATGAGAAATTGCCTGGCTTAGAGAAGGACCATCCCCATCCCTGAAGATATGTTTTGTGGTGACAGGTCTTTGATTGTGTTGAGGGAAGTGAGGTGCCAAAGAGACAATGAAGTTTTGAGCATGGATGGAACTCATTTCATGTAAGCGAGGCAATCTTATCTTCCACATAACTCCTTCACAGGGCTACTTGAAAAGTAAAAATAATTATGTGAATATTGAGTTATTTTGCCTTCTTGGAAGAGAGATGATATGGAAAATGAGGGTGGTATTCATGATGTCTGAATTATAGCTTCTATGAATCTGATTTGAATTCATTATTACAAATGGGCCCTCTTGGCCAGAATCATTTCATTACAATTATCTGCTGTTGGGTTGGAAATGCCCTGTGCCTTTCCATTAGATTAGATATGACAAGGATCTCAAAGTCCCTGTGTCTGAATCATTGCCCATGTCAGGAAAGGAGGCCAGAACGCTCAGTGTGGTCAGCTGGTGTCCATTAGGCTATTTCAGTTACACGATGATTGCCAGATGTGCTTTCGTCCTGCGCCTCCATCTCCTCTAAATTTGCTTTGGTTCCTCAGTGAGACCACATCAGCTGTGTCCACATTTCTAAGGGGTGGTGTGGTGTGATAGAGGTAGGAATTGTTGTTATAATTGTTGCACTCAATGGGAAAAGTTCCCACCAACAGGGCAGGTGTTTTGTTTTGGTTTTTGGTTGTTTTGTTTTGCTTTTTTTTTTTTTGGTGTGACAGGATAATCAGTCCTGCTGATCCAGGCTTGCTGATCTGGGATTATGGCTTAAAAACTCTCTTCTCAAATACTCTTGCATTTTCATTTGGAGTTCTGCGCTAATCCGTTTAGAACCAAGTATTTGAGGGTTAACTACTGCCAAGGAATAATCTGAGCAGCAGGATTTTGCCAAAGCGACGGGGCCCTTGTTGTTTGCCAGGATGTTTTTCTATCTTTTGCACTTACTATCAGCAGCTTTTCTTTGTGTATAAATCAGAAAATTCAGAATAGCTCCTAGTTATTATTATTATTACTATTTTTGGCACCCACGGCATATGTGAGTTCCTGGGCCAGGGATTGCATCTAAGCTGCAGCTGCAGTTTATGCCATAGCTGCGGCAACACAGGATCCTTAAACCACAGTGTCACAGAGAAAGTGCTAGACCCTTAGCCTGCTACGCCATAGTGGGAACTCCCAGAAATGCTGCTAGGTTATTTAGAACAAGTCCCCAGCATATGCATTTCATTGTTTAAGCTGCCTGCACTGAATGAGGACTTGGATCCATGGGAAGACTTCCCTTTTGCCCTGGGACAGTGGAGATGTAGCCACTGAAGGCAGCATAAGCCCATAGGAGCCCTTCCGGTTGCAGGGCTAACTGAGTCTGGGCTGGAGTTAGCTGAGATGCTTGCTAAACATTCCATGGCCGGGATCTCAGACCAATGATAGCAAAATGTCTGGAATTGAGCACTTTTAAGATCTTTTCCAGTGTTTGTAATGCTGAGAACCACTTCCCCAGAGCCTTTTCCTGCCTCAGAGCATCGGAACAAGTCTGGTCTCCAGTGACCCTGCCTGCACGTATATGTCCCCTGCAAGCCTGCAGGTACCTCACCACTCACAGCCACCTTAGTGCCTGAGTAAAAAAGAACGGAATGCAGGGCCCCGAGGACCCTCCAGGGTGTGAGTCTTCTTCTGCCACTCCCTAGCTACCTGACTTTCAGCACTGCTGTTCATTTCTGTGCACTCACTCGAGTATCTGCCCTGCCAATATCCCCAGGTGAGAGGAAGAGGAGGGTGTTCTTCTGGCTCTGGAGCCACATGGATGTGCAGGTTGTTGCAGGAGCTAACGAGGCCTCCCTGGGGACTGCCAGGGGATACTCTGGCCTCCTTCCATTTCTGCCTGCTCTCCTTCTTCCCTCCCGCCCCACCCACATACAGAGCTTGAGAAGGAGCGGTCCTCTTCCAGGTCCACTCAGCACCTGCTTTCTGCTTGAGGTCAGGAGCCACCCTGGGTCTGAGTTCCCTGCACACTTGCTGCAGAGCTTTATTCTGACAGGACTGGTCACCGAGCCTGGTCTGGGTTAGCCTGTGAGTTCCTGCAGGTCAGCAGCCATGTCTTAGATATTAAGCACAGACATCATCGTAGATGCTAAGAGTTAAGTAAGTTTATGCTTTTTTTTTTTTTTGCTTTTTAGGGCCACACTTGCAGCATATAGAAGTTCCTGGGATAGGGGTCGAATCGGAGCTACAGCTGCCAGTCTACGCCACAGCCACAGCAATGCAGGATCTGGGCTGCGTCTGTGACCTACACCCAGGCTCACGGCAACACCAGATCCTTAACCCCCTGAGTGAGGCCGGGGATCGAACCCCGCATCCTCATGGCTCCTAGTCGGGTTTGTTAGGGAATTCCAGATAGTAAGTTTATGTTTTAATCCATCTCACAGGTGCCCAGTCTCTCATAATGGATTCTTTCCTCTACAGCAATGAAGCACTTACGTCCAAAGGGTTTCCTTCCCTTCAAAATATAGTACCTGGACATTCAGGCAGGCAATTGGTTAGAGACCTTGGCAGCCTGAGGGACTTGAATTCTACAGAAATCACTTGCCAGAGGGGACAGTAGAGTCCCCAGTGATCCCCATCTGACCTGAAACTATGCGAAGGGCTTCACCAAGCCCCCGAGGACAAGATAAGGAGCGAAGCTGAGGGGTCTTAGCAGAAGTTGAATAACTGACTAGTCGTGAGGCTGCGGAGATCTGCCCCACTGTGGGGAGACACACAGAGAAAGGCGAGTAGGGCAGACAGACTACCCAGGTTTTCTGCCCAGGAAGCTGGCGTGTCCCCGATTGGGAATGGCTGCCGGGATCTAGCCAGCCTGGACGTGAAGGGCTGGCTAGCCTGATAGAGTGTAGATCACCGATTGGTGGGAACACATCTGCATCTCTGGCACACAGGCCACATGCCAAAGCTGGGGGTGGGAGGAGGGGTTTTCAAGCCTTCAGGACTCTGGGACTTTCAGAACTGCTCTAGACAACTCACAGCTCTGTTCTATGCCTTGTTGTTCATTTGCTGGCTTTTAAGTGAATTTGACCACTGGGTTCAGTTTAGCCCTTGGCCTGCTGACTGTGCTTACTCTGTGGCCAGCTCAGGGTGGGGCGGGGGGTGGGGTAGCACTGGGCAGCCTCTGTTACAGATCTGATGGGGTCCAGCATGAGATGCAGTGGACAGAAAGAGCCACCTCGGCTTCCCCAGGGAGGACTTTTAACGTCATCATTAATGGGAAGAACCTTCACAATCATGAGGTGAGAAGCAAGAATTAAGGTCTGAGATGTGTTTAGGGCTGGCAGAAATGTATGTCACCTGTTAAGTTAGCAACTACATGTTCACCTGTCTTGCTTTTTTTAATCCCCTCATGAGCGCCCCAGATTATCTCAGGTTCATCTGTTGGTTTATTATTTACCTTGCAGGAAGATGCTTTTGCTGAGGTTGGGTCCAGTTGAGTTGGGGAGGCAGTTGGCATGGCGGGCATCATGCCGAGAGCCTGCCTGCTAAGGCCCTTCCCACCTTCCAGCCATGAGCCCCTCCTGGACCTTCTGGCACCTGGTGCATCTTTTTAAGATGGGGAAAATTGAAGTTATGATGTTTCTGCCACTCTGCCCACATGCTGCCTCAAGCTGTGTCATTTCCTCGGCACAGAGGGTTAGAGACAGGCAGCTCTCTGAGCCTGTCCACCCTCCCGATGGAATCACACCACAGACCCTTCAATAAAATCTGCACGAGTGGTGGGGGGGAGGGGTACACATACAAACCATCATCCATAATTTACTGTGTGTAAGATGCCAGGCCAACTACTTATCATTTCACGTAATTTTCAGAATATTAGGATCCTGTCCGGGAGGAAGATATTTTCTTCTACCCTTCTAGGGTCTCCCGACTGGTCTAAAAATCAGATCGACATGAGACAGATGAACAGGAGACAGTCAAACAAATATTGAATGACATGTACCCACGGAAGAGACCCAGGAGAACTGCCTCTACAACGTGGCCAAAACCTTCACCCTAAATACCATCTTCAGCTAAAGACAAAAGAGGATGTTGGGGGTAGAGGTTTGGGCTTCATATAGGAGGAGGGCAACTTGCAAGAGATGGAAGAGCCAATGTTTGGTGAATAAGTGGTTGCTGGGCCAGGCTGAATGATGGACACAGAGAGGGCCCTGGTCTCTAGGAGTTTTCCTGCGACCCCTGGCCCGTATTCCTTGCACTCATCTCTCTATTCCTGTACGAGGCCCTGTCTAAATTCCTCCAGCAGCTGAGGGAAGGTCAGAGTTTCTTCCCAAGTCTTTTGAACCTTGATTGTTTTCACCTTGAAATAATCCACATGCCAGAGATATTTTGGGGTGGCACATTTTATTCCCCTGGAGTCCCCAGTTAACAGGCTAGGTGACCGAGTTTTAGAAAGTGAAGGCACTTTGGTCATACGGTTATTATGTGTGAGCATCTGCGTTTTCTCCTAGAATGCCTTTTTTTTCCCTTCTTCTGAGTTTTATGGTACCCCCTCTTAGGTGGAGAGAACAGAGGAATTTTCCGTGACCAGTAAGTAAACGCCCTTTCTCTGTTTCCCAGATCAGAATTTGACCACAGGTCAGGGAATCTGCATTTGGTTGAGGGCTGCAACTGTCCTCTGTCCTGCCCTGAGCAGGGGGTCCCCTTTGCTGTTGAAGGATCATGGGCGCCCTTAGCTTTGACCCTGTACTAAATGCCGCACTCTCCCAGTGTGTGGCCTCCCCCAGCATATGCAATATGTCCCAGGAACCTGCAAGACAAAGCAAGCAGGTCAGCTGATGACAAGGACCTCAGTGCCAGAGCAGGTCTCTGAGCACTGTGAGGGAGTGAGTGAGCTGCCTGGAAGGATGCAAAGATGAAAAGTCATATTTTTTTAAATCCTAAAATCCAAGTCATTTCATAATCCCTTCTCCTCATCATGATGCTCATATTTTACTTTAAATCTCAAGGCTGTGGCTTCAACAATCACAGGCTGTCTCTCTCACCTTGCAGCTGACTCAGACCCTACAGGAAGCCATGTGACCCTTTTTGGCCTCCTCTTCTCTGGAGATGGTACATTTTGCTTAAATCAAAGAGATACTGCAGGACTTGACCTGGCTTCCCTAAGAGTGCTGATCAATATGATGTGTAAAACTTAGTTTTGAATATTAAACATTTTCAGTGGGTCTGAAGATTTATGGTATCTCAATTAACCAAGTTCCCATTGCATAATGGGAACACAGACGGTTTTAAGTGGTTGTTAGGTTTTTTGGCTAGCCCACAGAAGATAATTTAACTCATAATTACCCCAAATGCTACAGACCAGCAATGAAGAATAATAGAAAACCGCGTTGTTGTAGAAGAAGTAATTACACAAAAGAGAAAAAAATGAATATAATTTTCTATGTATCGTGAATGCCAGTGCTAAAGAAAAGTAGGCATAATTACAGGAAGATAATATGGAAACATTTTCCCAAAGACAGTTCTGAATACTTTCAAAAGTTTTGGAGTTTGTATTATTGTTTCTCTTATGCCAAATTTAATTTTAAGATGCCTAGCTTCCCTTTTGTTTGAAGTATGTTTGCTGCTCTGCTAAAGATTAGGGATATTTTCATAAGTATTAATATAGCAAGGAAGCTAGATCAAGGACATGAAAGACAAAAATGGAAAGAAGAGAGAAGGAGACTTTCCTGAGGCATCAGGAAGAGCTGAAGGAAGGCAAAGGTTCTGAAGGGAAAGGTTCACATGTGCTCATGTGAGGCCAAAGTAGCCTAAGGCGGAATTCCCGAAGACTCCAAGGTGGAGTGGAGGAAGGAGAGGCGGACGGAAGCGGCAGGGTCCCACCCCCGACTGTTCAGGTCACTAGACCGCATATACTCAGGTGTGCAGCATCCATCCTAAGTCAAGGCACAAGCGCTTTAGGGCTCAGGTCCTCTCTTGCTGCTAGGATCAAGCTCTCTCTGACCCGTGGTTCTCACCTGCTCCACAGCTGGAGACCCCCCTTTCTGTCACGGAGCCCTAGACCATGTCCTGCTCCTCTGCCCTGGACCTACCCCAGGCCCTGGGTGATGGAGAGTCCTGCCTTGTTCTGTAAGCAACTCTCCTCCAAGACACCAGCTCCACCCATGACACCACTCCTGTTGAGCTCCCTGTTCATAGACTTTCCTGTGCTGACTCTTTGCCTGCCTGCCAGAGTGGCCCTTGAGACACCACCTCATGTGCAGCCAGTAGGTGCCACCACGTCACACCCGCATCTCTGCAGTTAAACCACTTATTCTGTTGTTCTCAGATATGTGGCTTGTGAATGATGCCATCACAACCTGGGGTCTCTTGCTTGCTCTTTTGGCACTCCCCATCATGGATAAAAGGAGAAGCCAGAATCTGATTCACAAGGAAATGGATCAGTTGAGTGTTTTATTGGAGTGGCCAAGCTCACGTTGACATAGGTGGCTGTAAGGCACCTGTATGAGAGGAGGACATTGCGAATTCATGGTTGTGCTGTCCTGGGCTTTCTACGCCATCTCTGAAAAATACTCCCTCCCTCTCCCCACTGGTGTTTGCACTGCTTCCACGCCCTTTATCCAGTGCATTGACAACCTCTCTCCATCTTTGTGCCCCAGTGTCCAGTACAGTACCTGACACGTTGTAGGTGCTTTCAGTTTGTTGAAAAGATGGATGCGCATCCTTTATCTCTGTGCATCCTCCTCTTTCTCACACATAACACATATCTTTTTTTTTTTTTTTCCTAATGAAGATATTCTCATCCATTTTGAAGCAGTTGGAAAGGCACTGACATTACAACCAGAGGTTCTGGCATTTGAGTCCCAGTTGAGATAATGATCTCTCCCTAGATAGTTGGTATTTAACTTGTCCTGTCTCCTCTTGCTTATTATAATTGCAGTATTTTCGAGTTTCACACTGTTCTTACAGCCACTGTCAGGAAGCTGTGAGCAGTTGCAAGGGAGGTGTGCCAGCCGCCTCCCTTTTTATTAAGGTTACAAAATAGAAGATGGCATATTCTGAAGGGTATCTGCAAACTCTAGGGAATGGAAAGAACAAAATGAGTAATCTTCTACAATTGCAGAGGGCATCTCAGGATGAAGGGATTCATGGACCCATTTCTTGGGCTGTCTGAGATGCGGTGGCTTCTATGATGCGCTCTCACTGTGAGGTCTTGAATACATCTCTGGAGCACGTGTGCTTCGCTCTGCCTGAGTAAGTCTATAGGATCTTCTTAGAGTATATGCCTAGGTTTACAATTGGCTGGTCAATGGGTGCTTAGTGAAATACAAGTTAAAGTATAATCCCTATCAAGCGGTTAAGAACGTAAACTTGGCAGTCAAAAAGATTCAGTTCAAATTCAAGCTCTGCTATTTTCTGGATGAATGTGGTCGATGTGTGGCCAAGTTTCTTTAAGCCTCAATTTCTTTTTTTCTTTCTTTTTTTTTTTTTGTCTTTTTGCCTTTTTTAGGGCTGCTCCCACGGCATATGGAGGTTCCTAGGCTAGGGGTCCAATCGGAGCTGTAGCTGCCGGCCTACGCCAGAGCCACAGCAATGCGGGATCCGAGCCGCGTCTGCAACCTACACCACAGCTCATGGGTATGCCGGATCCTTAACCCATTGAGCGAGGCCAGGGATCGAACCCACAACCCCATGGTTCCTAGTCGGATTCGTTAACCACTGCGCCACGATGGGAATGCCTAAGCCTCAATTTCTTGATTAAAAAAAAAAGGTGGGGACTGTCTGCCCACTTCACTGGGTTATTGGGGAGGAATACATGGCATCAAGGTTGTAAGAGCTTGGAGTGAAGTCTAACATGTAGCAAGTTCACAGTAAACAGGAACATTAATGTTTTTAAAAAAAGAAGTCACTGAATTCACAATTTAAACAACTAGCTTTTACTGACTGCTCTGTCGAGCCCCGTTCTATACGGCATGGAAATTATAGAGTTGAGCTCATCCCAGACTCTCCTCTTTAAACACTCACATCTAGTGAATATATTAGCAGAATAAAGGTCCCATAGATCAGGAAGTGGGGAGGGGGAGGAAAGAGAGGAAGAAGAAGGGAGGAGGGAATTTACATAAAATGCACCGTGTTCTGCGTTCACTCAGACAAACTTGGGCATTCACATTCGCCAGTGTAACCACCACGCTGAAAGGTACAGAATGTTTGTTTTTTATGGTCCTCTATGCTCTCTCTTTTATTGTGGTCAAATATGCATCACCTGAAGTTTATCATTTTAACCACTTTTCAGTATACAATTCTGTGGCATTTAAATACATTCACATTTTGTGCCACAACCATCCATCTCCAGAACCTTTATCATCTTTCTGAGACTCTGTCGTCATTCAGCACGAACTCCCCATCCACTCACAGCCCCTGGCAACCACCATTCTGCTTTCTGTCTCTGAATGTGAAGCCTCCAGGGGCCTTATAAACATGGGATCATACAGCATTTGTCCTTTTGTGGCTGCCTTATTTCTCTTGGCCTAGTGTCTTCAAGGTTTATCAGTGTTGTCGTGTGTGTCAGGATGTCCTTCCTTCTTAAGGTGGAGTAATAGTCAGTTGTGTGTTTATACCACATTTTATTTGTTCATTCCTTTGTTGGTGGGCACTTGGGTGGCCATTGTGAATAAATGTTGCTATGGCCATGGGTGTGCAAATATCTGTTCCAGGCCCTGCTTTCAATTCTCTTGGTATATACTCAGAAGTAAAATTGTGTATACCCAGAAGTGGATTGTATGATAATTCTGTGCAATCTTTAGGACACACAATTTCATTTTCCAAGGTGGCTGTACTGTTTTACATCCCCTCCGACAATGCATAAGGATTCCAATTTCTCTTCATCCTTGCTAACCCTTGTTATTTCCAGTTTTCTTTATCGTAGTCTTTCTAATGGATGTGAAGTATTATCTTATTGTATCTTAGATTTGCATTTTTTCTAATGATTAGTGATACTGATGTACTTAATGCCCATTTATGTATCTTCTTTAGAGAAATGACTATTCAATTGACTGCCCATTTTTAATCAGGTTGTTGGTCTTTATTGTTGTTGAGTTATAAGAATTATTTTAATATCCTGAATATTAATGTTTTGTTAGGCATGATTTGCACATGCATTCTTCCATCGGTGGATTGCCTGTTCACTTTGTCAATAATATCTTTTGATGCACAAACATTTTAATTGTGGGGTAATCTATTTTATCTGTTTTTTCTTTTGTTGTTTATGCTTTTGTTGCCCTCACCAAGAAATCACTGCCATGTCATGAAACTTTTCCCTATGTTTTTTCTTTCTTCCTTCCTTCATTTTCTTTTCCTTCCTTCCTTCCTTCCTTCCTTCCTTCCTTCCTTCCTTCCTTCCTTCCTTCCTTTCTTTCTTTCCTTCCTTTCCTTCCTTCCTTCCTTCCTTCCTTCCTTCCTTCCTTCCTTCCTTCCTTCCTTCCTTCTCTTTCTTTCTTCCCTCCCTCCCTCTCTCTCTCTCTCTCTTTCTTTCTTTTTTTTGTCTTTTGCCTTTTCTAGGGCTGCTCCCACGGCATATGGAGGTTCCCAGGCTAGGGGTCGAATCAGAGCTGTAGTCACCAGCCTACGCCACAGCCACAGCAACACCAGATCCAAGCCACGTCTGTGACCTACACCACAGCTCATGGCAACCCCGGATCCTTAACCCACTGAGCGAGGCCAAAGATCAAACCTGCAACCTCATGGTTCCTATTCAGATTTGTTTCTGCTGCACCATGACTGGGAACTCCTCCCTATGTTTTCTTAGAAGAGTTTTATGGTTTTAGCTCTTAGGTTTAGTTCTTTGATCCATTTTGAGTTTGTTTTTGTATGTTATGTTATAAGGTAAGAGTCCAACTTAATTTCATTGTGTGAGGATATGCATTTTTCCCAGAATCATTTGTTGAAAAGATTATCTTTCCTTATTGAGCTTCACATCCTTGTTGGAATTTATTTGAATATATATACACCATTTATTCCTGGTATCTCTATGCAATTCCATTAGTTTATATCTGTCTTTATGCCAGTGCCACACTGTTTTGATTACTATAGCTTGGTAGGCATTTTTAAATTAGGAAGTGTGATACTTTTAACTTTTTTCTTTTGCAAGATCGTTTTAGTTATTTGGGATTCCCTGATGTTACATATGAAATTTAGGATGAGTTTTTCTATTCCTGCAGAAAAAAAAATCCCTGGAGTCTTGATAAGGTTTACATTGAACGTATAGATAGCTTAAAGTAGTGTTTACATCTTAACGACACTAAATCTTTTAGCCCTTAAATATGGATGTCTTTTCATTAATTTTTTTCTTTAATTTCTTTCAGAAATATTTTGTAGTTTTCAGTGTACAGGTATTTCACCTCCTTGGTTTGGTTTATTCAAATATTTTTTAATGTTATTATGAAGTGACTTGTTTCTTAATTTCCTTTTTGGATTGTTCATTGTTAGTACATAGAAACAGTATTAATTTCATATCCTATAATTTTGCTGAATTCATGTATTAGCTCTAAAGTTTTCTTGTGGAATCTTTAGGATTTCTGGTATGTAAGATTATGTCATATGGAAACAGAGATAGTTTGACTAGTTCTTCTCCAATTTAGATGCCTTTTAGTTATTTTTCTTGACTAATCGCCCTGGCTAGGGCTTTTAATACTCTGTGTATAGAAGTGATGAAGGCAGGCATCCTTACCTTGTTCCTGACATTAGAAGGAACTATTTAGTTTTTCATCATTCAGTATGGTGTTAGATTATGGGTATTTCATATATGGCCTTTATTATGTTGATGTAGTTTCCTTCTATTCCTACTTTGTCGAGTTTTTTTTTTTTTAAATCACAAAAAGGTGTTGAATGTTATATGAAATGTTTTTCTCCATCAACTACACGAATTTTAAAAATTTCATTCTGCTAATATGGTCTCTTCATTGATTGATTTGTATGTGTTCAAACATCCTTGTATTCCAGTAATACATTCCATTTGTTTATGGTATATGATCTTTTAATATCTTGTTGAATTCAGTTTGCTCATACAGTTGACCCTTAAAGAATGTAGCCTTGAACTGCGTGGGTCCACTTACACATGAATTTTTTGGCAATAGTAAATACTATAGTATGGCATGATTTGTGGTTGCCTGAATCTGCAGTTGCAAAACCAAAGATACAGAGGAGTCAAACCTTATATGTGGAGGGCTTGGCTATAAATTATATGCAGATTTTCAGCTGCATGAAGGGTCAGCACCCCAACCCCCATGTTGTTCAAGGGTCAACTGTATATTTTTAAAGGTTGTTGCATCAGTGGTCATAAGGGATATTGGTCTGTAGTTTCCTTTTCTTGTGGCATCTTTCTCTGGCTTTGGTATTAGGCTGATACTGGCCTCACAGAATGAGTTCAGAAGTGTTCCCACCTCCTCAGGCTTTTTTTGAAAGAGTGAGAATGACCATTGTCAATTCTTCAAATGCTTGGTAGAATTCATCAGTGAATCCAGCTGGTCTTGAGTTTTTCTTTGTGGGAAGATTTTTGATTGCTGATTCAACTTCCTTACTAGTTATGTATCTGTTCAGATTTTCTGTTTCTTCATGATTTATTTGTTTTTGTTTTGTTTAACATTTTATGATTGCACTCAAAGCATGTGGAAGTTCCCAGGCCAGGGATTGAATCTGCACCACAGCTTTGACCTATGCTGTGACCTATGCTGCAGCTGGGACACTCACTATGCTGGGCCAGGTATTGAACCCACACCTCTAGAGTGACCCGAGCCACTGCAGTTGGATTCTTAACCCACTGCACCACGACAGAAACTCCATGATTTATTTCTTAGAGGCTATATTTTTTCTAGGAATTTACCCATTTTACATAAATATCCAATTTGTTGACTTAGTGTTGTTCAGAGTACTTTCTTATGATCTTTTCAATTTCTTTAGTATCCCTTCTTTCATTTTCTTTTAATTTTATATGTGTTTTCTATCTCTTGCCCCCTTTTTTCTTAGTAAATCCAGATAAAGGTGTGTTAATTTTATTAATTTGTTCAAAGAACTAACTTCCAGTTTTGATGATTCTATTTTATCTATTTTCAATTTCACTGATCTCTGCTCTAACCTTTGTTGTTTCCTTCCTTTTGTTAATTTTGTGTTTAGTTTGAATAGAAGTCTAGGCAACTGCTTTCCTTCGGCTACACTGCACTGCAGATGGGTAGAGCAAGAAGGTATAAAAACACATGAAATATCTTGTCTTTACTGATTTCCAGAGCCCCTATAAAGTTATTATTTTCAGTTTCCAATTGGTTATTTAATGTTTCTGTGGGTAAACAAAGGCTTTGAGCTTCCTAGACTGTCATCTTGCTGCCATTTCTACTATGCCCTTTTGAAGTCAATCTTCCAGCCTTGGGCAGACACTAGTCTCCTCTCTGACAACATAGATTAAATTTGTTCTATAATTTCATATAAATGGAATAATACTATATTATGCAGTACTTCTTTATATTCAAAAATTTTCCTTCAAGATAATGTATTTGAGATACCTGCATGTTGTTACTTGTAGTTTATTGCCTCTGATTGTCCAATAGTATTCCATTTCATGATGTACCACACTTGCTTTTCCCATTTACTTGTTGATGGATATTAAGATTGCTTCTAGTTTGGGGGTCTTTATAAGGCATAGAGAATATTTGAGTATGTCTTTATAAGGAAATGTATTTTTGTTGTTCTTCGGAAATGCCTAGGGATAGAAGTATTGAGTCATATGATATGTGTAGGTTTAACTTTAATGAAATAGCCAGGCCATTTTCCAATGTTATTATGCCACTTTATATTCCCACCAGCAATACCTCAGAGCCCCAGCTGCTCCCCAGTCCCAACATTCAGCATTGCAGGTCTTTTTATTTTTTATTTTTATTTGTAGCCATTTTTGTGTATATACAAAGTAGTGTACCATTGTAAAATTTTTCTGTGCTTTTCAACATCTTTTCACCTGTTTTTCACATAGGTCAGTCATGTATCTTCCTGTAGATCATGGGTTATTGGTATATTTATCCATCCATTTAATCCTCACATATTTATTGTGAATGCTATATGCCATGTACTATTTTCTGGGGAGTGAAATAGAAGCAGGATTACAATGGTGAGCATAAGAGACCAAACCCCTGACATCATAGAGTTTACATTCTAGGGCAGGAAGATAAATATTAAACATGATAAGCACATTAAAACAGAATATAATGTAATATAGTGATGTGTGCTCTGAAGAATAATAAAGTAAGTAAATTAAGGCAGACAGGGGGCTCTGTGTGTCCTTACTGTATCCTGAAACTATTTGTGTGATGAAGAGGTATTTGAGCAGAAAACTGATCAAAGAGTGGAGTGGTCCAGGCAAATGTCTGGGGAAGAGTTCCAGGGAAGGGGACCAGTGAGGGCAGTAGGTCCCTGACAAGCATGTGCTTGACACATTCCAAGAACAGTAAGGAGGAACTGCAGTATGGTAAGCAAAAGCATGTTGATAAAACAAGAGAGAGTCATGGACTCTCACAAGAGAAAAACTGAACAAACTAAAAATCATCAGTGCTTCCTAGATCTATCAGAGAATTGAGACCATAAGCTAACCACCAACCTGGAAACTGGAGGCAGGTGAATACACAGAATCAGTTTATTCAGAGCAGAGTCCACTGTTATTGTCAGACTCTACGAGAAACATTTAAAGAGAAATTGAATGATGACTAGAGATTGAGTGTTCACTAACTTGAGAAATAACTCCTGATGGCTGAGGCTTGGGTATTGGGAGTCACACTTACGTGTTTTACCCCTGGGAGCCCCAGCAGCTTCTCCGGGTGAAAATATGAGAACTGATAGGAGGAGGTAACTGTTCTGAGATATACTAGAGCATCCTCCTCTCTTTAACAAAAGCCTGCCCTCAAGGAAACTACTTTACCAAAGTCAAACCATAATGGATTTTGCTGAAGCATGAACTACTAGGGGAAGTAAAACAACAACTTCAGCCCCATTTAACTAAAAGGCAAAATAAAAAGTTTGAAGATAGAGTGAGCATTAGAACCAGACTCAGATATGGCAGGGATGTTGGAATTACCAGATCAGAAACTTAAAATAACTATGATGAATATGCCAAGGGCTTTAATGGATAAAATGGACAATATGCCAGAATAGATGGGTAATACGTAAACATAGAAACAGAAGTTCTAGGAGAAAATGTAAAGAGAAATGATGAAAACATTGTTACAGAAGTGAAAATGCCTTTGATGGACTTACTGGGAGACTGGACACAGCTGAGGAAAGAATCACTAAGCTTGATGATATGTCAATGCAAACTTCCCAAACTGTAAAGGCAAAGAGAAAAAAGACTAGGGGAAAAAAAACCCACAGTATTCAAGAACTATGGAAAGATTATGAGGTATAGTGCATATGCAATGTAAAGGAACAACAACAAAAAAGGAAATAATAATTACAGATCTCTGAAGATAATGCCAGCCACCAAACCACAGATCCAGGAGGCTCAGAAATTACCAAGAAAGATGAATACTAAAACAACTACACCTAGGCATATGATACTCAAAGAAATCCAAAGGCAAAGATACCTGAAAGAAATTGGGAATAGACATTGCTTGTAGAGGAGGAAAAAAAAAAAAAGAATTATATTAGACTTCTATTCAGATACTATGAAAGAAGAGCAGGTAATGAAATATTTACTCCATCTACCAGTATTTGCAAGTATAGATGATTCTTTGGTGATTAAATTACTCTGAAATAAATTATTTCTTTCTCTTTCTCATGTGCACAAAAACATTTTATTTTTACAGTTTTTTTTATTTTATGATTTCTATTTTTCCCATTATAGTTGATTTATCCTGTTCTGCAAAGTGACCCAGTCATGCATATATGTTTATATTCTTTTTCTCACATTATCCTCCATCATGCTCCATCACAAGTGACTAGATATAGTTCCCTGTGCTGTACAGAAGGATCTTATTGCTTATCCACTCCAAGTGCAATAGTTTGAATCTATTAACCCAGACTCCCAGTCCATCCCACTCCCTCCCCTTCCCTCTCCCCCTTGGCAACCAAGTCCATGAGTGTCTTTTCTGTGAAAAGGTTCACTTGTGCCATAAATTAGATTCCAGATATAAGTGATATCATATGATATTTGTCTTTCTCTTTCTGACTTCACTTAGTATGAGAGTCTCTCATTCCATCCATATTGCTGCAAATGGCAATATTTTGTTCTTTTTTATGGCTGGGTAGTATTCCATTGTGTATAATACCACATCTTCTTAATCCATTCGTCTGTTTATGGACATTTTGGTTGTTTCCATGTCTTGGCTATTGTGAATAGTGCTGCAGTGAACATACGTGTGCATGTATGTTTTTCAATGAAAGTTTTACTATATATAGAAAACCCTAAGGACTCCACACAAAAACTATGCAAACTTATCAATGAATTCAGCAAAGTAGCAGGATATAAGATTAACATTCAGAAATCAGTTGCATTTCTGTATACTAAGAATGAAATATTAGAAAAGGAATATAAAAATACAATATGTTTTAAAATCGCACCCCCCAAAATTAAATACCTAGGAATAAACCTGACCAAGGATGTGAAAGACCTATATGCTAAGAACTATAAAACATTAATAAAGGAAATTAAAGAGGAATCAAAGAAATGGAAAGATATTCTATGCTCCTGAGTTGGAAGAATTAATATCATAAAAATGGCCATACTGCACAAAGCAATCTACAGATTCAATTCAATTCCTATCAAAATACCCATGACATTTCTCACAGAACTAGAATAAACAATCCAAAAATTTATATGTAACCATTAAAGACCCAGGATTGCCAAAGCAATCCTGAGGAACAAAAACCAAGCAGGAGGCTTAAGTCTCCCATTGACTTCAGGCAATATTACAAAGCTACAGTAATCATGACAGTGTGGTATTGGTACCAAAACAGACATACAGACCAATGGAACAGAATAGAGATCCAGAAATAAATCCAGACACCCACAGTTAATTAATCTTTGACAAAGGACACAAGAATATAAAATGGGAAAAAAGACAGTCTTTTCAGTAAGTGGTACTGGGAAAACTGGACAGCTGCATGTAAATCAATGAAACTGGAACACACCCTCATACCATGCACAAAATTAAACTCAAAATGGCTTAAAGACTTAAACTTAAGACAAGACATCATAAAACTCCTAGAAGAGAACATAGGGAAAACATTCTCTGACATCAACTGTGCAAATGTTTTCTTAGGTCATTCTCCCACGGCAACAGAAATAAAAACAAAAATAAACCAATGGGACCTAATTAAACTGACAACTTTTGCACAGCAAAGGAAGCCATAAAAAAAAAAAGACAACCTATGGAATGGGAGAAGATAACTTCAAATGATGCAACTGACAAGGGCTTAATCTCTAAAGCATACAAAAAACTTACACAACTCAACAGCAAAAAAAAAAACCCCAACAACTGAATTGAAAAATGGGCAAAAGACCTGAATAGACATTTCTCCAAAGAAGAGAAACAGATGGCCAAGAAGAACATGAAAAAATGCTCAACATCACTTATTATTAGAGAAATGCAAATCAAAACTCCTATGAGCTATCACCTCATACCAGTCAGAATGGCCATCATTAACAAGTCCACAAATAACAAATGCTAGAGGGGGTGTGGAGAAAAGGGTACCCTCCTACACTGTTGGTGGGAATGTAAACTGGTACAACCACAGTATGGAGGTACCTCAGAAAACTAAATGTAGAACTACCATATGATCCATCAATCCTGCTCTTAGGCATATATCCAGATAAAATTTTCATTGAAAAAGGATGTTATTTTCTTGAGAGCAAGAATAATATTTCAATTTAATTGTCTCAAGTACTTCCGATGACACTGTGCAAACAACATGTTAATAAATTCTGCTTGACAAGAGGCAGGTCGATTGCATCTATCTCTCAGTCCTCATCTCCTTCCTGACTGTAGATGCAATCAGACGTTTATATATTTTTGATCATAACAAAGGTCACAGTAATAATGAACAAAAGTAACTTTTATTTGCAGAATGATTTGCAATTTGCTCTTTCTCCTCCTGAGGTGTTATTTTCTAACCTTTTTGTACACATGGCAGATCTTACTCATCTTCCAGGCCCCACTCAGATGTTACTTCCCCTGTCCATTTTCCCTGATTTTCCTTAGTCTCCTTTATCATAACGGTTTCCAAGCCTTGCAAACCTGGTTGGACATCATAGTAACCCAGAAATAGTTTTGTCTTTTATTTTATTTTATTTTATTTTATTTTATTTTATTTTATTTTATTTTATTTTATTTTATTATTTTGCCATTTCTTGGGCCACTCCCACAGCATAAGGAGGTTCCCAGGCTGGGGGTTGAATTGGAGCCGTAGCTGCCGGTCTATACCAGAGCCACAGCAACGTGGAATCCGAGTCGCGTCTGCAACCTACACCAGAGCTCACAGCAACGCTGGATCCTTAACCCACTGAGCAAGGCCAGGGATGGAACCCTCAACCTCATGGTTCCTAGTTGGATTTGTTAACCACTGAGCCACAACGGGAACTCCCAGAAATGTTTTTTAGAACACAGATTCCCGTACCCTGTGCAGGCATACATAATTAAGTATGCTGAGACGTAATCCTCAAGAATCTGATTCTCATGCAACCAAAACTAGTTCTGTGCACCATTCTTTGGAAATATTGCATCCAACCCTCTTAGTGTTTCTGGCAGAGCTTGCAGAGGGAGTCAGCTGACTCTCCCATCACTGCTACATCACTAACTCTAATATAATCTGTCAAATTCTCAAACACTGTTTACCTGGGTGTCTCTTCACAAGGCTTAAATTTTAAGAAGGCATTGACTGTATCTCATTTCTTTCTGGCATCTCTAGTTCTGAGTATGACACATTTTTTTGGCCTTAGTTTTCTTTTTGTTAAATCTTTTGAAAAGGCTCAAACTATTAAAGAAGTAGGCTGTGTTATAAGCACCATGGAACCCGAGAGGAGTGGAGGAATTTGGCTTCTGAAAGAAGGGAAGTCACTCTGTCATCTTTCCACGTGCTCACAAGGTCTTTTATTCTAAAAGTATGAACATTTCCAGCACATCTGCTTGCTTTGTCCATTTCCCATCAGCTTTCTGCACTTCCACAGGGTCCTGGATCTTCTGAGCTCTCTGGGTCTCAGCTCAAGCTCGTTCTCACAGATTTTCTAGCACCTCTGTTTTCCATTCCTAAATTTCCAGGAGATGCATATGAGTTTCCCACTTAGATTGAGTATCTGCCCCTATTTAGTCAGACCAAGGTCTGGGGGGAAAAATCAGATACCAGATAGGATGCTTTTAGTTCCAAGTAGTAAAACACTTTTTACTGGTAAGTAAAAGTGATGCCAACAATGGTGATATTTATAGTCTTACATAATGAGGAGGCTAGAGAGAGGCAATTTCAAGGTTGGTTTCCATTAACTAAAATGCTGAGATCATTACCTGTTATGGCCCCAACACAGCTGCAGCAGCTCCAGATATCACATTTTCATACAGTAAAGTCTAGAAGTAATCATTAAGGGCTGGTGGGTGTCTCTTTTGAAAATATTTTCCAGGAGCTCTCTCCCAGCAGATTTCCTGTGGTGTCATTGGCTGGGATGACATTTTATACCCAGTCCTTGGATGGGCTCAGAAAGTAAGTTTTTGGCTTTTTGAGCCCCTGTCAAGGGAGACAGGCTCTATCAGCAAGGACTTGGTGGGCAATTGCTTTTGGGTTGGCAAATAGTAATGTACACGGTAGCCAAGGCACAAACATGGCTGGAGGTCAGAGTTCCCAGAGGATGGTAGGTGTGGCCTGGGTGGGTGCCCAGGTGCTTTTTCCTGGGGTTAATACATGTGGGTTAAAGAGACAAAGCAGACAATGTGTGTCTGATTTGCTCACTGAGAGAAAAAGGAAAGCTCACTTTATATGGTCACTCAGGATGTCTGAATCAGTCCATGCTCAAAAAACAAAAGCCCTTGGAGTTCTCAACGTGGCACAGCAGAAATGAATCCGACTAGAACCGTGAGGTTGCGGGTTCGATCCCTGGCCTCGATCAGCAGGTCAAGGAGCCGTCGTTGCTGTGAACTGTGGTATAGGTTGCACACATGGCTCCGATCTGGCATTGCTGTGGCTGTGGCATAGGCCGGCAGCTGTAGCTCTGATTGGACCCCTAGCCTGGGAACCTCCTTATGCCATGGGTGTGGCTCTAAAATGCAAAAAAAAAAAAAAAAAAAAAAAAAGCAAAAGCCCAAAGGAGCATGAGGATGAGAAACAGGAAGCGTCAAAGGAAGTCTTAACAGCTCCACACCCTAGACTCAGGAAAGCCGATAGCCTGAGTGGAAGAAGATGGAGCAAGAAAAGACTGATGGAGAGAGAGAGAACCACATCCGCCATGAGAAGAAAACCTCCTCTGGGAAAATAATGCACAGCGGGAAGCTTCTGGAGCTGCAGGGGTCAGAGCAGTAACTTCTTAAATCAAGCTGGGTGGACCGGGAGCCCAGCCGGGGGACAGCAGGGAAAGGTGCAGGCAGGAGATAGCCAAGATTAATGAGGACGGGCCAGGCAGGGCTCCCATGGCCACTGACAGTGCGGGGCTTACCGGCCCCCTCTTTTCTGAGGTCAGTTATTTATTTATTTTGTAAGGGAACCTAACAAATTCTCAAACCGGATAAATCCAATTACCTGTGTTTTGCCTTCAGGGAGTGCGAAAGATTAATGGTGGTATTTTGGCAGCGGCATAAAAAGAAATAGGCGGTAATAACAAGGAGGCTCGTAAAAGGAGCTCACATCCAGGAAGGCCAGCTCGCAGGTAGCTCTTGCCCCCAGGCCCTGCTGCTGCCACTCAGAGTCTGGAGGGAGTGGGATGGTCCCCAGAGGGCCCCCCCTCCCCCTCTCCCACCAGTTCTGGCACCAAGGGAGCCCAGCAGGAGCACAGACTCACCTTCCCTGCTGGTTTTCAAGCTTTTTCACCATCTCCCACTAACAACTTGGATTGCTTAAATTTTCAGATTAACAAAGCATTTCCCCAGGAGCTACTCTGTGGATCTTCACACAACTCCTGGGGGAGGAGTTTAGTGGTGATTATTATTTGCTGCTTCCAGAGGATGAGCCTGGGGCGGGGCGTGGTCTTAGAACCACTTCCTCCTGCCACCATCTTCAGTCTTATGCTCTTTTCTGTGCTTCTAGTAGGATGACCATTTTATGGAAACATTAACTTAGAAATGATAATGCATCTGGTGCACTTGCTGCACACCTGCTGGGAGCCTGCTTGTGGCTGATGTCTGGGTAGAGGACTCCTGTGCATGCAGCCTGGGGGGTGGGGGGCGAGGGGGGATGGGGGGTTGGGGGAGGGGCACAGTCCAATTGCTCTGGTCTCCATTTGTGTCTGCAGTTTTGTCGTGTTAAATTTCATTGTTTGAAAAAAAAAAAAAAAGAAACTCCTGATGTCTTCCCAGAATAGATTTGGGCTTGTGAAATATTTCTTCCAAAACGCCTTGCTTGATATTCTCACATTTGGCTTTTTTAAAAAACGCAATTATTTTTATTGAGGTATAAGTCACATCCCATAAAATTCACCCTTTAAAAGTGTACTATTCAGTAGTTTTAGCATATTCACAGGGTTGCACAACCACTACCAGCATGTAATTCTAGAACATTTTTCATTTCCCCCCTAAAACCTCAACCTGTGAGCAGCTTGCCCCCGCCGCTGCCCCCCCTACAGCGCCCCCCCCGCCCCCGCCCCCGCCAACTCTCCTCGCCTTTCTGTCTGAATGAATCTGCCCATTCTGGACATTTCACATATACACATTCATTCAACACACATGCTCCGCTTTTGACTTCTCCTTTTATTTGTTCTTTCACTCACTCGCTCCCTGTCTCATTCATTCCACAAACATTTTTTTGAGCTTTTGTCATGATTCAGGCATTGTGTGAGGAACTGGGGGTGGAGATGAACAAGCTTTTAAAAGCTCATCATTTTGAAAGCAAGCAGCTCCGCACATTATGGTAAGACCTCGTGAACTCTGCAAAGACACGTATGTACTGCCGGGCTCTGCTTGATTTTGTCCCTTCTGTCCCAGCAGTGACTTCGGGCCCAGGACCAGCCCTTACCCCTAGGAGACTCGTTACTGCAATGTGTTGCCTGGGTCTTGGCACTGTTTTCCACCATTTCAGCCCAGTGCTGACATGGATCCCTCACTCTTGAGAAGCAAGCTCTATTTAGAACTCTCAGTCCCCCGTGCCTTAGACCTCTGGTTCTCAAACTTTAGCTGGTATCAGGATCATCCAGAGGGTTTGTTAAAACAGATTCCCAGAGTTTCTGATTCAGCAGGGAGTGAGCTGAGATCCAAGTTTCTTACAAGGTCCCTGGTGATGCTAAGGCGGTCATGCCGAGAACCCTGTCCTGGAATCCTCATTTTCCTCGTTGGTCTCTGTCCTGGTAGCCCGGCTACTAAATCAATCCCTCTGAGCTCTTTTCTCTTGTTTATCTGTTGCCAAGAACCCACAGCCTGCCCTTAAATCCAGGATCCACTGCCTACCTGCCCACTTATAACCCCAAACATTGCCCATACATCTTGCCACTGTCCACACATACTGAGTCCGCCTATTATGCATTTTACCCACATCCACAGTCTGCTCTAAGCCTAATCCAGCCTGATCATTTTCCCCTGAGTTAACTGAAGCAGACACCACTGTGTCCAGAGATAAGACACAGGGTCAGTTAAAGATGCAATTGTAACATTTCCAATTCCAGTGTTCCTGTGTCATAAGATGGATATGTGGGCAACATCTTACTTTTTCACCTCTAGCACCTTATGTTGGCAAATATAAGTTGAGAAGGAGGGAGTTCCCGTTGTGGCTCAGTGGTAATGAATCCAGCTAGTGTCCATGAGGATGTGGGTTTGATCCCTAGCCTTGCTCAGTGAGTTAAGGATCTGGCATTGCTGTGAGCTGTGCTGTAGGTCACAGAGGCGGCTCGGATCTGGTGTTTCTGTGGCTGTGGTATAGGCCAGTGGCTGCAGCTCTGATTCAACCCCAAGCCCGGGAACGTCCATATGCCACAGGTGCAGCCTCCCCCCCCCAAAAAAAAATAGCAAGTTGAGAAGGAGGATTGCAATAGATACCCCTTAGCCTTTGTGGTTTTAACATTCACTTATGAATCTATTCATAAGACTGGCTGTGTTCGTGGAGTCCTAATAAAGATGTCTCAGATGTTGGGAACTGAAGAAAGACTGCGGTCTTCAGCTAAATGTATCAGAAAATAAGGTTAAATTATTAGAGATGTTGTAAAGTGAGCTTAACAGACTTACAAAAGTAAATCAAAGACCCCTCACTTTGATGTACTTATTTTTACTTTTACAAATTAATGTCTCTCAGGCACCAAATTGTACACGTGGATTCCAATTTTATAAAGCTCAAGAACATGCAAAATAAATCAGTGCTGGTAGAAGTCAGCATAGTTACTTAGGGGGTGGAGGGAGAGTTCTGAGGCTTAATGGCTTGAGGGAGATTTGCAGGGTGGGGGGAATGCTCTGTGGTTACACACGTGTATATGTTTAAACATCATTGCGCTGCACTCAAGATCAGTGGTTGTTTATGCACTTCACTTTTTATACACTATACTTTCAATAAACAGTAACTGAAAAAGTGATACAAAGAAGTTTACAAAGTAAATGTTAAAAAATAGCATTATCAGAAAGGAAAAAACTATTCATTGCTTATATTAGCAAATTGAAGATTATGATGTAATCTTTTACCTTATCGTAAGATTATTTTCAAGACCAGTGACAAAAAAAAAAAAAAAGGAAAAAAAAAGAAAAAAAAAGGGAGTTCCCATTGTGGCTCAGAGGAAACAAATCTTGACTAATACCCATGAGGACACGGGTTCTATCCCTGGCCTTGCTCCATGGGTTCAAGATCCAGCAATGCTGTGAGCTGTGGTGTAGGTCACAGATGTGGCTTGGATCTGGAGTTGCGGTGGCTGTGGCATAGGCCAGTGGCTACGGCTCCAATGCAACCCCTAGCCTGGGAACCTCCATGTGCAGTGGGTGTGGCCCCAAAAAAGAAAAAAGAAAAAAAAAAAAAGACCAGTGACAGAACTAACCTCAGAAAATAGAGAAACATATTGAAACAACAACAGAAATGTCCATTGCACACAGGGATAGAGATAGGGGCAGAAAAGCTTCTCTCAACAGTCTTGGAGGAACACAGAGTAAAAGCTTGTGTTAGACCCAAAGATCCAGTGGATCAAAAGCCTCATTTAATTCATTCCAGGGCAAAGGTACAGGTGTTGGGAGGGATCTGGGTAGGCCCTTGAATCCCATTCCTCACCACCAACATCATCATTACCACCACCATCGACAACCTTACCATCACTCAATCATCAGCACCACCACCATCACCATCACAAACCTCATTGTCACCAGCGTCATCAGCACCACCACCATCACCAACTTCCCCATCACCACCATCGCCACCACTGCATAGAACTTGGCAGAGGTTGATGAGAACAGCCTTGCTCTCCTGCATGGTAAGGAGGTTAGGTGGATCCAGGGAAGAGACATAAGCTCTTGACTCATGCTCCAGGGAGAGATTATGGCTAACCTAGTCCTGGGTGCCATGGCAACAAGGAAACCCACAGCTTTCTAGACTTTGAAGGTCTTTAGAGGAAGCTAGGTACCCAGATGATGTTTGTGATTTTGTTCTCTCCCAGACTCTCTGGAAACATCCTTCCTCTATACCCTATCTCTTGTGATACTCTTGGTCCACGCTCACCTGCAGGGGCACAATGACTCTTGTTTGTAGCCTCGATGGGAAGGAGCAAGTCAGCGGAACAGAGAGACGTGCTAACTCCCCTGTAGTTAACCAGAAGCACACATGGCTGATGATGCCCAGACTTAAACTTTAATCGATAGTTATTAATTAACAGAGAGAACAATAACTGTCTTATTAAATCAGCAGTGATAAAACAGGTCGGAGCTGCTATTGAATGCTAATTGTCAGCTGATGCCTCTACACACTTTCCGAGGTTGAGCAGGCACGCTGCAGGTATAATGCAGCGTTTCCAGTGCATGCCGTGATGTTAAATCCTCGTTATGGTGTCTTAATAATCAATTGGACTTTAACGTACGATATTTGTCTAATTAACTCCGCATCGACACTCAGGAGCCAGCCTTGCTGGCCACAAATGATGGATTAGTTGTGGTAGCTTAGACTTGATTATGGGAGTGGGGCGCATCCTCTGCACTGGGGGCCCATCCGCGGAGTCCAGGGCAGCAAAACAACTCAGGCCCAATGTGAAGCTCACACATCACATTTACAATCAAATAGGAATGAGCAGAATAACGCCATTTTAGTCCTAGCTGTTGAAAAGGTCTGTGTCTGTCTCCCTTGCTGCCCATAATGGGGAGCCCCTGAACCTCAGTGTGAAGGGAGGAGGCAAGTGGGGGGTCTCAGAGATCCTCCATGTGGTCTCAGCAGCCTCCCGGCACGGTCTCTGTGTTTAACCCGCACACACTGTATCGCCTCTCTCTTTTGCCAGCTCAGATCTCTTCCTCCCTCCCTTCCCTTCAGCTCCCGACTTTTTATCCTCATGGTGCACCTTCTTCTTTCTGCTTTCTTTTCGGATGTGTTGCCACGAATGCTTACATTTTGTGTTCAAGGTGAGGGAGTGTGAATTTTGTTTCTATTTCTCTGTTTTGACAACTATACACAAGATCTGTGACATCCAGGGCTGTCCAGAATGCTGGTGTGTGGACAGCCATGTGACTTTGATTTTCATGGCGCATGTTGGCAGGACTGTGGAAACCCAAAGTCATGGAGAACAGGGGCCCAGAGGGGTGTCAGCACAGACAGCTGATGAGAAGCTGTCTCTCTTGGCAGTGATGACGTTTGTAAAGGTGATTTTTAAATTACCTGCTTATAGTATCCTTTCTTAAAAAAATAAGGAGTCTTCTAAGGATATATAAATATCATATGTTATCAAGACTTAAAATTTGGTAGGACTACACCTCATATAGTAATTTAAAAAAAATAAACGCAGATGGGTCGGGGAAGTGTGTATTAGTATATATATAAATATCCTGACAGTGTCAGGAAAATAAAGGGTTTTATACATACACATACATATAATCTTGAGAGAGGGGAAACTTTTCGTAATTAAGACAGGAAACTCAAAAGCAATAAAGGAAAAAAGATTGATGTATTGATAGATTGGCCTCATTAAATATGAAAGAGCCAACAGAAAAAAAAGAAAAAAGATAACAGAAGCCGTTAAGAGGCAAGTAGTAGAGTGGGGAAAAAAGATTAGCAATATTTATGATGTTAATATCTGGATTAAATAAAGAACAGCTACAAATCACCAACAAAAAGATAAATAACCTGACAGAAAATAGACAAAGAATATGAATCAACTTATTGCAATAAAAGATAAAATAGTGCAAAGATATGGGAAAAGGTGCTGAGCCTCATGAAGAATCAGGGAAATAACAAATTAAAGGGCAAAACACAAATACCCACTCAAAAACTAATAAACAATATAGCCGTTTATGTCAGTGGGGCCTCAAAGAAAAGGTGGTCCATGGACACTGTTGGTGAGAGGACAGGTATGTGAACTTTTTGTAGAAGATCACTGAAATTAGAAAAGGAAGTACCAGCCATCCCAGCTTCTGGTGGGGTAGGGGTGGGGGGGCTTTAGAAAACTGTCTGAGCGGTAGTTCTGATGATCCAACCCCCTACAGAAGAGTGGCAGCATAAAAATTTGGACACATACTAGATGGCTACGGAGGCTGAAGGCCCGCCCACCATTGTACGACCTGCTTTGCAGTTCTTATAAAGAACGAGGTTTAGCATCTTTTTGGACATCAGAAACTTACCCTTCTCACTGGGAGGTGGTGTAGAAAAGCAGAGTGTACAACATGCACATATCATGTTTACAAAAGAGATATGCACATTCACATCTATAATGTTGGATAATGAGTTGGAGGCAAACCTCTGAGAAGGAAGAGGAGGAGGAGCTGGTAACGAAAGGCAGGTCCCCATATCCTACCTGCTTCTCTATGTATGATTCTATGAGATGTATAAAATTGATTTCACTTGGATTTCCCCTCATGGCTCTGTGATTAACGAACCCGACTAGGAACCATGAGGTTGCGGGTTCGATCCCTGGCCTTGCTCAGTGGATTAAGGATCCAGCGTTGCCCTAAGCTGTAGTTTAGGTCGCAGATGTGGCTCGGATCCCGCGTTGCTGTGGCTCTGGCATAGGCAGGCGGCTACAGCTCTGATTAGACCCCTAGCCTGGGAACCTCCGTATGTGGTGGGCGTGGCCCTAGAAACGACAAAAAAGACCAAAAAAAAAAAAAAAAAAAACCCATAAGTAAGTAGCAAGATTGAAAAAAAAATGATTTCATTTGACAATGTCTTTAGAAAGAAAGGTACGTGGGTAGTAACATAAAGAGAAGATAAGAATAGAGCTGACATATAGACCACATGCTCATCCAGCCCAGAGGGCCACGTGACCCACTGTATCCCTCCCGGTATCTGTCCCCTGAGCACCTGCCAGTTGCTGGGCAAAGCTCTCTGTTTCTCAACCCACAACCCAGCACAGCTTACTCAGTGTCTGCTCTGGGTTTGCACGGGAATCAGCCAGACCACAAGCAGTCAGCCCTCTTGGTCTCGCTTGCAGGGTCCTGGGCTAGGTAGAACCTACCAGGCAGCCACCAGGAGACTGAGGTGTCCCATGGGGGGCCTGCTATCCCAGACAGCTGCTCCTGCTCTCAAATTCAAAGGTCAGGATGATAGGACATGGACATTGAAGCCACAGTAATATTAAGGTAAGTTTCAGGAGTTCCCGTCAAGGTGCAGCAGAAATGAATCTGACTAGGAACCATGAGGTTGTGGCTTCGATCCCTGGCTTCGCTTAGTGGGTTAAGGATCGGGCATTGCCGTGAGCTGGGCTGTAGGTTGCAGTCGCCGCTTGGATCCTGCCTTGCTGTGGCTGAGATGTAGGCTGGCAGCTGTAGCTCTGATTGGACCCCTAGCCTGGGAACCTCCGTATGCTGCGGGTGCAGCCCTAAAAAGCAGGAAAGAAAAAGGTGAGTTTCAGTTCATTCTTCCACACACAGAAGCAAGAAATTGGATAGCATTTAGTAAATTCAAACGATTACTGGAACAGAAACGTTATAGTCACAATAGATTCACCATATTACATCATAGAGTCATGTAAACAACCACATCATTTATTGTTTTTTCAGAAGAATTTCAAAAATAATGAGAATGTATAGTCAGATGTGCACACTTAGCCATGTGGAGGTGTCAGAGTCTAGATGGGTTAAAATGGCCTTGCCTTATATCTCTGGAAGGATACTAGCAAAGGAGGTGGGGACAAGCCCCATTGTGGACCTGGAGCAGGATCCAGAGTGCCCGAGATTGCCAAGGGTCGCCCCTCTCCTCCTTGCAGAAGAGACAACTGCGAACTTGCTTCCTGAGAGCAGTGAGATGGATTACATGGCCTCTGGCTCTTTGAGACAATCAAGTTGTCCTTCACACTCCAAGTGGATGTAATTAACTGCACTGATAGGATGTTATGCCAATAGCAAGGCAGAAAACACCAGAAAATGAGTCAAAAGGATGCCTGATGGAATGAAGAGGAGGCAGGGTGGGGGACCAAACAGGTGTGCTAGGTGATTCTCTCTATCCTGTAGCTTAGAGGATGACTTGCATCCCATGACTTTCTAAAGTGGACATGGATTTTTGCTGTCAAAAAGGAAGAAAGGATGGAAAGAAAGAAAGAAAGAAACAAAAAAAGAAAAACAGAAATAAGGGAAGGGAGGAAGAAGAAAGACAGAAAGAGAAAGAAAGAAAGAAAGAAAGAAAGAAAGAAAGAAAGAAAGAAAGAAAGAAAGAAAGAAAGAAAGAAAGAAAGAAGAAAGAAAGAAAAGAAAGAAAAGAAAGAAAGAAAGAAAAAAGAAAGAAAGGAGGGAAGGGAGGGAGGAAGGAAGGGAAGGGAGGGAGGAAGGAAGGAAGAAAGAGGGTGTATGCCCTTGGGTCTTCTTTCTGCGTTGGGTGATTTCATGAGGGAACCATGGTCAGAGAAGGGACCACCCTTGATGCCAGGAGCTTTGGGAATTCTGGTCCCACAGCCACCTGCTGTCAGCTGGCAGCCCCAGGCAGCCACTTCACCACTCTGAGCCTGCGAGTCTTCCTTGGGAAGTGAGGAGGGAGACCAGTGACCTCAGCCCATCTTTCTCTTTTCATGTTCTCTGGTTCTTCAGGATAGTAACTCACAGAGGGAGACAGAAAGGGGGAATGAGAAGTGAACCAAATTACTTCCAATGATATAACGTAGTCATTCTGTTTCCTGATGAACCATAATCAGAAGCGATATTTGTAAGCAAAATGTACAAATGTTTACTAACGGATCATCATTTTAAGTAATTAAATACAAGTTAATTGATTTCCTGAATAATAAATTTACTTTCCAGTAATTGTCCTCCATTAATGGATGTGCTCTTATAAGTGTTTTTACCATAATAAGTCATTAAGATTTCCTGAATAATTTCTCTCCAAATTATTGATTTTAAGTTACTTTTGCGAACCCCAATGTATAAAATCTCATAATGCCGCCATGTATCAATTTCAATCAATTTTAACTCTGACAATTTGTAACTTGTGTATGTTTTACGTTTAAATAATAAAAGAAAGAATAGGGAAAAAAAAGAGATTACAGTAATAGGTAAAACATCCTCCAAGTTGCATAAAACATTTTTCATATTGTATCTTCAGGCGACTCTAACTGCATCAGTATCTCTTCTAAAGGATTATTCTAAGGACCAGTTACGATTTTACATGTGAAAGCACCAAAGAGTCCCTGACATGTACTTGGTGTATGGTGAAAAGATGTCTGCTAACTCGCTCCTTTGTTTCCAGAAGGCCCTGGGAAGATGGGGCATGGATTTTGTCCTCTGGGGAGTCACTGAAGGGTTTGAAGCAAAGTCATGATGTTTTAGCCGATCTCTCTAAAGGAAGGAAATGGAAGGAAGGAAGCGTAAGGAAGACGGAGTGATTTGGGCTGAGATGAGAGTCAAAAGCAAAAGCAAACAGCCCCCCTCCCAGCAAGGTTGTCCAAAGAGTTGATGCAAGAGATAAGAACATAAACTTGAGGAACTTCCTGGTGTGCAAAAGTAAACAATCCTAAGGGTTGATTTTCCAACCGGGGTATCAGATTGGGTCTACCAGTGCAGAGAATCCAGCCCATCTTATGGCCTGTAACTGGTCCGGTGCCGGTTCTGATACTTAATTTCATAAGCGTCCATAGTACAGTTCAGTAGAATCTCTTCTCTTTATTCTTCTTCTTTTTTTTTTTTTTTTCATCTTTTTGTCTTTTTGCCTTTTCTAGGGCCGCTCCTACAGCATGTGGAGGTTCCCAGGCTAGGGGTCTAATCAGAGCTGTAGCTGCCAGCCTACACCACAGCCATAGCAACTCGGGATCCAAGCCATGTCTGCAACCTACACCACAGCTCACGGCAATGCTGGATCCTTAACCCACTGAGCGAGGCCAGGAATCGAACCCGAAACCTTACGGTTCCTAGTTGGATTCGTTAACCACTGAGCCACGACGGGAACTCCTTCCATCTTCCTGAAATTGCTTCCTGCATTTCAGCTTTAGGGATGATATACACAATGGAAGTTACTGAAATCAAGGACAAGGGATGGAGGGAGAGAACTCGAAAGAGAAAAAAAAAGGGAGGGAGGCTATGGGGACAGGTAAGCTCCTGGACAAGGGAATGATGAAGGAATATGGCTTCGGTGAGTCTGAGATGATCCAAAGATAATATTTCAAAAAGTGATGGAATAAGTTTGTTTTTTTTCTCTTGGCAGTATCTGAAAACACTAATCCAGCCAACCCATTGTTTTTGAGACAATTTTTAAAATCAATGTGGCTCTTTTTTTTTTTTCATTTTTATAAGTAAATTGATTACCAGTTTCCAAAGATTAATTTGTTTTGTCTAAGTGCTTTATAAAAATACACATTGTTTTCATAATGACATTGATGATGATGCTGATGAAGTTAATTACTAATTGTACTTGACTGAGCTCATCGCCGAGAGGGGGGAAGAAGTTCATCATATCCTGGTGACTTAGGCATATTGGTCCAAATATAATGATTCCATTATTATTCAAAACTGTCTTGCTCACCTACTGAGTTCATAGCTTACCCATATTATGTAAATATTTTCCTAATGATACCCTCCCATTGTAATTTCTAGCTGTGTGAAATAAGGTCAGAATTTTATTTTATAGCTGAGAACCCTGCAGTCTTACCCATTTATCTTTCCATTTCTTTATTGGAGTTTGGTGTAGGGTGGGGGATCTACTTTTTTCGAATGAGAAAAAGATTCCTTGGCTTTGTGGAGGACGGTGAACGTCCCAAGGGTTCTAGTGGCCCTCGGAGCCTGCTACATGGCCCCTAACTGGTGTGTCTCAGTGTGTTCTAGATTTTCAGGCTGATTTGGCTCCGCCTGGACCATTTACTCTGTCCTGAAGAGAAACAAAGAATAACTCGCCAGATGCCTTCAGCTCTGTACATCCTGAATCTAAGATCCTGTGTGATAAGGGGGTGGGCCACTTACCTTCTAAACAAGTGTAGAAGTATTAAACATGTTTATATTTAAGTAAACAGAGACATCCACTAAAGTTTTCATTCCTAGACACTGCGATGGCAGTCTTTGAGCCACGTTTCTGCCCTCTGGATGGCCATGTGGCTAAGAGGCCTTAGACTGTGAGGATGGAGGTGCTGGGTCCCACATCCTGCCCATGACCCCAAGGGTCCTCGTACTTCTTGTGGCTGGAGAGTCACTTGACCTGGCTTCTTTGCTGCTGGGTGGTAGCCACTGCTCTCTGGGCTCGGTTTTCTTTGCATATGGTTTCTGCTCATTCTTAGGAGAGATACCAACATAGTCAGGAAAAATCCCCTCAGGTGTCTTGATGAATGTGTTGAAGAGGAGGTCATGAATTCCAGCTCATTCTACTTTGCCCCTTCCTGAACCATCTCCTGGTTTTGTGGTGATGAGAGATGAGGACCCGTATTGTTGCTCGGTGGACTGATTCTGGCTGTGGGGTAGTCGGAACACCCATGTCATTCTCCACGAAGGCCGAGCCTTATCAACGGTGCTGGTTATCAATGGTGCTGGTTTCAGAGTGAGGGTGGACGTGAGGATGCTGTCCACATGCAGACATCTCTAAGAATTCATAGAAAAGCATTAGGGAGAAATGGGGGGGAGTGGTTCTGAAGTCAGAGATCGGGTTCCTGGGGCAGCTCTAATATTCAGATGTATAATCTTGGCCAGTTGCTTAACACTCTTGGTTTCATTTTCATTTTTGAAATTAGAGGTTTGCACTCAATAACCTCTACCTTAACGTTGCAACACCCTTCCATTTTTCTCTGAGCCTGGCTTTTTGTCCATTTACTACTGTTATCAGCTGCTGGCATGCAGCTACAATAGTCCTGAGGTGCATGGGGATACTGGATGATAGAATATATGGTGGAGGCGGCAATGAACTGCAAATATAAAGATGTCAGGTTTCCATTAAGCTCCAGCATAGTAAAAATAAGCTTTGTCTTCTCTGTGCATGCATGTATTTATAGTTAAAGCTATGTCCTCGGAGTTCCCATTGTGACTCAGTGGTTAATGAACCTGACTGGCATCCTTGAGGATGCAGGTTCGATCCCTGACCTCGCTCAGTGGGTTAAGGATCCAGCGTTGCTATGAACTGTGGTATAGAGATGTGGCTCGGATCCCGTGTTGCTGTGGCCCTGGCGTAGACTGGCAGGTACAGCTCTTATTGGACCCGTAGCCTGAGAACCTCCATATGCCGTGGGTGCGGCCCTAAAAAAGACGGAAAGACAAAAAAAAAAAAAAAAGCTATGTCCTGATGCTACCCAATTCCTCCTTGACAGAAATACTGGCCAAAGGAAATCATGTGATGAGGCGAGAATATCTCACCCATACGGTGGAACTAGTCCCCTCTAGACAGCCTTGAAGGGTGGTGATGGAGGAATCAGGATAAAAAGGAAGGAAGCCACACGATCCTAGGCACACCAGGGGGCCATTCAGGGAAGACCCCCCCGCCGCCCCCCCAACTCTGCACTCTTCCAAAGTGGGGTTTGGAATTTCTGAGTTTATTCTGTAACCTCCCACCTTCAGCTCTGCCCCTGGCAGTGTCGAATTCTGAGACTGTCGGCCATGTAATTAACTCACATCTGAAAAGTCAAGGCTCTGGAGAGCTCAGTCTCAGCCATGGCCTTGGGCAGCTGAGGGCCAGGCCTGCTCACGTGGAGCACAATGGCCAGGAGTCGGTGTCAAGGCCCCCAGGGCCCATTTCCCACCAGGCCCAGCACCCGCAGGCTGCACCAGGGATTCAGCTGCCTCTTACTTGCACCCTGTGGTTGCTTTAATTGCAGTGCAAAGGGCTCACAGAAAGTGCTGCTTCGAGAGGGAGGGCCCTCTCCACCAGGATTTCATAGGCAGGAGTGGTTTCTATTTTCAGAGCCAACTCTCTAGATGGAAATATCTTTCTCCCTTGCTCACTCCCTGTCTGCTGGGTAAAAATTCTCTACACAGCGATGGTTAAAAACATCAATTAACTCTAAAACAATTATTATTTTTTGAAATGCCATTTTATAAATGTAATAACACGACACAATAATCCAGGGTTATTTAACAGAGCATTTACCCTGAAAACAGTCATTACTCTTTAAATGCAGGAGACTCTAGAAGCCTCTTAACATTAAATGGCAAGTGAGGCAGAAGCAATATTGTCAGAAACGCCACGCCCGCTGCATATATTAGCCAGAGAAGGCCTGGCAACAGCCCCGCCCCCCAGCTGCCACCTCCTTGGCATTCCTTGGGCCCCAAGGCTTTCTTGTTCCGAGCGACAACAGGCAACCATGATGTGACAGGCTGACAGTTGAAAGAAATGTCTTGTGAAGCATTTCCCTCTTGTGGTCACCCCTCACTCTTCCACGAGGGGCTGGGGTGGGACTTGGTGATCAGCAGGGAGGTGCTTCCTGAGAATTCTGTGGAGCAACCCATGGCTGATGAGGATGGAAGGATGTCCCTGTGATGAGGATGGAAGGATGCTGTGGATGTCCCTGTGAGCCCGCGGCGGTGCACCTGTCTCTAGCAACCTTGGGAGCACAGGATACAGATGCTTTCCTGGCCCTACACCTTTCTTTCTTGAGACATGCCTCCTCCTAGATATTTCACTACACTTGAACTTCATTTTTAATTTTGGACCTAAAGAACCCAGGGCTTTGACCTCCATGAAGTTTCTATGACACTCAGCCCTGGGGTCTAGGGTTGTACCTGGAATCATGAACAAACTGGCTGTTGAACTGGCTGTTTTTTAAGAAGCACAGGTGTGTGAGAGGTAGGGAGACATGCCCCCAGGGAGACAGGTCATGCAGTGCAGCTGAGAGGGGATCCAAAGAGTTTCTGCTAAAGGGGTACTCCTGGGCTCTGCCCCATGTGGCTGCCAGGCGTTCTGCAGGACCTTTCTGTCTCTGGGGTGCATTTGCTCTTTTGAAGAATGACTTAGGTGAGAGCAGAGTGATGCCCCTGGAGTGGGGGGTCAGGGGTGATGGGCTTGGGAAACAGTGATTCTCGTGGTGGGGAGCACGTGTGGCTGGGCTCCTTGGTGGGCCCACCTTGGGGGGAGGGGTGGGCATCAGGCACCAGGCCTCCTACCTCGGGGCCTGAGGGTTCTTAGTGTTATGTGATCCCCAGAAGGTGATTTCTAGATAGTCAAAGCAGATTCCTATCTAAGAGGCCCCTCCATCTTCCATCTTCATTTATTAACATGAATGTGCAAAATTAGGTGCAATTTTATTTAAGTGCAGATCAATTAGTTAAGTCTTTCCAACCAAGAAGCAGCACCTGTGTCTGTGTTTATGGTGAAAGAATCAGACTGGCTGGCAAGACTTGATGGGACTGTGGTGAGACTGTCCTTCTGACCCTGAGACCATGCAGCCTGAGCAAGCACAGAACCTACCAGCTAGAATTTTAGGGCAAGAACAAAACTGAGTTCAAATAAGCTTACATTTTTAAACTCTGAAACATCGCATTTACAAGAGCCCAGTGACTTGCCCAAGATTAAACAGCTAATTAGGGAGATCTGGATGGGGGGCTTCTGAGCTCAGACGGCTGTTTGCCTGTGTGTGTGCTTGTATGTTTCTTGGGAGAGGAATTATTTTCTTTCACCTTTGTTTTTAGTATCACCGTGGCCCTTTGTCCTCTCCTGGTTGCACTCAAAGGATAGTCCTCTGTCCTCTTTCTGAAAGGCCTCTTGCATTTACTCCCATGGTGGTTCTTGCTGTCAAACAACTGATGACAGTGATCACCAGTTTTTTTAGGAAATAGCTGGTCCTGGCATCAGACCCCTGACCCCAAGGGATTTCAAGAGATAAACCTAGGAGTTCCTGTCGTGGCTCAGTGCTTGGAGAACCCGACTAGCATCCATGAGGGCGTGGGTTCAATCCCTGGCCTCGCTCAGTGGGTTAAAGATCTGGCGTTGCCATGAGCTGTGGGTAGGTAATGGACATGGCTCAGATGCCACATTGCTGTGGCTGTGGCTGGCGGCTGGAGCTCTGATTCGACCCCTAGCCTGGGAACCTCCGTATGCTGCTGATGTGACCCCAAAAGACAAAAAGACAGAAAAAAAAGAAGAAAAAAAAAGAGAAGAGAAACCTAAAATTTCAAACAATATAGCTTCTAGGAGCACTGTGCTTTTTGGAACTTATTTATTCAAGCTTTTTTTCACTGATCTGTTCATTCAGCATCTTTCAGCCATCTCCATGGGCCAGCCAATGGGCTAGCAATGGAACTACTAGGGTAAATCAGACAAGGCTCTACATGCAGGGATGTCACATACTGATCAGACTACAGCACGCTGCTGGCATGATAGAGAAATGTGCAAAGTGCAACCAGGATCTGGATGAGCAAGTGGTTTATTCTACCAGAGTCAGACAGGGTCAAGGGAAAAGGTCAACTGGGGAGATGACGTGGATGGCCCTGTTTACTAGAAGTGGAGTTTCATGACAAGGAACAAAGTGGCAGGAAAAGCATTTCAGGCAAATGTCACAGCATAAGGAAACACATACAGGAAGGAAAACCCATGGAAGGACCAGAGAGTGGGCAAACGCTTTGTTGGTTAGAGAGAGTGATAGAAGGTGGGACTGAAACACTTGGTAAATAGCAAGGATCCCACTGAACAAGGAACCGTGTGCCACATTGAGAGCCAGTGATGTGCATAGATAACAGTCTTTGAAGTAAAATGGGAGGTGATTCCTAGGAAGTGTTTGAGGCCTGGGAGATGATAAGCAGGAAAATCTGGTTAGTAGGAGATTCTGGATGGATTGAAATGGTTGGGATAGGAAACCATCACTTGTTCTAGGAAGCAGACATATTTAAGGTGTCCTCGCTAGAACTGTTATTGTTGTTGCTCTTGCTTAAATAGCTATTGCTATTGCTTAAAAGTGATGTGGATCCCTTGTAATATCCTGTCCATCTTGCTTCAGTCCTCACTGCTCCCAATACCATGACGCCTGACCAGTCTCCCTCTGGCCCCTGTAGGCGTTTGGGTTTCAACCAAGGAGATTTTACTGTGGACGCATAGAAAAACGATCTTTGCCAGCCGCAAGAGGCATTTACAAAGGAGGCAGCATGCTCCTTTCTGAAATGCTCTGGCTCCATTTTTAGACTTTCCCAGAGTTCTCCCAGCTCTGTAACAGGGACCTGGCCTTTCTCTCCTTCCTGTAGAATCACTGACCTTTTCCATGGCGTTAGGAGATTAGTGCCTGTCCCTCAAGCGTGTGGGTTAACTAGCTACTTCCTGAGGAGCAATTCCTAGTGGTAAATGAGCCTGAAGGATAAGCCTCCTTCCTGGGTCCTGTGCTGCCCCCACGCAAAACACTAACATCACCCCAAAGACTTGACTCCCCCGCACAGAGACCTCCCAGGAGACCACACACTGAGACCGGCTTTCCTAGGAACCACTGGCGGGGCTGTGCTTGGGGAAACCGTGGCCCTCAGGGCTGCCTGTTCGCAGAGCCCTAAAGATAAAACAAAATGGCTTTATTTAAAGATTTATTTAAGATGTTTTAAAAATTGAGTAGAACATACATTTTTAATACTGATTGATATTATTGCAAAGCATTCTAATGCGAGTCTGCCCCCACGGGCCCTTGCCGGGTACACAGACAGAATATTCCTTTTCATGCCTAACACGAGTCATATTTCAGCCACGGATGGATTTGTTGATGAAAGGCACCCCTGCTTGGGGCGGGGCAGAGGGAAAAAGAGTGTAGACAGGCAGCAGGAAGGGGAAAGAACAGAATGGTGATGTATAAATGTCACACTTGAGGCTGCGTTGCAAGAACCCTCCCCAAACACAGAGGCTTCATACTCCCTTTCTGAACCATGTCTTGGAGCTGAGAAAATGTGTGCGCTTGAGGAGCTGTTGAAGGCTGTGAATGCTGCTACGGTGTCATTCCTGCTTCTACACACATGAATTCATTTAATTCTCAAAACAACCACTGTGGACTCCCCTTGTGGCCTACAGCATAACTACATGGCGTTGTCTCTGCAAGGGCTCTGGTTCAATCCCTGGCCCTGGAACTTTCACATGCTAAAAAGAAAACAAAAAACAAAAACCAAAAAAAACAACAAATAAAAACCCAAAAGCAACCATGGTATTATTCTCATCATACAGGTGTCAAAAACAAGGCTTAGAAACATTTGATAGCTTCTCTGAGCTTATATTACAAGAAAGTGCTAGATCTGGGAATTATAAAAAATCCAAAGGCCCACTCTTTTTTTTTCTTTTCTTTCTTTTTTCTTTTCTTTTTTTTTTTTTTTTTTTTTGACGTCTAGGTAATCTTGCTTCCAAGTGAAGTCTTACTAAAATGAAATCAGTCTCCTAATTTTGCATCATGAAGGTCACTGTGTCATTGACCCTCAGCCTTTCGCTTTTGGCAACTATTTGTACAGCATAGTGGTTAAACTTTGGGCTGGGGAGTCTAGTCCCGGCTCTGCCCTGGGCTCTGGGAGACACTGGGCAGGTTAGATCATGTCTCCGAGCCTCAGGGATGGTAAACCAGATATGGCATTGCACCTGCTCCATTGCAATGCTGTTAAAACTACAGGAAACGGCCCCTCTAGGACCCACCCAGTGCAAGGCAGCGACGCTGGGTAAATGCACTGGAAGCTATAGATGAAGTTCTGAGCAGAAAGGGAACCAGAAAGCACATTTCCTGTATTTCTCAGTGCACCTGGAACTCCCCAAAAAGGGTTGTCTGATTGTTGAACATTTCGGCAAACTCAGTCTGAGTTTTAGGTCCACAGAAAAAGCCCCATTCAAACAAATTTGCTGCCTCCGAAGGGGTTTCATTAGACAAGTTTCCCCACGCAGCTCTAACTGCCAGCTCTCCGATGGCCCAGGGGAGCAGCCTGCTAAGTAGGTCAGGATCCTGGGAGTCAGGCCAGCTGTGTGCGGGCAGCTGCCTCCGGGTGTCTCTGGCTCCTCAGTGCCTGGCTTTCTGTGGGCTTTTGCGGTCTTTCTTACTTTTGAATTTATAGAACCATTAGCCTGGAATCCAAACAAAACACCTAGTTTTAATAGCTTAGTCAGTAGGTGGTTCACCAACAATTTCAAAAACCAGAAGCCATGGGAAGTTCCCAGAGGAGCAGCAGTTGTTGTTTGGAAATAATTCTCTGAATTGCATTTCTTTCACAGCGGTCTGAGGTCACAAATTCAAGAGCAATGAGAACTCTATTCAATGAGACACCTCGATCAAAAGGGATCTGTCAGGATGATATTCCAGCTGAGGAATCAATTGGGATGGAGAAATAATTTAGCTGCAGCTGTTGCTCTTCAGCTTGTTTATGATGATTTCATCATTGGTTGGAGTCAGGAAGCTGGCTGTGGAGCAGTACCAGGCAGTTCAAGGCACTCGTCACTCCATCAGATAGAAATATATCCTCTTTTGTTCAGTGTCCATGACGTACTAATGGCCGGATGAGTGAAAAGTGTTTTCTGAATGGGTGGGTAAATTTCTGCTGGGCTCCACAAGGGCTTGTCCAAGATTTTGTCCAGCTGGGGGGCGAGCCTGTCCCTTTCCCCCCCTCCCCCCTCCCCACACCGTACAGGAGGCCCGATCTGTGTTTGCCACCCCAAGGCAAGACTTCTGAGAATCACCAGGCCCTCATCTGAGGCTCCTCTGGTGCAGTCACCTAGGACTATAGATTGGCATTAGAGCATCATGAGCTACCATGTTTCCTGAAGCCACACAGCCAGCTCCTGATTTCAGAGACAGGGTACCATCCATCAAAGACACATCCTTGAGCTGCAATTTCACACCACTTCCATCAGCCCCTTCTAGTGGAAACCAGACAAACACACACACACACACACACACACACACACACACCCTCTTGATCCCTTCCATGACAGAGGGAGGAGGCAAGCTAGCAGTGATTGGAGAGGTGAGAAAAGACGGTTCTCAAGATGCTTCTGGCCTTACTGCTGTAATGTTCCATTATTTTAATCGTGGCTGGGAGAAGCCCCAGGTAATCCCTTACCTCCTCTCTTATTTTTCTCAAAAGTAAGAAATCGTAACTCATTTTGGGGAAGATTAAAAAAAAATGTCCGTGATGCTGAGTACTGTGTCTGGTGCCAGAAACTCCCAAAATTCTTTGGGCTGGAAGATGCATGTGCAGGCTGTTGTCCTGGAGTTCATCCAGCCGGAGAGAAAGGACTGAAGCTCAGGGAGGCTAGGGTCTTGCCAAGGGCGTTCCGATGTTGACAGCAGGTCGCACCTCTGATCCAGCGGCTGTTTCCCAGCCTGGTCTTCTTTCCACCGTGGACACAGCCTTTCAGAAGCCACGTATCATTTGACTGCAGTGTCAGCCTTCTCAGGGTATTAGATAAATAAGAAGAGGGAAATGACAGTCACTCTGTGTAGGTATAGAGATCAGCCTGGTCTAGTTGACAGTGTAAATATTGTCTAAAAATCTCCTGTTGTCTGATCACATGTGGGCAGTCTTCTCTTTGTAGCCCAATAAAATGTCTGTTATCTCTTTGAATTCCTTCTTGCCTCTCCCCGCCCTGGAGGAGAGCCTTTGCCTGGTCCTCTGTTCTCTGCCCCTTGGTTCCTGTACCACAAGCTGCTGAGATGCTGAGTCTCAGAAATGGCCTGGGTACTTGCCCACCACATGCCAGACACTCTGCGAGGCACTCACACACGCTGAGCTTCTCGCCCAAACAATCCTTTTGAAGAGTCCTTGCTTGTTGCTTTCCACAATTTAATTGAGCTGTTAACCAGTTCCTTCCCCAGCCCTGACTTCTTGAGCCAGATCTTCCCTAGGATAACTACTGGTGTGACTCAATTTGTCCTGAAGAATGCCCACTCTGGGGTCTAAGGGCAGGTTTGGGTAGCATCCCAAGCCAGAATCCACAGTTGCTGAGCCTGCAGCCATGACTGATGGAACACTTCTTCTGAGTGGGCCTCCCAGTTGATGGCTTTCCATCAGAAATTAACATTTAAAAGTGTCTTCATTTGCATAAGCCATACATAAATTTGCCCCAGACTGGAGCAAAAAGGGATTACACAATACCCAGGATACTTACACAAGGAGGAGAGGTTAGTCTTCGTGCTGGCAATTCTTTCTCCAAGAGGATTCAGTAGAGGATTCCTTTAAATACCAAGTTTCCCGGGTGAATTCCAAGCATGATTCGGGTTTACACACATTTTTCAGGAACACATCTGTCATGTGTAAATCAAGATGCATTTGAATAATCTCTTTGCCATCCTGAAAACTGTCACTTCTTTTTCTTTTATGTCTCTTTTCTCTCTTTCTCTGTTCCTGATGACTCTTCTGCTGTCACAGAGAAAGAGAAAGGCAGGGTTAAAGCCGAGGATACTCAGTGTCTGTTACTGAGAAATGGAGTGGTCACTAAGTCCAGGGGAAACCTGGGACCCCAGACTTGTCTCTCTTATTTCAAACCGCGGCCAGTTCTGCTTTACCACCTGGCTCCATGCCATTATATGTGTTTATTTTGCAGAGGAATAAAGAAATCTAACCTCCGTGGAGAGTCTGTTACTTAGCTCTTGTAAGCTAAGCTGGGCTATTTGAATATATGATTTTATTTAATCCTTGAAACAGCTCTGTGAAATTGTCCTGTCACATGCTTTAAAAAACGAAGGCTCAGAGAAGCAAAATGGTTTTACTCAGTCATTCGTTCACTTTAATAGGACACTGCGGTGTTGCTTTATTTTGGTGAGGTTTTAATAGTTTAACTGATGTCTGTTTCACTTCCCTGTGTGTCAAGCACTGTGTGGTCTGCTGGGGCAGCAGTAAGGAGCTACAGGACCTGGAGACAGATGTTAGTATTCACAGCCCCAGGTGAAATTGCAATGGTGCAGGTGGATTCAATGGAGAGGGGCCTGGCGTGACGGGAGGAGAGAGATTTGAGAGGAAGAGTTGGCCTAGTTAGAGATGCCCGGAGAAGCTTCCTTTCACACAGAGTTGGAGTTAATTTGGTGAGTGCTGGCTTCATCCAGGAGAAACAGAATGTGCACCAGGGCATAAAGCAGGCAGGTAGATGAGGCAGAGAACAAGTGGACCATGACATGTATGGTGAGCATGTCTCAGAGCTTTCGATTAATTAAACCAAAAGGAGAAATGAGCAGGGGCGGTAAAGGGGTAGGGTTTGTTTGTTTATAGATCCTTCTGGCTACAGTTTAGAGAAGGGGTCTGATGGGGCCTGACTGCCCTTGAGGGCGCCTTTGGGATGCAATGCCAATGTGTGGTTGAGAGATGACTGTGGTGTAGACTAGAGCGAGCGGTGGGGGTAGAGATTTGAGCACAGATTTGAGCTCTTTGGAGGTACACTCAGTAAGACTTGGGAGTAGACTGGACCCCAGAGAGGAAGAAAATGGAGATATTAAAAATGACACCCAGGGGCGTTCCCATCATGGCTCAGTGGTTAACAAACCCGACCAGTATCCATGAGGACTTGGGTTTGATTCCTGGCCTTGCTGCGTGGGTTGAGGATCCAGCATTGTTGTGAGCTATGGTATAGGTTGCAGATGTGGCTCGGATTCTGAGTTGCTGTGGCTGTGGCATAGGCTGATAACTCCAGCTCCCATGCAACCCCTAGCCTGGGAACCTCCATATGCCCCATATGCTGCAGGTGCAGCGCTAAAAAGAAAAAATCCAAAAAAAAAAGAAAATGACACCCAGTTTTTCAACTCCTTATTGAATGGCCCATGGACCATTCACTGAAGTGGCACAGAAGTAAGACCCAGTGGAGGATGATGTCCTGGGCCCACCGTGAGCTTCCTTGGACGTGGCTGTTCTGAATGGTTACTAAAAGGCATGCAGGACCTGGAGTTGGCTATTAAGTGATGAGGGACATGTGTGGGGACCAACTCATCAGAGGAAGAAGACAATGAGAACAGCAAGAGTGCCTTGGACACAGCCTGGAAGAGCTTTGGTATTTAGGGACTTGAGTTCTGATGAAAGAAAGACAAGGATCAACCAAAAAATTAACAGAAAAGCAAGACTCCTTATAAATGAGAAGCCCAAGAAAGATGTTTCAAGAAGGATATACTTGTTCAAAGAACCAAGTGCTTGCTGGGAGGTGGAATACAAAGACCTGTTGGACTTCATAGCAAGACCATTGGTGATGTTCATGAAAAGTGTATCAGTGTAAGATGGGAGTGGAACTTAGATCTGAGTAAGTTGCGGAGTGAGTGGCAGGTGAAGAAATGGAGACAGTAAACACAGACCATTCTTATGAAACCCTGGCTATTTAGAGGAGAAAAGAGGAGAACTCTGTGCAAAAGGATGTGAATAGTGGACAAAGGTGTTGTTGCAATTAAGACAAAGACTTTGCCTTCTAGACACTTACACTTAACGGAGAAAGCCAGGCACAGAAGCAAGTATACAGCACTTTGATAAACCTCATATGTAAAGACAGCCCCTAGCGGAGCCTTGAATGTAGGAGCCAAGGGGCAAGAAGACAGGGCACACCGCACCGTCTTTGGAAACTTTGGTTTATTATGGGATATTCTTTCAGTTTTGACTGAGGCTCCAAAGCAGCAGGTGCCAACTCTGTTCCTACTGCAAAGTAAGATGCTGGGCTGGTGGCAGTACGTGCAGAAATGTTGACTAAACTGTTGTAAAGCTGGCTTTTCAATTTTCCTAGTTGCTTGCTTCTAGCCCCTGAAAGCTGGGTGAAGAGAGAGTTGGAAATTAGGGAGATGTGTTGGGGAGCTTCTTTCACAGAGAGCTCCTGATGGCATGTGAGTTGCATCCTTTCCTGGGCAGGTGTTGTGGAAAGTACTTTTCTCACCTCAAGACTAGATGGGGAACGTGCAAGGAAGCCACACACAAAGCGCACTGGCCCCAGAGGACCCACAAGAACTCAGGCTAAGTGCCCCATGGCAGTAGGTAGCAGGCTGCATTTGGAAAGTAATTGCACTCCTAACAGTGGTGCTTCCTGCAGAGGAGATAGGAGCTGTGCTAAAATGCTTAAGTCTGGGGTTTTTCTAGCCCTTGTCTGAGGGACTGACCAAATGATTCAGTACTTTAAAAAATAAAAGTCTAAAAGCAGCCAGTGGAGTTAGCCAACATGATGGGTGATCTTAAGACTGGATGAATGGGGGTGGTTTTTTGATGGCAGAGGGTGAAATGTGAATGCAGTTTGAGGAATTATATATAGTGGATGAGAACACTTTTATACAAGTTGGGAAAAAGAGAGAGGTGCATGCTACTAGCTATAGGAAAGGGGTTTTGGTTTCATTTTCAAGAATGCAAAAATTAAAGCGTAACCCAGATAAAGGTGTATTTTCTTGCTCCCAGCTTATGCCCTGCTTTTATGTTATGCCACGTTCAAATAAATGGTAGTCCTGCAACAACAGTAACACACATGTTATTGAGAAGCAAACAAATTTTTTTTGTCTTTTTAGAGCCACACCCATGTTATATGGAAGTTTTCAGGCTAGGGCTCAAGTGAGGGGTGTAACTGCTGGCCTACACCAACAGCCACAGCAACACCAGATCTGAGCCTCATCTGAGACTTACACCACAGCTCACGGCAATGCCAGATCCTTAACCCACTGAGTGAGGCCAGGGATTGAACCCACATCCTCATAGATACTAGTTGGATTCATTGCCACTGAGCCATGATGGGAACTCCAATGAATCATTTTTTCTTATGATTTTTATTTTTTTCCGTTATAGCTCTTTCTACTGTACAGCATGGTGACCCAGTTATACATACATGTATACATTCTCCAATGAATCTTTATTTTGAAAACTAGAAAGGGTCCTTCTCTTTATGACACACATATCCAAGTATCTCACTTTTCCCTCCACACTTCTCTTAGTATCTTACATGCCCAGCATCCGTCCCTCACTGAAACAGCTTTCCTTCTTCTCAATCAGGTGAGAATAAGTTCTTGATTTTGCAGGATCCTCGGTATACCTTTAGTGCCTATTCTATCGTCTCCAAGGGGACCTCTGCCTTTTCCACTGTACGGTTAGTGATTTCTGATCTTTCTACCTCCTCCGCTTCCCTTTAGTCTGTTGCTGCTCAGTGGAGTGGCAGGTCCTTTCTGGGTGATGATCTAGGGACAGATGCTCTGACTTTTTAGGAGAGATGGAGGAAAAGCCCTTGGACATCTGTTTTAATAGTTCAGCTTTGCTTTGGACACAAATACTCTTTTTTTTTTTTTAAGGCCACACCCACGGCATATGGAGGTTCCAAGGTTCCCAGGCCGGGGGTCCAATCGGAGCTACAGCTGCCAGCCTATGCCACAGGCACAGCAACATCAGATCCAAGCTGCATCTGTGACCTACACCACAGCCCACAGCAATACCAGATTTTTAACCCACTGAGTGAGGCCAGGGATGGAACCTGCGACTACATGTTCATAGTCAGATTCGTTTCCACTGCGCCACGATGGAAGCTCCCAACTATTCTTACATATTGCTGGAAAAGGGCCAGGGGACATGGAGCTGGCAGGGCTGATACAGCAGGTCCTTGAGAAGAAGGAAGGGTTGAACTAAAACATCAGTAGGAGGAGGATCTTCAAATAGAGGAGCATGCTCCCTTTGTTGTGGCAGGGGTGGGGATGAGGGCCTGGTAGGGATGGATCTTTGCAGGTGAAAGTTGAAGTTAAGAGTCTGGATTACAAGCCACTTTCTTTCATGCAGCTGACTTACTCATGTAGCTAATAAAATTTGTGAGGACAATATTTGAACCTAATCGGTGGAGACAAGCTGTTTTACCCCAAAGAGTCATTCATTCATTCATTGTTTCATTAATTCAGCAAATTTTCATTGAGCACCTACTCTGTTCCAGACCACGTTCCAGGCCCTGGAGACATACAAGTAAATAAAAGTAACAAAATCTTGGAGTTCCCGTCCTGGCACAGTGGAAACAAATCCGACCAGGAACCATGAGGTTGCAGGTTAGATCCCTGGCCTTGCTCAGTGGATAAAGGATCTGGCGTGGCCGTGAGCTGTGATGTAGGTCACAGATGCGGCTTGGAGCCTGCATTGCTGTGGCTGTGGTGTAGGCCTGCAGCTATAGCTCCCATTAGACCCCTAGCCTGGGAACCTCCACAGGCTAGGGGTCTAATGGGACCTCCACAGGTGCGGCCCTAAAAAAAGCAAGAAAAAAAAAATGAGTAACAAAATCTCTACCCTTTTAGAGATTTATGTCCTAAGAGTTTGGGGTGAAAGGAAACCATTTGCCCAGGAACAAAGTCAATTTCAAATATTGGTACACATTTTAAGGACAGTCGTACAAGGTGGTGGGAAGAGAGAGGTCTAGACTGGAATGAGAGTGGTTGTTTTAGCTCCAGCATCAGACAAAGGACATCTCCCTGAATTGGTACGTAACTCAGATCTGAAATAGAGGCGTATCCACCATCTCTTTGCTCCTAAGATGTAAATATAATTGTCCATGACATTGACAGTTGAACCAAAAGGCCCAGACACTTTCAGAAAACTGAAATAATTTTTCTAACAAAGACTTGCAAAGAAGTACACAGTAGACACCTAGAAATATGTTACCTGATTCATTTGAATGTTCTAAATTATGTATGCTGATTTCTCGCAAGGCAAATAACTGTGGATGTTGCTTATAACTTGCATAATCCTGCCAAGTGAAACAAATAAGTGGGTACTGTTATGCTGACATACCTTAAGGGAGAAGGTGAGAGATGAAGAGGTAAAGCATCTTGATGTTATGCTGAGATGATGGCCAAATTCTGAACCCATCTTTCCAGGGTCTTGTCCTAGGGACGTTTTTCTTTCTTAGTTTAGTTATTTTATCTTGCTCTTTTTTATGCATGTTTTCAGACCCTTTTAGATTCTTTAGGGTAAAAAGTTGTGTGTATAAATAAATAAATAGCATACTCTAGAAACTCCTCTGTTTTTCTCTTCTGCTTCTTCACTTCTCAGATCTCCAAATACTGATGGGGAGGTCTGCCTCTATCTTGCTGAATTAAAATTAAAGAACCATTGCTTTCAAAAAGGTTGGCTCTTTTGTAACTTCTTCCCCCAAAAGCTGAGCATGAGATTGGAAGGGTGAAGAAAGGTGTTGTCAGTGGAGATGGTTCTAGCATTATAGGACTTCTTTGAAGTGGAAGATAAAATACTTTAATCAAATCTCAGATGCTTCCTAGAATATCCCTGATGTTAGAATTTCCTTAAGATAGACGTCCAAGCATTAAAAAAAATTTAGATTATATAGGGAAGAGGGTGTAGAAAGCAGAAAAAATGTTACAAAAGTCCCTAAAGATAAAAAGTTGCCTTGTTAATGAGGGTGGAAGCTTTCTCCAGAACCTCATGCCTAAATTATGAATTTTCAGGTTTTGCCCAGTCTCAGATTAAAAAACAAAAGTACATTTCTGCATACTAAAGTAGCACATAGCTAAATGTCTATTCCCATTTTGCACACAGGATGTTAGACTTTTGACTTATGCCCAAAGTTTTTACCAGCATATTAGACCACAATGGGCAGTATTTCTTCAGATAAGCCACATCCCCATCCTAATTGAAGTGTGGCATCTTAATGGGTCCACTACCAGACTGCCACCCCTCTAAGCTCCAGCATAGCTGAAAGAAACCATGGATTTGGAGGACAGACATCCTGATGACAAAAAATATTGATACCCATGGCACTGCCTCTGGGAAGGAAGCTTCTCTCCCAGGGGACAGCAAGGAGGAAAACCTACTTGTTCTGTTCTGCCCTTTGCTCTTGGTCACTTTCGCTGCTGGGTAATCGAGTTCTAATGAGGTAGGAGGCACCTGCGCAGACTTTGAGGTCCTCAGCTTGGAAGTGATGGGCTTGGTGGAGCTTTGTTATCCTGGACACATTCTAAGTCTCTCATTGAACATTCTCTCCTCCATGGAGTCAGAAGCACCTGCTTGCTGAGCATTTAAATGTTGTTCCCAATGAACACTTAACAGTAGACAACCTCCTGGTCCTTGGCCATCATGGGAGGAGGACAAGGGGGCGTTAGAACAGCAGGAGCAGCAGGACCCAGCATTACAGCAACCTCATCCATTGCCCACAACTTAACGAGTGTCATTTTGAGCACATCAGATTTCTTCATTGGTCTGTCCTTGAGGATTACTTTGAAATGGTATTTAAAATTGGAATCCTGGAGTTCCTGTTGTGACTCAGTGGTTAGTGAACCTGACTAGCATCCATGGGGATGTGGGTTCGATCCCTAGCCTTGCTCAGTGGGTTGACGATCCGGCATTGTTGTGAGCTGTGGTGTAGATCGCAAATGCGGCCCAGATTCCGCATTGCTGTGACTGGGGTGTAGGCTGGCAGCTACAGCTCTGATTGGACCCCTAGCCTGGGAACCTCCATATGCTGCGGGTGCAACCCTAAAACAAATAATAATAAAAAATAGAGTTGGCGTCCTGAGGCAAACCAGCAGATTTCTCTGCAGACCCTCTGAAACCACCTTCTTTCATTCTTACACTGTCACTCTTCTTTTGTGCCTGGGCAGACATCCTGAAAAGCCATCTCCAGCTGCCCTATAAACTATGGCACTGCTCTCAGATAAAGAAGTAAAATGTATGATTTCTAAGAGTTTAGGACTGATTTGTCCTTTTCATCTATTCTGACATGATTTAATGTTCCAGAACTTGTAAAGGGAACAGATTTTTTTCTTTTTTTATTGTAAAATTTGTGAATAATTTATCAAGTGACTGCAAGAGCTGCAGCTTTAAATTATTAAAATGCATTTTGGTTTTGAAAGAAGACATTAGAGATGTTTGCCTTGGCCCATTCCTCTGTCTTTGTGCAGCAACAAGAGACTCCTACAATTCAGGGAATGGTAAGGTGACGTTCAGTGATTTATGGGGTGACTGAGAAGGAGCCAAAAAAAAAAAAAAAGCACCAAACAAACAAATGAACAATACAGACAACTTTCATTTATTTAAGACAGAGCCTCCTTCGGAAGCAAATAACCTTTTGTCGCCTCTCTGGAGAAATGGCATTTCCTTTCCCTTCTCCTGCTTTGCAAGGACAGCAGCTGGGCAGGGTGTGGGGAGAAGCTGAAGCAAATGAAAAGAAAGGCACTCACAGACCCCTCCTCATTCCTTCTCATTGTCCATCCTTCACTAAACAAGCTGAAGGCACGCTCTTCTTCCTTCCATTCGTCACACGTTAGAGATGGAGCAGAGCCACAGATCCCTGGAGAATATTATCCATTCCACTTAGTCTGACCTAAATAATATATTTGCACTGGGCCAGGAAAATCACGAGAATCCTGCACTCTTTCCCATCTGGCCAAGGGTCCTGGTTTGGTGCACCTGCCACCATGTTTGGGTACCCTTCCTCCAAGTACCCAGGCCACTCCACCTGTGGTCGGTCATCAGCTCCAACACCTGGCTCTTCCTCCTTCTTCCCTCTTCCCTTTATCCGCCCTTCCATCTCTGCCAGAGACTTCTCTTCAGTGCTGCTCTGCAAGGGCTATTTCTTCCTCTAAAGGTCCCCCAAATCCTACTCTGCATGAGAAGAGCCCATTCCATCCTGGTCATAGGAGCAGTAACATCTGGCCCTAAATCCCTAAAGACTTTCTTTGTGTTTGTGGGATTGGAGATCTATCATAGTTACTGCGATGGAGGTGGAATAAGTAGAACGTGGAGGCTTATCAGGTGATGTGGCAGGTGTGTGGAGGTGTGTGGGACATTGAGAGCAAAGTCTTATGACGGGGATCCTCTTCCTTAGGTGAAAGCATCTCTTATCCCCGACCCTTGCCATCTCTGTCATATTCCATCCATTGCTCTGAAAGGAGGGGAACATGAGGACTCTACTGCATTTTCTTCTTTGGATGGTCCCTGCCTGGGTATCATCGTGTCATGTTTAGAGACGTTTCAGTGCTTTTCATCTCACAAGGCGGCTATGGGGTGGAGATGGAGTCATACTCAGGTTTGTGAGGTTCATTCTACTCCATGGGGCCTCATCTTTGGGACAAAAGCAACAGAATCTGGGAAACTGGAGCTGAGTTCTATCCATTCTACCCTTTGTTTCTCCTTCTCAGAGTAAGAGATGGTAAGATGCTAAGTATAGGGATCGTCTTAGAGGGATAAAATGTTATAGTGCAGGGTGGCTTGGGTCTAATCCAGTTCATTCCTGTCCTTTTTTTTTTTTTTTAGGGGCACACCCACAGCACTTGGAGGTTCCCAGACCAGGGGTCGAATCGGAGCTGTAGCCGCTGGCCTACACCACAGCCACAGCAACACCAGATCCAAGCTGATTGTGCGACCTAGAGCACAGCTCATGGCAATGCCGGATCCTTAACCCACTGAGAGAGGCCAGGGATCGAACCTACGTCCTCATGAGTACTAGTCAGATTCGTTTCCACTGAACCATGATGGGAACTCCAATTCCTGTCCTTTTGAACAAAGAACCTGGAGCACTTGGGGGTCTGGTGGCGTGAATCCACATCCACTCCCGGGGGCCAGTGCTCTCCCCACTATGTCTGCGTCCTCTAACAGGGCCTGATGACATCCTGGGATGCACCCCCTGGGATATCTGGAAAACTTCTTGAGAGAGAGCTTTGTTGTGAGGGGGGGGAAAGATTTTACAAAGGATGGAGGCAAAGGCATGTGCTTTTAAAGCAGTATTTCCAAAGATGCTGCCCCAGCGTCTCCCATCCGCCCACATGCTTCTACAAGCCACCTCCCGACTATGCCCCCAACAAAGTGGAGGGGTCTGCTTCCCCCGTTTGTAGACACAGACTGGCTTCATGACTTGCTCGTGACCCATGGAATGTGGCAGAAATGACTGCATGACCCTGAGGCGAGGTCAGAAAGGGCAGTCAGCTTCTGCCCAGCTTCCTGGAGCAGCCACCCACCTGGAAAAAGTCTCCCAGATGGAGCCAGTCCTTTCAGCCACGCTCCCAGGTGCTGGACAAGTAAATGGAGACACCTCTGGGGCAGCGCAGGTCCGGGTGTGCTCATCACCCTGCCATCGGAGCTCCTTGGATATCAAGGAACAGGGACAAGCCATCTCTGCTTATCCCCGTTCCTGACCCATAGAGTCACAGAACGGCACAGTTGTTGGTTCAGTTCACTGAATTCCAGGTGGATTGTTATGTAGCAATAGAATGGACAGTAATACAGATTTACAATAACAATGTTTATAAATAAAAGTAATTTTTAAACGTTCCATCAACACAGGACCAGCTGGTTATATAGTTATAGTATATGTAGTTATATAATAGAATACTTTCTAACCCTTATAGAAATACTGTAGAGTCATTTAGGAACAGATGTCTAAGACATTTTACAAGGTGAGAAAAGCTGTTTGCAAAGCAGTATGTGTACTATGATGATGTTGTATAAAGAAGAAAAAGGAAGTGTGTGTGTGTGTGTGTGTGTGTGTGTGTGTGTGTGTGTGTGTGTCTGGATGAGGCGCATATATGCACCAAAAAATTCTGGAAGGGTATGTAAGAAATTCTTGAGTTCTTGATTCGGAATGGTGGGAATGGGGTATCAGAGTCAGGGAAGTGTTAAATGCCAAGATACATATTCTTTTCATGTTACCCTGTTCTCTATCATTTGATTTTCTACCATAAATTTCTACTGAAATTAACACCTCCAACAATTTTAAGGCAATGGAAGTTCTGTATTCTCCCTCCAAAGAGAAAAAAAAGAAAACAACTTTATTGCAGGTGCCAGCTGAAATTGTATATTTCCAACTACTGCATGAAGACAATAAAAAATAATTTATTTATTTTTTAATATTTCAGAAAGCCCTTCTAACCCTAATACTGGCTTATTATTATTTTTTTTTTGTATAGCTCAGCCCCTAGGTGGCACGCACAGAATCATATAAAATGTGATGTCTGTGAAACAGGTGATATTATCAGAGAATTAATTGTATTTTCTTTTTGCACCTCCTGACCCTCAACTACAGTAGTATGAACAGCATGCTTAACCACGGGCAGAAATTAACTCAGTTACCCAAAGAGAATGGTAATCAGCAAGATGTGGTTTCGGATCATTGGACATGCCAGCTCCTTTTTAGTTGGAATCCATATTGTGTTTTGCAGCCATTGAAGTATAGACCTTACCAGGTCCCTCTAGTGTAGACAACTCTTTTGAGTGGCATCCACTCCAGTGCTCTGCAGATAATGTCACAGGCCATTTGGGAAGTGATCTCATGTCAGGCTCACCTGGGGATCCATGGCGTTCATGGGGGCAGGGGGGTGCATTTGTGGCTCATTGGTAAATTGATTTATGTGGTGGAAGGGGGGGTCTGGGAAAAAGAGGCAGCTCTGGTCCTGGTAGTTACTGTCTATTGCCCATGACAAACACGCCAGCTAGAGCTGCAGGACTCACACTAGGACACCCTGTGTCATTTCACCCATGATTAGCTGGGTATAGATTTATGTAACTCAGCTTCTTCCCTGTGGAAACAATCTCCATTAGAAGCCACAGTTTTCTAACAAAAGTGTCACTGACCTGAGCAACCATTTCTTAGTTCCCTGAAAAAGCACCTGTGGGTATATCCATCTATATAGTTTAGTAGAAACAATTTTGCAATGTTCCTGGATTATTTGTGTGTGTCTGTGTGTCTGTATGGCAAATAGGGTACACCTGTAGTTGTAGCCACTCTCGAACTCTTGCACAAAAATATGAAGATTGCTCTGAATCTGTATGCAGCTGTCAACAGTTTTCATCTCAGCAAAGCCTCTGTGATGTTGTAACTTGTGGTATCCTCTTTAAACCACAGCACACCAAGATATATTTTCACAGAATTCCCACTTTACATGTCTCCTCATAAATTGTATTTTCTTTCCCAAGCTCTAGTCAAATAAAGAAACCCAGGCAATCTTTCTCACCTCAGTATTTGTCTCCTTATATTATTTTCCTTATTTCTTTGACAAATTCTCTCTGAGGCAACCAATGAACTATGAACAGCCATAGACAATTACCTTGTTTTCTTTGACTTCTCCGAAGTAGCTAGCATTTTTGATTATTCACTTTATCTTAACTATCTGCCAATCCTGACATGAGAACTCTCTTACTTACAATCTCCTCCTTTTTCAAGACGCCTTTGCTCTGTTCTTCATGAGCCTCATTCTTGCCCTCAACCTAGAAAGGTGGGGACACCCATAATAGAGTCACTAGACTTCCAACCTGTGCTTTCTCTCATAGTGATTTCATGCATGACCTAGTGTGTTAATTTTCCCAAACAGATAGCCTCAGCTTTAATCTCTTTTTGGAATTGAGTTTCCATGATTACATAATTTTTAAGATTCCTTCCAGCCCTGTAAATCTGTGATCCTAGGATGTCTAACTGATCACTAAATTTTTCCTCTCCAGTGGTCCCCTATTGCCTCAGACTCACCAAGCCTGTCTGTGCACGTCCAGCTTCCCTGCAGAAGATGCGAGGCATGTTAAAATCGGCAGAGACGGAATTTTGAGTCTAGTAGACCCAAGATTCCGTTTTGGCTCTCCAGTTTGTTTGGGAAATTTGCACAACCTCCCTGCTTTGCAAGTTCTCTCTCAGGAAGAATGGTTTTTAATCTTATAAAAGTTCAACGAGGTTTAAATGTGCTAAAGAATGTAAAATTGATAGGTCATATTAGAAATACAAGTTGGCACGTGATCAGTGTTGGTTCCTTTCCTCTTGTTTTCTGCATCTTCCTGATTTCCCTGGTCCTGTCATTCTCCTGGTTACTCAGACATAACCCTTTAGCACCGTTCTTGTGTATCACCCTACCTGGATCAAATCATGTTTACCGTTTCCCCTTCAAAATGCCATTTATACCAGCCCTTCATGTTTATTCCCATGGGAGTCATCGGCCTGGCTGAGTGCTCCATCCTTTTACACTGGAAGATTCCAGGAGCTCCGAAATAGCCTCTACACAGCCTTCTAGTTTATAAGGTTAATCAATCCTATAAACCAACTTTCAGGTATCTGCCTAACTCCCCAGTTTGCACTTTCCACAAACAATCAAATGCACATGCCAAGCACAGGGCTTGACCTAAAAGTTGCTTAATGTGATTGTTGCCACCTCCTTCTCCCCCGCCCCCCCTCCCCGATTTTTATGGCCACACCCAAGGCATATGGAAGTTCCCAGGCTAGGGCTTGATTCAGAGCTAGAGCTGCCGGCCTATGCCACAGCCACAGCAATACGGGATCTGAGCCACATCTGTGACCTACACCACAGCTCATGGCAATGCTGGAACCTTAACCCACTGAGTGAGGCCAGGGGTTGAACCTGCATCCTGATGGATCCTAGTCAGGTTCGTTAACCACTGAGCCACTAAGGGGACTCCCTGTGGGCTCCTCTTTATTTAAAGTAAATACTCTCAGAGTTCCCGTCATGGCTCAGTGGTTAATGAATCCAGCTAGGAACTATGAGGTTGCAGGTTCAGTCCCTGGCCTCACTCAGTGGGTTAAGGATACGGCGTTGCGTTGCTGTGAGCTGTGGTGTAGGTTGCAGATGTGGCTCCAATCCCAAGTTGCTGTGACTCTGGCGTAGGCCGGCAGCTACAGCTCTGATTAGACCCCTAGCCTGGGAACCTCCAGGTGCCGAGGGTGTGGGCCTAGAAAAGGCAAAAAAAAGACAAAAAAAAGGTAAATACTCTCAAATGGTCCCCATCCTATATAAAGCATTTTTCTCAGGAGCTGTGCTGTGTTTTTTACTGTCACCTTCCCATAGCTGTGTAAAGCGGTGTGTTTGCTTCTTGCCTAAGACATACACTGTCCGTTGTCTGGCCTCTGTTTGTGTAGCTTCTTTCTTCTCAAGTCACCTTGTCCTCAAATCTGACCTTTCTGGCTTAAGCAGGAATGTCTCACCTTCTCTGTGAACACTTTTCCCACCGTCACAGCTGGAGCTCCTTTCTTCATATTCCCACAAACACATGGACTATTTTTGGATCCAGTCATTGGACACTCATACTTGTGGATGTAAATGCTCTTAAATGCATAATTTCCATGACCTAGAAAGTCCTCCCCAACTTAAACAACTAGTGAATTCCTTATTCTTTTAGTTTGAGCAAGACGAAGCATTCTCTCCTTTTGGGAACCTCTGATGGCCTACTCACCCCTGCTTTTTCATTCCTTGAGTAGGTCTGGGCCTTTGGTTTCATGTATTACATTTTTTGTTTATAGGACTCCCTATATTTGAATAACTTTATCCATCAGTTTTCCATGTGGCTCCCTAGCAATCTGAGTCTGTATTTCTTGTTCATTTGCCTACCCTCCACCCCTGTGGGCTTCCTAGCATGTAGAAAGTATTCCATAAGTATGAGATAAAGGGGTCGGGTGGGGGAATTAGCCAGATGTGATGGGCAGGGGCCTGTTAATGAATGTCCAGATCCCAGAATTTTCTAGAAATACCAAGTATCTCTCCAAAAGACCATGAAGATCACTCCAAGTCAGAAAGCATGAGATGACAATGGAAGATGCAAGAGCAAAGATAACCTTCCCTGGCCCATCTCTGCCTTTCTTCAAGGGCCCTGCAGCTGTCTGGGCTGCCTCTGCATCTACAAAGCCATTCCTTCCACCCTGATAGGAATTTGCATGTTATTAAGAGCACAATGCACTGGATTTGGTTTTCTGCTCCTCTTTGTTTTGTTTAAAAGTGATTTGCCTTATATTTACTTATAAAAATATTTACATGGTTCATTTTTTATTTACTATTTTATCAAGTTGGCACTTTAAATTTACTTGTTAGATGAGAAATTGCACAACTCTGTTTCTGGCTATTGCTGGCAGTTCCTTCTTCTTGCCCTCTCCCTCCCTCCATGGTTGGGGATTTTCCTTGCAATGTCTCCAGCCTGAGCACCAAATGACTTCCGACCCTGAAGGGAATAAGCCAGAAGGAGGAAGAAGAAGTTGGGTTAAGTCTCTTCAGCCCCTACCCACAGGGCTGGAATGCAATGACAGTAAAATGTACTAATTTATCTTATTTTACATAATTAGAGTTAGGGGCTATTGAACACAGAATGCAAATGTATGCTAAATATGCAAATCAGCCACATTTCCCAGATTCCGAGAAGGGGGAAATGTGGTAGCCTTATGTCAGATGGTTCTCTCTTAACTGTGAGCACAACTTTTCAGCACTATGCATGCAAGTAACTGCATAGTCACAGTTGGGGCTGCTAATTTAGAAATCCAGTTTAGGCTGATTTGAAAAGACAACACATTTTTGCAATCACTGGTGTATCGTTTATGATGGAGCTGGTTGTGTCATTTCTTGTTTTCTGAAGATAGCTTTTTAAATTTTTATTCGTGTTTATTTTTTAGGTTGGGATCTTACTCAGCTCTCTTGTACAAGGTCTGGGACACTAACTTAGACCTTAGAATAGACCTTTGTTGAGGATCCTTCCATCTGGGTGTGACTTACTTGCCCATGTCCCTGCCCAGCTGGTCACCTCCATCAGGGTCCGTGAAAGTGCTCCTTCCTGTCCTCCTTCCCAGGACAGCTCATATCCAATGGCCAAGGCAGGCCTGGGGTGTGGGCTGGGTGGGGTATCAACCTCTCGCCATTTTGGTACCTGGTGAGATTACTGTGTTGTGATGGGTGCTATTGCCTCAGGAGGCCCACGGGTGTCCTGGGCCTGCATCCCTGGTCCAGTTCCTTCTCTTCTTGATTCTGCTGCCTTCTGCTTCCTTTCTCAGGTGTGGGTTCCTAATAAACACCTTGAACCCAGACTTCCATCTCCAGAAACCAAATCCCTTGCACAGACCTTCAGCCCTTACCCATTTCCCCTCCATTCTAGACAACTTTTTCTAGAGCTTCTCTCCCAAAGGTCTATGTCGTCAGTGCTTCCTAATGCTTTATGCTAGCTACAGTTTAAATCGTGGCATTCCAGGCAGTCATGACCCTGAGTAGCAAGGACAGCCTGTGTGGGCCCTTTTCAAATAAGGTCACATGAACCACCCTACTGTTGTAAGGTTGGATGCATAACAAGGCTATTTTTATTTAACCTGGTGTTTCTCCCTAATATTACTCCGGCCAAAAGTGGCAAGAGGCTGGGAATGGAGAGCGGGGGCCGGAGTGTTGTCTGCAGGTTCAAGCAAAATCAAACTCCATTTCAGAGGTAGAGGAGGAGGTATGGAGACTTGGAATGGGTATCGGTTTCAAATTACTGTCTGGACTCTGGCAAGGAAATTATGTACAATTACTTGAAATTGGTATGCAACGTTATTATAAGGAGGAGAATAATATGACCATTCTACCCGTAATTTGGCTAGTAATTTGGTAATAATCTCTAGTAATTACTGTAAATGCTAACCAGTTCATTTCCTGAATCGCATTTCCTTTTGGGTGTTCACTTTATTTTGTACATTTTAATTGACTTTATGTAAAATGTGCTAACAATGTTTTATATTCTAAGGCCTTACCTAGGGCTGAGAGTGAAAAGTGGCAAGTCTGTATTCGGAGTTCTATTTTGAGCATCTGTGTGGTTGCTGCTGAATTCAAATTAATCCCTGTGTGTCTCAATTATGGTTATAATCAACTAAGGCTTTTTTTGAACATTGAATATCTTTGTGATATTATAATGGGGGGAAATAAGATACCAAGTTAATCAAAAGATAAGGTCCACTGGGTTTGCAATCAGAAGAGATATACAGGCACAGACATACTTAGGTTTGTAAGAGTTTTAACAATAGGTCGTAGACACTCAAGAAGAGTCTGTGTTTATTCTGTCTGTGTGGAGGCGTGTCACAGGTTTCAGTGATTTTATGTCCTGTTCTTAGTGACTTTGCAGATGGATTAGAAAGGAGCGGAAACAACAACAACAACAAAAAGACAAAAAATAAAAAATAAAAATAAAAATAAAAAAAGGAGTTCCCGTCGTGTCGCAGTGGTTAACGAATCCGACTAGGAACCATGAGGTTGCGGGTTTGGTCCCTGCCCTTGCTCAGTGGGTTAACTATCCGGCGTTGCCATGAGCTGTGGTGTAGGTTGCAGACAAGGCTCGGATCCTGCGTTGCTGGGGCTCTGGCGTAGGCCGGTGGCTACAGCTCCGATTCAACCCCTAGCCTGGGAACCTCCATATGCCGCTGGATGGGCCCAAGAAATAGCAACAACAACAACAACAACAATAACAACAACAACAACAAAAAGACAAAAAAAAAAAAATAGAAAGGAGCGGAAAGAGAGAAAGTCAAGAAACAGTTAAAAGGTGAAGGGATCTACTGAGATCATGTGATAGGATTTGGATGTAAAGGAGGCCTGGGAAAGTAGAAGGTACCCATCTGGGAATGAGCTGAATTATAACTGCAGTTAAGGATGCAGATTAATTCTGGAGAGGAAAAAACGTACTTGGTGTGACTCTGAAATCTTTATCTTTCTACGAAAAAGGACTCAGGGTAGCCCCAATGCCATAGTTACCATAAAGAAGGTATGATGGCACCATGTGTGTTTTTATTGGTTGTTTGATTGTTTGTTATTTGCTTCCCCAAAATGATCCATGCATGCAATAGGCTTTTAGGATATTTTCCACTATTATTACAAATGCAAATAGAGGAAGCGTCGCCTCATTTTACCCTGAGCTAGTCTTATAGTTGATTCATTAATCTCTTTCAGGACTTGCTTTGTAGCTCCTCAGTGCAAGAGTTTCAGTACATGTTCAGTGTAACTTCACACTGAAGTTTGTTTTTCTCACCCATCATAGTTTTATCACAAAAATGTCACTCTGGAGGCAGAAGCTCACTTTCCCAGTATCTCTCTCCTACTTTAATTCTTGCAAATCGTAATTGGGTTCATGGGCTGCTACTTATAACTTGCAAGGTCTGAATTCTATTTTAAATCTTCCCTTCTAATATCACCTCATTTTGTATTTGAAACCTGGAGAAACTTGTGGGTCTCTTTGCCTATCTTTAATCTGTTCATTTCTGAGAAGCTGTGAGTGGAGAAGGTCAGAGTGGCCTTTGGTTCATGCACCTTGTGATATGTTGGTCTTTAGGTTCATCTAAGCCTTTGTAGCTTGGCTGTGCACTTTCCACACTTTTACTACCAATGTTCCATAGATTTTTTATCTTGGTGCCCAGTCCAATGTTTGACCTGCAGCAGAGGCTCTGTAAATGTCTGTAGAACAGTAATAAACACAGAACCAGCAATTTCCATTTTGCTTTAGACTTGACTCCAATAAGAAGAGAAGCTCATTTATGCTAATTTTATGTAACTAAAGTTCTGACCACTGAGCCATGGGAAGTGAGGAGGCTGGCCTCTGTCCTACTTGTTAAGTACTGATCACAGCACTGTTGACCCATGAGCCTTTGGTGGTGGGTTTACCTTTTAACCAGAGTTTGCAAAGTGGAACATGCACATCCTTGGACTTCAACCATGCTCTATGCTGTCCTCCTAATATCTGTAGAGAATGTGAGAACATTTCAGATCTGAAGGTGATGGTCAGCATTTCCTAGGCCAACCATCATCGCAGAACTACCACCAACCAATAAAAAACACTGCATGAAAACAGTGCATGAGTTAGAGTCATTATTTATATTCAGCAGAGGAAAAAAAAGAATAAAATGAAATGCAGCCAATTAGAAGCAGAATCTTCCAGGCGAGGTACCTTTGACCATATTCTACCGTTGATAATCATTCACTTTAGTCTAGTCACTAGTGTTTAGGTCCTCAGCCTTCTGGAGGAAGAGCTGCTTTGCGTGAGTGAAGCCTTGAGACTGAGTAAGGAGTATGTCTAGGGTAGAGCATTAGGGAGGATGCTGAGTGGTCCTCCCTGAGTGTGGTGCAGGAAGCAGGCTACGTCTCTGGTCCAGCCAGATTCCCTCAGGACTTGAGATCTCTAGCTAGGAGTCCCAGGGGATTGTGAGAGCTAAGGGTCCTAGCTGTTCATCATTTATGCGTTGTCTGTTAAGACTTTTAGGACAAGTGCATAATGTAAGCAGGACAACCATTGTGCCCGCTTTTACAAGTAAGGGGTTAAGAACTGGGAAATCATATGAACTCCTGAGGTTATCATGGTTAATTGGTGGCCACTGTGGGACCAGACTCCCATGCACCTGGTTTAGGTGCTGCTCGTGGTTTGGTACCAGTCTTGAATCCTTTTTTTTTTCTGAAGGCATCACAATTTATTTCACCCTTAGTCAGCTGAAGAGGTCCTCATCTTTTAAGAAAACCCCCTTTTTGGTGAGGCCTTTCTGTTCTAAGAGTTTGTTTTGGTTTTTGTTGGCCAACTTTGTTCCCACCAATGACTGCCATCAAAAATGCTGACCCCGGGAGTTCTCGTCGTGGTGCAATGGTTAACGAATCCGACTAGGAACCGTGAGGTTTTGGGTTCAGTCCCTGTCCTTACTCAGTGGATCCAGTGTTGCCGTGAGCTGTGGTGTAGGTCGCAGATGTGGCTCAGATCCCGTGTTGCTGTGGCTGTGGCATAGGCCGGCGGCTACAGCTCCGATTCAACCCCTAGCCTGGGAACCTCCATATGCCGAGGAAAGCGGCTCTAGAAAAGGCAAAAAGACAAAAAAAAAAAAAAGCTGACCCTGGATTTCAGAACAGGATGGTTCAAACACTCTCTGCAGGTTGAAAAGACAGATCTTACACTTTCCACATTCATCTCTGCAGAATGCAGTGGCTGCTTCTCACTTTGCCGGACGTAGATCACTTTTAAAAGGCTACCGTTGCCTCCTGGCACACTGAGAAGTGATTGGGTCTTTTAACCAGCTTCCATTGCATGTGGCAGTCAGAGACATTGGGGGCAAACTCCTGCTTCTCTTCTCCCATGAGAACAACCACCACCAGTCATGTTTCCTTATTTAAAATCACTCCCTGGAGAAAATCGAGCCTCTTTTTGTTTCCTTTTCTTTAGCAGTCTGTGGTTATAGGTGTCTCTCTAACCTTACCTGTCTTGAAAAGCAGAAGCCACATCCTCTACCCTCAAAGATCCAGACGGGTGGTACATGCATGTCCTTCCTGAAGCTGGGGTGTCTGATTCCTTAGAAAGCAGCAGGCATGTGTGTATACTTCCTTTTCATCTTCAATCTCCACCTTCCCTTCTGGGCAGGGCAAGATAAAACTGGGGCACGGGCTCACTCCTTGCCTTTCCAAATATCCTACCGTCGGCACATTTATATTAGATATTGATTTCTGTTTAATAGAATAAGCCAGAGAAAATCACACTCTTTGTTGGCGTTCAAAGGATAAACCATAAAAGCCATTAAGAAGTACTGTAAGCATGAAGATGATTAATGGGGCTTGAGGTGCTGTCCACTGACTATTTCCAGATAATGTCTTTGAGAGATTCCATTGCTTCTGGCTGCAGTTCAGAGCTATTTATTTGCAAGGTGAAATTCTGAGTAATGATGTTTCCTTGTAGTCCTCACGAATGGTGTTAAAGAGACAGAACTGAATGGCCCTGAACTCAGATCTTAAAGGGTTTATGCCAAGGCATTGCTGGATTACTTCAGAGGTCCTACTTTGAAAGACCTTATATCTGCCTTGAAACACCCCTCCTTCTGTGAACCCCTCTCCATGAGGACCTGCGGGGCATAAGCTTTGTTGGGAAGACATAATTGTCAAGAATGTCAGTTCCCAGCTTCTGTGAAACCAGTGTGAATTCTTACCTTCATTGCACGTGACTTTGTCTGGACTTGGATGGTGGTATATCTCTGAGAGTCATGCTCTCCTTACCAAGACCTGCAAGAACTGTGGTTTGTTCCTTTTCTCTTCTCTTCTCTTCTCTTCTCTTCTCTTCTCTTCTCTTCTCTTCTCTTCTCTTCTCTTCTCTTCTCTTCTCTTCTCTTCTCTTCCCTCCCTCTCTCCCTCCCTCCCTCCCTCTCTCTCTCTCTTTCTTTCTTTCTCTTTCTTTTTTCTTTCATTTTTTCGATTTAACAGAATCTTACACAAAGCCTTGCAAAGTCTCCATCATATCTCAAGTTTTCTTTGTTGAACTTGATCCCATCTGATTCATGAGTGCAAATCCCCACAATTACTTCTTGACTCATGGGCTGCAGTACTGTGGTATGCATACCAGTTTGTGTTTTGGCGCTTGAAAGTGTAACCATTCCAGCAAAACAGTTAGAGGAGTGCAGACCATCTTGACAAATAGTGACCCCCTGCCACATAGGACAGTGTCTGTATGGGCATTTCAGTAAATATTTTTTAAATGAATGAATAGATGTCTGGATGAATGGAAGCTACCATTTTCTGAGCACTAATGATGTTGTGTAGATCATTGATTTATTAACAAAGGACAAGTTTGATAGTATTATTCCTCTTGTGTGCAAAAGAGAAAATCAGGACTCAGAAGTGACTTGACCAAGGTTATGGAGACAGGGTTTAAATGCAGGACTTTATCACTTTTCATTCTAACACAGGGAAGAGGTGAGTTCACCAGTATGTAGCATTGGTACATTGCATTTTCTACTTTTCATAAAGTGAATAATTATACATTTTTGCAAAAATGGAAAGCTTTGTGGATTTCAAAGTGCATATCCCTTTTTCTTGGGGAATATTCAAATTATAATACTTGGCACGCTTTAAAGCTTATGTAGATTCTACATTCGAAAGTCCTAACATTCCATTAGGATCTGAGACTGTTCCTTAAATATTTACTTGGGCTGAAATTTATCTTAGATCTTTGCTGGTAGTTGGTGAGGGGGAGGTTGGTGGTATGTCAACTAAGAGAGGTGTTTTTAGTTGTGCTAAGAGTTGAACTCAAATTTCTCCACTTTTGTTTGCACTTTGTCTCCTCTATCCCTGCACCCCAGACATGCATAGCACCAGGTACCTCACCTGAACACAGATTCTCAAAGCAGCTTTTTCCACTAATTCCTCTTGAGCTTCATTTATAAACTGTCCTTAGGTCCATGTTGCTTAAAGCACCCTGCCTATTGGTCTGTTGTTTGTACCTGTCTACTCTGATTAGCAGTTAATGACAGACTCCATCTGTCCCTCCCAAGACCCAGCGGCAAGAACCAGGGTTGAAGGCAAGGATCTCCCTAAAATCAATCGGACAGTACTCTCGCTAGGGATATTCCCAAACTGTGTGCACTTGAAATGCATTTTCCCCAAGGAGATAGCCTGTGCTTTAGGAAAATTAGAAAAAAGAAAAGATGTTTCTTAGTGACGCCTTTGGATCATTTCAATGATAATTTTCTCTCCACAATGCCGTTCCCTTCAAAGTCATCAGCGATGCTGTACTGACATCCAGGATACGATAGATTTTCTATCAACGTAGCCAGGCTCAGATAGTTTGTCACTAAACATAGTAATGATAATAATAATAATAATAACAAAATCCCCACCTCGATTATGATTGATAAAATGTCCTGCGGTGAAAAGGAGGGTTTAATTGATTGTAGTCATTAACTATAAGGCACACAGTGGGGGGGGGGGGCACTGTCCCCTGAAAGGACAAGTTCCTCTGCTAATGGGGACAGCAGGAGTCCTGATCCTAGGCTGGTGTGAACACCAGCATCTGAACCTAAGAGTGGCAGGGCAACTGCTTATTTCTTCAGGTACCAGTTTTTAAAATAGACGGGGCAAGCAAGAGGGGCACCTTTGTTGTCTGAGCAGTGTTTTATTTTTTAAAAGCAAATATACAGAACTGAGTGACTGATGCTCTGATTGCATTTTAATCTCTCCATCATCTCTTTTCACTTAATGTTTTTACTGGCTTTTGTCACTTTTCACCTCTTTTCACATTTCTTTGTTACTTTTCACTGGCTTTTAAAATACCTATATGACCCTTCCTCCCCCTTTTTTTCCCCTCTGTGACTCTTTCCCCAGCCTCCAGGTTCTCTTCCCACCTGCCCCCTATTGTCTTCTTTGCATTTTATTCCTCTTCTGCTTACTCTCTTCTTGACCTCACCACCAAGCCCCCGCCCCTTTCCTAGTGGTGTGCCCTCTGCTCTGGGAAATGAGGATGGTTTTGTCCCAGGGTTTTCATTTCATGATATTAAAGAAGACTCATCACAGCTTCCTCTCTGTAGGGGGAGGCAGTCCATAGGAGCAGGCAGCCCTGGGGGGCACGTCTATGTCTGTAGGGCCCTGGGACTCAAAGGGAGACTGAAATGGTTTGCTTTGAAGGAAAGTATGCCCTTCAACTTGGTCCCCGACTGACTCATCATCAACATATTATTGAAATCTACTGGGGTGCTTAATTTGAATCTGAATGTACAAAAACCTTGACCGACAGAAGAGACAGACACATGTAAGTAAGTAACTAATAAGTAATAACCACAAAGTGGTTGAAATGGAATTTTCGTGAAATCTAAATTCAGCCCGGCTTGCAGCATGATCACGGGAGTCTATCGATTGACTTTTTGACCACCCCCGGAAGGAAAAGTGAGTCTCTTTCCCAGCAGGGCCAGGGGCACCCCAGCCTGCAGGGTGATCTCAGCTTTCACAAGACAGTGAGGTGGAGGGTTATGCGGCAGCCTCTGCGCGTGGGGTGTGGTTTTGAGGATGACCAGCAGAGCCTGAATTTCCTTGCTGGAAGATGCCTGTGTGCTAATTGCCTCTGCTCTACCGTCCACAGGATTTCCCAGACATCACAGCTCTTCCTGGAAAGGGGAGGTCTGTCCTGTGGTGTAACTAAGGACACTGGGAGGATAGTCAGGAGCATGGTGGCATGGCCAGGGGACAAAATGAGTGATGTAGGATGGTAGCAAAATCAGGAATGTAACAGCCCCTTCAAACTTCTCTTTATGGACTCATGACCATCTTACAGATGTAACTCTAGCTCCAAAGAAGAGCAGTTTGGGCTTATGGGGATCTCACATCTTTTGCATTTGACTAGTGGCGAGTTCCGTAACAATTCTGAGCCTCAGAGTCCTGCCGATAAACTGAGAATGAGCATTCTCCTGGTTTCCATTGGGGGTGAAGGATTGGTTTGCAAATCTCTGCCCTGCCAGGTACCAGCTTTGCAAACTGGGCCAGATGGACCTGCCCAGTCTCAGGCTCCTCACCTATAGAGGAGGTAACCTCATGGCCAGCTTCCTTGACATGACTCGCCAGGTGGGCAGGGATCCTTGAGATAAGTACATACCTGACAGTCTTTTAGACTGTGATTAGTTTACCCACATGCCAGATGGGAACAGCTGAGAGCATCTAGGCTCCCAGCAAACAGTCCCATTCAAAAGGCTGAATTAATGGCATGGCAGAATATTTAAGGAAAAACAACTCTAGCCTTAAATTGCTTTTAGAATACAGGTTCCATTCATTGGGGTATTTTTTTTTTTGTCTTTTTGCCATTTCTTGGGCTGCTCCCGAGGCTTATGGAGGTTCCTAGGCTAGGGGTCGAATTAGAGCTACAGCTGCCGGCCTACGCCACAGCCACAGCAACGTGGGATCCGAGCAGTGTCTGCAACCTACACCACAGCTCATGGCAACGCCGGATCCTTAACCTAAGGAATCCTTAACCTAAGGATCCTTAACCTAAGCAAGGCCATGGATCGAACCCGCAACTTCTTCATGGTTCCTAGTTGGATTCGTTAACCACTGAGCCACGATGGGAACTTCTCATTGGGGTATCTTTAATTTTTTTTTTCTTTTTAGGGCCAAATCCAAGGCACATGGAGGTTCCCAGACTAGGGATTGAATGGGAGCTACAGTGGGATCCAAGCCGCATCTGTGACCTACACCACAGCTCACGGCAATGCCAGATCTCTGACCCACTGAGCGAGGCCAGGGATTGAACCTGCATCCTTATGGATCCTAGTTAGGTTCTTTAACCACTGAGCCTTGAAGGGAACTCCTCACTGGGATATCTTTAAAGATGAAAAGAATTTTGCCTTTTGCTCATCCTCTCAATGATTTTTGAGCACAAACTAAATGCCAGCCACTGTTGGCACTAGCTCTCTGCCACTAACTCAAAAGTAAAGAGCAAACAAATCAGTAAAAACCCCTGTCCTTGAAGGAAACTCATAACTTAAAGCCATAACTTAGAAAAATTCAAAGTTCCTGTCATGGCGCAGTGGTTAACTAATCCAACTAGGAACCATGAGGTTGTGAGTTTGATCCCTGCCCTCACCCAGTGGCTTAAGGATCTGGCATTGCCGTGACCTGTGGTGTAGGTCGCAGACACAGCTCAGATCCCGCGTTGCTGTGGCTGTGGTGTAGGCCAGCGGCTACAGCTCCGATTTGACCCCTCCATATGCCATGGGTGCAGCCCTAAAAAAAAAAGACAAAAAGAAAAAAAAAAGAGAAAAATGCACATAACCTAAAAGTTGAGAATTAAGTTTTACTGGGGGCAAAATGAGGACTCGAGCCTGGGAAGCAGCATTTCAGAGAGCTCTGAGAAACTGCTCCAAAGAGGTAGGGGGCAGGCCATTAGGAAAATGATTTGGGTGAAGGGGGAGGTACATGCAGCCAACCATACTTTATGCAGAAGGTTGCTGCTGGTCTACTGAAGGTTATTGCTAGTCACGAGGAGCAGGTGTCACCATGAAGGATTTTAGTATTTTTCTAAATACAAGGAGATGCAAGAATTGGGCTCATAGAATCTTCTCCAGAAAATATCTATCCGAAGACCTGTTCTGACAGTTTTCCCAGAACACATAGCACCTCACTCCTGATCTCCACCCTGAGCTCCTTTCAGGGGTGTCGAGGGTCGGCAGCTGCAGTGGCTCATGATTCAGTCCTTGTAGAGGCAGATGGCAAGTGCCGGTCTCCAGTTGACACATGTAATATGTTAGAAAGAAAAAAACATGAATGAGGGAAAGTGACGTGTTAAAGCAGGAGGTTCTGGGAAGATGAGATGAAACTTGAGTACTGATGAGATTGCGTTAGGAAACAATGACCAGCCCGAACCAGGGGTGGCAAAGGGCATTGATAATCACCCCGGTGGAAGCAGGGTTTGTTTAACAATAAAGAGCAAAACAAAACAAAGACACACCTGCATTAATGAGACAAAACCCCCAAATGAGAATTGTCACTCTTCTGGAGGGCTCTGCCTCAGGGGAGGTGACTCTAAGAGGGGCAGCTGGGTTCAAATCATCTGATCATTCATATCCTTTTCTCTTGACTGAATTTGATGCATTCCATGACCCTGAGCATGTATAACGCCTTCTTATGTTCTCAAATCCTAACAGCAGGGAAAACATTGTAGAAAACAACTGTGATCTCATTGGCTAAAAATGCCTGTCCTTCCACTATTTGTACCCTTGGCCTGATTGCCTGATTGTAAGAAGTTGAGGAAAAGATGGCTCTTGGTGCCTCAGTTTCTCCACTTGGGAAGCAGAAACTTACACTTCGCCCCTCCCTTTTTCCCACAGAAATGGGCAGGCTTAGTAGGGTAGCACTAGCCAAGCGCTTTGGTCTCCCTGAGTACTCTTCTCTGGAAGTGTCAATGTGTGACTGTGCCTCTTACTGGCCTGAGCCTGCAGGCCCAGGAGAAGCCCTTGTTACCCCTGGCGTGCAGAGTGGGCCCATTCTCCATGACCCTCTTCCCTTGGCCTCCAATAGCCCGATCATGAACTTGGATGCTGATACTGCTTTATATTTTCCCTCTGCCTTTTGTTCAGGGAATTCCAAAGGCCTGGGTAGCACTGTTAGATCCAGTATCCTTTCACAGAGGTGAGGTATTACAAGTTCCATAACCTGGGCAAGTGGGTGGATGGAGGGGTCAGAGTGATGGAAAGGTGGGAGTTCTGACCCCCTGAGCCAGCACCGCTGACTGGGTTCACGTCCTGCCCCAGAAAGCAATACCTCCTCAGCATTGTGGGGCTCGCCATCCTGGCTTCCTGCAAGTCTAAGATGTAGGAAAATTGCAGTGTGTTCCCCGACATGCTCTGTTCTCTTCCATAAAGAAATCAATTAAATTTGTCTGACAGTCTGCTTTTCCTGAAGGTCTGCTAGCAGAGGGTTTAACTTTATATCATCCTTCACAGTCCCCAAAACAAAACAACCATTTTATTTCATCCTCAATGAAAGCAATTTCTATTTGTCTTGGTGAGGTTCCCATCCTAGCTAATCTACGCTCCCCAGTCCCACTGCCTTTGTTCTCAAAAAGCTTTTTGGCCATTGCCTCTTAGTGTATGACTCTGAGTCCATGATGAGGAAGCATGTTGTCATTTTAATGAATACGGTTCTCTCCCAGGTCCATTCTTCCATTTCCATAACCATCAAGATGTCAGATGCCGAGTTCCTTCATGGCTCAGTGGAAATGAATCTGACTAGTATCCATGAGGATGCAGGTTCCATCCCTGGGCTTGCTCAGTGGGTTAAGGATCTGGCGTTGCCGTGAGCTGTGGGGTAGCTCTCAGACGCAGCTCGGATCCGGTGTTGCTATGGCTGTGGCGTAGGCCGGCAGCTGTAGCTCTGTTCTACCCCTAGCCTGGGAACTTCCATATGCCATGAGTGCAGCCCTAAAAAGCCAAAAAAAAAAAAAAAAAGAAAAAGAAGAAGTCAGATGCAAAATACAACCAGTTGCAACATGGCCCTTTGCAAAAGGCCCTTCAGATTCCCGTTGGATTATGTGTCCAGAAAGACGTCGCAGGACCACTTTGTTCCTCTCTAACTTTTTGGGACTTCCCTCTCATTGGCACAAAGTTATCAATAATTACAGCAGGGCCTTTAAACCTCAAAGGACCTAAACAGGGGGAAGTAAGTGGGATGTGTGAGACACTGTGAAGAAAATATGGAAGCCCGGGCTTGCAGCTTCCAGCTTTGACTGCACACCTTTAGAAATCCATCCGTGAATACAAATGAGCAGCAGCCCAACACAGCAGAAAGAACAAGGGATTTGAAGCCCATAAGCTCAGGATCTGAGATGGGTGGTCCAAAGCAAGTTGCCTTAGGTCCCCAAACCTTGTTTTCCTCACCTTTGAGTTGAGGATAATGAAATTGACTCTGCCTGCTTCACAGGGTGGAAGCGATAACTTGTAAGAGGACATTTAAAAGGCCGTTGCATATTCTAATATGCAAATAGTCATCATTAACATTGTTATTCGAAACTGAACTTAACCACACAGGAAAATCCACTGTGAAAAATGTGGAAGGCATCCAAAACACGAATAGAAAAGACTTTTGGCAATCCACAGTTGTTCTTTGTCTATTAGGACGGCTCTCTTCTCTTGGTACAATTTGAGGTGAACACATTGAAAATTGGCAAGAAAAGTAGGATACCTCTAGGTGACCAATCAGGAGTTGTTCTGTGGGCAGGATGCTTTAGCAGAGATGCCTGTGATGCTTAGAAAGCGCTACTTGAGTGACAGCAAGTGTGCATTCCTAGCTCCACACCGTCAGAATTAGCGTTGGATAATTTAGCGATGAACTTTACAGCATCCCCTTCGGTCTTGCAGAATTCCCAGCTTGACAATGACTTCACTTGGACAAATGGCTTAACCTTTTCCTGCCTCAGTTTCTTCATGAATAAAACAATTTATACCCTTTCGTAACTTTATTGCATCATGTCCTAAGAATCAAAAGCAATCGTAGGTGCAAGCATTCAGAAATCCTCACTGTAATTTAGGATCTCATTAAAGCTAATTCTTGCTTGTTGTGTGCTCTCATTGTAGACTTTTTTTTTCTTTTTTTCCCCCTCTCTGCAAGGCAGAGGAGATGGCTAGGACTGAACCTAAGAGGGCTCTGAGGAGACACACTTTCTAAGAGCAACAGGATGAAATGAAATATGAAAAATGTCAGCTGACCACCAGGAATAAACAGATTCCTGGCAATAGCCATTATTAGATTGTGGAATTGCCTCTCTCAGGAAGTGGTAGAAACATTTACTGCCCAACTGGATAAAGTACTCTCAGGGGCCAAATGACTTGCCATTTCCTTCTACATTATCGATGAGTTTTTCTAATAATAATAAAACGGCTGAAATTGGCTACAAGGCTATAATCACTCATGTATAGGTTTCTAGCTGCATCATAATCACAGCTGGCCATGTCCTCCGATAATTACTCTCCATTTGGCCTTCGTCTTGGCAACTCCTCTAAGCCTATTTGCTGCTAGGTCTGCATCTACAGAGGGCTATATTAGTAGAATCTGAAAGAGCATTACCTGCTTTTACCAGTGTTGAGTCACTGCGATTTTTAAACAAAGAGCTGGGTTCAGGCAGCTTCAGAAGCACCAGGAAAGTGTCAGGCTGTTTAAATGCTAATGCTGCAGTCCACCAGGAAGGGTGGCTGACTGGGAGCTGCAGTTCCTCTGCTGAGTTGAACAGATGATTCAGTTTCTCCTATTTGTTCAATTGTAGCAAACATTTTTCACGGACTTTTCACAGTGTTTGCAAAAATGCCACCTAAGCAAAAATAGAAAAAAATATCCTTTCTTCTTTGTACGGCTTTCAAAAATATGCCTATTGGAGAGAAAAAAAAAAAAAGCTTATGGACAAATGATGAACTTCTCCCAAGACAAACCATATTTGATATTTACAACTGTGTTTTTTTACTGGTTATTAAATTCAGTTTGTAAGAAGGTGTATGTACATTTTTTTCTGTCTTTCTAAAGCTAGATTGGGGGTGCTGGAATCTGAGAGTCTTTAGAAATTCCCCACCCCCTAAACAGTGGGTTTTTTTTTTTTTTTTAATTTTTAAATTTTTTATCTTTTTGCCATTTCTTGGGCTGCTCCTGCGGCATATGGAGGTTCCCAGGCCAGGGGTTGAATCGGAGCCATAGCCACCGGCCTACACCAGAGCCACAGCAACGCAGGATCCGAGCCACACCTGCAACCTACACCACAGCTCACGGCAATGCCAGATCCCTAACCCACTGAGCAAGGCCAGGGATCGAACCTGCAACGTCATCGTTCCTAGTCGGATTCCTTAACCACTGAGCCACGAGGGGAACTCCCTATTTTTGTTTTTAATAGAAATACCACGTTTGAAATTCTGTCCCCTTCTTTGAAAAGAAAAAAAAAAAATCTCCCTTTCAGAACTACACACCCAAATAATACTAGGGTTATTATTTTTAAAAGAGTAACTATGCCTGGTTTACTAAAATGATGACTCATGTGAAAGAGCAGTGGAGACGGGCCTGTTCTGTACCTGCCTCAACATTTTGTAGCAGGTGGCCCGTGCCCACCAGCCTGTGACTCCTTGGGGCCAGGACTGGCTTTACCCATCCTATTACTTCTGCCTCTTGGCACAGTGCCTGGCATGCAGTAGGTACTCACTAATTGTCTATTAAAGTAATAAGCTCTGAGGGCTTTCCCAACTTTTTTTTTTTTTGTCTTTTTTGCCATTTCTTGGGCGGCTCCCATGGCATATGGAAATTCCCAGGCTAGGGGTCTAATTGGAGCTGCAGCCACCAGCCTACACCAGAGCCACAGCAACGCAGGATCCGAGTCTCGTCTGCAATCTACACCACAGCTCACGGTAATGCCGGATCGTTACCCCACTGAGCAAGGGCAGGGATTGAACCCGCAACCTTATGGTTCCTAGTCAGAGTCGTTAACCACTGCGCCACGATGGGAACTCCCCAACTTTTTTTTTTTTCCCACTGTACAGCAAGGGGGCCAGGTTATCCTTACATGTATACATTACATTTTTTCCCCCACCCTTTCTTCTGTTGCAACATGAGTATCTAGACAAAGTTCTCAATGCTATTCAGCAGGATCTCCTTGTAAATCTATTCTAAGTTGTGTCTGATAAGCCCAAGCTCCCGATCCCTCCCACTCCCTCCCCCTCCCATCAGGCAGCCACAAGTCTCTTCTCCAAGTCCATGATTTTCTTTTCTGAGGAGATGTTCATTTGTGCTGGATATTAGATTCCAGTTATAAGTGATATCATATGGTATTTGTCTTTGTCTTTCTGGCTCATGTCACTCAGGATGAGATTCTCTAGTTCCATCCATGTTGCTGCAAATGGCATTATGTCATTCTTTTTTATGGCTGAGTAGTATTCCATTGTGTATATATACCCCATCTTCCGAATCCAATCCTCTGTCGATGGACATTTGGGTTGTTTCCATGTCCTGGCTATTGTGAATAGTGCTGCAATGAACATGCGGGTGCACGTGTCTCTTTTAAGTAGAGTTTTGTCCGGATAGATGCCCAAGAGTGGGATTGCAGGGTCATATGGAAGGTCTATGTATAGATTTCTAAGGTATCTCCAAACTGTTCTCCATAGTGGCTGTACCAGTTGACATTCCCACCAACAGTGCAGGAGGGTTCCCTTTTCTCCACAGCCCCTCCAGCACTTGTTTTTTGTGGATTTATTAATGATGGCCATTCTGACTGGTGTGAGGTGATATCTCATGGTAGTTTTGATTTGCATTTCTCTTATAATCAGCGATGTTGAGCATTTTTTCATGTGTTTGCTGGCCATCTGTATATCTTCTTTGGAGAAATGTCTATTCAGGTCTTTTGCCCATCTTTCCATTGATTGATTGGCTTTTTTGCTGTTGGATTGTATAAGTTGTTTATATATTCTAGAGATTAAGCCCTTGTCCGTTGCATCATTTGAAACTATTTTCTCCCATTCTGTAAGTTGTCGTTTTGTTTTCTTTGGGGTTTCCTTTGCTGTGCAAAAGCTTTTCAGTTTGATGAGGTCCCATGGGTTTATTTTTGCTCTAATTTCTATTGCTTTGGGAGACTGACCTGAGAAAATATTCATGATGTTGATGTCCGAGAGTGTTCTGCCTATGTTTTCTTCTAGGAGTTTGATGGTGTCCTGTTGTATATTTAAGTCTTTCAGCCATTTGGAGTTTATGTGTGTGCATGGTGTGAGGGTGTGTTCTCGTTTCATTGCTTTGCATGCAGCTGTCCAGGTTTCCCAGCAATGCTTGCTGAATAGACTTTCTTTTTCCCATTTGATGTTCTTGCCTCCCTTGTCAAAGATGAATTGACCATAGGTGTCAGGGTTTATTTCCGGGTTCTCTATTCTGTTCCATTGGTCGGTCTGTCTGTTTTGATACCAGTACCACACTGTTTTGATGACTGTGGCTTTGTAGTATTTTTTGAAGTCTGGGAGAGTGATGCCTCCTGCTTGGTTTTTGTTTCTCAGGATTGCTTTGGCGATTCTGGGTCTTTTGTTGTTCCATATAAATGTTTGGATTGTTTGTTCTAGTTCTGTGAAAAATGTCACGGGTAATTTGATAGGGATTGCATTGAATCTGTAGATTGCTTTGGGTAGTATGGCCATTTTTACAATATTGATTTTCCCAATCCAGGAACATGGAATAGCTTTCCATTTCTTTACATCTTCTTTGATTTCTTTGATTAAAGTTTTATAGTTCTCGGCATATAGGTCCTTCACCTCCTTGGTCAGGTGTATTCCGAGGTATTTGATTTTGTGAGGTGCAATTTTAAAAGGTATTGTATTTTTGTATTCCTTTTCTAATAGTTCCTTGCTGGTATACAGAAATGCAACTGACTTCTGAATGTTAATCTTATATCCTGCTACTTTGCTGAATTTATGAATCAGTTCAAGGAGTTTTGGGGTTGAGTCCTTAGGGTTTTCTATGTAAGGTATCATGTCATCTGCATACAGTGACAGTTTGATCTCTTCTCTTCCTATACGGATGCCTTTTATTTCTTTTGTTTGTCTAATTGCTGTGGCTAGGACCTCCAAAACTATGTTGAAGAGCAGTGGTGAGAGTGGGCATCCCTGTCTTGTTCCACCCAACTATTTTTTTTAAACCATTCTAGAGAGAACCTCAAAGTGCCTTCTGTAGATTTTCTTTATTTTTGACTAGAGAACCATTTTGAATTGAGATGTGAAACCTGTGGTTCATCCTCAAGACTCAAGATTGATGTTTTTTTTCCTTTTAATCTAAAGTACATTTCCTTATTTTGCATCATGATCATAATTTTATTCAAATTTATTGAATTAGTTTGTAATTTCTATTAGATCCTCTAATTTATGGACTGCTGATGGCAGAGTATTTTCAGAACTGATCTTTACATAATTCTTTCCACTCAAAGTGCTTTTATTTGCATAATCCACAGCATCACCTGGATCCTGAGAAGCAGAAGTCCAGATACTCTGACCTTTAGAGATGAGGAAACTGAGGTTCAGGGGTGTTAGGTGAGTTGACTAAAGTTGCCCAGTGAGTTGCTGACAGATTTGAGCCTGAAACATATGTTCTGCCTTTAAGTCCAGTCCCATTTCTGCGTCACCACATAGCTGCAAGGCAGTTTCTAACCCTTGAGTGTCACGCCCATTACTCACACCAGGGCCACCAGCTTGCCTGTGTCTGGAGGCAGAGAACTCACCATCTCTGGATGTTCCTGCCATCTTGCACTGCTCTGAATTAGAAGGGCTCCCAGTGCAAAATATGTGAAATTAACTTTGAGTCAACGAACCAATTTAAAAATGTTATTGGACACCCACTCGGTGCTGGGGGCTTTCTTCTGTTTGCCAGTGAACATAATCCGGACCTCAAGGGTGTCTGCAGTGCTCAGTGGACTTGAATCCAGGAGCTATAAGAGCAGTGTCCTAGAGTCCACTTGTGGATCATTGGGTTAAGGATCCAGCATCATCCCTGCTGTGGCACAAGCCTTAACCCTCACCACAAGAAACTTCTGCATGCCGCAGGGGTGGCCAAAAAAAAAAAAAGAAAAGAAAAGGAAAAAAACAAAGGAGTTCCTGTCATGGCGCAGCGGAAATGAATGTGACTAGGAACCATGAGTTTGCGGGTTCAATTCCTGGCCTCACTCAGTGGGTTAAGGATCCAGCGTTGTTGTGAGATGTGGTGTAGGTGTAGGTGTAGCTGTGGTGTGGTGCAGATGTGGCTTGGATCTGGCGTTGCTGTGGTGTAGGCTGGCGGCTATAGCTCTGATTAGACCCCTAGCCTGGGAACCTCCATCTGCTGTGGGCGCAGCCCTAAAAGAACAAAAGACAAAAAAAAAAAAAAAAAAAAAGCTGTGTCCTCTGAAGACTGAGAAAAAGAGCCTGGAGGGCTTAGAAGGACTAAAGAAAGGGGAGGTGGATGAGGAAAAGAAACACAGGAAATATCCAGATGGGGGGGTTATAAACTCCAGTGAGTAAGGATCCTTGGAAGATCACAGAGGCAACTTGCAGTATCGGGGACATCATGGGGACATGGGGACGTGGGGAAGCCTGACAAGGACAAAGAAAACTGACAGGAGTGGAGGAGTTCACTTTTGTAGCAGTATAGAAAAAAAGTTCTCTCAGATTGGATCTGCTCAACAAAAAGAGTACAATTAAAAGTTGTGGGGTAAGGAGTTCCCGCTCAGCAGAAACGAATCTGACTAGTATCCATGAGGATGTGAGTTTGATCCCTGGCCTCGCTCAGTGGATCTGGTGTTGCTGTGAGCTCTGGTGTAGGTCGCAGACATGTCTTGGATCCCACGTTGAGTGGCTGTGGTGTAGGCCAGCAGCTGCAGCTACGATTCAACCCCTAGCCTGGAAACTTCCATATGACTTGGGTGCTGTCCTAAAAAGACCAAAAAAAAAAAAAGAAAAAAAGACTCCACGACACTTAAAATAAAAAAGTTGTGTGGTGCTTAAAATGTAGAAACAGCCCAAGTATATTAATTCACTGAAGTTGTTTTTGGCAGTGGTGTTGTTTAGGGCAGAAGTGTTTCTCATAATTGCATTTGCTGTTTCCGGTGTTTGGACATGAAATCCAAATGCCCTAGGCCCTCCAGCCTCTGGGCACAGGAGACCTTGTTATACTGGAGCCCCCGTAAGGTCATCACCTTCCTGGGCATCATCCCAGGGCCCAGGGCTCCTTTGCTAGGAAGCATATCTACACCTGAGCTTCCATGGGCCCATCTCCCTAAATCTTCAACGTGTGGTCCCAGGGCCACAGCCTTTCTCTGCTGGTAGTTGACAGGGACTTTGCAGTACCAAGCTCCCCACTCTGCTGTGAGGGCAAAAACTGGAGAGATGGGCAAGAAAAACCTTTTATCCCACTGTATCACCTGGGCCTCAAGCACATATCTCGTGCAGAACATTATATGATGTCTCAAAAACTCGACTCATTCAAACTGAACACTGCTCTCTGTAGGGACCCAAGGCTATGTCACCAAGAAAGACATCAACACACATACCCTGCCCCACACTCTCCACCCATCTCTAATCTCCACCAAATGAAAAGTGTTCATTCATTCCTCCGTTGAAAGCTCCTGTGCACAGTTGACCCTTGAACAACATGGCTTGAACTGGGTGGGTCCACTTACTTATACGTGGATTTTTCTTTTTTTCTGTCTTTTACAGAATGAACTTTATTACATTTATAGTTGTGGAGTGATCATCACAACTCAGTTTTACAGCATATCCATCCCCAACCCCCAGCCCATCTCTGCCCCCATCCTGTCTCCTTTGGAAAGCATAAGCTTTTCAAAGTCTTTCAGTCAGTATTTGTTCTGCAAAGAAGTTCATTGTATCCTTTTTTTAGTTTCCACATATAAAGTGATAGCAGATGATGTTGGTATCTCACTGACTAACTTCACTTAGCATGATAATTTCTAAGTCCATCCATGTTGCTGCAAATGCCATTATTTCATTACTTTTAATGGCTGAGTAATATTCCATTGTGTATGTGTACCACATCTTCTTTTATCCACTCCTCTGTTGATGGACAGTTAGGTGGCTTCCATGTCTTGGCTATTGTACATTGTGCTGCAATGAACACTGGAATACATGTATCTTTTCGAGTCATGGTTTTCTCTGGATAGATGCTCAGGAGTGGGATTGCTGGATCAAATGGTATATCTATTTTTAGTTTTCTGAGGAATCTCCATACTGTTTTCCATAGTGGTTGCACCAGTTGACATTCCCACCAACAGTGTAAGAGGGTTCCCTTTTCTCCACACCCTCTCTAGCATTTATTGTTTGCAGACTTTTTGATGATGGCTATTCTGGCTGGTATAAGGTGTTACCTCATAGTAGTTTTGATTTGCATTTCTCTAATAATTAGTGATGTTGAACATCTTTCATGTGCTTTTAGCCATCTGTATGTCTTCTCTGGAGAATTGTCTGTTTTTAAATAAATACACAGTTGGTTCTCCTTGTCTGTGAGTTCCTCATCTGCAGATTAGACCAACCAGGTATTGCGTGTTACGTTTCCACATGCAGCTCGTTGAATCTCAGCATGCAGGACCCACAGATTAGAAAGACTGACTGTGAAACTTGAGCATCTACAGATTTTTGTATCTATGGTAGGTCCTGGAACCTATCTATCGGAGATATCAAGGAATGGTTGTGTATTAACTTACGCAGCTTTGTTTAAGGTCACTGCAAACAACCAGACTGAACACAAGGATGAACTCAGTGGGTTCAAGATTCCTCCCACAAATACATCGAAGATCCAAGAGTGCCCCTTGCAGTTTAACTACCTGTAGTGAGGGTCTGACCTGGAATGAGTATCCTGGGAAGCAGGTACTGATCCTGCCCCCAACAGAGGAACATGCATTGTGTGCCAGGAGTCATCGCAAAAGCAGGGAGAGGAATGCTTTCTGTTGACAAAGGATGTTCTTAACCTCAAAGGGATATCTTAGTGTAACCATGCAAGATAAGGTTTTTGCATAAAGGGTTAGCTTTAGGATGTATAATCTTCTTTTATAAAAGAATAGCCTGGAAACTTTAGGTCAGTCTTGTGTCTAAGGATTTGAAATATTTTAATCCAGAGAGAAAGGCTTGCAGAAAGAGTTTAGCTCTAAGGGATTTTTTTTTTCTTTTTTCTGTTCCTTTCAGGGATGAGGCAAGGGAAGGTTGGCATAGTCTAAGAGATGCCCTCCCTTTAAAATCGTATTAACATGCTTTGAAGTTACAGTATCGCCACGTCCAGAATCTCTTCCCAACCCACTGTCTCCTTCTGCCATCTCTGCCCCAGCTGGGAGATGCATCCACAGTGATGGGAAGAGCCCTGACCTTGGCACTGGTTTGTTCCTGAGTTTATCCTAACTAACAATCTGACCTTTGAAAGCCATTTTTGCTCGATCTCTCTCTTGCTCTGTTTCTTTAAATATAAATAAAGGAGTTCGATAGGATGGGCTTTAAGATCCTCCCCAGCCCTTCCCTACGTCAATCCATGAGGACTTTGTTATGCTGTTTCCTTGGTAGGAAGTCTAGATCCTTGGGATATTTCAAAACAAAGCCAGAGGAGAAACTGACGATGTGCTGGATGTTTCAAATTTCAGTTTCCATAGGTGTGGAAATATAGGTAAACAAGCATCATAAATGGATTAGTGCTAAAAATAGCTGGGTGCTTTAAAAATGCTATCATTAAATATAATAATTAGTGATACAGTGATATAGAAAAGTGATCTCTGAGATGCATTATCATTTTCTGAAATCACAATGCCCCCTTGCCAGCTATTTAAAGACTGGATTGTTCTTGTTTCATGGCAGCCTTTGCTTTTCATTCTAAGTTGCAAAAACTGGTAAATATATGAGTTGGAAATGATTACTCATTTAGGTTAAGAGTATATTCAGATTAATATAATTTAATGTGAAGACATCATTTAAAGAACAAAAAGGGATAAACATGTGACAGTATCCAGTAGAATTAAACTCATTTTCAAAATCAGTTTAGCTAGCTTAGAGAGGAAGATTAGTAGAATAGTTTTCATTAGTAAACTGCTACTCTGCCAGATTCTATGATACACATATATACAAACACATGTGTGAGAATGTATGTGTGTATATACACATGAATATAGAGGGAACCATATAAATACCTTGAATATTCAATACGACCTTAACATATAGGAGTCATTTACCTATTTTTCAATTAAAGAAACAGATTCAGAAGTGACCACCCAGTGCCCCTCTGCTAGTCAGTGAAGACACTTGTTCATTGTTTTTACATTATATCCCCATTTTTTCAAGGAAGGGCCTTGGTGTAAAACACACTGGAAGCCTGATATTTATAAACAATTACATTTAACTTAAATAGGCTACACACTTTCTTTTCTTATCAAGTAATCTTAATTGTAATCAATTAATAGCCAAGACATGGAAACAACCCAAATGTCCATCGACAGATGATTGGATTAGGAAGATGTGTGTGTGTGTGTGTATATATATGCAATGGAATACTTCTCAGCCATAAAAAAGAACAAAATAAGGCCATTTGCAGCAACATGGATGGAACTAGAGACTCTCACCTTTTTTTTTTTTTAATGTTTTGAGCTTTGATTTCTTCATCTGTAAAAGGAGGAATGAAAATAGCTGTTTCAGGGAACTGTTGTCAGGATTCAGTGCGATAATGACGAGATTCACCAAAGTCCCCATTGAGTCACTGGCAAAAGCAGAGGATCAGCTGTGCTTTCTCCAGCTCCCTTTGAACTTGGATCTTTCTTTCATGCTAGAAAAAAAGTTTGCTTACTACCTCAAAGAACTAAGACAATACTTTCTGAATGCCTTCTCTTGTGTTCTGATTTGTACCACATTTCAAGTTGGTGGAGGTGAAATCTTCCATGTGGGACAGGGAGGGTTCATTGTCAAGTTCAGGGCTGTGGGTCCCAGGGCTTTCAACATTCCCAAGAGTTCAAAGTGCTTTGTTGTTAACTTTAACTCTGGGAAACTAAAAATACCCTGAAATGTCGCCTTGCCTGCTGCCTCCATCCCTCTAGTTTAAGAATCCTTCTTTCTCTAGGGCTTTGAAAGGGAAAGTTTTCCTCTTGTCAGACTCACCTTGAATCCAGACACAATTGATGGCGGTTGCTTTCGCCATGCGTCTTGTCCCTACACAGGCCTTCGGGGGACAGGCCTGTCGCATTACCCTGTCTACAAGGGCAGGAAATTTAATAAGGTTATCATATTTTGCCTCTACAAAATGACTCAGGAACACCCTTTTATAAAAAGTCATGTCAAATAGTGTTCCGTTTAAAACTCAGCCCCTGAATAAGGCAAGTGGGTCGTGAATCAGTGGACATTTAGCAGAACTCAGGTTTTCAGGTGCACAGGGGATCCACAGGTCTTTGTTCTGATTCAGGTTCAGGAACGCAGGGATCTGGTGCGTGTCTGCAGGTGACTAAGGTCTCTGAAGTAGATGACATCATCAGACAACCCCAGCATGGCCCCTCCAGCTTCCATACAGCTTGCTTCTTAAAATATTTACTTACATAATTATGTCCTGACTTCCCTGCATTGCCCTGCGTATGCTAAATTTCAGACTTTCCTGAGTTAATGCAGCTGATGAATTAACCTTTCAAGGAGTCTTATGAACTGCTGTCTGGCAGCCAGCAGTCTGGTTTCAGCATCCTTTCCGTCTTTGTACTGTAGTGCTTGCTGGTACAACTATCTGAGCATTTATTGCATTTTTCCCTTTTTGTTTTTTTTAAGTTAGTGGACTGTGGGAAATAAAAGGGTCAGGATCAAAGTTAGGAGGCTGTGGGACATAGTTGAGCTCATGGCAGAGCTGGGAGAGTGTGGAAATGAACAGGCCTTGCTGAAACAGCAAACTTGATGGAATTAAGAACATGTGAAATATTGGAAATACAATGTTGAAAATTGCCTCTGAAATGTGACGTGTAATTAGGAAAACGGTAGCATTTGTGTTGCTTTCTCTCTGAATCACCTCTTAGAAAAAGTACACCTGTTTCTGACCCTTAACCTTAGAACCTCCGGGCGGGGGAGGTTCGGAAAGCTCGGTTTGGTAAAGTAGGGTTCAGCCCATAATTGTCAAAGCCGTGCTTGCCCTGGTCCAGTCCAGCCCTTCCCCAGGACTCAGATGCGACACAGGGAACTCTCTTGGATAGCAAAGATTTCTCTCATTTCTGAAGCCCAAACAAGTTTCCTCATTACTGAAGAACGCATGTCAGGATATAAAATCTAATCTACACAGCTGTGTACGGTTTGGGACCTAGTTAACTTAGAAATTGATTCTCTTCCGCTGCACAGTCCAGACAATTGAAATAAGTTGAAGGTTTTCTCCCAAATACAGTTATCCTCTTGGAAGGCATGGTGACCTAAATTCTTCCCTTGAGAAAATCTGAAAATCTGAAAATCTCTTACCTTTAGTTTTTTGCTCCAGGGGCAAAGAAAGAGCAGAGCATACAAGCAAGGTGTATTTGTTTACTGTGGGTGTTTCTCTTGTCCTGTGTGCCCTTCCATCTGCTTTTCCCCAAAGGGATATGAGCTTTCATTTGTCATCATCATCATCATCAGTGTTTTATTTTATTCTTCATATTTTTATTTTTTATTGACTATAGTTGGCATACAGTATTATGTTAGTTCCAGGCGTATAACATAGTGATGTGACATTTAAATACATTCCGAAATGATCTCCACGAGAAGCTTGGTAGCCATGTCATCATATAAAGTTATTACAGTATTGTTGCTCGTATTCCTTATGTTACATAATACATCCCAAGACGTATTTATTGTACAACTGGAAGTTTGTACCTCTTCATCCCTTTCACCTATTCCGTCCATCCCCCATCCCTTCTTTGGCAACCACCTCTTAGCTCTCTATTTTTATGAGTCTGCCTCTGTGTTGTTTAGTTTGTTTGCTTGTTTTGATTTTTATATTCCACATATAATTGAGATCATAGAGTAGTGTCTTTCTCTGTCTGACTGATGTCACTTAGTGTAATACCTTCTAGATCCACCCATGGTGTCACAAATGAAAGGAGTTCATTCTTTTTATGGCCTAGTAACATATACATATGTGTATACACACACACATACACACGAATAGACACACAATGTGTATATATATATACACACACACACATAAACAATGCATGTAGGAGTATGTGTGTCTGTGTGTGTGTGTATCCCACTTCTTTTCTATCCATTCATCAACTGATGGACCCTTAGGTTGCTTCTGTATCTTGGCTAAAGTGAACATAGAGGTGCACATAGCTATTAAAATTCTTGTTTTTCTTTTCTTAGGGGAACTACCCGTAAGTGATACAGCTGGAAAGTATCTCAGCATTATTGTTAATTTTTTGAGGAAACTCCATATTGTTTTCCATAATGGCTGCACCAATTTACCTTCCCAACAGTGCACAAGAGTTCCCTCTTCTCTACATCCTTGACAACACATGTTATTTCTTGTCTTTTTGTTAATTGCCATTCTGACAAGAGTGAGGTGATAGCTCATTGTGATTTGGATTTGAATTTCTCTGACAATTAATGAGTTGAGCTTCTTTTTATGATCCCGTTGGCCATCTCTGTGTCTTCCTTGGAAGAAAATATCTATTTGGCTTCTCTGCCCATTTTTTAATTGGGTCGTTTGTCTCTTTGTATGTTTTAGATATTAACCCCTTATCAGACAGATTGCTTTCAAATATCTTCTCCCATTCAGTAGGTGATCTTTTTCATTTTATTGATAGTTTGCTCCACTGTGCAAAAGCTTTTTAGTTTGATGTAGTCCCATTTGTTTCTTTTTGCTTTTTTGTTTCCTTGCCTGAGGAGACAGATCCAAAAATATATATTACTAAGCTGTTAAAGAGCATACTGCCTATTTTCTTCTAGGAGGTGTGTAGTTTCTTGTCTTATATATAGCTGTCCACCATTTACCGAAGCTGATCTCTTTTCCCCACTGTATATTCTTGCCTCTTTGGCTGTAGATTAATAGTCCATATTACTGTGGGTCCATTTTGGGTTCTTTATTCTGTCCCATTGATCTATGTGTCTGTTTTTGGGCCAGTGCTGTACTCTTTTGACGACAGTAGCTTTGTAGTATAGTTTGACATCTGAGAGCATGATACCATAAGATTTGTCCTTCTTATAAGATCTTTTTATCTATTCAAGATCTTCTGAAGGTCTAGACAATTTTTTTTTTGTTCTAGTTCTGTGGAAAATGCCATTGGTATTTTGATAGGGATTACATTGAATTACCTCTAGATTACTTTTGGTGGTATGGACATTTTAACAATCTTTTCAGTCCATAGGTAAAATACTGGCAGACTTTGGAGATATTTGCATTTGGTTCCAGATCACCACAATAAAGGAAATATTACAATAAAGCAAATCATACCATTTTTTTCTTTTCCGGTGCATATAAAAGTTACACTTACACTAGTCTATTAAATATCTAATAGCGTCATGTCTAAAAAGCAATATTCATACCTCAAATAAAAATACTTGATAGCTAAGAAAATTCTGTCATCTAACAAGGTGAGGTTACCATAAATTCTCAATCTGTAAATAAAAAAATAGGAGTTCCTGCTGTGGCACAGTGGGTTAAGGATGTGACTGCAGTGGCTTGGGTCACTGTGGAGGGTCTCAGGTTCCATCTCTGGCCTGGTGCAATGGGCTAGGGATCTGGCATTGCCACAGCTGTGGTATAGGTCACAGCTGCAACTTAGATTTGACCCTTGGCCTGGGAACTGCCATATTCTTTTTTCTTTCCCAGGTTAGGGAAGTTTTCAGCTATTATTTCTTCAAATAAGTTGTCTGCCACTTACTTTCTTCTCTTCATGGGACCCCTATAATTCAGATGGTGGTATGCTTCATGTTGTCCTAGAGATCTCTTACACTATCCTTTTTTATTTCTGTTTCTTTCTTTTTTTGCTGCACCTTTGGCGTGTGGAAGTTCCTGGGCCAAAGATTGAACCCATGACACAACTGTGGCCCAAGCCACTGCAGTGACAACTCCAAATCCTTAACCCAGAGGACCGCAAGGAAATTCCTATTCTTTAAATATATATATGTATATATATATTTTTTTTCTTTCTTTCTTTCTGTTTAGCTTGGTGATTACCACTACTTTTTCTTTCATATCTCTGATGTGTTCTTCTGTATTAACTTCTCACTATGTTCATACATTCTTCTCCAGAGTTCACTGAACATTGTTGTTACCATTACCTTGAATTCTTTATCAGGTAGATTGCTTGTCTCCACTTTTTAAAATTCTTTTTCTAAAGTTTTGTCCTGTTCTTACATTTGAAACACATTACTCCGTCTTATCATGTTGCCTAATTCTCTGTGTTTACTTTTGTGTATTTGGTAGATGTGTTACTTCTGTTGATCTTGGAAAAGTAACCTGGTGTAGGAGAAGTTCTGTGGGACCATCTGACCACCAGGGCTCCCATCTGACCACCAGGGCTAGTTGTTCCAGGAATATCCCCCATGTGTGCTGCTTACACCCTTCTGTTGTGTCAGGGCCAGACACTGCGAGTGTGCTGGTAGGTGAGGCTGCTGTCATGGGAACTCTATTTCCTGTAGCCCTCTGGTTCTTCCAAATGTAAGCTCCACTGATCTTCAAAGCCCATATTTCTGGTGGCTCATCTTCACAGAGCAAAACCCCCAGGCAAGGGAGCTTAGTGTGTGGCTCAGACCTCTCACTCTTTGGGGAGGAACTTTGTGGTTGGGATCTCCCCCCTGTTTATGGGTTGCTGTTGCAGAGGTGTGGGTCCTGACTAAAGCACACCTCTACCCCTCCTACCCATTTCATGGAGACTCCTCCTTTGTGTCTTTAGTTGTGGAGACTCTTTTCTGCTTGTCTTCAAAAGTCATTCTCTTAGCTAGGTACTATGTAAGTAGCTGTAATTTTGTTGTGCCCTGGGAGGAAGTGAATTTAGGGTCTTCCTACTCTGCCATCTTGATCCCCCTCTCATCACTGCTATTATTATCATCATCCATCATCAACAACATCATTACTGGAGCTCTTAAACATCAGACATTTATCTCTCACGGTTCTGGAGGCTGGAAGTCCAAGATCAAGGCACCAGCAGTGTCAGGTCAGAACCCACTTCCCTGTCCATAGACAGCTGTCTTCTAGCTGTGCCCTCATATTGCAGAGGAAGAGCTCATAGTATTATTTTAAATCACAAGAATTTCAGCTCCTTTATTTATTTATTTTTCCTGGTGTGGTTCTCCGTAAATTGAAAAATGAAATAAAGAAAGTAAATATTCATATTTCACAGAGAAATCCACAACCCATTAGAGAGGGAAAAAAAAGGGAAACATATACAATATTTAAATTAATCAAGGTCAAGAATTCTTGGCTCAGAGAATGAGGATATAGAATTTCCTCTTTTGAGCTCATATATATATATATATATATATATATATATATATACAAAAAAAATTGCTATTTAGAATCTTTTGCATTTCTATGATGCATTAAGCCATAGTCAAATGCATTTGTTGGTGTCTGAAATACTCACAATGACCCATTGAGTTAGATATGAGTGCTTATAGATTTACATTGATAGAGTTTTGTATTCAAAAGTACTTGTGTATGTATTTCTTCAATTAATACGGGAAGAACCCATAACTCCCATATAGTTATAGGCTCCAAATGGCTAAATGAAGCTGACAGTCAGGGCTTGGATTTTGATTTATGATACTAAAGCCAATATTCTTCCTCTTGTTGTGAAGAAGGGCTCTCCAGAAAGTCCTTCTGGGTTGGATGGGGCCTCCCTAGCTGTGTGTGGAGGTGCAAAACCTTTTATTATGAATGTCTGTACTCCCTTCCTGTTGGGCTGCCTCCTGTAGGCCTGCAAGTCCTATACTTACTTGCCCAGCCTCCAGACCAAAGAAAGAGCCTATAGTCGGCAACAGAGATATTCATGGCTTAATGGATGGGGGATCTAACCCTTTTGAAGCAAGGTCCTGGAGTGACACCCACCATGTTTGGTGGGAAGCAGACAGGACGTGATGGTGGTCTTCACTCCTGGGGGGAGGGGAGATTGCGAGTTATAGGGGGAATTACTTCAGGTTGGTTCATTTGCCACCAGGGAAACCAGTTGAGGTGCATGCCCCTTGCTGCTCCTTCGATAAGAGCAGTTGATAGCTGGGGCCTGGGGCAAGTATATAGGAAGGTCAGTCCTATAAGTGGGTGTAGGTGAAGCAGGCCCTGGTTGAGCAGGGGTTATAGAGGGAGCAAGGGAACAGCCGCCTTGAGTGTCCTGATCATACACTTTCCTATTTCCTAGCAGTGCTTAGCAATGAACCATCATTTTCAAGGGTACCGTGCTTCCTTGAGGCAGAACAAGGCAAGAGTAACTGAGGAGGCTGCATACACCTGCTGTCAGGTGGGAGGGTACCATGGATGTGTTTCAAGAGAAGAAGAGGAAGAAGGCCCAGTGTCTGGGGCAACTGTCATAGAGAAGGAGGGAAGCCAGGGACACTAACGGAGCTGGGAGGGGGCAATAGCTGGAGAAGGGCCCTAGAGTGGCATTTTGTTACCCAGCCTAGAGCCTGGCTGTTGTGAGTAAGTTATGGATGTGAATGTTTATGGTGTGTGCTGCTCTGCATTTAATGCACAGAAAATGAAACTCATTTGCCCTTCCTTGCAACTCCCCTCAACGAATGGCTGTTTGTGTACGTGTGTATATGTGCACACAAGGACATTGGGCTCTGTCTCCCGTCACATAAACCACGCTCTCTCTCAAGAGGGTAGCGCTATCATCACCTCTTCAGGGGCCTGGTGGCTTGGCCTCTCATCTTGCCAGGGCTTAGATCAGCAATTTTCACAATTTTTGGCCTCAAGACCCTTTACAAACTTAAGATAAGTAAAGATTCCAAGTAGCTTTAGTTCATGTGGGCATTATCTGTCAATGCTTCCCTATTGGAGAGATGAGAAAAATTTAATGACTGTGCACTTATTTAAAATTAAACATAAGAGCTGATTACATGTTAATTTAATACATTTTTGTGAAAACCCACTGCATTTCCCCCTACTTAATGAGAAAAGTGACATTACATTTTTGAAAATCTCTTAGCAAACAACTGCATTCTTAGATCTGCTTCTACGATCAATCCATTTTAATGTATCATTTCATTTGAAGTATTTAAAGACAGTCTGGCTTCACATAGAGTGTAGGGAAAAAGCATTTAGATAGACTTTTAAGAAAACTGTGATTTTTCTTCTTTGATACTATACCAGAAATTAACAAGTGGCAATTCTTGAAAGAGTGGTATCAATGTGAAATCTAAAACTACATCAACTCCTTTATCTTACCCTGTTACATTGAAATCTACTGGTCTTTTCTGTGCCATTTTTGTAACTTCCTGTGAATCTGTAAGTGCTTCAAAATATATATACATATGTATTTTTTGTCTTTTGTCTTTCTAGAGCCACACCCATGGCATATGGAGGTTCCCAGGCTAGGGGTCCTATCAGAGCTACAGCTGCCGGCCTACGCCCCAGCCCCAGCAATGCCAGATCCGAGCCACATCTGCGACCTACACCACAGCTCATGGCAACGCTGGATCCTTACCCGCTGCCTGAGGCCAGGGCGAGCATCCTTATGACTCCTAGTTGGATTCGTTTCTGCTGCGCCACGACGAGAACTCCAAAATATATATATATATTTAATGAGGCAAATAATTTGAACAGACTTTTCTTCATAGAAGATATATGAATGGTGAATAAGCAAATGAAGGGTGCTAGACATCATTCATCATTAGGGAAATGTAAATCAAGATCACTCTGAGATAATACTTCACACCCAGTAGTATGGCTACAGTAACTTGGACAATAGTAGGTATTGGAGAGGATGTGGAGAAATTGAACCCTCTTTTATTGCTGGTTGGAATGTAACATGCTGCAGTTACTCTGGCTGTTTCTCAAAATGTTAAACACAGTTCCCTTATGACCCAGCAATCTTGCTCCAGCATAATCACTCAGGAGAAAGGAAAGCTCACAAAAGACTTGTATGCAATTCTTCATAGCAGCATTATTCACAAGGGCCCAAAGTGGAAACAACCTGAAAGTCTGTTGACTAGTAAATGGATAAACAAAATGTTGTGTATCTATATAAGAATATTATGCGACAGTAAAAGGAATGGAGCACTGATACATGCTCAATGTGTATGGACTTTGAAAACATTATAATGAGTGGAAGAAACTAGTCACAAAAGCATTATTTTTATCCTTAATAATTCCATTGTAGGAGATATCCAGAGAAGGCTACCCGGTAGACGGAAAGTAGATTTAGTGGTTGATTAGCAGTGGGAGTAGGAATAGGGAGTCAATGTAAATAGGAAAGAATTTTCATTTGGGGGTGATAGAAATGTTTTAAAATGGGGTTCTGGTGCTAATCACTCAACTCTGCATATCTACTTAAATGCATTGAATTACATGCTTTAAAAGGGTGAATTTTATGATAAGTAAATTTCATCTCAGTATTCATCCCCTAGAATATTTTACCATGACCAATCTCATAAAATTGCAGTGGTCATTTGAAAAATATTGATTCAAAAGTTATGCCCATCTTGTAAGTATTGACACATTTCATTAACACTTGTTTTAGGATCACCAACCTCACCTGAAAAGTCTCTTTAAATATTTGGAAGCTGTCAAGCGCAAGGTGACAAATTCAAGTTTTCCAAAGTCCTTATTTTCCCCATGAAAAGTCAAATTGTATTGCTGGCAATAAATCACACCAATTGTTTTCCTAGAAGTGACACTTGATTCATTTTTGAGAAAATGTCTGTGAGATACCAGTTCTGAATAAGCATTGTTTGTCTGTCTCTAGATCATTCAAGGAAGAATAGTGTGTCTTGAAAAATGCAGTAAGTTTAGCCCACAATTCAAGCCATCACACAATTGCTTTTTTCCTGCTGACAGTTTTTCTTTCTTTCTTTCTTTCTTTCTTTCTTTCTTTCTTTCTTTCTTTCTTTCTTTCTTTCTTTCTTTCTTTCTTTCTTTCTTTCTTTTTTCTTTCTTTTTCTTTCGAGTAAATATTTTAGGCTTGATGGGTCACATAAGTTCAGGCCATAGTGTGCCAACCCTTATGTCTAGACAGTCACTATTCTTGGGTATGCAGAAAGTGCCGCATGTATGCTTGCTCTTTTACACTCAAACTGCTACAAAATATGTATCCTTGAGGGTCAAGATATATTAAAATTATTAACTTTCACTGCTTATCAATGACATTCTTAAGTGAAATGGGCATTTTCTTTTTTCTTCTCTTTCATCTTCTTTTCCTTGATCTTTCTCTCCTTTTTTCTTCTTATAATTTCATTGTTTTTCTTTTTTCTTTTTCTTTCTTTCTTTCTTTTTTTTTTTTTTTTTTGTCTTTTTGACTTTTTTAGGGCTGCACCCATGTCACATGGAAGTTCCCAGGCTAGGGGTCCAATCAGAGCTACAGCTGCCGGCCTATGCCACAGCCATAGCAACGCCAGATCCTTAACCCACCGAGTGAGGCCAGGGATTGAACCTGCAACCTCATGGTTCCTAGTCGGATTTGTAAACCACTGAGCCATGATGGGAACTCCTCTTTTCTTTTCTTATTACTCTGCAGGCCTGGTGGGGAAGCATGCAATGATAACCAAGACTCTTGGTACCACTGCTTTGCTTCCTGCCAAGGCACAGAAGTTTTACCCACTCTTGCTTTCTCACTTCTGGTGCAAATACTAACACAATGAAAAAGATAAATAATGTCGTGGAATTATTCTGAGAACAGTTGTGACCTCACAGACCCTCTAAAAGAGCCTGAGGGATGGATCTCCAGGGGCCTGCAGATGGCACCCGGAAAACTCAAATTGTATTGCATCTATCTAGATGCCTTTTTCCCATCGTGTTCCTAGTGTGAAACAGCATCACATAAAAATAACTCCCGGCATCTAGTTGACTTTAATTCAGAAAGGGTCTAGTAGGGTGTTCTTTGGCAAGATATGTCACCTTTCTTAATTCGTCTCCTCATCCATCAAATGGGAAAATAACAGTACCTACTCACTTTCTTTTTTTTTAGGATTAGATGAGATTGTAAATAAAATACTTAGCAAAGTGCTGGGGATAGTAGCTACTTCATTGTGAGTTGTACTCTTCTTTTTATGTTACGAATTTTTTGTGCCATTAATTATGTGCACAGAAGAAATAGTGTATTGCAAGTGAACTCTCTTATTGGTGGATTTTTAGGCACAGCGAAAGGAGGCAGGTGAAGTCTATTGTAGAGGAACCTACCCACACTGGACCCTCCAACAGAGCCCCTTAGGAATGGCAGCCCCATGTCCCTGGAGCCCTGGGCTTCTTCATTGTCTTCATTGTATTTTAAGCGCTAGAACTCTTGACATATACTTAAGCTTACAAAGGAAACCAAGTGTATTAGAATGCAGTTATCAAAATATTTTAAAATGTGATGGAGCCTGTGTTCTTGTGATTAATGCATTAAATAAAACTTAGCAGTGAGTCCAACATAAGTTTGAAGTGTGGAGTGAAAAAAGGGATATTTCAAGATTTTGGCAGTAAGTATAATATGATATGAGAATGACTATGACTTCTCTCAGTGATAGAGCCACAGGCACTGCTGACACTCCTGTGATAGGTTCTGAATATTCATAAATAAAGGATATGCCACATTGCAGTTACACAGCAGGGGAATAAAGATGTACTTTTCCTCCCCATTGAAACTCATAGACCTCGCAGAATTCTATTCACAGACTTCTTGGGCAGGTGTGGGAGCATAGACCCTAGGTGAATAGGTTCATAACCTCTACTATGCATTATCTCCTTTAGCCCTAGATGTATATATGTATGTATATATGTATTTCCTATAGTTAGAAAAAGCAGGAAAAAAAAGTGCTAGAGAATTGTCAGTTGTCTGGTGAATCTTGGAGCAGAGGCAACTAGCCAGGTCCATGCTTTACCTGGATTATGACTATTTGGATGCAAAGCCTGTTTGCTCCCATATAAATTTAAGCACAGTTGTCTCCAGTTTAGGCTATGGCAGAGCTACAATATGGTTAATTACAAATACAAAGTTATAAATACAAGCCTTCTCTGACTCTTCAAACAATAACCTCTCACTCCGTGGGTAGTTTCTGTTCTAATCCTGGATTGAATTATACAAACTATACACATGAGTGATTTTCAATCTGAACTGAAATGTAAACACACACACATGCACGCTCTTTCCACAGTGCAGAATCATAAGATAGACAAATTGTTTAACTTCCAACACCCTGTCTGGCCCTAATTGATTCTTCTTACCCAACTGTGCATTTTAACATATTCCAAGTTGGAGAAATCTACCAGCACTAATTCCATGCTGCAACTGTTTATGAGCCTTTTAATGGGCAAAGGGGGATTGATCTAATTTCTCAAGGCAGTTGGGGAATATGTTAAGTGGCACCTGATTGGTATACTGGGAAGAGGTAGGAACAGTCTTCCATAACCATTGGGGGAGAAGGGCTTATTCTTATTCCATGAGAAGCAGAACCTGATGGAGAGGTGAGCTTTCCAGTAAGGACTTTAGACTTTATTAATGAGACTGCCTCCTTGGAGCATAATTTCACTAAAAGGGAGGAGGGTTAAATACCAAATGTTAGATAAAATGCACATAATCCAGTTTGAATTTAGTAAGGACAGACAGATTTGTCCTTCCCAGTCACTTGAAGATGAAAGTGTTTAGGGAAACTATTAATATACCCAGGTTAAAATTGGTAAGATGGAAGAGAGCTGACATGTCACCTGCTCAAGTAAAAACAGCACATATCTCCAGAGATCCACAGTGCCCACTCATTCAGAATCAAATTTTAGGCCAACGGAAGTCTGCGGAATCTGTGCCCCATTTATGTGCAGCCTTGCCTGCACCTGCAGTGACTGGGTTTGGTCAGCTGCCCTCCCTGCCCATCCTGGGCCAGGCCTGCTTGGTCCCACCGAGGGCTGTGCACTTGCTCTGTGCCTGTGGGTCCTTCTGCTGGGGACCCCTTCCCTCAGACATTTGCATGGCTCAATCCTTGACCTCATCCAGGTCTGCACACAGGTCACCTCCACATAGGATGCCCCTGGTATATTGATTGAATAATACCATTATCATTCCTCATGACTTTCTTAGTTCTTGGCACATGCACGGTTATGTGTTTATAATCACTGCCTTTCTCTATATGATAACTTCACGAAGGCAAAAGCTTTGCCTTAGTCATTAGTGGTTCTTCAGTGCCTGGAAGAGCACCATGGCACTCAGCGGGTGCCTATGAACTACATGTAGCTGATATAGATGAATCAACTAGACAGTTGGCGTCTTTACAGGATAGTGAAAACTTTCCCTTTCAATCCTAAGTTCTTCTCATGACCAGTAGTGCAATTGAGCAGGTTCCTTAGCTTCTTTCAACATCAGTCTGTCTACAGAATGGGGAAAGTAGTATTTATGCCTTGCTATTGATGAGAGTAAAAGAACACTGCAAACTATTCAGCATTTTGCAAACTGCATTTTAGTAGATGAAAGCCAGAGCCCAGGAAGTTCTGATCCTAATTGTTTTGTCATCACTGCATGTGGTCCCAGGGAGCAGCATCATTGCCTGATGCTGTGATTGTGCATGAGGAGGACACAGAGAACCCAGGGTGCCAGCTTTTTTGTTTTGTTTTTTTATGCCCTCATCCACAGCATGTGGAAGTTCCTGTGCTAGGGACTGAATCCGAATCGCAGATGCGGCAACACCAGATCCTTTAATGCACTGCACCAGGCCAGGGATCAAATCCGCAGCTCCTCTGTGACCTGAACTGCTGCAGTCTTAACCCACTGGTCTATGGCAGGAAACTCCCCAGAGTGCATCTTTACCTTCACCAACTTTGCCAAAATACAGTTCTGCCTAACCTTGAAGATGGCATTACAGAGTTGGCATGATCTGGTTTGGGTTTTGCAATTACTATATAAAGAAGGAAGTGTCATTGTGATCAGCTTATAGGAAAAGGAAGACAGAGATGTTGAGTGGTTTGCTGATAAGAGGCAGAGTAAGGACAATAATTTGGATTTTCTAAGTGAATACCAGTATTTTATTTACTATATTTTATTATCTTAAATTGGGAAAGGTCTCATGTTGAGGTCATTGGTATATTATACTCACCAAACTCAAAGCTCCATCCAAATGTGGGCCCGTCACAATGTCCTCCTCTTCTGGTCTTCACACATCACGGGAAGGTCAGAGAAGCGTTCAGTGCAGTTTTAGGAAGGAGAAGAACAAGCTTGCATCTTGCACCTCAGCTCCTCAGAGGCGCCGCTGTCAGAGCACAGGCTCAAAGTAACCTCAGCACTGGGGGAAACTCAATGGGTGCCACACACATGAAGCAGAGAATCTCAGGGGAGGCACTTACCTTGGAACGTCCTCAGGATGACTTTGCTACTTTCCAAGGTGAGCAGAAAGGTGTGTGAATCTGTAATATGCCACAGTGGAAGCCATCACCCATCACCTTTGTAGGATGTGTAAGCCACGTTCACCCACAAGCAGGATATTCCTTGAAGGCAACATCACGGCCTGTGAGATAGCAATGCTGTTTGTTCCAGGAGGGCCCAGAATGGGTGTATTTCCTAGAAGACACAATCCCACGTGGGACTGTTTACAAAGCTTCTTGCAATTGCTTCCTGGCACTTGGCTCCTGATCCCCATGGGTCCAAGACTTGGTGCTGTGTGCTTGTTCCGCTTTCCTCCTCCACATGTTCTTGCTCAGCACCACGCAGGGCAGTCTGGCCTCTTCCCTGAGGGGCTGGCACTGGGTGGCTAGGTGGGTGTGGGGGCAGTTCCGCAGCCTGTTTGTGCCGTAGCCCCCACTTCTGCTACAAAAACTCTTCCAGACTGACTGAAGGGAGCTGGAAGTTGATGCATCTGGTGCTTATGTACAAAACAAACATCAATAAGGAATCATGTACAGATGTGGCTCTAACAAACCCTCCGCAACGAGGGAAGAAATAGCATCAACAGATGAAAGGAGACAAATCAATACTGAAAGGGAGAAGAGAAGAAACAGTCTCCTCTGAAGACTATACGTCAAAAGTTTAATTTCAGGGTCAGATATCTGCCAAAAAAACAGCATTTTTAGTGGGATCTGAGATTCCTGAAAAAAAGCAGTGAAGAAGAGTTTTGAATTCCCCATGTTACTCCCCTGTCTCCCTCTAAGAATTAGGAGAAACACGCAGAATAATTGATACGCATAGAAGACAATAGAAGTGGTAGAAATCACCAACACTCACATTTATTACAATTTAAAGAAGCCAGGGCCCAGGTGTTCTCTTAGGTCCCAGTTAAAACACGTGAGTCACATTATTTTAGCTGGTTTTAATCCCAGTAACAATGTACATATTAGCACAATTCTGGACTCTTACTTCAAGAACATTGTTAATATATTTTGATAAGATATGCTTCTTATTCTATTGTAATGGATCTACATTTGGCTAGGAAAAGGAATATTTTAATAAAAAGATCTGAAAATTTAACAAGATAATGAGGACTTGGAGATTGCTAACTCTGAATGTGTCTTTTTTCTCTGTAATAGACTAGGAGAAAGCACCAATGCACCCTCAGTCTTTATGGGTCCACAGCCTTACTTAGGGTTTACCCTCCATCCTCAGAGACAGCTTAGAATGATGAATGAACAGACTCACCAGGATGGGTCACCTTATCGACAACCCTTCAAGAAGGGTATCCTCTCATTGTTTTACTGGCATGGAGGGAACATGTTTCTATTTTCTAAGTTTTCTGCCCAGTAATTTGCCAAGAAAGAGAGTAAGATCTTTTCACTGGGGGGTGATAGGGAACTTAGATGATAATTAGGAAAGTGGACCATGTCTGTCTCAAGGGATGGAATTTGGATTAATGAATGGAGCTACATGAGTAGCTTAAGTAAAATCTTCACACCCAAATCTTCCAAGTAAGAATGGCAAATGTAGAGAGGTCCCTGTCACTAGATGGTTTTAAAATAGAGGGGAAGAGCTGCTAGGCTCTCACTCCTGTAACCCTAGCATTTCACACAGAGCTTAGCAAATGGTAGCCTCTTAGCCATCAGCTATGGCCCAATGACTGGGTGCCAGCCAGCTTGGCAGGTTAGGAGAAGATGCTGAGCTCTTGAACTTAACTGATGCTAAGACTCCTCTAATCCTATAATTCTATCATTTACTGTTTTTGGTCCAGTGTGAATGGTGTAGTGATAGAAAGTCTTAGTCTTGTTCTATTTCTTGACCATTTGAGGGATTTTTAAAAATTATCCTTTCCTCTTAATGGCTATGAGCAAGCAGGTATTTATGAGAAGAAAGTAGAAGGTACTTCCGTCTAGCCAGCTGGAAGAATTTTTTCCCCAAACACATTGACTTTGTTTCTCTATTGCCGGTGGAGTTGAGGAGTAGAGCTCAGGAACTGTTTTAATGTCAGTGTTTTCCCGGCTGCGATAAGAAAGGCTTAGAACCGTCTCAAGTGGAGGGGTTTGTCTTTTGCAGCTGGCTAAGTTTGGTCTGGCCTCATCTCAGCCTGTGGAGACCATGAAACCCTTAGCTGTAAATCTTTGACTCTTAGACACTATTTCCAGGAAGTTCACTGCAACCCTGGGGAAAAAAAAAAAACCCTGATCAACAGTAGCTCAAAGGATTCTATAAATGGATTTGCCCTTAAGTGTTATGATGCTTAATGGGAATGTGTTCTGCCCTTTTCTTTAATTAACTTTTAATTTCTGTGACACTGTGAAGGAGTGATAGTGACAGAGGGACTGCTCTCAGCATTCTGAAGCATAAAATAGACAGGATCAAGGTAAGAGCCCATATTGAGCCGGGTGGCTTGGCTCCCAGCCCCACCATATGGAATCCCTGCCAGTCTTGGGGAAGGTCTTCATGACCCAGAGGGCTACGTGAGGGGTAGGGGGTGTGAACTCAAACCATTACTAGGTCTAGAAAATAGAAAGGCAGGAGGAGTTCCTGTCGTGGCACAGCGGAAATGAATCTGACTAGGAACCGTGAGGTTGCAGGTTCGATCCCTGGCTTCACTCAGTGGGTTAAGGATCCGGCGTTGCTGTGAGCTGTGGTATAGGTCACAGACGTGACTTGGATCTGGCATTGCTGTGGCTGTGGTGCAGGCCTGCAGCTATAGCTCTGATTAGACCCCTAGCTTGGGATCCTCCATATGCTGTGGGTGCAGCCCTAAAAACAAAACAAACAAGTAGAAGGGCAGAGAGGAGGGCGGGGGTGCGAGGGAGAGGGACATTCACTGGGTCTACAAATGGCAAACAGAGTAGAATATAAGAAGTTTCAAGAAGGCTCTGTGAGATGTGAGTAGACAGAAATCTGGGAGTCAGGACGCAGTAAGTGCAGAACCCACTAGGGAGCATGAGTATTATACATCTCCTGAAGACTGCACCCTGAGGGCCCAGAGAGCATGTGGGGGCTGTGATCTCACCCCTCCTGAGTCTACAGGTAGGAAAAGAGTCAGGGCAGTGGCCCCATCCTACATAGCCTTCCACACATTTTTGAAGGCAGTGTGAGTTTGAAATGTGATGCTTTGGTCTGTATCTTCTTTGCTACCTGTGCTTTTCTTAAGCTCTTGTTAAAAGGAGTTGGCTTTGTCAGTTACAGGTAACTGAGGTGGTCTCAGCGCACAGGCAGTGGCAGTCAAGGTCTATCCCGTTGGCAGAAATACAAGTGTTAACTCCTTCTGGAGAAAGGGATTCCAAGTGAATTTAGCATAAGTGTGAGCTACTGATGGCTAAAAAGAAATCAGGCCAGGCAATGACTTTCAGGTCAGGTTACAATGACCTGCCTTGTGCGTCTTTGGGGTGGGGGGTGGTCTTTGTAGGAAATTCTGTGTGTGCGCCGGTCGTACACCATCGAGTGAAGAAGCTGAGGAGGAAGGAGGTGGAAGTGAGCACAGGTGTGTATCTATACAAGTGTAAGTGTCTTTCCAGGGACTATAGTGAACTTTTTCTTTTTCTTTTTTTTTTTGGTTTTCTTTGTTTTGCTTTCTAGGGCCACACTCTTGGCATATGGAGGTTCCCAGGCTAGGGGTCTAATCAGAGCTACAGCTGCCGGCCACAGCCACAGCCACAGCAACAACAGATCTGAGCCCTGTCCACAACCTACACCACAGCTCATGGCAACGCCAGATCCTTAATCCACTGAACGAGGCCAGGGATTGAACCCACAACCTCATGGTTCCTAGTCGGATTCGTTTCTACTGTGCCACGAAGGGAACTCCGTGAACTTTTTCTTTGCATGGTTCCTTTTTTTGTCACATCTGTCTTACATCTCTTAATGGGGGTGGCAGTTAATCAACTGTGTATGTCCACTTATGAGTAACATAGCACAATGACCTGGAACAGATAATTTCCTTCATCCAGACCGTGGGTAGCAAACCACAGCCCAGAGACCAAATCTGGCTCAGCATGTGTTGTTGAAAATACAGTTTTATAGGGACAAAGCCTTACTCAATTAAAAGAAAAAAAAAGATCCATGGAGTCTTTCTAGCTATAACTGCAGCACTGAATAGTTGTACCAGAGACAGAGAGTCCTGCAAATCTTTAAGTATTTACCATCTAACCCTTTACAGAAAATATTTGTCAGCATCCAATCTAGACTCATCATTTTTTCACGTAGATTAATTACGAAAGTCTCCAAACTGGTCTTGTCTTTCATCTTTCCAACTTATGGTGTATATTTTGTAAGGATCTTCCCAAAACTTAACTATGATTAGACCCCTCCCCTTCCCAGGGTTCAAATAAAGTCTAGCTCCCTCCCAAGGTGGCCTTTGGAAAGTCATTTCTCATTGCTTCCCTGCAGTCAACTCTCTGCTGTCGCCGAGGAAACTGTATTCCCTTCTCCTACACCTCTTATCCCAAGTACGGACTCATTTGTGCAGAATGGCTCCTTTTTCCTTTTCTTGGATCACCCCGTATGTGAAACCCAGTCCAGGTACCCGCCCACTGTGGAAGTTTTCTTATCACTGTTATTTCACTCTCTCTGTCCCCGTAGCACCCTGCGTCTGTTTCCACAATAGCGTTCCTCAAGATGTCATGTTGTAATTTGTCTGCTATCTTTTTTTTCCACCAATAGATGATAAGTTCTTGAAAACTGGATCCCTGCTGAATCTGTCTTCCACAGTTCTTGCCACTGGCTGAAGAAATATGTATGAAATCAGTCAGTTAATGACTGTTCTTCCCACTATGCCAGGTGTGGGCCTGGGAGAACTCTGTCTACTACGTACCTGAGACGCAGAGGTTTCCAGGCAACGATTTAATCTTCAGACACCTGAGCAGCCCCTCTTCAATCCTTCCGTTTGTTCTAAAACTATTGCACAACTTCAGCAAAGCCTGAACAGGCGTGGTCAGGTACACAGTCCTTCACATCTATGAGAGATTTTTTTTTTTTCTCACACATACGGACCCATCCACCACAATCTAAATAACTGTGCTCGAGATTTCATAGACTGTTTTTCTTTTCTTTTTTTTTTTTTGTTTTCTGTCTTTTTGCTATTTCTTGGGCCGCTCCTGCAGCATATGGAGGTTCCCAGGCTAGGGGTCGAATTGGAGCTGTAGCCACCGGCCTACGCCAGAGCCACAGCAACGCGGGATCCGGGCCGCGTCTGCAACCTACACCACAGCTCACGGCAACGCCGGATCGTTAACCCACTGAGCAAGGGCAGGGACCGAACCCGCAACCTCATGGTTCCTAGTCGGATTCGTTAACCATTGCGCCATGACGGGAACTCCATAGACTGTTTTTCTAAAGCCATTGTTCAGTCTTTAACCACTGTCACTTGAATACCTGTTTTGTGCCAGGGCCTATTCTGAGGGCCAAACACATCTGTGTTCTGCGTGGACACAGGTACACACAGGCATTCAAAATAATGCCAGTGCTAGGTCTTAAACAGAGGTTTCCTTCTGGGATCTGTATCGGCTTCATGAAAATACCTTGTAGGAGTTCCCATTGTGGCTCAGCAGGTTAAGAACCCAACATAATCTCTGTGAGGATTTGGGTTCGATCCCTGGCCTCGCTCAGCAGGTTAAGGATCTGGCATTGCCAAAAGCTGCAGCTTAGGCCACAGAAGTGGTTCAGGTCCAGTGTTGATGTGGCTCTGGTGTAGGCCTCAGCTGCAGCTCTAATTCTATCCCTAACCTGGGAACTTCCATATACTGCAAGTGTGGCCATAAAAAGAAAAATAAAGTAAAATACTTTGTAGGAATTCCCTTTGTGGCACAGTGGGTTAAAAAATCTGATGACAGCTCAGGTCGCCACAGAGGCACAGGTTTGATCCCCAGTCTGGTGCAGTGGGTTAAAGGTTCTGGCATTGCTGCACCTGTGGCATAGTTTGCAGCTGTGGCTCAGATTCAGTCTCTGGCCCAGGAACTTCCTTATGCCATGGGTGCAGCCATACAAACAAAAACAAAAACAAAAACAAACAAACAAAAACCACTGTATCAGTTCTTTGGCATGAGAATCTTGATGGTAGAACTTATTTATTTTGGAAAAAAAGAGTCCCTATTGAGTTTGATGGCTACCCTTGATTAAAAGACACAGTTTAAAATATTAGAAATATGTGGAATTCCCATTGTGGCTCAGTGGTAATGAACCTGACTAGTATCCATGAGGATATGGGTTTGATCCCTGGCCTCACTCAGTGGGTTAAGGATCCGGCATTGCTGTAAGCTGTGGGGTAGGTTGCAGACATAGCTCAGATCCCGGATTGCTGTGGCTGTGGCCTAGGCCGGCAGCTGCAGCTCCAGTTGGACCCCCAGCCTGGAAACTTCCATATTCCATGGGTATGGCCCTAAAAAGACAAAAAAAAAAAAAAAAGGTTAGAAGTATATAAGAACAGGATTGGTCCCTAGTTATTTCTGCAAATGAATTAATGTCTTAGATTAACTGATTAACAAATTTTTAAAAGCCAAGAACTGCCCACATGCGAATAGCTGAAAAACCCAGCATCTTCAGCTGATGAATGTAAACAGATATGTAGCTTTTCTAAACCTTGACGTCTCCCTGTCACCTGGTCACCTGCATCAGCTGAGAGGGTTAAAGGAGATACAACTGAGAAGGATTTGGTTTTAAGCATCTGCTTCTCACAGGCAGTGGTGGCGATGTGTTCAGGTGGATGCCTGAGCCCCCTGAATGGGTTCGGCAGGAGGAATCCCTTCTATGTATGAGACAAGCTTAGAGGAGGAAAACTCTAAGGCGCAGACATGAAATTCCTGAAGGATCCCATACTTGGTGAGAATATACTGACTCATAATATGTATAGATGACATATATTATATAGTGTCGTGACATAGTCCTGTCATCAGTAGACTTTCCCCTTGGGCTGGGAGGGCTACTACTCTCTTCATAAATCCCCTGGTTAAAGCAGCACAGAGGCAAATTGCTTCAGTTCTCTGGTCCTCAAACCACATTCATTTAGCCCTGAAGCTACTGTGAATTTCTAGGAAGAGGGAAAGCCACGGTGAGAGATGCAGAGTGATGTGGTAGCAGCTTCCCTGAGGTCTTGAGAACACAGGATTTCATCAGCTTGTGTCCTGGAGATCTCTTAGGATGAATAATAGGGGGTAATTCACTGCAGGGAGGGTTGGCCCTTCTTAGGAGAGCCCCAGACAATAGCACTGCAGCTGGTGAGGGAAAAGGGAGGGGGAGACAGTAAATAGGTTACAGAGAAACACATGCCCAGGAGTTCCCGTCATGGCTCAGTGGTTAACGAACCTGACTAGCATCCATGAGGACACAGGTTCGATCCCCAGCCTCGCTCAGTGGGTTAAGAATCCAGTGATGCTGTGAGCTGGGGTGTAGGTCGAAGATGCGGCTCTGAATCGTCTTCTAGCCTGGGAACCTCCATATGCCAAGGGTGCAGCCCTAAAAAGACAAAACACACACACACACACAAAAGAAAAGAAACACATCCCCTCCCGGGGCCCTGGTGAGGGAGTGAAGCCTACTTCTCCAACGGCAAAGTGGAAGTTGTCTTGAGTTCCATCCCATTTCCATGGCTCTTGAATATTTTCTGTGTTAATGAGAGGCTATTTCCTTAAACTTTCCCCTCGCCATGTAATTTCAAGTGTCATTTTCTTCCTACAGGATGTAGCTAGGTTGGCCTGGGTTTAACGGGCTATAGCTTGTCCTTTGTTGAGACTGTTATAAAAAAAAATTATATAAAATTGCATTTAGAATGGATAAGCAATGAGGTCCTACTCTCTAGCACAGGGAGCTATGTCCAATCACTCATGATAGAATGTGATAGAAGATAATATGAGAAAAAGAATATATAAATATGTATGTCTGGGTCACTTTGCTGTACAGCAGAAATTGATGGAATGTTATAAATCAACTATAATCACAATTTTAAAAAATAGAAGCTCCCATCATGGCTCAGCAGCAACGAACCCAGCCAGGATCCATGACGATGCAGGTTCGATCTCTGGCCTTGCTCAGTGGGTTAAGGATCCGGTGTTGCCGTGAGCTGTGGTGTAGATCGAAGATGTGGCTTGAATCTGAGTTTCTGTGGCTGTGGCGTAGGCTGGCAGCTGTAGCTCCAATTCAATCCCTAGCCTGGGAAGGGAAGTTCCATATGCCATGGGTGGGGCCCTGAAAGCAAAAAAAAAAAAAAAAAAAATTAAAAAAATTTTAAAAATAGGAGTTCCCATCGTGGCTCAGTGGTTAACGAATCTGACTAGGAACCATGAGGTTGTGGGTTTGATCTCTGGCCTCGCTCAGTGGGTTAAGCATCGGGCGTTGCTGTGAGCTATGGTGTAGGTCGCAGATGTGGCTCGAACCCGGAGTTGCTGTGGCTCTGGTGTGGGCCAGCGGGTACAGCTCTGATTCGACCCCTAGCCTGGGAACCTCCATATGCCGTGGGTGCGGCCCTAGAAAAGACAAAAAAAAGAAAAAAAGAAAAAAAATTAAAAATAAAATGAAAAAAAAAGAGGTTTTTATGAATTGTTAAAGCAAATTGTGTCTCCTCTGAAGGTACACTGTAGTTTTGAGGGAAAGTCTTTTCCTAATGTACTCACCCCCGCTCCCAGCCTGGGGGAAGATTTGAATCATTTTGGACAGTTAGGAGCAAATCTTTGTCCTTATTTGAAACCCCTCTGGTCCAGGCAGCTCCCTTCCACAGGCCACAGGAACAGTGATGGGTCCAGCCAGGCCATCACCTCAGATTCTTGAGTTCACACTTTTATTTTCATTCAGGGTCTTTTGTGAAGGGGATTATTCATGGTGCCTTTTGGGGAGGGCCAAGGGGTCAATAGGTGCCAGGTAAATGAATTCCACATTTCTGCATCAGATTTAAAAGGGGACAAGAATGTGGCGTCTTGGTTTGTGAAAAGAAAAAAAAATCTGTCTCCCCCTAATGCAGTGTGAAGTCTTAGATAATTGCATGCAGCGTTCGTTAATGGCTAATTTAATGGCTGATGCTTAGGAAGCCCTTACTTTGCCAGGTAATTTATAGGAGAATTTCTCCCTCCGTTTTCAAATAACCCTATGGAATAGGTTTTACTTCCCCCCACCTTTAAAGGTGAAGAGTCCCAGCCGGAGACGTGGCTAGGACCACACAGCCTGTGGGGGAGACTGTGGGCTCACCCCAGGTCCCAGAGCCTGCCTCCACCACCCTGCACCTTCCTGCCACATCTGCATCCTTCCCTCCATCCCCCCTGGCTGTGCCGTGTTCTTCCACCGCCCTTTTCCTCCTCAGCCTCTTCTAGCCCCTACTTCCTCTTTATCTTTTCTACAGTGGGCCTGCCACAGAATTCTCATGCTTTATTAGAAAAAGGTAAAATCATAAAATCACATGTGACTAACATTTTACAATTTCCTGAGCACGTAAAGACAGAGGAGGGATTTTTTTTTTGTCTTTTTTTTTTAGGGCTGTACCCGAGACATATGGAGGTTCCCAGCCTAGGGGTCAAATCGGAGCTGTAGCTGCCGGCCTACACCACAGCCACAGCAACACCAGATCTGAGCTGAGCCTATGACTTACATCACAGCTCATGGCTACGCCAGATCCCTAACCTACTGAGTGAGGTCAGGGATCGAACCCACAACCTCATGGTTCCTAGTCAGATTTGTTTCCGCTGCGCCAGGACGGCAACTCCAACAAAGGAGGGCTTTTGATTTGAACAACCCCATGCCAACAATTTTATCCCACCCTTTCTTACAGGTGAGGGACATGAGGTTGGGGGACACTGAAGTACAGAGGTCAAATGCACACGAGGGCTCGGCAGGGCTTTCATTCACCAGCACATTTCAAAAGCAAGGTCCTGTGGGGCCAACGGCCTTGAGAAAGAGCACGAGGGCCCAGATGGAACCAGGAACCTGGGGACTCGCTGCTCCCTGGACAAGAGAGGGATGTCGGCTCAGTCCCAATCTGCAGTGGCCAGGGGAGAGAGAGGCAGGGTTGCAGAGCTTTTCTAATGTTTCGAAGGAGCCCAGAAATCAGGATGTTTATGTGAAATGTCCTCATTTTAAATAAGTCCACATATCTGAACAAGACCCCAAGGGGCCCACGTGGCGTGTGTGCTTCCTGGATGCTGTCCCCAGACCTCAGCTCCCGAGCCCTTCTCTAGACCCTCTTACTGTCCCTTTTCCTCCTAATCATCTGGTGACCTCTCTGATCTCTATCCTCATGTTCCTTTCTTGTCTTAGCTTCATCTTCCACTTAGCCAGTCATTTTCATTGTAACCCCCTCCGACCCCCAGTTCCTCAGGGGCTCCCCACCCCTGCCTGAACTTCCTCCCAGCAGCCAAGATGCTCTGGGATGGAATCACAAATGACTGTTTATAAAGCAGGGGGCAGTAATAGGACAGAGGAGGCTCTGTCCACAAAGCAAGGAAGCCTCCACTCAGGCAGTCGATGGAGGGAAGCAGAATTGGAAATGATTTTATTTCAATTAGGTTTTAATTAGCTTCTGTCTTGGAACCATTGGATCGGTTGCCGAATAATTGGAAAAGCAACCATATTTGCATCTGTTGCTCCTAAGAATAGCAATTTCGCAGCATCTGATCCATATTTTATTCAGAGTGTGAAAGGGAGGAGAGGAGCTTGGTTGTGGCGGGGGTGGGGGGGGAAGGATTTCAGATGAAATGATCAGTGTCAACAAAAGCAGTGTGGGTGGGTCAGCAGGGAGAGTACCAGCCGTCCCTATGTAGCCTCGCCCTGGCTGCACGCAGAATTAATATGGGATGGGTGGCAAGAAGCGCTTAATTAGTAGCCTGCACCTACTTATTACAGAGTTCTGGCACCTCTAATTCAAGCACTGGGGACATTAGGAAAAGCAGCCAGTGCAGCCAAGTGTGGAGCCTCTTAGAGAAGGTCAGAGGTGGCACTGGACCTGGAGCCCAGGGTCGAGGGCTCCTGGGCTGCAGCCTCCATGTACCTAGTGATGAGCATCCCTGTGTTGTGCTGCTGAGATAAAATGTCGTGTGGACAGTGAGTGGGGTCACACCTGTCCCCCACCTGATCCTCCAAGGCCATGCGAAGATTCTGACCATAACTCTGCAAGATCTCTCTCTCTCTTTTTTTTTTTTTTTCTGACAAGACAAACAAGTTTTCCAAGGCTATGAAGTTGATGAAAGTGCTTTCCCCTTGGAGCAATGCAAGTGGCCGTGGCTGTGCATTTTCTCCTGACAAGCATGTAGTCTTTGGGAAGCTAAAGATCTCATAACAGGGGTCCCTCCAGAGCCCAGTTCTCTGTTCATGGAATCGCAGAGAAATCTTTCAGCAACATTTGTCTCTGTTTGTGTGTGGTCAGTGGTATCTTTGAATAAATTCTGTCAAATCAACCGCCATGCACTTGACTAGCCTTTTTTTCCCTTCTTAGGAGATGCTGATAAGATGATGCTCCATCCTGGAGTGGAGTCCCCTCCTCAGATAACTCCACAGGGATGCAGTTTCCCCAGTACCCCAAGGGAGGTCACACAATTCACGACTCCGATCTCCAGAGTGTTCTCTCCCCCGCCCCCACCACCGCCACTCTCCTTCTCTCTACCCCTCTGGTGTCCCTACACATCTCATGCAGAGAGAATGCACTCATGTCTTACTTACATAACATGAAAATAAATTTTAAAAAGTATGCCGCCTGAAAATAAATCTAATACAGCAGATCGTGATTGTGTTACATGCAATCAGAAATAAAATTATGCTGATAGTACTTTCAAAACTCTTCTGTAATATGGTTATTCGTCCCTTATCACAACTGTTACCTCTGTCTCCACCATCACCACTTGGACGGGTGGTTCTTCTAAAATAGTACAAATTCCCTGTTAAGCAGGATCTCACTGTTCATTCAGGACAAATGTCAGCACAGCATACATCCCTCAAGGGCTCTTGTCCTTCACTACCTATGTGATTTCGTCCCCACAAGCCCAGTCCTCTTTATACCATTTATTTCCTTCATAGACTATCTCACCATTTAAAATAATCATGCATTGTGTTTGCTTGTTAGCTGTTTTCTCCTCTTGAATGTCAGTACTCTGAGGCAGGGACCACATCCCCAGTACTGGGCGCACAGTAGCTTTTTGTTGTTGTTGTTGTTGTTTGTCTTTTTTGTTGTTGTTGTTGTTGTTGCTATTTCTTGGGCCGCCCCCGCAGCACATGTAGGTTCCCAGGCCAGGGGTTGAATCGGAGCTGTAGCCACCGGCCTACGCCAGAGCCACAGCAACGCGGGATCCGAGCCTCGTCTGCAACCTACACCACAGCCCATGGCAACGCCGGATCGTTAACCCACTGAGCAAGGGCAGGGACCGAACCCGAAACCTCGTGGTTCCTAGTCGGATTCGTTAACCACTGCGCCACGACGGGAACTCCCCTTTTTCTTTTTTTTTGTCTTTTGTCTTTTTTTTTTGTTGTTGTTGTTGTGGCTAACAGTAGCTTTTAATAAATGTTTGTTTAGTCTGATAAGTATTCCTGGAAACCTCCCATTTGGCCAGACTACTGTAGGCTTGAAGATCCAGGAGTGACCATGATTGGACTAGGCGCCTTCTCTCATCAGAGGTACCAGGTGGCAGGACAATGGGGACAACATGCAGACATGTGAGTAAAGATGCAAGAAATAAACCAGAGATGCATCAAAGAACAATCTGCATCCTAAGGAGAGAATAGAATAGGATGATGTGACTGTGGCCCCTCCAATGAACTTCGGGCATCCCAGGCTCGAAAGCCAGGCCGGGGAGGTTGAGCCTTCACAGAAGCCCAGGGTTGGGGGGCAGGGGGCTGGGCAGAAGGAGACAGGTGTTCGTAGCCTCTGAGGCTGCACAGCCCAGACCTTCGTCCACACTGCCCCCTCCCCAGAATGCACTTTCCGCCCAGCTGCCTAATTGGATGCCTATTTGTCCTCAAGCCTTAGCTCAGGAATCATCTCTGCAAAGTTTTTCCTGTGTTCTCTCTCCCCAAGGGACCTGACCGCCAACTCTTTGTGATGTACACAGTGCTGCTTCCACGCATTTGTATGAGGAGCTGTGACCTAATATTTCTTTCTCTCACTTATTCACATGTTTTCCTTGATCCTCTGTTGAATGATAAGCCCCTTAAAGACAGGTCCTACCATTCCCGCCCCTTATACCTCAAGTTTAGCATCGACCCCAACATTAACTTCTTGGTGATCATTTATTAGATGAGTGGTTGGTATGGTACGTGTAACAGTGGATAAATGTACAAATGAAGAGAATAGAAGGCCTCTGAAAGGTTTTTTTCCCCTTTTTAGGATTTGGTGATTTCTATTTTAAAGACTTGGCCTCTGTTTCTCCATCTTTTTATTTATTTATTTAGGGCGGCACCCGCTGCATATGGAGGTTCCCAGGCTAGGGGTCAAATCGGAGCTATAGCCACTGGCCTACACCACAGCCACAGCAATGCCAGATCTGAGCCACATCTGCCACCCACACCACAGCTCATGACAAGGCCAGATCTTTAACCTACCGAGCAAGGCCAGGGATCGAACCTGTGTCCTCATGGATACTAGTCAGATTCATTTCCGCTGAGCCACAATGGGATCTCCTCTGTTTCTGCATCTTACAAACTCTCCTTGCATAACTGTTAACTTTATTCTCTGTGGCTCCCTTTGCGTTTCTGCCTAGGATGACTTGTCCACAGTTGTCATCAAGTGAAGTCTGGAAATGCCTTGCGTCCATTTCCACTTTGACTAGTCTTTAGCATCACCACCCCTGCCCCCCAACACACACAACACACACACACACACACACACACACACACACACACACACACACCCCCACTCGGTCCTGTGCAATGGTCTAGATTTCCCTCACCCATTGATTTTCCTGCTAGGGCTTAAATAAATTTCACGTCTTATTCACTCCTGGCATACATATCGCTGCTTCCAGCTCTCAGTGGTAAATCTATCTGTCTTTTGATGTCTGTATTAATATAGAACAAATATTAGCAGATAATGGATTTGTGGCCAGAAGATAAAAAGAGGACTGATGCTAGGGTAATATTTGGAAAACTCTTGATTTGAACTGACACAATCTAGCGAGGCTAAGTTTGTCCTCAAATAGATGAAATAACATCAGAGGTTCCCCTAAAAGTTATAATATCTTAATTACTGCCATTAAAATCTCATATGCACACATCATATATATCTTGAACTTCAGAGCCTTGAAGCAGCTCTGTTATTTCCCAGAGAATCCTGAGGGGACAGAAGTCACGTGGTGCTGCCACAGGCTGCTCATCCTGCACAAATTACCCTTGGCTGGGCATCTGACCTGGCAGACGATGCTGGGCAGACAGCATATTCCTTCTCTGAACACCGATGAGATTCTACACTGTTTTCCTTTGTGTATTTTTCATTACTGGGGGAAAGCCAACGTAATATTTATCTGTGGATTAGACACCATGGATATGGATGCGCAGCCTTTTAGATATGTCTGCCTGCCTTTCCTAGTAAAACGTATAAGCAGGTGATGTTCACACTGCCTAATTTTGCATTTGGAAATACACCCCCTATGACCCACCCAGGTTCAGGAGCCAGGGTACAGACTCGCATGTGAGCAAGTTGGGACAGAATTATACACAGTGGATTCTTCAGCCTTATGCTCCCAACCAAAGAGGGCAGAGGGCATGGCGCGGAAGGATGGGCAGGTGTGTGCAGACATGCCTGTTAAAGTCCACCTGCTTCTTCATAGGAAAAGATGAGAAATAAAGGATGGTGCTGGGGACTTTTTTAGGGTGGGTGCTTGAGTCTGTAATTGGTGCCCCCATCCAAAAGACTGAGCACAGAGATGGAAGCAGTGGAGGAAGGACCACAGTTCACTTGGATGTCAATTGTCCTGCCTTGGTGGTGGATGCAGTCATCAAGCGCAAGGTGGCAAAAGATGCTTTCTATGTGTCTGGGTCTCTTCTCAGGCCTAGAGGCTGATAAGTGAGCCAAATACACAGGCATCTCATAGGGGTTATATTCTGCCACGGGACAGAGATATAGAAACGTCCAGCTATTAGGCAAACGAATGCAAATAGAAAGCGCTGTTTGGAATCTACAAAAGTAAGCCCAGAATAGACATGTGTTACCAAGTCCCTGGTACCATACAGGGAGACATCGACTCTGGTTGGAGATTAGGAGTCTCTGTCCATTAACCTAATCAGCAGACAATTATTATGTGCTTCTTATGTACACAGCGTTCAGTTCTCTTAGGTATTTAACTGTCCTATTCCTGAAACAGAAGGTGGCAACTCGATACTTTTTGATTCAGTTGTGTTCTTTAAGGCTATTTCAGTTTCCTCTGGTGCTATTCCCACACTTAGCTAGTGGTCTACTCACCTTTAATATGAGTCTTCCTAAGTGGATGTGTCCCGGAAAGGGGCACAGCCAGTATGTGTGACCTCCCTTCTCCCCTGCTGGGGAGAGTCCTCAGTAGTCATAAAGACTCTCACGCCAGTATATAAATCCGTCTCCTGTCAGCCATATGGGCATAAATCAGTCCTTCACAGCCTGATCACCTTTGGTGGCGCTGATGAAACTGACGTTATGATTCTGCAGCCTGGATGTCCTCTCTCTAGGAAGGACGCGCTCTGTGCCCTGCTTGCCCCCTTTCCAGGAGCTGCCAGTTAGGGAACTCTGCCTGAAATGGCTGATCGACCAGCACAATTCCACTTCAAATTTGTCTGTTTAATATTAATATCGTTGCACCGGTAACATCTCCAGCTATTAAGATGTTATGGGTCGAATTACATCACTCACCTCCCCAAAATATGTTGAAGTCTTAACCACCGTTCCCTGTGAATGTGACCTAATTTGGAAATAAGGTTTTTGTAGAGCTAATCAAGTTAAGATGAGGTCACTGGTGTGTGTCCTAGTCTGGAATGATGGATGACTTTATAAGAAGACAGACACTTGAACACAGAGTGCCAGAGGGGGTCACCGTGTGAAGACACATACACAGGGGGAAGGCAACTCCATGAAGGTGGAAGAGGAAATTGGAGATTTGCTGTATAAGCCAGAATGGTGACTGCTACTAGAAGCTGGAAGAGGCAAAGGAGGACCCTCTCCAAGCTGCTTTGGAGGGAGCAGAACCTCAATTTTCCATTCCCTGTCTCCAGAATGGTGAAGTCAGCTTCTGCCCTTTGGAAACTCCCTAATACACCCCCACCCCCACTCCCACCCACCTCCGCTCTCATCTATGGTACTTTGTCACAGCAGCCTTCAGAAACCAGCACAAAGGTTCTGGCCAGCTTTCAATGGGACTTCATGTTCATATAGAGTTTGATTGGACCTAGGGTTTTTCCTCACGTGTGTTTTCTCAGGAAGGAAATAGTTAAAGTTGACTACTAAAAACCCAAGGCCTTTTGGATCTACATTCTGTGATTTTCAATATCTTCCCATTCTTTGCCTATTTGTGAAGAAGGCCGATTGTTTATTGAGTGGAATGTAACCCAACATTCAATAACTTCTCAGAAAAGTGAGCTATGAGCTAGGAAGTAAATGACCTAGAGATGTATGAAATTTATGAAATCTCATAAGCTTTACTCAAAAATTATCTGGAAGCCAGGCACCAGTCAAGAGTTACCAATTCTGTTTTTTCAAAATTGTTGCTTGTGCAGGATAAATAGGCAATTTTGCCTTATATTCTTAATTGATTTTTCAGATTAGATCCTTTTTCTCCAAACTATAGTTCATCATAAATACTCTTTTAGGGTTATCTTTAAATATTGCACAAGTCCAGTTCATTAAAAATTGTTAAAGGAGTTCCCGTCCTGGCTCAGTGGTTAACGAACCCGACTAGTATCCATGAAGACGTGGGTGTGATCCCTGGCCTTGCTCAGTGGGTTAAAGATCTGGCATTGCTGAGGGCTGTGGTGTAGGTCACAGACTTGGCTTGGATCCCATGTTGCTGTGGCTGTGGCGTTGGCTAGCAGCTCTAGCTCCCATTTGACCCCTAGCCTGGCAACTTCCATATGCTGCAGGTGTGGCCCTAAAAAGACAAAAGAACAAAAATCAATCCATAAATAAAAATTGTTAAAATCACTTATGGAGTAGGTATGAATCACTGATTCTCAGGTTTTTTTTTTTTATTTTTATTTTTATAAAGCATTGACTCCTTTGAGAATCTGATTACTACTGGTATATCAGTAATAACTAAGTGTGTATATCAGTATATCTGTATGTATAGTGTATCAGCATATCTATATATAAGCATATTATAGAAATTATAATAGGCATATATTACGTATGCTACGTATATGTGTGTATGTGTGTGTTTGGTATGTGTAAGGGGTGTGTTGTGTGAGTGTGTGAATATAAGTTGCATACCATTACAGGAAGTAAACAAATATTGTCTGAAACCTATCCATGGTCTACACGGGCTGAATAATTGTCCAGAAATGAAGGGTATCTATCCTTTGACTGGGATTCAAAGAATTCAGTGAGAAATCAGACATTTTAATGTGGGCTGCGTCTCTTCCAGTTATGACTTGAAGTTTGGCCTTCCAGCTTTATAGAATGTTGGCTTAATTTTCTCTTCCTTTATTGTAGACTCTTCTTTCTGGAACTTTAAATATCATGATCTTTTTTTTTTTTTTTTTTCTTCATCACAAGCCAAAAAGAGGTTGGGAATGAACGTGCAATTAGATGCTGAATTGCCTTTTGATGAGGTGGAGGGTTGTAGAGGTAGGGCATGTGACCAGGGATTCTTTAGCTACTTGAAACCTTGCAGAAGGAGGCTGTGGTTCAACAGGGCCACCACATCCATGGTCATTCTTGAAGATGGTGTTGTCATATTGTCAGAGTCCCCAGGAGAGGTAAGAGTGGTGGGAAGGAATGAGGCAGGCCTGCTTCTCCTTGACTGGAGAGGAAGAAATGGCAGAGTGAAGGAAAATGAAGAGGGCAGACAGGAGATGCACTTGGAGACAAAACAGTTGGTTCAGTGATGGTATTTTGTAGCACAGGACAAAAAAGAAAATGCAAATGGCAACGAACATCTCCATTGCCACAAGGTTTGTGCAGGGCTCGTTGGCACCTACACGGGTTTGACAGCCTGACTTGGAAGTGTTTGAAATGTGAAGGGCAGAAAGCAGAGAGGGGAGCTGTTGTGTGGGGGACGTTGCCTGGTGGGGAGGGGGAGTCAGAAGAGAAGGTCAAGGGAAAATGACTATGGTGGTCATTTCTGGCCCTATTACAATGATGATGGATGGTTTTTGGAGAGGCAGGAGGAATAGCGTCTATTTAAAGATGGCAATTAAGAAAATATGTCTAAGTCGGAGGGAAAATGGCAGTTCTGATTCTGGCTGTTGATGTGTCTGATGAAGCAGGACTGACTCACCTACATACTGACACAGCTGCATTAATGTGGCTGAAAATAGCAGGGCTCGTCTGCCCGTGATGGAGCCGTGGTGGAGAGCACCACATCACCTGTGGGCTCATGAATGTAGATTATTCCCCTTTGACTGAAAATCATTTCTATCTCGTTTCTTCCAAGGGTGTTGAATCACTGCCCTCCATTGTCTGTTAAAAGAGCATTTAAACGTCAATTTGTTGTTTAGAGTTTGGACCCCTGTTCGTTGCGTGACAGTGAGGCATATTAACCTTATGCTTTCAAAATTTCCTCCTGTATTTTGTGTGGATCTTTTTTTTTTTTTTTTAATGCCACGTGTAATTGCTGTGATTTGCCCAGTTGCATTCATGTACATGTAGTAAGACAGGTTTATGATTCCGGGATATACGAGTCAGTGAACAAAATTAAGCCTTCATTATCTGAGTCTGTGACTGTAGCTCGATTATAAAAAAAAAAAAAATGCAGGTGGGATAAATTTGATTCTGAACTTAAAGAGACCTTGCCTCACACAGACGTCTTCTAAATATATCTATTGCATCAAAACGATTGAATTTAGTTATGCTTCCTCTGCACTTTCTTTCACCAATAGTGCTGAATATCAAGATTGCTGGGTGTAAAGAGATGCATTCCCTTGTAGTTTTAAATTAAAACATATTTCCACTTTTCACTTGGAAGATAACACCCATGTGTGGTTCTTGTCCTTAGAAAGGCAAGACGCATGTGCAATTTAGGGGAAAAGGTAGAGGGCAGAATTCATTAGCGGAAGGTCACTCCTACCTTCTGTTTCCCAGGGGTTATGCTCTACCAACGCAACTTCTTGGAAATCCCTTGAGTTCTGTCCAAAAGCTAGCACCTCCTGACGTTGTCTGTAATTGGGCTTTATGATTTTGGATCCTGATCCTCTTTGAGGGAAGAGCATAGCTAAAGGGGCTGATGATGAAGTGGGCCTTTCTGCCTGGTGTGCCAGCACTCTGGGGTAGACTGCGCAGGTGCAGGAAAGGCTCAGGCTGTCAGCTGGTTAATCACATCAAGGCTCCTCTCCCGTACTTCACACACTTTTCCAGTCTCAATCACGTAGGTCATGGCAGAGGTGATTCCATTTAAGTAGAAGATAGAGTCCAAAACAGCTTTGTGGATATGTTGGGATGAAATTACAAATCACATACTTACCACTTGGGGAAGGCTAAAAGCTCGGAGGAGTTTGTGTGGTTCAGGTGATCCCCGCAGTGATGGGAATCACGGGAAGCAAGTATGGGGAATACATGAAATACCCCATGTGCTCTATAGCCTTGTGACAATTGATGGAAAACCCTGCGCTGGCTAAAATAGTGAACCGAGAGGAGGAGCCAGTATAAAGGCAACATATGCATATGATGAGAGTACAGAATAGGGGAAAGGGATCAATATAGGTTCTGCAATATTCTGCTATTTCAGCCCAGAGGTTACACACACCCTTCCGTCTCTGAGTCCCTGGACTCTTCTAAATCTTAATAGAGAATGTTTTATTTCTCTATCTATATTGCTTGGACTGGAGTCTGGTTATCAATATACAGTCAATATTAGGTATAATATTGACTGTATGTTATCAATATATAGTTCATATTACTAAGTATAGGCAAATGAAGACCCAAAATGCAGGCGGTCAGAGCATGTGTGGGGAACATACGAAAACAATGCAGCTTGTGATCCCTCATAGCAGACGGGGAGGTCTTCACCAGGCAGACGTGAAGGACATGAAGGACATCAGAAAGCTGAGCTGTAAGGCTCTGTGCATTGGCCATCACTGGACAGCAGGTGAGAGGCATGGTCTCAGGCCTTTAGAGCTCTTATCTTTTTGCTTCTCCTTAGGAAACTGGTCAATGAAGGGGAGCAGAGGCCTTTCTCAAATATGATCTGTGCAGGGTAGCTATTTCGTATGTAAGTCTCCAGTCTTGGGCTTCTCTCTGGGCCTGTCCTGCTTTCCATCATTCATTGACTGATGTGTTCAGTAATATTTACTCACTTATTCATAACAACAGCTCTCCTTTACTACCCATCTATCCTGACATCGGACTTCCTTACTAGATACATAAACTTTAAGTTATCTGCATTTTGCTTCAGTGTCCTTCCTGTCCAGTGGAAATAATAACCCTCTCTATCTCAGAGGATCGCGGTGAAGTTAGATAGGCTAATCCATAGGAGGCAGGTAGCCCATGATAAGCCCCTGGGATATAGCAGCTGCTATAATATTTTTTTTCCTTTTCTTGTTAAAGCCACACCTGCAGCATATGGAAGCTCCCAGGCCAGGGGTGGAATTGGAGCTACAGCTGTGTACTTTGCCACAGCCAGGGCAACACTGGATCAGAGACGCATCTGTGACCTCTGCCTCAGCTTGAGACAACGCCAGATCCTTAACCCACTTAGCAAGGCCAGGGATCAAACCCACATCCTCACAGAGACAACATCGGGTGCTTAATCTGCTGAGCCACGACGGGAACTTCCTATTATTTTTAAATCAAATTTTCAATTGTGTAGCCCAGTGTAATCACCTTTGGGGCTAATGCCCCCACTACCAAATGCCAAATTATACTTAGGCCAGCAGGAACAGGTGTAGCTTGACCTGATTCTTCTAATACCAGAACAAATGCCATCCTAACTAAAACCTTCTGATGAAAGTAGGTGAGTTTTGAAGTTGGATTAATCTGGATTTTTAATGTCAATCATAACAATTCCTTGCTATGCTTTTGGGAAAGTTATTTCAACTCCCTGTGCCTCCATTTCCATCTTTAAAGGAGAAGGCTCTTCACAGGGTAGATTTGTGGAGACGACAAGGCCACCTACTCCATCCAGTGTCTGGCCTGGTATCTACAGTATGAAATCTGGTTCCTTGCACAGCTCTTCCTGCCTCCTTACTCATTCATTAGGACATTCACCGAGCATGCTGTCAATAATAAATAGCCAGGTATTCTAGAGAACGTCAAAGTTGGCACTGGCTTTCTTTGGGGCAAGACAGAATTTCCCCAACCTAGATGAAATGTCTAAAATGTATTATTTGCACATGACATGAGGGAAAATGGTAAATAGAGAGATTTTAATTTTTTCGCCCTCTTTGTAAATAATAAAATGATTTTGTTTGCTTGTTCATGACATTTTTAAAAGAAATTATATTTCGGAGTAATTTTAGGTTGAGAACAAAATTAAGCAGGAAGTACAGAATTCCGCATATCTGCCCCACTACCCCACAATTTTCTCTACCATTAGCATTTTGTGTTAGGGAGGAGTTCCTCTTGTGGCTCAGTGGGTTACAAACCTAACTGATATCAATGAGGATGTGGGCTTGATCCCTGGCCTCGCTCAGTGGGTTAAGGATCTGGCATTGCCATGAGCGGTGGTGCAGGTTGCAGACGCGACTTGGATCCTGCGTGGCTGTGGCTGTGGCAGTGGCATGGGCTGGCAGCTGCAGCCCCGATTAGTCCCCTAGCCTGGGAACTTCCATATGCTACAGGTGTGGCCCTTAGAAGCAAATAATAATAATAATAATAATAATAATAATTTTGTATAAGTGTGGCCCATTCGTTACAATCCAGGAACCTACATCCACACATTATCAAAAAAGTCCATAGTTTAGGTAGGAGGCCCGCTTTGTATTGCACATTCCATTGATCTTCACAAATTAATAATGGCTATATCCACCATTATCGTGTCACACAGTGTGGTTTCACTGCCCTAAAAAGCCTCTGTGCTCCACTTCGTCATCCTCCCCTCCCCCAGCCTCTGGCAATCATGGATCTTTTTACTGTCTCCATGGGTTTGTCTTTTCCAGAATGTGTTATAGTTGAGATTGTACAGCATGTAGCCTTTTCAGATGAGGCTTGATAGCTCATTTCTTTTTAGCTGCTGAATAATATGCCGTTTTATGGATACGCTGGTTTATTTATCCAATCAGCTATTGAAGAACATTTGATTGCCTCCAAGTTTGGGCAATTATGAATAAAGCTGATATAAACATCGTGGGCAGGTTTCTGTGTGGACATAACTTTTTAGCTCATCTGGGCAAGTACCAAAGAGTACAATTACCAGACTCTGTAGGAAGAGTAAGCTTCGTTTTGTGAGACTGCCAAACTGTTTTCCAAAGTGGCTGTACAACTTTGCATTCCCACCAGCAATGGCTAAGAGCTTCTGTTGGTTCACTTCCTTGTCAGCATTTAGTGCTGTCAATGTTCCGGATTTTAGCGATTGTAATAGGTGTGTAGCGGTATCTCATTGTCTTAATTTGCAGTCCCCTAATGAGAAATGATGTTGAACATCTTTTCATATTCTTATTTGCCATCTGTATATCATATTTGATGAGCTGCCTGATCTTTTGCCCATTTTTAATTGGGTTGTTCATTTTTCACTGTTGAGTTTTAAGAGTTGTTTCTATGTTTTTGGAAGGCAGTACTTCATCAGCTGTGTCTTGTGCAAATGCTCTCTACCCGTCTGTGTGGCTCATCTTCTTATTCTCTTGATGGTTCATGGAACTTCAGAAGGTAATTTTCTGGTCCCTAAAAAGGAAATAAAAGTGGAACACGAAAAGTTCTTATGTTACATTTAGTTGCAAAGTGCTAAGGGGAATCTGATGCTGAACAGATCAGTATCTGGAGACCTACTGGTTTACTCCTCTGTCTTTTCTCCATCCCTGTTTTTGTCTCCATCTCTTCCTGGGAGCTCTGGCTTCAAGTGTGGTGATTCCTGGTAAAGGCAGTGTATTTTTACTCAACATATTCAGATAAGCCCTCTTTATGTGTGTTCATGCAAAGGAATCTTGCCCCACCCTGCCTTTTATTAGAGAAAGAGTGACCACAAATACCCCTTTTTCTATAGCTGCCAACCTTCTTATCTATAACCAAGACTCAGACAAATCAGGCCTGAGTAAGATCAATTCTGTGGGGATAATGCAATTAAGAGGTAAGTTGAGAGAAATCTCTCCTTATCAGACAAATGGACAATTGCTAATGAAAACAACTGGGACTGTTTGGGGATGTGCTCTGTCCATGCTTTATAAACTAGACTCTCTGCTCTATGCAATAATCTCAGCATGTGGCTATTGTACGTGTCCGTATAGGCAAACACAGGAGCGCTTGCGTTGTCCCCCGACTCTGCGTGTTCTCTTTGTGGTTGCCATTCTCTAGGGGTCCCTTCACTACTAGTGTTCAAAGGGGGACTGTCACTCAGCCTGGCAGACTGAAAGTTCAGAAGATGAGCAACCATTCCCAGCCAGAAATGCACTGTATAAAACATGTTTGAAAATAAAGTTGTTAATGACAATTGTCATCAAAAACTTGCTCCTTCAAATGCATTTTTCATGGTTTCCAAGCCCAGAGGAGCTTGTCTTGTATTGAAATTTCATATGGTTGGCTGACAGTGTGACAGACATTCATGCATGTTTAAGTGTGTGCAAGCACATGGAAAGCATACCTGCATCTAATGGCCATCCATCAACTGCACCCACACCTACAACTGCACCATCAACTGTCCCCAGAGAGAGACAGGCCACACCCCCATGGGCTCTGCAGACAATGAGCAATGCCATCTCTGGGCCTGGGCCTTTGGTGGAACCCTTCCTTCTGAGAGGATTAAAAAAAAATACCCTAAGGATATAGCAAGCAAACAGAAAACCCTGAATGCTTTAGCAGGTAGTGAGTTCATTATGGACAAAGAGGGAAAAAATAACTCAAGCTACATGAGGGGCAAAGGCAATTCATGTGAGGTGACCCCACTGGCCCAGAGGCAGAGCCCTTCACTCCCATTGGCCCAGAGGCAGAGCCCTTCGCTCCCATTGGCCCAGCATCCTCACCCAAAGGTACATGCCCTTCTCTGCCTGAACTTTCCCCTCACACTGTTAAACTAATGGGGATTCTACCAATTAGTAATGCATTTAGGTTAATAAGCTTCCTCTTGGATAACTGAAGGGCTAAGAGTCACTCACACATTGATGTAAATTTGTTTAATTAGAGTTGTTTTTCATAAGCCCCTTTCCCAGTGGTAAACCAGAATCCTGTTCATGGAGGAGAGAAGAAAGGAAGGGCCATTTACCGAGAGCCTCGATGTGCCAGGCCTGGTCACTCTACAAACTTTATCTCATTAACCCTCATGGGAGTATTTTCAAAGTAGGAACAATTATTTCATTTGACTCTTGAGAAAGTGGAGGTATAGACAGGTTTAAATATTACTTATCTGATGCACCTGACAGGTGGAGGAGGTGGGATTTAAATCCAGGTCTGTGCTGGTCATGAGTGGGGGTGTTGATGAGGGAGGAGAGGAAGGCAGTGGCTTTGAAGGCGCTCAGGGTGGGCATCTTTGAGGCTGGGCTATGGATGTCCTTAGATTACGGGGTATCTAGAGGCCCGTGCAGAGTCAATGATAGACCCTTAAGTGATTTATTTATTCATTAAATCAATCAATATGTTTTAAATTAGATGGTACACAGGGTACTTTTAAAATCATTGGGGATGTGGAGATGAATACAGTAGGCTGGTGACAACCGTCATGGGGCTCAGGGTCTAACTAATAATGGGAGTCAGATGATAACCAAATGTACACATAATTTAAAAGATGATGTCAAATAATGATAAAGGCAGCAAAGAGTCAAAACAATAGCAACGCAATAGAGACCGAAGGAGGTGGGGTGAATCATGTCTTTATGTGTCTGAGGAGCCTTCTCTCATCTGACACCTGGAAGGTAGAGCATCTTTCTGGGTAAAGATCTACCTGAGGAGCCTTCTGGATACAAGGATAAGAAAGTGCACTGATGGCTTTAGGCAGGTGGGACCTCCTGGGCTAATGTGATGGGAGCACAGTGAGTAGGGGACTTGAGAAGGAGGAAACATAGAAGCATGGGTTTTTTTTGTAATTTTTTCCCTAATTGAAGCTAAGAGCCATTGGGAGATGTTTTGAAGGCAGGTGCTCTCTCATTTTCAGATGAGAAAGGTGGCAGCTGCATAGAGAATGTAAGAATGGAGGTGTGTGGGAGTGGTGAGACTGGCTGTCTCATGATATTGTCCAAGGGAGACCTGAGTGTGGCTTGACCCAGGAAAGGCCCAGACGGGAGGGAGAGAGAGGGACTCAGAGTGGACAGAGGCATCTAGTGGACTGGATGTAAAAAAAAGAATAAAAAAAGAAATCAAGGGTTTTTATCTGAAACAGCTATATGAATAGTAGTTGTGTTTAGTGAGAAAGTGAAAGCCAGAGAAAGAGGTCTGGTTGTTCTTAGAGGGGGTCAGGTGATCATTCAGAAAGCAAGGTTTTAGATACATCTGGTACACAAGGTACTACACAGGTACAACTGAGGAGTCCTATTAGACGTCTAACGGGGAGGTCCAGGAAGTGATGAGAGTAGAGGCTGAGATTTAAGTCAAGGGTCTCCTGTGCACCAGAGGTCTGCTAATAGTACTGATGAGATCAAAGAGGGAAGGATACAGGAAGGGAGGAGCTTCAAGGCTTGATCCTAAGATCCTCCAACAATTTGTGTCCAATGTAAGGATGCAGAGTAGGAGCCCTGAGTGAGGAAGACCCACGTGTCCCAGGAAATACAGGGTGTTTTTAAAACACTGGCCATCTGTGTAGAGTGCTGCTAGCCCATCGTGGACTTGGTTCAACAATGTGGACGCCATCAGAGACCTTAAGGAGCAATTTCCATGAGTGGTAAAGGTAGAAGCTTGATGGAATATGTTTAGGAGAAAGTGGATTGAGAGTAAGTGGAGAGGAAGAGTGCATCATTTTCCTTTGTGAAGTTTTGCTGTGATAGCACAAAGAAATGAAGTGGTAACTGAGAGAGCTGAGAGGTAAAGGGAAAGCCTCTATTGGAAGGCACCATGCTTAACAAGTGGAGGGGAGGGAGTCAGGTTCTCAGAGTTTCACGAATATGCTGAAGGGAGGAAAAGGTTGGTCCCTGTGCAGGCAAGTGCTTCTATGTCCTCAGTAGCTTCTGAAATTCAGGGTCACTGGGAGGGTAGGGATGACAGGGTATATGGAGGTGTGAAGGTTTGAGGAGCCTGAGGTGGGAGGGGAAATGGTATGGAAACCCAGGTGAGCAAATGAGCAAGCACCTTGAGAAATGCAGTAGGATGACCAGGCAGAGGCAGGTGCCCATCAAGTCCTAAAAATAAGACATGGCGTTCTCTCAAGATCACTGGAAGGCACATCATTTATGAATAAACAGATTCAGAGATTAAAAACCAACAACTTGGAGTTCCCGTCGTGGCACAGTGGTTAACGAATCCAACTAGGAACCATGAGGTTGTGGGTTCGATCCTTGGCCTTGCTCAGTGGGTTAAGGATCCGGCATTGCTGTGGCTCTGGTGTAGGCTGGTGGCTACAGCTCTGATTCGACCCCTAGTCTGGGAACCTCCATATGCTGAGGGAGCAGCCCAAGAAAAGACAAAAAACAAACAAACAAGCAAACAAACGAACAAAACAAAATAAAATAAACCAGGAGTTCCCTTCGTGGCGCAGTGGTTAACGAATCTGACTAGGAACCATGAGGTTGCAGGTTCAATCCCTGCCCTTGCTCAGTGGGTTAATGATCCGGTGTTGCTGTGAGCTGTGGTGTAGGTTGCAGACGCGGCTCGGATCCTGCATTGCTGTGGCTCTGGCATAGGCTGGCAGCTACAGCTCCAATTCGACCCCTAGCCTGGGAACCTCTATATGCCACGGGAGCGGCCCAAGAAATGGCAAAAAGACAAAAAAAAAAAAACCCAACAACTTACATACATTGTGGTACAATTATAGTGAGTATTTATTAAGTGCATTTGGCATTCATCATTCATCTAATCCTTCCACATTCGTGAGAGGGATACTCTTCCAGTTTTCATTACAAATGAGGTCACCGGAGCACTGACTTGAGCTACACATGGTCCCTGGGCTGGGAATATGGACAGGCAGGGTAGAAATGGTGATCTGTGGCAATGGCAGAGGTGCACCCTGTACCTCTGTGCTGCCTCCTTGGAGCACAGTTGGGCTGTTGATGGGTGAGGTCCACACATGGGTGGGAACACACACATGTAGTACGTTTATGTTATTAAGAATCTCAGCTGCATACCACAAAGGAGCATTGGGGAAAGAGAAAGATTTGGTTTGGTTCTTGTATGTTACACTCTTCCAGCAGTGATCTGGGACCAGGGGTCACCAGGAAATAGGAGGAGGCTTTTGCACAGGGCAGCATGCACGGCTACACACCTGCAGACTTGTCATATGTCTCACATGAAAAGCCTTTCTCTCATATTTCTCCCTGTAATCCACACGCCGCTTCTGACAGTGCTGATTTCTCAGGGGACTATTCCAGATCTGCTTGGGTCTCAAGAGCAACCCCTTACAGCCTTCGAAAGGAGCTGTCCAAGGTACTCACGAAAGGGAGGAAGAAATATGAAACAGCTTCATCTAGAGGGGAAGTTTAGGTGTACCCATGACTCCAGCAGATGGCAGGGGTGATGGTGGGGTGATCTTTGAGATGCTGGAGGGCTGAGGGTCCTCAGGGTTGTGCAGCTGTGAAGAGGCTTCCCCAACCTCCCACGTGCTCCCCACCAACTGCGCAGTGGTAGTGCCATTGCAATCCCAGGGAGCTGCACAAAATACTATCCTGGGGTCTGTAATTCGGCCCTAAGCCAGGCTTATTGTCCTAAGGATGGAAAGTAAGCAAGAAAAAGTGAAGAGATAAGTCTTCATTTGTTTACTCTGCGTTTTAGTAATTGGCTGATTAAGTTCCATTTTTATTTGGTTTCACTGACAATCAGATAGAGAGCTGTAATATCTACTCACACCTTGTAATTACAATTAATTTCTTCCCCTTGCTCTGCACAGTCAGGACGAAGTTGGCAGAGAAGCCATGGGAGGTTGAATCAGACTAAAGTCAGATGCATATGCATGAGGCCGGACCAGCCAGGCTCTGAAGAGATGCACGGGGAGGGGTGGGGAGCTGAGGAGAGGAAGAAGACTGAGAGATTGTAAGATGGAAAGAGGGGGAAATACCTTGAATTGGAGACAAAGGCAAATGGAGGAAAATGTTGAAGTCAGCACAACAGCCTTGCTAGCTTAATTACCATAATGATGTAAAATAGCCCAATCAGCAATCTGGGGCTAATCTTTCATGTATTACAGGTCTCTTCTTCGTGGAGCTTCACAGCTTAAATGCATTTTTAATGAAGATATTCAAGGCAAGCAGATAATTTCCCTGTCTTTACAGGAGGGAATCAGAGCACGGTAAATCTGCTGTTCCTCTTGCCTGTAGCTGTCCAAAGTCCTTGCTGTCTGGCGCATGGGAGCCCATGCCTTCCAGAACAGATTGTGCTCCCCTCCCGCCCCTCCTTACAGAGGTGGCTGGGGAGGGCACAGACAGGACCGACATCCGGGTGGAGCTGTGGCTGCTCCCAAGGGGCCTCTGCTCTGTCTTGCCTAGTGCTGAGGGATGTTTGCCTCTCTTCACTGGGGGTGAAAAGGAAGTGACTCCAGGGACCCTGTCAACCCCTGTGCTAGGCTAATGGTCCAGATACCAGTAGAAATCATTGGAACGTGAGGTTGGGCTGAAAAATACACCTGAAGCACTTACCTGTGACCTGATACCTTTGCATGTCAGCATAGGCAAAAGAACAGTACAAACCAGCAACTCTGACTGCCCTTCTGGCCAGGATGCTAGGTCCTCCCAGCATCCAGGGTGTCATGGCTTATGTTATGATAAGTTTAAGTGACCTGCAGTTTGACCGATTTGAGAACTGTAGGCTTTTGTTCAACATTTATTGCTGTTTGGTCTAGAAGCCTGAAAACTCTGGACTGAACAGGTATGCTCAGTGTCTGTAACAGAACTCCCTCAGAAGGACAAAGGATGAAATGAGGGGAAATAACCCACCAGCTACAGATTATGAATGTCCTGGTAAGATAAGGTCTAAAGATGAACTCTTTATAATTTGGGGAAAGCTTTAATTGGCCTATTGCTAGCCTTTCTTCCTGTCACCACAGTCTGAGATATAACTTCTACTGTTTAGATGTGTATAGTGAGTTCAGCCGAGTTTCTGGAACCCTGTCCCCACCCATTCCAGCCCCTACCACATCCTATTGAACCTCCTGGCTTCAATAGGATGTGGCGGCACTCATCCCAGGGAATTGGTGTAGGGCAAAGGAAGGTGTAGCACTGGACAACATGTTCTCGAAATTGGATCCTTCCTATCTCTGTCTATCTCTCTATCTATCTCTATCGCTCTATCCATCCATCCATCCACCCCTCCATCTATCATCTATTATTTATCAATTGTCCATCTATCCACTTATCATCTATCCATCTATCTATCTACCTATCTATCCATCAATAATTATCCATCTATTATCTATCATCTATCAATTATCTGTATATCTATGTATCCATCGTCTATCTATCCATCTATTATCTGTCTATCCATCCATCATCTAGCTATCCATCTAATATCTATCTATCTATCTATCTATCTATCTATCTATCTATCTATCTATCTATCTATCTATCATTTTTTTAAGTCTTTTGTTTCCCTGAAGTAAGAGTTTGAATGCCTGTCTATGTGTCTGTAAGATACCGGATGACCTAATTAGATTCAACCTCGACTATCCATAACTGGGATAAGAAACCCTTTGCTTCTCTTCTTACTTTTGTGGTTCACAGGATGATGGCAAGGTAGGCGGTGAGAACTTACAGTGAAAGGGCTATCAGAACTCGCATGTTAAAGTAGGATCCTCACTATCTAGGGGTTAATGGCCCTGCCTATTATTGGCTCCTGAGAATTCAGTGCAACAGGAAGGAAATTCATACTCCACACTTCCTTTTCTTTATATCTTCCTCTGTTTGATTTGTCTATTTATTTAAATTTTAATGCATGCAGCACATGTGTAAGACCCTCTAACATTGCCAGGGGTGGGTGTGGAGACAGGTGTATCACTGGAATGGGAGGAGGACTATAAGCATTCATAGCAAACCCCACACTCTGAAGGTCGTGGGTTAACAAACAGCATTAGAAGAGGTCTGATCCCATTCTTCCTCTAGGTCATTATGAACAGCATAGCAGGCTCAGTGACGAACATGCTCTGTTATGTCTGTTCCTTTGTTGGACATTTGGAAATTAAAATATGTTTAAAATAACTTATTGATGATGTCCCTTATTATACATCTTGAGGAAAGTATATATAATTAAAAGAAGAAAAGTAAAAGCCGATCCCAGAACTTGAATTAGCCGCTAGTATCTTAAGTACATACATAGTGTCTTCATAACAAAAATGGAGACTATCATATATGACTGTTTGTAACCTGCTTTTTCACTTTATAGAACATATATCTTTGGGGGCTATTTAAATATTCTTCCACCACATAATTTGCAATGCTGTACTATATTTCGTTTAATTAATTGCTGGGTATTTTTTTAACAATAGTTTTGTGACTAACATCAAATCACATTCCTCATACCCAGAATCCCACTCAACACATAAATAGCTGAAAAGTACATTTGTAATGAAAATTTTAGAATTTTTTCAAATACGTATTTTAAGGTGTTTTTTTTTTTGTCTTTTGTCTTTTTACGGCCGCACCTGCAACCTATGGAGGTCCCCAGGCTAGGGGTCTAATCAGAGCTGTAGCTGCTGGCCTACACCAGAGCCACAGCAAGCACCAGACCAGAGCCACGTTTGCGACCTATACCAGAGCTCACAGCAATACCAGATCCTTGACTCACTGAGTGAAGCCAGAGATTGAATCCATGTCCTCATGGATATTAGTCAGGGTCATTACCGCTGAACCACAACGGGAACTCCCATTCAGGCCAGAGTTTCTACATCATCTGTTATTGGTTGGGTCCTGGACCCTCTTCTCCTTGTTCTCAGCATGGCCCCAAACTGCTGTAGGGGCTCCAATAATCATGAAATATCTATTCTCAAGTTAATGCTTTCTTAGTACAAAATATCGCTTTCTACCTCCTTTTCTATCAGATGCTGCTGTAGAATGAGTTCCACACTTGGACTCCTAGGTTATTGTCACTATTTCACCTTGTCTTGGTGATACTTAACTTATTTTAGTTTAACTCTTTACACTAAAATTTTAAGTTCACTTTGTGTTTTATAAACACTCCCCACATGGGTATATAGACTTCTATAGCCTGATAATTATGAGGCACTTCCTTCATTACCCCCCCCCTTTTTTTTGGTCAGATTGCACTTATTGTCTTCTAAAAGTATAGTTTTATCTAGTTTCCCCCCACCTTTGCCCCTGAAATTTAAATTCAAAGCCCTCCTGGTAAAGCTGAGCTGTCTCCTGCCAAATTTGTTACTCTCTTTCAGAGAATTATGAGAGTTCTCCCTTTGTCATGGGATCCCCTCCGTGAGAGCAGAGGCATCTTTCCAGAAAAAGCAAACCTTATTTTCCTTTAGTATCATCTATCTATCCAGCTGTCTGTTCTACAAATCCTGTTTTCTTTTCCAAAAACAAAAAAGAAGAGATGAAAACACCACCTGTGGCCCCAAGTCCTTGAGTTTCCTACTTAGGGCTAAAGGGTCCATAGAGAGGCAAAGCAGATGTCTGTGGAATTCTCCATTAATGACATTATATATACTGGTCTCTACCAGCTTGGTGGATTTGAGTTTTAAATAAGCAGTGTCTAAAACTGTGAGTCATCTTCAAAAGCAAAGCAATAGCCCCCACCCCCACCCCTGTCATCTGAAACTCCCATTGTTTGATGACATGATATTTTTTCTTTAAGATTGACTATGAAGGCCTCAGCCATCACATCAAGCCACAGATCAATCACAGCCACCACACAGAGAAAATTACCATTTGGCAACATCCATCATCTTTACAGGTGCTGCCCACATCTGATACCACCTGAGCCAGCATCTGATGTGGCTGCTTTTTCCCTTCTTCAGTGCAAGTCAGCTAGAGGGTCTTACTCACTTTATGGGGACAGGACAGGATCATAGTAATATTTTAGTGAGGGGAACTTTTCTTTCCAATCCTAGAGAATCCCAATGTCAGCTCCCTACTCACCTATGATTTTTGTGACATCAATAAAGAACTGAAACTCTCCTAGCTTATTTGTTGACTCACTACATCAATCTCCCCCCACCCCTCCCCTACCCCATCCCACAGTTTTTATAGCTGTGGAGAGGGGAGGTTACTATCTATAGCTTGGGATGAAGGAAAATGCTAGCTGCATATTTGTGTTCTAGTTGGTCCTAGAGATGCTATAATGCAGTCTCACCCTGGACCAGCAACTCCCCAAGGTTCTTGAACTCACTTTGTGACTCTTTGTTTTCTTCATCTTCAGCCTCGCTCCCTGAACACCTGAGTAACAGGTAATCTGTTCCTGCTGTAAACAAAGAGTCTTATTTGCACTTAGAGGTAAATGCACTATCTTTTGTCTGAAAGTGCAATCATGAGAACTGAATGAGAAATAAATAGAATGCACAGTGACTAAATACATATGATTGTGGAAAAGTTTGAACAGATAGGAAAATCATTTGTGAGGTTCCTGAGAAAAGTCAGCAAGCTTTCTGGGCAAAATCCAGTCCACTCCCTGCTTTTGATTTACCGCTGAGTTAAGAATGGTTTTTCACATTTGTAAATGACTGAAAACAAAACAAAAGAAGAATACTTCATAATATATGAAAGCATATGAAATTCATATTTTAGTGCCTGTAAATAAAGTTTGATTGGTACGTGCTTATTCATTTTTCATTTGTCTACAGATGCTTTTAAAGAGCAGAACTGAGTATTTGCAACACAGACTGTATGGTCCTCAAAGCCCAAAGACTCAGTCTATGGCCTTTTCCGTAGACAGATTGCCAAGCCCTGCTCTAGAGCAGGGCTGACCTAGGAGAGTCTGCTTGCCTACAGTCATGTTAAATCACAATACTGTGCAGACTGAATCTGTACCACCCTGCGTGATTCCTCATGATGCTTGGGAGCCCTCTGGATCCTTAGTCCATTCCCTTCCTCATTTGACAGGAGAGCACTCCCAAGCCTTTCATCCCCCTCCAGATTCCTTGCAACCACACTACCCTGCATACGCTCACCAGCTGACCTCAGTGTCTATTTCTCATAGAGGAAACATAGGCCATCAATTGTGAACTCACTCAAGTTCCTTCCTTTCTTTTCTTTGCATCTAGTGCTCTCCTTTTTCATAGCTCTTCAATTAGCATTTAAGTCATATGCCTTTACCTACATCTATATCCTTCTCCTATAGGATTTTATTTCATCAAATATCCTTTTCCTCTTCAGGATATCCACCCCCTGCTAGGTCACAACATATAAATAGATAAATTTTATTGTCAACCCCACATCTTCCTTTAACCATCATCTTCTATGTTTTTTGCCCTACAACTCACCTATTGGAGAGATTACTCCGTAGTCACGGTTCTTAACCATCCTCTTTTACTTCTCAACCCATGGAAATCATAAAGAGGCATGAAGTATTTGGGGGTGGGGAACCTAAGGTGAGGGGAGGAGTCAGGTCTAAAGGGGTCTTCCATTTCATTGCTAAGGACTTTTGAACTCAATCCTAAGAGCGAAGGCAGTCCTTGGAACATTTCAACCTTTATCTCTTATCTGTATTTTTTTTCTGATGGATTATATGTTTGTGTAGCCCCCTCATATATCCTCACATACTTTGTAAGAAAGCCCCTTCATCTGAATTATAATAGAGGATCCTGCAAATACTCAGAGGACTGATAGGTCAAGATGATGAACCTTGTATCCTCCTAGAATGACTTGAAAATCCTGGTGGGTCATCACCAGAAAACACATAATCTGATAGATGTTTTAGAAAATATGGCTCACGAAAGAATGAGGAATGGCTTTAATTTGGTAGCCCTCGAAGCAAAGAGATAAGTGAGGAAACCATGAATATAGGCCAGGTGGGCAATAATGATAGCTTGGGCCAGGGGTTCAGCTTATGGCAGAGGGTTTTATGAGAGTCACTAAAATCAGGTAAGAAATGAAACTGAGCACTTTGGGGAAAGATGCTTTTTAAGTTCTCCATAAAAGCGTCACCATGATTAAGTATAACCTTTTTACTTCCAAAGGTGTCACGTTTCATTTAGTTCAGAACATATGTGAGTAACTCTGTACTCTTGGAGGTAGTATCCTGAGGCCCTTTCTCAGCACACCAGTAAGAATTCTAGCCTCTGATGGAGCTGTTGCCACAAGGATACTCCATTCCACTGTGTCGGAAGTCTGAAGTCCTAATTTTTCCATAGTGCCCCATAAGACGTTCCCATTACAATAAACGCCATTAGGGCAGGCAACAGATCCAGCACATCATTCTCAGTGCCTAGTACACATCACTCTCTGTGCCTGGTACACATCACTCTAGTGCCAATTACACATCACTGTCTGTGCTTGGTATCTCTCTGTGCCTAGTACACAGCACCCTCAGTGCCTAGTACACAACACTCTCTGTTCCTAGTACTTATCACTTTCAGTGCCTAATACTCATCACTCTAGTGCCTATTACACATCACTGTCTGTGCTTGGTATCACTCTGTGCCTAGCACGCAACACTCTCAGTGCCTAGTACACATCACTCTGGTGCCTAGTACACAGCACTCTCAATGTCTAGTACACAACACTCTCAGTGCCTATTACACATCACTCTCTGTTCCTAGTACTTATCACTTTCAGTGCCTAGTACTCATCACTCTCAGTGCCTAGTACACATCACTCTGTGTGCCTAGTACACATCCCTGCAGTGCCTGGTACACATCACTCTCTGCCTAGCATCACTTAGTTCATAATATACATTCAAACATATTTTGAATCATTGAATGAATGAGGAAACTGTAAATTTGGAAATAACTGCTGTCACTTATGTAGCATGTATTCATTATCTATGAAACACATGCTTTGCAGTCAGAACTCTTCTAGACACTGGGGTTTAAGTGTGACAAATACAAACTTGCTGTTTATCACGGGTTTGAAGTCTCATTTGTAGAGGAGACTACAGAGGCGTCAAAGTCAATGTCGTGGAGACATTCTTTGAAAGGGTGTTGCTGGCTCTCATAAAACAAGCACCAACTTCAGAGATGGGAGGGAATACTGGCTTCTAAAATGAGATTGTGTTATATATTTGTCCTGAGACTGAGGACAAATAAGAATTAGCCTAGGGAAAGTGGAATGGGTAGAACAATAAAGAGAGGAAGCCATAGAGGTGACAGAGAAAAGGAGGGGGCCAGTTAGCAAATGTAAGTGGTTCAGTGTTGCTGGAAGGGGTCAATGGTGAGAAATGACGCTGGAGAAAGAAACAGATCATGGAGGGTTTCTGTACTGAGGTGTTTGGACTTGACCCTGAGGACCCATAGTAGTGAAGCTTTAAAGAGGTTCCCTCCAATTTAGATGGGATTCTGATAAGAGTGAGATTTAAGATAAAGCTAAAGACTAGAAGAGAGAACTTCTATTGCAGACTTGTGCTATCGTATTCATGATGTGGGCTTCTGATGATGGTGGGTGGGCTTTTACTGTGTAATATACAATAAAATGATTAGGGCAGGTGGTTAGTGTCTATCAATATACTGGTAATTCTGTATAATTAAAGAAGGTTTTATAGGTTCACCTGGTCAATCAATCAAGTCTCTTAGTACTCTTTCTATGGGAAAATATGTTCAGAGTTCTAATGACCACTCTAAGAATGGATTTCAGAAATGGTAGTGTGTAATTGTAATTCAGAATTCAGGCATTATTTCTAGGTGTGTTATAGGCTTAAAAATAAATATACAGATATGCATGATCTTTGTGCTATACAAAGTCAAAACTAATATTTCCTTAAGACATCCACAAAATGTAAAGTTACCCTTTGAAACATGTATCAAATTCACAGAAATTAAATCCAAAAGCAATGAAATTATTATAAAGAGAGCCGATGTGAGTCAAAAGTGAATTTTTTTATTGATTTTCATAAAAGTTTTGTATTAACTTGAGAGTTTATATCTTATATAGAACAGCTTAGTATTTTCTTGGAGGTCTTATTTACTTAGTCACAGATGGGCAACTTCTAATTATAGATCTTCCTTGAAGATCGAATCTATCTTGCTTTCAACAATTTTTTTCTTTTTTGGCAGTACCCGCGGCACTTGGAAGTTCCCAGGCCAAGGATCGAACCCATGCCACAGTTGCGACAACACCTGAGCTGCACCACAAGGGAACTCCTCAACAAATAATTTTTGAGCACATACTAGGTGCAAGTCAGTGTGCTAGGGAAACAGAAAAATACTAGTGAAAATGGACTACTGCCAAGGAAAATAGTGAGGGAGATATACTCAAAAAGATAACTGTTAATATAGTCTTTGTAATAGCAGAGTAGGAAGTGAATCAGGGATGAGAGACTCAAGATCATTGTAGTTCTTAGGAGTAAGCAATTCCATTTGGCTGGAAATGGAGTATTAGTTGACTTCTAAATCTTGGGTTTACTTTTAATGGTCAGAGGAAAGAAGGGAGAAAACCATGTGATTTTTCTCCTTCGTCATGCTGTTGAAGTGATACTCAACAAATCCAATAGCCCACTGCCTGCTCTCTCTAATACTCCTTCCTCAGCTTTTAGTTCATATCCATTTTGTAGAATTTGGCTTCAAAACATCCTCCCTCCCTTGTTTCTGTGATGTGCATTTTCTGAGTGCCAATAGAATACTCTGTTTTGCGTGGGGTTTTCTTCCCCCAGTACAGTGGGTCAGGACCAGTTAGTGCTGTAGATTGTATCATGGCTTATTCCACCTTTTTTTGGCTCCTCAAGGTCCTCTCTCAGACACAGGTAATGAAAGGAAGGAAACTTGCAGTGTACAACAGCCAGTGCAAGGACTGTCCTGCTAAGCTGCTGGAAGATGGGACATCCATGGTCCTCCATCCTGGCTGCTCAGGGGAACAGCAAAGTTTCAAATATGCTTCTTCCCAATCCCTTCCACTCATTACAGTGCTGAGTCCATAAGGCTGAGTTACAAGGGCCACCAGTGAACGTGCTGCACAGCTAGCAGTGAAAAATTTTAGGGTAAAGTTGGGGGATTCATTCTAATACAGGTAATTTTTGCTGCAAACCGCTATATCTAAGTTGGAGAAATGAACTGAAACAAAGGAATGGCATCCTCTCTGCCCAGATAATATGAGCATCAGCAGTTAATTGTTCTGTGATTCCATTCCTTTGGTCCTATGACAAGGTTGATGCTTTAGTCCATCTGCTTGTTCATAGGGTGTTCTGCTCTTTAAATACATGGGTAGTTGTCATTATGCTTGTAAAATAGGATATGATTGTGCTGCCATCTCTGCATTTGAACCCTTAGTGGGCACTGACCTTTCCAGTTTCTCAGTCATTAAAGCTCTTATTAATTTCCTGTAGGGATGAGGGCTCTCTGAGGCAGTGGAGCGGGGGTGTTTGTTAACATGTGGGGCTCTAATTAGCTGGCAATGGATTTGTTTCTGTCCTCATCCTGATACCTAACAAAGCTATAAACATAGGTGTGTAAGAACAAACGTAAAACTATAACTGAAGGAAAGAGGCATTGACATGTCCAAGGCAGATCTTTAAACCAAAACAACCATTCTGTTTTTTTCCCTCATACTTTCCAGGGGCCTCATCAGGCTCTTCCAGCAAACTGCCCTGTACGGGATGACACTGTGGGAAACCCCCCCACCCCCGGCAGGTGTGGAAGGGTGCTAGATCGCCCCTGGAAATCTTGATGGATTGGGTTATATTATGAGGTCCATTCCATACCTGCAGTTCTGTGAATAGCAAGTCTAGGGAAAGGTAGATAGGCCTGAAGTTCCCAGGTATTGGGGAAAAAAAAAAAAAAAAAGGAAGAAAATGTAATAATTGTCTTTGTGTCTCGGTAGGATTTTAAGAGAGAGAATAATGACCACATTCTCTGTTCCCCAAACTAGAAGAGGAAATGAGTTTAGATTGCAGCTGGGAGTAGTTTGATTGCCTAATTAATATTTGGGGGCTCTTTACAAGATACTAAACTTTGTTCAAAGAGTTGGTAGGGTAGTTAGCGCACAGCTCTTGGGGGTACCTAAAGCTGCCAGATGTTGCTGTGGAATCCCTCCGTGCTGATGCCAGACCAGTCAGTTGAGGTTCCAGGAAGTACTCTGAAGATTTTTTTTTTTTTGGTCTTTTTGCCTTTTTCAGGGCCGCTCTCGCAGTATAAGGAGATTCCCAGGCTAGGGGTCCCGCCGGAGCTGTAGCCACTGGCCTACGCCAGAGCCACAGCAATGCGTGATCCGAGCCGCGTCTGCAACCTACACCACAGCTCTCTGCAACGCCAGATCGTTAACCCACTGAGCAAGGCCAGGGTTTGAACCTGCCACCTCATGGTTCCTAGTCGGATTCGTTAACCACTGCACCACGACGGGAACTCTGTAATCTGAAGATTTTTAACTGCAGGACTGAATTCCCAAGTAGGTGACATGGTTCCCTCCCCACTTAAGGTCTTTAAAAGCAAGAAAGAAATCTGTCCAGCTGAGGTTACGGAGCTGGCTCACCGAGAGGGAAAACGGGCTCTATCAAGAGTCAGCCCCCAGGATAGGTGACCCTCCACCGCCAGGTTCTATGCATTTGAGGTACCAAGAGCAGACATTCTGAAAGTGCAGCCACCAAATACTACATTTAACATGGCTCTCTGGTGTCTTCTTCAGACCTGAGTCCAGACATACTGGTGGTCAAAAATCCCCTTTGCTAGAGTCCTTCCTTTCTTCCCACACCTGGTTCCACCTAGGCAAGCTTTCTTGGGAATGGGAATTCCAAATACCTAACAGAAAGGGTTCCCAGGGCAGAACTTACTTGATGTCTGACCTGCCATTGTCCTTCCATGATTTCTTGGTTTCTCCATGATTTCATGATATCTTGCGTGCTGGTTAACACAGCCGAAGGAACTCAGCACTTTAAGACCTGGCTTCTTGGCCAGCCCCATTCAGAATCAGTGTACATTAGGTGGGGATGAATATGCACCATTCAGTGATCATTTTCATAGAACTTAACTATAAATCATAAATAGTTGCCCAAAGATGGCATTTTCTTTAATTAAGGTTTTTATTTTTTTTTTTAAGATGACATTTGGAATGAATGGGCTCTCAGTGTATTAACCCTAGGGAACATTTAGAAACATAATATTAAAACGTTGCTAAGATTTACAATCTATAGCAAGGAAAATTTTTAAAATAAGCTTCATAAGTTCACATGAACTTAAATTGAATAGTCCTGGTAAAGCATTTAGTGCAGTGCAGAACACACTGTATATGTACATGTTAGTTATTGCAGGTAGCTGCTTTGTCCAAATGGGGTTCCTGAGTCAGCCCTGGGACATGGGATTGCAGTAGCGGGGCTAGCGCTTGTAACCCAGTGCTGTCACAGGTATGCTTATAACCCAGTGCTGTCACAGGTATGCTCACTGCTTCCTGCCCTCCTCCTGCCTATTTGGATATTTACTACCTATGAATATGACAGATGAGTCTTTAGTATTTGTGTTGCTTCTTAGCTTCAGTGAATAGTTAGAAAAGAAAATGGTTAACATTATTGACTAAAATCATGTTAGCATTCATTTTTGCTTTTTCCGTTTTTCCTTTTAAATCCCAAGAGTGAGTGCCATTTCCTCTTTAAGCTCTCTGGACAGCTTCTTCTTCTGTGGTCTTCCCAAGGCTGCCAGTTGGTGGCGCTGGTGAAGCAAAACTTTTCTCCTTTTGGAAGAACAAGACGTTGGCATCTGAATTATATCCATCACAGAAAGCGTGCACTTTGGACTGCTCAGTGCCCTGATTTGGGCAGAGGCCCTGGTATCACTAAAAGACCTTCTCAAGGCAGGATAGAAAGTGTATTAATAGGATAATCAATGATGTGTTTGTGTCGGGAGAGTTGCTCTCAGCTCTGTGTTCCCATGTGCTTGGCCAAGAGAAATTCTTTGCATCCTGAATAGCTTCAAATCAGTTTCAATAAATTATTCAGCAGCAAGTATGTTGAAATATAAAATAAAGGAAATGTGGCACTCACCTGATTTTTACTAGTGAAGTGGGTACTTCATGGCTTGGGTTTTGCCCAAATAGGGAAGATATGAGCACAAACTTATCATCAAAATTCTTGGGGAAAAAAAAAATGCGGTGACCTTGAAGGTCCAGCCTCCAGCCTTCACCACATGCGTCATGATCCCATCACCGTTCTGGGTCACCTCCCCATATGTGTTTATTTTTGAATGTGTGGATCTTTTTAAATGTCTTTCTTTGTCCTGCTGAACCATAGCTGATGTCCAGATGGCCCACATCCCCATGGGGCCATTATAGCACCTCATCTTGCTCTGGTCAGGGCACTTATCTCATCTTGTGAATGTTTCTGCAGATGTCTGTCTACCTTCTCTGAGTTGTGAACCTCCTGAGGTAGAGAGCTAGCTGTATGAGGCTAGGGACTGGGTTGAAGTTCCAATTCAGGTTTGGAATTTATTCAGACTTATGGCCAAGAATATGGTCTATCTTGGTGAGTATGTCTACTTGAAAAGAATGCATGTTCTGCTGCTGTTGGGTGTAATGTTTGTCGGCATCAATTAGATCAAGTTGCTTGTCATTCAGATAGTCCATTTCCTCCCTCATTTTTGCCGACTCTTTCCTAGTGACTACCTGGTGAATGAATTAAAATATTCAGTTTTAGTTGTGAGTTTGTCTGTTTCTCCCTTTCAGTTTTGTCCGTTTTTGCTCTCTATATTCACTTAAATATTCTGGTAATGGATGAATTCATATTTACAGCTGAGGTGCCCTCCAGGTAAATTGCTCTTTTTGTCACATGTCTCATTATTTCTTGTAACATACTTTTTCTTGATGTCTATGTGTATGGTAGTGATAGAGCCACATCACAGCTTTCTTATGCTTCCTGTCCTGCATGGCATAGCTTCTTCATCCTCTTACTTTCAAATTGTCTATAAGTTTATCCTTAAAATGCTTTTTTATAGATAGCTTATAATTGACTTTTGCTTTTCTATTCATTCTTATAATCTCTGCCTTATAGAGATTTTTTTAAAGTCATTTATGTTTCCTGTAATTGTTGTTTGGGTTCATCTGAAATCTACCATATGGCTACTTGGTTTTCATTTGTGCTTTTGGTTTTGTTTTCTCTTTTTTCCTTCCTAGGCTTCTTTTATGCTAATTCAGTACTTTTAGTTTTATTTATTTATTTATTTATTTTGCATTTTCAGCCATACCTACAGCACATGGCAGTTTCTGGGCCTGGAATTGAATCCGAGCCACAGCTGCAACCTACCCTGCAGCTGCAGCAATGCGGGATTCTTAACCCACTGTGCCACAGCAGGAACTCCAATTCAGTTCTTTTACAGTTTCAGTTTATTTCTTCTATGAACTTCTTAGCTATAACTCTTCTTATTAGTTATTATTGTTATTAATTTTATTATTTATACTTCTTTGTTTTATTATCATTTATTATTAATAGTTTGCTGTAAACATTCATTTTATGTTTGCTTACTCTTTTACCCTTTCCAGTGCTCATTTCTACCTGGAGATCTGAATTTCCATCTGAGTTTCCATCTGGTGTCATTTTCCTTTGAGTTGAAAAATACTTTCTAACATTTATTGTTGTGCCACTCTGCTGGCAACAGATATTTTAATTTTCACTTGTACGAAATGTCTTATTTCACTCTAGTCTGTGGTTGGTTCACTAGATGTTGAATTCTGGGCTGACTTTTCCTTTTAGCAATTTAGAGAGATTGTTCCCTTGTCTTCCAGACACTTTTTCTGATGCCAAAGCATTTTTATCATTCTTGCCTGTTTTCAGTGTTCTATTTATTTATTTATTTGGTTTTCAGCAGTTTGAATACGATCTGCCTAGTCCAGTTGTTTTTATAGTTGTCCTTTTTGATAACTGCTTTACTTCTTGAATCTGTAGATTGGTAGCAATTTTAAAATAAAATTTGAGAAGTTCTCAGCCATTATATTTTCAAACATTTGCCCACTATCACTCTTTTATTTGGGGGGAACAAAAATTACATGTAAATTGGCCTATATTATAGAGTTGTCTCTCTGTCACAGGAGTGCTATTTACTTTTATTAATATATATATTTTTAAATTTTCTGTTCTTAAAATTGGGTAGTTTATATTTAGCAGACCTGCAGTTTGCTAACTTTTGCTTACTATCTTGAATCTGGTATTCGGTTCATCCAGTGAGTTTTTCTTTTTGGTGGTATACTTTTTAGTTCTAGAATTTCCATTTAGTTCTCTTTTTAAAAATAGTTTGCATTTGTACATTAAGATTCTCTATCTGCTTACTCATTTAGACCATGTTTTCTTATAATTTTGAGAGCACATTGTTTAATTCTTTGGATATATTTATAATAGCTATTTTAAATGTGGCTGATGAGCCCAACATCTGTACACTTTTGGTTCAGTTTCTGTTGGTGTTTTTATTCTTAAGTAAGTATAGTTCACCTTTTTTTTTTGCTTTTTTATGGCTATTGATTTTTGATTTAACATTGGAATAATGAGCAATACATTATAGAGTTTCTAGGTTCTGTAATCTTACTCTGAAGACTATGAATTCTTGCTTTAGCAGGTAATTGATTCACTGACTGATCACATTGATATAATTTCCCAAGATTCAGCCTCCAAACTCTGTACCCACTTTGGATCTTGCCAGGGTTTTATTTTAGGCTTGGCCAAAAGAGGTAGGGTTGGGCATGTTCTATATTTGTTCTTACTCCTCAGGGCCACTTTTTTGGTATCTTTGCTGGAGTATTAGGTGTGCTAAGTATTCAGCAGTGTCCACACTCCAAAATCTCTTTTCCCACAGCAGTGCCTGTGTTGTCTGTGTTGTTCTTAAGGTCAGAGCAGCTGCTGTCCTTAGACCTCTGGCTTTCTTGCTTCGTGGAGGACTCCTCAGCCACAAGCTTACTGTAGGGGACTTTTTTTTCTTCTGTAAAAAAATTTTTTTTTATTATAGTTGATTTACAATGTTATGTGAATTTCTGCTGTACCGCAAAGTGACCTAGTTTATATATATACTTACACACACACACACACATTCTTTTTCTCATGTTATCTTCCATCGTGTTCCATCACAAGTGATTGGATATAGTTCCTTGTGATATACAGCTAGACCTCATTGCTTATCCACTCCAAATCCAATAGTTTGCAATTACTTACCCCAAACTCCGAGTCCATCCCACTCCTTCCCCCTCCCCCTTGGCAACCACAAAGCTTGTAGGAGACTCTTAGGCAGACTTCTTAGGCCCCCTATTGTACAATTTCTTCCTTTTCAATTTCCCACCCTGTAGACCCAAGCATCTCCAGCTGCCACCTCAGCTCAGCAGGAATACAGTCCTCTGCTGTGACACCGACTTTCTGCACTGAAGTTGGGAAATTGTCTTGGGAGGTAAACCTGGCTGACTGTGGGCCTCACCCTCTCAACCACTGCAGTCTTGAGCTGCCTGTTCTTCATTGTCTGGAAACAGCTGTGTCATATACTTTATTGCTGTTTATGGCCATAGGGCTTGTCTAATACAGTTCTTCCACTATGGCTGGAAGTGGAACTTAATCGTATAATCTGTACCAAGTATCCTCATTAGGAGCTGTAATTTTTCTTCTTAATAAACAAACTAAACGACAATAGTTAATAGTTAACATGGCTTACTATATGCAAGGCATTGCTTTGAATGCTTGACCTATAAACTCATTTAATCCTTACAACTCTCTCATTTTGGTTAATTTTATTGTCCCTAGTTCTAAGTAAAGAAATGGAAGCACAGATATATTAAGTGACCTGCCAACATTCATACCTTTTCAAAATGAGTCACTCCCTGGTTTTAGCTCCTATGCCCTAAAAACTGTAATTCTGCCTTCTGGTGGGAAGTGGGTCATGACTACACTGGGGGAAAGGATCAGAATAAGAGCACAGTCAGATTCAGGGGTAGAGGGGTGAGCATGCCTAGGTGAATTGTGGCCAGTTGGAGCTGAGGGTGTTGGCTGACCCTCCCACACACGCAGCACCGCTTCTACCCCATCCCAACACTCTGTTCTGTGTTTGCCACGGAGTACCACACAAATCCAGAAAAAGAGCTTGGAGTAATAGTGAGATCCATTTGTATTCCTCTCCACACTCTCACTCATTGCTTTCCTTTTTCTTAGTGTGGATGTGGGCTCGTAAATGTGCCACCCAAAGAAGCTCGTTTCAAATGTAAACCTTTGGGTGGAATAATATATGTTAGATTGGTCGTTTGATCTATCTGTGACAAGTGTTAAAACACACGCGCATTGATTTTTCTTTGAGCAGTGTATTTCTAAGGGTAATTTAATAGTGGTATTGAGCATAGCTTTTACTGGTGGGAAGGAGGAGAGGAGAACAGATGAAGAGAGGGGGGTGCTAATGGTGTTTTCCTAATGCAATTGCTTAGGTCAGTGGAAAGCTGTCACAGCTTAATGCACTTGCTGTTTGAGGATGTGATCATGGACGGGATCAAGCCAGTGCAAAACGTGAAAACAACAGCAGCTTGTTAGAGTAGGAGCTTGTTAAAGGCCCTCTATTCAGCAGTTATGATCATTTGAAGAAAGAAGTTATGGTTCTTATTCTTCCACCTTTATTTCTAAGTCCTGTCTAAGTGCTAGGAAGAAAAAGCATTTAACTATCAAAAGAGAGTGGGAGATGGCAAGATAAATTGCTTCAGAGACCATTCTCTTCCATTCCCGTCCACCTGTGGAAATCAGACTTTATTTTTAGATGGAACTGAGGGATTTGGCTCTAATATCTTTCTGGAACCAAGAAAATGTTTAATTTCTGAAATGTCTTTGACTTGATGTGCTGTTCTGATACTCAGGACAGGAAGGTACACCCTTTGTTGAAACTGCATCTTCTAGTTTCAAGAATAATCCAGTTTTGCAATATTTTCTAAATTCATATTTATCTTGTTATTTTTTTTTAATTTGAGGTATATAGTTCAGAAAATCTCTCTAATGGGGAGGTAATAATTAAGATGTTTTAATTGGATTACAAAGGTTTTAGAAGTCATTCCTAAGTAATCCTTAAGGGTCAGTTCTTTATACATTCCTTGAACAAATGTGCACTGCCTCTACAAGGCTAGTGAGAACAGATCATGTTGAAGAAGTAAGGGAAGACTCATGATGAAGCTGGAGAGGCAACAAAGGACCTAGCAAGCAAGACTTTAGATCAAACATAATGTGGAATAGGAAAACACAAAAAGGCTTATGTGGAGGGGGTTGCTTTAAGGAGAAACACACTCTTATTTACATTAACTAAAGATCACTCTGAGTTCTGGGTACAGGATGGACTGGAGGCAGAGGGAGAGTAAGGAAGAGTTAACAGGTCAGGGATGGTGATGATTTGGACCAGTAAAGATGCGGATAAGTGGACTCATTTCAGATAAAATTTGAGTTGGAAGTGAGAAGAGTCTCTGATGGTCATGGTGGGGAGGGAATAATCAAGAAGGGCTTCTAGGATTTTGTCTTGAATTTGGTGATTGGTGTTGCTCTTTATTGAGATGGTGAAGGCTGGGTTCAAGGCAGCAGGGATGATAGTGGGGAGGAGAAAGTTTTGGACAGAGAGAAATCAAGAGTAGGATTTAGGAAATGTTACTTTTGAAGTCCCTTCAAATATAAAAGGGGGCTTTCCAAAGTTGGAAGTTTTATTCAGAACAAAATGTAATTGCTTTGAAAGCAAGGATACCGCCTTTCCTGCATAGCAAGCGTAGGGTCTATTGGCACATAATAGCACATAATAAATAAATATTCCCTGAAATAGTGAGTATAGAGCTCAGATAAGAGACTGGGACAGGTGGAAAATAGTGTGACTCAGTGGTAATGAACCTTACTAGTATCCATGAAGATGCGGGTTCCATCCCTGACCCTACTTGGTGGGTTAAGGATCCTGTGTTGCCCTGAGTGGCAGTGCAGGTCACAGATGCTGCCCAGATCTGGCATTGCTGTGGCTATGCCATAGGCCCATAGCTGATTTGACCCCTTGGCCTGGGAACATCCATATGTGGTGGGTGTGGCCCTAAACAGAAAAAAAAAAAAAAAAAGGTTGGGCCTAAATGCAGGAGACATCAGCATGCATTTGAAACACAGGAGAGATGAAGCTCAAGAAAAGAGAAAGTTATCTGTCTCCCTTCCTTCCCTTTAAAATGCATTTCAAATGATAATCTCAGAGGTTTCCAAAATGCTCATATTTAATTCAGTTTATTTATTTGGATTAGAAAGTTTCCTAGAATTTGGAAAAGAAAATCAGTTTAATTCATATTCCTCTGATTATACTAAGTTTGGGTTATACCTCATTCTGGTGTGTAGTGAGAGTGACAGAGAACTGGCATTCATTCTGAAAGACCTAAGCTTCCCTACAAGCAAGGCTTGTTAGAACTTTTGTCAGTTCTGATATAAAAAATATCAAGTGGACGTCTGTGTCAAAAATCTTTCTAAAGCAGGACTACCAGTTCGTTCTTTAAAAAGTTAAATAAACTGACACAACTTTAGCTAGAACAATCAAGATCAAAAGACAAAGATTCAAATTACTAAAATCAGAAATGAAAGAGGGTACATTACTACAGACCCTACAGTATTAAAAAGGAGTATAAGGGAATGATTGTATAATGTTAAACAATTGTACGCCTACAAATTAAATAACTTAGATTAAATGGGAAAATCCTTAGAAAGACACATGCTGCTAAAATGGATACAAGAGAAATTGAAAATCCGACTAAACCTATAACAAGTAAATGAATGTAATTGGTAAAAACAAGAACATAACAAAACAAAAACTATCTACAGAGAAATCAGGCCCGGATTGCTTGACTGGGGAATTCTACCAAGCACTTAAAGAAGAAATAACATTATTTCTTCACAAATGTTATATCCTATGATGTCATTATTATTATAATGCCATAATCAGATAGGTATATCATATAAACAATTATGAAATAATATCTCTTAGAATATAGATTCAAAAATCCTGAACAAAATACAAGCAAACCAAATGCAATGATATATAAAAAGGACATACACTGACCAAGAATGTAAAGTTTGTTTAATATCTGAGAATCAATGAATACAATCCATTATATTAATAGAATAATGGACAAAAACAACATGGAAATCTTATTGATATGAGAAAACATTTGAAAAAGTCCAACACCTCTTTTTGCTAAAAACACTTAACTCATTAGAATAGAAGGGAACATCCTCAATTTATAAGAGTCATCTACAAAAAAAAATATAGTTTATATCATACTTATAGATGAAAGGTTGAAGGATTTTCCTGTAAATCAGAAATAAGGGTGTCCACTCTTGGCACTTCTACTCAACATTGTACTGTAGGTCTGGCTGGGGAAGTTTGTCAAGAAAAAAAAAGCCATCCAGATTAGAAAATAACAAGAATGAGTTCTGTTTGCAAATCGCCTGATCTAGTATACAGAAAATCCTGAAGAACCCACTAAAAACTCTATTATAACTACTATATAGCAAGATAACTCAATAAAAAAGTCAATATACACTATCAATGAATAATTCAAAAATGAAGTTAAGAAAACAATTCTATATCTAACAACATCAAAAAATATTGAGGAAAAAAAATTAAAAACCCAAAACTTATATGCTGATAACTACAAAACATTGTTGAAAAAAATTGAAGAAAATTGAAATAAACAGAAAGATAACCAATGATCCCGTATTTGGAGACTTAAGATTGCAAAGAAGGAAATATTTCCCAAATCAATCAACAAATTCAACACAGTTCTTATCAAAATCCTAGCAGACTTCTTTTCTTTACTGCATAAGCTGAAGATAAAGTTTATATGGAAATATAAGGAATCCAACATAGCCAAAATAATTTTTAAAAGTATCATAGTCAGAGAAATTACAACCCCCAAATTCAAAACTTACCACAAAGCTGCAGTAATCAAGAAAACGTAATACTGGCTTGAGGATAGACAGTAGATAAATAGAATAGAATTGAGAGTCCAGAAAGAAAGCATCACATTTACCCTCAATTGATTTTTGACAAGGATACTCAAGACCATTCATTGGGGAAGGAATAATCTTTACAACAACTGGGGCTGGCACAACTGGATATGCACATGCAAATCATGAAGCTGGAACATCCTCTCACACCATGGACAGAAAGTAAGGAAAAATGGATCATAAACCTATATGTACTAGCTAAAATTATATAACTCCTAGAAGAAAATAAAGGTGTAAATCTTCAGGACATTGGATAGTGAAAGGGAAATGCAGCTTCTTCCTCTCCTTACCACTCTTCTCAAACCCAACACTTCTTAGAACACTCCTGACACCAGATGTGTGGGTTTTCCCCACAGTAACCAATTCTCCCTTACCAGTTAGGTGTCCTACAATTTAATTCAATGAGGACACTAAACTGCCTAAAATTAGTACAGACACCATGGGCTAAGGGGTCTGTTCCCCAAGACCGCCCCCCACTTCAGAGCCCTCTGCCAGTGGTGGGTCCTCAGGGTAACCCCTACTTCTCTCCAACTTGGCTACAGCTGGAGGTTCCCATGACCTCCTCTACAGGTTTTATCTTCTCTAGAACTGCTCACAGAACTCAGGAAAATCATTTACTTACTAGATTACCAGTTTATTACAAAGGATGTATTAAAAGCTACAAATGGATAGCCAGGTGGAGAGATAGACCAGGGGAAGTCTGGAAGGGTCTCAAGAACAGGAGCTGCTGGACCCTCGGCATTTAGGAATTATATCACTGCCCAGAATGTGGATGTGTTCTTGTTCACCAACCCAGAACCTCTCTGAACCCTGTGTTTGGAGGATTTTATGGAGGCTTCCTTATAGAGGCACTGTTGACTAGATCGCTAGTCACTGGGTATTAATTCAGCTCCTTGGAGGTAGGGGATGAGGGTCAAAAGTTCCAACCCTCTAATCATGGAGTTGATTTCCCTGGTGACCAGCCCTCCTCTGTCCAGTCCAGTGGTTATTTAGGAGTTTTCCAGAAATCACCTCATTAATGTAAACTCAGGTATGGTTGAAAGGGGCTTGCTAGGAGTAACAAAAGGTACTCTTTTCACCTTTATCCCCTGGAACTATTTCAGAAGCTAAGAACAAAATCTAAGTTATAACAAAAGATAATCCTCTAGCTCTTATTTTACAAGAGTTTTAGGAGCTGTGTGCCAGAAGAAGTCAAGTACAAAGAAAAAAATGTATATTTTTAATTTAATTTTACTTATTGTTATTATTATTTTTGTCTTTTTCTAGGGCCGCATTCGTGGCACATGGAGGTTCCCAGGCTAAGGGTCCAATAGGAGCTACAGCTGCCGGCCTACACCAGAGCCACAGTAATGCCAGATCCGAGCTGCATCTGTAACCTACACCACAGCTCAGGGCAATGCTGGATCCTTAACCCACTGAGCAAGGCCAGGGATGGAACCCTCAACCTCATGGTTCCTAGTCAGATTTGTTAACCACTGAGCCACGACAGAAACTCCAATGTATATTTTTTATTATATCACAGTATCATGGATAGATAAAACTTTCCTATATATGATACTGAAAGCACAGGTGACAAAAAAATTTAGATTTTTATCAACTTTATAAACTTTCTTTTCTTCAAAAGACACCATCAAGAAAGTTCAAAGAAAAATTACAAAATGAGAAAATGTTTGCAAATCATGTGGTACTGATAATGAACATTTATCTAGAATATATTAAAAAAAACCCTCTTACTCCCCAGTAACAATCAGACAAAATAACCAACTAAAACGTGGTCCAACAACTTTAATAGACATTTCTCCAAAGAAGCTATGTAAATGACCAATCAGCTCATAAAAAGATTCTTGTTAGCCATTAGGGGAAAAAAAGATCAAAACCACAATGAGATACCACTGCATACCCACTAGGATGACTATAATCATAAAGCAAGATCCTAACAAATGTTGGCCAGGATGAGGAGAAGTTGGAACCCCATATATTACTGATGGTTTAACCTTTTTGGAAAACTATCTGGCAGTTCCTTAAAAGGTTAAATAAACATCAAGTTACCATACCACCTACCAACTCTACTTTGAGGTGTATATTGAAGAGAAATAAAAACATATATCCATACAAAAAAATTGTACATGAATGCTCACAGCATCATTATTCATAATAGGCGAAAGGTGGAGCAACCTAAATGACCACTGAATGATGAATGGATAAAAAATTTGATGCATGCCTACAATTCAATATTATTTAACCATAAAAGGAAATGAAATACTGATACATGCTGTGGCATGGATGAACCTTGTAAATAGCCTGATAGGCGAGAGAAACCAGTTACCATAAAATCCCCACATATTGTATAATTTCATTTATTATAAATGGATTATATATAATAGAGAATAAGAGACAGAACATGAGGGAGAGAGAGTGTGTGAGATTTTAAGGCCTTGGCTCACATAATTATCCCAACTCTGCAGGGTCAGCCAGCAGGCCGGAGACCCAGGGAAGGGTTGCATTTTGAGTCCAAAGGCTCTGCAGGCAGAATTGCCTCTTCCTCAGGGGAGGTCAGCCTTTTCCTTAAGGTCTCCAACTGGTTGGATGAGGCCCCTCCATATCATGGAGAGAAATCTGCTCTATGCAAAATCGACTGATTAAAATGTTATTTTTTTTCCAAAAAATTACTTGATGAAAATATCCAGAAAATCTTTGACCAAATCTGGTTAATGTAGCCTAGCCAAGTTGACACATAAAAATAACTATTCATATGTTCTCTGAGAATTTTTATGGTATTATTCATATGATAGTAATTAATGAAGTTTTATATTAAAATGTCTTATACCCACATTTGTATTGGTGGTATTATTCTACAGGCTTTGTTGCCGGAATTTGGCCTCTGTCTGCTGATGCCGAATTGAAATGCAGAGACAGTTTTGGGAAAAGGAGAGAAAAATAGCTTTATTGCTTTGCCAGGCAAAGGAGGGTCACAGCAGGCTAATGCCCTGAAGACTGTGCCCCCCCTTGGAAAGAATTGCAAGTTTAATTGTAAAATGGAGAAAAACAGGTTTTCAGATGGGAATCAGGATTGGGACAAACACGCATTCTTCTTTCTTTGGGGGAATCTTAGTCATCAAAGCTGGAGTCAGGAAATCTCTGTATGATCAAGATGGTGGTCTTCTGGGTTATTGCCTAGAATAACAGTTCTTTCAAAAAGGGCGTATTGATCAGAGATCAGAACAAACTAGGAAAGTTCCTGAAAAACAACATGTGCTAATAATCTTTATCCCACAGGCAATTGTGGTCAGGGTGCCTAATCTTGAGCTTATGGGCGATTGTATTTAGGATGCAATTAAGTAGGGCGAAGGACAAAGAAGGACTCTAAGCTGTTCAGTTTTAAAGGATTCATTTCTGAAAAACAGCATAAGGAATAGGACTTTTCTCTTAGGTGTATAAGATGCCTGCCTATATTACTATGTGTATCCCTTGAGAGGGAACCAGGATCCTGCCCCAAGGCTGTACTGTTGTTGCTTGACTGTTCCTCCCTTCCCTGATCAGCAACTGTCTGAGCCTGTCCCCAGGAACTCAGGGAAGGTCATGGTGGCTGAATGAGGACCATTTCCTAAGAACAGGAAATGGGGGACACAGAAAGGCTTTTGTAGGAGCGCCACAGGGCCCTGCTCAGTTTCAGCTTTACTCTTAAGTGAAATGTTTAATGATAGAAGTAATGACAACCATAATTTTCTTGTACCTTACTTTGAAAAAAATGCTTCTTTTTAATGTTGCACCACCAGATAGGACATTTACTGTAGATTCTTGATAAAGATGCTTTTATTGAGAGTGGAGGGTCATTTAAGAATGACTCTTTGTATTTCTAAGCGGCTAAAGTGTATTTTTATTTTTAATCAATAATTGTAATTTATCTTTATTGAATTTTCTATCTATATCACTTGACATTTTTATGTTTTTTCTCCAACATTTTTGAATATAGTGAGATATATAAAATGATTTTCCACTGTGAAATTACCCTTGTATCCCTGAAATAATTCTTCTTTTATTTATGACTGATTTTATTTACACATACATGCACATGCTCATATTGGTGCATTTGATGCAGATACTCTACTTAGGATTCTTGGGTTTTTTGTTTTGTTTTGTTTTGTTTTTTACTTTTTAGGGCTGCACTTGCAGCATATGGACGTTCCCAGGCGAGGGGTCGAATCGGAGCTGCAGCTGCCAGCCTATGCCACAGCCACAGCAGTGTGGGATCCAAACCATGTCTACCACCTACATTGCAGCTGATGGCAATGCCGGATCCTTAACTCACTGAACAGGGCCAGGGATCGAACCCACATCCTCATAGATAATAGTCATAGTTCGTTATTGCTGAGCCACAATGGGAACTCCCAGGATTCTTTTTTTTTTTGTCTTTTGTCTTTTCAGGGCCACACTTATGGCACATGGAGGTTCCCAGGCTAGGGGTCGAATTGGAGCTGTTGCCACCAGCCTATGCCACAGCCACAGCAATGCCAGATCCAAGCCACGTCTGCAACCTACATCACAAGCTCACAGCAACACGGATCCTTAACCCACTGAGCGAGGCTAGTGGTCAAACCCTCAACCTCATGGTTCCTAGTCGGATTCGTTTCTGTTGTGCCACAATGGGAACTCTGGAACTCTTAGGATTCTTTAATTTTTAAGATTGGCTTATGTGTTTTCTTTTTCTGTATGGTCCTTTATGAGTTTGCATATCAAGTATATACTAATTAATTAATGGTCCATGGCTGAATGTGTTATTCAGCAACACCAAGTGCCTTAAAAAGACATAAACATTATTTTTAAATCTCTCTAAATTTCTCTAAATCGGAAATTGGGGAGGGACCTGGCTGGGCAGTTCTGGCCTTAGCTCTCTCACAAGGTTGCAGTCCAGATGCTGTTTGGGGCTGCAGGCATCGGAAGGCTTGAGTGGGGCTGGAGGGCCACGCCCTTGGCCAGCTGTTGGCAGGAAGTCTCAGCTTCATGTGAACCCCTTTCAGGATTGCTAGAGTGTTGTCCTAACAGAGCTTCTGGCTCCCACCAGAAGAACTAATCCAAGGCACAAATTCAGCCTCCCTTAGCAGTCATGTTGAGACTCTTCCGTACCTGCTGAGTGGTCCCAGACCAGCCATGATTCATATCGGACGGGATTGCACACAAGGGATAAGGGACATCAGGCTGTTTAGAAGGCTGGCACCAGTTACCACGTGCAATGTGTGTGCCCTTTTCTTGTCATCTGGAAAAGCTTGCACAACATAGGATTGACTGATGTTTAAAGAGTCCCTGAAACCCCGCCAGGCAAATCATCTGGTGCTTTATTGTGAAAATACTGTGTTTTTATTCAAGGTTTTACTGCTGATAAGGCTAAGCAGGTTTTTAAATTTTTTCCTTGAGTCAATATTGATCATTTAATATTTAATAAAATGGGCTTATTTTATATGTTTTGCTCACAGGTGATGCCTCTGATGACTTGAGGAGTTAAACGTTCTATTTTCTTGTGATCGGAAAAATCAGTATTAAATTTCCGCTATAGACAGTCTTTCATTACTAATTTACTTACCTTCACTCTGCTTTCATCTTGATCAAGCTTATTAAAGGGATATGGCATATTCTTTTTCTTTTCTTCAAGGAGATAGTTTGTATTGATCCTCTAGTTTATTACTTTTTACTGTATAGATAATAATTATATACTATTTCTATAAATACATTGCATTATATTATATATAAATAAGTTCATAATATATGTATTATGTATTTGTGATATGAAATACCATGTAAGTAAATGATGTTCTTACATTAATTTCCTTCCTTCTGCTTTCTTCAGGTTTACTCTACTTTTTTTTTTCCTAATTCCTTGAATATTTATCATTTATTTTCTTCTTTCCTAATGCATACATTTAAGGCTATACATTTCTTTTTATACAGTGTTCAAGTAGTTTTATATGTACAATTTCGATTCTTAGTTGGGCCTATCCAGTTAATGTTTTTTGTTATAATTATTTCGATCTACAGATTATTTAGAGATAAGTTTTGTAGGATTCCAACCTAAGCTTGTAGTTGATTTTTCTCACCACTTTTTACTTGTTGACTAATTTTTTATTTCATGTTGTTTGTATGGTGTGGTCAGTATGATAGTGATTCTATGGCAGTTTTTGAGATTAAGCTTGTGCACTAGGATGTCAGTCTTTTAAAATGTTATCAGATGTGCATGAAGAAAGTAAGCAGTTTCTAAATTTGGAGTGCAGGGTTTCAGATATATGTGTTTGTTCAAATGTTCACTACATTTTGTCCACCTAATATAATGGTTTTTGGGAAAGAGGAACTAAAATCGTATGCTGCAACTTGATCTTTTTCAATTTCATCCTGCAATTCTGCTAGGATATACCTCACAAAGTTGCCTTGAGTTTAAAAGCTGGTTACCAAAACACACATAATGTTTGACACATTTCCTACTCAGAAATGTTAGTTGTATTATACCATTTTGTTATTTTATTTAATTAGCATTTCTGTACCAGATTACCTTTGAAAACTTACTTGACTGTTTCCTTGCTTTAAAAAACTTTAAAACCTCATTTTCATATTCATCTCTTATAAAAGCTTATTTTCTGGGTATGTCTCTGTTTATGCACATGTGAGATATTTTTCTAAAGAACAGATTTAAGACCTTTTACTCAAAATTTAGAGAATGTATATGCTCTTCAAGTATATCTAATACTTTTTTAAACACTAACCACATTCTAGGCACCAAGAGGGTGTGTGTGTGTGTGTTAATAATTATATTAAATAATAATATAATAATGTGAATATTCAACTGAAACTTTAAAGGTAATTGATGTCTCCATTCTTTTCTTAAGCAATAATAAGACCACAGAACATTTCAATTCTTATCATCCTTTTGTTTTTTATAGTCAATCCTTATTTATAGATATTAGTGCAGTTACAGATTTTTTTCTTTGATTATACTTCCTACATTTATCTTTTATTCTGGGTTCAATTCCTTTTTTTTAAGTATAACCTTCAGTTATGATCTAAAACTAACAAGCACATTTATCTTTCCCCTTTTAACAGCTTTTTTTGTGATAGAATTCACATACATAATACATCCATTTAAACTATACAATTCAATGATTTTTTAGCCTATCCACAGATATCTGCAACCATTACCACCGTCAGTTTTAGAGCATTATCTATAAAAAAACTCTGTGCCGCTCTTTTCTCAATTCCTCCACCATTATTATCACCCACAACCCTGAATAACCACTGATCTATATCTGTCTCCATAGATTTCCCTACTCTGACCTTGAATATGGACAGACTCATATAATGCAATCCTATCTATATTCTATATCATATAATGTGTAGTATTTTGTGACTAGCTTTTTGGAACATATATGGTTACTTTATTCCATTTTACAGCTAAATAATATCCCATTGTATGCACTTAAAATTTTGTTTCTCCTTTCATTAGTTGATGGAGATCTGAATTGTTTCCTACTTTTGGCTATTATGAATAATGCACACGTTTTTGTTTGGATATATATATATATTTTTTTATTCATACTTGATTATTTTTTCAGTCACATGGTAACTTTACATTTAACTTTTTTTTTCTTTTTTTCTTTTTAAGGGGCTGCCAAAATCCTTTCCAAAGCAGTTGAATCAGTTTCCATTCCCTCAGGCAGTATATATGTTTTTCAGTTTCTTCCCACACTCTCTAATACTTATCATCTTTTGACTACAGCCATTTAGTGATTGTGAAGTGGTATGTCATTGAGGTTTTGACTTGCAATTCCTTGATGATTAATGGTGTTTAATATCTTTTCTAATGCTATTGGCCAATGATCTATCTTCTTTGGAGAAATGTCTGTTAAAATCCTGTGCCCATTTCTTAATTGGATTGTATTTTTATTATTGAGTTCTAAGTGGTCTTTGCATATTTCAGATGCAAGCTTATTATCAAATATATGATTTGCAAATATCTTATTTCATTCTTTTTTTTTTTACTTTCTTGATGGTATCCTTTGAAGTACAAAATTTTTAAATTTGATGAAGTGCAATTTAGCTATTTTTTCTCTTGCTGTGTGACTTCTGGTATCATGTCTAAAATTTATTTTCCAAATTCAAGGTTATGAAGACATGCTCTTATGTTTTCCTCTAAGAATCTTATAGGTTTATCTCTTAAATTTATGTCTATGATTCATTTTGAGTTAATTTTTGTGTACAATATGAGGTAGGGGTTCAACTTAAGTCCTTTGCCTGTAGCTATCCAGTTTTCCCAGCACAATTTATTGAAAAGATTATTCTTTCCCTATGGTCTTGACACCATTGTCAAAACTCTGTTAACTATAAATGTAGTTTATTTCTATTCTATGAGTTATATTTTACTTATCTATTTATCTATCCTTGTGCCAGTACTATACTCTCATGATTGTTGCTGCTTAGTAGTATGTTTTGAAATCAGGGAGTGTGAGTCCTACTTTGTTCTTTTTTTTTTTTTTTCCAAATATTGCCTGTGTCCCTCACAATTCCGTATGGATTTTTTAGATAGATTTTCAATTTCACAGATTTATGCTTTGACTGGGTAGTGGCAAATTTATTCAGGCTTCTCTCATGTATATAGTTTATTGAGTGGAAAATTCTAGGTTGACAATTTTGTTTTGGTTTTAAATTATCTTACTATTTTGGCCACATTCTACCCTCTGTTTTTGCTAGTTAAGAAACCTGCTGTTACCAATCTAACTTTTGTTCTTTTTAAAATAGTTTATATTTTTTCTCTGTTGTTACTTTTAAGGTAAACACTGCCAAATGTAATTTCATTATGATATATTCACATTTAGATTTTTCTTCTATTTGGATTGAGTATCCTTTGTGAGTTTAAGGTCTTATGCCTTACTTCTGAAATTGCTATCAGTAATATGTTTGATATTTTCATTTTATTCTTTATGCCTTTTACATCCACTACTCTATTTGTTTTCTGTCTTCATCACTCTGTGAGGTAGTCTGGATGAATTCCTCAAATGTATTTTCCAGTTCCTTCCTGTTCTCTTCAGCTAGATCTAATCTTCTGCTTAGCGATTGGGTTTTAATTTTAATGACTGGTTTTTTTTTTTTTTATTTCTAAAGTCCCATTGTTGCTAGCAGGGATTAAAGGAGCACTGTCAGGTGCAAGACAGCCTGGGTTCAAATTCTGACTTCTTTGCTTAAGAGCTGTATGATCTTGAGCAATATTTAATGTCACTGTGTCCTAGACACTTCATTTAAAAATAAATGGAATAATAATAGTATCTATTTAAGAGGATTGCTATAAATATTAAAGAGATAAGATGAAATTCCTACCACAGTGTTTAGCATTTAATAAATGCTAAACTATTTTTTAACAAAACTGTCTATATTCTTTTTAAAATAGCCTCCAGATTCTTTCTATTCCTTCTCTTGTTATCTTAATTTTGTTAAACATAATAACTGTGTTGTTTTCCACCTCTAGTTTTGCTGTGTCAGTACTCCCTTTTGTTTCTTCCATTGATTCACAGCAGGGTGGATTGTTTCCTCAAGGGTTGTAATTTTCCTTGGCTCATTTTGATGTTTCAATGAGTATTTATTTCCTTGCTTGTCTAGTTCCTGTGGGAGTCCTTCTCATGCACTCTGAGCTGTGTCTATTCCTGAAGGATATATTTTGCATTTGTTTTATGGATGCCTCAAGTTTTTCAAAGTTCCTGGACCAGAGTTTATGTGAGATTTAGCACCATGTGGTTCCAGACACTACATCGACATGTGACATTTTTTAAGGATGTGATTTCTTTCTTTCTTTCTTTCTTTCTTTCTTTCTTTCTTTCTTTCTTTCTTTCTTTCTTTCTTTCTTTCTTTCTTTCTTTCTTTCTTTTCTCCTTCCTTCTGTTCTTTCTTTCTTTCTTTCTTTCTTTCTTTCTTTCTTTCTTTCTTTCTTTCTTTCTTTCTTTTCTTTTCTTTTCTTTTCTTTTCTTTTCTTGTCTTTCTGCCTTTTCTAGGGCTGCACCCGCAGCATATGGAGGTTCCCAGGCTAGGGGTCGAATCGGAACTGTAGCCGCCGGCCTACACCGCAGCCACAGCAACACCAGATCCGAGCCACATCTGCAACCTACACCACTGCTCATGGCAACACCGGATCCTTAACCCGCTGAGCAAGGCCAGGGATCGAACCCACGTTCTTATGGTTACTGGTTGGATTCATTAAATACTGTGCCATGATGGGAACTCCCAAGGATGTCATTTCTCAGTTACTTTTATGCAGAGTCCAGAAAAGACAGATTCTATTCTTCTCTAGGTTGGTAGGTGGGTCTTTTTTTTTTTTTTTTTTTTAATGATATTGGCGGGTCTTTGAGAGTAGCATTTTCTTACAAGGCTCTGAGTTCCACCTTCCAATTTTATATGAACTCTTGGTCACGTCTGTTTCTGCATGGGTATTTAAACTTTATCATCTTGCCCCAGTGTCACTATCTAGACTTACTAACCCTCCCATAATATCAACACACTAGAGTATCAGTGCTCTGGCGTTGCATTCCCTTTTGGTTTGTTTTCCTAGAACTAGGGAATTATTTTCCCCTTTGAAATCAAAAGTGTATATTTATTTATTTTGATCATATTGTATTGTATTGTATCTGACATTTCCGTGAGTTTGCAGAGAGAGAGCCTAAGTCCATGTGACCTGAGTTTGCCATGTTGCTGGGCCATGTATATCCATTATTTCACTTCTGTGCTTCAGTTTGCTGAATTTCAACAAGCACTAGAATGTCTGCTCAACTAGCCCTACAGCCTGCAACTCATGAAACTCTTCTCTGGGGCCCTGAAGAATGCAGAAAAGGAAAACGACATTCACCTACCAAGCCGGGCACTAGGCACTAGCTGCACTTCTTATCTTTTCAGTGTGTAACATTAGGAATATCCCCACCAAATCAGGACATGGAGGCCTGTAAAGATGAAGCCTGACTTAGAGTATGTGCTCATCCCATTTTGCCCCTCTGTATTGCCTTAATATAAAAATGAACTCACTGATGAAATAAGATCTCTCTCTGACTAAACTTATAAAGTCAGGTTTGTCATAGTATTGAAACACAGCTTCTTATCCAAGCTCAGAGCTCATTCTCATTGTCCTTACACGATACAGTTGGCTTTGCATTTCCTGTTGGGATCCAACAAGGAACAACTTTCTATATGGTTGTGAAAAATGATTTATTCAAGTTTTCATTTATGTTTTTCATCCAGTGGTTACTGATCTCTTCTCGGATGCTAGCAGTGGTCTAGGATTAGAGAGAGCCTTGCTCTTGCCTAGGCAGAGGGACAGCAGCCCTGGGACCCCAACACTCCCTCCGTCTGGTTGTGTTTTCTCTTTTGAAGAGATGAATATATAGATTGAAGGACATGGCCATCTGGATCCTGAGGTCTCCCTTTATAAAGTACTCTGCATACTGAGATCAAAGATTCCCCACCAAACCCTCCTGCCCCTTCCCCAAGGCTGTTCTTCCTAGACAGAACTTGTGAACTTGTAGGCTCAAGCAGGGATTGCTGGCCAGGGCTGTGGGCAAGGGCTGCAAGTGTGGCCCGGATGTCCCCACATGGGCACACAGGTCCTTCTCAGAGCCAGGTGGATCTGGGGGAGGGGTCAGGAGAGGGCCAGGCACCATGAGAGCTCTCCTGATGGATCTACATTCCTGCTAAGAGCCAAGAGAATTCCCAAGAGTCTGAATCTGGACCTGGCCTTGGATGCCTTTATGCAGGAATATTTTTCAGGGTCTGAACATGCAATATATTGTAACAATTTGATGACTTGATTTATGACTTTGAAATATTTCGACCTGGCACACGGGCCTCCATTTGAACTCACCCTGGGCCCTGCAGGCCTTAGGGTACACAGATTTCACTCCTAGTATCAGAGGCAGGTCCTTAAAGAAAGCACAGAATAAAATGTGGTAAGTGCCCTGTGGCCACCCTCTCAGCATGTTATGGGGGCCCAGGGCTAGACCGCTAATTCAGCGGCAGCTTCCATTGAAGGAGTTTTCCTGGAGACGGAATTGGGATGGTGGATATTTGCAGTGGCTCTGCAGTAGCATGTCCCTGGAAGTGACACAGGGGAAATGGGGGGACTTTAAGAGGAGTTGTGTTGTTAAGGCTAAATGAGACTAGGAATTAGCCAGTTAGGAGGGCAAGCTAGGGTGGGTGGTGGTTCCTAGAGGGGCTTTGGCAGCCTTGGTCCAGAAGATGACTCCTCCCTGTGGGCAGGAAGCCACTGCAGGTCTAGGCTCCATCAGAGATGCAGCCAGGTCCCTGTGCCACCTGATACCACCGGGCTGTGGGAGGCAGTTAGACCAGCAAGATTTCTATAAGGAGTTGCTAGTGAGCAAGGGCAGGAGGTGACACAGCCTGGGACTGAGAGGTGGGGGCAGAGCCAAGACGTACAAGGAGGTCAGATTGGCATCACCAGCCTGTGCTTTCGCTGTCTGCCGGCCACTGCGTGTGCCCTCAGAGGTGGTCAAGCTGTGTCTAAGTTAGAAAAATAGAGCTGACCTCAGCCCCAAAGAGCAATAACACCCCCGACCGATCAGAACTGGTATGACACCCTGGGGTGGTACCCTACCCCTTTCACAAATGAGGTTGAATGGTTGACAGATGCTCAGACTCCTTCCTTGAGCTTCTAGGACACAGGGACAGAATTTAAGCCTCCGGAGGCTCCTGATCTGGGACACCTTTTAATATTTGTTCAGGAAACCATGTCAATATTTTCCTGGGCAACAAAACATACAAACACTGGATTGGGGGTAAAAGCTGGTTTTTCCTCTGAATAGATCCTGACTGGCAACAGCACAGGAATGGCGTGTTCCTCTCAGACTTGGGGTCACACAGTCTCTGTGTCTGTGAGGCCACTTCACCTGTTGGGGGGTGTCAGGTGAGAGGCTCAGGGTCAAGGCAGGTGGGGCCAACAGGCAGCTGGTTCCCACCAGTCTCCCTCATGACCCCTGTACCTAGGGTGAGGGATTGACCAGTCAGGAACTCCAATGGGTGCCCCACCCCCACCCCATGGGGCTCAGCACTGAGTTCCCCCTCGCCCCTACCTCCTGATCTAAATTCCCAGTGCCTGCTTCATGTAAATGGCACTTTATCCGGCTGGAAATGTGAGTCCTGTCAGGAGCACTGGACTCCGTCATGCTTATCAGAAATACATTATCAGGTGGGGATTAGACAGAGGCTGGTGTGCTGTGCTGTCCATGCCTGGCGAGTGATGAATAATGGAAATGCCACGGGCTGGAGACAAGCACAATTGACAGGCAGGGCTTGCTGGAGCCACCCTTTCTCTCGGTTCAATGGGACACAGTGGCTGGGGAATGCTTTCTGCTTCACTCACCAGGGCCATGGCCTGGGCGCCTGGGGGTCTGGAGGCTGGGGTGGTGGTAAACCCCTCGCATCCTCCTCCCTCCCATCCTGGCTTCCTTTCCTCTCCATCTTCCCAGGCCCATCCCAAGCAGCATTTCATAGGACCTGAGGAACTGTAGCAGCAGCAAGAAAAACTTGGACAAATGCCCAACCCTTTTTCATGTAAATGGGTGGCTGGAGGGTGGACTCTCTCTCCTTTGGGGGAGAGTCAGGGTGGGGCTTATTAAAGGCTTTAATTACCCCCAATTTGAAATCCATCACTTTTTCTCAGAATTGAGTCGATTTTGAAAGAGGTGGGTAAAGCTCTCAGCATAATCAAGTGTTGACAATAAATAGATCAAAGTTTATTTTAATGCCCCCTCCCCTCTGCTTTTTTTTTTTTTTTTTTCCTGCAGTGAAGACCGAGGTAGTGGAGTAAGTAGTTTTGGCAAAGAAAACAACAGTAATCGCAATAATAGCAGTAATTGTCGCTCACTCCACAAAAACAGGGCCCTTCAAGTCTTTATATTGTAAAGGTGGAATAAGCAAAAGTCACAAAGCCCGATTTTAAAGAAAATGAAAAAAGAAAACCAAAGATGATAAAGAGGCTTCCTGCCTATCCAGCTTTTATCTCCAAGTACAGTGTTTGGAGAGAGGCGGTGTTCTCTTCTGGAGAAATTCAGAGTCAAGGTCTGGCTTTTGTTCATGACTCATTGGCTCATTCATTCCTTTATTTAGCAAAAATGGGTGCCATTATAGGATAATTGTGCTGTGCACAGGAACAGAGCATAAAATACACCCATCACCCCATCACTCTTCAGGGAACTCAGACCCCCAACAGGTGAGAGCATCTCAGGAAAACTTTCAACACAGGTGCCAGGTAGAGCAGCAAGGAAGCTCAGGCCCAGGTGAGTTGCCCAAAGAAAGTGTAGCATGGCTCTTCCAGCTGCAGTTGTGTGATCTAGGGCAAGTTCATCTAGCCCAGCCCCACTCATCTGTTAAATGTCATTGTTACTAGCTCAGGGTCTCTGAGGACCCCAGTCCCTCCCCATGGACTGGAGCTTTACAACACCTCACAGCCAACCCCAGAGAGGGATGGTTTGAAAACTGTAAGATACCAAGTAGACATAAGGGGATGTAAACAATATTACTATGGCACTGCTGTTCCTATTTATACACTAATTACTGTTCTGAGATTATGGCTACAGGGTTTGCAAGATGTCCTCACAGGATCTAAAACTCTCTTCTCCCTGGCCCTGGTTTTGGTGTCATTTCTATGGCGAATTGACACTTGTCCTCCAGTATAACCAAAATATCAGAAGGGACTTGTTCTGCTTAGCAGTCCAAGCTGGTCCTTGTGTGGATGACATGGAGCCGTGTGTGTGTGTGTGTGTATGTGTGTGTGTGTCAGCCTTGGATTGAAGAGGTTGAAGAGGTGGGGACAGAGCTTTCCTAGCCTCTGCTGCCCATAGCCAGCTTTTTCCACTGAGGTTCTAGCACATCAATGCCAAGTTCATGGAGCTTCCTGCATGGCAGGGACCAGCTCTTACAGTTGCTACCACTCTCTCCATCAAGGAGAAGCTCCCAGAATTTCTTAAGGAGCCAGCGAGGTCCAGCAAATGTGAACACATACCCTGCTTGGCAGCATTTGGGTTCACTGCTTCCCTCTTCTCCACATGCATGAAGAGATTTGAACTCTGTGGTCTTGATTCCTTGCATGTATGCTAAGGTATCTTATAAGGTATCAGGGATAACATTCTGAGACGAGGCTGCTGTGGTCCAAGGCAGCTGCTGAAGGCAGTGGTGGGCTCTTTGAGAATGGCATGCCTGCAGCCAAGTAAGCTCTCTGCCAGACATGGGGTGTGGGAGGACTGATGCTGCTACTGGCTGATCACATGCTAGCTGCAGCCCACAGCCTTGCTCTGAACAGAAGATGCATTTAGGGCTCCTTCTGTGCATGTTGTTTCAGACTCCCTCCTTCCCTGCTGTTTTTATTCTTTCTCTCAGTCTTCCCTCCCCATGGGAAATATTGTTCTTTCTGTTTGTTTATCAAAGTACAAACTTTAGGTTCCAGCCTAGACACCTCTATGGGACCACTCTATTCCTCCTGGTCCATTTATCCAGAAATAGTTCCCTCTAGTCCCTTTCCCTAGGCCCCCAGCTAAGGTCAGTATCAAATTCCATCCTATCTTTTGTCTAAATCAACAGCATGGCTTCTGTCAGTTTCACCCTCCTCTCATTTTCAGCTTTTCCTGAGCATCCTTTGTTTTTCCTGTCTCCTTACTTCCCAATATATTAGCAGCCTGTGTTTCTGTTTTCATATATGTCATTTTTGCTGGGACATTGGTGTTCATATTGCACTGGGTTTGTTAGACATCGCCTAGACAGTGGTGACTGGGCCAGTCTTGGCCATGAACCCCTGAAGCCAGACATACAATAAACCATTGCACACATAACCGCTTAGCAAGAGTGTTGAGAGCTATCTGAGAAGGGACAGAATGTGATAAACAAAACCAGAGGAAAGCCTGATCTAGAGTCATAGGATCAAAGGAAGCCTCTCTGAAGCAATGAGATCCAGCTAAGGGCACAGCATGTTCAAGACCCTGGACAGCGCCTGACACGCACACAGATGAATGAAGCCAAGTGGCTGGCTCAGTGCAGAGGGCAGGATGTGTGAAGGTGCAGCTACTGGAGAATCACTTCCAAGCTGTGCAACTTTGGACAAGTTACTCAACTTCTCTGTGCTTTCATTTCTTCAACTCTAAAAAGCATGATGACAACACTTCAGAGGTTGGGGCTCTGTAGGTTAATAGATATAATGTTCTTTCTAAAGCATGTGTCCTGGGGAAAATGGTGTGTAAATGTCAGATGACAATGAAGATGATGACGATGGTGGTGAGGATGAGGATATTTCAAAGAGATCTCAGCACCTGCTGTGCAGCAGAGGTGTGATTGTAAGGGCAGCTGTGTCAGGGAAGAGGGCAAGAGAGGAGACCAGTTAAGGATCAGTCCTTTCATTAGGTCAAGACAGATGCTGTGATCCTCTATCAGAGTGACAGGAATGGAAATGGGAATGGAGAGAGAAGGGCATAGATTAGAAATACATTTGGGAGACAGAATCCATGGATTTGCTGATGGATTGGATATGAGGGTGACAGTGAGGGAGGTGTCAAGGATGATTCCCAAGTTCCTGGCAAGATGAACTGGATGAATGGAAGACCAGTTTCCTGGAGGAAGAGTAGATATCAGAGAAAAGAAAAAACAAAAAAGAGTTTGGTTTAGGATATATTAAGTTAGAGATACCCTTGAAGTCCTTAAGTGCAAATGTGAAGGAATATGTTGGATATACAGGCCAGGAGCAGAAAGAGAGTTCTTAGCTGGAGAAGTCCATTTGGATTTTTAGCAAGGAGACTGGATTGGCCAAGTTCCCTTAGGCTAAGAGTACATGCAGAGGAACAGAGTTCTAAATCTGGTCTAGGTTCCAAAGAACTTTCACGTTTGGGTGTTGAGTACAAGACTCTGCAAAGATAGGTAAGGACCTCTTTGGTCACAGCTGTAAAGAGGCACAGAAGACATTGTTACCAGGAACCATGGGAAGCTTGGCCACTGCTTGCTATCTTCAAAGTACTCTTTCTTAACAAAGAACCCTATTGGTTAGCCCAGTCAAGATTATTCTCCCCATTTTACTGATGTGGGCACTGGATTTGCCTGTGTGATTTGCCCTCATAAAGACTTTGATAGTTGGGAGTTCCCTTCGTGGCTCAGTGGTTAACAAACCTGACTAGGAACCATGAGAATGTGAGTTCGATCCCTGGCTTTGCTCGGTGGGTTAAGAATCCATCATTGCCGTGAGCAGATTGCAGACGCGGCTTGGATCTGGTGTTGCTGTGGCTGTGGCATAGGCTGGCAGCTGTAGCTCTGGTTCGACCCCTAGCCTGGGAACCTCCCAAGGTCTTGGGTGCAGCCCTGAAAAGCAAAAAATAAAAAATAGAAAATAAAAAAAGACTTTTTTGATTGTTTGTAGAAAGTATCCGTAAAGTGTTTTGTCGTTGTTGTTTACAACGAAAAGAATTCTCATTCTTTATTATTCAGAAAACAAAATCTGTGGCATGTTCATTTATTAATTAGGCACATGTTTTTTTGTTTCAGATAAAGGCAGGTAGGTTCAGAGAAGGTGCTCACACTCCTAGAGCCTGTCCAACAGTGAGAAGTCTTAACGGCTGATGCTCACGGTGAATTTGGGGCATGCCTAGATAGCATCATGTGTGCAAGAGTAAATGCCCCTAGTTACCAGAGGATGTTGGAGGCTTATGTTAGTCTGGATCCATGATTCTCAAAGTCTGGTCCTCAGACCAGCAATATCAATAGGAATCACCCGGGCACCTGTCAGAAATGCAGATTCCCAGTCCCATCCCATCCCATCTGGAGTGAGGTCCAGCAACCCATGTTGAGCAAGACTTCCAAGTGGTCCTGATGCTGGCTGACATGGGAGACTAGATTAATCTAGGGCAGATGAACTTCCACTCTGCAGGCTCCACCCATCCTCCCCCTTCATAGACTCATAGCACCCCCACTAACATGCCCAGACTCCAAGAGGCTTGGGCTTTTAAGTGTATAGGCTTTCAAGTTCATCTATGTAACTCTACGTGATGGGGAGCCAGTTTATCTGAGTGATAAACAAGCAGAGTTTATGTGTCAGAGGTGAAGTCTGTTCAGTCTAACAGACCCTTCTGAATACCTAGCATATGCAGGTCTGGTGGCTGAGTAGAGAAACACCTACACGTTCCAACTTAAGTCCACAAATTATAGCACTGAAATCTCATTGTAATAATGTGATCATGTCTGCTCCCTAATATAGCTTTCTCATAGCGATCTCAAAGTCCTTCTAAAATATTAATATTCTAGAGAGGCACAAAGGTAAATGCTATTATCTTTACCTTCCAGGAAGGTAAGAAAAAGGTAAAGGAATCACACTGGGAAATGCCAGATGTCAGAGTCGAAGCTATTCATTTTCTTTGGAAGTGACAGTGAAATCACTTATTGTATTTGAGTTATCTATGGCTGTAATATCATTCCCCCATTTCTTTTCACTTCAGTTATTACCTTAGATTTGTACTATTGTGTGAGATTTTAAATTAATTATTATGCTCTAATGCCTAATCTTAGTTAGTACTTTAATTATGAGGTTATTTTAGCTTTTAGATGAGTTACAGCTGAAGTTAATGAACAGTATTTACTTTCATTAATGACAATTTTCATTACTCTTCCTTTCCACAGTCACCACATAGTGAAAGCTTTCCAAGCGAGAGGAAAAAATCCCATAAATGAAAGATTCTACAGGTTCTCCCAGTCTCTGAGAAGAGAAGATAGAGATGGAACTGGACATTAGGGAAGATGGGGTGTTCACTTTTAATACTGTTTCCAGTGTTTATGCCTCCTTCACCCATGTAAGCAGGGATCACTGCCCTAAACCCAGAATTCTACCCAACGTTGGCATTTGAGCTTGGAACCCAGTGTTTGTACAACTCCCAACTCTCTGGTTTTAAGCTTTTTGAAATAGTTTTTACAGTTGCCATCAACCCATTCTAGGCTTTCTTTATATGATCAGGAACATCTGGCTATTTGGAAAATTTTGATCTGAGGCTCCCATCCCTAGGCACACATCAGAATCATCTATAAAACTTTCCCACAAGTTGCACAGCCTGGCTCACGCTCCAAGCTAAACCGTGGAGGTGGGGACATGTGCAAGTGTGACCCTGCTTACAGAACAGCTGTGTGGTTCTGCGGCACAGAGTTGGCAGTACTAAAATAATGACATGACTTTCTTTTTATTCTTTAAAAAAATGTATTCTGTAAATTAGTTTGATTGCTTATTAATAGTTCATGGGGAATATGATATTGTATCTGGGTTTTGTTGTTACTGTTGCTTTAAATGAGGAGAAGATATATTTGTTCCTATTTTTTATGGAAACATTTCTGCAAAATTTCTCTTCCTCTGGGCTTCTCTTTTTTCAAACAGAAGACAAACCTTCTTGATTTGCTGCTAGAAGCCTGGGTTGGCCCTGGTGAAACTGAGCACTTCTCTGGCCCCTAATGTGTTAAATGGAGCCAATAGGAGCTCCTGTCCTGGGGCTGCTCTGGGAAATAAATGAATGAAAATGTGTGACGTGCTCTGATTGGTCCTTGGTAGGCATAGGTCAAGACAGTTATTGTGTTGCTGTGTGGCAGTCACCATGATGACATCAGTGTTGTTGTTATTTTTGAAAATGCTGCTTGAACTCAGCTTGAGTTTCTTCGGGCATAATATAAGAAGAAATTATTTTCTAAGCAAAGAATTTATGTGTACATGATATTAAGGATACTGTGTAACCCACTTAAGTGAAAATAAACCTTGTAAAAGAAATTATTGTGGCAACGAAGACAACCAAATGAGAGCAAACAAAGGCTGTTTATTCAGAGCCTGCTGTATTGAGGGAGTCATCCCGTGTCACTTGCGTTTGGCAGAGACTCAAAGCAGGCAGATAGTGGGGAAGCTTTACTGTGGGAAAAAGGGGAAGCTGCAAGTGTGCGCTGATTGGAGGCTATTGGCAGGGGGAGGCTGCAGGTGGGCCAACCAAAAGCAGGACATCCTCTGCAATTGGCTAGGGGTACATATTTGCTTTCCCTGGTTGGTCCAAAGTTGAAAATGGGGGTGGAAATTAGGGAAGCTGTCAGTTATTAATTGAGTCTTGGCCATGTGAGGCCGGTTGTTACAGGGGTTATTATCTGGCTCTTGAATTGTTGGTTGAGGGAGCAGTTTGGCTTCTTACAAGTCCGACTTAGAGTGATGACAGCAGACTGGTTTCCCAGGCAGGTTGCTGCAGGTTGTGGGTCAGAGTTCTATTTTTATATCTGGGCTGAACATTTAGGGTCCCATCATATTCAGTGTTAGTATGCAAATATTTTTTGCTTTGATGACTTAACTGACCATAAAATCAGAATGGCTACAACTTCTAGTTAGAAATCCTGTAAGACAAAAAAAAAGTAATAAAGTTGTATTGATTTTTTTAAAAAAAATATTCCCATAGCAGTTGCTAAATGAATACATTTTTCAGATTGAATTGATTTCAGAACTTATTTGAATGCATGGTGGTCTATTTCCCACTGGGTTTAAAGTCTTACTTCGATTCACTTGGATTTTTAATAAGTTAACCAACAGTTCTATGCTCTTAAAGTGAGGGAATGGTGGTAAATTCCATTGAAGGCTATGTTTTTAGGAAATAATTTACTAATTTTTTGGGGGGGGAATTTTTTATCTTTGTTTATTTGTTTTTCAGTTAGATTTTTTTGTTCAGGACATATTTACAGGATAATTTCATGGTTGAATGGTAGTCCTGGAGAACTTGGGTAGAAAGAGAATTCCAAAATGTATTAATTGATAGAGATTAACTTGTTTCAGAGTAAAATTTGGCAAGAAGAAAGCCACCTAGGAAAATCAAGAGTTTGTTGTTTTGATGCGGTGATCCATTGTGGAATTGCTATGATGTGATATTTAAATGTGGCTTCTTGTGTTACAATGTATTGCCTTTGGGGCATAAGTCTGTTATGCACATGGCTTAACTCCAGTAAGGGAGAGGCTTGATATGCTAAAGGTGTGAAGAAGTAGGGCACATGGAATTTTAAGGCTCTGGTCATCATGAGGGCAGACAAGGCTGGGCTTAGTGATCTTAGGACATGAAATCTGGATTCCCCTGTTTGGCTCTGTTGCTCTAAATTGCCTCATATAAGAAGGGACTTTGAGACTTTGGGAAAGGAAAGAGATTACAGGGACAAACTCTTCCAAAACTCTGAAGTTCAAGGTAAATGAACTTCATGTAGTAAATGTATACACACACACACACACACACACACACACACACACGCACGCACACACACATACAACAATGAAATTATTCCCTTGACTCTTTGCTTCAGCCTGCCTATTGTCATAAAGAAAAGGAAAACCCTTTTTCCCCACCCTTAAAGGAAAAATCCTCAGGAAGAAGTGCTTTTATCCTTCTGAGAAAGTAGAGTGGAACTTGGCCAGGCACTTGATCTTTATATTTCCAGAATTTCACCAATAAACCTTCCACCAGCGGCCCCTCTCAAAAACACAAGACAAAACAAAACAAAACAACAACAAAAAACAGACAGGGTAGAGAAGCCAGAACCATGACCTCATGCATAGTCATGTCACATCTTAGTGTAATTAAATGCCTTTCCAGAATTAATGCTTCGCTGGACAAGGCAGCCCATTGCTTAACACTCACTTTACTAAGAAACATCCATCCCAAAGCAAGGAGAGGAAAGACTGAACCTGTGAGAAATGCAGAGAAGTCAGCACTCATTAGCATAATCCATCTCCATTGGTGAATATGGAGATGCCAGGAGAGGGGCTGATGGACTGGTCCGGGTACCAGTGTGCAGCACTGTCTCCATGGAAACCTGGCAGGCAACAGGGAACCAGGACTTCAGGAGGAGATACACCTGCAGCTCTTCAGTCTCAACGCATTTACTTCCTTCCCCTCACTTCATTCATATCTTTTTATTAAATGAATCGATTTGTCACCACCAACTCTCAGAGACAGCAGCCCAAGGTTCTGATCTAAGGGAAAAATAAAACTTCCAGTTCAAAAATGTGCAGAAGCTCAGAGTAGTAAGGAGCTGCTGCAGATGAAACCAAAGATGTGGCAGCCCTCTCTGAATTGAATGACTTAATTATTCTGGCTGTTCCTATTCTGGGAAAAAAAAAAAAAAGAAATATAGCAGAAGCAGCAAGCTATCTTGACTATTTCTGTCACTTAAATCACTGATAGAAGAAACCCTGGACACTTCAGTTGTGTGTCTGTGGTCTCTGGGGTGTGTTAAATCTGTACTGAGGGCCAGTTTTAAAGTTTATTTAACCTAAAGATTATTTTCCTGCTGGTTTCCAACAAATTTCCCAAATGCCTTATTTTCTGTAAAACCTTCTTTTATTATGTTCTGATGTGAATAACTGCTGCTCTTTCCCAGACCTCTCTGGGTGGGAAAACCCCATGGTTATTTTCCCTGTTCTCCTTGGGCATCTTTTAGTTTTAACTTCTAAAATAGTCTCAACTAGTACTTGATAAGCTGTCTCAAATCTTTTATGTGAAGGGACAGAGCATAAGTAAACAGAAAAATATAAATTGTGTATATATGTTTATATATATGTAAAATTTTCTCCTTCACAAAATTTATAGCATGTGCATGTAAGTTTTTCTGATGAGTCTTTGTCTACAAGCCCCATAGTCAGGAATTTAAAGTACATAGAGTGAGTATGTACTCTTTCCTGTTTGCCAGCCTAGAGAATGTCATTTGCAAATAGCTAGTTATTTAGAGGTTCCAAAATTAAATAAATAAAATGATCCAGCCCCTTCCACATGTGCCAGCATCTAGTAAAAACAAAAATGGGGTCAAACACATCGATGCCTACACCCCCAATCTACATGGAGTTGAACCACTTATAGATTTTCATGAACAACCTTACCTGCTTACAATCCTAATCTGGGACTAATGAATTTGTGGGGGCGACTCATGATTTTTAATCCATATTTTTCCTGTCATTTGCTTTAAAAATCCTACAGCATCAAGCTCTGTTATAGCACTTTTCCAGATACCAAGCTTTTAGAAAGAGGTGTGAAAGGAGCATTTAGCAGACAAATCTGAAAGGGAGGAAAACAACCCACTATTTAGAGTGAAAGCCCCCAAATGTCCCATCAAAAAGCTTCTGTGCTTGGTCTTCCTCCTTCTGGCACCTGCTGACCCTACTTCAACCCCCTCATTCATCACAGTGTGCAAATGCTTTTCAGTGTTTCACAGACAGTGTGGGCAGAGATCTTTACCACTGACTCATGTGGCGACTAATGGGCTTATGGCCACGGTGCCCATGGCCTGGAGAGCGCATGCCCCTCTATTGTTCACAGAGCTTCACGGTGTTTGTTTAAGGCTGGCTAATGGAGCATTGGGGTAACAGGTTTGGATTTTAGAAGCACTTGGACTTCTCTTGGGAAACACTCACACTCACACATTCTATTTTTCTCACACACCACGTGATGAACACCTGAATCAGAGCAGCAGTTACTGAATATTAAATTAAACTACAAAAAAAAAAAAATGGTAGAAGAAGAAAGAAAAGTCAACATGCATGAAAACAAGCTGAAAAGGTTAGGAGCAAAGGAGAATCCTAGAACAGTTTCGGTCTGTTCGGAATGAATTAATCAGACCATTAAACAGATCTTTTAATCTAAAGCATCCCTTTCATTTCTGCGCCCTGTAAAACAAAGTGATGGAGAGTTGATGGCAGAAATCTGCCCTGGCTCCTTATTTGTATGACACAGACTGGAGTTCTGGCCTCATTAACATTCTACTGTAGTCAGAGACCACACATTCAGGCTGAAAGCTGGAGTGGGAGAGGCTGGGGGCCCTAGGATCTCTCCCAGTTTGATGTAAACCCCCCAAGAGGAGGCTTCCTCTGTATCTGTCTGTCGATGCCACCCATAACGTGGAGAATGTGATACAACCTCTGGAGAGCTTCTCCCCACCACCCTGCAACCAAAAGACTCCTTAGTGCTAACATTCAAATTTTGTACATAGTTTCAACGGAACCCCAGAATCTCAACCATGGACTTTGAGATGAAGGGTAAGAGGAAGTCAATGTCATCGAAATAGCCATCCTAAGGATTGTAGGGAACCTATTTCAGGCCCTTTCAATGGGACACATATTTGACACATTTCAACTTAGAGAAATAGACCATTTAAGAACAACTTACAGTGTTACCAGTATATCAGAATTAGATGGGGAAAAAAAAGAATCAATTAAAATTCACTTCTATTTTTTACTGAAGGATACATTGATGACAAGAGTATTAAATCTGGGACTTGAGAAGCCCAGATCTAATCCTCCTCTTCCAGTAACTGAGACTCTGACTCTGGATAAATGTGATTTCTCTGGGCCTCCAGTTTTTTATCTGTGAAATGGCTCGATGTAACAGGAGGGCCTCAAAGTCCATTTCAGTTTTCCTTCCACAGTCTGATTTGCTGGTGGCAACACACAGAGATAATTATACTGCCAGTAAAATGGACATATGCATAAAAGGCACAACAAAAAATATAATTACCAGAATGAAACAGTGAACTTTCATAGAAGAATAATGATGTTAAATGCATCTGAATCTTATCATACAAATAATTTTGCTGTCTGTGTAATAGTTGCTGCTATTCATGTTTTTGCACTAAGGTTTTATTCCTTGAGGTCATGATTTGCAGTTAAGTTTTTTTTTTAATCTTCTATGCCTCTTAGTCTGGTACCTACTGCCAAGGAGATTCTTAAGAAGTATTTCTTTGATGACCATATGGATGCATAGAAGGAAAGCATCAATAGGAGAGCACTGAGTGAGCTCCAGTGACATTGTGGGTAGCTTGGGGCCACCACAGCGGCTCCTGGAGGACCATTTCAGTAGAGTTCTTGGAAACTGTACATTTTTAGGAGTTTTTGACAAACACAAACAGGGAGGAGAATTTGGCAAGCAGAATGGAAAAGGACACTTCATGTAAAGCTCTCACGATGCAGCATGATTCTCGCCTCAGTGTATCTCATCACACCGTGTTTCAGTGCTGCTGCTGTCCTGGTGAATCCTTTAAACAATTGCTGGTCAGCCATCCTGGACCTCACCAAGCTCTCTCCTTTTAGGAAACAGAGAAGATGGCTACCTTAGGGCTCCCCTGGAAGTTACTGCTCGGCCCACCCAGAGAAGAGGAATATCAGAGGGAAAGACAAGAGCTTTCTATCCTTGAGTCAAAAGAAATGAGACAAAAGGTCTATCTCACTACTTAGGAATAAAAGAACACAGCTGACTTTAAGTGTGGTGCCTTTAAACCCCCATCAGGAACTGCAAGTGTAGGGCCAGAGTCCAGTAAGGAAGCTCCCTTCCCCAGTCAGCTTTGAACCCTCCTCCTCTCCCTCTCCATCCCTCCCCTTTACTGAACCTAGCGAGATTAAGTGGCCGATTTATCTCCTCGGCGCTGAATTTTAAAGGGAACAGCTAACTGTGTGATCATATTATTAATATTTATACCCTATCACTGAATGTTGACAGATTAATTATGCAACGTAGTATAAAAATCAGCAGGCAGCGTGGGGGAGCAGTGGCAAAGTTCATATATTAATAACTCAGTGGGTGGCTGGCACGTGCCCCAAGATGACTGCATATCCCTGGGGTTCCAGGCACCAGTCCCTCTTGGGGCAACAGCCCACCGGCTTTATTTCACACTCCTTGCAGGTCTGTGTGCCATCTTTTTGGACATTAAAACCTGGTGCTTGTTAAGCCTTCCTCCTGTGCACTCTAGCTCCATCTCTGGGAGTCAACTGCCTGAGCCAGAAAACCCTGAAACATTATAAATGAGACCCCTGGTTGAGCAGAACCAGCTGAGGTCTGTAGGGACACTTTCTAGACTGAGCTCTCAATGAAAGAGTCTCCTGTTCTTTGAGTGTAAATTATCCTTGAATGATGGGTGAATGTCTTTGCCCATAATGCTCTGCTGGGTGCTCAGAGTATACACAGCCCAGTAAAGTGGGTTCCAACCCTTAGGGAGCTTCTGATTTAGTTGGAGAAGCAAGTCTTGAGTTCAGCAGAGGAGCATGGTCAAGGGTAACGTGAGAAGTCCTCTTGGCTTTACAGCTAATGATGGCTGCTTTGCCTGTCTGGACCTCAGGTCCCTTTGGTGATGATGAAGCCTTCATGGAGTTAAATCTGCCAGACTCAGGAAAGTGCAGGAAGGGGCAAGGGCTTTGCCATCACCTGGGATCCAGGGCTGGTAAAGAACTATTTGGTCCTGGGAAGATTATATAACCTTTCTTAGCCACAGTCTCTAGAGAGGAGACTAATAACCCCAGCAGGGTTTATTACAGAGAAGGTATATGTATGCCTAAAGTACTTGAGCATGATGTTGACCGCTATACTATAAAATGCTAAATAACACTGTAAGAGATGTTCCTGAAAGAGACAGGATGCATTGAAGTCCTGACAGCCTCCACTGTCTTAGGTTTTTCTGTTTTGCACTTGTTTCTCCTTAAAGAAATCTGTCTGCTTAACAGAACAGCATATATTTACAATAGCCAAGACAGGGAAGCAACCTAAGTATCCATCAACAGCTGGATGGATAAAGATATGATACACATATATATCTTCAATATACATATGAAGTACAGTGAAATAGTACTCAGTCATAAAAAATGATGATTTAGTGCCATCAGCACCCACATGAGTGGATCTAGAGATTATCATACTAAGTAAGTCAGAGAAAGGCAAATATCATATAATACCCTGTATATATGAAATCTAAAAAAAAAAAAGGATACAAAGGAACTTATTTACAAAACAGAAAGGGATTCACAGACAAAGAAAACAAACATAGGGTTACCAAAGGGGGCAGGTGAGGGGAGAGGTAAATTAAGAGTTTGGGATTAACCTATATGTGTTACTATATATTAAATAGATAATCAACAAGGACCTACTGTAAGGCACAGAGAACTCTACCCAGTATCTTGTAATAATCTATAAGAGAAAAGAATCTGAAAAAGAATATATGTATGTAGGTATGTATATCTGAGTCATTGTGTTGTACACCTGAAACTGACACAACATTGTAAATCAACTATACTTCAATTCTAAAAAAAAAAAAAAAAAAAAAGCAGCCCACGGTGGTGAACTGTGAGGCACCCATCAGACTGTCAGTGTCCCACATTCTGTCTCTCCATGGAACCAGGTACTGGCCTTTTTGACAAAGGCCAGGCAGCTTCACTGAACCCCAGGCTTCTGCAGGGAACCCAGGCCCCCACTGTGGAGCCTTTCAGTGATGCCGACTGAGAGTCAGGGAAGCTTGGTGGCTGGATCTTGGCACACACCTCAGGAGGTTCTGCAGGGGCATTTGTCTGCTGACCTGCTCCCGCGGGTGGTGCTGCTGTCTCATCTTGGGGTGTCAGAGATGCCTAGGTGATGGATGTTGTGTACGGTACGTCATTGTTCCTCTCCAGGAGTTTGAATGTGTGTGTAAGGTGGGTATTGGAGGCAGATGAAAAGATAATTCTGTAGAGTTCACTTGAATCCATTAGTTATTAGGTCACATAACAAAGAAGCTATTGCGATCACAAACCGTCACATCAATTCTGGGAGTGATATACCTTATAATCACGCAATGCAAATAATCAAACCCAATAAGCAAGCAAATCTTCAATGTCATCAAGCAAAACTTCAACTTACAAGCAGCTCCAATCGCCTTAAATCAGAGCTTTCGTTCTTGTGCTCAACTATAGTAGCCGCAGATGTGCTCTCCAAGCCGAGGTGGGTGATTGAGCATCTATCCATGGAGATGCTGCTCTAGTTAACTACCTATCTTTGCCTAGCAAGCCAGTTGATTAAATTACCCATTTAGTAATATTCCAAGATCATTAGAATTATGATCTATAATTAGATCATAGAAGAAAAATTAGAAGAAAAAAATACCAATTATACATATAAATGAAACGCTCTCATATCCATCCTGACAATAATCCTTCATGAGAGTTCACCTGTGCCAGAAACCACGTGAGTATGGCAGGTTGGATGAAACATAAGAAATACAGGCTATGGCTCTGCTCCCTAATAAAGTGATTGGGGATAAACGCTATGCCAACAGCAAATAAAAATGCAGTGTGTTCTAGGTGATCCTGTGTATATTAATCAATAGGCATGTGTTTTGAGCATCCAGCCCTTACTGTATACACAGTCCTGGAGGCACAGCAAACCACGATCCTTGTCCCGAAGGAACCTGAGTCTGCTGGAGAAATAGGACAGTGGAGAACAATGCACTGAGGCTGGGAGGAAGCCGACACAAGGTGAAGTCTAGGAAAGGGATGGCCAATTAGTTCCGAATGCCAGAAATTCATCCCTGAAAAGATGAAAGTTTGTCCAACTTGCTTGTGCAACAGATTTCCATTGCTAATCTCCCTCCCCCTTGGATTTATACCACAAGCAGACTGAGAATCCAGGGTAAAAGAGGAGGTGCAGAAGGAGCTGAGGCTTCGGGATTGCCACAAATGTCCCTCCACATCTATTGTTACCTTGTCTGCCTTGGCCAGATCGGGTAGGAGGAAGACACTGCCCACAGGTTGATGTAAGGCATTTGAAGATGTAATTTAGTGCTTTTAAACCATTGAAATCTCATGTAGTGCACTGGTAATAGATTAATAAAGTTAAGAAGGGTGGGGAAGGAGTTCCCATTGTGGCTCAGAGGTAACAAACCCGACTAACGTTTATGAGGACGTGGGTTCCATCCCCGGCTTTGCTCAGTGGGTTAAGGATCTGGCGCTGCCATGAGCTGTGGTGTAGGTCGCAGATGAGGGTCGGATCTGGCGTTGCTGTGGCTGTGGCATGGGCCGGCAGCTGCAGCTCCGACTGGACCCCCTAGCCTGGGAACTTCCATGTGCTGCAAGTGTGGCCCTTAAAAGACCAAAAAAGAACAAAGAAAAGAAAAAGATAGGGAAGGGAATTATTTCAGCATGTAGACCAAAGCAGCAGGAAGACTAGAGGAGGTTTCATACTCGAAATCCTTGAGCACCTCTTGTGTATGTGCCCTGTGACCTTTCAGAAGGCCCCTCCTTTAAAATGGACCCTAAAAAAGCTTAACCATCTCAAGTACAATCTACTCAAAATGACCCACGTTGTAGGTGAATTTGACAGCATGACACAAGAGTTATCCGGATGGGCTGTGTTGTCAGACACAATGTGGGACTGGAAATCTTTGAAAGTCAAGCCCTTACTATCTTAGCATGGCTGCAGTCTAAGGGGTGCTGAGAACAGAGACTTTTCTTTCTTCCTCTTTACAAAGCTCAATTAAAATGTGCTTGTGTAATAATCTCGCCGTTCAGAACTCCCGGGGTGATGCGTAGAGTTATTTCCAAGCATGTTTGGGCTCAGTGCAATCACTTCACTCATGGTGGGACAGCACAGATGAGAGAGGAGGAGAGGCTGTAAACACTGAAAAGCCAGAGGAGGCAGAGAGAAAGGCGGTGGTGCATAATATCATGCCCATGGCTTGCCAGGATGGGCGAAGATGGAAATGGGTCCTTGGAACCCCAGCACTGTGCCCATTTTCAAAAGTGAAGAAGCACTGGGTTTGGGGTGAGGAACAGTTTTGGATGCAGAGCCCATGGTGTGTTTACCAATGTGAAGGTTAATTGTGTAGCTAGAAAGTGCCCCCAGGAGGCTGAGACTATTTGTCAGGGCTCCAGGATCCTGCGCTCACAGAAGAGGCCCTTTGATAGCTACGCTGGCCACCCACCTCGCTCGCCAGGACCTGGCAGGTTAACACGGGCTGCCGGCCCTCCAGACTGAGGCAATCAGAAGCACGGCTTGATGGAATAAAATGAGATGTGTGCTGGGGAGGAGGGGCAGGCCGGAGGTTGGTACCTGGGCTACTGGCAAAGCTCTGCGCAAATCAGACCCCTGCGGAAGGCAGGTATTAGCAGAGAGGCTGAGGGGCACCTGTGATGCCGAGATTAATCCCCTTTTTGTTTGCTTTTGGGTCTATCTCGGCCCTGCTGAGTGGAAGAATTTACGTTGGCCTCCTTCCTAGAAGGGAGCTGCAGGCAGAGAAAAGGGGAGGTGTCATCAGAGTCACTTCTCTGAGTGCCTCCGTCCGCCTCATCGTTCTGTCTGTTGCTCTGTGCGCCCTTTGTCTCTGCCTCTAACTGCCAGTCACCGCTACCTCCCTCCTTCTCCCTCATGTGCTTCTGTGCCCTGGATTCTGGTCTCCCATCAGAGCAAGGCCACCACAGTCGCTGACGACAAAGCTTTTCTCCAGTTCTCCAGTGCAAGTCTGGTCAGATCCACGACAGGCATTCGGTGGGGAAGGGGACTAAGTTGAGCTTTGATCATAGTTGGATGTGTGTGCTTCTGGGAGCCCAGACTGGCCTGGGTTATGCAGATCTTTTGCAAAGTAGTTCCTGCTGCAGGAAAAGGCCCTCAGGGATTAATTTGAAATGTAGGGTGACTGAATCTCTCACAGTGGACTTCGATGATTTTATGTAAGCACCGGAGTCCTTTTTTGAAAAATAAAGGATCATTTATAATGTTTAGACGTAGAACAGAAGTAGAAGTGCTCAGATGGTAAAGGGATGCCAGGGAGGTGAGGGGCTTCAGCCCCCAGGACCCCAGCGCCACCAGCCACATACTAGTGTGTCTATGGTGTGCCAGATGCCCTGTGGTCCCTGAAAACCCTGTTGGTTCCACAAGGACTCTTGCAGTCCCATGTTCCAAGGTCAGGTCCTACTAAGTGCTCACAAAAGAGTCACTGGCTCTCCCAGTAAACAGCTGTTAGTCTTTAGGACGGCCAGGCCCTCTTCTGTTAGATAGAGTTCACATGAATTTTCCAGGCAGGTCATAACTAGACCCAGTTTTATTTATTATTTATTTATTTATTTATTTATTTATTTTCTTTTTAAGGCTGTACCTGCGGCATATGGAAGTTCCCAGGCGGGGGGTCAAATCAGAGCTGCAGTTGCCAGCCTAGGCCATAGCCACAGCCACAGTGACACCAGATGCAAACTGCATCCACTACCTATACCACAGTTCATGGCAAAGCCAGATTCTTACCCATTGAGCAAGGACAGGGATCAAACCCCCATCCTTATTGTTACTAGTAGGTACTCAACCCACTGAGCCACAGTGGGAACTCCTAGACCCAATTTTAGATCTCAGCTTTCATATCTAGGTTCTTGCTCTTCTGGATAAGGGTATTGGCAAACAGTAGGTGCTGGTTACTAACTATTCCCATTTTTGCTACATCAGGGAGCAGAAAAGGTGAATTTCTTCTAGTACCTTCACCAATATTTCATCTCCCAGCAATGAGAACAGTGGGAGCATTTTTGATCTAAGGATCATTATTTAGGAAAACGGCATGTGCCGTACCATGGCCGAGCCCCAGGAAAACCATAGGCTTTGGGCTGCTTGGCTCATGTCCAGAGCACAGAGGGGGACTGTTCCTGGCTCAGCCTCCAGCAGCTCGGACATCCTGCCCAACTGAGCCCAGTGATGCTTCATGTACAGAGAGAGGAAGCGCGAAGTCCTATCTCCCGTGGCATTAAACAGATGCAAGACGTAGCCCTCCTATTCTAACAGTGCAAAACTCCTTCCTAAAGACGGTCACCTTGAGGAGGCATGGGCTTGAGGAGAATCACCAGCTGCCTAGTTAAGCCAGGGAACCATCTCTGAGTATATATTCTCTGCATTTGCATGGGCTCACTTTCTCCGTGGCTTTGTGGAGAACTGCATTTCCTCAGTATGACAGTGAATTGATGAATCTCCTGAACCCACTGGGGTTACAGTACTGAGAGGACCGCATGCGCAATGCGTGGACAGCTATCCGCATACCCCCTGGGGACTCCGGTCAGGAACCCAGGGAGCTTCTGCGTGAAGAAGAAATAATAGTAATGGAGTTAATTGCACATCTTCTTCACCTCACATATTCTTGTTTCTGTGAAGTAGAGGCCATGGGAAGAACCACTGGTCTCTTTAACTGGATTTCTTCTGCTGAATAATCAGCTAATTGGTTTATGGCAGGTGTGGCCTTTGCATCCTCTGTTCCTTACATCCTGCAGTGAATTTTCTTACCTTCTCAGTCCTGTTTATTGCATCCCCATCATGCAAGCAATTGGAAAGCTGGCACTAAGCAGATGGGGGGGGAATGCATTCTATAGATATCAAAGCTTTGTGGTTAAATGTCAGTCCCTTCTCAGGTGGTTGGTTCCCAAGACCCTGATGCTTTCTGAAATATGCTCTAAATAACCTATTTTCCATGAACACGGGGCTCAGTGGATGAAGGTTATTTTCAAGTAGCCCTCAAGGTTAAAGTTGGTTGCTCTTCCAGATGGTTTCTATCTGATGCTTTGGATTATGATATTGAACCACCCTGTGATCAGAACTCCTAGTGCCAAGAATAACAAGCAGTGGAAGCCAGCCACAGCAAGGGCTGCTGCTCGAAGGGTGTACAGAGATGTAAGGGTCAAGGCCAGACCATATGGTCTATCAAGGCCCTGCTGCAGTAACCCCAGGAAACACAGATCAGCCTGCAGTGGACTCATCACCTCCCCTTCCCACTGAGTCCATCACTGTACCCTCAGGGCCCCCCTTCCCCCTTCTTCCACCAAGGTTTCCCACAGGCTTTTTTTTTTTTTTTTTTTTTTTTGCAGAAGCTGGTTTGATTCCAGTAGCTGCAGTTTCTAGCAAGGTCCTTAGGAATATGGCTCAGAATGGCCACATGGTCCAAGGGTATGGCAAGCAGAGCCAGCTCCTGGGTTACAGATTCAAGGGTGAAGCATTAGCAGAACATGAAAACAGGAGATTTGCACACTGGGGCCTCGGCTACCCTGGCAAGAAAATCTGGTGTGAAGTAGTTTGCCAATGAAAACTTTGTCATTTCTAGGTGCTTGGCACACCCTAACACTGGATATGGGGAATTTGAACACACAGCCCTTGAGGGATTAAAGAGTTATTTCAGTATCTATTTCTTGTCTTTTTTCTTTCTTCCTTTCTTTCTCTTACTCTAAAAGCTGGTCCTCCAGCACAAAGCTAACTTACTCCAAGTACTTGTTGGTTTTTTGCTTTTCATTTTTCTTTTCAGCCCCCCACAGCATGCAGAAATTCTGGGGCCAGGGATCGAACCCTCGCCACAGCAGCCACCCTCGCCACTGCAGGGACAACATTGGATCCTTAATCCGCTGAGCCACCAGGGAACTCCCAAAATGAGGTTCTATCCATTCAACTCAAGTGTAAATTCCAAGAAGGCAGGAATTTTGACCTGAATTATACTGCAGTATCTCCAGCATCTAAAATAATGCCTGGCAGGAAGATAGCATGTGCTAAATAAAGACCTATTGATGTCTGAATGACTGCATAATGTTGAATAAAAGAAAAGCCAAAATTCGGAAACTTTTCCTTTCTTTAATACCCTCCCAAAATTAAATCTGAAGGATCTTGCTTCAAAACCTTCTAAAATGGCTGTGATTTCCTTACCATCACTCTCAGCAGCACACCTGCCCAGGGTGAGACGTTGATTTGAATCTGATGCTAGTTTTTTCACTGCCTTCCCTTTGCAGATTCTTCAGAGCATCTGTGAGGCACTATTGTGCCCACATGGGCAGTGTTTCCACAGGCTGGGATCTTGTAAATTTCCACACACCTGATTCCACTTTCTTTCTCTGTGGATGGTCGGAAAATGGGATGAAAGTAATGTTTGTCCCTGCCATAGGGACAAGATAAGAAGGGATCCAGCACTTTGATCTTCTGCTGTCAGTTTGGAGGCATGTGTGTTCAATGTTGCACATACCCACAAGCATGCATTCCTTCTGTTTGCACACCCCCCACCCCTGCCCTTTAGATATTGAGGATTTACGTTGCTTAGTCAGACTACATGACCTTAACATCAGAAGCCAACATCTGCTTTGGGGATAGGGCAGGTACTGAAATGAGAGCTCCAGGTCTGTGATGGGAAGGCTGGTTTGCTGTGGGAGGTGCAGCACAGCCTGATGCCAGGGAGTGTATTTCCTCTTGAGTAGAGCTTGTGGTTCTAGCATTGAGTAAGCACTTCCTGCCACTCCACTCACAGACTCTCATTTGTATAGATGCCTGGATGTCTTCCTTTATGAAAACCACCTGGCTTATTTATCACTTCTTTCACTGCAGACCCCAATAACATGACGACATGCAGACGCAGGACCCCCATACTCTTCTTCCTGTCCCCAGCCTCACGGCAGTCGCCGCAAACCCACTCGGCAGAACAGCCTCGTCACCCGAGGGAGCACTTATGGAGCTGACCTTAAGGAGCAATTTCAGGCAGGAAGAGAGGCTCAATTGTTCATAAACCTGACATTTATTACTGGGAGATTCTTTCTACGCAGTACAAGCTGCTCTTTACAATTTTATCAAATAAAGTGCTTCTTTCATCAATGCCCCACTTTCTCCTCCAGGCTTCCTCCCATCTCACTGCTCCCATCTCCCTGTGGCTTTGTGGAAAACTCAGGCACCATCCCTCGGAAAGCCTGTGACCCCTTGTGAGAGGTAGGCTGGGGTCCAGAGCTGAGGGTGTGCCCTCCTAGCTTCTTCCCTTATTTAGGCAGCAATTAGTAAGAAGATGAATAATGAAGCCTTTCCCATCTCGAAAAGCATCGGCTTTTACCTGGCATTTTCTAGGTTGCCAGGGAGGATAGACACTTAGGGTAAAACTAATATAAGCCTTCAGGACCCCCAGATTGTTAACAAATAGTAGCCACACAGGTGAGTTGTTCCCCAGGCTGGAGAATGAGAAAACCCATTGTAGATCTCTGTGGTTCTGTTACTTTAATGAACAGACCCCCAAATTGTAGAGATCGTGATGCTTCCTGTCTTGATTTAATGGAGCTCATATGTGGGGACATGGATTGGTCAGTGGTCTGGTGGCAGGAGAGTTGAATGGATCATACCAGCTTAGTCAATAGCATCAAATGTGGTTAGAACTGGGGCACAGTCTTCCACAGTTCTGAACCATAGGTGTTCTGTTATGTAGCCAAAATCTGTGAGAGTGGACTGGTGAGGAATGGGAGTTGCCCAGCCCTATTCATCTCAAGGAGGAAGATGAGGCGGTTTGTAGTCAGGAAAGGCTGTGCACAGTGAGATTCATAAATGAAGACATAAAGATCTTGTAAATACACCAAAGCATGTCCGTGTACCTTTGTTTGACTTCTGATGGAGCCAACTCAAACTTTCTTTGAGTTGGCTGATGAGAAGCTAGTGTCTCCTTCCTAGACAATATCCATGAGTCCTCAAGGCTCATGGTTCATGGGTTTGTTTAAGGCCAGGTGTGAGGGTGGGGGTTCTCATTGTGACAAATCTGAGTACAAGACACGTTTAGTCTTTTTTAGTTTTCCTCTAATCAATCACAGTTTGTTCCCACATTTAATGCAGTTTATTTTTTTTTAAATCTATCTGCCGTTATTGAATCTTCCTAAAATATTCTATTTCATTTTCAAATTAACAGCAGTTCTCTTTTCCCACTCATATTGTATCAGTTTATGAAGAATTTAGGGAAATTATGTAATTATATGAAAAAGTACATCTGCTAAGAACAGATTTGCAAAAAGATGCAACTGACTCTTGTAAAAATATGTCTCAACTAGGGAGAGCGTGAGCACCTGGGTAATTCAGAGGGAAGGCTGGGGATTCAGCTTCTTGTCAGATAGCCTGTGACCCACGTAGAGTGGAGAGGACCAGTTTACCCAGCCTGCCAGGTAAGGAGAGGTTAAGCAGAAATTAGTTAAGAGACCTTTCCTTGTGTGCTTACCTTGGACTCCAGGTTTCTGAATTCATGTGCTAATATTAGCTATTGACCTTGGACAGATCACAGGGCCTCTCTGAGCTCAGCTTATTCATGTGCAAAATGAGGATATTACTAACTAGTTTGAGTGTGTACTTTCTCTCTCTCTCTCTCTCTCTCTCTCTCTCACACACACACACACACACACACACACACACACACACACACCACCACCACCACCACCACCACCACCACCAAGGGCTCTTTTGAGATCACATTAGTGCATATGGTTGCTCTGGTAACTGTACATAACTCTGCAAATACAGGCTCTCTCCACTTTTTACTTTGGAATAATTTTGAACTTAAAGAAAAATTGCAAGACTAGTACAAAAAGATTAACTTCTCAAAAGATTTGCCTACTGTTACATTTTGACACATTCAGTTTACCATCTTCTCTATGTTTGGATGGGTGGAGGGATGGATAGATAGATAGATAGATAGATAGATAGATAGATAGATAGATAGATACATAGATACATAGGTACATAGATACATAGATAAATACATAGATAGGGATGGATAGATGGATAGGTAGATAGAAAGATAGACAGATAAACAGACAGATATATGAATACATATATGTGAATTAACATTTTTCTAACCATTTTAGCCTAAACTACAGACATCACTCTGTTACCCCAACACTTTAGTGTGTATTTCCAAAGAACACAATATTCTCATACTCTTAGGAAAATCCAGGTATTTACTCTTGATACAATATTATTATTTGATACACTCTTATTATTCACATATTTCCAATTTTCCTAATAATGTCCTTTATATCATTTTTTTTTTCAACCTGGGAACCAGTACAGGATCACATTTAGTTGTTGTATGTCTTTAGCCTGTTTAGTTTATCTTTCTATTTCAGGGCACTGACATTTTCATAGAATGTCCCTCAGTGAGAGATCTGATGTGTCCTCACGCCCAGATTCAGGTTTCGCAATTTTTGGCAGGAACATCATATCCGTGATGTGTTTTTCTCCTGTTGAGAGGCACGTGGTGTGAGTGTTTCTCATTATTAGTATAGTCGTTTGGTTAAGGCTGTATCTGCCAGGATTTTCCACTGTAATAGACTAGTGTTTTTCATTGAAATTATTAATTTCTGGCAAGATATTTTGAGACCGTGTCAATAATTTATCCTCATCAAGTGTTTACCCACTGCTTATCACATCCACTGATGATTCCTACCTAAATTTGTTGTTACTAGTGTGGTTGCAAAGTGGTGAATTTTTTTAAAAAAATTCTATTTCAATATGTTTATTAGTTGGTATTCTGGTGCAAGGAAGCACTTTCCCTTTCCAAATTCTTTAGTTGTTTGCTTGTTTTCCATTTGCATAGAATCATGGAGTTTTATTTTATTCAGTGGGTTATAATCTGCATATGATGTGTCTTGATGTTCAGATCATCCTAGATTTGTCCAGTTGGTGTCCATCAAGCTGCCACTTGTCCTTTGACATATCCTCATTGTTCTCTTTTGAGAACAATGGGACATTTTAAGCTCATCTTCTGTTTTCCTGCCCCAGTCCTGAAGTCAGGCATGTCTCCAAGGAACCCTGCTTTTGTTAGGTGGGTTATGGTGTTTAGAAACCAAAATGGGGTAATAGATGTGCTAGATGCCACTGGGGCATCACTGTTTCTAGAAAGCAGAAAGAGCAACTATTTGAGATACTTGTTAACTCTCTCTCTCTCTGGCATATTTTTCTTCTTTGAGAACCCTGCTTTTGCACTTATATTCCTCACTGATGAGAAAGCTTATTGTAAGTTTGGACTCTTCTCCTCTCTAAACCTAGAAAGATAATTCTGCTGTTCTGGTTCTTCTGAGTGGTGAGAAGAAAAGACTGACTCCAAGACACAAGAGCAAATAGGGGAAGAGGGTGCTCCTGTCAGGAATTATGGGGAGGAACTGAGCAGGTACCTGTGACAGACAGTGTTTGTAACCATTATCAATTCCAGTGGCCTGTGGTCTATCTGATGACCCAAGTGTAGAGATCCCACATTAACATTCAAAAGCTCCTGGAGGACCCCTCCCTTAGGAAGCCTTTTGGTTAACAAAATCATTATTATTAGAGATTGATAATCATGATTACATGGAAGGTTGTACTCACCCACTGCCTTCTTTCTATTCCACTTATTAGTCACATCAGCCATCCTCTTGTTCTGTGATAGCTGAGAACAGAAGCGAGACTGGGTGTGGATCAAAGGGCAGTCATAGCTGTGTGACTCTGGAACCCAGGGCTCCTGGCAGACAGCTTGGAAGTGCATCTTGAGCCATGTTCCACCTCTGTCATATTTAGATCCTGAATCCTGTGGCCTGCCCTTGGGGACAAGTGGCGTCAATAAAGCCATGAGGAGCTGCCCTGAATAGAAGTAAGTTTGTGTCCTATTCACATGCTATCAAATGCAATGCAGAGGGTAGCCACAAAGGCAGAGGAGGCTTCTGGACCAGCATTGGAAGGCAGGCAGTGGGCCCTGCCCTGTGGTGTTGACTGAGCAGAACAACAGGCTCTACCCCATCAGTGAAGTCCCTCCTCCTGCATTAGAGAGCCTTGAGCGAGGGATTGGGAAGAGCTACCAGATACACACTGCAGTCCACCTTCTCCTGCTAAATAGAACAGAAGTCCTCTATGGAAAGAGGGAGTGAAATTAAAGAACAAGAATTTCTCCTAAATACTGAATGTGCTCAATTCTATGCTAAGAGCTTTACATATAATATTTGGTATAATTTTCATGGTGACATTATAAAGTCTAATCTCATAAATTAATATCCCTACTTTAAAAATGGGGAGCCTGACCCCTAGAGGTTAAGCTGCATCCCATGGACCATACATGGAAAATAATGTTTAAACCCAGTGTTCTGTCTGCAAGAATGTCTAAACCAAGTGTTCTGTTTGTGTTAGTCCTGGTCTCTGTATTAGTGGACACTACTTCCCTAGTAGGAAGATGAGGTTGATGCCAGAAAGATGTTACCAGAATCCAGGTTCTTGTTCATGCAGTCGAAGAATGAACTTTGCGAACAAAGGCAGCAAGCAAGCAGAGTCTTCATTACAGGAAAGCAAATAGCTCCCAGGACAGCTGGGAGGGGAGAGAAGAGCCCCCTCTCTCTATTGTCTTACAGGGGTTTTTAATCCCTTAAAGATGGGAGGGTACCAATGTGGGGTCCAGAAAGATGTGGTTTTCTCCCATTGGCCTTGCTTAATTACCTGTATCAGTCCTTGTCCAATAGGGGTCTTAGGGGTGGAAAAGTCCCATCAGTCTCATGGTATCTTTGTCCTTCTCTTCCCATAGACTGAGTCACAGCGGGTTAGGGATTACTGTCCATCTGTGTGTAGGTACACTTCCTATAGTAAACAAGGCCTGTGGGGATGTTACTCCCTGGAGCCCTTAAGCCACAAATGTTAATCAATAGCCATATCAAAGAATGCATCGAACGAAGCCCATGCTTCTACACTGACTACCTGGTGACCTCCTGCCTCAAGGTGACCCAGTAAGGGAAGGGTCACAGACTGAACATGCGTACATTGGGTTGGGGAAGAAAGGTGATGGTGGGTAGGAGACCTCAAGATAGAGAGCATCAAACACAGAGTTCACCTCCTCTGGCACTTCTGCTCCAGCTGGTCCTGTACCACCACCATTTGTGACAATGCCTCTTGGAGAGGTTGCTACCAGTGAGAGGTATTTCTTTCATGTCCTTGTGGTTCCCCCCTCCCTCTTTAGAACATCACTGTGTGGGAGATCAAAGCCTCCTGCTAATCAGCTCTCCACCAGCTTAAAGGACATCTCCAAAGACTCCTTCTAGTTTCCTTGTGACAGTGACTCTCATTACCCCTTGAGTCCTGGTGATCTATAGCCCTGGTGATCGTGATGATGATGGTGATGACATATGATGATGTGGTGATGATGTGATGATAGTAGTGATGATGCTGGTGATGCGATGATAACTGTGATGGTGGTGGTGATGGTAGTGATGATGGTGATGATGATGCTGATGCGATGATGGTGGTGGTGATGGTAGTGATGATGTGATGATGGTGGTGATGCGATGATGACTGTGATGGTGGTGGTGATGGTAGTGATGATGGTGATGATGATGCTGATGTGATGATGGTGGTGGTGATGGTAGTGATGATGGTGATGATGATGCTGATGCGATGATGGTGGTGGTGATGGTAGTGATGATGTGATGATGATGCTGATGCGATGATGGTGGTGGTGATGGTAGTGATGATGTGATGATGGTGGTGATGCGATGATGACTGTGATGGTGGTGGTGATGGTAGTGATGATGGTGATGATGATGCTGATGCGATGATGGTGGTGGTGATGGTAGTGATGATGGTGATGATGATGCTGATGCGATGATGGTGGTGGTGATGGTAGTGATGATGTGATGATGATGCTGATGCGATGATGGTGGTGGTGATGGTAGTGATGATGTGATGATGGTGGTGATGCGATGATGACTGTGATGGTGGTGGTGATGGTAGTGATGATGGTGATGATGATGCTGATGTGATGATGGTGGTGGTGATGGTAGTGATGATGGTGATGATGATGCTGATGCGATGATGGTGGTGGTGATGGTAGTGATGATACTGTCAACAATTTATGAGAGAAGGAAATGGAAGCCTGAGAATGTGTATGCTTATGGTGAGTCTCTTTTTGTCTTGGCTGCCAAGAAACCCAGAAAGTCAGCACTAAAAAACACTCATTCCAAGTTCCGCAGTTATTTCTCACCTTCTTATCATCTCTCTTTCTTTGTCTTATTTATGATAATGATGCTCAGAGTGTTTTAATATTGGGAGCCTCTGCAGTATCAAATTCTTTCTTCTTCTTCTTTTTTTTTAGGGCTGCACCTGCAGCATATGGAGGTTCCCAGGCTAGGGGAAATTGGAGCTGTAGCCACCAGCCCATGCCACAGTCACAGCAATGCCAGATCCGAGCCACGTCTGCAACCTGCACCACAGCTCACGGCAACGCCGGATTCTCAACCCACTGAGCAAGGTCAGGGATTGAACCTTCATCCTCATGGATACTAGTTGGTTTCGTTAACTACTGAGCCATGATGGGAACTCCTCAAATTATTTCAAGAGCTACGGGATAGTACTCCCCTGTACACACACAAACACACACACACACACACATACACACACACTCACATACACATACAATCAGTGCTATTAGGACACTACAGTCACTTAGTTGATTCATGCAATTGATTTTTGAGCTATCATCCCTCTCTACCATAGTCATGGGAGCTATGTCATGACCTGCGTTGGGACCACAGTCTCTGACTGAAACTAATGCCCTTAGCAGCACTTCTAACAGAGCATTTATGGGATCTGGAAGACACAGTTTCTCAACTGCATGATTAGACTGGGGACAATGTGCTCCCTGCATTTGCCTAGCAGCTCGACATTCTTCCTTCTGTCGGCTGCCGGCCACCCGCTATGGCGCAGCTGTACCACGGTCACCTGACTCTAGTTGAAAAACGGTGCATTCCTCATCAGGAATACCTATGCTCCAGAGGGTGTATGAATAACTGTAACTTGACAGTACCTTATATCTCTGTTGTTTTGTTGGTGGTGACTGTGATTTTATTTTAATTGTGCCAAGGACTTATAAAATATTGACACATTACTGACCAACCATGTGACCTAGGGCTAATCAAGTAACCATCTCTGTCTCAGTTCAGCTAACTGAAAATGAGTCGATTTAGACTACGTGTAATTCTTATTTAATGTGTAAATCCACTAATCATACACATTATTTTGTCATTCAGAATACACCAAGATCCTTACTTTATAAATAAAATGCAATAGCCTGAAAGACTTTACCTGAAACTGTTTTTAAAACCCTATTTACTTAAGGAATGTAATAACCAAGTATGCTCTAGTTGTTGAGAGGATCCAAGTTTGAATAAATTAGGTGTAAAATATGTTTGAGGAAAGAGGAGAAATTTGACTATGGATTATTAGGTGTTATGGACATTTGTTGATTATACGAGGCATGATAACTGTATTGTGTTTATGTAGCAACATAACTATGTTTTAGGGGTGCATACTAAATATTTATGTGAGAAATGCCATATGGCTAGAATTTACTTTAAACATACTTTGGAGGATAATGGTGAGACAAATATGGTAAAATATTAGTAACTGCTAAGCCTATATGATGGATATTTGAATGTTCACTGTATTTAAGCTGATCCATATGACACTGCCTGTATTAGATCATTTTTCATCTAAAAACAGCAATTTCATGTGATTCAAACTTCTGCTGGTCTCTAATTTTCTGTGTATTTTATTTTTGTCTTTTATCTTTTTCTTTTTAGGGCCGCACCTGTGGCATATGGAGGTTCCCAGGCTACGGGTCGAATCAGAGCTGTGGCTCCTGGCCTACACCAGAGCCACAGCAACACCAGATCCGCACCCAATCTGCGACCTATACCACAGCCTACGGCAACACCAGAGCCTTAACCCACTGAGCGAGGCCAGGGATCGAACCCGAAACCTCATGGTTTCTAGTTGGATTCGTTTCCACTGAGCCATGACGGGAACTCCAATTTTCTGTGTATTTTAATGTGTTGTTAAAACAGCAATAAAAAAGTTTTTATGTCTAGAAGAAGCACTCCAGATACCCTAGTATGGTCTCCAAAACAGTCATCACCCTGGTTTTCACCCTTCTTCTCCCACACATGACTTTTTCTGCTGCCTGCTCCCCCACCCAGCACACTGTAATGCAGCTTTGGTGGAACCTCCATATCTCAGACTGCTTGGTTTTCATAAGCATCCCAAGTCTGTTCCCATGTCTTTGCTTAAAATGTTCCCTTTGCCCCAGAGGTCACATTTCCACTTACCCCTCTGACAGCTCCTCACATTGCAAACTCAGCGCATGAGTCACATTCATTGTAAAGTCCTCTGAGCCGTCCTGCATCCCGTCACCCTCAGCACCTACTCAGGAAACTCCCCGGCGTTTGCCAGATATCAGTGCAGGAATGTCTTTCAAGACTTTACCCCGAGACACTGAGGCCACCAAAGGTGCACGTCGCCCTTTTACTCTCCGTGGCTTCACTTGCTGTGCATGCTCAGGAGGCCGAAGCTGACGGGCTCGCTTTTCACCATTTTGGAGCTGGCTGCCTCCCTGCATGGAGCCGGCCCAGGATGGGACCCTAAGGGATGCTGCTGGTTAGATGAACAGGGAGAAGCTGGGCCCTGACTCTGGCTCTGTCTTCTTCCTGCTGGCTACTGGAATGTGGCTCTTTTATTTCTGCTAGGAAATAAAATTAAAATCATCAGTCCTTTTGGGGACAAAGCCCAAGAGGACAGAGAGGTACTGGTGTCATCCAGGCCCCTGGGGACTCAGGGATGCTCCTTCCCCAGGGGGCCTGAGATGTGTCGGACTCAGTGGACATAAACTTGGTGGGCTGAGAGTTAGGCAGTAGATGTTTTCCATTTTTTTTTAATCTTTTGTCTTTTTTTAGGGTTGCACCTGCGGCATATGGAGGTTCCCAGGCTAGGGGGTCGAATCAGAGCTGTAGCTGCCGGCCCACACCACAGCCACAGCAACACAGGATCTGAGCCGTGACTTCCACCTACACCACAGCTCACGGCAACAATGGATCCTTAACGCACTGAGCGAGGCCAGGGATAGAACCCGCGTCCCCATGGATACTAGTTGGGTTCATTAACCACTGAGCCACGATGGGAACTCTGGCAGTAGGTTTTTTTGAGTCCTTCAAGTTCCGCTTCCCTGATAGAAGGGAGAGACTAACCACACCGCCTGAATCGCCTTGACTTTTCGCGGGGTGGGGGGGGGGGGGTAAATGCAGTGCTGGGTGTGCCAAGTATTCAACTTACAGAGGTGCTGAGCCCTGGGATCTACATTTCACATTACCTACCCACCCACACGCTCTGGGAGGCCAGGGTTTACAACTTCCTGAATTTAATTCTTCACGGGTGTCTCGTGTCGTGTTTGTCTAGAGGAGTGATCATCATGGAGACCGCAGGGAGCCCGTATTTGCCCGGTGCGTCTGTGTACCAGGCAGCCTTGTTCCTTTTATGTACATATTTATTGACTGAATCTTCACATTCCTTATTGGTCAGTCACTCTTAGGAGCTACATTCTACAGGTAAGAATATGAAGGGGAGAAAAAAAAAAAGATTAGCAACTTGCCCCAAATTATTATTCAAGTAGAAAGGGGTAGAGGTGGTTTCATCAACCAAATGGGTTTATTAAACATGTACATATAGGAGTTCCCATCATGGCACAGTGGTTAACGAATGCGACTCGGAACCATGAGGTTGCGGGTTCGATCCCTGCCCTTGCTCAGTGGGTTAAGGATCCAAAGTTGCCCTAAGCTGTAGTGTAGGTCGCAGACGCGGCTTGGATCCTGCGTTGCTGTGGCTCTGGCGTAGACTGGCAGCTACAGCTCCGATTCGACCCCTAGCCTGGGAACCTCCATATGCCACAGGTGCGGCCCTAAAAATGGCAAAAAGACCAAAAAAAAAAAAAATATATATATAGATATATACACACATATAGAGCTGAACAGTATTCCTGTACAATGGACACTAAATTTCTATGGGCCAAATAAGGAAATGAATGAAGAAGATTCATTCTATTTTCAACAGCGCTCTCCCGGTATATTGTTCGACATCTCTCATCAGATTCAGGAATACATTATGAAAATGAATGGGAATGAGGGAAATAGACTTTAAATTAAATGAATTAAAATAATTATTTAATTGCTCACTGCGCTAAGTGCTCTTGTGCAGAGAAGTGCTACAGAGTGTCTGGAGGGTGAATCGGCAGGGACCCCGGAGGCAGACTGGAAGCTGCAAAGGGGATGACCTGCACGTGGGGCTGTAAGAAGGTCCCAGAGTGAGTGTGGCTGGAGTGGGGCCAGGGGGAGGTGAGGGAGGGCAAGTGGGCCACACGCGATGCGGAGACCTGTAAGGAGGGTGACATGCCATTTATTATACAAACTAGTCTCCCAGGGATGGGATGTGGGTGCTGTAAATGATTACACTGGAAGCACAAGTCGGGAGTGGATGCTGGGAGCTGGTGAGGCAGCTGAGGGAGATGATTAGGAGCCATGGTTACAGAGGCAGTGATGGCCTGGCAAGAAGCAGGCACTTGTATGTCAGAAGGTCAGGTCCGTAAGGCACAGTTGAAAAACCTAAACAGAACTCCCAGGAACTTCTCAGGAAGTGGGGGATCTATCCATCCATCTACCGGTCTAAATCTCTATCTTCCTACAATTATGACACAAATGCTTTCATATATACCGGCAAGAGGATAAAAGTTCCAACCAAACTTACACTGAAGCTGATGTTTTGTGGTTTTTTTTAATGCCTTCAGTAGGTTGGGAGCTAAATTCTTTGTAAGGAATTAGAATGATAATGAATCTCTTACCCAAGGCTCTAGAGGATCAAGTTGTACAGATTCTCTGGAATTTGGTGGGGGGTTTTTCTTCCTATTCAGTTTCATGGCAGTCAATTGCATTTCTCTCTAAGGCTCCTCAACAAACAATTCACAGTGTAAATATATTTGTTGGCATGCAAATCACTCTGCATTATGAGTCTTGATTAATATTATAATGTGTTGATGAAAAGCCTATAAGTGGTTCTTGGAACTAAGGTTTCAGACAAAGATGTGCTGTTTGGGTGCGGAATGTTTGTTGAATATTAGATTAGGTTTTTTGTTTTGCTTCTCTTGCGCGCTTTTATTTTAAGAAGATGCCTGGTGTGAAGTGGTAACTTCAAAATGCACAATTAATTAACAGAACCAATTCCTTACCCAAACTGCACAGAAACCTGTCCCCCTCCCCCGCCCCCAGGCACACCTAATCCCGCATCACACCGAGGCTGCCCTGAGTCTGCGAGCCCTTCAGTTCAGCTGCCTTGCTCCTTGCCAGCATCCTGCGTCTAGAGAGGTATTGTTCTGCAGCATCGCGGGCCTTTTCAATGCTGCACGTGCATGGGGGTTGGTTAAAGCACATGCCCAGTTCCCAATCTGCCCACTGACATGCAGAGAGAGTGTCCCCGGGCTTTGCTTCTGTGAGCACTGGCTTCTCTTAATAGTTGTCGGCACAGATGCGGAGGAACAGGAATGGTGGCTCTCTAGCTCCAGTGATGCAGGTGTTGACCAGAGCTCTTCTTTCACACACTCGCTTGAAATCTACAGTATTTCAACAGAAGGCACCCAGACTCAGAAGGGAAGCTGTGATTGAGGGCAAAGGGCTTTGGATGCAGACAGAACTTGGTCTGATTCCAGCACTGCCACTTCATAAGGGCCTGACCTTGGCCAAGTTATATACCTCTCCAAGTTTCAGCTTTCTCATTTGGAACACCGGGTTACTAATTTCTGTTTCTTGAATTTGGAGTGAAAATTAAATGAGATCATGGATTTGAAGTGGTGCTTTCCTGCCTCCTGAAATGAAAAACAGGAAAAAAAAAAAAGTGCTCAGTAAATAAAGGCTCAGGTTATTTGTTTGTTTGGGCTTTTTTTTTTTTTCTTTTTAGGGTCACATCTGTGGCACATGAAAGTTCCCAGGCTAAGGGTTGAATCAGAGCTACAGCTGCCGGCCTCCACCACAGCCACAGCAACACAGGGTCCAAGCTATGTCTGCGACTTAGACCACAGCTCACAGCAACGCGGGACCTCTGACCTACTGAGCGAGCCCAGGGATTGAAGCCACATCCAAATGGGTACTAGTTGGATTCGTTTCTGCTGCGCCATGACGGGAACTGCCAAGGTTCATGTTATAAGCTGATTCTTAGCCTCTGGACCTCCAAGACTATGACCAAATCTCGTGTTTGACTGAACTTTCTTAGATTTTCAGGTTTTGTGCATTTTACTATATCCAGTCATCTCTAAGTGCCGCAACCAGGAATGTGAACTCCCATCTGTGCTGTGCCCGCTTGTCCAGATGCTCATCTGGGATTTCGTGTTAGAGTACCTTGCAAAGCATCTCAGGAACCACTCCATGAACGGGTCCCCTGCATGCAGAAAGGGAGCTCCTAACACAGCCAGAGGCCATAAAGAGCAGAGAAAGAGGATGCAGAGTGAGGGGAGGTAGAGGAGCCCTGCCTGGTAAAGAAAGGCTTCTGGAAGTTGAATTTTGGCTCCAATTAGACACGCAGGTGTTCTTGCCTGATAACCCCCAGAAGGCTCTTGAGAACATGTGTATATGTGCTCCATCCTTTAAGCAACTGATGGGTCATGAAAGCCACGTGGTCATTTATGTTGTCCTCAGAATGAAGGTGAATTATTCCTTCAGAAGCTCAGGAAATACACCGTGTTAACACCCCTCGGGCAAGCCTGGGAGGACGGGCAGGAGACAGGTCAGACTTTTCCCTGCAAAGAACATTCTGTATTGCCAAGGTGGGTAACCCCCAGTGAGGCAGGTTATTGTTTCAGCAGGTTAACATCTCTTATTTTCCTTTTTTCATTCAAACATTGTACATAGATTGGTACAGAATATTCAAATCCATTGCTAGACAAATAGGCATGCGCATAAGTAAAATTCAATAAAGTGATGCTCAAATTGCCCATCTTCCCTTTCCCTCTCCATTTTTGATTTGTTGATATTTCACTGGGAGTGTGGCTGCCTTCACAAAGGATGTTGCACATGCCTTTGTCCCAGTCAATTAACCAAGTACTCTGCCTTCCTTGCTTTTCAGTAGAGGATCACCAGGCTTTGTATTTGTGTGTGTGTGTGTGTGTGTGTGTGTGTGTGTGTGTGTGTGTCTTTTTAGGGCCACACCTGCAGCATATGGAGGTTCCCAGGCTAGGGATGTAATCAGAGCTGTTGCTGCCAACCAACACCACAGCCACAGCTCATGGCCATGCCAGATCCTTAACCCATTGAGTGAGGCCAGGGCCCGAACCCACAACCTTGTGGTTCCTAGTTGGATTCATTTCCGCTGGGCCACGACGGGAGCTCTGGCTTTGTGTTCTTAATCACTGGCCAAGCCTCAACCTGTGCTCTGGATCCTGTCTCCCGCTCCCTCCTCTTGAATCACTTCCTTCAGTAGACACATGTGCTAATATGGTTCATCTTTAAACACCTTTCCCGACCTCATAACTATCTTCCAGCTACCACTTCACATCTCAGAAAAGTTCCTAAAGAGAATTTTCTATATTCATGATTTCCAATTGCTTTCTTCCAGTTTGCTCTAACGCATACTCAGATCAGGCTCCTATATTATATTAGTCAGCTCTGGTTGCCACAACAAAATACCAGTGACTGGGAGGCTCAAACATAAATATTTCTTTTCCCTCAGTTCTGGAGGCTGGAAGTCCCAGGTGAAGGTGTTGGCTGATTGGGTTCCTGGTGAGGGCTCTCCTCCCAGCTTATAGACGGTCATCTTCTCACTGTGTCCTCTCACGTGCCCTACTGTCTCTTCCAAGGGCACTGATCCCATCATGAGGGCCCCACCCTTGTGACCTCACTAAATTTTAGTCACCTCCCAAAGGCATCATCTTCAACACCTTTTAATACCATCACATGGGAGTTAGGGTTTCAACATGTGAGTTTCAGGGGGTCATAGACATTCAGCCCATAATACATTCTTGTTGTTTTACCATAGTTGCCCTTGACAGTGACACAAATGACTCCCACTTCATCAAATTCCATGGTCCCACTTCGCATGATTCCTCTCCTCATTTTTTTCTTTTCTTTTCTTTTTTTTTTTTTGTCTTTTGTCTTTTTATGGCCAGACCCGTGGCATATGGAGGTTCCCAGGCTAGTGGTCGAATTGGAGCTACAGCTGCTGGCCTACACCATAGCCACAGCAACTCAGGATCGGAGCTGCATCTTCAACCTGCACCACAGCTCAGGGCAACATCGGATCCTTAACCCACTGAGTGAGGCCAGGGATCGAACCTTCACCCTCATGGTTTCTAGTTGGATTTGTTTCTATTGCACCATGACGGGAACTCCCTCTCCTCATTTTTTAAAACTTTCATTACTTGGTCTCTGGAACATCACCCATAAGGCCCTGCTGTTCCTCCTCCGGCTTCTCTATATTTGATTTCCACTTCCCAGTCTTAAACATGCATTCTCAGTCCTCAGTTCTGACCCTCTTCACTTCTTTCCTCTGTAACTCCCCAGGTATCTGCATCCAACGTCATAGTGTCCAGTGCCAGCTATATACTGAGGATTTCCACATTCATAGATTTAGCCCAGAACTACGTCCTGAAATCCAAACACATATATTCAACTGCCTGCATCACTTTCTGTGTGAATGTCTAACAGGTTTTCCAAACTCATCAAAAGCTGACCTCTTGGGTCTCTAGATTGTCACCCCTCCAGCACCCACTTAGATACCCCTTCAGACTGCTTCTCCTTCAGACTCTCCTCTCTCCTTGAATAGCAGTTCTGTTCGTCTTATTGCACTTTCCCAAAGGCCTAGGTCTGTCTTTAACTCCTCTGTTATATCGTACCCCCAAATATCCCATCCATCAAGTCCTACTAGTTCCATCTCCAGAAGTCCTCCAGCATCTTTACAGTTCCTAATGCTTTCATGTCAGCCACCCTGGTCCAGGACCCCATCTCCTCACTCCCGGAGCATGTGGTCATCTCCTGTCTGGCAACCCTGCTTCCACTCGTACCCCTTTCAGCATTTACCCTCCCAACAGAGTAGGAGAATAATCCTGGCAGAACATAGAGCAGCTCACGTTTCTCCTTTGTTCCAACCCCTCCAGTGGCTTTCTGTGTCCCTCAGAGGAAAAGCCAGGTTCCTAGCAGTGGCCCTACACAACCCCTCCTTCACTCCTCTCCCAGGCATCTCCACCTCCTCTCTCTTTCCTCCCATGTCCTCTCTCCTTCCATCACATGGGTCTCTTCTTTCATCCAGCACAGTCTGAACTCAGGCCTTTCTCATCCCTCCATTCTATTCCCCTGCTTTAATTTCTCCATAGCATCATAAACATTTTCCTTTTATTGTTTTCAACCTCAGCCCCCCAGGAGAAAAGAAATTCCATGAAGCCTGGGAGTGTGTGGTACTCATTACCGTATCTCCAGCCCCCAGACTAGCACCCTGTAGAGCTCAGGCATTTGAAATATTTGGGATGTAGATCTAAAAAGAGAAGAAGATGCAATAAACCAAGCAGGGTCCCATAAAGCCAGCTGGAAGCTGGGTCTGCATGGTTCATTGAGATGAACAGAACTCCAAAACCTTGTGTTAGCATTTCAACAATTCCCTGAGTATCAATCCCATCCTAACACCATTCTGTGCTGGTAACACTTGTGGACGAATTCGTATTGAACAATCTCAGGTTCACTTTTGCTTTCAACCTCTTCTTAAAAAACAAAAACACAGGCAGTTGGAGGGGAAAAAAACACTAATAGGATGGCTAAACTAGAAGCTCTTGGTATAAAGTAAGGGCTTGGTGCAGAAGGACACCAACTCTTCAAAGCCCTGGCTTGTTAATCCCATTAAAGTAGTACTAAGTCATCAGGACAGCATATCTAGCCTCGATGAACCTGTCTGAAATCTACTTCCGAGGAGGAATTCTTCTTGACAGAGCTAATACCTCTTTATTGTCTAGGTTGATCCAGTTATCTCTTTATAACCCCCCTCCCTCTCTGAGTCCTGTCTCCTGAGGTTCTATTGATCCTTCACTCTGTCACTGAGTAAAAGATGTCATCAAATGGAGACAGTTGGAGGATGAAGAGGGTGCCTGGCCTGGGGGCATTTCACATGCCTGCTTCAGCTTCCGGGTGCAGGGCTGGGGTAGGGGGTGGACTCTCAAGTTCACTGTGACTGGAAGGGGCTATTTCCTCAGATTGCTGGAGTCACCAAGGATCTGCCCAAGCGAGATTCATTGACCAAGAAGCTACAGAGATGGCCTTGCCTGTGGGAACAAGTGCTACCTGCAAGGCCTTCCACAGACAGTCCACCTTCCCCACACACCATGTTCTCCTTCCACGGCTCCAAAGGCCACTCTCCTTTGGCCAGACTGGCCCCTCTAGACCTGCTGATTCCTGACTCCACCCTTTCGCTCAGGAGCGCCTCAGCCCCCTGAGATACCTCTGGCTTTCTTTTCTACATCTAAACATCCCAGGTCAAACTCGATGCCTTTATGACTTTGTCCCGACACCAAAGGACATTGGTGTCCTTTGCATTCATCTCTCTGTCACTGGTAGTTTTTAAAATAAGCCTCTTACTTTAGAACTTCATCATACTATGTCTTCCCCTTTTAATTATCACCACCACAATTACAATATAAGCTAATAATAATGGCTACCATTGTTATCTTTATTACCATTATTATGTTGTTCTTTTTTACATTATCTCACTTAATCCTCCTAGTCATTTGAGGAAGGATTTACTGTTATTTTCATTTTATTCATATGGAAACCCAGAATCTGAGAACCAGTCCAGGTCACAAGTGCCATATTCAAGAGCAATTACTCATTCCTAGTTCTGAGGCTGCCAGCGAGAATCCACACGGCTTAATCCACACCTGTCCTGAAGGGCAGTGCTTTATCACATGCTTCTTCCTTATTTCTTAGAGTGCCAAGCATTCAGAAGATCTTAATACATACTCATGAATCAGACATTTTAAAAACCGACTTCTTGGAGTTCCCGTCATGGTGCAGCAAGAACGAATCCGACTAGGAACCATGAGGTTGCGGATTAAGGACCTTGCTCAGTGGGTTAAGGATCCAGTGTTGCTGTGGCTGTGGTGTAGGCCAGCAGCTGTAGCTCCAATTAGACCCCTAGCCTTGGAACCTCCCTATGCCTCCAGTGTGGCCCTAAGAAGCAAAAACAAAAACAAAAACAAAAACAAACCTGACTTCTGTGATGCTATGCAATTATGTAATTGACATAAGACCAGTCAGAGGGAGGGACTCTGGGACACCTGTTTTTCAGCTCATCAGTACTGAGATGGGTGGGTTTCTAAAGACTTCCTTATCCGGATCTGTCTTATATGAGAGACCTCATCCCAGTGCTGTCTATCTCTGCCTCATCAGCTATATGAGGATGCCAAGGAGTTAGACCTGGGATTGAAACCCAGCTCCAGGAAGCTGATGGACCGGGCAAATGACTTACCCTTGACAGTCGGGGGGGGGGGGGGAGGAGGGGGGCAGGGGAGTGAATGCAGGTACGAACAGGAAGGATGTCTGCTCACAGAGTTGTCTGTGTGTCTGTGGGACCGAAGGTGGTGGCTGTGCACACCTGTTAACACAGTTCCTGATGCATCCTTGGTGCCCCATTCCTGCCTTTCCTTCTGTAGAAAAGGTTCTTTAGTGCTCAGTTCAAGAATGGCAAGTGCTCTGACCTTTGTTAGCTGCAGCTCTGTTCCTGGTGTGACAGGAAGGCCTGTAAAACATCACGTTTCTCCTTGTAGACTTCCTGGAGCAGGGAAACGAGGGGTTGGTGAGATAAAGATCTTTTCTGTTAGTAAAATACTTCACAGGTTTGGGGAGGCAGGGCAAATCGTGAAGGTGCTGGGCTCCGTGGCCCCTCAAAACAGCCAGCCTTGCTCCTTCCATGCACCTGTCCCCAGGGCCAGAGCCTTCCATCCAAGGAGCCAGCTCCCTTGGCATGGCAGCTAGCAGGTGGCAGCCAGCGTCCCTCTCCGCTTTTACACAGGTCTCTTCCTAAGATGAGAGGTTTGAAGGCAGGATGGGAGTCATACTGCGAGCATCTATGGCTATTTTTCTGCTTTAAATACTGTTCCATGCCAGCCACAGAGCCTCTGAGTGGACCCTGAACACCTAAGCATCTTCTCAAAGCAGCGGCTTCTACCCAAGCCGGCACCCTCCTCCTTCATTACCCCTCAGCTGCGCATTCAAGGTGAGCTGGCGCTGGAGACTGCAAAGCCTCCAAGAGCTAAGGAAGTGGCTGGGAAGATGGAGGGAAACCCCAAAGAAAGAGAAAGCTTCAGACCATTGTCCTTTTCTTTTCTTTTCAAGACAGCAGTGCCTTTTGCAGACTTTTAAATGGTTGCCAGGGAAACAGAGCAAGGGAGAGGAGAAAGGTTATGTGGATACTGGATAAAGCTAATGTACTTTTTAAAAACAGCAACTGACAAGTGCTTAAGACTCTGGAGGTTCTGGTAACATCTCATTTTCCAAGTTCCCCTTCAGAGCCACAAGTACCTTGATATCATCATTAATAGTATTTTAATCATTTGCCAACTGTAGTTCATCTCCATCAAAGACGTGTGCTGATGGGTCTCGTGGAGCATGGCCTTGGGGCTCAGCTCCTCTGGCCCCATCGGAATGAAGTGTCTGGCCTGCTGGGCCCCAGGTCCAGAGGCCTTGACTTAAAGGGGCCTGACTCCAAATCTCTATCTTGTATCTCCTGTAAGCAAGTGGAATGCGGTGTGTGTGCAGCTGAAATAACAGCCACCGCCGTAAAGCCTGTGTTTACCGCTCAGCCTCAGGAGGTGAGTTGAGTGTGAGGGTGTGAAAACAGTTGGTATACACCAGCTATGCATGTACACCAACTATGCATGTACATCAGCTACGTGCATATACCAGCTACGTGCATACACCAGCTTTGTGTATACAAGCTACATGCATACACTAACTACATGTGTACACCAGCTACGTGTGTATACAAGCTACATGCTTACACCAGCTATGTGTATACACCAGCTACATGTGTACACCAGCTATGTGCATACACTAGCTATGTGTGTACACCAGTTGGTCAGCCTGAGAAGCTCTGTCCCATGAGGACGTGATTCCTTGGTGAATCTGCTCCTCCAGGCACTGGATATTTATGAAGGCTTGTCCACTCCAGTGAGTGCGCACGTGAATTTTAGTATGAACTTAGTTTCTCCACTGTGGCCTCTAGTGAGTATTTATAAGTCCTGATCTCTGGAGTATTGGCCCACTTTATATTTTCCATGTCCCCCACAGCATTCATTTGTTCACTTTGGACTGTATTCATTTGCACACACTTATTTATCATTTTGGGTTCTTAAGCGTCCGTGTATTTCTCAGTGGAGTGTGGAGTCGAATGTGGCTCTTCCCAGTAGGGCCTGATGCAGCCCTGCTTTCATAATGAGCAGTAGACACAGAGTGCTTGCTGTGTGCCCTCCATACACCTCGGGTGCTCACTCCTTCCTTGGTAATAAGAGAAAAAGGGTCCATGCAACTGACTGGCATTGTAACCTTCCATGCTACCCTCGTGTCCCTGGACTGAGTCCTGGCTGAGTCCTGGTTAGAAGGGAGACAGAGGCCCAGTTCTTAGGAGACATCTGACCTCAAGGACTAAGAAGACAAGTCTAAGAGGCTACAGGTGGGCCATGGGATGATGTACTAGGAGTTCAAAGCAGGGAGGCAAAAGCATCTAAACAAAGGGGCACCTTTTGTGACTTCTGGAGAATTCTAGGTATAATTCAGGGATTGACAAAGAAGTGTAAGGAGTGGGACAAACACACACTGGACTGACCCAGAGAGAAGGTACATCATTAATTATTTGCTTATGCTCTATGGCCCTTGCATAAGCCATACTGTTATTTTCAATTTAGCGTATATTAACAATGGAGAGAATAGACAAACGAGGCTTTAATCCCCAGACCAGAGCAGACATGGGATGACAAAGATCGCTTCGCAGGAAATGATGACAATGGGTGCAATGACACAAAGTGTTATCTGTACCTTACACTATGTTGCAAAGACCTTCTGCTTATGAGAATCGTCTTTTCTTGTCTCCTAGAATATGAGCTGGGTTTGTGGCAGGATAGAAGTGACATGCACACATTTGTTGTCCCTGTGTGTCGGTTAGATGGGACTGTGACACATTTCTCAGGCTGCTTTTCATGTGAACATGGAGGAATCCTTCTGTGGGAAGTAATTATGACTTCACCTCAGAAAGACATCCCCCATTTTGAGGAATGTGGAGGAAAATGTTAGACCAGCATGTGTGATCAATTCATGTCACATCTTGTGTTCTAATTTAGAGTTTTCTTCTAAATTCCAAGAAGAAAAGTATTTTTGTCCTTCCAGCCTGACCAAGGAGATGAGAAGGATCATTCATTTTTGAAAAAACAAAACACGAAAAACATTTGTAGGAAAGAAAATTCCATGATGCCACTCAAAATTTTGGCGCAATTTCTCAAAATACTTTCAGGCAGAAAGACCTGGCTGCGATCCCGAATTGCGAACTGAGCGATAACCTTTCTCTTCCATTGTTAGTACAATAAATGTTCCATTTCTGGGCTCTAGCTTCCTGTTTGAGGCCCAATTTCACTCTGGTTTTGCTGTTTGAAAGGTCAGAACAACACATAAGACGCACAGCGATGTCATAAGTAAAAGTAGGGTAAGATGCGATAACCCAGAAATGCCCAATTTTGCCCTTCCCGTAATCTCTCCTTGGAGGGAGATGTCAGAGGATTGATGGGGAGGCATGGGGTGGAAGTACCACTTTATTATTGGCTGTTCCAATTCCCTACAAATCGCAAGCAGGATCTGCTAGAGTTCAGCTGGGGTGTGCATGTCTTTAATGGGGCCTCCTACCTCCTTTTGAACCTAAATCTTAAGTATTTGCCATTTGCCATATGGTTCAGCAACTGGAAGTAATAACCAGTAATATCAAGCAGGGAGATACAGAGCCCGAGCAAAAGGCTGAGGCTCAGCTTAACGAGTCCTGAACATAGAGTAGAAGAAAGCCCCGTCCAAATGCAGCAGCGCACCTCAATGTACCAGAACCTTATGTGTTAGGAATGTGACCCATTGGTGTTTTGCAGTCTTATCGATCACATAGATGACTCCCTTTGGATTAATGACAGAAATATGTGTCTTAATAGATAAGTTTTGTTTTGTTTTGTTTTTTTTGTCTTTTTTGGGGCTGCACCTGAGACATATGGAAGTTCCCAGGTCAAGTAGAAGCTGTAGCTACTGGCCTACACCACAGCCACAGCAGTGCCAGATCCAAGCCACATCTGAGACCTATACCCCAGCTCAGGGCAACGCCCAATCCTTAACATACTGAGAGATGCCAGGGGTCAAACCCACACCCTCATGGATGCTAGTAGGGTTCATTACCACAGCACCACCATGGGAACTCCAATAAGAGTCTTACATTATTGCATTATTGCATTTTACTTCAATTTTTTTCAAAGAACTGTTAGCTGTTCTTAACTGTTAGCTGTACACCAGCTACATGCATATATATATATATATATATATATATATATATACACACACAAAAACATATATACATATATATGTCTATTAAATATATAACTGAGAGTTGTGACAGCCTCAACACCCTCAGTAAGGTCACCATCATGCCTCTGCAATGATCTCTTAGGATCTGCACCTGGCGGGGCGACACTCTGGTATGATCACTGGCCTAGTATTCACCACCCAGAGACTCTCACTATTATCTTGCACCATTCACTAAAGCAAGTCATTCTTTTAATTATTATAATGGCCTGATTTTATAAGTGGATGATCATCTTAAAACATATTGAGAACAATACCATTGTTTGCAACCTGTTAGCGAGAAGCTTCAAAATCATGCTATTATAATAATGGGCTTGCATTATTATATGAATGAAAGAGAGAACAGTTTTGGAATAACTTCACTGTTTTTGGCACTATTTTAAGAGCTTTATATGTATTCTCATTTAATTTTCCTAACTGTTCTAAGAGATTAGAACTATTGTCTTTTTTATGGGAGGAGAAATCTAGCCACATTACTCAGTGTGTACCCGTAGCAGAGCTGGAATTTGAACTTCTACCTTTATGACTTCAAGGACTGGGCTTTTTCTAATATCCTAAAGCATCAACATGGTTTCCAGATTTTTGACCCAGATGTGCATGAAGGAAATAAAATTATTCTGGTGAGGAAATGGGGCGATTGGTGAGGGTGTTTAGTTTGGTTTTTAGGTTCCTGACTCTGAGGCATGAAAAGCGTCGAAGGTGGAGATACTGAACTAAAGATCTACTGAATTCAGGTCTGGTCACCTGCATTTCGGAGTCTTTGCCACAGAAGTGACCCCATGGGACAGGGCAAGTTCTGTAAGACTCAGGAGATAGTGGGTTGCCTGCATCAAAGGCTTCCTTCAGTCTCGTTAATCATGAGGAATATAGACATCAGGAAGAGCCAAGCAATATAGTATAATGCCTTCTATATAATGTAGGCTGGCATCCAAGAAATGCTGAATTTGAATCTTTGGATTTTAGATCATGTTGTATCCCCATCACACTGCCCTTTGGGATTTTTTGTTTTCTTCTTCTTTGGCTGCACCCAGGGCATGTAGAAGTTCTTGGGTCAGGGATCAAATCTCTGCCACAGTAGCAACCTGAGCCACAGCCGTGACAATGCCAGGTCCTTAACCCACTCTGCCACAAGGGAATTTCCACACTGCCCTTTAAACAAGCTCCTTTAGAGCAAGGACATCCTTATATCTCACACATAATGAGCTCCACATCATTATGTCTCAAGAACCCAATATACTGTCTGATACAAAGTAATATTTAATATTTAATAAATATTTGTAGGAAAAATAAACAAATAAAAGGATCAGTAATTACCTTGGAATGAACATAGGTCTCTGGCTGCCAACTGCCCTGGTAATACTGTATTTTCGAATTATGTTCTTGGTTTTATAAGGCTTTCCCTTCATGGGCCATGTTTATTTTTAAAAATTAAGTGGAATGAAACTTAATTTTATTTTGAGACTATTTTAAGATGTTATGGCCCCACAGAGATACTCTGGTATATTATGAAACAAACTTTGGGAAATCGCTGACCTAGATACAGTGCCAAGGTGATAGGTGCTACATAAATATAATAAATTATACGGAGAGGGTCCCTAGGCCTTTCTTTCCCACTAATGCAGATGGTATAGAAATAGTCCGATGAATCATTGAAGTATGTCTCAGGGCAAAAAAATGAACACCTTGGGCTGCTTTTTCTATCCATGTTCAAGTTATTTTATTTAATACTAATGTATTTGGCAAATATATGCTGATGGAATGTATATGTTTATGATATGCCAGACACAGGATGAGGTTTGGGGGAAGTAACAGTGAACCAACATTATCTGTCCCTCCCCCAGTAGAGCCCATATTGAAGGGGCAGGGGGGTAACAGACCCTAATTCAGTGGACACACACATAGATACATAGTATGTGTGTTGTTACTCATTTTTCTTCAATTAAAATACAAGTAGCATCCTAAGTCTGACCCTTCTAAACACTATTAAAATGCAGGAGTGGAAGCTTATATCCAAACACTGATTTTTTTGGGGGAGGGGGAGCAAATAAAAATCAAATAGAAATACCTGCCTTCTACATGATTGCACCCCTATAGTAAAGCTGATTAGCATTTGCTGAAATAAGTTGAAGAAGCAAGGAGCCATAGTGACTGGGTTGCACCCTAACTCAGAAGCAAAGCTGACAGCCCGGAGAGGCCTGCACAGCTTAGAGAGGCTCAGCAGATATTCTTGAGGATGATGATAAAGCCACTGTGGTCTCTGGTCCACTTTTTGAGGGAAAGCATTGTTCCATCTTCTGATCACACAACCCGTCCCCTTGCCCTGTCCTCAGCACACACACCTGCCCCACAGCTCTGTCATCTGGCTATAGTTTTTTTGTGGGATTTTCCAGGAGACGTTGTTAGGTTGGTATTATTTCCACCCATAGCATTTTATGCATCCATGGCAGCATTTTTTCTTGGCTTTAGCTGGTGGATGTGTTCCCTTCCAGACCATCCCAGCTGTTGGGGGAGATGATTCCAGGATACCAGTTACCCTTCTCTGCATTTTCACCTTTCTGAAAGTTTCCAGCACAAGACTGAAGCCCCACCTGGCATGATACTGTGTGTGTGTGTGTGTGTGTGTGTTAATTAATGCAAAATAGCAGATCCAACTGAAAAATAATTAAGGGGCTTAAAACCAGACCACTTTCAATAAAGGACACATCTGTTATTTTCAAAACACTGGAAGCAATAAACGACTACAGTGTAACAAACGAGCTTGTAATCCATGGAAAGCACGCTGGAGGGGGAAGCTCAGCCCAAGTGAAGGCTCCAACAGGCTGGAGAAGGGCAGGCTGCCTGCTTCTCTCTGGGTCACACTCCAAGCTGTGGTCTCCTTCATGGGTTGGGAAGCTTCCCCTGCAGATTTGAATCATCATTCGGAGTACTCTTTGGGCAGCTCAAGTCTGAAGGACAAAATGGGAAGATGAGGCTAGTGGAGGTGAAGAGGGTGCTCAACTTTCTGAGATCAAAGACTAAGATCTATACGTCAGTAGAGCAGCTTGTAACCTCTGACACTTAGGGATTTTCTGATCCTAAGTATGACGTAAGAGATGCCCGCATATACTGAAAATCATGCTCTCTAGAAAGATGGGGAGTTTGACCCAACATTAAAAAATCGAATGCGGAGTTCCTGTCGTGGCGCAGTGGTTAACGAATGTGACTAGGAACCATGAGGTTGCGGGTTCGGTCCCTGCCCTTGCTCAGTGGGTTAACGATCCGGCGTTGCTGTGGGCTGTGGTGTAGGTTGCAGACGCGGCTCGGATCCCGCGTTGCTGTGGCTGTGGCGTAGGCCGGTGGCTACAGCTCTGATTCAACCCCTAGCCTGGGAACCTCCATATGCCGCGGGAGCGGCCCAAAGAAATAGCAAAAAGACAAAAAAAAAAAAAATCGAATGCAGGGTTCCCATCGTGGCACAGCAGAAACAATTCCGACTAGGAACCATGAGGTTGCAGGTTCGACCCCTGGCCTTGCTCAGTGGGTTATGGATCCGGCATTGCCCTGAGCTGTGGTGTAGATCGCAGATGTGGCTCGGATCCTGCATTGCTGTGGCTGAGGTGTATGCCAGCGATTATAGCTCCAATTGGACCCCTAGCCTGGGAACCTCCATATGCCTTGAGTGCTGCCCTAGAAAGACAAAAAGGGGGAGAAATCAGATGGAAAAAGAACCTTGTCATTAAACATTTATTTTTCTGTTTTTAGTTTGGATAAGCATCAATAAGTGAGGTGGATTAATTTTGATTATAAGGCACTAAGCCCCCACTGACCTATGGGCTCTGAAAGAACAGATGTGAAATTTGAGGTTTTTATTTCTGGTTTCACTAGTGCTTCAATATTCAAAACAAGCATTTTCCACACCCTTTAGCTCACGTCGTCTTCTCTAGCGGGGGTATAATAACAAGTATCACTCTATCACGATGCCTTCCTGATGCTAAATGCAAGCTCCCTTTTAATTGTGTCCAGCATAGTTATCTGGGTATCCTACAGGATGTAGACTACTTTCTGATCAATAATGACCAACCATATGATGGAAGGAGCAGTGGGAGAGTGGAGACAGTTATCCAGGTAAAATATAAGAAAGCTTCCCAACTGTATTCTGAGTGTAGAGATACAGACGGTTTTGTTCCAGCAGAGGTCCTGTAGTTTCTACCTTTGATCTGTGGGGTAGCAGTCTGGTAGTTTCTTAATTTTATGATGCTCAGTTCTCTTTTTCTTCTTTCCCATTTTAGTTAATCCCCATAACATCTCATAGTTTATTCTAAGTCTAGACTAAGAGGAATAAACTTGCTTTCTTACTGTTTAAAATGGCCAAGGGCTTTTGGCCCAGTAATTTCACCCAAGAACAAATTTCATGAAGAAATAACTCCAAATTAGGAGGGAGCTCTCTACACAGCATGATTTTTAATTGGGGAAAAAAGTAAAAGTCAAAGTCAGCAGTATGAGACCAGCTAAGCAGATTATTCTATATTCATTCAAGGAATTATTTTAAATAAAAATTATGAAGAACATATAGTATTATGTAAATGATTATAGCAGAGTAATCAGTTAAATAAAGAAAATCTAGATTTTTACTGATGCTCTAACTACACGATTATTCCATTCGCATATCCACAAATGTTGACTTATGTGAGAGCTAAAAGAGTACACCATGTGTTAAAAAGTTGAGATGGTGTGACTTTTCATCTTCATTGTGTTTGTAATTGCTATTGTATTTGTGAAGCAGCAACAAAAATTCAAGGGAATAAGTATTGCAGGACACAAAATTTCATTCCAGGAATTAACCTTATGCCCTTGTAAAATAAGAGGGAGAGTCAATAGCCTTTGAACTTCATTTTGCTCTGCTTTTTATCATCATTGTTACTAATCCTGACCTCCTTGCAACTTGGCCTGCCACACTGATTAAAGAATTTGTGAACTTGGGAAGTGAACTCGGCAAGTGAACTCTTCTATCCCAGGTCATCACTATCCAGAAGACCTCAGCATCCACGTGGAGACGGTGCCACATTCTTGACTTGGCGATGGTGTCTTCAACTCCAGGGAACAAAACCTGTCTCACTTTATCATTCATTATCTATTGCCGTATAACAATTACAATGAAAATGGTCATCTTAAAATGGCAGTAAGCAGTGATCGTTTCTGACAAGTTCTGTGAGACAGGTGTTTAGAAGTGGCTTAACTGGGTGGTTCGGATTCTCCCAAGAGGTCGTCATCATGGCATTGGTTAGAGCAGGAATTATAAAGACTCAACTGTGGCTGGAGAATCTGTTCCCTTGGAATCTGGGAAGTTGGTGTTGGCAGCATTATGTTGCTTACATTTGTCTTACAATGTCTTACATTTCATTTGCAGTCTGTCAGTCAGCCTCTCCCAGACACATTTCTTTTTCTGCGTAGCCCTGATCCACTGGTTGATCACTGCAACTCTTTCTCAACATCCCTCCCTCCCTCTGTAACCTTCTCCTCTTGCTGCACTTACCATGTGGGGCTTTCCACAAGACTGTCTGAGTGTCCTCACAAAGTGGCAGTGATCTGAGAGAGAGATCGTGGTAGCAATTGCAGTATCTTTTGTGATCTAGCCTCAGGAGTCACACACTGTCGCTCCTACTGCATCCCATGGGACACACAGCCAACTATAGATCTGTTGGTGGGGGGGGGGTTCTATAAGGACATTATTCCCAGGAGGCAAGGATGGTTGGGGTCATTTTAGAGCTTTGCTCCACAGTTCACCCCTTGGCCCTTAATAATGTACATTCCTCCAAGTTATCACATATTCCACATTCCAAAGCTCTGAAAAGTGCCATTACTTACAGAGTCAGCTTGAAATCCAGAACCTCATCCTCTGTAACAAGTGGATCCATGTAAGTATGATGATCGCCTAGTGTGTTTCTTTGCCTTTAACTCCTTGAGTACAGTTTCTCTCAACCCGAAGAACCGTGAACTAAAGAGACGTTATCTGGCCCCCAGCACATGCACACACATGCTTACACACATTCTACACACCATAATGTGTTAGGCACAGGATAACTGGTGTAGGCTGCCCTTGCCAATCAGGATATGCTGAGGAGTTACTGATTCACAGCAACTATGAAATTTAGCAAAGTTCCAGTTGACAGTTCCTTGATTTGGACTCCCAGCCTGGGAATATTTCTCTGTGGTTCTTGGCTCTGCCCTCAGGGCTCTTGGTTTTACCTTCTGAGTTCTCCTTCCCTTTTCCGTAGCTTATGTTTGTAGCTGAGTTGTTTTTGTTTGTTTGTTTTCTGTCTACTCCTTGTGTGTAGACATTCAGGCATCCACAGACCTCTTTCATGTTACACTGTCTCTGTCCTTTTCAAGCTGACCTGCCAGTTCTCCTGTCAATACAACTCCTTTTAAAACATGTGGGTCCCCTGGGAAAATTATTGGGTTCATTTTATTGCACGAAAGTAATGCTCAGAAAATCCCTTCTTGACAAGGCTCTGTCTGCCTTGTGCTTTTGTTGAGGCACAATACCTTCCAGCTTCCCAGAAGCCCTGTTGTTCCACAGAATGGTCCTTGAAGGCATCAACCTGGGCGTCTCTGAGATCTTCACAAAGGTTTTCACAGCTGCGCCCTCTGTTTCATCTTTACCATCACGTTTTCCTATTTCTTCCATTTCATTTTCAATCTGTCAGCCTCTCATGGACTCACATCTTTTTCCCGTTCAGCCCTGATCCACTAGTTGATCACCTCAACCATTTCTCAGCATTCCTCCCTCCCCTTTGCTCTTGCTGCCCTAACCATAGTGGTTCAAGATGACAGTTAGATGATCTGACCTCTCTGCAGATTACTGATTGCAGCTGAAGAAACTCTCATAGCCCTCTGGGTTGTGCCACTACAAAGGTGTGGCCTCCACAATCCTTTCTTATCCAGGGCAAGATCTCCTTCCCAGTCTTCAGTGCACTATCCCAAGCCTTCACTTTTCTCCTGGAACCTCCAGCCTCCACAAGGAGAATCATCTTTTACGTCCCTTCTGCAGAATGCACATGCCAAGAAGTTTATCCACATCCACGTTCTTTCCTCCAGCCTCTAAAAATGATGTGCGTCTCACCACATGGGACCATCTCTTCCAGTGGTTCTGTTAACGTTCTTCCCGCTGGACCACAATGGGCCATTGCTCCATCAGCCATATGCCCCTCTCTCCACTTCCTTACTCTCTTAACTCCTTCTGTGCCTCCTATGATGTTAAATCGCTCTTTAAAAGAGGTTCTAGGCATTTCTTGGTTACACAGGTTAAGCATCCAGCATTGTCACTGCTGTGGCTTGGCTCGCTGCTATGGCATGGGTTCGATCCTGGGCCCGAGAACATTTTTTTGGCTGCATGCTACAGGTGCAGCCAAAAAATAATTAAAATAAAATAAGATAAAATATAAAATAAGATAAAGTTAAAATAAAATAAATAAAATAAAATAAGAGGTTCTACCTGAGGCCACTATTTTTCTTTCTTAGTCATCCATCCAAGTGTGTGCTCCCGTAACCATTTTATCTTTGTGGTGACTCTTAATCTTTACTAATGTTTACCTTTATTTGTGTTTTTAATTATAAAGTAAAACATATTGTTGAGATAAGATGGAAAAAGTGAAGACGTTTATAACGTGGGAACTTCTACTCACCACCTTCCCATGGCCCCATCTCATCTTCCAGAGAAACTGCCTTTCATAACTTGGTGTCTCCCTCCAGCCACACTGTGACCAGTCCTTGTTCTGCTGCTTTCCTCGCCTCCTCAGCCCTCTGCTGTTTGATCTCCGTGCCTCATGTAAATGCCTCTAAAGCTTCTCCTGTTTGACTATTGCACGTACTTTGTATTTCTGTGTAAATATTACAATACACCTGCCGATTTCTATTTTTTAAAAGCCTGATAGGCAGTATGATTAATTAGGATTGAGTTGAATCCATTTGTTATCTTTCCCTTTTTCCAGCAATATTTTGTGTAATGTTGTGTTTGATTTTAAGTCCTGACTCTTTTAGGTTTCTTCATGCTAAAAATCTGTCAGTGGGATTGATGTTTTCCAGTGGCTATTTTATAACTATACAATTCCAAAATTTATTTTTAAAAAATAAAGCTTCTCCTGTGAAGGTCCTCATTACCCTCTACATACTGCATCCAGTGGGCACTTTACAGTCCTTATGATTCAAGACTTTTCTGTTTTACTTCATGCAGTTCAGTTGTCCTCTCTCTCCATCTTTCTTACACCTCGACATTCTGTCATGTTTATTTCCACTTTGGACATGTCTTTCACGCCTCCTTCATAGACACATCTCCCTGGAGCCACCTCACACACCCTGGGGCTCCCCAGTTCCACCTCCAACTCTGTGTTGGTCTCTTTCAATCCACACCTTCCATCCCAGCCTTACCTACCATTTTACACTCATGGCTCCCATCCCTCTATCCCTAGCCTAGACCCCAACCTGACATGGGTGTATGGAAATGTCTCAAACAGCAACCTCAGCTCGATGTTTTCAAAATAACCTCGTGACTTGGAGAACAGAGTTGTGGTTGCCAAAGGGGAAGGGGAGGGAGTGGGATGGACTGGGAGTCTGGGATGAAGAGACGCAAACTCTTGCATTTGGAGTGGATAAGCAATGAGATTCTGCTTACAGCACAGGGAATTATATCTAGTCCTTAATGATGGAACATGATAGAGGATAATGTGAGAAAAAGAATGTATGTGTGTGTGTGTGTGAGTGAGTCACTTTGCTGTATAGTGGAAAATTGACAGAACACTGTAAACCAGCTGTAATGGAAAAAATAAAAATCAATAAAATTTAAAAAACCCACAAAATAACCTCATGAGGTCCCCTCTCCCATTTGCTTGTCTACAACAGTTATTTCTCATAATGACGCCACAGTGCCACTCAGTCACTTTGACCAGAAACCTGGCGTCTGTCCATGATGGTTCTTTTCATTTGTCCTACACCTAAAGAGTCATGGAAGGCAGTAGATTTGTGTCCTTATATATTGTTCAAATCACTCCTCTCTTTTCCAAGATCCCCACCAGTGACTTCATTTAGGTCCTTAATGTCTTTCATTGGAACTTTAAAAAAAGTATGTCTTAAGTGGTGTATCTGTCTGTAACCTTCTCCCACCACTGCCTGCCATGCTCCATCATACATCCTCCCTTCCCTCTATAAACAGAGAGCTGAGAGTTCCCCTCGTGGTGCAGTGGAAATGAATCCAACTAGGAACTATGAGGATGTGGGTTCGATCCCTGGCCTTGCTCAGTGGATTAAAGATCTGGTGTTGCTCTGAGCTTGGTGTAGGTCACAGACATGGCTTGGATCTGGCGTTGCTGTGGCTCTGGCACAGGCTGGCAGCTGCAGCTCTGATTGGACCCCTGGCCTGGGAACCTCCATATGCCGTGGCTGCAGCCCTGAAAAGACAAAAAAAAAGAGAGAAATTTAATTCTCTGTATGCAAATGATCCATTTAAAATAATACTGATGAGGGAGTTCCCATCGTGGCGCAGTGGTTAACGAATCCGACTAGGAACCATGAGGTTGCGGGTTCAATCCCTGGCCTTGCTCGGTGGTTTAAGGATCCAGTGTTGCCATGAGCTGTGGTGTTGGTTGCAGACGCGGCTCAGATCCCGAGTTGCTGTGGCTGTGGCGTAGGCCAGCGGCTATAGCTCCGATTCGACCCCTAGCCTGGGAACCTCCATATGCCGCGGAAGCAGCCTTAGAAAAGGCAAAAAGACAAAAAATAAAATAAAATAAAATAATACTGATGAAAACCATGCCTAGCTTCCCATGCTGCCAGCAAATTAAAATTCATTTTCTTAGTCCATTGGTGCACAGTCTGATCACTGCTCATGGGTTTTGGTCCTCACCTCTCACCTCTCACCTCTCTTTCTTATCCCACCACTTATATTCCTGCTTAATAATCCCAAGACACCAAGTTGCTGGTTAATTCCTAAACATGCTTGACAGTGCTTCTCTGTCATTGCTTAACTTGTTTACTAGAAGGCCCTCCCTACTGTCCTGATTCTCACCTTCAAGAATCAACTTAAGAGTCACCTTTTCTGGAACGTCCTTCCTTTACTCCCCTGTCAGAGTTAGCAACCCTTCCGTGTACTGCTGTAGGCCACTCTGATTGTCTCAAACAGAACATGAAGACACGTAGCTCTATCATGACCTCATACTGTGCCTACTGCATAGTAGATTTATCACATAAACAAGCTGATTTAGTGATTGAGGTCCCATTTATAAAGGTAACTTAACTTTCATCCTAGGCTGACTTGTCTTTTGCAGTGTATGAGCAATGCACTACAGTTCACTTCATTGTCTTGGGCATATCTAAGAAAGCCAAGATTTTTAGCTCTTTAGACTGAGGTCAACTTGAATTGGTATCACTGCCAGATTTTTTTGGAGTCTTAAACTTCTAGGAATTGTTTGTGTCTGCGTGTTTTTGCTCCATGTTTGTCTCTAAACCTCTAGGTGTCCTCAAGTTCTTGATTATTGCTATGTTGGTTCTCGAGCACCCAGATGCGTGCAGTCTAATAAAGTGGCTTCTAGGCATGGAAGACCCTTAAAATTTAAATTAATTGATATTAAAAATTCAGTTCTTTAGACACACCATCCACATTCCCGGTACCCAACAACCTCATAGTGGTCACCTTATGGGACAATGCGAATTATAGAGCATCTCAGCATCGCAGGCGTTTCAGTGGGGTGGCACACAGCTTGAGTTGTGATTCTAACAAAGCAAGCCAAACAAAACAGCATAAACCCCACATTTTTCTCATCCACCAAAGTCTCCTTCCCTAGATTTCAACTGTCTTGAGCTAATCCTTACAGACTCTCCCTTGACATAATGAGTTTTCCAGAATGATATTCATCAGCTGATCCTCTCTTTCTGCAAAGACAAGTGTCCCGAGATGCTGTAAGCCAGCTTCTTCATCTTCTTGGTGGGTCTCCTCGTCTGAGTCCTGGAGCTTTCCTTTGTTGGTCCAGCAGATTTTCATCTACCTTCTGTCTACACTTTGTGCTTGACTCACGGTTTGGGCTGAGGGACACTCAAATTTCCAGCTTATTTTTGAAGCAAAACTTATTTTTACTGGGATCATCTCTCATTTCCATTAAACACCCCTCCTTTTCCCTGGTCCACTTTCCCAGATCAGCTCCCCTCTACAGATTCTCTGACAATTCATCTCGCAGAGGCTTCTCCAGGGAGCAATCTTCCTGAGTACCCTTGCCACATTCTCAGACTCTCAAAATTACATTTCACTGAGGAGAAAATAATTGACATAATATCTATCCAGGGAGGATCAAAGCCATTTCCCCACAGCTGCTGTACTCTGTGTGCTTTTGGAGCATTTTAGCCCAAGAATGCCTTTTTTTTTTTTTTTTTACAATTTTTTTTTTATTTTCCCACTGTACAGCAAGGGGGTCAGGTTATCCTTACAAGTATACATTACAATTACATTTTTTCCCCCACCCTTTCTTCTGTTGCAACATGAGTATCTAGACAAAGTTCTCAATGCTATTCAGCAGGATCTCCTTGTAGATCTATTCTAAGTTGTGTCTGATAAGCCCAAGCTCCCGATCCCTCCCACTCCCTCCCCCTCCCATCAAGTCTCTTCTCCAAGTCCATGATTTTCTTTTCTGAGGAGATGTTCATTTGTGCTGGATATTAGATTCCAGTTATAAGTGATATCATATGGTATTTGTCTTTGTCTTTCTGGCTCATGTCACTCAGGATGAGATTCTCTAGTTCCATCCATGTTGCTGCAAATGGCATTATGTCATTCTTTTTTATGGCTGAGTAGTATACCACCTCTTCCGAATCCAATCATCTGTCGATGGACATTTGGGTTGTTTCCATGTCCTGGCTATTGTGAATAGTGCTGCAATGAACACGCGGGTGCACGTGTCTCTTTTAAGTAGAGTTTTGTCCGGATAGATGCCCAAGAGTGGGATTGCGGGGTCATATGGAAGGTCTATGTATAGATTTCTAAGGTATCTCCAAACTGTTCTCCATAGTGGCTGTACCAGTTTACATTCCCACCAACAGTGCAGGAGGGTTCCCTTTTCTCCACAGCCCCTCCAGCACTTGTTTTTTGTGGATTTATTAATGATGGCCATTCTGACTGGTGTGAGGTGATATCTCATGGTAGTTTTGATTTGCATTTCTCTTATAATCAGCGATGTTGAGCATTTTTTCATGTGTTTGTTGGCCATCTGTATATCTTCTTTGGAGAAATGTCTATTCAGGTCTTTTGCCCATCTTTCCATTGATTGATTGGCTTTTTTGCTGTTGGGTCGTATAAGTTGTTTATATATTCTAGAGATTAAGCCCTTGTCTGTTGCATCATTTGAAACTATTTTCTCCCATTCTGTAAGTTGTCGTTTTGTTTTCTTTTTGGTTTCCTTTGCTGTGCAAAAGCTTTTCAGTTTGATGAGGTCCCATGGGTTTATTTTTGCTCTAATTTCTATTGCTTTGGGAGACTGACCTGAGAAAATATTCATGATGTTGATGTCCGAGAGTGTTTTGCCTATGTTTTCTTCTAGGAGTTTGATGGTGTCCTGTCGTCTATTTAAGTCTTTCAGCCATTTTGAGTGTATTTTGGTGCATGGTGTGAGGGTGTGTTCTCGTTTCATTGCTTTGCATGCAGCTGTCCAGGTTTCCCAGCAATGCTTGCTGAATAGACTTTCTTTTTCCCATTTGATGTTCTTGCCTCCCTTGTCAAAGATGAATTGACCATAGGTGTCAGGGTTTATTTCCGGGTTCTCTATTCTGTTCCATTGGTCTGTCTGTCTGTTTTGATACCAGTACCACACTGTTTTGATGACTGTGGCTTTGTAGTATTTCTTGAAGTCTGGGAGAGTTATGCCTCCTGCTTGGTTTTTGTTTCTCAGGATTGCTTTGGGGATTCTGGGTCTTTTGTTGTTCCATATAAATGTTTGGATTGTTTGTTCTAGTTCTGTGAAAAATGTCATGGGTGATTTGATAGGGATTGCATTGACTCTGTAGATTGCTTTGGGTAGTATGGCCATTTTTACAATATTGATTTTCCCAATCCAGGAACATGGAATAGCTTTCCATTTCTTTACATCTTCTTTGATTTCTTTGATTAAAGTTTTATAGTTCTCGGCATATAGGTCCTTCACCTCCTTGGTCAGGTGTATTCCGAGGTATTTGATTTTGTGAGGTGCAATTTTAAAAGGTATCGTATTTTTGTATTCCTTTTCTAATAGTTCCTTGCTGGTATACAGAAATGCAACTGACTTCTGAATGTTAATCTTATATCCTGCTACTTTGCTGAATTTATGAATCAGTTCAGGTAGTTTTGGGGTTGAGTCCTTAGGGTTTTCTATGTATAGTATCGTGTCATCTGCATACAGTGACAGTTTGATCTCTTCTCTTCCTATATGGATGCCTTTGATTTCTTTTGTTTGTCTAATTGCTGTGGCTAGGACTTCCAAAACGATGTTGAAGAGCAGTGGTGAGAGTGGGCATCCCTGTCTTGTTCCAGATTGGAGTGAGAAGGCTTTCAGTTTTTCCCCATTGAGGATTATATTTGCTGTGGTTTCTCATAAATGGCTTTGATTATATTCAGGAATGTTCCCTCTATACCCACTTTGGCGAGGGTCTTGATCATGAATGGATGTTGGACTTTGTCAAATGCTTTTTCTGCGTCTATTGAGATGATCATATGATTTTTGACTTTTTTTTTTTGTTAATGTGGCATATGATGCTGATTGATTTGCGTATGTTGAACCATCCTTGTGAACCTGGGATGAACCCAACCTGGTCATGGTGTATAATTTTTTGGTATGTTGTTGGATTCGGTTGACTAAGATTTTGTTGAGAATTTTTGCATCTCTATTCATCAATGATATTGGGTGATAGTTTTCTTTTTTGGTGGTATCTCTGTCTGGTTTTGGAATGAGGGTGATGGTGGCATCATAGAATGTCTTTGGGAGTATTCCTTCTTCTTCAACCTTTTGAAAGAGTTTCAGGAGGATGGGCACCAATTCCTCTTTATATATTTGATAAAATTTACCTGTGAAGCCATCTGGTCCTGGACCTTTATTTGTAGGGAGTGATTTTATGACCTCTTCAATTTCATTTCTAGTGATCGGTCTGTTGAGTTGGTCTGTTTCTACTTGATTCAGTTTTGGCAGGCTGTAAGATTCTAGAAAATTGTCCATTTCTTCCAGATTGTCAGACTTGTTGCCATATAGTTGTTCATAGTATTCTCTTATGGTTTTTTTGTATTTCTGCTGTATCTGTTGTGATTTCTCCTTTTTCATTTATAATTTTGGTTCTTTGGGTTCTTTCTCTCCTCTTTTGAGTGAGTCTGGCCAGGGGTTTGTCCATTTTGTTCACCTTTTCAAAGAACCAGCTCTTGGTTTTATTAATTTTCTCTATTGTTTTTTGAGTCTCTATTTTATTGATTTCTTCTTTGATCTTTATAATTTCCTTCCTTCTGCTGACTTTAGGCCTTTTTTGTTCTTCTTTTTCTAATTCATTTAGGTGGAGGGTTAAGTTATCAATTTGGGATCTTTCTTCTTTTTTGAGAAAGGCCTGTATTGCTATAAATTTCCCTCTGAGCACTGCTTTCGCAGCATCCCCTAGATTTTGAGAGGTTGTGTCTTCATTATCATTTGTTTCAAGGTAGTTTTTAATTTCCTTCTTGATTTCCTCATTGACCCATTGGTTTTTTAGTAGCATGTTGTTTAGTCTCCATGCAGTAGGTTTTTTCTCTTTCCTTTTCCCATGGTTGATTTCTAATTTCATGGCATTGTGGTCAGAGAAGATACTTGAGATAATTTCTATGCTCCTAAATTTATTGAGGTTAGCTTTGTGTCCCAATATGTGGTCGATTCTTGAGAATGTTCCATGAGCATTTGAGAAGAATGTGTATTCTGCTTTTTTTGGATGTAGTGTCCTGAAGATATCAATGAAGTCTAACTTTTCTATTGTTTCCTTTAGGATCTCTGTTGCTTTATTGGTTTTCTGTCTAGAGGATCTGTCCATTGATGTGAGGGGGGTATTAAGGTCTCCTACTATGATTGTATTCTCATCAATATCTCGCTTTATGTGTGTTAATATTTGTTGTATGTATCTGGGTGCTCCTGTATTTGGGGCATATATGTTGACGATAGTAACATCCTCTCCTTGGATGGATCCCTTAATCATTAAGTAGTGTCCTTCTTTGTCTTTCTTTATGTCTTTTGTTTTAAAGTCTATTTTGTCTGATATGAGCGTTGCTACTCCTGCTTTTCTGTCATGTCTATTGACGTGAAATGTTTTTCCCCACCCTTTCACTTTCAATCTATATGTACCTTTTGTCGTAAGGTGAGTTTCTTGTAGGCAGCATATTGAAGGTTTTTGCCTTTTTATCCACTCAGCCACTCTGTGTCTTTTGATTGGGGCATTCAGTCCATTGACATTTAAGGTGATAATTGATAGATTATTATTTATTGCCATTTGAACCTCATGTTCCAGTTGATTCTATGGTTCTCCACCAAGAATGCCTTTTTATTAACAGGAGATTATTTGTCTTGGTTTTATTTAGTTGTTTCCATCACCATTGAGGTAATTAACATTAGGATACAGTCTTAAATTAAGTTTACTATATGGGTATTATTAACATTTATTAACATTATAACATGTATATTATTTATTAACATTCAGTGAATTAGTCAACTGCTATCTGTCCAGATAGTCTGCATGGAAGTTGTAATGGCAAATACAGCCTTGGCTGTGTTCTCATCACCCATTCCCTTGTCTCCATGGTTATGGCTCAGGATGCTCTGACCTGGGGAAGCATCCTCTTGATACCAAAGGAGAGCAGTTTTACTTGACTTCTAGAGGGGAATAGCTCATCTTTTCATCCCCTTTGCAGTGTACCAAGGCCTTCCTTCATGTGGGTCTTATCAACCAACACATTGTCTTCTGATTTCTGATAAACTCCATGACTGTTGTTTAGGAGGCACTGGGATGCAGACCACATGGACTAATCTCTAGAAGCACAAAGAACCAGCCTGAGCCCTTCCTCAAGCTGGACCCCTTTTGATTGAGCAGGTGTAATGGTTTCAAAGTCTTTCTCCAGTGGGGAAGTAGAGTGAAATTTGGAAGAGTAAAGGAGACAACACACCTGCCAGGGAGATCCCAAACACACTGGGATGACCATTAGAATCATTTGGCACCTTGTTCTGGACCCAGGATCCACATGATCTTGATGCGGGGGGGGGGGGGGGGAAGCGGTGTATGTATGTGTGTGTTTAATCTGTGCAATGAGAGTGTTCCATTTCGGTTTATCACAGCTCCAAGACATACTTCGATGCTGCCGTAGAAGGCTCTGTTGCTATTTTAAGATACATCAAGTGTCAACAAATGAAACATTTAAAAAGAGGTACCTGGGTATGCATGACATGTGGTAGCTTTTACCTGAGCTGGATGAAAATATTGTTATATAAAATGCACTGTGGGCACTGTGAAGTGACAAGTCATTTGCAGGAGTCAGCAGAAAGCTCACCTGTCTTTATGCAGGTTTTCTGATACCCCTCATGTCTCTTTCACCAGAGGCATTTGAGAAGAATGGCTGCTCTTAATTCCCTCTTCAGCAGTTCCTTTCATGTCAAACTTGGTCTCTTTCCTTCAACTAGTCTTTTTTTTTAATTTTTTTGAAGTATAGTTGATTTACAATGTTGTGTTAATTTCTGCTGTACAGCAAAATTGATTGAGTTGTACATATATATATGTGTGTGTGTGTGTATACATTTATTTTTTTCTTAGTCTTTTCTGTATGATTTATCACAGGATATTGACTGTAATTCTCTCTGCTACATAGTAGGACCTTAATGTTTACCCATTTTATGTATACTAGCTTGCATCTGCTAACCTCAAACTCCCAATCCTTCCCTCTACTTTCTACTTATCTTTTGCTCCTCATCCTCCTCCACCATCACTTCTGCCTCCTTAGTCCTTTTTCTATATTTCACTGTGTTGGGCACAGCATTGCTCTAGTAAAAAGAGCACAGGGTGGGTGCTGACAAAAGTGAATTGGAATCCCTACTCCACTACATAGTTACTGTGGGTTTGGGTTGTGGGGGTAATTTAAACTACTTTCTGAACTTGTTTCCTCATCTCTAGATGGTATTAGTAATACCTACCTTTCCGGGTTATTATGAGGATTGAGTTAATGTGGACTAAATGTCAGGTGCATGGGCAGTATTTCCTTTAATTAACTCAGCAAATATATATTGGCACCTACCATGTGCATGGTACTGTTCCAGGCACTGGGGTTACAGTGGGACAAGGCACACCCCTGTCACCATGGAAGCTATGCTCTGGTGGGGAGAGAAGAAATCAAGTTGTCAGGTGATGACAAATGCAAGTGAGAAAAGTAATCAGTAGTTGCTGTTTTCAGTTCTCTGCTTGCTGACACCCCTCCCACTTTCCTGGTCAGGCTTTGCTTCCTCTTGCAGCTCCGCATGTCCACACCAGCCTGCGCCTTGATTCCAGGGTGTTGGTGCCCCGGTGAGTTGATATCACTCCACTTGAAAGAGAGATCAAGTTCAGAGAAGGAATGATTTATGAGGCTTCTGTCACCCAGGCAGGACACTGGCCCCATGTTCCCAAATAATTCTCAATACTCTTTCTGCCCAAGGCTTGAGGAGCCTGGCCGGAGGCCAGGAATGCAGGCAGGCAGGGGCTGCTACAGCTCAGGCTCCTTGGAAGGAGTTGGGGTTTCCAGCAGGTCCCATGCTTTAGTCTCTCATCAGTTTTCCCTGAAAAATAAGATTTGTGTGCTGTTCTTGAAGATCCCGGGCAAGCACAGGGTGACTCTGGATCCCCCGCCTCAGCCTGCAAACTCCTGCTTTTAGCCTTGGCACCCCTGATTCTAACATGATGCCCATCTTTCTTTTTTTTTTTTTTGTCTTTTTGCCATTTCTGGGCCGCTCCCGTGGCATATGGAGGTTCCCAGGCTAGGGGTCGAATCGGAGCTGTAGCTGTCAGCCTACGCCAGAGCCACAGCAACGTAGGAACTGAGCCACGTCTGCGACCTACACTACAGCTCACGGCAACGCCGGATCGTTAACCCACTGAGCAAGGGCAGGGATTGAACCCACAACCTCATGGTTCCTAGTCACATTCGTTAACCACTGCACCACGACAGGAACTCCTTCCTGCCCATCTTTCTTTTTAAGAGATGAGATCTTTAAAAACAGGGAAGTAATCCTCCTTGGGAAACGCTTTTACATGGATGTCAAGGGATATTTCATTCTGTGAAGTGTTTTCCAGGCTGGAGTTCTGGAGGAGAGGCTTGAAAACCCCAGCACCCCCTGGACCATCAACCCTAACATCTGGACATGGGACTTTTTTTAGCCAGCTTTGGTTAAAAATGCCTAAGCGAGTCTAGGTCGGGGTCAAGGTTGAGGACAACTGTCTTGGAGTTTATAGCCTTTGGTCAACCTGTGGCATCATAGAGATGACAAAGGGAGGCCTTTCTTCTTGAGAACAGTGTCTGGCACCTGCTAGGACTCAACTCCTATGTGCTGAGTGAATGGACAGATTAATAAAGGGACTCGCAAGTTACTCAGAGAAACAGGGTGGGAGCCTCTATGAGAACAAAGCTGTAAGTGCAGGTGGGAGGTTGACGGGCATAGAGGTGAATAGCCAGCTCTGGACTCATACGGCCTCTGGACTCAGGTTTCTGGGGCTTGCGGGCCCCTAACCCAGCCGTGTAATTTTAGGAGAGGGACTCCACCTTTCTGTGCCTGTTGTCTTCTCTGCAAAAGGAGCTCTTCATAGCACTGCAAAAGGATGAGGACACCTTGTGGGTAGAATGCATTCAGGACAGTGTCTGGCATAAAGGGAGTCCCCTGTAAATTCCAGAAGTGCATGGTGAGTGGTGGTAAGAGTGAAGCTTGTGCAAGGTGCATTGGGAGCCCCCAGAGAATGGGGCTAATTCTGCCAGCAGTCAGCAAGGTCCTTAGATATAGGGCAGGAAAACTGAGTTGGAGCGTAGGATTCTTTTCTACGGAAAACCTAGGGAGGAGGGAGAACAGGCAGGGAGTGTGGGCTGAGGGAAGGCATCCAGGAAGACATCCAGGCCTTAGGAAACAAGCCTAGAAGTTGCCTAAAGGAGCTATGACTTAAAAGAGCAGGAGCAGGATGTTTTGGGGGGGTTTTTTGTTTGTCTTTTTAGGGCCGCATCTGCGGCATATGGAGGTTCCCAGACCAGGGGTCCAGTCAGAGCTTAGCCACTGGCCTACACCACAGCCACAGCAACGCCAGATCTGAGCCGAGTCTGTGACCTACACCACAGCTCACGGCAACACCAGAACTTTAATCTACTGAGTGAGACCAGGGATCGAACCTGCATCCTCATAGATACGAGTCAGATTCATTTCCACTTGAGCTACGATGGGAGCTCCATGGAGCAGGATTTTCTATCATGAGAATCTGGTGCCTGAGCAGCTGCCTCCTCTCAACTGGCCCTGCTTTTGGCTGATCCTCCCAGGCTGCCCTGCCAGCCCACACTCTCCTCAAGCCACCCAACCACATCTTCAGCTCTATAGGGATCAAGTCAGTATGTCCTTGGTAATTAGAACGAATCTCCCAGGCCACAATTTGGGCTCAGACTTCCAAATGTCACTTCACTATGGAACTTAATGTCTCCCCTTTGCCTGGGGCAGGAGCACAGTCAATTCAGGAGTAACTCTGAAGGCTCAGGATGGTCTCCCCACACTCCCGGGGGTGACCTTGTTTATTTTATTATATTTTTTTGTCTTTTGTCTTTTTAGGGCCACACTCATGGCATATGGAGGTTCCCAGGCTAGGAATCCAATCGGAGCTACAGCTGCTGGCCTACACCACAGTCACAGCAGCTCGGGATCCAAGCCAAGCCACGTCTGTGACCTATACCACAGCTCACGGCAACACCAGATCCTTAACCCACTGAGGAAGGTCAGGGATAGAACCCATGTCCTCATGGATACTAGTCAGGTTCGTTAACCACTGATCCATGACAGGAACTCCCTGGGGTGACATTGAAGTTTTGAGGTGCTTCCTCCGTGTTTGGGAGGCTTTTATTGCTGGGCATCCTCTGCCCTGGAATGATCCCCTGCAATGTCCCTGATCCAGTGTGCTCTTCACCTGCTGACCTGTGGTGTCCCTGAGGGAGGCTGCAGGACAGGATCATGGGGCAGGTCTGGGAAATCATGTGACTGTCTCAGCCTCACTGCCTAAATCCCCACTCAGCTGACACTCCCACCCTATCCCCAGCTCCTAGCATCCCAGGCCCTGGGAAGCTACTACTCCAGTTGCCTCTGCTTCCCCACCAGCCGCTCTTCAGCCAAGGGAATTTTTACCCCCTCTGGAGCTAGAGGAAAGGGCTCAGGAGAGCCCCCTTTTGCAGGTTGTCTTACAAGCATTTTAGGCAGCACATCCACTTCAGAAACTCTAAAGCCACAACTTAACTTCTGCTATTTCTCTTTACATTTCTGCTGTTAACAACCATCCCCTGAGGGCAGTGAACCTGGAATGCCTTTGCTGCCTAGGAAAAAGCCCTTGAGGAAAAAAGAGGAAGGAGAAGGGGAGGGAAAGTAGCTGGATTTAATAGAGAAGAAATATAGGTAAAAATTCTAAAACACTATCCTGCCATACTTTCCATAGTAAAAAAAGAAAAAAATCACTAAAATTAATGAACATGAACTTCAAAGCCAGTCTGGCTAATTTTCTTTTCTTTTCTTTTTTTATTTTTTAATTTTTATTTTTTGTTATAATCACCATAGAGGCAGGTACATTATGGGTGCAGGGGTTAGAAGAAGTCATTGCTTTGTCCTAGGTTATATAGTGGTAAGTGACAGAGCCTGGATCTCACCCCAAATCTGTTTGGCTAGAAGCCCACGTTCTTGATCATTCTGCTATAATGTGTGATGTATTCAAGGAGAAACCAGGTGAAAGTTCTCAAATTACTGTCGAGAAGTTTGGCATGAATACATATTTTTTAGTAAATAAACACATATTTTAAATATGCTGTGGTTATTCTTTCCATAAAAGCCTCGGTGGTGGATTCCTTTGAAGTACAAATAACTGTTTCCTTATCACTTGACTCTCTTCTTTGTTGGTTCAGTAGATTTTGTGTGTCTGATTTTCTTTAGACCAAGTGCATTTCCAGGCTCTCTCTTTGTTCTAGAATGTTCCATTACCTGTAATTTAGTGGCGGCTGCTCCAGAACATCATCCCTGGGCGCATGTTGGTGTGATCCAATCTGTCTCTGTCCCTTATGGTCCTCCTGATGCATTTTCATTGAAGAGTCATTGAATATTCATAGGATATTAAGAGCACACTGTGAAACCGGCAAGAATAGAGAGGTAGTAAATAAAAGGATAGGACACTTCAGTGGCGCCAAAGGGATAATGCTGAAACTCTCCGCCTTTGGAGGCGAGGGGAAGGCTTGGGGTGAGCACTGGAGACTCGCCTCTCTTCTCTGTTGCTCCAGCCTCCGGGAGGCTTGCTGCCAATGTGCAGGTCCCTCTCTTACAGCTAATGACTCGGGATAAGTAGGCAGGCGGCATGATGGATGGCTGCCATAAAAGGCAAGTGTATCAATTAACTATGATGTTACAATAACCCTGTGGGCTCTTCACTGGGAACTCTGTGTTTCTTCTTGTGTCTGGACTTCCTCCGGACTGGCTGTCCTTGCCCTTCAGTAGCTGTGCTGTCATTCTGTGGCTCTTTCTACATTCCAGACACTAAAGCATGCTGGTGAATGGAACACTGTCTTGAAATGTTTATGTTTTTCTCTGCTGAGTTTTGTTTGTTTTCAATAAAAGAAGAAAACCCCAACCATTTTAGATTAGCATGCCTTTTTAAAATATGCGAAGTTTTTTCACCAATACGCACTCCTTTCAGAAAAACAATTTTATAAAATGGATGTGATATGAGTTTAGATACTTGTTAGGAAGAAAGATGAAAGAGAAGATGCATTCTTTTTGCTTCTGCCCATAAACGTCTCCCACCTTAAAAAAAAAAAAAATCCCCAAATAGCTTCAAATAGGAACCATTTTTCAGACATGGGTATGGGTATCTCTCTCTCCCCTCCTTTTCCCTACAAATGTCTTGAGGGTCCAGCCTGTCTTTGTTGCCTCCTCTTCCTTATTTCCTACTCAGTCTCTTTTTACTGCAACCCAGACTCCACCCAGCCTGCCTGGGAATAGGCTGGCTAAGGGTTCCTCATTCCATCTCAAAGGTGGGCTTCCCTGGTCCAGTCTCCACGTTTCTCCTTTGCAGCCATGCTCCTTCCTACCTCCAGAGGAATTCTTCCAAGAAATGCAAACTGGATCATGGTAGATCTCCACTGAAAACTCTACCCAGGCTACTGGGCACCCAGAGATGCAAGTGCTGCCTTGAACTTGGCATCGAGGCGCTCGCCCCTCTCTGAAGCATCCCCCTCGTGTGCTCTACCATGGCAGGCCAGTGACTGGGTTGTGATGACTCCCCCCAGGAAGCTGGTCTCCTGCACCCCTTCTTGGCCTTACCTGACGGCTGACTCTGCATGGCCTTCCCTCACTTCCCTCCTTTGCCAGTGAACTTAAGCCACCTGAACCATAGGCTCTTCTATGAAGTTTCCCAACTCCGCCCATCACCCATGTCACACATACCTTGGACCAAGGCTGTTGAGTCTGTTACACAGGCATCACCTCACACTGTGTCCTGCCAGACACACACTCCTATCGGCAGTGGCCTCCAAGAGCATCAGAACAGTGTTCATTTCTGACGTCTGTGTCTCCAGGGCTGAGCCAAGTCTCTCGCATGTAATGTTCAAGAAAGAAATGGATGAGTAAAAGGATGAGCAATCCAACCATATTTTATATCCTAAGGTGTCAATCTGTGTGGGATAATATCCAAGAGAAGAAATAGGGATTACACAGGAGGAATAAATGATTGCTGATTAAATTATCCATGAAGCTAATTTGAGTAATTTATCAAGAATTATGTTATAATTTTGCCTTATGTTTAAAAACTGGAGATAAAGCTATGGAGAAAAAAATAACTGGCATATGTTGGATTGTAGTTATAAAATAGTTCACATACACAAGGTAATAATGTCATTGTGTGACATTTTATGAAGAATTTTATAAGTAAGTCACCTCTGACTATGCTGTATCTCCAGCTAATTTTCTTGCCAGTTATCTCAATAATTGGATCCTAGGTCAGTCTTTAGCTGTATAAGAAGAGTTGCAATAAAAAAAGACATTTAGAAACAGTATCTCCATAATTCCATCCAGAATAAATTCCTGGGTAAATAGTGAGCCAATTAGAGAAGTGTATGTGTGCTGATGAGCTCTTGAAAGCCTCCACCGTGAACCAGTGGAGACTTTTAAATGCCTGGATCCATCAGTAACTTGGAATTGACAGCTCGTTTGGGCAAATCCAATTTTTAACTGCAAGGAGCTTCTTCCAGAGATTTTGAGAAGAATGTTGGGAAAAATCAGTTTGGAATTTAAAATGGACGACCATTTATCTTTTCCTGGCTCTAAGTGAAAATGGCCAACAGAGGCATGCCAGGAGAAGGCTTTTTAGATCTCTCAGGAACACAATCCACAGGCTGCTTTGGAGAATGGGCCATGGCCAGGGTTGGCTAACGGGATGGTTTCCGGGAATTAAACTGAATGGCACTTTTTGACCGTGGCCCTTGGTTCCTTCGGGGTCCAAACCTGATTTTAACAGTACAACCCAGAGCTAATCAGTATCTCTCATGTGGTCTGAAAACAAAGGGCCAACTCATTTACTTTTCATGGGATAGTGTCCCTTCTAGTGTCAGGATTCTATCCTGCAGGCAGATTTAGCATGGAATTTTTTGTCCCCAGTGATGACATCTCCTCTCCATGCTACCCCACGTCCTTGATGATTCTGGGTAATTCCGACCAGTTTCCCACATCAGACATCTGTGTGAGCCTGCCCAGAACGGCAGGTGGGAGAGGATCGTTCTAGCCCAAAGCCTGCACAGCGAGATGGGCTCACTTCCTAGCAGCTGGTAGAACCCTGCCCCATCTACTTTGTCCCATCTGGCAAAGTTTGATGAGCTTTTCATTAGGCGAAGACACCCTTTTTTTTGGGTTTTTATTTCCGCGTAAAGGGATTTTGAGAGACCCTCACTCCATGCCTCCCTCCTTCTCCCCTTCTCACCTCTCCCCACGGAAAAAAGATGCCCTTCCGCTCATAGGACAGCTGGTGAGAAGGGATCTTTCCGTATGAAAACGGGATACTTCCTGGTTCTGCTGTGCAGCAGCCTGGCCACAGCACCCTGACATTCTGAGCAGCTCTCTGCTGCTCCACAGGAGGCCTGCGCATTATATATAGACCGCAGGTAGTAGTTCGTATCTTTGGAAAAGTGGGAGAAGGCCCCTAGTAGCTGTACCCTAATGGCCTGCTCTTGTTATCAGGAAGACCATTGATTCATGCACTGATCAAAAATAAACAAAGCATTTGCACATAGGATGTACCCTGACAGCCTGGAGAGTGTGGCCTCTTTCTCTGTCTCATCAAAAAGGCGGAGGAGAATTCTGCCCCCTCTGAGTACCGGAAAGTATGCAGATGGCGGTCTGGCAGAGCCTCCAGGACAGCGTGCCCACGCCAGCAAGCTGGTCACTGTCAGCCAGGACCTCCCGTCCAGGACACTGAGGTCTCTGCCTGCAGGGCTGTGCACCCCTCCCCGCAGGGCTGTGCACCCCTCCCCTGCGACCTCAGGGTTGAAAAGACCTTTCAAGCCCCCCTCCCCAGAGCATCATCTGTCTTCAGTGGAGCCCCTCTCATCCTGCTCCTGCCTCCTACCAATCAGGTGGAGGAGGTCAGGTTAGCAGCAGCTGAGTGAAAAGGAGCTTAGTTTAATAAGCAGGCCCTTATGTGGTCCTCACGCTCTTCTGCCCACAGCAAGGTCACCGCTGTCCTGTGAAGGGATGACCCACACCTCAGAGTCTCATTCTCCCATCCAGGGTTTCTCACCTAGCCCTGGGCCGGAGGAGGGGGTGGGAGAAACAGGCCACTCTGTGCAAAATTTATCCGGTCTTCATTTAGCATAAATTTACAAGTGGGGGAACCAGCTTTCACAGACACTTGGTCAAAATGGAACTTCTCTCCTGCTGGGAAAATACACGATAATGCAGCACATAAAAATATAAACACACCCTAAAGTGCTTTAAAATTTATAACATACTGTGCTTTATTTTTTATTCTCAATACTCATTTTGTACTTAATTTAGGACTTACAATTTTCCATTCTCTTTTCTTGAAAGCACCCCACCCCCACAATTTTAAACACTTTAGATATCTGGGAGTTCCTGTTGTAACTCAGTGGGTTAAGAACCTGACATACTATCCATGAGGATGAGGGTTCAATCCCTGACCCCACTCAGTGGGTTAAGGACCCAGCGTTACCGTGAGCTGTGGTGTAGGTCGCAGAAGCAGCTTGGATCCAGTGTTGCTATGGCTGTGGTATAGGCCAGCAGCTGCAGCTTTGATTTGACCCCAAGCCTGGAAACTTCCATATGTCACAAGTACAGTCCTAAGAAGAAGAAGAAAAAAAATCAGATAGCCTAAACCCTGAACCCACCTTTGGCATTAAAGATCATAGTTGGCAAACACTGGTCTGCTCCTCTCCTTAATGTCATGAAGACTATGCCTCTGAGATAACAGAGATTCAGCACCAAGCCATGTCCATGAACTAAGGAAGAAGGAAGAAAAGAACACGTCGTCCAGTTAGAGTGAAGCCGCCCAGGCCTCAGAAACAGTGGCCTTGGTGGTCTCTGTGTCCTGTCGTGGTCTCTGTGTCCCAGTTTTCTGTCTCAGCAGTTAAGCTGGGAGATGAGACTTGCTGTCACTCTGTCTTATGGGGAGCAGGGCCAAGTGGATCTTCTCCCTGAAGGTCGGAGGGCAAGGGGACCTTGGGCAACTGCAGGGCCATCCATTTGTTCTTTGTTAACTTGACCCATTAAGGATGCTCAGCCGCACCTTCCCTGACCCTCACACACCACGGCTCATGCCCTTTGGTCTTTACTCTCCTTTGGGAATTCCAAACTCCCACACTTGCAAAATTCAAACTTTAGTTACCTCATATGGAGGGAGGTGATATTTGCTGGGAAAAGAATCCATTTTTGGAGCTAGCTTTTTCAAATCGCTGTATTTTCTCAGACGTCTTCCTTTCTATTTATTTTCTGAATTTGTTCATTTGTTTTGGGGGAGGCAGGATTTATAAAATTTTCACTTGATTTTTAAATTACATTATGATATGTGTTTTAGGATATATTTTGCAGAATTTGGAAAGCATGCAAGATATGAAGAAGAAAAAAATTTTCCTGTATTTATACCTCTCAGAGATAACCCATGATTAAAGTGTTGATAGATATCCTTCCAGGCTTGTTTTATGCATGTTTATTTCTTTTGCATAGTACCAGTGATATTTATATGCTAGTTTATATTCTGAGTTTTTGTTTGTTTGTTTTCACTTTTAATTCAGGTTGTAAGACATTGATAAAATCCTAACTTGTAAGGCTGTCTGATATTCCATAACAGTGACATAATTTCTTCAGTGCCTGTTGTTAAGTAGTGGATTATTTCTTTTTTTTCCACTATTAGAAATTATACTCTTCTAATATCATTCTTGAATATAAATTTATATACTCATCTCTGTTTATTTCTTTATAATAGATTTCAAAAATTAAGACCAGAGTTCCCATTGTGGCGCAGAAGAAACAAATCCAACTAGGAACCATGGGGTTTTGGGTTCTATCCCTGGCCTTGCTCATTGGGTTGGGGATCTGGCATTGATGTGAGCTGTGGTGTAGGTCACGGACATGGCTCAGATCTGGCATTGCTGTGGCTGTGGGGTAGGCCAGCGGCTACAGCTCCTATTAGACACCTAGCCTGGGAACCTCCATATGGTGCAGCCCTAAAAAGACAAAAAGAAAAAAAAAGTAAAACCACTGGATCAAAAACATCCAAAAATGCTTATTTGGTCCTGACATTTCATGTATCTGTCAACCGTGTGAGCTGGTACCAATTTCATCGGGCCTTTCTCAGTATTACATAGGATTATTATTATTATTGCTTTTAGGGTTGCACTTAGAGCACATGGAGGTTCCTAGGCTAGGGGTCTAATCAGAGCTTTAGCCATTGGCCTACACCACAGCCGTAGCAACGCAGGATCCAAGCCGAGTCTTTGACCTACGCCACAGCTCACGACAATGCCAGATCCCCAACCCACTGAGTGAGGCCAGGGATTGAACCTGCAACCTCATGGTTACTAGTAGGATTCGTTTCTGCTATACCATGACAGGAACTCCCTGTTATTTGCTTTTCAATTTTTCTTATTTGTTCATTATTATTTATAACATGATAGATGCCCAAAGTGTCTTAAGAATTCAGTTTCAGTTATTTACTCGCATGTGAGGTTAAGGTTTTTAGATATTTTTGCTAATTGTAAATCCTTTCTATGAAGGTTTTCATTCCATTTATCCATTTTTTATCCGGGTAGTTTAAAAAATATTTATAAGAGGTAACTCTTCTTATCTTCATACCTTGGGGACGTTTTAAATGCTGTTTATGTAAGGGCCTCGCCCTGTAATTCCCAATGCCAAGGCTGTACTGGATAATAAATGAGCATTTGATTTTATATCTACCTGAAAATTAATTTAAACTTATGGAGTTGAACTTCAGAGTGCTGGAGTTTTGTGCTTTTTTTTTTTTAATAGAAATTATATGTGCTTCTGTATTTTTTAAAAGTAGGTATTAAATGTCAAATAGTAAGAGTGCACATTTCCTAGGGAAATTTTATTAAATTGAATTTCCTAGAGAAATGATTTAAATTAAAAATCTCCTGATATAGTTTTTATCCATATACAATGCTTTATGGGAGTCTCTTTTCTAGGGACTTTCAGAATTGGTATTAAGGGCATTATGGGTAGATAGACAATAAATAGATATGGGATAGATGATAGGTATCATTTACAGATACTATAGATAGGTAGACAAGATAGAGAGTACATAGCTGATAGATGCATAATGGGTGATGGAGATGATGACAGATGGACAGATACCATAGATGATGGATAGATAGAGGGAGATGATAGACAGATTATAATTGACAGATATCCTAGATAGGTGATGAATGGATGGATGGATGGATGGATAGGTAGGTAGGAAGGCAGGTGGTTTTCATCTCCCCACCCTGGAGTATGGAGTATGCATGGAGTATCCTCCCTGATGTACAGGGTCATTTAAGTCTGTAGCCCTCTCCCTGGGCAGGACTGAGCCTGTAGGACTCTCCAGTCAGTGCCACCAGGGTTAGGGGTGTGTTGGAGTGAATTTTCAGTTCTCCTGTCCTGTCATTTCCCCCTGCACAGGGGAGGCGTGGGCTATGGTGGGGCCTGGCTGGCTCACCTGGCATGCCCTGCCCGTGCTCCTTGTCTCCATCGGTAGATATATTTGATATTACAAACGACATCTTGATGAACCTCCTGGAAGAAAGATGCTTGGACATTAATAGACACAGACCTTTCTTCTAAGAAACATAAATGTGTTTGGGAGTCAGATGGCCTGTCGTTTTCAAAATGCCTTCTATGGGGCATCAACCATGTCACATCCATGCACACGCATGTTCCTCCAACTGATATGTAAAGCAGGCCTCCTTAGGCCTATAGATGAGAAATTGGGGTGAATTGTTCAAGCTCCCAACACAGAGGCAGGGCCAGGAATAAAATTTAAATCTTATTTTTTGCTTTTCAGGACTGCACCTGCAACATATGGAAGTTCTCAGGCTAGGGGTTGACTCAGAGCTACAGCTGCCAGCCTACACCACAGCAACGCAGGATCCAAGCCGAGTCTGAGAACTACAGCCCAGCTCAGAGCAACGCTGTGACCCACTGAGCCTGACCCACTGAGCAAAGCCAGGGATAGAACCAGCATCCTCATGGGTACTAGTCGGATTCATTTCCGTTGCACCACAACAGAAACTCCCAAAATTTAAATCTCGACAATTTCATTGTCTGTGCTACTACGCTAGCAGACTGCCTCTGCATGAATCGCTCATAGGCAGCGCTCCTCTGGAGCATTTGATGTTCCGCTTGGCACGTAATAGATGCACAGCAAGCATGTGTTGACTAGGTCAGTCAGTGGGTGAGTAAATTAAACTAGTTGTTGAACCAGACTGTCTTACTGTTTTGTGATCAAGAGGACTAGGGAGAGAGGAGGGAAGGGGAGCTAAGAGAGGGATGGTGGGGGTAAAATTTCTCCAGAGAACAAGGGCGCAGTGTCTGCCAGCTGCCTGCCACCCCCCTCCCCAACTAGGTGCAGGGAGATGGGACCCCATTTGGTGTCACAGGATGAGAACAGCCTCCCCCACTTCTGCTCCTGGGAGCCCTCCCCGCCTTTTCTCTGAGAGCTGTTTTCTGCTCCATTTCCTCTCCAAGCCCTCAGATCACCCTCGGAGCTCTCTGTTATCCTCCACATCATCCTAGCTGGAATAAAATATAACTGTGTCTGAAAAGTACAGAAATCAAAGCTCCCCTTGGGGATTTTTTTTCCGTATCACCTGTCGAATTGAAAACCAGTGTGTCCTTGAAAAGATATGTATTTCAGGCTGCAGGGGTGCTAATTTGCAAGGCCCATTACTCAAATAAAACATTAAAACAGTCTTCGATAAGCCAGAGCTCTGGGCCTGTTTCCACGCCAGCACCGGCGTCTCCAGCTATAGTTTTCCTGTCAAGCTTCAGAGCCCAAAGTCAAGATTTATCCATTGATATTTGGACTTAACTTTCACACTTTTGATTGTGTCCCTGTGCTGCGAGCTTGGCCTCAGGTACTGTTTGCAGGTTTCTTATTCCTGTCCTTGGCACTCACCTAGGGTAAGATGGGATTTTGAAGCCTTGTCCTGGGTCTTCGGTGTGAAAACTGCTGTGTGGCTGACACAATATTCACATACAGACTTACTTATGGCAAATGTGATATTTAGTGCATGGCAGCATGTCCAACACCATGGACAGATTTGCAGTGCTTTCTACTAAGGTTTTTTAAAAAAATTAGAAATGTCTTCATGAGGTATTTCATGTCTTCAACAAAGGACAATAAAAAACACAGGAGAAAAAGATGTCATCATGAGCCACGCTGGCTAGAGAGAGGTAGATAAGGTTTTGCTGGATATTCTTTCAGTCCGTATTGGATTGATTGATTGATTGATTTGCTATTTTACGGCTGCACCTGCAGCATATGGAGGTTCCCAGGCTAGGGGTCGAATCAGAGCTATAGCTGCCAGCCTGTGCCACAGCCACAGCCACAGCAACATGGGATCTGAGCCCCATCTGGGACCCACACCACAGCTCACAGCCATGCGGGATCCTTAACCCACTGAGCTAGGCCAGGGATCAAACCCATGTCCTCATAGATCCTAATTGGGTTTGTTAACTGCAGAGCCATGAAGGGAACTCCCCGCCATTGGATTCTTATAGGGTCTGAATTTATGCTTTTATGCTAGAACTTAAATGTTCACATATAATTCATAGCTTTGGGAAGCATTTCCAAATACCTACATAATGGTGTGTCCTGAGGATAGAAGGTGAGTTAACTAACTCGTCTACTATGACACTCTACTTAGATTGTCTCCATTGCCGTGAGTAACACTGTAATGATGGTTTTTCTGTAAGACCTTTGCAGAGGGGGGAGGTAGGAGAAAGGACCACTGCCATCTGTCTTCCTGCCATGGAATCACTGGTCAACAGTTGGGAGTGTTTTGGTTGCTGTAGCTAAACAGTGTTCCACAGGTGGAGCATGCACACTAAACAGCTCCTGGATAACTCACTTTTCCTGCCAGATGTCCACACTGGTTTCTTACAACCTCAGCTCTTTGACCCTAAATGCTTCTAGACCTGAGATGGCCACCAGTTTCCTGGCCAATTCCAGATTTCTGGCTGAGCCCACCTTGAGGTTTAAACACATCAGAGAAGACCACTTTGCTTTCCCTCTATGTTTTAAGTTTTCTATAATGATGTAAGATAATTTCAAACATTTTTTTAAAGGAAATACTGCACTTTAGGAAAACAATGATAAAGCATATTTATTTCATAAATTCTTAGAATTTCTTATGGCATATCAGTTAAGAGCTCATAAGAACATCCACCTTACCAATAACCAGGATGATTCCTTACCAAACCCTTCCTGGAAACTGGGGAAGGTAATTATAATTTAGAGCAATTACCGCAAACTCTTGCACCTGTAGAATTAGAGGCCATTATCCCGGAATCTTGGATGGGTTCATTAATGAATGGGCAAATAAACCACATGATGAATTACAAAGTGCAGTGTCATTATAATTTTAAGATAAAGCATCTTGTTCTGGGCGACATTACACTTTCAGAATGAAATAATGACTGGCTTTCTCAGAGCCTTAAAGGAACTCCTAGCCTCTTTCAGATGGAAGAGAGTACCAAGGGGTGGGAGTGAATGAGGGAAGGGGAAAAAGCATAGGCCTGTTTAAGGGAGAACGTGCTGGGGTGTGAGAAGCAGGTGTGGACCTGGCTGGGCGGGATGCAGAGATAAACTGTGTAAAGGCTGCCCTTTGAGAGACCAGCTTCTCCTACAGCAACAAGGAAGAGAGGTGTACTTTGAGCTGATTGGGGCCAGTAGGATATAAAATTATTGTATAGCTTTCCTTTTTTTTTTTTTTCTTTTTCATAAACTGCATGTCATTTCTTGTCTCATTCCCTGACCACCAGGCTGTCCAGTGCCTGAGCTGTGCATCAAAACTGGAAACCCTGTGAGAAGCAGGAGCTGAAATTGCTTTTTGGGGGGCCCGATTTCATGCTGAGCGGGAAGCGGCAGCTTGTGATGAACTGGAGGCCACGCTTGTCAGGACTGAAGGGTGATGAACCTCAGATTTTATTGATGCGCACAGAGCCGGCGAGAGCAGCTGGCATGGAGGCATCGCCTTTATCCCATGTTCTAGGGGTGGGAGTCTGACCCAGGACTTTCTGTGAGAAATGATACATATTTATTAGACGATCTGACTTAAAAGAGAAAAAAGAGGGTGCCCAGTGTCAGACACTATTGCAACCAAACCCTTCTTTTATTCAAATAAATACGGATAGCTTCACTGACAGCTTGTCCGCTGAAGGGGAGCTTTATTAAGTGGTGACCTTCGTTCTCTCCATGGAGACAGGCAGGCTCATGCCTGATTCTGACCACTTGTTGAGGGGGGGCACCTGTGGAACATTTTCTGGGTTTTGAGAAAACCAGCTTGAAGTCCTGAGTAGTCTGCAGTTCCACTAATTAGATCCATCCTCCCCCATTCGCCTCCACAAAATCAATTGCCAACAACATCCAATCTCATTTTCCATGGTACATTTCTGAGAGAGAGCTGTTCTGCCAAGCCTTTCCTCCTCTCCAGGAATGAATCCCTGCCACCACCTTATGGGACGAGAGGAACCTCAGAGCAGTATTGATCAGCAAATGTAATTCTGCTGGAATTTTGCAAACAGGCTCTACCCCTTGTGAGAGTCAGAGGGGCTTTGTGGGTTTAAAGCAGACTGTTATTTTGGTTGCATATTTGTTCTTTAAGCTGCTCCTTGTATGAACCACTATTGCCTGTGTATTTTGTTGTCTTAAAGGAGAAGTGGTGACAAGGAAGGGAACATCTCTTTGCATGTGTATGCAGACGTGTGTACAACGTGTATGGTCTATGCATTACATAGATACAGATATTACATCATAGTCTCCCTCTCTCTCTCTCTCTCTCTCTCACACACACACACACACACACGATACATGGTTCAATGATTCCCACTGGGTATGACCTCAAAAGATCTGTCGCTACCAGTTGTTAGCTCTGTTTTCTTGGAGTCGCTGATATTCGTTGAGCTTAAATTTCCTAAAAGGTAAAATGCACATACTATCTAGTTCAAGGGACTAATGTGAGAATCAGAATCAATAAATCATTTTAAATTGATTTATAAATCTGTCAAGTTCTAAAACCCTTTCTAATACTCCTATGTAAGAATCAATCCCCATTATATCTTTGGGGCAGTCTTCTCCATCCTTAAACTGAGCTTGCTTGTATTTGTCCTATTAGAATGTCACTCTTTTGGGTTCTTTCCATTTTTTCCATTTGCAGAGATCATTTCGAGTCTTCACATAAGTTCATCCTCAACATTAATTGAGTGTCCTCACCTGCCAGAGAAGCATTTTAGGGTTTGTTGAGAGATAAGAGCACTAAAAGATGGATTGGTTTTCCAAAATGCCTGTCATCAGGCTATCCCTTTGATGCGCTCCTATTTCATCCATATCGAGTTCAGATTTTGTCATCTGGCTTTCTCTGTCCTCCCAAGCATCTGCCCACCTCTCTGTCCCTGGTGTTGACCACGTCTTCAACCTTTAATTCAGGCTCTGTCCTCCTCGTCATCTCCTCTTTTTTGATTCTTCAATTACTTTTTTTTTGCCTTTTTTTCTTTTCTAGGCCCGCACCTGAGGCATATGGAGGTTCCCAGGCTAGGGGTCCAATCGGAGCTACACCACAGCCATAGCAACTCAGGATCTGAGCTACGGCTGCAACCTGCACCACAGCTCATAGCAATGCCAGATCCTTAACCCACTGAGCGAGGGCAGGGATTGAACCTACAATCTCATGGTTCCTAGTCAGAATTGTTAACCACTGAGCCACAACGAGAACTCCCTTCAATTACTTTTAAAGTTAGTCCAATGTTGATCACTTAGCAACTATTAGACAGTTAATGAGTTCACTGTTTTGTCTTACCAACCAGACCTTGAGTACCTTTGGGCAGAGCCAGTCCTTAACTATCTCCATGTCACCTTTGTGATGTATGCCACTGCATTGAATGTAGTATAGGTATTTTACTTATTGATTATTTGAGTGATAGACAGCTTTGACCTTAAGAAGTCTGTATGCAAATAAGTGTCATAAATGTACATCCATGTACACCAGAATTAGAGAATCAGAACAATCTGTTCATCTTGTCCTAGGTTACAAGCGGAGATGTTTGTGAGATTACTGATTCTATTACAGATACTTAGTAAACAGTAAGGATTTGTTTCCTCATTGATAAAATATTATAATTTATCAAAAATGTATCTATATATCCCATTGAAGTTAACCTTTGTTAAAAATAATGCCTGCTTAATCCAAGATCCACTGATGAAAGTTCAGATTTGTGGGCAAATCTTTTAGGAGAAATAGGATATTCACAGAGCCTCAATGTATCTTTCCCCAATGTGTATTAATCACTGTGTTGGTTTTAACACATTACCAGTTCTTTGCTATTCCTGTCTCTAAGAAGTGGCGCTTAATACCTCTCCCTTTGAGTGGAGGCTGAACATGGTGACTATCTTCTAATGAACCAAGTGTAAAAAGGGAAACATTGTACCTTTAGGATGGAGGAACCTGACACACAGCCCCTTACCAAATGACCAAAGGTGACATCACAAGTAATGTCATATGGATTTCATGTTCCCCCTGACACAATGCAATAAAAAGAAACATCAGCTCTGGGGTATCCTTAGTCTAAGTAATCACGAGGAAACCAGACAAACCCCAATTCAGGGACATTCCACCAAATATTTGCCACTACTGTCCAAAGTCATGAACAACAAGGAAAGATCAAGGTACCACTGCAGATTAGAGGAGATTTAGAGGACCAGACAGCTGAATGCAGTGGAGAAACTGGGGAAATGTGAATACAATCTGTAGGTCAGTTTAATAACATCGTGCTGTGCTACCTCTTAGTTTTAATTGTCATACCATATTATATAAGATGGTAACTGAGGTGTTTGCTGGAGCTCTCTGTATTATCCTTGCCACTCTTCTATACATCAGATTTTATTTTAATATAAAAAGTTGGGTTATTTTTTAAGAACATGAAAAAAATATGTTCTGCTTGAAAGGCTTCTCCTTTTATCATGAAGCAGGCTGGATGCTGACCTGTTTCCATCAGATGAGTGAAAGGAGGCTAAAGGTGCCTCCGCACATGCAGGTGGAAACTCCTGGGTTATCCGCTGTACCTTGTTGATGAACATCACCGAGGGGGGTTAGAGCACAGCTTGTCAGAAAATTTCGAGAAGGGAAGTGACAACTGGTGAGGTTCCCTTTCTGTTTCTTAAATACCTGCCTTTCTTATTTCAAGGAAAGTGGAATTATATGACCCACTGGACTAAAAACAAGAAACTTGACTCAAGGGACAGATGGACATTCCATGTAAATACGCTCCATGTGCAATGAAAGAAATTCAGAAAAATAAGAAGTCATTTTGTTAAAGTATTAAGGCTTCTTCCCTCTTGCTCTATAGCTTATGGAATCGGTGGCCATATTGTACGTGTAAGGAGAAGGTCTTACTCTTTGTGCCTAATTTTTGAAGCTATCTGGAGCTCCTTTCTTCTGATTCAATAAGAAAACTTCCTAATTCACCCCATATTCCAATTAATGGACTTTCAGTGTTTTCTGAGGGGCAAAAATATATTCATCTTCCCTGACCCTTTCTATGGATAAAGTCCGAGTCAACCATTTGTACCCTAATGACGCCAACAGAGTAAGAGAGATCCAGGTGAGTTTTAGCTCTGTTACCTACTGTGTCTGATTTTCAGTTCTTTGGTTTGGTTAATTCTTAATTTTGCCCTTTGGGTCATCATTGAGCATAAGGAAGTAATCATGATTGTTTTAGCATCCCAAGTTACATCCTAAAAAGAGAGCTCTGCACATATGGGAGTGCAATTGATTTCAAGAGGTTCTTTTCCTATTTTTCATAGTACTCCTGTGCAGATAGGTTTCCCACTACATTGAAGGGGTTTGGGACTACAAAGGGAAGAAGGATGGTCTGTTTGGGGGCAAAATCATAAAATTCTAATTCCTCTAAGCAAAATCATTAGCCTTGCGATTATAAGGGTTGGAGGTCATGGGATCATAACTTATGAGTCAGAAGGAACGGGAAGAGTTCTTCTGTCTGCCCATTCAGCCTTGAAATCTGCTTTCTAGTATTCTTTCGCTAAGGTTCCTGAAGCATCCCCTTTAAATATTTCCTGTGACAGGAACACAAGATAGTGTCTCAAAATGACGTATTCCTTCATGGCGCATCTCAATAGTTACATTTTGGCTGTGCGTACACTTGCAATTTCTGCCATCTCAGAAGCTCTACCTGCTATTTTACTTATTTGCATTTGATGAGTCTTTTTTTCTCTCTTTCCACTGGAAGAGGACTGCCCTACATGCCCCAAGCTAAAGTGCAGGCTCAACATCCCAGCCCCTTTATGATTCCTTCTACACCATGGTTTCTAGAAAGTGTGCTTACTCGTATTCTCTTTTGAAAGTGCTGCCCAGCACTGAACACAATATGGGTCATCTCCAATCAGTATGCAGTATATTTGTACCTATCAAGATTGAGAAACACTAACATGCTCAGAGCACGTGGAAGGAAAAGACCTATAAGCTGTGCTACACATGGCTGTATGAGGTCAACCAATGTCACTTGGTTAAAGAATTCTGCAGATCGGCTGAAACCAATCTCCCTTTGAACCATTTCTCAGCCATATCCCTCAATGATGTAATCGTGTAGCTGTCTAGACAAGAGGCCATCAGTGCCGGGAAACTAGGGTGGTATTATTTGGTACATACATGTACAATTAAAATATGTTGTAGAAGACCCTGCCCCCAAAGTACAGAGAAGACTGCTGGAAGAGTCTAGCTATTCAGCAACAGTAAGTCTTTCCCCTTCCTTAACCTCTCTGTCTTGAGTAATCATACCATCCATTCCTTCATCTCCTGCAGTGGCTGGAACTGAGGAAAGCTGGGAGCATATGTGTCTCTCACCGCATTGTTCTGTGTTCCAGCGGGCCTTGGCTCTGAAGACCATTGATACAGTTCCACGTGTGGCTGAGCCCAAGTTCTCCCTCTGACAATGTATCATCTGTTCCATTAGCTTTGTCAACTTTCCACTCATCTCTCCGTCAAGCCCCTTGATCCTTTTACCTGTGGAAACAGTATCTGACTATTTTATCATCTGGCTATTTCAATTAAATTACATTAAAAAAGCATACAGTAAGGTTAAAAATGATCACTATATCACTCCAACTTTCTTCCATCCCCAGAAGGTTAATTGAAAGGCAGCCATCTTGGCGACGTTTAAACAAATGAGGATAATTATGTGTTCTCCAGCTCTTTGAGAGGTTAATTGCTTAGATGTACGAAGCCTTGAAGAACAAAGAAGGAATAAATCAGAAGCAGGACGATGATCTGATAATGTAATTTGGTTTATTCATGTACAACTCAAACAAATAAACCCCTAATTAGAAGAACTCACTTTGTGGCATGAACACACCGCGTTTACCGGGGTCAGCGCCCCAAATCTACACACTTCATTCGGAGGCCCCTGAGAGGGAAGGTGAGGACTAAGGCTATGCAGAATTAAAGGGGGGCTCCCAGGGTGTGGTGTGGGGCTTGCATAATGGAATTTTACTATGTCATATAAACACTTCTAAGTAGCTTTATATCTTTTACCTCCTAATCAGAGTGTTGACTTCTGCTGGCCTCCCCTAGAACATCTCTTCTTCAGGAAGCATCATTTTCAACATCTAAGGAGAAGGCAAGGAAATAGCATGAATAACTCACTCTAAAAACTGGGGAAGGGCACCTGTGCCTGGGAAGGGGGTGAGGGAAGAGGACTGAGAGTCCTGAGGCTCTGCTTTTCGTATCTTTAATGGGTTTTTCCTCCACTCTTGTTCTGGCTGATGGGAAGCCTTGGAGTCCAGATGGGGTCATGTGATTGACTCTAACAAGCTGTGTACCACGTGCTCAACATTTCCCCTCCTTTTTTTCAAAGCAATCCAGGCACATGGAAAAATAATTGGTCTGTTTACTCTCCACTTGTAAGATGGAGCTCAGAACACCAGATCCACCCTGTATCACTCTTCGCTCCTTCCTTTTCCCATCCTCTATTGGTGAAAGGAAACTCTCTGAAACTTTCCCTTTTGTAACTGTATTTTATGTTGTATGTTTTGTTTCTAAGTCAATTCTAAAGATTTCAAGCCAACAAAGAGCACCTTCCTTATTGTGTTGTAATTGGTGTTTTTCTGTAGGATGACTTTCCTTCTTAATGGCTTCCTATGACACTTGAAATGTTCTTAGCAAATGGTCAAATGGATTCTTAGCAAATGGTCAAATGGATTGTCTTTTTCTTGTCTTTGTCAATTGCTGAGGCTATTCCATATTTCAATTTGCTCTGTATTTGAACCTTACCTTTTCAGTTTTGTTCATCTATTTTAGAGTTTCTAAATGACTTTTTTCCCTAAAATAATAAATGTATGCATTTTCAGCATATTCTTAATGCCTTTCCTTCATCTATACATCTGACTTTTCCCCTCCCTCTCATAGCATGTTGAAATTCAGCTTTTAAAATCATTTTGCTGCATTTAGCTTCTTTCATCCTGGATTCAGAATAGGAAAACTGCTATCAGCCAATAGTTGATCTTTTGTATAGGACCTATACATTCGGGCAGGCAAAGATAGTCCCTTTTCTTTAGAAGACTTCAGGGATTCTCTTGCAGTGCAGGGGGTTAAGAATCTGGCATTATCACTGCAGTGCCTTGGGTTGCTGCTGGGACACACAGGTTCAATCCCAGGCCCAGGAACTTCCATCCATATGCCATAGGCAGAGCCAAAAACAAACAAAGAAAAAAAACCCAAAGCAAAGTAGACTTCAGGATGTTCCTTTAGTCTTGATCTTTCATGTATATGATGTGACTATACATTATTTTTATTCATTTTGCTGGGCAGTTAGCTAATTAATTTTTTGGAAAAATTTCTTCCATTATTTCTGGAGTAATTTCCTTTTCTCTGCTTTCTCCCTTGTTTAATTCTGTGACTTTCATGGGTCATTGATGGACTTCTTGGGCCTGTGTATGTGTGTGTGAAAATTTTCTAGTACTCACTATATAAAAAGCACTATTCTATCCAAACCACTTATATTAACTCATTAATCTGTACAACAATCCTAATTCAAAGGCCTTTGAGGCACAAGAGAGAAAGAGAAATTCTAGGTACCAATAGCTGTTAAGTGGAGGGCAAAATTCTAACTGGTCTTTTAACCACTTCAGGGTTCTGCTTCCCCACACATATTTTTCTTCTTTATCTCTATTGCTCTATGTTCTGAAAGATTCTGTCATACCTTATTAACTTCATTTTAATACAACAATATTTTAATTTCCATGGGCTTGTTATTTGTTCCTGATGATTACTTTTTCATGGTATCTTATTTCAATTTTATTAACATAGTATCTTAAATCTCTGAGATTACAAATTAGAGGCACTTAAAAACATACTTTTCTTTTTCCCTTTTTTTCCCCCTGAAGCTAGTTTTCTTTATTTATCTTGGCATTTTTTTTTTAATGTGCTGATTTTCTTTTGTAATTGTGAAGAATGCTTCACAGGACATACATGGTCATGAGGAACTGGACTGATGTTGCAATATGTGTGGGTTTTCTCTGCTACTACAAATACAGATCTCTTTCCTATTTTTCTCCATGAAATCTGAATTTCCAGGTGCTGCATGTAATTAAACTCATTACTGGCAGTGCACACATTTGTTAAGGCTGATATGGAACCGACCTTTGGTGTTAGGGCTCCCACGTGTCAGAATAGGGCAAGCTCCCTGGCATCTTGTTTAATTTTTTTAAGAGAAACTATTCGTTCTGTTTGTCGGGGCTAATAGTGAGCTGCCTGCCTTCTGTGCGCACAGGGAAGTGAAGGAAAGGTTCAGGAGCCAATGAGCACAATTGCTTTATGGGTGAAAACGTACTTTCTCTGTTTTCAGCCCCACTTCTCATCCCCCCTCTGTACCTTCCATCCGGAACCACTCGGGAATTCCGCTTGACAAGCTCAGGCATCTGCTGCAGAATCTCTGGAGGCCTGGCTTCCGTTCTTGTGCTCATCCTTCTCCCCACTTCCAGGAATGTGTTGACATTCCCGCTCTGTTGATGACCCCCCTCCTATTCTCTTTGATCTTGTGTGACTGCTGCCTTTACTTTTTCCTTCATTATCATTTTTAAGAGGGTGTCAGGAAGGAGAAGTAACCAAGGCGTGTGCTGAGCAGAGATCACCTTGATTCCAAAGCTCCTAGTTCAGGTGCTCCCAGCTTGTCCTCATTCTACATGCAGGTCTTACAAGTGCATTTCCCGTGCATCAACAAAGCCTGGAATTGACTAATGAAATTATTCAGCCCCCTTGTGAAAACCTTTTTGCATCTCATGATCTTCAAAACAAAGAGCAGACTTAGGAGCCCACTTAACTCCATCTTTCCCCGGCTTCACCATCCACGGCCCAGGTTGAATGGCAGGAGCCCAGGGTTTCGCAACACTGCTCTTCCCTCCATGTCCTGATCATGCCTAGGACGCACCAGCTCTTTCCTCCCTTCTCCTTCCCCAGACTAACAGCATCATCATTCATGGATCATGCAGCACATTGTATTTCAGGAAATCCGGCTTGCCTGTCACACCCAGAAGGGGTGGGCAAAGTGCTAGAGTCTGTGCTTCCAAAGAGCATTCTCTCTGCCCGACTCTTGATCTCTCTCAATCTCTTTTTCTCTACTTGTTTCATATCACTCACATTTTATTGTCATCAATCTGTGTGTCTGTCGTGCCACAAGCATATGAAGTCAGGGACGTGTTGCACTTGTTGAGATTGCCTTTGGTTGCAAGTAACAAAGCTCAAATACCATGGCTGAACCAGATAGGAGGTTTTTTTTCTTTATTAAAACAAATTCTGAAGGTATGCTTGGCAGAGCTAGGCAGCACTGTTTTTATGTTCTTATGTCCCAGGTATCATTGTACTTTCCCCTATGCCAGGCAGAGTCTACGATTTATTCCTAACTCTTGGAATTTCCTGGTCTCCAGGTGCCGGCTCCAAACCCACCTTTGTCTTCATCCTAGATCAGAACAAAAGGAAGGGAAGAGAAGAGTGGCAGCAACTGTGTCTTGGAAGTAAAAAATTGTATAAAACTCAGATAAATTTAGCAAAAATGCCAGGATTCCTTGGCTGACTTCTATCTACTTCTTGTTAGACAGAACTGAGTTAGGTCATCACCTCTGGCTGCCAGAAAGTCTGAGAAGACAAGTTCTCTAGCGGCACATCACCACCTGGGGCAACACAGGTTCTCTTAGTAAGGAGAAAGGGTGGAAAGAATATTAGGAAGCAGTCAGCAGTATCTAGCACACAGTGGTTGCTTATTTTTAGATCGTTTTTACTGAGCACAGTATCTGGCACGCGGCTGGGACTCATTCAATGTTTGGAGAAGAGGATGTTGGTTTGCCTTTTAATTTACGAAACTAGTACGGTATAATAAGCTAGAATAATGAATTGTGTTGGCTTTCTAGTTTGAGTTTAAGATTTCTGTGATTGGGTCACAACAACTTGCAGCCAGGCACACATGACTCCTATTTTCATGCCGAAAACAAATCAAAGAGTCCTCTTCAGATGGGCCTGGCTTCTTCCCTGCTGGCCCTTCGTTATTTCCAGCCCAATAAAGGGAATGGCATTTCCATTTCGGAAGAAAAATAAAAACAAATTATAGTAAACCTTAACAAGAAGGAGAAGGTGGTGGCCTGTCACCACTCCACTTCCCCAAATGGGTTATTTGATTTTGCTTAATCGTTGGTGAAATTTTCTCAAATTGGCAATTATAATCTGGAGCTGATTACTTACCCAGGTAATTTACAGATATCTCATTTGGCAAGGATGCTTCATAACACTTCCCATGAAGTATGGTTTCATCATCTTTCAGCTGAATTTTCCTTTTTGGATAGAGTCTTCATCTGGAGGATGTTATTATTTTTGCCCACAGGAAGTTTAGGTGCTAATTCTGTTAGCTGCATGTTTCTGATGAAATCAAGTGTTGTTTTTTTTTTTCCCCCAATTTGTTTTAGTCATTTAGGGCCCCAGTAGAATTGATTCGGTGTTCCCTGAAGCAAACCAAGTCATGAGATTGAGACAGAAATTTATCAAAATTAGTCGCAGAATATTAGCAATATGTATACTTTCTTGGTCCTGATGAGGGATTTTTATGAGGTAACTCTGAGGCTATCTCCTTCTGCCTTCTGCTTTATATCATCTCCCCACTTCCCTTGTCAGCTAGCCTAAAATCAGAGTTTAATTATCCTTATTTGCTCTTGTACTCTGCATTAGAGTTTCTCCAGTAGTCCAGCTGTTTTGAAGATAATTAGTGGAGAATTCAACTTGCTGTAAAATAATCCTTCTGGGCAAAGATCTGGGAACTGAGGGCATATTCTCCAGTGACACCAAAGTCTCAGAGTTTCTACTTCAAGTCAAATACTGTGAGTTGTACTAGCAAGTCAAGGGTTTGAATTGTAAAGCACAGTTTCCCTTGTTAAGAAGTTTCTGCTTTAGGAAAATTTTGTTGTTTCCATCAGCGGGACCTGATGGAAAGTCAACAGAAAAAGTTGATTCATGGTCGATTTTAATGCAGTAGTCAATGGGTACTCTGTTTAATTAAAAAATAACTTAGGAGTTCCCACCATGGTGCAGTGGCTTGAGACTCCAACTGAAGCGGCTCGGGTCACTGAGGAGGTGTGGGTTTGATCTCTGACCTGGTGCAGTGGTTTAAAGTATCTGGATCCAGTGTTGCTGCAGCTGTTGCTTAGGTGGCAGCTGTGGCTCGGATTCAGTCCTTGGCCTGGGAACATCCATATGCTGTGAGTGTAGCCATAAAGTTTAATAATAATAATAATAATTTAAATCTTTTGAGTGGTAGAAGGCATCTTTGCACATAAATGTTGGCAGTGTCTGCTTTTGCTTATTCATTCAGCAAACATTCATAGAGCACCTATTATTGATCCAGGAGCCATCCTAACCATCTGGGTTGAAGCTGTGCCTAAGCCTTACTAGTCGCTGCCTTGAAGAGGCTTACAATTTAGGAAGGCTGATATTTTTGTGGTTTGTTTCCTGTAGCCGTAAAAACACTTCCCTTTGGTGAATGGTGTACTAATTTTCCAGGGAGGTTTTTAGCTGGCCGTGGGCCTCAGCCTGGGTAGGATGCAACAGGGTCAGGCCCATTCAAGTACATCCTGTGAGTCTCATCCATCCTCTGGGCTCCATGCTACAGCTCAGAGGGACGCCAGTCGAGCCCCCAAGGTGGTTGATCCTGTACATTCAAGAGATGAATGGCAATGAACAGCGACACCAACACCTAACTACTGCACCAGTTTCTATGGAGGAAGCGTTGTGCTGGACATGTCTAGTCTTCTACTTTCTTGGTGAACCATAGCTTACTCCTTCAGAAGCATCCCAAGGAGCAGGCAGGGGAGCAGAAGTCAAACCCAATCTTCCTATTGAACTTCAGGTTCTTGAATTTTCAGGTCTGCTAACATTGCTTGCAATACATGATGCTTTTCTTCTGCTGCTTTTGATTGAAGAACACTAGAAATCAGCCGGGGAGCAGGTGCTGCATTGTGTTAGATTAATGCTGATTGAATTCTTACACAGCCAGCTGATTGAAGCACGTGTTCTGCAAGCTTATGATTCTGCAAACACAAGGTTGCAACTGGGAGGGGCGTTTGCCGTATCATGTCCTTTAATCAACACCCTCAAATCCATCAATAGTCACTTGTAGCCGAGATTCCTTGACCCACTCTGGGCAAGCACCAAAGTGGACCGCTGGAAGAAAGAGGAGAATTGGTTTCAAAGTGTGTTTCCTCCTCATGCTGAGTAGATGAACATTTAAATCATGACAATAATCCGATGCTCATCAGAATTGGCAATGACCCTGGATGGACATGGGCTTTGTTCTCCATTTAACAGCCTCGAATTTGCTAACAGGATAAAAAGATGTGAGTTGTTGGCACAAAATGCTTGCAACTCCCCAGGGAGTGCACCAGGTGCTGTGCTGGGATGGTATGGCTGGCACCAGCCTGACGTGGAGGAGACGCACCATGACTGTTAGCGGACGCTTTCAAAATGTGCGTTGTGTCAGCTCTGTGACACTTCACAGGCCATCCTGCTGGGAAGGAAATGGAGTTGGAGGCTGGGAGAAATAACTCGGAAGTAGGTGCAATTACACAAAGGACTTGGAAGGTTCTGTGGAAAACCAAGAGGCTGTTTTCCACAAGGACTATCGCCTAGGCTTCAATTGGCTCGGAGGGTCCCCAGAGGGTTCGTGAGCTGTTCTGGCTGGAGAAGAGCAACGTGAGGGACAATGGGGGGGAATTATCAGTGAACAAAAGGGCTTTTTTACTTTCAGATGCATGCTGACCCTTCATTCCTTCCTTCCTTTCTTCCTTCCTTCGTATTTCACATATTCATATGCTTTTTAAATCGATTACATATCATGTAGCCTAGAAAAAGATCTTAACAGTAAAGAAAAGCTCACCTGTGCCTCAGTTTCTTCATATTTAAATGGGGAGGCTGATAACACCTTACCTCTCAGGGTCGCAGTGAGGCTAACAGGTCAGAGTACTGCCTGCCTCTCGGTGAGTGAGCCCCGTACAAATGCCCGAGTTTTATCCCGACTTTATGCGTGGTCTGGAGAGTGGATGGATCACCTGCAGGGTTCTGCAATGCTGATTCTCCATGCTGGGCAGAAGTATTTCTCCACATGGGGACCTCACAATGTCCTACGGCTATTCCCTCTGAACTAACAGCTGCTCTCCAGCTCTGCCGGCTGAGTTCAAACTCCCGCTGGGCATGGCTTGAGATGGCGCAGGACCCATCATTGCCCCAGTGCCAGGACCCTTGTTTCTCTCCTCTGTGCTATAGTTCAGAATCTCCCACTGTGCTTGATATCCACGCATGTGCAAGCTCGTGCGCGTGTGCACACACACGCACAATTAAGCACTCCATGCACATGTGATATTTGAATGAAAGAGTCAATGTGCATATATAGAAGGAAGGCAGAATGGTTAGTCATTCAGTTTCTCTTCCTGTGCCTGGAGCACTGGTACCCAGAGGAGAAGGAAGCCAAACGTTCCCTGCAAGGAGCTCTCTCTGATCTTTCCTCTGCACTCATAGGCGCTGGGAGAGCTCAGTGCACGCTCTAAACCATGGGTCCTCGAAGCATCTCTGGTCCACATCTGCACAGGTGATACTTGGAAACTTGTAGAAAGATCAGCCCTCAGGTCCTCCAGTCCAGTCCCACTGATCCAGAAACTCTGGAAGTGGACCCGGCGATCTTGTTTTAACTGACCCTCCAGATGATTCTCATGCTCAGTGGAGCCTGAGAACTACTGGCTTAAGTGGACTCTGACCCCACATTCTGACTGATATTCTGAGCCCTGGGCCAGTGCTCCAGTGTTGTTGCTCAGAAGGCCCATGAAACGTAATTAGAATGCAGCTTTTCCTTAGAGGCCAGTCACCCATCAAGAGACACATCCTTTTCTCAGCATTAGAGATGAATACTCCCATAAATAACTCATTTTCCCTCATGTTCTGTCAAGTCCCTCTGCAAATTTTAATTCTCCCTAAGGTTTTTTTTATAAAGTTAGCTGAGCCAAAGGAAACTGCCCCATTCCATTGACATAGTTTACATAGCTTATCACCTGAGATAAAAATCCCTTTAATTTCCAGGGAGTTCCAGCTGTGGCTCAGCAGAAATGAATCCAACTAGTATCCATGAGGATGTGGGTTCCATCCCTGACCTCGATCAGTGGGTCAGGGATCTGGTGTTGCCGTGAGCTGTGGTGCAGTTCGAATCGAGGCTTGGATCCCACGTTTGCTGTGGCCATGGCATAGGCCAGCAGCTGTAGCTCCGGTTCAACCCCTAGCTTGGGAACTTCCATATGCTGAGGGTGTGGTCCTAAAAGGCAGAAAAAAAAAAATAATAATCCATTTAAGTTCCAGAAACTTATGCAGAATCTCACAGGGAAGTAGATGGGTGAGCTGGGTTTAACGTAGGTCTTCTGACTGCACCCTCAAATTCTGTGTGATTCTGTTCCTTGTGCCTCATGACATCTCTTGGCTGCCCTCCAGAAGCTGGCTGTTAAATATCATTTTACCAAATTGAACCATCTCCGTCAAAAATACAGCTAAGAAAAATTTCTCCTGAGCCATCCCTGACTCTGAGTCCCCTTCTGAATGAGGAAGGCAGTGTGCGTTGTTCTCTTCCAATACCCAGCTAGGGATGAGATGGGTTTGCATCATTCTTGAATCACACTTTCATCCATCCAGAGTCCGCTCTTCAGAACAACACCCCTGCTGTTAAATGCCAAATTTGGACTCTCCATCATCCAAGCAATCTTTGCTCTTTGTAAACTCATTCCAACCCATGAGTAAAACAGGGATGGTCTGATCCCAAGTGAGGAAAACTATGTAATCCGGTGAGAATCCCAGACTAATGGTCCAATTTCCCTTCACAATTTAAATGACTCTTCCAAGTGCTTTCTTTCTATATTCTTTAAACAGTCTTAAAAAATAATTACGAACACCTACCTCATTGTAGTCTCAGCATTTATCACATCCTGCTTGTAACCCTCGGGACAGCTCCAGAGTCCAGAGAACAGTCAACTCATTTCACAAACACTTTCTTTTTCAAATACACAAAAAGTGACTTTTTTTTTTTTTTTAACGTATCAAATCTACTAGACAATCTATTCTTTGGCTGAAGATAAAGCTTGGTTGTCCTTGATGGGAAGCCTTCCAGTACCAACTCCATCAAAATAATGACGCTGTCATTACATTCAGGCTGCCTTAAATATGGTATTGTTCCTTGAAAGAGGTTAAAAAGACAAATTCTAAATTGCAGCCTCTCATTCAAAAGACCTTGGCAAGCATGGCATCTAATCCCCTGATAGTTCAGATTGGGTAATGGAGGTCCAGAGAGGCTCTTCGGCCTCCCAAGGACACACAGCTCTTTTGTGACAAAGCCAGGACCCAATTAAGACCAACAGTTCAGTGGTCTGGTCTCAAGGAGGATGAGTAATGAGAAATATGGTCTTCCATTCACCTTTTTTTTTACTTTGTACAAAAGTTAGTTGTATCTTTAAGAGAGGGTTTTTAAAGTTTAGTTTCAAATAAGAATCATGAAAAAAACAATGATTCCTCAACAGAACAGTAATAATGATAATTACTATATATATTCTTTATACAAAAAAAGACAATTTTTTGGAACCCTCATGAATGGGTGGTAGAACCAACATTTCCCAGACAGGGGTCAGTGAAAACCAGAATGGTTAAGTGGCTTTGTTTGAATGGCACAGCAAGTTATCTCTAGATTTTTTTTTAAATCTCTTACACTGCATTACACATTAAATCACAGAGAACTCAATTTGCAAAGCAAATTAGTAGCATATCTGTTTTATATCAAACATTTCACTTAAAGTCCAACCCTCTGCTTTTCAGAGAGTCTGGAAGCAGCAGCAGGGAAAGGAAAGTGACTGATGCAAATGAGAGTGAAGACATTACAAGAACCAAATCACTTTCTAAACACTTGATACTTAGTGCTTCAATTTGGAAGTTGATTTTGTGACAAACAGGAGAGTTGCTTTCAGATGGAAAACACTATGATATGACATAAAATGGTGAGATTAAGATGGGGGAGCTTGTTTAAATATGAGTTCGAGTTTTAATCCCCTGAGTATTTGGGAGATTAAAAAGAAAAGAAAGAAATTTAAATAATTAGTTTTTATGCTGAAGAAAGAACGTGTTTTAAGTTTTGCAGAAGAATATAAGATTTGTATCGGGGCTCTCAAATCTTGAATCAATGCTACGGTACTTCTTCCTATCTCAATGAAAAAGAAATATCTATATACGTAGCTTAAGGCAGAGCAGTTTATCAGAACTGCATAGATTGAGAAATAGAAGACCAAGCCTTTAGCAAAGCATTCAAATCAACATGATATTTAGAATGGCAAAATTGGCCTTAATGGAATAAAGCTAATAAATCAAGAAAAATTTGGTCTCACAGTGAGAAGGCAAAATTCTTAACAGTGATACATAGGAGATAATAAAATAATTTCGTAAGGGAATTGTCGTTCTTCCTGTTATGCAGTGTTTATCAAATGCCTACAACTTTTACAGCAGAACCTATTTAAAATAGAATTAGTCACTGTTTCTGCCCAATGAACTCACAATATTTGTGTGAATCTGAAACTGCTGAATCTGAAATAGGCTTCTGCTCACTAGAAATATCTTGGTGGACAACTGAATAGTATTAAAAAAAAAAAAAGCAACAATAACAAAAAAAACACCCCCGATGTCTGAGATGAGTATGTAGTTTCCAGCAGGGTATTCAGCTTGTGGGTCTGATTTTCACAGCTTTTTGACTTTGATCTCCTTCAAAAAGTGTTTCCCTCTGAAGTAGGGTTTGAGTGGGAAGGAAATATTTCTGATGGGCTTGTGGGTGAGGAAGCCAGATTAGAATGTCCTAAACATAAATAGAGAAGAAAGCATGTTGTGAAACAAATACAAACTATTAACAGTCTTAGAAATACAGCATAAATGGACAGCTTAAACTTCTTGGGATTCTGGGAAACAAGAGCAAGAAATCTCCTTGGAGTTCCCGTTGTGGCTCAGTGGTTAACGAATCCAACTAGGAACCATCAGGATGCGGGTTCAATCCCTGGCCTCACTCAGTGGGTTAAGGATCCAGCGTGGCCGTGAGCTGTGGTGTAGGTCGCAGACTCGGCTCGGATCTCCTCGGATCTCGCGTTGCTGTGGTTGTGGCGTAGGCCGGTGGCTACAGCTCCAATTGGACCCCTAGCCTGGGAACCTCCATATGCTGCAGGTGTGGCTCTAGAAAAGGCAAAAAGAAAAAAAAAAAGAAATACTCCTCCTGAAGTGTTTTGAGTAGCAAAGGGATTGGACTAGCAAGAGATATCTACCCTAGAGAATTCTAGAGAGTTCCTCTGCTGGTCATAAACAAACTCTGCGTATAAAAAGTCTGGGGTTAGCAACAACATCACAGCTGAGCAGTGGTTTCAGGGGTGGAAAAGTATTTGTTCAGTGACGACCCCAAGACCCCGCCATTGGCAAGTTCACACAGGGTCAGTCTCTAAAGCCTGGAGTGTATTGTCTCCACCTTCCCCTTTGGGTGAGGACAGATCAGACCTTCACTGCCCCAGCCCGTGCAAGCTGAGAAAGACTGGGACATCACCACTAACACTCCTTTTTCCAGCGCAAGGCATTGCGAGTTCTGTCTTCATTTTCAGTGTCGTTGTATTTGGAGCTGCCGTGTTCCCCAAAGGCAAGTTGCACCGTCTGAGTTCGAATTGATGATCTGCACACATCTGCTTCAGGGAACCTGGGGCCAACACCTGAAGGACAGCCTGATGCTGATCCACCGGCAATAGACCAGAAGGTCTGGGGAGAGATCACAGATGGGCCTGGATAAAGGAATGGACGGCACTGTAGGTTAGGGAGCTGCTACAATGACGGCAGGCGGGAAGGGGCAGGACATGAACATGCCTCTGCCGGTGACTCAAAATAAATACCACCTAGAACAATGAGAGAGGCCCAGAGGAAGTTGCTAAGTTCCTTTTGGGATCCCTTGTATAAAACCCAAAGTTACACACCGCAGATGCCACAGAACCCAGGGCTAATTTGAGGACTTGCATTGTTGAGAAAGGATTAGTGAGCCCTCCCATTTGGATGGGCTGTTCCTCATTTGCATCTTTAACGAGGTGGGATCCCAGCCAGGTTCTGTCCCTTTGTGTTTATTTTGTAGGAACTGTGTTTATTTCTGATAATTACAAATAAATCTTCCTTCCTTTTCTGAAACTGACTGCATAAAAGATGTTGGGAGTATGTTAACTCCAGGGCTGGAATAACTATCAAAACAGAAAGAAGTAAAATCCAATTATAACTCCTTCAAACATATAATTAATGTTTTCTTCCCAAAGAGGATGGTTGCTACATTTCATTGTAAAGCCGTTGTCTTCTTCTTTGTAGTTTCTTGCAGCTTGTCTAAAAGAAACTTACACCACGGGGAGCAGTGACTCCAAACCACAATGTCATGACCGGCATGTCACGAAAAATGATGGAAGCAGGGAAAATGTAGGTTAGAAAGAACTAAAGCCTAGACTTGAAATTTGATAAAGAAGTTTTCTGATTTATCTTCAAAGAACTCAGAAAGCTAAAGCACATCTCTCAAAGTTGACTAATTTTAAAGGTCTGTCAAAGAAACAAGGGAGAAATGTCAAATGTCTTTCACTGACACCATTCACAAGTATTTAAGAGCCATCTCAATGATCACAGAAGCTGAAAAAGAAAACCTGGTTCTCATCTGCTCCTGTGGACCCCTGTCTGGAGGTAGTGGCACCTGGTCCCCAAACATTCATTTAAAATTTCCATTTACAGGAGTTCCCATCATGGCTCAGTGGTTAATGAATCCAGCTAGGAACCATGAGGTTTCAGGTTCGGTCCCTGGCCTCACTCAGTGGGTTAAGGATACGGCGTTGCTGTGAGCTGTGGTGTAGGTTGCAGATGTGGCTCGGATCCTGCTTTGCTGTGGCTCTGGCATAGGCTGGCAGCTACAGCTCCGATTGGACCCCTAGCCTTGGAACCTCCATATGCTGCAGGAGTGGCCCTAGAAAAGGCAAAAAGGCAAAAAAAAAAAAAAATTCCATTGGCAATTGGCAATTCAATCAGATTTGGGCATTGATCCTGATATAAAACTATAAATCCATCCCATATAAATGATAATTAGGAAGATAATTCCATTATCTTTTGCTAGGGTAAGATGGATTAGTAAGAGAGCAAATTCTGAGTATAGAGGAGGCTATGAACTCTTAAATATCTAATATTTGTCTCAATCTTGGGCCCCAAAGCTAGTTTTTCTATTGCTTCAAGACAAATGAGAAATTCAAGTGAAGAAAAACCAACCCGAGGAAGGCATTCATCATTTTCTACAAGTGACCACAAAGTTATTTATTTGTCTGTTGATTGGTTTTTGAGAAAGTACATACTAAGAGCAAAGTGCCACAAGAGCAAATATTTCTGCCTATACAGTGCATAGTAGGCACTCCAAAATAGCTGTAGAATTCATGAATCCATTGATTTTATAAGGATGATCTTAATTTTCATAATAGGGCTAGGGCTTTGTTTTTCTACTGAGGTAGAAAACCCTGAATTAAGTCCATACAAGCCAATGAGGAAATTTAATTAGATTGAATATCTTTGTCCACTATGGAAATGGCGGTATATACTTGTGTGTCAATACAGTTTGCTTTATATTAAATTCATGGGACAAAATATGAATTAGGGATAAAAGCATGAGTTTTCTAGTCACACTAGCTCCACCACTTCCTAACTCTATGATCTGGGCAACACCTCTGACCTTGTTGAGATTCAATTTACTATTCTGTCCAGGTCACCTGTCTTATAGATGTTAAGAAGTAAAGGATTGGGAGTTCCTGTCGTGGCTCAGTGGTTAACGAATCCGACTAGGAACCATGAGGTCGCGGGTTCAATCCCTGGCCTTGCTCAGTGGGTTAAGGATCCGGTGTTGCCGCGAGCTGTGGTGTAGGTTGCAGACACGGCTTGGATCCCGCGTTGCTGTGGCTCTGGCGTAGCCTGGCGGCTACAGCTCCAATTAGACCCCTAGCCTGGGAACCTCCATATGCTGCGGCAGCGGCCCAAGAAATGGCAAAAAGACAAAAAAAAAAAAAAGAAGTAAAGGATTGGAACACTGTGTCTGGTATGTACATACTAAACACTTAAGCAATGATAGTAGCTTGATTTTTATTATCATCAGGATCAAGCAGCTGGTCTTCTCCACCAGTTTATAAATTCATTGGTAAAGACAGATTTGGTAAATTCTTCATTTTCTGTCTCTCAGTACGTAGGTCATTGCTCTGCATTCTAGAGCTACTCATATTTATTAACAAGAATAGTTTTTAAAAATAGAGATAAACAGCATCGAATGAGTTGCTATTTAACTAAAGTTGATGGAAATATGATAGCAGAATATTACAAAGGGTTTACACTCGTATGGAACTAGAGACACATTCAGGAAGGAACAACTCAGGGAGGCAAATGACAAAGGACTAGTAAATAGGACTTAGAGGCATAGGCTGCCTCGGCTGAGAGCAGTCTTCAATTCGACAGAATGCCACCACATGCTTTTAAGAGGTGCCCCCTAGAACCCCCACAGAGATCTGCTTTGTGTTTTCAAAGGGATGGCTAGCCAGCCTGAGCCATGAATTGGCACAAACATGTTGATTATCACTCTGGGAGATGGACGCTGTGTTCTGTTTGCTAAGATGGAGTGAGAATGCCAGGGGTATTGGGCAGTAGTCATAAGCACATTGGATTTGTGAGTTATGGCTTACAAACCTCTTTTACCGACTCCTCATTTTATCCTCACACCGGTCCAAGGTGGAGTCATCACGATCAGAAAGATGAGAAAGTTGGGGTTCGGAGAAGTTGTCACCCTAAATTGTCCTCCTGGTAAGCAGCAGGTCCTGCATTTGATGCCAGGCTTGGTGACACTAAATAACCAGCTTTTCCCAGTAGAGGCTGGGTTTTAGGAGATACGGGTTATCTTCAGCTTTAAGAAACAGATTTCTCTGAGAAAATAGCATACCTATCAACTTATGTTTTTTCTTATAAGTCGGGCAATTAAAGCATAGCCTAGTGTAAATAAACACTCCCTTCTGGTCTGAGCTCCAAGTTGTGTGTTAAACTGATAAGAACATTATGTCTAGAACCAGAGTACATGCTTGAGACTTAGCTCTCCTGAATAGCCTTGGAAGGCATTGTTCTGCCTCTGATCCCCAGTCTGCAGGAGAGGGGCCTCTGAGGATGGCTTAGTTCAGTGAATTGGGGAGGAGGTAAGCAGCCTCCATGCACTGGGGAAAGGCACCTTCGGGACACAGTGGGAAAGAGGTCCACTCATCTCATCATGAGGGCCTTGGATCAGAAATTAGCATGTAATATTTAATGTGTCCATAAAGGAAGATCTTAACTGGGTTGAGATGAACTTGCACTTAGGGCTGATTTAGGTCCTCTCCATAGGTCCTGGCCCAAAGAGCCCCCTTCTCTCCCTAGTCTCTCTCAGCATCTGTCTACAGCTCTGTGGGCAGGACCCTATGGGCTGGCCTTGACTCTGGACATAATTCCTCAGTGTGCGGAGGCTTGTACTTAGTTACATCCCAAAGCTGATTGCTTTTGCATAACCAAAGTTTTAAAGAGGCTGGTCATTTTATTACAAATGTGAAATAAAAAGGAAGAAAATATTTTTTAAAAAGATGCTCTGTGACAAACTACAGAGGATGCAGGGTCCTTGTGGCCACTGGCTCTGGGTAGCATGAGCTCCTGTGGACTCTGCTGCCTCATTAGTGATTCTGTCACCTTAGGTAGGAAGCGTCACCAGAAAACAAGATTTGGGGGCAAGTCCTTCAACATCAAACATTTTTTTAATAATGATTTTTATTTTTTCCATTATGGCTGATTTACAATGTTCTGTCAATTTTCTGCTGCACAGCAAGATGACCCAGTCACACATACATATATACATTCCTTTTTCTCACATTATTATGCTCCATCACAAGTGACCAAACATAGTTCCCAGTGCTATACAGCAGGATCCCATTGCTCATCCATTCCAAAGTCTATAGTTTGCATCTATTAACCCCAAATGTCCAGTCCCTCCTACTCCCTCCCCCTCCCTCTTGGCAACCACAAGTCTGTTCTCCAAGTCCATGATTTTCTTTTCTGTGGAAAGGTTCATTTGTGCCCTATATTAGATTCCAGATATAAGTGATATCATATGGTATTTGTCTGTCTCTTTCTGACTTACTTCACTTAGTATGAGAGTCTCTAGTTCCATCCATGTTGCTGCAAATGGCATTATTTTGTTCTTTTTTATAGCTGAGTAGTATTCCATTGTGTATACATACCATATCTTAATCCAATCATCTGTCAATGGACATTTAGATTGTTTCCATGTCTTGGCTATTGTGAACAGTGTTGCAGTGAACATGCAGGTGCATGTGTCTTTTTCAGCATCAAACTTGATGGACCTTCCTTCGGCCTCTCTTCCAGTTGCCTTGTCCTTGGGCTTGGGAAGGACCCACCGCCTGTCGTGCATTTCCTGATGATGCAATCCCAATGGTTTGAGAGGGTACTTAGCAGCTTCAAGAATTGTGTAAAGTCACTAATGCCAGGCTGGCCCACTGCTTGCCTGAGAGCCGAGGCCACTAGGCAGGGAGATGGAGGAGGCAGAGAGCATGCAAGAGCAAGCAGGCACCTCTGTTGTTGAATTCTCCATGTCCCCATCCCGGGAAGCTTGTCAACATCATTAATGAAGCCGGGCACACCTGCCAGAGTGATTCAGGTGGGGGCCTGGCTAACAGGCCCCCAGGGCTGATGTTGGTCAGCTTCTCTCCTAGATTATAAACAGTTTATCAGCAATATTATCTGTATTGTTGACACTAAGTAAAATAATTCCTTGGAAAACTTCGAAATTAGCATTTGAGAATGAAGAATCGTTACAATTAGAGCAGAGGTAGCGTGGCCGCTGCCGCCCCCAGCTCCATGCTCCATGCATCTTCTCACCTGACTGCACTTCGAGCCACAGCCCCATCTCTCGAAGGCTCTGGAACCTGAAATTTTTATCATTTGGCCCCAAGGGAGGTGCATCAGGCCTGTCCTTATGTGGTTAAAGGGAGCAGTGTCTCCGTGGTAGGGTATCTTTTTAGCACCTGCCAAGGGCCTGATTTCTCCTCCTATTTGGGAGGAAATCCTGCCCATTAATATCATTCTTCAACATTAGGTAATGCTGATAATTGCCCAGAGAAGATCACTACTGAAATATACAGGTTACCTGGGAGGATGGTAGGTTAATGAGAGAGCCCCATGCTGAGGTGGGTATTAGCTCGGGTTGGGGTCATTGGTGCATTTGCTGCACAGCTCTAAGGGGGTAGATGAGAGGCGTGTCCGCTGCATGATGGCTTGACCATGGCCATTCATCTCCAGGGATAAAGCTGAATGGCTCACAGCTCTCCAGATTTAATACAAATGCATGTGAGATTGCAGCCTGTAGACCCAGCACATTCTGAAATACACGTGGGTTCACAGAGCATTTTGAACCCACAAAAGAAAAGAAAAATTGGAAGAATTGGAATTTTGAGATAAACTTTTCTATACTGTCATGTCTACTAAAAGAACCTTTCTTTGAGGATGTAGATCACCTACTTCCCCCACATCCCCAGACTGTTCTCTTTGGATAAACACAAAATAAGACTGACCTGTTCACAACCACAGTGTGAATTTTGATGACTTAAAGATCAAGTTTAAAAAGCCATAAGCGGAGTTCCCGTCGTGGCTCAGTGGTTAACAAACCTGACTAGGAACCATGAAGTTGTGGGTTTGATCTCTGGCCTTGCTCAGTGGGTTAAGGTTCTGGCATTTGCGTGAGCTGTGGTGTAGGTTGAAGACACAGGTCGGATCCCACATTGCTGTGGCTGTGGTATAGGCCATCAGCTACAGCTCAGATTCAACCCCTAGCCTGGGAACTTCCATATGACGCAGGTGCAGCCCTAAAACAAAAGACAAAAAGACAAAAAAAAAAGGCAATAAGCTTATCTTGGGAGTTCCCGTCATGACTCAGTGATTAACGAACCCAACTAGCATCTATGAGTTCAATCCCTGGCTTTGCTCAGTGGGTTAATGATTCATCGTTGCCATGAGCTGTAGTGTAGGTCACAGACTCGGCTCGGATCCAGCATTGCTGTAGCTCTGGTGTGGGCTGGTGGTTACAGCTCCAATTGGACCCCTAGCCTAGGAACCTCCTTATGCCCTGGGTACGGCCCTAAAAAGACAAAAAAAGACAAAAAGCAATAAGCCCATCTCTTAGCTCTTTCAGTAATCCCTCTCATGGTTTAAGCATGCCTCCCCCCTTTTAAATAACAGCTTTATTGAGATATATTCCACACATCGTACAATTCACCCATTTAAAGCGTATGCTTTAATGCTTTTTACTGTACTTAGAGTATTATGCAACTATCTACATGATCCATTTTAGAACATTTATCACCCCAAAATCAATGCCATACCTCTTAACAGGGATTCCCCATTTCTTTTCTTTTTTCTTTTTCTTTTTTTTTTTTTTTTTTTTTTTTTGCCGCACTCGAGGAATATGGAAGTTCCCAGGCTCAGGATCAAATCCAAGCCACAGCTGCGATCAGGGCCACTGCAGAGACAATGCCTTAACCAGCTGCACCACAGGGGAACTCCCAGGGATTCCCCATTTTGCTCTAGCCTTCCCTCCCAACCTTAGGCAACCAATAAACTAGTTTATTTCTTTATAGATTTGTACAGTGGGGACATCTTATATAAATTAAGTCTTATAATAGGTGAGCTTTTAAAACTGGCTTCTTTCACTTAGAACTTTCCCTTAGTTTTCAAGGGTCATCGATTTAGAGCAGGTATCAGGACTTCATTCTTTTTTTTATGGCTGAATGATATTCATTTTATTACACCCAAGGGACATTTAGGTTGTTTCCACGTTTTCTCTCTGATGAAGAATGCTATGTGCCTTCATGCGAGTGGACAGACGCTTGCATTTCTCCTGGGTATGTACCTAGTGGAGTTGCTGGGTCATGTGTTAACCCATGTTTAACCTTCTGAGGAGCCACATGCTGTTTCCCAAACTAACTGCCTCATTTTACATTCCCACCAGCGATGCACAAGGGTTCCAACCTCACATCCTCACCAACACTAGATATTTTCTTTTTTTTTCTTTTCCTTTCTTTTTTTAAGTTATAGCCACTGTTGAGAGCATGAAGTAGTATCTCATATGGTTTTGACTTGCATTTATTTAATGACTAATGATGCCAAGTTTCTTTTCATGTGCCTACTGTCTGTTAGTATATCGTTTTCAGAGAAATGTCGATTCAGATTATTTTTTAAAATCAGGTTGTCTTTGTTGAGCTGTAAGCATTCTTTATATAGTCTAGGAACAAACCACTTATCAGATAGATGATTTACAAATATCTTCTCATATTCTGAGGGATTTCTTTTTGTTTGTATGTTTTCTTTTTAGGACTGCACTGGCGACATATGGAGGTTCCCAGGCCAGGGATCGAATCGGAACTACAGCTGCTGGCCTACACCACAGCCACAGCAATGTGGGATCCGACCTGTGTCTTCAGCCTATACTACAGCTCACGCAAATGCCGGAAGCTTAACCCACTGAGCAAGGCCAGGGATCAAACCTGAAACCTCATGGTTCCTAGTTGGATTTGTTTCTGCTGCACCATGACAGCAACTCCATTCTGAGGGATTTCTTTTGCCCTTCTTCATCTTTAAAGTACAAAGTTGTTAACTTTAATGAAGTCTGATTTATCTTGGTTTTCTTTTTTCATTTGTTGCATGTGCTTTTGATGTCGTGTCTAAGAAACCATTGCCTAATCCAAGGTCACACAATTTTACTCTTCTGTTTTCTTCTAAGGGTTTCATAACATTAACTCACATTTATGTATTTGATTCATTTTGAGTTAATTTTTATGTATGAGGTAGAGGCCAGCTTTATTTCTTTGCATGTGGATGTCCTATTGATTTAGCATCATTTGTTGAAAAGACTGTTCTTCCCCCCCTTTGGCTGTGTTGGCATTTTTCTCAAAAATCAATTATCAGCGTTAGAGTTTATTTCTGAATTCTCAATTCTATTCCATTTATCTATATATTTACCCATATGTCAGTATTGCACTGTCTTGATTACCAAAGCTTTGTGGCAAGTTTGAAATTGATGTGTGAGTCCTCAAAGTTTTTTCTCCTTTTTTTCCAAGATCGTTTGGGTATTTTGGGTTCCTTGAAGTTCTATATGAACTTAAGGTTTGGCTAGTTAGTTTCTACAAAGAAGCAGCTGGAATTTTTATAGGAATTTAATGGAATCTTTAGATCAATTTAGGAGAATATTACCTTCTTAATATTGAATCTCTAATCCATGAACATTAGATTGTTTTCTATTTATTTAGATCTTCTTGAATTCCTTTCAACAACATTTTAATTTGTAGAGTATCAGTTTTACACTTCTCTCGTTAAATTTGTTTTACAATATTTTATTCTTTTTGGTGCTTTTGTAAATAGAATTGTTTTCTTAATTTCACACTTCAATTTCTTATTGTTGGTGTATAGACATGCAATTTATTTTTCTATATTGATCTTATACTCTAAAATCTGGCTGAACGTCATTCTAACAGGTTTTTTTTTTTTTTTTTGGAGATTCCTTAGAATTGTCTATATATAAGATCATGTCATCTGTAGAAATCTAAGCCAGGCCCAACAGAGGCATCTCATATCCGTTTCTTCCAGAGTTGCTCTGGCTACAGCCTTCCATGCAGTGTTGAATAGAAGTGTGTAAACATCCCTTTTGGCCATAATGCACTTAACTACACAGCTGACCCTCATATGGGGTGTAGGGGTACAATTCGAGGTACATGTTATATGTGTGCCTGTATATATGTGTACCACTAAGCTTTTTGTAAATTGTCAGAGTGAACCCTTCCATCGACACAGCTAAGTTTGTGTTTTGTCTGCATGTGTGGTAGAGCCTTGACCTAAAACACGTGTACACACTGTCCTATTTCTAGACATGGCAAAAATTAAACCACTGAACTATACCTGCGAGGCCCTTCCTAATGTGACTCACCTTCCAGGTCTGACCTCACTTCTTGGAGAGTGTTGTTTTTAACCGTACACAGGAACGGATGTATGAAAACTGGATTATTGAAAGATGCTACGTGGGAAAGTCGAACCTCAAAATAAGTTAACATAGAGTGGATAATACGCTTTTCTTCATCTTCATGAAGGGTGACCTGGGAGAAAGCACTAGATGTATTCGTGCTGCAAACGGGTGGGCATTAGGGAGGTAGATGGCTACGCAGCATGAGAAGGTCTTACAAAAACCCCATCTACTCCACATGAGAATGAACTTTCTTATTGGTTTAAGAAACTCCTTTTGGTTGGCTTCCAAAGTCATCTGTGTAAAGTGAAAAATTTTACTCAGAAGTATTATGATCTTAAGAATTTAATAAACTCTAATGAAAACAGCAGCCATTATCACCCCTCAGAGTTGCCGAAAGTTGTCTTTGAAATTAGTTTAATTTTATAAGACAAGGGCTGCCCATCTTGGGACTCTCGGAGTGTACACAGGGATTTGGGGTGACATTTCCTCTTTATCAAGAGATCAGCAACTCGCACTGGCCTATTTTCCATTTAAACAATACAAAACACAATAAATCTGACTATTCGCTAGGGCCATCCCCCTGCCAAAAATTTCAGCCCTGAAACAGGAAGCCAAGTTTCCTCCCAGGCCATCTGTTGGGCCTGGCTTAGCCTCCTGCAAATTCAAATACTTCCTGTTTCAGAAGGTTTTGAATTTCCGCCCCCTTGCTGGCCCTTCCCCCCACAGCAAAATCGCAAGCCTCTAGCCCTGTCTCTGCTTCTCCCCCTCTCTGTTCTGACACTAAGGTTTCTCTTTTGGATTTGCAACAATAAAATTTCTTCAGAGGTGAATGCAATGCCTGGAGGAGAATGTTAATGTGCGTTTGCCTTTGTTCTTAATTAGATTCCTTCAAGGGAAAACCTCTTGGCCCGGTTTATTATGTAGCTTTGTAAGAGCTTGTCTGCTTTATCTAAACACTTTGAAGAAGTCTCTTCACCCATATACCGCCTGGACGCTTACAATATAGATTTTCATAATACTGGTCAATTGGAAAAGGGTACAATGTGGGCCGTAGAGATAAAGGAATGCTTTAGGGTAAACTATTAGTGGTTGAAAGAGAGAAGAGTGGTGGGAAGGAAGGAAAGAAGAGAGCGAAGTTCTACAGAATTGCAGAGATCCCTACCCATGGGTTCGTCCCGTCTAGTTACTATGCAGTGTTTGGCCCCAGTGCAGCTTCTGGGAAAATTTAAGATTGCTGTTTTGACAAGTCATCACAAGATGAGAAAAGGTAGGTGGAAAAATTCTCTCTGTGGCGTTCTAAATACTTAGTGACAAATGGTCCTTTCTCTCTGAAGCCCAGTTCCCAATATCCAGTGGCCACTGCTGAATGCAGTTTTCCGGTAAAGTGCCTTTATTTTCCTTAGCCCCCCCTGGAGTCTGCATGGAGCCAGGCTCTATTCAGTTGATTAGCTGAATGGTGGTTCTCGTTCCAATCATTCTGTTTCTGCTGTTTACAAGGAACTCTCACTTGGTTGATTCCTTCCCTGGGTTTTGAGATCGGTTGTGGAGATGTTCCCAGAACTCCAATGTCCCACCCACCCTGATCTCTCTTTGGTCTAATTTCTCACCATTTACTTGACTTTTTCATCATCTTCATCATCATCCATCCCCACGTTTGGATGTGTTTGATTTTGTTCATAGCCTCAGTTCTGAGACTTGTCCCTGTTCAAGCCAGAGGTGTGAGAAGACACGTAGCTGTCCCCAACGCCAGGAAGGCCAGCACCACTTGCCAGGGAACAGGGGCGAGTGTCGTATTTAAGGGGAACCACAGCAACCTTGTTGTCAGTGGGTGGGAATGATTAGAAGTATCAATAGGAAAATGGCAATTAGGACTTTTTAATTTTGAAAACTTCACAAGTGAAGGCCTACAAAGAGCACGGTCTCCTTTTCTGGAAGGTGTGAACTGAACTCTAGGGCCCCAGGTTCTCTCACTCCTGTGCTCTTTGCCCTGGCTTATGAGTGACCTTGACGCTCCTGCTTCAGAATGTCCTGCTTCAGAATGACCTCCTGCTCCTTTGGCTTCCCCAGGGGCAATCGAGAGTCCTAGGAGCAGAGAAAGGCCCAGTCCTCCTGGCTTGGCCTCCTGTGGCTCAGGACTCCTGGTGACATAAACCCAAAGTAGCAGCTTCCTGGGCCAGACCTGGAAACATGGGGAAACTCACCCTGTGCCTTTGTCACCTCCAGGGGATCTCCCCCTCTGGGCCTCTTCTGGCCCAAGGACATCCCAAGGACATTTTCACAATGTCACAGTGTGTTTCACCCTAAGTGTGAACAGATGCCAGTGACAGAAAATCCAGCAGGAGGCAGTGAAGGACCAAGCTAAGTATACTGTCCCTTTGGGTCCCTTGGGTACGCCTTGATGAGCAGGAACAGGCACCATAACGTGGGGGCAGAGGGTCCTGGAGGATCTTTGCTGGTTCGGAAGCAAGTCTCCATGACCCAGAGAAAGATGGCAGGGAGGTCCCACTGGGCTCCCCAGGTTGCCTAAGTGACTGGGAACTACAATAAAATAGCAAATACATTAGCAACAGCCTCTTGCTCACACAGAGCACAGAGGAGGGTACAAATATCTATTTGCCACTTCTTTCTACGACCACCCCCCACTTCAGTCCTTAATGAGGGAAGGGGATGGGTGTTTGGAAATGCTGGAGTTCAAGTATTTATAGGAACCCAAATGCACCTGCTATCTCCCTTATGTATAACCGCTCTGATTCTCTAGTGCACAAGATGAATAATTTACCAAAAAAGCACATGTAAGTATCTCTTTATTATTCATTATAATGAACTGAGACAGGAGTAATTCCCACTCTGCTGGAATCCCCCAGGGCTTAACTGATCCAGGCTCGGCTTGCTCTCCCACAGTTAATTTGGGTGGAAGGGGCCTCTTTTTCCCAGACAAGTGGCCTCACTGGACTTGTGCTGGTTGAGGTACATGTGGGAAAAGGAGACTGGGAGGCCTGGACTGATGGATGGCAAGGACAGTGCAAGGTCAAGTGTTAGGAGCCCTGGCGGCAGGTCTGTTGGGTGCCTGGTAATGAAATATTACAAAGCAATCGGCAAAGAATAATGGGAATCGGTAGTCAATGTGTGCTCAGGAAGTGCGTGATTATTTTCAATATTCCTCCGAAGAGAATACAATTAAGATGGTGCATCCATCCGCTGAAAAGCATGAATTATGCATTTTTGCAACCAATCTAAAGGTTTATTCTCTCTTTCTCTTTTTCTTTTTTCTCCTTCTCTCATTTCCTTCATCTCTCTCTCTCTCTCTCTCCCTCTCTCCCCCTCACTCTGTCCATTTCTTTATTTACAATCCATCATAAGAAAACCCAGTCGTCCCATGTTATGATGGATAATTGGGTTTCATGGTGTGCCTTCTCATACCCTCTCAGGGACAAAGTTCTATGAGGAGATGCTGCCTTCAGAGCCACAGGATGCTGAGCCTGGGCTGGGAGTAGGTACCAGAGCCACGTTTCTGCTCTTCCCCAAGCACCATGCAATGGGGACGGCTGGAAGAGAAGCAGGCTGCTTCCAGGCAGACCTCCTACTCCTTTGGCTTCCCTCGGAGCAATCCAGATTCCTAGGAGCAGAGAAAGTCCTAGTCCTCCTGGCTTGGCCTCCTGTGGCTCAGGACTCCTGGTGACATAAACCCGAAGTAGCAGCTTCCTGGGCCAGACCTGGAAACATGTGCAAAACTCACCCTGTGCCTTTGTCACCTCCAGGGGAATCTCCCCCTCTGGGCCTCTTCTGGCCCAAGGACAGCGTTTTACCTGCCTTCTATTTTATTTTTTTTAAGGGGAGATACTTCACGTAATCTGTATAACAGAAGCCACTCTTCTGGAAAAGATGATCCGCCTATTAAAAATCTATAACGTATATTTTTAAGCAGGCCGGGCTGACATTCTGCAGGAGTGCTTGCAGGAGCCTAGAACACTTCTGCAAGTCGCACTTCCCACCCTCCTCCTCCATCTGTCCCTGCCCATCTGTCTGCTGAATGCAGCTTTATTTTTAAAACTCAGATAAGGTTTGGTTCAGATGTGTAGTCTGTTCCGGACGGCACAGGCTGAATTAAGCCGACGTATCTGCTGCCAGGGCGCCCATGTAGCCATGATCACAGGAACACACGTGATCTCTGTTCCAGGCTGGACATACCTTGGTCTATGGATTGGGACCTGAAGGGTGGATTCTCTACTTAATTTCCCAAACTTTATAACTGACGTATCTGTTTGTTGGAAAATGAGCACTACAGGAGGGTCAAAAGTGTCATAATGTTTGGGTTATCATTGTTCTTTCGTTTTGAACAATTACAGAAATACTTATCTGTTGTTTACCATGCTCGCAGATTGTGATGATAATAGTATTGAAAGGGTGGCTTGTGTGATATACTAATAGGGTTAATATAATAATAGACATCATAGACCATAATGTCTGATTTTCAAAATACTGTTTCCATTTTGTTGTCTTTTTTTTTTTTTTTTTTTTTAGGGCTGTCCCTGCAACATATGGAGGTTCTCAGGCTAGGGGTCGAATTGGAGCGACAGCTGCTGGCCTATGCCACAGCTACAGCAACGCCAGATCCAAGCTCCGTCTGCCACCTACACCACAGCTCAGGGGAATGCCGGATCCTTAACCCACTGGGTGAGGCCAGGGATAGAACCTGTGTCCTCATGGATACTAGTCAGATTCATTTCCGCTGAGCCACAATGGGAACTCCTATTATTTCCATTTTATAAATGAGGAAAACCAGTGCTTTTATAAATGAGAAAAGCTGTGTCTGGAACTCATGGTATCTTATTAACATACTTATTCTCTTAACCAGTATATTACATAGAAATCCTATAAGGTAGGGTAAAAACGAATCAAGTTTCAGTATACGTTTTGTTTCAAAAACACATCAGTCCTTCAGCAATTTCTAGTAAGTTTCACCTGAAGGGCTGAAGAGGGGAAGGGCTTGTTTTTGCCTAATTCTGCAGGAAGAAGAATGACCTCTGAGATTTTGCCTGTCTTTGGGACTCCGTGATCCCTCGCATTATATATGGGAAGGTATTTGCAGGGAAATCCGTGGGCTGTAATTTCTGCCCTGCCAGAGTCTTTGCTCCCACGATGCTCATGCCAGGAGCCTGTGGCTGACTTGCTCCATTCTTCAAAAAGATATCAAGCTCCCCAGACTCTCTGCTTTTAATTTAAAATTTTAATTTATACTTTTCTATGGATGAGACTGAGACAGACATGGCCGTGAGTAAATATGTCAGGATAATCTATTGAATGGAATTAAAATGGTGTGGGCTTGGGAAACATTTTAATTTCATCTTGCTCACTTCTTTGCCAACTTATAATGAACAAATCGGGAGGCTGACTTTTAAAGCTCTTCAGGAAGCGGAGGAAGGGATGGTGGAGTGGGAGCCAGGGACAAATAAATACCGTGACTTGTTCTAGGTGTATTCTCCAGGCATCCCTGACCAGCCATGGGGCAGCTTCTGAGACAGCCGGCTAAGACAAGGAAGCACGGCTGAGAGGCGGATGCCTTTCTGCCTTTTTCAACCCCACCTGGAATCTGTACCATCTGTCAGAACCAGAGGGGCAAGGAACGTGGGGCTGGATGTTTGGAGAGGGGAGGTTTTCATCCCTCTTATCTTTAAAAGCCACTTTTCTCCCTCACCCAAGGGCTCATTGCCTTATACCAACTACAACACTGCCAATTAAGACAAAGTTGCAAAGGAAGCATGTGGAAAAAGGAAGCTTTTCCAAAGCCATCTCTGATTCCAGATGTGAGGTGCCCGCCCACCAATGACCAGCCCCTGCTTTTGTTCTGCGGGGAGACCCCTGGTTCAATGCTGTGCTTGTCCTTTATCTGCGCTAAGACGCCCCCTTCCCTTTGCTACCCCAGCTGGTGGTGTCTCCTGGGGCTGGGAGTGAGATCCTTGGAATAACATTGACTTTTCCTTGGTGGCCTGCAGAACATGTGTAGTCAGTGTTTCATTTTTCTTTTCTTTTCTTTTTTTGTCTTTTTAGGGCCACACCCACTGCATAAGGAGGTTCCCAGGCCAGGGGTCCAATCGGAACTGTAGCTGCCAGCCTACAACCCAGCCACAGCAGCGCCAGATCTGAGTTGCATCTGCAAACTACACCACAGCTCATGGCAACACCGGATCCTTAACCCACTGAATGAGGCCAGGGATCAAACCCGAGTCCTCATGGATAATAGTTAACCACTGAGCCACAATGGGAACTCCCAATCAACGTTTCTTAAAGGAGTTGCTCTGAAGCTCCTGACCTCAAGTGACCCCTTCAACTGCAGCGCCATCCCACCCAACCTACTTGAGCACTTGTTTGCGTCTGATTTCAGCAATGCCTTGAACTGCTCCAGGTTGGAACATTCTGGGTATCCGGTTCTTCTAGGATGAGGGTTGTCCTATTTGTACAGGGAAACTGCCCAAGAAAGGACAGCACCCCATAAGCTGTCGGGGCCTGCAGGCCAAGGGGATTCTGCTTCAGGGGTGCACATCTGTATTCACTGATCTCTCAATTACGTATTTTTAGAAATACAGCATTTTACCTACCACTGGTCATCAATCTAGAAACCAGCCCATCAGCCACTGTGTCAACCTGCTGTGAACGAAGCCTGATAAAAATACAAAGTTAAAGTTGTCTCAGTGGCTTTAGCTGAGAAAATAAACGTTAGAAGAAAATGAAATCCTGCTGCAGAGCTCTGCATGGGTCAAGTGCAGAATACTTCTGAAGAGTGAGGTATTTGGAGAAAAAAGGAAAATCTTGGGAGTGAAGGAGTCTATAGGTGGACTAGGAAAACCCTGGACCAACACACTGGGTTTTAGTAAAAATGTCAGTCTCACCTTATTTCTGATCTATTAGTGAGCAGAATAACCTGTCTTGAAACTGGGCTCAAACAACCCTCAATGAAATTCCATTTTTTATATTTTTGCAAATATGGAATGAGAAAGCTTTAGAACTCCTTGGGAAATGATAGACCCGTGGGTTCAGTGTCACTTGGTTAGACTAACATATGCTCTCAGATAACAGCGGTTGAATTATGTTTTTCCAAATGTGGCAAAGGAGCTCTCTGACAATAGCGATAGAGCAGGTTCTGTCTAAAGAATGCCTGCTATTTGCTGGGTAAATTCTGACTCTTGCACCAGTATTATTCATGCAGCTTCATAATAACATCAAATTATGTTACTAGGAGGCAAGTATGTCCACCCTACTTCACAGATGCGGAAAGGAAGGCTCTGAGGAGTTAATCAAATTGCCTGTCCTAGGGCAGCTGTTAGGAAAGAGCAAAGCCCTAGTCTGTCTGAGCCAAAGCACGATGGCTCCTTAGCACCACGATGCGCTATCTCTGTAATTCCCAGTTTACATGTGTCCTCAGAGCTTATCAGGAACTCTCAACACCCATTCTCAATATTGTCAACATCCATCTAGGTGACCCATCTGGCCTGGGGGTTAGTTTAATCCCTCGTGGACAAGGGCCACCACGGCATGATCATTGGGCCTTCCTACTTTCCATCACGCAAGTCTCTTTCATTCCAGCGCCTCTGCTCAAGGACCTCATTCAAGTATCCAGTGCATGGAGCCCAGCAGATCCTATCTGTCTAGCAGGCCTCTGCCTTCCCATCGCCATTCACTCAATTATTTCCCAATCCCTTTCATCCTTGGCTGCTTCTCTCTTGCCCACCTCACTCTCCCACACTGGATGAATCCAACCATCCACGTTCTCTGTGCCTTCAGCACAGCAGCTGAGAAATATTCTTGGTTAGAGAATGTCCTCAAAGCTGTCAGAGTGGTGTCACTATAAATTCTTGGCCATCGATGATAAGTGGGGCCGCAGCAGGGCCTGTGAGTTCCCCAGTAATTTTGCTCTCATTTTCTGCAACAGCTATTTCACTGTTTCTTGCGTCTACCTTCCCGTCTCTCCTACTCTCCCATTCTCCCTCGACTGATGACCTTGCCCTCTACTTTGGAGAAAATAGAAACCATCACTCAGTAGCTTCTTTACTTTCCCATAGCCAGAGCTGCAAACCTATCTGTGTTGCTATTATGTTTCCTTCTCTTATGATCCAGCAGATAAAGCCCTTTCCTTCATGTGCTTTACATCCCAGATTCTTTGACCTTTACCGTAATTTTTCTTCATGAGCCCCCCTTCTCTTGCACCATCAGTTGCTTCCATTCACTGAGATCAATCTCATCAGTATTTATTTGTACATTAAGTACCACAGTGTGTAAATATTCTAGTACAAGAAGGCTTGTCCTTGTCATATTCATGGTTGCATCTCTAGTGCCTAAAATTGGGCTCATCAAACTGTGGTCCCGGCACATCAGTCTAGTCACAGAGCTTGTTCGAAATGCAGAGTTTTGGTTCCCACCTAGGCCCAGTGACTTCATGAGGAACACAGGTGACGAGTGGGGATAGTAAAGTGTGGAAAGCCCCAGCACTCTGTAGGTCTTCAGTATGTATTTATAAAGTGAAAAATAAATATCCAGTGTCTTCAATCTTAAACGAACATGCTGCGGAGAGCCCCATGACTTTTCTGGCTCACTTTCTCTTCCCACCTTTGTTGCAAACATTCTTGAAGGTATTGACTGCAAATATTGCCATCAGCACTTTACTCCCTTTCACGTTGCCCTCCATTCTCTGCTCTGGCTCCCACCTTCCTTAAGCTCAGACCCTCTTGTCCAAGGACCATTCTCTCTTGTCTGCATGGATGCGATAGTCTCTGGGCTCGTCCTTCTGGCCCTTGTCCTGTGACACAAATTCCTTCTCCATAGGAAGTCCTCTATATTCTCATCAAAAGCACAGCTGACATTATGCCACGTTACCACTTGAGCATACTCAGAGGTTCCTCACGGCAGACTCGTTACAGTACATACAAGCTCCCCCCCACCCCCCCAGCTTCATGGAGTCTTCCCGTTTCCCCACCCACCTTGCTGCCCCCCCCCCCCCCCAGCTTCCATTCTTGCCCTTCTCTGACTCAGCCTTGTCCCAGGTCCTGGACATCTGCCCTGTTCCATCTCTAAAACACTCTGCAGTCAACACCTGAGCCTGCTGATTGGTCTCAGTTTTCCACCTTAGATGGATGTCGTGCTTCAGGAAGGCTGGCTGCAGACCGCGTCTTAGAGCACAAGATTTCCCGCATATGTGACTGTCTGAGTGGCTGCCTCAGCCCTCTCAGTATTGCCAAGGTTTGTTGATTGCACACCCATCCCACAACTCTAGTAGTACCACGAGGGTCGAGGCAGCCACTCTCTGCTCAGCCTCTTGTCCACAAGCCTAGTGGTGTGTCTGGCAGTTAGTAGGTACTGAATAAATATTTATCAAGTGGAACAGATGAACTTACATTTCTGTTGTCTCCATGAATGTGACAAGGGATCATTTTAGTGCTCTCATGGTCTGTCATTCTCCTAAGAGCATTGGAATCTGGAGGGCAGGCGTTGCCTCCTGTGATGGTTTTGGTTGTTATTTCTATTTTGTCCTTTCCCCTGTCTTCTTAGGAAACTAAGAAATTTATCTTCCCAAACACGCTTGTGAATTCACGTGACTTGAAGACTGGGAAGAGGCCAGTTAACTACTCATTGCTTAGTGCAGTGTTTTCTCATGCCTCCCCGCCCACCACCAAGGCAGGTGAGACCCCTGCGCTGTACCTACCTCACCTGATAGTTTTCCCTCTGGCTCCTCCCACAGCCCGGCAGTCAGCCTCTCTTTCATGGTTGTAAGCAGTTTCCACCTCTTTGTGGAGCCATCTGGCCAGGGAATCCCTGCCTTCATTTCCCTTCCTGTACCAGGGTCTCTTCCTCCCTGGCTCCCTGCCGTTCAGGGAGAGCCCGCCCTGTGCTTGGGGGGCTGGAAGTTCCCCTGCAGCTCAGCCACAGGGAGCACTGCTCTGATGCACTCCTCCATCATCCATCATGGCCAGAAAGCAACACATTACCCTCCTACAGCTGATTTCCTAATTCAAGTAGCAGCATGTTCAGGATAGCTCGCACCTCCCTCGGTTCTGTTCCAAATGCTTTATGTCCTCCAGAGCCCTCATCTTGCATTTATATATGTTCTCTTCTTTTCTCCAGGAAACATCCTTCCCCCCACCCACACACACTCGCACACGCGCCCACGGAACACACACATCCTTTCTGTGTATTAATGTGACTCCACACTCCAGCTGGTGTTAGCACGGCACCATCTTCCAGTTAGGAACAGTCTGCAGAGGGTGTGTGTCTGGGCAGCTTCAAAGTCAATCTCTCACACTCCTGAAGACCCTCTCTAAGCAGCTCTGACCCTTCCCCACTCTTCTGCAGAGGCTCTCATGTTTTCTCCACTAGGACCTTAACAGCAAATATTAGTTCTGGCAGAATCATAACTCTCTCTGAATCACAAAGTCTCCTTTTATGTAGTGTAAGGTTCTTGTTCTAGACATGACTGCCTTTGGAACTCAGGAAAGAACTGAGTAAAGCTTCTCAGGAGAATGGCTTTGTGCAAGGTAGCACACCTTGGGAGTGGGTCAGAAAATATTTTACTTTTTCTTGCTTCCTTTCCTTTCTTTTAAAACATTCATGTATTCTTGGTCCTTGAATTCTCTAAAGCAAGATCATCTTCTTCCTGTTTTTTGCAACTGGCATTGTTAAATATTTTGCTATAATGTAAGGCTTTTAACTGAAATTCAGTCAACTCTCAATGTTTAAGAAAAAGCAATTGGTAAAACAAAAGCCCCCCCCCAAAAAAAAAACTTAATATTGTGGGTAAGTTTTTAAAAATACAATTCAATGAAATTTGGGGGTTTTAACATTCAACCCTTTTACCTATATCAGCATTCCTTAAATTGACAACTTTCTGGAAGGTCATTTTTTATTTTTTTGCCTTTTTTAGGGCTGCACCTGTGGCATATGAAGGTTCCCAGCCTAGGGATCCAATCGGAGATGTAGCCACTGGCTTACACCAGAGCCACAGCAATGCCAGATCTGAGCCACATCACGGTAATGCCAGATCGTTAACCCACTGAGCAAGGGTAGGGATCGAACCCGCAACCTCATGGTTCCTAGTCAGATTCATTAAGCACTGAGCCATGACGGGAACTCCTGGAAGGCCATTTTTAAAGCATGTGATAGAGGTGGTCAGAGACAAGATTCCCAGGGATTCCCAGTGGCAATATTAATATTGTAATCTTATACACATAAAATCATAAAACTAGGTCTCTAGTTATCTTGCACCCTCACATGAATCCAAAATCCAAAAATTATAAATCATACACATATATAACCACTGAAATTAAAGTTCACAATATCAGTGGAACAGGTGATGCTTTATTAAAATTGGCTTCAGAGTCACATGTGACTGTGATGCTTACAACTGTGAGGACACATCTCTGACTTCAGCATGTGCTCCTTGATGGCCAGGTTCGCCTCCGCATGGGCTCACTCCACCCTTGGAAACCTCCATCACTCTCTGGACCCAGGCATCATGCAGCAGCTTTCCTCGGCAGGGGAGCATTGCTGACACAGTAGGCCCACCTTGTACGTTTCTCCTTAGCCTTGGACAACGAAGGAAGTACTCACTGTGGCCACTATCCTAAGAGACACAAGATTTCTCAACAGTGAAATCTAATGATAGTTCACACCACATCCACAGCACGTGTATTTTTTCCAGAGTATTATAAACATGAAGACAGTAAATTAAATAAAAGTAGAGAACCTGTGGACTGTGTCTGTGTGTGTAAATGACTCATAGAAACACACACGTATATCTCCAAGGACATCCATGTCACCCTGTGTGGATCCTTTTTTCTAGCTTTATTGAGATGTAAGGGACATGTGACATTGCGTCGGTTTAAGGTACAGCATGTGGATTGGATACATTTCATTATTGCAAGATGATTGCCTCCGTCATATAAGCTATCACCTCCATCTCCTCGTGTAATTAGGGTTTCTTTTTTTGTGGTGAAAACATTTAAGATCTACCCTCATAGCAACTTCCAAGGATATAGCTAATAGTATCATAGCTATAATCCTATGTGGGTTCTTTTTATGCCAGTTTGGAAAACTTTATCTCATGTCTTTTAATCATTTTAAGTATGTTTTGATCACCTGCCAGGTGGACTGTAGGAGGCGCTAGTGATCCAAAATGGAGACCCCTGACATGGTTCTTTTCCATGTGGCATTTACAGTCTAATGCACAAGTGCATATATCATTAAATACAGTGTTGTAAATGCTATGAGGAAGACCAGGATCTTTGATATTGACATTGCATTACAAAGAGGGTGGAGCTTCAGAATGATGCGTCTGTATTAGAGCTTAATCTATTTGCTGCTGTCTCCTCATTAAGACAGAGGGGTGTGCTATGTAATTTCCATATTATTGCAGTAACATGGGTGGAAATACAAAGGGGTTTTCCAGTTAACTCTGGTTTCTCAAAATGCCAACCGTCTGTTCTTTGAACACGGAGTCTGTAAAGTTACCCGTATATACGACAGACACCATTTGCTAGGCTGGTTCACAAGGCTTCTTCTCCAGTTACCCAGATTATCTAAATGTTCCTGCAGCTCTCTGTGCATATAAGTGAGATTTATTTTTAATCTGTGTATGTGACATTTATTTTTAATTCAGACTTGATTTTCAGACACGCGTCGAATTGCATTCAGATTTAAGATGATGAAAACAGCAGACAGCATGCAGACTCAGAGGGGCGTTTCTGACCACTCGGTCTCTCTCCAGTTCAATGCTCTCCATCCCCTCGTCCTGCTTTGATCGTCACCCCTTATCATTCTCTGAAACTAATATATCGGTTTACTTAGGCGTTTATGTCGTATGTCAAGGGTGTGACCTTACCTGCTTCCTTCTGGCATCTCAGCTCCTACTACATCGCCTGGTACACATTAGACACTGATGAAATAAGTGTGTATCGTGGCACTTTTTAGTCTTGCGTTTTCAATGGCAGAGTATACACATACGAACAAAATAAGGACGCCAAACACAAGCACGAAAGCTGGCCAATTTCACTTTCAGGAAGATTTTATTTTGATTGAGTCCCCACCTGCCTTTTGTCTGGTTAGCCTTCTCCAAGAGGAGTCCCCAGATGTGCACCGGGGAAGTGTGTAGAAAAGTGAATTCTCAGCCCACCTCCAACCCACTGAAAGGAAGCTCTTAGACCCAGCAGGATCCTGTGGGGCCTTCCAGTGGGGCCCTTCCGGTCCTCTGCTTTAGCTCCTTTTTGAAGTACCTGGATCGAAGTCTCTGATGCTCATTCCTGAGTTGCTTTACAAATGTAAGAATTCCCCCTCCCCGCCCCCAGATACACCCCAAAAGGAAGATGTTAACTACTTGATGACTATGACCCCATAGCCCCCAGGCCTCCTGGAGCCTAAAGGTTGGTAATGTTGACCCCTATGACACTGCCCTGTGATGTCACCATCAGCCAATCAGAGAACTATGCAGGAGCTTTAAAAATACCTTACTGGAGTTCCCACCATCGTAGCTCAGTGGTTAATGAATCCGACTAGGAACCATGAGGTTGTGGGTTTGATCCCTGGCCTTGCTCATTGGGTTAAGGATCCGGGGGATCTGGCTCAGATCCTGCGTTGCTGTGGCTGTGGTGTAGGCTGGTGGCTAGAGCTCTGATTAGACCCCTAGCCTGGGAACCTCCAGGTGCTGTGGGTGCAGCCCTAGAAAAGACAGAAAGACAGAAAAAAAAATGCTTTACAATTTTGTTCAGGGAGTTTGGGCTTTTGGGGGGGGCGGGGGTCGCAGTCTGCAATAAACCTTTCTCTGCTCCAAACTCCAACCTTTCCATTCATTGGCCTCATGGAGCATCACACGCAGGAATTCAAGCTAACAAAAGCTCTCTAGGTGGTTTTGATGCACAGCAAAACTTGGAAACCACTGCTTCAAGGCACGGGTTTCCCCTAACTGCACCCCGTTCTCTGAAACCGAACAAAACCAGGCCCCTTAGTCCCATGTCCCATGTTCAGCTCCATGTTCAGAGGAGCTGGAATTGCTACCTTCCAAGCCAGCCAACTTTCCCCCACCATCTTTCAGACTCTCTTTTGCTCTTTCTGATTTTTATTTCCACTCTTCTCACACAAAGCTAGAGGTGCTTTAAGGATGTGAAAAAGTCCCTTCCAGATATTCTTCCTGTTCCCTTAATTATTGTACTCATATGAGAAAATAAAATAAGTACTATAAGCTTGAGGGAAATTCTGCCTGGCCTAATTACTTGGGTTTTCAAACCAAAGTGCCCGCTCCCATTTTTTTAAGGAGCAGACCAGGAGTTCCCATTGCAGCTCATCAGGTTAAGAACCTGACTAATCTCCATGAGGATGTGGGTTCTATCCCTGGCCCTGCTCAGTGGGTTAAGGATCTGGCATTGCCTCAAGCTGCAGCCGCAGGTAACAGACGAGGCTCGAACCTGGCATTACAATGGCTGTGGCGTAGGCTTCAACTGCAACTCTGAGTTGACCCCTAGCCCAGGGAGCAGTCCGATAAAGAACAAAAAAAAAAGGAGTAGACCTCCGCCCTGCATGAAGTACAGGATTTCTCATGCCAGGCTGCTCAGGTTTGAACGCTCTGCCTGATAGTGCCAGCCCTGGACATCAGGAGGAGTCCTGACCCTCCCTGTGTCTGTTTCGTCATCGTGCGGTGTGCATGGTAATAGAGCATCTCTTAAAGGGTAGCTGTGGGATCATGTGATTCACTATATAGGAAGTTCTTAAACTGTGCCAAGCAGAGTGCCCACTATATCCTTGACATCACAGTGGCATTGCCTTGCATTCTCTCTTATACAGGACACGTATGTAGGGTGATCTTAGAATGTCAGAATTTAAATACCTGAAAGAATTTTTAAGAAGGAATTTTTAAGAATGTTGCAATTGATATTTCTCAACTTTCCTCTTGGAGCCCCCTTATTTAGCATCCAAACCCCTCTTTCATGGGCTCCTTGTTAAAGAGAGTCCAAGAATGGAGCCACAGGAGCAGGGAAGGAGCCAAGTTTGGAAGGACTCTTAAATATGATTTCTTTTTCTTTTTAGAGCCACATCTGGGGCCTATGGAAGCTCCCAGGTTCAGAGTCAAATTGGAGCTGCAGCCACTGCCCCACACTACAGCCACAGTAATGTCAGGTCCAAGCCTCATCTTCCACCTGATGTGCAGCTTGCAGCAACTCCGGGTGCTTAACCCATTGAGTGAGGCCAGAGATCGAACCCACAGCCTCACGGAGACTACGTCAAGTTCTTAACCTGCTGAGCCACAGTGGAAACTCCTCAAGCAAAATTTTAAGTCATTACCCAGGCTCTGCTTCCTGCCCTTCAGAACGAAAAGCCCCTATTGTGATGGAACAAAGTGAGAGGCACTGAGACCGTGCTTTCTCCTGAGGGACAGAAACTTATGAGGCAGATAACTGTCATCAGCAGCATCATCCTGCCACCAAGTTTCTGTGTCATTCCTTGGGTTCTACGGCTTCTAGACTCAGCAATGCAGCTCTGCCCATTGAGACAGATGGACTGACGTCCCTTCACGCCCACTAATGAGGCCCAGGCTTGAGAGCCAGTGCATCAAGCCTTAGTCACCCATCTGGAGCACCTCAACTCGAGGGGTCCATGAGGCTTCCCAGGGACTATGGGGCAGGGCACTGGACAGCCTTGTTTCAAAGTCAGCCCCAGCTAGACCCTGCAGTGATCTGAACTGGGTCCGTTTACCTCCACCCCTCCGTCGAGGGTCTTAGACAAGGAAAGAGGTCAGAGGAAGTACATTTTCAAGTTCTAAATGTCCTGAAATGGATCTGCCAAGAAACCGCCTGTGTTTGAGTTGTAGGGCCCGTTCTCCTGACTGCACCCACTTTACTAATTATCCAGGAGAGGATGTTCCTTTACTTTCATTGTTCCTTCCACCACTCTTATCAAATCATCATCGCACAGAGGATCCGTCTTGAAAGAGAGTCGCTAAAGTAAAGCAGAGAATTATGGAAGGAAATGGTCGTTTTTCATCAGTAATGACTTCTCGGCAAAGCTAGTTCCTTCTCTGTCTTGGAAGTAGAACCCGGGGAGATCGAGAGATGTTTTCTGACAGAGGGCAGTGTGATTTGGCAGATGAAAATAAACAGTGTTGCAATTTCTTTCTCAGTGTATTGGGTTAAACAAAGTGCTTCTAAGTGACAGACTAAGACCTCTTTAATAGTCATTTGATAAGACCTAGTAAAACGTTAGCAATATACTATCCAGATATTGAGAAATTGAATGAATTTAATACTGGGCTACAAAGCCCTTTGCAAATCAGGTATTTTCCAATTCATTGCTTTAAATGAAATTGAAGGAGGAATTAATTGAATTGTCAGCTGTGAGATCTTAAAATAATTTTTGAAGCTAGATTACTTTGTGGTTTTTGGCATATATCTCGGAAGGGGTTCAAGGAATTGAGTGACATTATTATACAAGGTTTTCATTTCCATCTCCTTGCTTATGTGAACTTGGTTTCTTTCAAACCAAAAATAGGAATAGAATTGATCCTGAGCTCTCATTCTAGTATGATGAATGATATCAATCAATGGTCTAATAAACAAAAAAGCCTCATCTATTCCATTAAAAGCTATATTTCCAGTAAAATTTACTTTTTATGTTTAATTATTACTTAACAAGATGTACACTCTATTTATGTCATTTTATCAATATTATCCTTGTAATGATAACTTATTTTAAAAGAAAATATTATTTTTAAGAGCATTATGGCTAGAGAACATGGAAGAAATTTAGATTTCAGTCTCTAAATTTTATGTATTGTTACAAATAAATAGGATAGCTGATCAATAAGAGATTTTCAGGCATAAATTATTATATCAGGATCAAATCCTACAGATAAAACACTGCAGAAGATATATAATAGATACATAAGTTCAAGTTTAAAAAAGGAGCAATGCATATTTTATGACTTACAAAAGAGCTTATTCATGAATTTTGAAAGTAGACAATCATAATAAAATCATGATATTTAACTTCATAGAGACATATATATAAAAGAACATTATGACATTTTGATTTTAAAATGTGAATATCCTCCACAGATCAAAAATGCCTCCTTTGCAACTATTGCTTTTAAAAAAAAACGTCCACTAAAGAATGTCCAAAGTGTTACATAATTGACCAAAATAAAAGCAAGCATATTTGTCTGTACCATCACCTGGATGTGTGTGGTTCCAGGGAGATGACACACCTCACTCAGCCAGGATTTACCATCCCCTTCCTGGCGTGCTGATTGCTGGAATTTGTACAGAGTTTAACCTTTCAGAGTCATTCAAGCAGGGATTTGGCCTTTATGAAAATATAGCTGTTCTTAAGAAAGTTTGCACTTTAATTCTTATCGATGATTTGCAACTGAGAGTAAATGAAGAAGTTTATCATATTTTTTCCTAAGACCTGCTTTTACAAGTGAAGAGCAGGGAGGAAATGGGAGAACTTCAGTCTGCATAAGGGAAAAGGGCAGTGGCTGCAGAAGGGAAAAAAAAAATGCAAGGAAAATGAAGCTAGGGTCCTAAGGATGTGGACAAAACAACATGCTTTCAGTTTTCTTCATGCCAGTGACACATCCATGAAGGTGGGAAGGGTTCACTGCCTGATACGTGAATTACCAGGAGCCTTAGGGAGATGAGGCTGGACCCCCAAAGCTCATCTCAGTGATCTCAGACTTACTGAGAAGTAATCACAGAATTAGATTTATAACTATAGGTATGTAGGGATGCCTGTGGCCAAGTTAAAATAAAAGCTTCATAAGACTATTAGAGTATGATTCCATTTTAGGAAAAACAAATCCACACAAGCCTTCCTAATGTGAACACACATCTGTAAGGAGTAAGATGAGGGAGAAGCAACCGGCTGTTATTGAAATGACAGTAGCTGGGCAGGGAGTTGGGTGCAGAAGGAGCCATTATCTTGGCCTTCAGGCAACTTTGTATTGTGTTCCTGGTTATGTTTGAACATGTTTATTTTACTTTTGTGGTTGAAGAACAGCAAAAGAAGCACATTTCGGAGAGAAAAATCTCCTCCTGCCCTACTTTGAAAGCACCAAACGATGGGCCCAACCTTGCCCACGGCTGCTCCCACCTACTAAGTGACAGTGGGCCCGGGCCAGGCAGATCCTGTGACTGGAAGCTGGTTTATTTCCATCCCTCCTACCCATCAGGAGGGTGCCTCGCCAGGCTGGGCACTCACCCTCTCAGTGAAAGCTGTCATTTGAATTCCACTACACTTTTCTCTTCCCTGGACCACTCAGGCTGTGTCAGGCTGGTCACTTTGCCAAGAGCAACACGTGCCCCAAATATGCTCACTGCCTCCCCCAAGGCTACTGTCCTTGGTGTGTCCACCTCCTGAGCCCTGTCTGGGGCTCTCTGCCACTGGTCGAGGATGGAATCAGGTCTGGTGCAGTATGGCTGGGTTCTCTCTCCCTGACTTCTCACCAGGAGGTGTGGGTTCACGCTCCTGGTCCCCAAGAGGCACTGCTCACATCCTCCCTGGATGTCTGGGGGAAGTAGTTATGACTTTTGCCTTCTCATTTGCTGAGATACCAAATCTCATGTTCTGACAAGAGCATTGAGTAGTGGGTGGACACACCGGGGCCCTGTAACCATGCTCTTCATTGGGAAAAATACCCTTTTCCTAAAGGACTTCCTTTTTCAGTATTCCATTCACACATTCTAAGTTTCTGGAACACATATGCAGATTTTCTTCCTGACCAGCAGGCACATTTATTTCTTCATTGAACCTGATAGCCTGCAGGTCAGACACACCAAAAAGCAAATTCCATTTGCTCATAGCTTCCATTTAGGGTTTCCACCTGTTACAAAGCATAGGCGAGGGTAGGTGGGGTAGAGATTGGCTCCTTATATGGGTGACAACCAGGTGACATCAATTACACTGTTCTCCAGGGGGGGGAGGGGAGTGTAAGCAGGAGGAGAAATTTTGCCTGGCCATTTTAAAATCTTCTTCCTCCTGCTGAACTCTTAAGGGGCAGCCATGAGAGAAATGGTTGGCTTTCTACCGGAGAATTTCAACACTCCATGTTATAAATCACAGTTTGAGGGCTGTGGGCAGCTTGGGGGTACAGCAGATTATCAACATGAGGGAGGTCTGGCGATAACTATGTCCCATTTTTGACTTAACCACAAGTCAAGTATTTGCTTTGTGGATTATCTGTGACCTATTTGAAATACTGATCCACTTTCTCTCCCCTCTGCCCCTGGGCCACTTCTCCCACAAGGTGGTAAATGTGCTCAAGTAATATAAACTCATTTTCATATAAGCCTAAGGGGAAAAATAAGATGGAAAGTAAATATACAGCAACGATATTCACATAATATGCTCCTAAATCAAATAGAAATGATGCCGTAGCTTTGCTTCTTTCGGGATGATTCAGGCCACGGTTTCCCTATGTTTAGGAAGTTTTATCAATAATTGATTGTTTCATTTTAGCACTGGGTTATGTTTTGTCATTTACTCCTCACACTCCAGTGGCCTCATTTATAATACAGTCTCTCAACACTCTCTTCCTCCCTCTCCCCAACCCCTCCCCTCACCCACCCTCACTCACAGGTGTACCATAGATGACCGGGTCACCCGGGTGGCCTGGCTGAACCGCAGCACCATCCTCTATGCCGGGAATGACAAGTGGTCCATAGACCCTCGAGTGATCATCCTCGTGAACACGCCGACCCAGTACAGCATCATGATCCAGAATGTGGACGTGTACGACGAGGGCCCGTACACCTGCTCCGTGCAGACGGATAACCACCCCAAGACCTCCCGGGTCCACCTCATCGTGCAAGGTGAGTCAGCTGGATGATTGCAGGGAAGCCTTCCTCAACCTGGAGGAAGATCCCAAAGCCATGACCAGAGCTTGAGTGTATGTGTTGGATTCTTTCCACCTGCAGCATCTTGATTGATTATCTTTCCAGAGGTTCTCAATTTTACCTCTGGGCCTTCTGCTCTCATTAGTAGGTTGTTTGGCATGTTGTACCCTCTAGAAGATATACTGGGGCAAGATATACATATTATGAGAAATATGTATTAGGCTATGTTATATATTCATTAATTAGGACTCTGGAGTTGGGACATGATATATTAGGAAATAGATACTGATGGTACTACTCTCTGGGCCTTTGAATTATTTTTCAGAGGCTTATTTCATGATGAAAAATGAATAATATTGGTGTGAAATCATGTGACTTATGACTGACTTTGCATAGTTGATGGTTGTGCCCTAGAAGGGATGCTGAGTGCAGCTGGGTGTTGCTGCTGTGTCTGTGTACTCCCTTCCAGCCCTGAAGAAAAGTCAGAATCTCGGACTCTCAAGTATCAACTATTAAATATTAAGAATGAAAAACTCATGCAGAAAGCAGCCCTGAGACATGGGGGACCATCTTAAAACAAGGAAGCCATACAGATAAACATATACTGACCTGCCACCTACCAACACCATTGCTCTGTAAAGCAGTTTCTTTTAAAAAAAATTTAATTGATTTTTATTTTTTCCATTATATTTGGCATACAGAGTTCTGTCAATTTTCTACTGTATAGCAATGTGACCCAATCTCACACACACACACACACACACACACACACACACACACACACACACACATTCTTTTTCTTACATTATTCTCCATCATGCGCCATCGCAAGTGACTAGATATAGTCCTCAGTGCTTTACAGCAGGATCTCATTGCTTATCCATTCCAAAGGCAATCGTTTGCATCTATCACCCCAGACTCCCAGTCCATCCCACTCCTTCTCCTGCCCCCTTGGCAACCACAAGTCTGTTCTCCAAGTCCATGAGTTTCTTTTGTGTGGAAGGGTTTATTTGTGCCATATATTAGATTCCAGATTTAAGTAATATTGTATGGTGTTTGTCTTTTTCTGACTCACTTCACTTTGTATGAGAGTTTCTAGTTCCCATCCATGCTGCTGCAAATGGCATTGTTTTGTTCTTTTTTATGGCTGAGTAGTATTCCATTGTGTATATATACCACATCTTCTGTAAAGTAGTTCCTATCAGATATTGATTCATGGTAGTAATGAGGTTCTAAGCAGACTAGCTCCCATCCCCTGGTAACATATCCTTCCTCCACCCAAGGAGCGGTTTGGGTGGATCTTTCTCAGCATCTCTGATGCTGATGTCTCAGGGCCCTGCACTGAGCTCAGAAAGAGTCCCCCTATGTGATTTAGCCTCAGTAACTGCCTTTTATCAGATCCTGTCTGAAGTAGAGTCAACAGATTTTTTTCAGGTTGTGAAGGGTTATGGCATTCTTGCTTAGCTAATATGATTTCCTCATCCATGTTTTTCTGGGGAAAAAAAATGCAATTTTGCTCATTTGGGTGCTTTCATAGGGGGTATGAGTATGGTTAGAGTTGTTATTTGTTTTGTCTGTGTGTGTGTGTGTTTAGGGCAGCACCGTGGCATATGGAGGTTCCCAGGCTAGGGGGTCCAATCATAGCTACAGCTGCCACCCTTCATCACAGCCACAGCAACACTAGATCCGAGATGCGTCTGCGATCTGAACCACAGCTCATGACAATGCCAGATCCCTAACCCACCAAGCGAGGCCAGGGATCGAACCTGCATCCACATGGATACTAGTCAGATTCGTTTCTGCTGAGCCACGATGGGAACTCCCAGGGTTAGAGTTTTCATGTATGCAAATCAAAGTGGCCTTTCTTCTCTTCTGGCTGAATCAGCACTTTGCTAGCATAGCACCTGGGGCTCAGATTCTGCAGGCCTCTGCCATGGCACATGCAGGGCCATGGTCTGCCTGCTGCAGCCTCTGCTCCCTGCAGGCCCCGTGCTGGCATCATACATGAAGCTTTGCCTTGGTTTAACCTCCAAGCCCCTCTCTCACCCACATGCTTCCAGACTTCTACTCACATCCTCTGTCCCACGAGGGGACCTGTCCTCTGCCTTTTCCAGTCTCTGTCCCTGTCCCACCCAGGGGGAGGGCTTGGTGATAATCATTGCTTTGGGGCTATAGGACAGCCTGCCATCTGGAGATAAAGACAACCGTCATGTCAGTGCTGCTCAGAGGCTGGTGGAGGCACTCGATAAGCGGGGATGTGCTCAGAAAACACTGGAGGCGTGAGGCCTCGTGGCCCGCCTGCCACCTGGGCTTGGCTCCAGGGGAGCTAAGATTCTCAGCATGGAGAGCAGTGCCTCCATGGCACCTCCATGGCCTTGACAGCAGAGTTATCTTCAAATTTAGGAAATTCGGCACTGAACGAAAAAGAACTGTCAGGCCCTATACAGAAACAGACTCACACTGAACGAGACTCAGACTTTTCAGGAAATAAGATAGACTGGTACAAGCTTGTCAAGGGCGAGGCTGGCCATCAAGGGCCAGCAGCACAGGGCTTCAGGGATGCTATTCTTCCTGAGGGGCTTGGAGCAGTGCCTTGGGCTGGACATGGATGCCTCTGCAGGGGCTCCTAGCTTTGGGTCAGAGTCTGGGAGTAGGAAGAAACAGAGCAGTGGAGACTTAACTCCGGAGGCCACTTCCCTAAGACCCCACACGTCAGGCCCAGCAACTGCAGTAGCTCCAGCTATTGGGGTGGCCTGTGTGAGATGTGATGCTGAGATCAGGAGGCGGAGGTGGAAGCAGAGAAACTTCCCTTGGAAACTTTAGCAGACTGGGCTTTGCATTTACCAAGAGGTTCAAGCCGGAGCTCAGGGCATTGCATTCCCTTCCATCCTGGAGGAGAGTGGCCAGCTTGCTCTTCCTTTGGGTGAAAGCAGAGACCCCTGCGGCTCAATTAGAAAGAAGCCCAAGGGTCTCCTCCTTGGCAGCGGCGCTTGGCTTTTGTCCAGTCTATAGATTAATTTTTCAGACTTAGTGTTAGTTCAGGTTAGATAAAGATAATGAAAGTTTCCTAATCCTCTTAAAGAAGATTTATCTGACCGAGTAGAAAGCTTTTGGAATACAATAAAGCATGTATAAAACTGAGGCCTAAGCTTGCCTTTAATTTCAAACTGCTGATAGGTATTGATTTTGCAATGAGAAAAACTGAAAAGTTTCCGAGCTGCAAACTTGTCTGTTTATATTATACATGTGTGTGTGTGTGTGTGTACATACATATATATTTATATATATATACCATATAAAGGGGTTTATTTATCTTCTGTCCATTTGGGGAGGTTAGAATCTCATCACCTCTGCCTGGCAAGTGCCATTAGCAGAAGGGCGGTCCCACGGTTGTAGGCTTCGTTGCTTCCTCCTTCTGCAATGTGAGTAACAGAGAGATGCTGTCACTGACCTCCAAGCCTGTGCTTTCCTGATTTATAAGGTGGCCTTTCCACATATCTGATGGGTTGAATTTCCAGGTTCTTCTCTTTGAGAGAAGCAACTGGCTGCATTTGTTACAATAGCATTGCTGATCCCCGAGTTGTATCTTAGGGGACCATTTCAAGGTGCCGCCTGATGATGTGTGATAGTGTGGCTGACACGGTGTGCTGAGGTGGGAAGGAAATCCAGAGCAAGGGGCTCAGATTAGTCAGGGCATGAAAACCAAGGGGGCTCCCCTGTGTGGGCTGGGGTAATGGGGAGAGGAGCTGGAGGCCCAAGGCCAGGGGAGAGGTCACGCCAATCACTCAGCAGGTTTAAGGTGACCAGGCGGTGGGTCTCCCTGGAGGAATGGAGGTGGTCCCTTCACGAGGTCTCGTCCAAGAGAAATTGAGAGGATTCATCCCAAAGTCTTGAAAGAGGAAAAATTTGGAGTTCCCGCTGTGGCACAATGGGATTGGTAGGGTCATGGGAGCACTGGAACGCAGGTTCGATCCCAGGCCCAGCACAGTGGGTTAAGGATCTGGAGTTGCTGAAGATGCAGCTTAGGTCGCAACTACCCTGGGAATTCCATATGCCGAGGGATGGCCAAAAAAGAAAAAAAAATGAATTAAAAAAATTAAAAAGAAAGAGGAAAAATGTAAGTATGTCACCCCTTTTTTTGAGTTTGGGGAAAGATCAGATGTCCTCCTAGTAGTTATGGAGGTAGGACCCTGAGCTACTGGGAAGCGGAAGTGAGCAGGTGAGCTTTAGGGATGAAGAAAACACAGAGGGAGTTCCCATCATGGCTCAGCAGAGATGAACCTGACTGGTAACCATGAGGACATAGGTTTGATCCCTGGTCTCTCTCAGTGGGTTAAAGATCTGGCGTTGCTGTGAGCTGTGGTGTAGGCTGGCGGCCACAGCTCCAATTCGACCCCTAGCATGGGAACTTCCATATGCCTCAAGTTTGGCCCTAAAAAGCAAAAAAAAAAAAAAGAAAGAAAGAAAGAAAACACAGACATTAGGCAGGCATTACAGCACTAAGAACCAGGTGTAGCTCAAAACAAGAACAGGTATGTTTGAGATTCATTGTGAGTTTCCTGGCATGAGAGGCGGTAAGTTTTGTGAGATTACCTCTTCCTCGAGAACAGCAGGAAGCCCACATGTCTGAGGCATCCCAGGCCTCCAGCAGATGTTTGTGAAATGAACAAAGGACAGCTCTATACAGCAAAGGAAACGGCATAAGAAGGCAGTGATTACAGAGTCCCTTCTAGAAGACTGGGACCGAGGATGAGTCAGATGGTCCAGGTGCCTTGGAATGGACAGTAATTGGGACCCTTTCCTTGGGGGAGATGAGGTCTTCGATGTGACAAGCCAAGAGCTATGTTCTACCAGGGACAGCATGAATTTCGGGCATTTCCTTAGTACGTTACAGCACTGGTCATAATCTTTGTCTCAGTGACCCCCACAACAAGCCCTGGGAGGCTTCAGGGCAGGAACTGTATATCCATTTGGCAAATTAGATAACAGCAGTCACAGAGGTTAAGAGACTGGCCAGGGTCCTCTGGGAGTAAATAGTAGGGCTGGGTCTTGAACCAGGGCCACGTGGCATCAAGATCAATGTCTCTACAACATCCTCCACCACCTCCACAGCCAGTCACACCTAAAGTGACTACCCTGGATCCCTGGGAATTTTCCAGTTATCCTTTCTCGTTCCCTCTTTTTTTCCTGCCACTGATGTTGCATTGTTAGAGCAGAAATTGAGGACAAAGCTCAAGAAAGAAAATTAGCAGCAAAGAGCGGGGGTGGGGTGCCAAAGCCACAATAGGTGGTGTGCAGAGGCTGAGAGAGAGACCAGGAAGAAGATAATTAATCTAGCAGTGGCTCAACCCTCCAGGGATATGCATCCTAAATGTTACCTCTTTATCCTATTAAGTACTGAAAATGCTGGCCTCTTTGAGATTCCGGAATCTAATTGTCACTCTTAACTGGTGTGGAATCCTCAGCCTTCTGGAGTGTGTAGCTGTCACTGTTGGGGAGAGGTAGGCAGGAAGATCTGGTGGCTCCTTGCCCTTGGATGTTGGTATTTTCTATCTGCTCTCTTGGCTAATTCCAAAGTCTGTTCACTCCCAGACACTTCCTTTCATGGAACAAACTCCTCTTGCTAAGCCCAGTTTGGGGCAAAGGGCTAGAAACAATGAATTACATTAATTTCTCACACACCCAAGATGCCACAGCAAACCTATGCGACTTCTGTGTCTGCAAAGACTTAGGGGCTTTGAGAGCCAGTTCAGGTGAGATGTTTAGTACCCAAAGGTGAGCACAACAGGAAGAGGAGTCTGATGCTCCCACCAGCCAGTCCTGGCTCTGCTGAGTGTCAGCCAGCCTCTGCACTGGGCGCACTGAGTGTCAACTTTTCTCAGCTGGTCCTCGCAACATCCCTGCAAAGGTCACACCATAGCCTCATCCTACAAATGAGAAAACTGAGGATCAGAAAGTAAAAACATGCCCAAAGATGATGGAGCTAGTAAATACTTTAAATTCCCTTCACTAGGCTTGTCTCCAGGTAAAAAGCCATCAAAATATGCCTATAGCCCTCTACCTGCATTATCTCTTTCGGTTATTCTTTACCGAAGCCCCGGGAGACAGAACAGAAGGTCACCACATTCTAAGAAAAGAACCTGAAATTCAGAGTTGAAGGATTTGTTCAAGTTACACAGGCCAGAAAGTGGGAAAGCCTTAACGCCAGGAGTTTTAATTCTTGACCCAGTATTATGTGCCCACACCAGATTGCTAACTCACAGATGATTAAAAGGACACGTACTCATTATTATTTGTGACAAAGATATAAAAGTTCTGAAGTGCTGCTGAGAAGTGTGGGTCCCCTGGATACCATTGGGCGTGGGTGTGGGCTTGATGCTGGGTGGAGCGTTTCTAGCAGGTGACAGAAGCACATCTGCCCACAAGCCACACTTCTGCTCAGGACCTACCTATTTTTATTTCCAACCTTTCTTTTGTTACTAACCTTTTTTTTTTCCTGCTATTTTCCCCTTTTTCTCCCAAATATTACACAGTCATTTAACTTAGCATGCATAATTGTGGGCCTAAAGAAAGGCGGGCAGTCAACCTGAAATCAATTTAATTTATTCAGCCTCTATTTTAAATTATAATCATGTTTGCCCTTCACAGAGGCAGGGTGGGAAAGTAGACACGAGCAAGACTGGGCATCCCAGCCTGAGCTCTGCTCCTCACATCCAAGCCAGTGTTTTGGGATGTCCCCTCCCTGGCTCCTCTCCTGAGAGGAAGAATACAATGGGAGGTCCCGTCATGGCTCAGCAGTTAAAGAGCCCCACTCGGATCCATGAGGATGCTGGTTCGATCCCTGGCCTCACTCAGTGGGTTAAGGATCCGGCGTTGCTATGAGCTGTGGTGTAGGTCGCAGACGTAGCTTGGATCCTGAGTGAGTTGCTGTGGCTGTGGTGTAGGCTGGCAGCTGTAGCTCCGATTCGAACCCTAGCCTGAGAACCTTCATATGCTGCAGGGGCAGCCCTAAAAAGCAAAAAAAAAAAAAAAAAGAATGCAGTGGAATATAATTGATTTCCTTCAGGTGCAGGTGCACACATGCACACCTTAATCTTTATCCTGTCTGTATGTGTGTGTATATATGTATGTATACATGCGAACATATTTTCATGTATGTATAAAAGACCTCCTCTCTTTCCCTCCTCACATGTGCAACCTCCACGACCCACATCAAGCAGTGTATATACACTTCTTAACTTAAGGGTCGGGTGAACTAAAAAAGCAACACAGGAGTTCCCGTCGTGGCGCAGTGGTTAACGAATCCGACTAGGAACCATGAGGTTGCGGGTTCGGTCCCTGCCCTTGCTCAGTGGGTTAATGATCCAGCGTTGCCGTGAGCTGTGGTGTAGGTTGCAGACGCGGCTCGGATCCCGCGTTGCTGTGGCTCTGGCGTAGGCCGGTGGCTACAGCTCCGATTCGACCCCTAGCCTGGGAACCTCCATATGCCGCGGGAGCGGCCCAAGAAATAGCAACAACAACAACAACAACAAAGACAAAAGACAAAAAAAAAAAAAAAAAAGCAATACAGCTTAGAAGGAATCAGGGATAAAGTCAGTGCCCCCAGGATGCCCTGCACCCAGCAGAGGAAGGTGCTTCACCGGTGGGGCCCTTCCCAAGAAGCAAGTCCCCACGCAGGCTCCCTCTAGCCTGGCCTTGGGATCAGGATAAGCCCACACCCAGAGTCTCTGTGCAACAGCCCCACCCTTTCCTTCAGATCATGTCACTCAGATGTCATCTGAATTTGATGCCACGAAGCCAAAATAGAATGGATGTTTGTCTGCACCCAGTCCCCATCATGTGCAGTTGCCAAGAACACAGAACAAAACACGTTTCCTAAAAGAATATTTCTCCTTTTATCAAGTCTCTACTCCTGTCATTGTGAGGGGAGGGAAAATGTGGGGCTTTGTTGTGCTCTGCCTAGAAACGAAGATTGGAGTTCCCGTCATGGCTCAGCAGAAACGAATCTGACTAGCATCCATGAGGATGCAGGTTCGATCCCTGGCCTTGCTCAGTGCGATAAGGATCCGGCGTAGCCGTGAGCTGTAGGTCACAGATGCGGCTTGGATCTAACATTGCTGAGGCTGTGGTATAGGTCAGAGGCTACCACTGATTCGACCCCCATCCTGGGAACCTCCAGATACCGTGGTTGTGGCCCTAAAAAGACAAAAAAATAAAATTGTGAAAAGAAACGAATAGTGCACAACACATGTATGTACATGCACACACCCCCACCACTTTCACAGGTTTCACAACTATTTCTTTTGTGGTCCCTGGAATTCAGTCCCCCTCTCTATTAAATACGTAGGTCCAGCCTCTGTCTAGTAGGGGGCTGGAGGTGATAATCTCAATTCCTCCTTTAACACCTATAATCTTCTCGTTATAGGAATAGGAAGTGTTAGAATTTTCCAGTTGAATGAGACCGAAGTGAAGTATGACATTGGATAAACACATAGTCAGGGCCAAAGATGCTTTGACCTTGTCTGCCAAGAGGGCAACAATTGCATTTGAGAGCCCCGGCTTTGGTTGGGTCCATCAAAGTGTGCAAGCTTGTTTTAAGGCCACACGACTCTTTGACATGATCCAAGATGGTGCTGCCAGTCCTGGTGCTTGGTTTGGGACAATACAGTAGCCAGAGAGAGAAGCGGCAGAGTCTGGAGCTGTCATGTGCCTTATTTGTGGTAGAACTAAATTGACAGAATAGTCAGGAAGTTTGTTCTCAAAATCATAGCCGATGTGGAGATGCGGGAGGAAATGAAATGCCTGTTATGCTCTACTAAATTTGCATGGTGATCTCAGCTTATGTGCCAAGAATCTAGTCTGTCAACAGCTCAAGTAAATACAAAGGGACCTTTCCTTTGGTGTGAGCAGGGAAATATCACTCTTTAGAAGAAGGGTAAATTAGTAAATGTTCATAAGTTCTTCTAATAAAGTTCGTCATGACCCTCATGTAGTCAGGAGACAAATAAGGTTTCAAACTTCACCACCCATGAGATCGGTTAGTCATGGCTTCATATCGGAGTCATCTGGGAAGGTGGGGTGGTGGCATTTTCCTATGTGCAGCATGAGGACATGTATTTGAAGAGTCTGGCTTGCATTCCAAAGCCTGGTCTTGAGCCCTTTGTTAACAGGTTCTTCCTGAGACAGTGTCTCTGCAACTACACCCTATCGTTGTACTTGTTCCCATTTGGCTTCTCATGAAGGTATCAAAAAGCCTTTAACCAGTGTCCCACTAATAATTCCCATGAATTGTTCTCCTCTATAGGTTCAGAAATTGGAGAACAATAGAAGTGAAGTAAAATAATACCAAGAAAAGCAAAAATGCATCTTTTAATAATTATAATCCTGCTTGAATCCCAAGCATGGAAGTCAATTTACAAACACAATCCAATTCTATTTCCCAATTAACCCAAGCAGGTGGGATGCATTTTCCTAATTCTTCGAAGAAGCTAAGGCTCAGAGAGGCTGAGGAACTTGCCTCAGGGTCACCAGCTGAGAAGTACAAGAGCTGTGTGATTTTGTGATTTGAGCTCTGCTTAGTCTGTAATGAAAGCTAACACTTAACCTCTACATGGAATTTCCTCTGTTTTTAATTGAAGTATAATTGATTTACAAAGTTGTGTTAATTTCTGCTATAATCTGTTATATATATCATATATATCTGTTATATATGTGTTATATATATAGTTATATATCTGTTTTTATATATATTTATCTGTTATATATGTTTTTATATATATATATAATATATATATACTTTTTCAGATTATTTCCCACTATAGTTTATTACAAAATTTGATCTGAGTTCCCTGTGCTATACAGTAGATCTTTGTTGGTTACCTATTTTATATATAGTAGTTTTTTTTCAGTTTTTTAATGAAAACTATGGTTGTATTGAAGTATAGTTTATTTACAATGTTGTGTTAATTTCTGCTGTTTTATGTATCTATATATTCTTTTTCAGATTATTTTCCACTATAGTTTATTACAAGATTTGATCTGAGTTCCCTGTGCTATAAGTAGATCTTTGGTTACTTATATATATATAGTAGGTTTTTTTTTCAGTTTGTTAATGAAAACTATAGTTTTATTGAAGTAGAGTTGATTTAAAAGGTTGTGATAATTTCTGCTGTACAAGTATGTGATTCAGTTATACATGTATACACACCCATTCTCTTTCAGATTTTTTTTCCACATAGATTATCACAGAGTATTGGGTAGCGTTCTCTGTGCTGGACAGCAGGTCCCCTTGGCTAATTATTTCATATACCTCAGTGTGCACATGCCAATCCCAAACCCCCAGTCCTCTGCCCGCCCACCACCTGCCCCTTTTGGTGTATATAATAGTGCATATATATTAATCCCAAACTCCTAATTTCTCTCTCTTCCCCTCCAGTATCCCATTTAGTAACCTGAAGTTTGTTTTCTATGTCTGTGTATCTATTTTTATTTTGTAAATAAGTTCATTTGTATCATTCTTTTATTGGTTTTTTATATGATTTTAATTTTTTTCCATTATAGCTGGTTTACAGTGTTCCGTCAATTTTCTACTGTACAGCAAGGTGACCCAGTTACACATACATGTATACATTCTTTTTTCTCATATTATCATGCTCCATCGTAAGTGACTAGACATAGTTTCCAGTGCTACGCAGCCAGATCTCATTGCTAATCCATTCCAAAGGCAATAGTCTGCATCTATTAACCCCAAGCACCCCATCCATCTCACATCCTCCCTCTCCCCCTTGGCAACCACAAATCTATTCTCTAAGTCCATGATTTTCTTTTCTGTGGAAAGGTTCATTTGTGCTATATATTAGATTCCAGATATAAATGATATCATATGGTATTTGTCTTTCTCTTTCTGACTTACCTCACTCAGTATGAGAGTCTCTAGTTCCATCCATGTTGCTCCAAATGGCATCATTTTGTTCTTTGTTATGGCTGAGTAGTAGTCCATTGTGTATCATTCTTTCAGATTCCACATGTAAGTGATATCATATGTAATTTCCCCCTTGATTCCCTTCCTTTTAAATTAGTCTCAGGCCAGACCACTACACCAGTTCATTTGCATTGCACTGTGAGAGCCTGGCCAGGTTACCTCTGTTTAAAGGATTTCAATCTATTATCTCTGCAATCAGGATCTGTCCTCCTTAAACCTTTCTCTCTTCTGCTTTATGTATGTTAGTGATCACGACTCCCTCCTTGGAGTCTCAGATCTGTATCATTGACTCTAAAATCTACATTTCTACTTCTTAATCTGCTCCCTGATACTAGTCTCTGATTTCTGACTTTTTCCTAAAATTTTCAAGGTGGGTGTCCCATACATATCCTCACGTGCCCCACACTGAACATACCTTCTTTACTCCAAAACCTGTTCCTCCTCTTTTAATTCCCGTTTCTATTCATGCACTTGCCATCTTGTATAAAACCTTGGCTTAAGTGTTGACTTTTCTTCTCATTGCTTCTCTGCCAAAGCAGAAGTCATGTCCAAAAGAGTCATTCTCTTCCATTCTGTTTCCATGACCACAGCTTTCAAAGTGCTGCATCTTACTCTCAGGTGACTTATCACTGTCATGTCCTAACAGCTACCTGGTCCTTGGCCTCCTTATCATTCATTTTAACTCTGTTGTCTAAATATTCCTGACACACACATCTGCCTGAGTCACTTCCCCCTGCTTATGATATTAATGACTCGCTATTGACAATACAATAAAGTCAAAACCTCTTAGATCACTTTCCCAAGTGCTAAACAATTCTGGGTCAGACCTCCTTTTTCACTCTTAATTTCTGTTATTCCATTTGTATTTATTATTATTGTTGTTGTTGTTGTTGTGTTTTTAGGGCTGAACCTATGGCATATGGAAGATCCCAGGCTAGAGGTCAAATCGGTGGGTCTACAGCTGCCAGCCTACATCACAGCCATAGCAACGTGGGATCCGAGCCGCATCTGTGACCTACACCACAGCTCAAGGCAACACTGGATCCTTATCTCACTGATCAAGGCCAGGGATTGAACCTGCATCCTCAGGGATGCTAGTTAGGTTCATTACCACTGAGCCACAATGGGAACTCCTATTATTCCATTTTTATATCCTACACACAACTTAGCAAAATTTCTTCTTGTAAAACCTCTGCCCCCAGTGCCCTGTATTCTTCTTCATGTCTCAAATGATCTCTCTGTCTTGAATGCTCTTTTCTCTAGACATCAAAACCTACAGACCCTTTTCAGCAGCATTGCCCCAGGGACTTTTTTTTTTTTTGTCTTTTTTGCCATTTCTTGGGCCGCTCCCGAGGCATATGGGAGGTTCCCAGGCTAGGGGTCTAATCGGACCTGTAGCTACCAGCCTACGCCAGAGCCACAGCAACACGGGATCCGAGCCGCATCTGCAACCTACACCACAGCTCATAGCAACGCCGGATCCTTAACCCACTGAGCAAGGGCAGGGACCGAACCCGCAACTCATGGTTCCTAGTCGGATTCGTTAACCACTGCGCCACGACGGGAACTCCCCCAGAGACTTTTCTGTGCTGATGGAAATGCCCTACATCTGCATTGTCCAACATGGTAGCCATTAGCCACAAATATTGGCTGAGAACTTGATATGTGCCTGATAAATTTCCAATATTATTTCATTTTAATTAATTTAATTAAAAATAGCCATACATACTAATGGCTAGCATATTGTATAGCACAGTTTTAGAGTTGCTATAATCCTCAAAGCCAAAGGCTTTCTTTGGAATTCCAAACCTCTCCCTGTACTTCTTTATGCTACCTGCAACTTTTCATTTCCTATTTCAGCTACTGGTGGATCTAATATTTTTCCTCTCTGATTTTACCTTCAGGGAAAAAGCTGGAGTTGGATCTATAATTTTTCATACAATCACAGTTTAGGGAATTGCAGTCTGAATTGTCATGACCATACAGACAGCTCTTTAACAGATTTAGTGTTACTCATCCATAAAAATAATTGCAAAATATCCTAATGCAGTGGTTATTGGAGACCATACCACAGAATGTATCACCTACCTGCCTTGGGTTTATGACCTTCTCCCCATGCTTAGGACAGATGGCTGTATAGCTAGGCACCAAAAACATTGATTTCTACTGAATAAAGGATTTCTTAGCGAGACCTTTTTAAACATTCCATCATTGAGCGCTCCTGGAGAAAGATCTGACACAGCCACTTTTCTTTAGTGACACTGGAAATCACCCCAAACAAGATGCCCCAGAGGGCAGCCCTGGCTGGCAGAGCCGGAAGGCAGGCACCCAGCATGCTACAATCAGTGTGATGGCGTGGACGGTGAGCCCGGATTGGCCAGCAAGGGCATGCTAATGACCAGTTAGCAACTGTGTTCAGGTCAATTAATTTATATTTGTATTTTGCGAACTAAAAGTTGCCCTGTTAGATTATTGATTCTTTGCCCCTGTATTCAATTTGTTTTTAATTGCACCGTCGCTGAGCCAGGCCCTCCCTCCTGGCAAGCTGGCAATAAATCTGCCACCGTCTCAACAATCAACAATAAATGTGTCTCTTCATGTCATTATTAATATGCCTCTTGGATTGGTTCATTACCACGGCTAACAGTTTATAAGAGCAGGGTGGCACTCTGCCAGGAGGATTCCTTTTCCCCAGGGCTGTTTTGTCATGATAGGACTGAAGTTCTCAGGCCTGTGAGTGTCTGAGGAGGGGGCCTGGGATTTAATTTAATATAGCCGGAATACAAGCTACCTAATCCTCTCTTTATCATAAACAGCTTTAGAAGAAGATTCTGTTGGAGTTTTTACCTTCTCTTCCAATTCTGCCTCTTTCTTCTCACTTTTTTCCCCTTCTTTTATCTTCTTAATTCCTTCTTAATTTCTGTTCAAATAGATTTTTTCCTCCTCTCAAAAACAGCATAACAGCTACCGAGGTGATTCAAAAATCCCCAAGTACGTGAGCCATATGTCTCCCAGGAGTTGGAGTTTTATTATTGGTTTATTGTTAGTTGAAAGCAGAGGGGAGTTCCCTGGGCTCCATGTGTGAATGGTGATTAACAGACCTGCAGAAAGCCTGTGCTCAGAATGTCACCTTAATTGAGGTCAGTCCTGAAAAAGAATAAGCCCTGTCTTACAGTTGAGGTAATCATGAATTATAGTGTTGTTACTGGCTCTTTCAGTTATTAGAATTTTCCAGGGTGGGAAGCACGGATTTTAAATGAATTTGTAGGTTGGCAAGGAGAGACCAGATACACCAAATGTGTCCCAGATATGCCAAATGTGACATCTAAATGGAACTAGGAGTGCTTTATGAAAACTCCGAAGTGGCCTAAGATCTAATAACAGTCCAAATGTTTGCCATTGTCAAGGCCCACGTTGCTCCAGGACAGGACACTTGGCGTCCCTCGGATACAGAGTTAACAGTCAATTTCTGGTGCAGGGTATGAATTTTACACTTAATGTGCAATGAACAATACCCACAAACATAGCTTCTCGGCAGAAAGAGAGGAGCATGGGTCCAGAGGGCGACATGATACCTGTTGTTTCTCTTGATAGGCGTTTGTGTACTAGGGGTGCAGGGGGCATGGGGCTCAGGCCAGCCCATTTAGAAGAGAAGGGGGCAAGGGAAAGCTGGAAGAAGAGCTGAAGATGCCTGCAGGGACCACCGAGTTACGGACGGGGGATGCTTTGGGAGAAGTAGGAATGAAGATGGGTGGGGAGGGGCCAAGAGGAGGGCTCAGAGAGGTCAAGAGAAGGTCAGGGGGTCAAGAGATGGTCAAGGAGTGAAGAGAAGGCTCAGAGAGATCAAGAGAAAGGGGTCAAATGGGTCTGGAGAAAGGGTCATGAGAAAGGACACCACCCCTGAGGGAGGTGAGAAACGCTGTAAGCTCCTTGGTGCCCAGGATGCCCAGAGGGTCTCTCCACAGCCCCCTCCTCGCCGCCCCCACCACCCCTGCTCTCCTGCTGTTTGCTGCAGCTTGCTCATGGTGGGCCCCACTGGAAGCAGGAAGAGACTGATGCAGTCACTCATGTGGAACAGCCAGCTCAAGAAGTCTCCCCCCCCTCACCACCCCCAGCCCCGCCACCCCTATCTCCCACCATCCCCACCCGGCCAGGGACAACTGATCGCATCTCTGGCAGCTGATGGCCGGGCTTGCTTTTTCTTAGTGCTGTAGTATCCAGGCTAATCCCGCAGCAAAGGCAGTGTTACTGATAAGCAAAGCCTTAATTCAAACGCGTACAGAACAAAATGCACTCACTGGGCTGCTGCTAGGTGAGAGGCATGAAAAATTAAGTTCTGCTTTGGCTACTTCCTCTGAGACCTTAAACAAGTTATTCAACCCGGCTCGGTTTCAGCATCTTCATCTATGAATTTGGGGCAATAAAGTCTGTCCATCCTCCTTCTTATGGCTGTCCTACATTAAGTGGACAGCACTCTACTAGGTCCTGTACAATGAATGAAAGGGACTAAAATTATGCGTCATTTTAGGCTGCTAGGTTAATTTTGGAAAATAACCTACCCTCCGAGTTTGCATCACAGGTGGGACACTAGGGTGATTCACGAATTACTTAGAACTCTGAACCCTCCCCTCCTCCTAATATCACATCAAAATATAGCCATGGCCCCATATGTTTTAATACATTATACTGGATTTTATGGATAATGCAGCAAGAGCTCTGTCATCCTCTGAATGTATATGTGGGTGAGATCCCCAGCCTTGAAGTTTTAGGGCCTTCTTCTTATATTTAAACATTCTTCCCTTCATGATTTTGATATTGTTATCCTAATTGTATTGTCTCATGACCAAGAAGCACTTCTGAAGAGTATCTATAATTATGCTTATTGAGAGAGAATTGAGATGACGTAGACAAGTTTGAGTCCAAAGAGACATAGCACTAAATCATCCTCAAAGGTTTTCTTGTCCTTAAGAGTCTTACATCCTCATAAAAATACACAGAACTTAGAGACCTTTCTAAGACCACATTTTTAAGGGGCAACTACTAGATACCGGAAGACCTAACTTCATTTCCCCTTATTGCTACCACATCCAAAATGAAATGAAGGCGTTCCCGTCGTGACTCAGTGGTTAACAAACCTGACTAGTATCCTTGAGAATGCAGGTTCGATCCCTGGCCTTCCTCAGTGGGTTAAGGATCTGGCTTTGCTGTGAGCTGTGGTGTAGGTCGCAGATGCGGCTGAAATCCTGCATTGCTGTGGTTGTGGCTGTCACAGAGGCCGTGGCTACAGCTCCACTTGGACCCCTAACCTGGGAACCTCCATATGCTGAAGGTGTGGGCTTAAAAAGACAACAACAGCAAAAAAGAAATAAAAAGTTTATGCTCTAGTTTCAAAAGGGAATAACCATCTGGCTGCGGTGCACACGAGCCCCAAGTTCCCACTTTAAATGCCCTACCGATAGGAGTGTGAAATGAGGGGCCCTTGAGCCCTGGCCGTGGTTAATCCAAAGCACCAACAACTAATAACGGAATCAGAGAACGCAAAATAGCTACTTGAGGAATAAAGCTTCCCAGCCCTTGGTTCCGCAACAGCAGGGTGGAAAGTGAGGGGACAGGAAAATCAAAGTTCCTTTAAAAAAAAAAATTATCACACATAGAGGCAAAATGTCCCCACAGCAGGAAAGAAAGTGGAAAACACACCAAATCAATCACCTTAAAAATACAGCTTAAAATCTTCTACTACATAAGATGTAGGTGGGGAGGGAAGAATGGGCCCAGCAGCTTGAAAGTCTTTTATTAAAGTGCATGCTGACTACCATGGCACATACAGGAAAATGCAATTAAGTTCAGGCCATTAAAAAGACGCCCAGGGAAAGCTCTGAGAAAGACCAGGGGGTAGTCTGCAGGCGCTCAGGAAACGCACTTTCATAAAGTGCCAGGCAGAGCCCTCTGAAGGGACAGCAGTGAGGTGAGGCCCTCCATCCAGCAGCCTCCTCCGCCCCCAGCTCTGTCCCATAAGGGGCTGGAGAAAAGGCTCAGGTGAGAATTCTTGTCTTCCAGGGCCCTGGAGTGGCCTTGGCCAGTTTTCACCAGTCCTGCCTTCCTTTCACCTGCAACACCTTCGGCCCCTATTTGGGGTAATATATCCCCAAGGAACATCCGTGGCCAGGAGGGGATGACACTGCAGATAGAACATCACTTGGGCATCACTCTGGGTCCACAGCCGCCCTTCCACTCCTTAGACCCACCCAGGTCTGCTGGCTGACCGTAAGGGGCAGGTGTGGAACCCCGGGCCATGCAACACCCACCTCCCCTCATCGCTCCCCTGATCAGAGGGACCCGGCTGTGCTGAACTGAGCAGATAGGGAAGAGCTTGGCCTCCCCTTGGAGGCTCTGGAGACACCATGGACCTAAGAGAAATCTCTGGGTTTGGGGCTTTGCTGGGCAGCGTGGTTTGGGGCTTTGTTGGTGGGTCACAGGAAACATGGGGTGATGGAAACCACCCCTATTCACTCCCTCTCAGAGCTCCCCCAGTACCCCACTGTTGCCTGCCCAGTTTGGGGCCTCCTCCCCTTAGAAAGACCTGGAGGAGGTGCTCTAGGAACTCAGACCTGCCAAGAGTCACATCGCTGGGTATAGCTCTGTCACTGTGCTGTTGCCACTGATGACACATTTGATTTGCCCACCAAAATAGAAGCACCATGATGATGGCGACAGAGTTTTCACCTCTTCTCGGAGACAACAATTACCTCCTGTGTGACACAGATTAGATGCTAAAAATGCTTGTTAAAGATGTCTGGCATGTAATGAGAGATCGATAAGTATTCATTGATAAGATGGATGGAAATATTCATGCAGGGAATATGGAAACAAACCGATGTGGGCATGTGTGTATGCAAATGAATTAGAGTCTCTCTGTACAGGGGTGGCTCTCCTGCAAGGCGGGTGCTCACTGCCAGTTCTTCCTTCCTCAGTAGCCTGTGAATGAATTCCTGAGTCAAGAGTGGGGAGACAGTGTTTATCTCCACTGCAGCCAGCCCATCGCTCTTCTTGTGTGGATACTGTCCACCGCCCCCCCCCTGCTCCTTCTTCCACCCCCAGCTCCCCAACTCCCCCACACCCTCATCTCCATTTGCTGGGGGCGACCTGCTAATTGCATGGGTTGCCAGGATGCCTGCAGTGCTCAGGCTCCAGATCCTTCTATTCCGGGCCTTTCTATTTCCATCTGCTGCTGCAGGAACCTGGGGAGAGGTGATGGGCTACCAGTCCAGGTTCCCAGAAGCTCTCTAGCAGAAACACCATCAGCTACAAAGTGCTCATTGCAGCCGCAGCAAGAGGGGTTTTATAGACTTCTGTGACGTTAGGAAGGGGAAAATAATTTCTAGGGATAATACAATTTGGAACATGCTCCCATTTTCTTCAGAAACTATTGCCTTGCAGTGATTTTCTGTCTCTGAGAGTGAGTGTTCCCAGGCTGCGGCTGCCCTGAATCAAAGAGATCCTGCCATGGCTGAGCAGGCTTTGTCGCCAGGTCATTTCTTGCCTCTTTCCATGAGGGCCAGGTGTACATCTCCTTTCCCCACTTTCCTGCTTTATAAGCTCATCACTCCTGCCCTTTCCTCTCTTCTGCTTCCTCAGTCCTGGTCCCCCAGGCAGGCCCATTACCTGTCTCTGGCAGCCTGGGGTGCCTGAGGGCTGCCTGCTTTGCCAGTATATCTGCATACAGGTAATTACAGCTGAGTATGCAGAATTCTGCTCTGAGCAGTGAAGGAATTCTGTTTGGATCAGGGAACTTCAGGTTGCAGAGAACACAGTGATGGGGAGATGGGTGCAGACCTGGTCTTCCACAGAGGAGGGCCTGGGTGTGACGGATGGACAAGGTATCAGAGGATGGAAGTCACCCAGCTCAGCCCAGCCTCACCATGCCCACACCTCCCCAGATGCCACCTTGCCCACAGTGAGGAGATAGGACACTGCTTCTCCCATTTGGAGAGTGTGCCCTCTGGCCAGCCATCTGAGCGAGTAGTCCCTCAGTCAGCCTGCCTTGCCCATCCTTGCCCTCAGCTTCTCTCTTTTGGTGAATTCAGCACAACTGTTTGCTGAAATAAGTTTTCAGGCCACCAGCCTGCTCTTTCATCATGCACTGAAAGCTGTAGTGGGGCCCTGATCCATTTTGTTTCTTCTGAGCAAGGTAATGCCCTTAGGTAGGGCCATGCAGCCAGCATCTATTTGTGACAAATAAACCCGTGGTTATGAGAACTCTGTGTGGTGAGTCAAAAGATCTAGAAAACCTCTTCAGTATCCATACTATTCGCTCTGAGGCACATAGATTAATCTTCCCGAATCTGTTTCTTGCTCTACAAAACAAGGGCATAGAAGTATAGAAGTAGGTAGTCTCTGAAGTTCATTCCTGCTCTAAAATCCTAGATTTTTATTTCTGGGATTATGTACTTGGTACATATATTTTTTTTTTCCTTCCACAAATGATTTTATATTGTGGTGTCTCTACTGTTTCACTTGTTCACACACTGAATATTTAACACCTACTGTGTGAAACTACTTTCAGTGATGAGTCTTGAGGATCACATCTGTATTAGGCACTTTGCTTCAGACTAAGGGTAAAATAAGGTGAACCATCAGTCTGCCTTTGGTAGGGTTGTTTCTATGCTTCCTCTCATTATATTCTAAGTCCTTGGAGAAGGGATTGCTTGTATCAGCTGAACACTAAGTGTGCTCTGTAGTTGACAGCACTAAAAACTATTTGCTACGTAGAGGTAAATTGAACCCCACATTAATCCTAAAGATTGCCCTACTTTTCTATTCTTTTAACAGGGAACAAGGACACTTGCAAGGATGAGATAGTCACCATTAAGTTATGGGGTTTTCTTTTTCATTAATTAAAAGAATATTCTGGGGAATGTTGTGGCAGGTGAATGGCTGAACTACTGGTCTGGTCTTCCTTAAATATTCTAAGACACTCTGGGTGGGTCTACTTCCCCTGGATATCAACAATCACTTCTTAGAAAATCAATTAAGCTACCTAATCACTTGTCCAAGGAAGGTTTTGTTCTTGAAACAGAACGTGCACCCATATAACAATTATAGACAAGTGTTTAAACTGAGCAACAGGGAAAATGTGCTTCAGTTTTGTCAGCAAGTGTTTCATTGCTTTGTTAGGAGACTGACTTGATATTTCCTCAGGGATGTCATAGGGATGTCTCAGAGTCAATGAGTCCAGAATTGGACTCACATCTCTTCTTTACCAGTGTCCCTTTTCTCGGAGTTTGGCAACACCACACATCTGGTTCCCCGAACCATAAACATGACCATCCTTCTAGAGACCTCCCTCCTCAATCCCTTTAGCCAGCAGGACTGTCTTAGTTTATTCAAGCTGCCTCACCAAAGGCCACAGGCTTGGTGGGTTAAACCACAGACATTCATTTGCACACAGCTCTGGAGGCTAGGAGTCTGAGGTTAGGGTGCTGTCAAGGCTGGTGTCTGGGGAGAGCTCTCTTCTGGCCTTCTAGCTGTGTCCTCACATGGCCCTCTCCCTGTGTACGTGTGAGTGTGTATGTCTATGTGTGTGTGCATGTGCTTATGTGTTTGTATGTCCGTGTGTGTGTGTGTGTGTGTGTGTGTAGAGAGAGTGATCTCTGGTGTCCCTTGCTCCTCTTATAAGGACACAAGTCCTATCAGATCAGAGCCCCACACAGATGATCTCATTTAACCCTAACTACATCCTCAAAGGCCCCATTTCCAAGCAGTCACATTGAGGGATTAGAGTTTCAACATGTAAATTGTGGGGGGGATTTAATTAATTCCGTTACAGATACCAGTGGATGTAACCACAGCTTCTCAGAGCCCAGGATCTTAGTGGCTTTACACAATAAAATTGTACTGTGGTGTTCAGAAACCCAAGTTACCTGGGAGGTGGGAAGGACAAGTGCAATGTTCCCTGCCATAATTCAGGAACAGAAGTTGACTGAGGCCCTGTCCCTTCAAAACGTGGTGACAGTGTCAACTCTGGCTGTAGACATCTAGCAGGCCTCCCTGTGAGGAGGATAAACATTGAGCATAAAAAGATGAGGGTGGGGGGGGCTCGTATTTGTTGTTTGTTTGTCTTTAGGGGCCAGGCTCCCTGGAAGTGTGCACAGCATTTCTACTCATTTATATTCTTTTGGCTGGAGCTCCCCAACAGGCTGGAAAATGCAGTCCACTTCTATGTCCAAGAAGAAAAGAATAGATTTGGTGAATAGCTAGCCCATCTCTGCAATACCAAATGCGTTCGCTTTCTCCCGAAATACATCTTAAATATTTCTACCTCCACTAGCCAACAATCTAGGACAAGATCACCATTGTCACTCACCTGAATGACTACAAAAACCTAAGTATTTTATCCACATTGTCTCTTTTAAAAAAATTTAAAGTGATAAAATACATGTAAGATAAAATTTACCATCTTAACCATTTTAAAGTCTGTCATTCAGAGGCGTCAGACACATTGACAAGGTTGTGCAACCACAACCACTGTCCATCTCTAGTACATCTCATCATCCCAAACTCTACTCATTAAACCATTAAGTCCCCATCCCTTCCTCCCACAGCCCCTGTAAACCCCCTACTTTTACTTTTCATCTGCTAAATTGCCCCAGTAGCTGGAATGAACGCCTAAGGGTCTAATCATCACACACAGACACACACACAGATACACACACGCACACATGTGTGCGCGAACACACGCACGCACACACGCGCACACACCCACACCCACACACGCGCACATACCCACACCCACACACACACTGTTTAGACTCTTACATGACTCCTCACTGTCTCTAGCAAGATTCCAAAGTCCTTAAGGTGGCCCACATTCCCTGGGAGCTCTGGTCCGCATCTGCCTCCCTCGCCTGATGGGAGACCACTCTTCCCTCAGGCTCTGGTCTCCAGGCAACCACCATCCTCTCGCTCAGCCCTCATGCCTTGGGGTCTCTGCACTGGCTGCTCTCAGTGTTCTCCCCTCCCCATTCCTCCATTCACCCATCAGCCCTCACTTCCTCTGTCTTCTCTTCCCCTCCTGACCATGTTACAGCTGCCTGATATGGAATTCCATAGCATCTCCCTTCTCTTTTCAGAGCACTCCTTGTGTTGTTACATGTTATTTTTCTTTTAATTTTATGATAAACATATATCTTCAGCTGGGCCTTAATTCTCATAAGGGTGGAGCCTGTACTGTTTAGGTTCACTGGTTCATTCCTGGTACCAAATGCAGTGCCTGGTACATAATAGGCACTTGATGAATAAACAATGAATGCCGAGTTCCCATTGTGGCAAAGTAGAAATGAATCTGACTAGCAACCATGAGGTTGCGGGTTCGATCCCTGATTTCACTCAGTGGGTTAAGGATCCAGCGTTACTGTGAGCTGTGATGTAGGTCGAAGACGTGGCTCAGATCTGGTGTCGTTGTTGCTGTGGTGTAGGTAGGCAGCTACAGTTCCGGTTAGACCCTTAGCCTGGGAATCTCCATATTCTGTGGGTGCGGCCCTAAAAGGAAAGAAAGAAAGAAAGAAGGAAGGAAGGAAGGAAGGAAGGAAGGAAGGAATGAAGGAAGGAAAGGAAGAATGAAAGAACAGAAGAAGAAAGAAATACACGAACAAGAAAGAAAGAAAGCAAGACAGAAATAAAGAACGCCAGAAATAAAGCCAATACCGCCCTCCACCCATCCATCCATCCGTCCTGTAATGTCCAAGCATGAATCCCTTCCCCCTCTGCCCCCACCCCCTCCCTTTCTTTTTACCAAAGGGTTGAAACCAGAGCTACACAAAAGGTGGCTTAGAAGAAAGGAGCCTGGAAACCTGGCAAAATCAGCTTAAGACAAAGAGGAAGGCATTCCCCACTGAATGGAACAGCTTTATTTATTTACTGCTTTATTATTTATTTGTTTGCCATTAAATCTCTTTTAAAATGTCACTTCTTTTTAAGTGTTAGTGATAATGGTATGATAATCAGGATAATATTCAAAAAGAAGACTATTTCTTAATTCTAGGGTATACCCTTCTTTGCAGTAAAGGGGAAGATAAAGCGATATTGTTGAATCTGAAGTACTAGGCAAACAATTTCACATGATACTGTATTTGCTATTAAAGTTTCCTGATTACAGTATCTTTGACACTTGTACTACATCCTTGAGAGCTTTAAGGAGCAATGAAACTGCATTTCAGAACCACAGAGTAAATGCACCAAAATCACGGATAGGAGAGCAAAGACTGGAGCTTAGTCACCCAGACTCTCAGCTCACAGTTGTTTAGTTTTTATTTGGTTTCACACTGGGTCCTGGTCACTCAGTTAATACCCATTTACCTCAGTGCTCTAGAAACTGGGTGGATTGAGACTATCAACCAAACCCATTTAAAATCTTCAGAAATGTTTTAATTGGTGTACCCTAGTTCTAGGTCCCTAAAGAACAGATTCTAGGGCAGAGAATAAATGCTGATGTGTTTTGGGGGTTTTTTATTTCATTTTGTTTTGTTTGTTTTTTTGGCCATACTCATGTGGAAGTTCCCAGGCCAGGGACTGAATCTGAGCCACAGCTTCGACCTATATCTGATCCTTTAACCCACTGCGCCAGGCTGAGGATAGAACCTGAGCCTCTGCAGTGACCCGAGCTGCTGCAGTTGGATTCTTAACCCACTGTGCCACAGCGGGAACTCCAAAATACTGATGTTTTATTTTGCGGTGAAATCCCAGGGCAGAGGGGGTGAAAGCAGAGGAAATGAAGAGTATGAGATGTATGCTTCCTCTTCAGTGTGGGATACAGATTGATGAGGAGCAGTTCAGAGGCGGAGCTGGCAACCTGCAGAAGTTTCTGCTCAGCCATGCAGGAAGCCTTCAGAGCAGCTCCAGAGAGAAGCTGTGCCCCGAAACTATCCAAGGTCAGGAAGGATGGAAAGTGGTTTCCTGACCTGACACCTCCCCCTCCCCCAGTCTCAATCCCTGTCCTTCTTTGTGCAAGTTCACTCTGCATGGATTGCACTGTGTGTCCCCTGCAGCCACCACCAGGGTAGCAGACCCCACCCCATGCCCTGAAGGATAGCATTCCATCTGACACTGGAAATGGATCTGGAGCCCTCAAGAGTGCAGGTGGTCATCAGTTGGTCAGCTGCAGCTGGTGGAACTGTGAGGGTCCATGGGCTGGTCAGTCCCGGGCAGAGGGGTGCGGAGGCAAGCAGCTGAAGGTTTGGGTGTCAAGGAGGCCAAGAGACTTTGAGAAGCAGTAACAGGTGCCTGATAGGTAAGGCGTTTGAAAGGCCGGAGTATTTGGTGTAGGTAGCTTTTCAATTCTAACCTCCTCTCACATGGGCCACGAGGAAACAATTGGAAAACACTGAGTCAGGATACTGGTTGGGTATCAACTCAAACAGTCAAACACTGCTGCTGGGAGCTGGCTCAACTATGTGAGAAAATTGCTTGGTCAATTCAATTAAATCTAAATATGCACCAACTTTATGCCCCCTGAATAAATCTCTCGGGTATTTTCCCAAGAGGGATTTGTATATGTGCACCTTAAAAGTCAGGTAAGAGAATGTTCACAGTGGCTTTATTCATAGTACCCTGAAACTGGAAACCACTCAGCATCTACCAAGAGAATGGATAAATAGATTATGGAACAAATACAATGAAAACCTACACAGCGATAAAGAAAGTGCAAACTACGAAGACCTTCCAAAACATGGAGGAATCTCATAGATATGTTAGATGAAGGCAGCCACGCATGAAATAGTACCTATTATAAAATTCCATTTATACAGAATTCGAGAAAGTCATAATAGTGGCAGTCTTTCGGAGAGGTATTAAATAGGAAAAGGCACAATGGAAACTTCTGGAATGAGGCTGTGTTTTATGTCTTGATCCGTATGGTGGGTTATACTATTATTATGCACACCCCAAACCTCTCCCTGCCTGAGACTTTATGAAGCAAATCTCAATCGCTAGGAAAACATATGGGTATAGAGCTTCAAACCCTACTAGCTTTGGGATCTGTCCATTAAAACCTTTTGTTTAGGAGTTCCCGTCGTGGCGCAGTGGTTAACGAATCCGACTAGGAACCATGAGGTTTCGGGTTCGATCCCTGCCCTTACTCAGTGGGTTAACGATCAGGTGTTGCTGTGAGCTGTGGTGTAGGTTGCAGACATGGCTCAGATCCCGCATTGCTGTGGCTCTTGCGTAGGCTGGCAGCTGCAGCTCCGATTCGACCCCTAGCCTGGGAACCTCCATATGCCGAGGGAACGGCCCAAGAAATGGCAAAAAGACAAAAAAAAAAAACAAAAAAAAAAACAAACAACCAAACAAACAAAAAAAACTTTTGTTTAGGAGACACTGAATAAGTTTGTCCTCCATGGAATTTGTAGACACTGCAAGGAAGGGTTTTCTGTTCCTGGCAAAGGGACAACCCATTGTCTCCTTCCAGCCCTAAAGCCCTAGCAGCCACAATTAAAACAATGAATTATCAAAGGGAGAACAAACATCTAGGTCAAAAAACCCAAGCCACCGAATGGATCAGATAGACTGCTCAGAGATATTTTCTTTCTGCTCCAAGAAAAATGATGAGGGGGAAAAAAAACTGACTCACAAAGAAAACACAGAAGGATGACAAAGCTTTAGTCCAACAGAAAAAGATCAAAATTCAAGTCCCTGGAGCGACAAGAGAAGGATGTCGGGGACAACAGCAGTGAATAGAGGGGAAGGGGCCCAGAGAGAGGAGGCGGGCAGACAAAGACAGAAAGAAAGAGGGCTTCTTACAAAGGGGCCAAGCATGAAAAGGCGGGGAGAAGCACAGAACCTATAACAGGCTGCTGAGGAAGGGGAAACTCAAAAAAAGTAGGACTGGGGATGAAAAATAAAAATGAAAAGATGGAAAGGAAGGGGTGAAATAGCAGAAGGAAAGGGACTAATCAGTTGATGTGAAGAGAGACAAGACTTGCTGGGAAATGGAGGTTTCCAGGGCAGCCGGTTAGGGGGCCAGATGGTCAGACAGGATGTCCACGGAGATGCCCAAAGGGCTCCTTAGCCTCTGTGGGGGAGGAGCCCTGCGCTGCTAGGAGGGCAGTCCCCACTGTCTCCACTTTTAAGTTTGGTATCCGAAGTGCCTCTGCCTTCTGCTGATCAAGATTGAAGGCATGCATCTGACTTAATTGGTGTGTCCAGCAAATCCTCCTATGGTGGAGCGAGGACCAGAGTCGGAAAGCTGGGTGCGATGTCTGATCCTCCTGCGGCGGCGGCTCGGGTGACCTGTTTTCTCTCTTTGCGCCTCAGCGTCTTCAGCTGTCAATGGGAGATAATGCCCACCCTGGCAATTCTTCGAAGGACTGAATGTGAAAGAAGACTCTTCATCCAACACAAGCCCTATAGACATTTCAGGGTTATTATTATCGGGTGTGTTATGGGAGGACCTTGGATGCAAACTGGCTAATCAAGTCAAAGGGGAAAAGCACACAGATCATGAAGGGAAGCCTTCAGCTTAACATCTGCTCCCTAGGAAAAGTGCAGGCATCTGTGTCTACGTGGTAAAACCCTGGAGATGGCGTGCATAAACCCAGGTTTATGGAGAGGAACGCCTGCCTGTGGAACGTGAGCGGGCTGGGCTCCAAGCACCACGGCGTCTGGAGATGCTGAATGGCCCCTTCATCACCTGCAGTTGTGCCTGCCTCGTGCTTGGTGAGGAACTGAAACATTAAAAACAACAACAAAACAGAACTGATTAATTACTGCAAAAGCTGTTTGGGGGGGAAAAAAGAGAAAAAAGTTGTTGTCCTATTATATTTCTGAAAAGTGAGCATTATATTGCTTCCACAAATTGCTCCCTGGAAAGTACTTTCATTTTCTAATTGTTCATAAATTTTCTGACAGGTGGTTACACAGTAGGTGTAACATCGTTATTTTCATTTTATTATATACACTGTTTTAACGAGAAAATCTGGAAGGGCTGGATATCATATACCACACGATGTACCCTGAAAATGTGTGGGTGGGCAGGCATGGGCCGAGGCTGCTGCTTCTGCATGTCTGTCTGGGTCTAGTTTCCCCCACACAGGTCAGCCGGGACAGCTGTGACTGGTTAGAATACATTAAGATGGTGACAGTAAAAACAAATTTCTCTCTTTTTTTATAGTTACTCTTTTGTTGTTTTTTTTTTGTTTTTAAAAAAAGCAAGTTTAAGATTTCTTTTCGCTGTCCCTGGATGATCTCCCCCAAATATTTCTTGCCAGGGACAAAACAAATTTCAGAATTTATGTTTGCCCTAAAAAGGTGGTATTTGCTGACCGTTACTTGTGTTGGACAGATTGCTCATTTCAATTTACCATCTATTGCTACTTGCACCATAGACCCCTAATGCTATAAAGCTAGGACATTATTTCAGCATTGTTTAGCATAACTATAGCACTTAGCATTTGGGCTAGATTAGAGCAAGTCCTCGATAAATACTTGCAATTTACTGTTCCAACTGTTATTCATAATTTTTCAGCAAGGCTTAACATGTGAATTAATAAAAACGACCCTCTCATGGAAATAATGACCTTATGATTTCCATAAAGGCAACTACAGGCAAATGAGTTCAGCACCTTGGCTCACGTGTTTAGGTGACTTGAAAAGGTGGAAAGAGCAGGTATAATTGGCTTCTGCCCCCAACTCGTAGGATGCACTCCTGCCAAAATTTCCACCAGCAGCCAAGTGGCTGGCCTTGTTTCTTATCACATGTGACCCCCTCAGCAGGCTTTGAAGCCATTTGTCACCCTCTCCTCATGGAAATGTTCGTTTCTGGGAGGTAACTCGCTCCCCATTGTCCACAAGACCCTACTCACTCCTTCTCATTCTCTCTCTCTCTCTCCTTTTTTTTTTAATGTAGTGATTTTTATTTTTTTCCATTATAGCTGATTTACAGTGTTCTGTCAATTTTCCACTGTATGGTATGATGACCCAGTTACGCATACATGTATACATTCTTTTTTCTCCCATTATCATGCTCCATCATAAGTGACTAGACATAGTTCCCAGTGCTACGCAGCAGGATCTCATTGCTAACCCATTCCAAAGGCAATAGTCTGCATCTATTAACCCCAGACTCCCAGACCACCCCAGTCCCTCCCCTTCCCCCTTGGCAACCACAAGACATTCTCTTTTAAGAATGCCTTGCCTCTCTATCACCTCCATGCCCGATTCCATCCAGGGTCCATCTTGATGAGTCTACACAGCCTCAGGCTAACTTCACCGATCCAGCTTTTAGTCCTAGCGCCACAGTAGACATGTCTCTTTTCAGCTCCTCAGCGATTGCCTGCTAGACACGGACCCCTGCCTATCTCATCAGTGCCGCCTCTGGCACCATCCACAGTGACCCACTCGGCTCCCCTGCCCTCTGCTCTGCCCTTCTTCCTCTGGTCTCTAGCTTCATCAAGGCCCCTAGTAGAGCTGCAGGCTCTAGCAGCAACAACAGGACACCAGTTAAATTTAAATTTTAGGGAGTTCACATTGTGGTGCAGTGGAAATGAATCCAACTGGTATCCATGAGGAGGCAGCTTCAATCCCTGGATTTACTCAGTGGGTCAGGGATCCGGCATTGCCATGAGTATGGTGTAGGTCATAGATGGGACTTGGATCCCAAGTTGCTGTAGCTGTGGCATAGGCTGGTAGCTGTAGCTCTGATTCAACCCCTAGCCTGGGAACTTCCATATGCCACAGGTGTGGCCCTAAGAAGAAAGAAAAAAAAAAATTCAGGTAACAAATCATTTTTTTTTTTTTGGTCTAAGTACTTCCACCCAATGCTTTTTGTTTGTCTTTTTTATTTTTCTGGCTTTATGGAAGTATAATTGACAAATAAAAATTGTATGTATTGAAGGAGTTCAATGTGATGACTTGATAAACATAACACATTCATTACCTCCATGGATACTGTTCCTTTTTGGAGGGGTGAGAACACTTAAGATCTACTCTCTTAGCAAATTTCAAGTATACAGTATATTGTTACTACAATACAAAATTACAAACTCTGGTCACCATGCTATACACGAGATCCTCAGAATTTACTGATCATCAAATCTTATATTCTTTGACTAACACTTTTTGATATATATTTATTTTTTATATTTAAATGCAGATTTAATGGGTGTTCTGACTTTATTTGACAATCATAGCCCCTGCTGAAACAAGGGGACCATTTTTGACACTTTTCTCTCTCTTATTCCTCCACTTAGAAACAGTCACCAATGTGTTTAAGTCCATGTTTCCTGTACTTTTAATTACCTGAATGCTTTATTTATTTATTTATTCATTTTGCTTTTTAGGGCTGCACTCTCAGCATATGGAAGTTCCCAGGCTAGGGGCTGAATCCGAGCTGCAGCTGCCAGTCTACACCACAGCTCATGGCAACCCTGGGTCCTTAACCCACTGAGCGAGGCCAGGGATCAAGCCCGTATCCTCATGGATACTAATTGGGTTCTTCATCTGCGGAGTCCCAGCGGAAACTCCTGAATGTTTTATTTTTGATATTTAAAACCAGTGCCTCAAGACAAGTTATTACCTCATTTAAACTCCCCAGCTTCTCTGTTTTTTTTTTTACCTCCTGCCTCACTTTCTCTGTCTCTGCCTCACAAGACTGTCAGAGTGACCTTATCATATGATGTTAAGTCCTGCAAACCCCAGTGGCCATGGGAGAATTAATATCAACTTTTACAGGGAGCAGGGGTATGAGAAAATGTGCCTTTTAGAAACCACCCCCCGACCTGTGATCTGAGTGGGGCTTGATGGCTCTGGCAGCCCCCAGGTTTCCCCCTTCCACAAGCTCTAGATCAGCTCCTGTAACTGCCTGGAAACCACCACCTTGATCTCAACATCTCTGGGCCATGGCAGGTAGTTGTGCCTTTGACAGAAACACCTGTGCGCAGACCAGGCATCGTCTCTTCAGGAAAGCCTTTCTTCAACTGGGAGATTCAGTCAGTCTTAGGTGCCACCACATCCCACACATGCCACCGCAGCAGGTCCTATGTGCTCTGTCTGCGGACCAGCAGCTGGCTTGACTTTGCAGTCACACACAGGGTCTTTAATCTCAGTAAGCCCAGCACCTAGCACAGGGCTGGGCATTGGGAGTGTGAATACGTGTGTGTGGTGTGAAAACACAGGAACTGAGCCTTCTCTGCAGGTACCTTTCACAGCCCCTACCTGCTGGGGTCCTTAGGAGTCCTCACAGCCAACCAGGGCTGTAGGCTCTCCTCTCCATCCAGTGGGGAACAAGTCTCCTGTAGCACTTATTAGATCTCGTCATTTCTGTGTTTCATTACCTGTCTCCATTGGCTTTTTTTAGCACACCTTCACTGAGCTCCTCCTATGAAGTAGGCTCCAGGTCCTAGGCAGTTCTTTCTTTAAAGAACCTCTAGTCTTTGGTAGAAATACCACAGAGATGTCAATAGACACTGCGTCTCAGGCATTGTAACGCATGTCTGAACAGGGAGTAATGGAGCCTAGGAAGGGACACGGTCATCCCCTTGAAGGGACAGCTGGGAACAGTTCACAGAAGGGTTGACACTGAGATTCTGGAGAGATGATTAAAAATCAACCCAAGTGACAAGGAAGAACAGGCGTTGCAGGCTTGGGCCTGTGGAAGAGCATGGCCTCTTCGAGAAACTCGGAGGAGCTGTGCGTGGCAGGAACATACAGGGGGAGATAAAGCCGGACAAAGAGGCAAAAGTCAGAGGCTCTGGGGAATTAAATACAAAGCTAAGGCATTTGGAAACCACAGAAGGATTTTGTGCTGGGAGAGAAAGATGATTAATGTCACTAGATCTGGATTTTAAAAATATATGTACTTTATCATGAATGCAGATAAAGTGAGCAGAAGATATGGGAAAGGCCTGGTAAAAAATGAAAAATCAGCTTATCTGTATGAATAGGTTTTCTTCTTGGAAATAATGATCTTCTAGGGGCATCTTGACATGGCCTCAATAAATGACTCTCCCACAAGAAGTAGGAGAGGGTCTAAGATTCAAATAAACTGGTTCATTGCTGTATGATATGAGTTATAGATCTCATGTATACAAAGGGTTACTAAGCAAGCAGCCTGCGTTTGGATCATGTACTCTCTCACATTTGTTCTTTGGCTGAAAATATCTATGATATTCAGAACATTTTTAAGGGAATATTCTAATTTTATATATAGATATAGATATACACATATACACACACACGTATATATACATATATACATAATTACTCTTTTAAAAACAACTCTTTTTATGATATATTCAAGTGATGAAACATCACACCTGCCAACACTGAAAGGCTATAAATAGAGAGTGAAGCATAAATCTAGAAAGAAAAATAAGCAGATCCATTATATATCTATTGCAATTAGGGAAGTATTTTGGTATCAGACTTTAGAGAAATAGTTATCGAATCGCTTATCTAACAGCAACAGGAAATATAAGATACAAAATAATCAGAAAAAAATTCTATATATCTATTGAAAGAATTATTAGGGAGACAATGTGAATTATTAATAACTCTACCAGATGCTTGTGAGAGGTACAAGCAGGCAGGCAAGGAGGCTCTGCCCTGAGGGATTAGGTGGGCTACAGTTTTATAATCCAAGGGGAGTGGGGGTGGGAAAAGACCACCCTTCTTCCCAAGGAGTAGTAGCTCCTCCTTGGCATCCAGTAAGAGAGTACTCGACCCTATAAGGTCAAACTAGGACAGTCGTGATGCTTATTCAAATCAGCAGAAGTGTGGTACATAAACTCCTGCCCTTGGTCTGAACCGAATGGCAGGTCTCGCCCTATCCCCCACCCAATGACCTGAGGCACATCTCATGCCTCCACTCAAGCAAGCCTGCCTGGTTCTGATGGCCCTCTTGAGCAATTATTAAGTTACAGTGATCTCCCAGTGTCCCCTAGGTTTCCCTACTCCATCCCTATCAATTTGATTGGATTTACTCAATCTGTAGGTAAAATGTAAAAAAAACCCAAAACTGTCCTCTAAGTGGGGGAAAAAAAGGAAAAAGAATTCAAATTAGATGGCTACAGTAGCCTTTACAGCAGGGATATTGGGAGTGGGTGTTGTATTCAGGATTCCTAGTCTGAAGTGTTCATGCTTTTTTTTTGTCTTTTTGCCATTTCTGGGGCCGCTCCCATGGCATATGGAGGTTCCCAGGCTAGGGGTCGAATCGGAGCCGCAGCCACTGGCCTACACCAGAGCCACAGCAACGCCAGATCCGAGCCGCGTCTGCAGCCTACACCACAGCTCACGGCAACGCCGGATCCTTAACCCACTGAGCAAGGGCAGGGATCGAACCCGCAACCTCCTTGTTCCTAGTCGGATTCATTAACCACTGAGCCACGATGGGGACTTCCAGTTCATGCTTTATGTATAGAACACCCTCTGTATACTCACTATCTAAATATTTGGGTGAAAAGCATCTCCGGTATACTCACCATCTGCCTGGCTACAAAGCTGCGGCAGGGGGTAAATTGCGGTCTCTGTCCGCCCGTAATTTACACTATGGTAGTGGAGACAAACATCAGGAGTAGATGGCTACTACTAATCTAATGCTGAAATATAACTGTGTTCAAGCAAACATTATTATAGAGGGGAGAGTGTCTCTATGGTGTGGCCATGGAGGTCTTTACTGAGCTGAGTTTCAGATAATGGACAGGTGATTCCATGCTGGGTAAGTTCTGGGAACAGCATTCTCGGTAGTGAGAACAGCATGCCCAGACAGATCAAGAGCAATGAGGAAGTTCGGTATTAGCCCAGTACGAACCTTTTGCCCTCAGGGAGCATCCCTTTGGAAGGGGAGGCTGATGCATTTAAAATAAATAGCCTTAGATCAACTCCAATTAGAGTTCATTTTTATAATTGTCAGTGGGAGGAGAAGTTTGATAAGAATAAAGACAGTGCTTTGGAATGGAAATAGAGCTTGCATCCAGGCCTCGAATAACAGGTAGCATTGGGAAGGATCATAATTAAGAAAAAGGGAATTACAAAGAAAGACGGTTTTAATCTAGTTTGGAGATTTGACTTGATATGAAAGAAAATAGAAGGTCATTTAGAATTTGCAAGCCTGATGAGTGGGCTGAGAAATGCAGCGTTGAAAGATTAAGCTGTCCCAGACAGGCAGGAGAGCTGGGAAGAGAGAATAAGGGAGTCAAAATCTCCTGAGAAGGCATTGCAGTCACTTGGACAAAAGTAATGACAGGTTGAAAGAGGTGATCAGAGAAGGGGAGGAGAGAGAAACATAGGGGACATTTCAAAGGGAAAAATGATTGGAATGGAAGATTTGGGGGATAAGGAGATTAGGAAAAACGTCTGATTGTGATATGCGGAGACTGTGGGAAAAGAAGTATTATTTTAAATTCTGTTTGCAACATAAAGAAATTTGAGAAGAGTGATTCTGTTAACTTATGTATTAACTGTCTTTATTTTCTGTATTCTGATGCTTTGGTACCAGGGCCTTGCTGCCTATAAGCAAGCAAGCACCCCACCTATCATACCTATCATATGCAAACCAACCTACCTGGAGCACAGGCTTCCACTCCCCCCCCCCCCTTTTTTTGGCTCCACTGCAAAGCCCACATTTTTTCCCACACCCTTGGCCTCCTGAGCAACCCTGATCCATCCGCATGTGGCCACTGTGTTGTGCTCAGCCCCCTGTTTCTAGGAATCTGTAAAACTTCTTCCCTTTTTTTTTTTGTCTTTTTGCCATTTCTTGGGCCGCTCCCATGGCATATAGAGGTTCCCAGGCTAGGGGTTGAATCAGAGCTGTAGCCACTGGCCTACGCCAGAGCCACAGCAACTCGGGATCCGAGCCACGTCTGCAACCTACACCACAGCTCACGGCAACCCGGATCCTTAACCCACTGAGCAAGGGCAGGGATTGAACCCATAACCTCATGGTTCCTAGTCGGATTCGTTAACCACTGAGCCACGACGGAAACTCCAGACTTCTTCCTTTAATACAGTCATTGTCATATCTCTGTGTCTTACCATACCAGACCCAAGCAAGCCCCAGTTATCTGATTAAAACTACACACTGCATGCAGTCGATAACTTTTGGCTGTGTAGCCTTGCTGAGCAGAAGGACAAAAACACCTAGGAGAAAGTACATGTCTAAATCATTGCTTTCACTTGCCATTTATACTGCAGGCAACCTTAGAGATATTGGGGGTTTGGTTCTATACCACCAAAAAAGTAAATATCATAATAAAGCGAGTCACACAAATGTTTTTGTTTCCTGATGCACAACAAACTTACGTTTGCTCTATACTGTAGTCTGTCGAGGATAGTGCAGTAACATTATGTCTAAAAAAAACACCTTAATTTAAAATATTGTATTGCTGGAGTTCCTGTTGTCGACATTAAAAAAAAAAAAAAAAAAACGCAACCTGAAAGTTGAGAGTTAAGTGTTATTTGGGGCAAAATTAGGACTTAAGCCCAGGGACAGCACCTCAGGGAGCCCTGAGAAACTGCTCCAAGGCAGTGAGGGAGGAGCTGGAATATATCGGAGTTTTTGCAACAAAGGGCAGAACAGGAACAAAAGAGGTCTGGGCTCACTGAAACTATTCCTTTGATATGCACCTCTGCTATCAGTATCCTGAGTTTCTACAGCCTGCAGGACTTGCCAGCTCTCACCCTTGGAGGTGACTGCATTCACAGATGACTGTGACATTCTTTATCCTTAACTACAGACTGAGCTGAAATACCACCCAAGGAGGAAAAGGGGTAACATCAGGATATGATAAAGGTGAGGGGGAGGTGCATGCAGCACACACATTTTACAAATGTTTGCTGCTGATCTCCTGAAGGTGACTACCAGCCGCAAGGAGCAGACATCACCACGAAGGATTTTAGTGTGTTTCTAGATATGAGGAGATGTAAGAACTGGGCTCATAAAAATCTTCTCCTAAAAGTATCTGACGATCTGAAGTCCTGTTCTTCCAGTTTTCCCAGAGCACAGAGTGCCTCACTCCTGATGTTCCCCTGAGCTCTGCTGTGGGTCAGCAGCTACAGTGGCTCATGATTTAATCCATGTAGAAGCTGATGGCAAGTGCCAAACTTCACTTCATACCATCGTGGCTCAGCCGTAACAAACCTGACTAATATCCATGAGGACATGGTTCCGATCCCTGGCCTCATTCAGTGGGTTAAGGAACCAGTGTTATGGTTTTGCCAGAATCAGACCTGATGGTGCCAAATTGAAACGCAGGGACAGAGTTTTGGGGAAAGGAGAAAAAATAGCTTTATTGCTTTGCCAGGCAAAGGAAGATCTCAGCAGGCTAATGCCCTAAAGACTGCCCCTCTTTAGAAAGAATCGCAAGGAGTTTTATAGTAAACGGGAGAAAAACAGATTTTCAGATAGGATTCAGGATTGGAACAAACATGCATTTTTCTTTCTTTGGGGGAATCTTAGTCATCAAAGCTGGAGTCAGGAAATCTCTGTATGATCAAGATGGGGTCTTCTGGGTTATTGCCTAGAATAACAGTTCTTGCAAAAAGGGCATATTGATCAGAGATTAGAACAAACTAGGAAAATTTCTGAAAAACATCATGTGCTAATAATCTTTAACCCACAGGCAATTTTGCTGAGAGTACCTCATCTTTAGCTTATGGGTGATTATGTGTAGGGTGCAATTAAGTAGGGAGAAGGACAAGGAAGGGCTCTTAAGCTGTTCAGTTTTAGAGGATTCATTTCTAAAAAAAAGCGTAACAAATAGGACTTTTCTCTTAGGTGTATAAGATGCCTGCCTATATTACTATGTGTATCCCTTGAGAGGGAACCAGGATCCTGCCCCAAGGCTGTACTGTTGTTGCTTGACTGTTCCTCCCTCCCCTGATCAGCAACTGTCTGAACCTGTCCCCAGGAACTCAGGGAAGGTCATGGTGGCTGAATGAGGGCCATTTCCTAAGAACAAGAAATGGGAGACACAGAAAGGCTCTGGGGCTCATCAGTGCTCAGTTTCAATGTGACTTGTGGTATAGGTAGCAGATGAGGCTCAGATCATATGTTGCTGTGGCTGTGGTGTAGACCAGCAGCTACAGCTGTGACTCAGCCCTGAGCCTTTTATGGTGCAGCCTTAAAAAGACAAAAAATAAATAAATTAATAAAATAAAATATTTTATTTCTGAAAAATGTTAACCATCATCTGAGCCTTCAGTAAGTTGTAATAGCAAACTCAAAGCTCACTGATCACAGATCATCATAACAAATAATAGTAGTCATGAAAAAGTTTGAAGTGTTGTAAGAATTACCAAAATGTGGCACAGGGACACAAAGTGAGCAGATACTGTTGGGGAAATGATGCCTATAGAGGTGCTCAGAGAATGTTGCCACAAACCTTCAATTTGTAAAAACACAATATTTGCAAAACAAAATAAAGTGAAGTGCAGTAATACTGATGCTGGAAAGACATCACCAGAATCCGGGTTCTTATTCACGCAGCCGAAGGATGAATTTGGCAAACACACAGGCAGCGAAGCAAGCAAAGTCTTTATTATAGGAAAGAAAATAGCTCCCAGGACAGCTGGGAGTGGGAAGAAGAGGCCTCTTATAGGGGTTTTAATCCCTTAAAGATGGGCGGCTACCAACATGGGGTCCAGAAAGATGTAGTTTTCTCCCATTGGCTTTGCCCAATTACCTATATCAGTCCTTGTCCAATAGGGGTCTTAGGGGTGGAAATGTCCCATAAGTCTCATAGTTTCTTTGCCCTTCTCTTCCCATAGACTGAGTCACAGCGGGTTAGGGATTACTGTCCATCTGGGCATAGGTACACTCCCTATAGTAAACAAGGCCTGTGGGGACGTTACTCCCTGGAGCCCTTAAGCCACAAATGTTACTCAATGGCCATATCAAAGAATGCATCGAAGCCCATGCGCCTACACTGACTACCTGAGTTCTTAGTCTCCCTCAATATAAGTTATGCCTATACACAGACATGACCTCACATAGGATCAGCTAACTTATATTTAATTTCTAGAATAGTTTTATCTGCATTAGTGATGTCTATTGTATAGAAAAAAAATAGGGATTCCTTGGACGGTACTTTTTAAAAAATTAGTAGCAAAACACTGCTCCATAGCTCTACTTTTTCATTATACCAACAGAATCCTCTTAAAAATGTCAGAAACACCTAAAAATAATTTTTTGCTTTATTTTGCTTTTCCTTAATTGGCCCCAGGTGCAGCATTGAGTTCACGGTGTTCTTCAGTTTATGCCATCTTGTCATCTTTACTTTGTGGAAAGTTACTCTGTTTAAAACAAAATCAAACCGTTAGGAAAACTGGAAAAAATTATTGACTACAAGTATGTCAAGCATATGGTTAATATTATTCTCTAAATAGGCAATGATAATGGATTTAAGGAAAATAAAAGACCCTAATAGGTGAAAAAATAGATATTTTTAAAGAGGATATGAAATTATCAACTCGAGTGTGTACACAAAAATAAACTAATTCACTTATGAATATATCACACATTAAAATGCTATTTTTCAATTATTACATTGACATTAAAAAATCATGCGAAAACGTCAGTGAAAAAGTCACTGTCATAGGTTATTGGTGGAATGTAAATTATTTTAGAAAGCGGTTTGCAAATTTGTACCCAAGGCTATTTAAAACAGTCTTATCCCTTAAGCTAGTGATTACACACCTGGTAATGTTGACTAAAGAAATTACTAAAATCCAAATGTCAACATATAAAATGTTCATCACGTTGTTATTTATGATCATAAGAAACATGTTCGGATTAGTAAAGAAATGAAGGCTTATATGTAGTCATGCGCTTGTAAAGAACATTTGTAATATGAGAAATGTGCATCTTATAATGGTAAGTAAAAGGACAGGTGTGTGTTCTCAGAATTGAAAGAATACAGCACTAGATGCCCACCAGGTGAGCGAAGAGTGAAGAGACTATGACACAGGGTGTCATCAGGCATAGGAATCTATTGCAAGGCTCACACACCGCTGGTAGGAGTATTAAAAAGTACAAGAATTTCTAAAACATTCAGTAGCTTCTTATAAACTTCAGCATGCATCTCTTTCGTTACTCAGACATTCTACTTCTTGATAGTTACCCAAGAGAAATGAAAATATATGTCCACAAAGAGATTTGTATGAAAACGTTTCTAGCAGCTTTATGAATATTAATATTGAACATTACAAGAAACTAGAAACAAACCAAATATACACGCATTGGAGGATGGATAAACAAATTGTGATATACAGTGAAGTACAACTCAGGAAAAAATTTTAAAAAAGAATGAACGATGTCTCTCTCTCTCTCTCTCTCTCTCTCTCTCTATATATATATACAATAAGAAAAAATTCCAGAAGCATTTGGTTATGTAAAAGAAGCCAGACACAATAAGCATATATTATATGAGGCCATGTAGATGACACTCAACTAGGTAAAACTAATCTATGGTGATAGAAATCAAAACACTGACAGCTAATGAAACAAAGCCATGAGGGAACTTTATAAGGTAATATTCCTTACTTGTTTTAGATGGTAGTTACTCTAGAATGTAACTTTTTCCAAATGCATCTGATTATAAGCATTAACTCTACGGTATGTAAATTTCATCTCCAAAAGTAATCCATATGAATTTTTAAAAATGGATTAAATACTTAAAAGCTAAAATAACAAAATAACCTCAAAAGAAAATTTATGAATATGTATACCTAAACTACACATAAATATTCTGAGTTTTAGGAAGCATATTTTTTAACCCCAGATAGGAAACCTAAAAACTATTTTATAAAGGAAAAATTATTCATATTTAAGTATTTATGTAAAAAATGTGCTATGGAAAAAGTAGTAAAAAGTTAGACTAAGAAGGGAAAAATATATTTTATTTCTTTAAAAGCCTAACACAGGTAATGTCTAGCATTGTAACGTAGTGAGATGTATCATGAATATTTGTTAAGAGCACAGGCCAGGAGTTCCCATTGTGGCTCAGTGGGTTAAGAACCAACATAGTGTCTGTGAGGACGAGGGTTCAATCCCTGGCCTCACTCGGTGGTTTAAGGATCTGGCATTACTGTAAGCTGTTGCGTAGGCCTCAGCTGCAGCTCCAATTTGACCCCTGGCCTGGGAAATTCCATATAGCCACAGATGCCGCCCTAAAAAAAGAAAAAATAAATTGAGAAAATAAAAATAAATTAAAAAAATTTTGTTTAATTTAAAAAGAGCACAGGTCAAATCAATACCTTTGTTGTTGAATCAATACTTTTGTTGTTGTCGTTCTTTCAGTTAACACCAAGGCATCTTTGATATGCTGAGGATCTGTATACGAAAGGGCACTGACTCATGACGTTTGTTGGGTTTACGGTTTGGTGATGAAGCAGGTCTCTGGAAATGAACATTGACACTCCTGCCATCAGGCTTCCTTCCTGAACAATCCTTCCTTGTAACCATCCCTTGGACAGGGAGTCTAGGACCAGCTGACACAGCAGAGGAGAACCCTGGCATGATGGTGCCTGGAGAGATGTGAGCAGCCCCTTGGAGGCCATGAGAGAAACGCCTAGGTCCCATTCCCACAGCAGCTTTGTCAGGGGGCAGGGTGGGTCATTGGGGGTGGGGGTGGGGGATGAGATCCTAAATCTGCGCACGTGTCCTCAAAGCAATATGTGACATTTACATCCTTCTTTATGATTTAAAATTTTCCTTTGCATTCATTAAGTCATTAGACCTTCACAACCTCACGACGTTAGAAGAGCAGGTAAAACCATTTCCATGTTAAAGATGAGAAAACCATTTCCATGTTAAAGATGAGAACATTGATATTCAGGAAGGCAAAGTCATCTTTGTAAGGTCAGGTATCTCTTAAGTAACAGAGCTGGGACTTTCAACTGAGCCCTGTCTCTCTTTGTGGCTATATTATTTTCAGTGCATCCGTCTCTCTCCAGGACAAGGTAGCATAGCCTCCGGGAAGTCTCTTCCTTGAAGGTTCCATGATATTCAGCCTGAATGCATCTCTTTCTTTCTTTTTCTGTTCCTTTCCCTTCAACAAGCCTAGGTAATCTTTCTTCTCAGTATATGAACCATATATCTACTGTCAGGACCGCCTCTCCGCTGTCACTTAGCCAACCTATGCAAATCCCACCATCCCCATCCCTCCGTGTAAGTCTTTCCTTCAGCCAAGCTGTTGCTCAACTCTGGATGCCTTCCAACTGTTCAGATGGGCAGGGAGGAGCTGCACCACCAGAGGATATAAAGAAGCATAACTGTTCAGCCTTTTTCATACATCTGTCGAATACCTAACTAGTGATGCTTCCACTGTATTGAAGAAATACTAGGATGGCGAATTTAGTCCCTGTGCCTTCATGACAAGTCAGTCAGCTCCACAGCAACCAGAATTAACGTGTGAGGTGGCTGCAGGGCTCTGAGCTCGGATGACAGGGAAACCCAAGGAAATGGCATTGTCCCAGCTTTAAAGCCGGTCCTCATCTAATCGGGAAATCTGTACAGAGGACATAACAGATTGTTTTCTGCTGTCGCAAAACACCAACTCTTGTCTTTGCCCTGCCCAAGTTCAGAAAAACCTTAAAAGACAGGCAAGGAGAAAATAGAGATAAAAATATCACCTTCATTTCTGATAAAAATCGAATGTGGATAACATGGTTTATGCCTTCAGGTTAATGGGCTTTCCAGTACTGAACCTAAATATTAGTGGTCCATATTCCCATTCACAGGGGCTGCTAGGAAACTCTGGGCCACCGGAGCCAGGCCTGTCCTCTCCCATTGCACAGCACAGGACCTCTGTACAAAAGCCTACTTCCAAAAGAAAGGGAAGGGTTTACAGATGCTGATTCACAGACATTGAAAAACTTATAGTCTCCAGAGGAGACAGTTTGGGGGTTGGGGAGATGTGCTTGGGCTGTGGGATGGAAATCCTGTGAAATTAGATTGTTATCATCATTATACAACTACAGATGTGATAAATTCATTTGAGTAATAAAAAAAAATTCTAAAAAAAAAAAAAGGAAAGGGAAGTGTTGACATTTACTGCTTTGTCTTTTCAAAATCTACGGTGTTCCTCCTCCCCTTGGGGTGAAAGGTGTTTTGGGGAGCTCAGAGAAAGGCCAAGAGTGCCCCCAGATGAAAGGGGCACCTGTAATGGCAAAGAGACATTTCCTTCCCAAGACCAGTTCCAAAAGATGTGAGCAATAAAGGCATTTATTTTCTCATGTGAGAAATCAGAGAATGGGTGGAAATCTCAACACTCAGACTCTCTGTCTTTTCTGTGTGTGGGTTTGGTCGTTCAGTTTGAACCGTCAGATTTAATGGTAATGGTAGGCTATGCAAACCAACATGGGGACACAGCCATATTTAGGAGGAAAAAAAAGGAAGGAGGATTTTCTCTTATGTCCTATTTTATTAAGCAGAGATATTTTCTCCAAATACACTCCCCCAAACTTAAACTCAGATTCTATTAATTAAAAGTAAAATGAACTGTACATCCTGCCGGCTGCAAGAGGGGCTCAGAAAATAAGTTTCTGGTGTTTGAGCCTCTTTAAAGGAAGATGGTCTCTGTCATACAGGGAGAAGGTTGTTTAGAAGGTAGGAGTGCAGTTCCCTTCATGGCTCAGTGGTTAAGGAACACAATAGGATCCATGAGGATGCAGGTTCGATCCCTGGCCTCGCTCACTGGGTTAAGGATCTGGATTTCCATGAACTGTGGTGCAGGTCACAGATGTGGCTTGGATCCCGCATTGCTGTGGCCTTGGCATAAGCTGGCAGCTGTAGCTCTGATTGGACCTCTATCCCGATAACTTCCATATGCCGCAAGTGTGGCCCTAAAAAGCAAAAAAAAAAAAAAAGGAAGATGGTGGTGATGATAATAGCTATTGAAAGAGTGGGCAAATGCAACTTTAATTACGCATAAACATAACACAAAGAACATCTAAAATATGAAAGGTCACTGCACAGTGAACATGTAGAGCTCCTAATAATACGTTTGTGAGAACTCACTGTATTTCTAAAAGAAAGCAAGACACGAGGAGATCTAAACTTAAATATCATTCTTGGACCTGTGTCCTGTTGCTTGCCTTGAGTGGGAGCATATGTTGACCAGGCAGATAGAGTGTTAGCTCTGGACCTGGATAAGTAGTTCTTCCTCCTCACCTTTAAAGATGTTCAAGTCTGGTTCCAGAGGATCACATCACTTTTTTTTTTTTTGCTATCACCCAACCTCTTAGTGAGGCTTAACTGGGCCCATCACTCAGGGCCAGAATACAAAATTCTAACTCAGGTTTATGTGCAGGTCAAGAATATAATACTCTCAGAGTCCCCATCATGGCGCGGAGGAAATGAATCCAACTCGGAACCACGAGGTTGAAGGTTCGGCCCCTGGCCTCACTCAGTGGGTTAAGAATCTGGCATTACCATGAGCTGTGGTGTAGGTTGCAGAGGCGGCTCGGATCCCTTGTTGTTGTGGCTGTGGCATAGGCCAGCAGCTGTAGCTCCCATTCAACCCCTAGCCTGGGGATTTTCATATGCCACAGGTGCAGCCCTAAAAAGCAAAAAAGAAAGAAAGAAGGAGAGAAAGAAAGGATATAATACTCTCTTACTTTTATATAAGACCTTCTGCAAAGAAGTTCATGTTCAAAGATGGACGTGTTCTTGGTGATCACAGTGGTTTCAGATCCATACAGTTGTGTGTATCCAGTATAATAACTTATCAGTGAGAGAGAAACACTGCCCATGAGTCCTGCAGTATGGAGCTGTCTTTCAGGTCAGTATTTGGGCATAGGATACTGACAAACAGTTGTTTAGAAACCCTTCTCCCTCTAAACATCTATAAATACAGAAAACCCAGATTCCCCTGTCTAAAACCATGGGATCCACTTATTTACAAACATAATAAGATTTCTCCTATCATTGCAAAATGAAAGCTAGGATAGATTTGCAATATCCTAAGAAGGCTGAATTTATTTCCAGTCCACTTACTCACATCCCTTGTTCTTGAGGAGGAAACACACTCACACATAACAAATCCTTTAGTCAAATGCTGATGAGACTCAGGAATGATTGATGGTTCCTATGAAAAGTCTTCTCTGAAAACACATGATTTACAAAGAAAAGTGACTCCTTTTTTTCTTCCAGTATATGTTGTCATGATTATTTTTTCTTCCCCAAATGGGGTTTTACTTAAAAGAATAGAAGCAAGACTTCATAATGTAGGTCTTGCCTAGCAGAGAAATTTGACAATAAAGATGTGTTGACCAAAATCTAGCTGTCAGACACACTTAATCTATTATCTTGATAAAATCAACTGAGAAAGATCTCAGATTGTGCTGTCATCAAAATTGATTTTTATCAAGCAAGATCATCTTTGCTGTCAACAGGCCACACTTTCTTAAGACTCCTAACACTTCTTCTGTTGACTCCACCCCACTGCCCTTAGAAGCCAAAGCGAAGGTTACAAGACAATTATGATCATAAGTCATCACTTGGAATCTCCAAATCCAACAAGGGGTGGGAGATGGAACTGCATCTGGCAGCTCTCAGACCACATTCACATTTTAGGAGAAGGAAGCTGAAATGGTACATTTACAAACTTCGTGTTGAAAATAGACCCCCAGGATACAGGGTATGCATTGTTTGAGGCACTATTAAGTGCCAATGAAACCTTTCTCTTCTTGCACAATTGGGCACATACTCTCCCATCACGGACCTGGTTGTGTATGCAAATGAGTATTTGCGCACCCAGTTACCCGTTTGCTCTATTCATATTTTTAGGGTCATTATAAGTGCTTTTATTATTATTTTCTAATAAAATTGGTCTAAATTGTCTGTGGATGAATGATGCTCCAGAAAATTATTTCCTTTTAAAATTCAGATTTAAACAAGCCTCTCCAAAACATTTCCATGAATAGATCTGTGTTAGTGAAGTGAAATGCAGAATTAAAGCAATCATCTGGGTGATTCAAGGTAAACATAACACCACGCATATATTTGCCACATGATTCCGGTTTTTTGGGAGAAGAAAGGACCTAGACATCCAGAACACATAGCCTTGCACTTCTTGTGGCCAGGCCAGCCACATTGCCACCAGGGCCTGAGACTACAAGGGCAGCTTCAGCCTCTCCTTAGAATATATTCCAGCAAAGAGAAGTGGACCCATTGCCTCACTGTGATCATATGTCCCAGCAAATAAGCTTTCCATATAATGCATCCTGACTTGCATTCATTCCGGCTTTTCTCAGAAAAGAAATAGTGGATGTGACGATACACTAAATTAAGGATACAAAACTGTGAGTGGAGAGGAAAAAAATCTCTGAATAATTTTCTTGACACTGCATTCAGCCCCTTCAGGACCCGTGGTGATAAAGCACTGAAGATTTATTTTAATGTGAAAAACCCTGCTCTGTTCCTCTGGGAGAGGGTAAAGGAGGTGCTGGGAGGCTCAGGGATAGTTTATATTTATCAAGTGAAGTGCTGTCTGCTCACTAATAAGCTTCATAAATATTTCTCCCTTCTCCTGAAAAGAACTAAAAAAAAAAAAAAAAAAAAAGATCCAATTCTGTACTCTCCAAAAAAGAGAAAGAAAAGAAAAAAAAAAAAAAACAATTTTCAAAGGTTCTAATACCTTAGTAGAAAAGTGTAGATGAATTACCAGCTGCCTTCTTGGCAAGCTTGTTGGAATATTCTTTATATTTAAGCCTGGCTTCATCAACCCACTACCGACTAGCAAACACTCCAGCACCTAGACAGTTGATGAGGTCAGGGTTATGCTTCTATATTCATATATTTCTTATCTCTGTAAGCTGTTAAACCTAGAAAAAGAACCAGATTTTTAAACAGGATTTGAAGCTGACCTCTTCCGGTGACTCTGTCTGGATTAATGTCTGTCTATAAGTTGTACAAAATAGTCCCTTTAATGATGTGCCTGCTTCTTTCTTTTTTCTGCTTTTTCTCCTTGTCCTAGCAGATTTCCCATTGCCCTGGAGTGGACTAAGTGCTAGCAGATAAGTCCTCTTAAGCCTCATTTTTGAGAACAGGTCACCTGCATATTTTATGCCCAGTTCTAAGTGAGAGAAATGACTGGAACTGTGTGCCCACCTATCTCTGAGTCAGCATCAAGGCAGCCTTGCTGAGTAGGATGCTCAGACCTGGGGAACCTCAATCAAGTGTCCACAGATACTGCCCTTGAACCTTGGCTTCAAGGAGAGTTTGGCCTGTAGCTTTAGTTGGCCATGTTCGGCAGATCTGCATCCCTGGTAGATCCTGTCAAATATCTCCACTGCTGAATTCTGTTGTCTTGCCTGTTCCTATGTCTAGACCCATGTCTTTGATTTGGGCATTTGCATGAGTCTTTGTTTATGGCATTTAAGTGGGTTAGTGGTTTGTTTGTTCTTTCCTATCTCCATGGGCATCTGTTGAGTGATTATGATGTTGCAGGCCAAAATTAGGCACCAGCAGTATGCAGGCCAGACAGGCACTGCCAGCAGCAAGATCAATAGTGAGGAGTCAGTTGCCAGTGTGTAGAGTCCAAGGTGTGTAGGATGGTTTATAGGCCTGCTCTGCTGCATTGAGCCGTCCTTGAGTCTGGTCCAGGAGAGTTCACTTCAGAAGACTGTAATCTGGTTTGGAGATTGGGAAAGCTCTTTAACGGGGCAGCTACTCTGTCCCACCCACCTCATTGGACGTGATGCCAGAGAACAGCAGATCTCGGGGGCTGATGATCTGGGACCCTAGAGGGATGAGTGTCTTGAGGAAACATGCTTTTCTACATTCATTTTCTATGAAGGGCACTAGGCAGAGTGGTGTGGGTTAGATAGCAACCAGAACCATTTAAGAGAGTAGAATTACTATACAATACAGGGTGTGACATGGTCTAGAGGATGCTCAGTCAATCAGCAAACACTTAGAGTGTTTCCCACTGCCCTGGAGTGGACTAAGTGCTTAGGAATACCAAAATTAAAAGCAAAACCCATCCTTGAGTTACCAGCAGTGTAGCGAGGGAGATAGGTACCTGTTATTACCCCACCACCTCCAAAGGCCTGCCTGGGCTGGGCCTGTGATGCATGGGAGTGTCCATGCATCACAGATTCTTGTCCAGGGAGGGGAATACAACAGGCAAGCAGGTGATAAGCCACTTCTTTATATTGTAGGAATACACAGTACTCAAGCTGCTCTTTAGCATATTACTAATTATCAGTATATTCATTCACATAGAGATTGTACCTTCTGTGCTCAGATCTCTACATTTCTACCTATAGTGGAAACCATCATGGCTGGTAACAGAGAGGAAAGTCCTGTTCTGTGACTTTATGCCAAGAAAGAGCTCTATTTCACTTGTGGAAACTAAGAATTATCAGTTTCTGCATCCATTTAGCAAGTATGTCTATATAAGGATCTGGTCAACCATGTAATGATTGGGTCTCAAGAATTCATATCAAATTTTAAAACCTGCTACATGTCTCCAAAGATGCAGGTAGAGAGACACAGAGCATTTTTATTAAGTATATGTGGAATTGCTCTGGGTGGGTCAGTATCCCAGGAAAAATTTACTAAGGAATCTCATTTTTTTCCACCCAGCTAAGTCTGGCAGACCTGCTCCTCCAAGTGTGGTTTACATTCTTTGCCTCCTTGTCCTTATATGGCTTTGCTTTTATACCACTTGACATCGTGGCTTTTCCTCTCCTCAACCTACATGTTTTTTTCCTTTACTCTTAGCTGCTCATCCTTTCCTCATTCCTGAAACATAGACTTGGTCTTAAGTTCTTTTTCTCTATAGGCTTTAGTCCTAAAAGTAGTAACAACTTACATATATTGAGTTTTTCGCAGTGAACTTTGCTCAACCCTTTGCATGTTATCACCTCATTTAATCCTCACATCGATCCTTTGAGGACAGTGTCATCATGAGCCCTTTGTTACAGATGAGCAAACAAGGGTTTAGAGAGAGGAAGTGGTTTTCCCAGGATTCCACCGCTAATAAGATGGCAGAGAAAAGATTTATGAAAATTCCAGTGGACATGTAATTTGTGATCATTTCTTGTCTGTAATGATTCACTCAGAGCCCTGGGGTATCAACTTCCTCTTCCTAGAACCTTAGGATAAGCAGTAGCCCTCTTCCCCTTTATTTTTTTTTTTTTAGGGCCACACCCACAGCATATGGAAGTTCCCTGGCGAGGGGTCGAATCGGAGCCATAGCTGCTGGCCTGCACCACAGGTCACAGCAACACCAGATCCTTAACCCACAGAGTGGGGCCAGGGATCAAACCCGTGTCCTCATGGATACTAGTTGGGTTCATTACCCCTAAGCCACAATGGGAACTCCTTAAAATTGTTATTTTTGACCTGTATCATCTACTGTCAGATATGATAAACATGGTAAAAAAAGAAAAGAAAAAAGAAAGATATACTCTGTGAAAGTCAAAGACTGTTTTTTCCATGTTAAAAAATTCTTCGTAGAGTCTAGCAGTTATTTGAATAAAATATATGTGCGTTATTCATATGTGCAATAAATGTGTCATATTTTAATTTGAATTGAACACTTCAGTTAATCAGCCCCTTGGCAATAAAAACTGTCAAACACTCTGTACAGTGGTAAAAGTTAGGAAATGCTTGTTAAAGTAATCAGATTTAAAACAGAGATAAAAATGTAAATCTCAATATATAATTGGACTTCCCAGTTTATGAAAATGTACAAATAGTTTCCATATGCCTAGTTTCTCCTTGCCATAACCTCTAGGTTTGAAGATCTTGAATCAGCTTGTATTGGTTCTGTCTTATTATCCATGCCACTGTAAAGATTTTACCTTTAAGTCTAGATTGAACTTCAGGGAAAGAATCTTCTTCTTTCTTTTTTTTTTTTTAATTTAAAAAAATTTATTTATTTATTTATTTATTTATTTATTTTATTTTCCCACTGTACAGCAAGGGGGTCAGGTTATCCTTACATGTATACATTACAATTACATTTTTCCCCCACCCTTTCTTCTGTTGCATCATGAGTATCTAGACAAAGTTCTCAATGCTATTCAGCAGGATCTCCTTGTAAATCTATTCTAAGTTGTGTCTGATAAGCCCAAGCTTCCGATCCCTCCCACTCCCTCCCCCTCCCATCAGGCAGCCACAAGTCTCTTCTCCAAGTCCATGATTTTCTTTTCTGAGGAGATGTTCATTTGTGCTGGATATTAGATTCCAGTTATAAGTGATATCATATGGTATTTGTCTTTCTCTTTCTGGCTCATGTCGCTCAGGATGAGATTCTCTAGTTCCATCCATGTTGCTGCAAATGGCATTATGTCATTCTTTTTTATGGCTGAGTAGTATTCCATTGTGTATATATACCACCTCTTCCGAATCCAATCCTCTGTCGATGGACATTTGGGTTGTTTCCATGTCCTGGCTATTGTGAATAGTGCTGCAATGAACATGCGGGTGCACGTGTCTCTTTTAAGTAGAGTTTTGTCCAGATAGATGCCCAAGAGTGGGATTGTGGGGTCATATGGAAGGTCTATGTATAGACTTCTAAGGTATCTCCAAACTGTTCTCCATAGTGGCTGTACCAGTTGACATTCCCACCAACAGTGCAGGAGGGTTCCCTTTTCTCCACAGCCCCTCCAGCACTTGTTATTTGTGGATTTATTAATGATGGCCATTCTGACGGGTGTGAGGTGATATCTCATGGTAGTTTTGATTTGCATTTCTCTTATAATCAGCGATGTTGAACATTTTTTCATGTGTTTGTTGGCCATCTGTATATCTTCTTTGGAGAAATGTCTATTCAGGTCTTTTGCCCATTTTTCCATTGATTGATTGGCTTTTTTGCTGTTGGGTTGTATAAGTTGTTTATATATTCTAGAGATTAAGCCCTTGTCAGTTGCATCATTTGAAACTGTTTTCTCCCATTCTGTAAGTTGTCTTTTTGTTTTCTTTTGGGTTTCCTTTGCTGTGCAAAAGCTTTTCAGTTTGATGAGGTCCCATGGGTTTATTTTTGCTCTGATTTCGATTGCTTTGGGAGACTGACCTGAGAAAATATTCATGATGTTGATGTCTGAGAGTGTTTTGCCTATGTTTTCTTCTAGGAGTTTGATGGTGTCCTGTCGTATATTTAAGTCTTTCAGCCATTTGGAGTTTATTTTTGTGCATGGTGTGAGGGTGTGTTCTAGTTTCTTTGCTTTGCATGCAGCTGTCCAGGTTTCCCAGCAATGCTTGCTGAATAGACTTTCTTTTTCCCATTTGATGTTCTTGCCTCCCTTGTCAAAGATGAATTGACCATAGGTGTCAGGGTTTATTTCCGGGTTCTCTATTCTGTTCCATTGGTCTGTCTGTCTGTTTTGATACCAGTACCATGCTGTTTTGATGACTGTGGCTTTGTAGTATTTCTTGAAGTCTGGGAGAGTGATGCCTCCTGCTTGGTTTTTGTTTCTCAGGATTGCTTTGGTGATTCTGGGTCTTTAGTTGTTCCATATAAATGTTTGGATTGTTTGTTCTAGTTCTGTGAAAAATGTCATGGGTAATTTGATAGGGATTGCATTGACTCTGTAGATTGCTTTGGGTAGTATGGCCATTTTTACAATATTGATTTTCCCAATCCAGGAACATGGAATAGCTTTCCATTTCTTTACATCTTCTTTGATTTCTTTGATTAAAGTTTTATAGTTCTCGGCATATAGGTCCTTCACCTCCTTGGTCAGGTGTATTCCAAGGTATTTGATTTTGTGAGGTGCAATTTTAAAAGGTATCGTATTTTTGTATTCCTTTTCTAATAGTTCCTTGCTGGTATACAGAAATGCAACTGACTTCTGAATGTTAATCTTATAGCCTGCTACTTTGCTGAATTTATTAATCAGTTCAGGTAGTTTTGGGGTTGAGTCCTTAGGGTTTTCTATGTATAGTATCATGTCATCTGCATACAGTGACAGTTTGATCTCTTCTCTTCCTATATGGATGCCTTTTATTTCTTTGGTTTGTCTAATTGCTGTGGCTAGGACTTCCAAAACTATGTTGAAGAGCAGTGGTGAGAGTGGGCATCCCTGTCTTGTTCCAGATTTGAGTGAGAAGGCTTTCAGTTTTTCCCCATTGAGGATTATATTTGCTGTGGTTTTATCATAAATGGCTTTGATTATATTCAGGAATGTTCCCTCTATACCCACTTTGGCGAGGGTCTTGATCATGAATGGATGTTGGACTTTGTCAAATGCTTTTTCTGCGTCTATTGAGATGATCATATGATTTTTGACTTTTTTTTTGTTAATGTGGTGTATGATGCTGATTGATTTGCGTATGTTGAACCATCCTTGTGAACCTGGGATGAACCCAACCTGGTCATGGTGTATTATTTTTTTGATATGTTGTTGGATTCGGTTGGCTAAGATTTTGTTGAGAATTTTTGCATCTCTATTCATCAATGATATTGGGCGATAGTTTTCTTTTTTGGTGGTATCTCTGTCTGGTTTTGGAATGAGGGTGATGGTGGCATCATAGAATGTCTTTGGGAGTATTCCTTCTTCTTCAGCCTTTTGAAAGAGTTTCAGGAGGATGGGCACCAATTCCTCTTTTTATGTTTGATAAAATTCACCTGTGAAGCCATCTGGTCCTGGACTTTTATTTGTAGGGAGTGATTTTATGACCTCTTCAACTTCATTTCTAGTGATCGGTCTGTTGAGTTGGTCTGTTTCTACTTGATTCAGTTTTGGCAGGCTGTAAGATTCTAGAAAATTGTCCATTTCTTCCAGATTGTCAGACTTGTTGCCATATAGTTGTTCATAGTATTCTCTTATGGTTTTTTGTATTTCTGCTGTATCCGTTGTGATTTCTCCTTTTTCATTTATAATTTTGGTTATTTGGGTTCCTTCTCTTCTCTTTTGAGTGAGTCTGGCCAGAGGTTTGTCCATTTTGTTTACCTTTTCAAAGAACCAGCTCTTGGTTTTATTAATTTTCTCTATTGTTTTTTGAGTCTCTATTTTATTGATTTCTTCTTTGATCTTTATAATTTCCTTCCTTCTGCTGACTTTAGGCCTTTTTTGTTCTTCTTTTTCTAATTCATTTAGGTGGAGGGTTAAGTTGTCCATTTGGGGTCTTTCTTCTTTTTTGAGAAAGGCCTGTATTGCTATAAATTTCCCTCTGAGCACTGCTTTCGCCGCATCCCATAGATTTTGAGTGGTTGTGTCTTCATTATCATTTGTTTCAAGGTAGTTTTTAATTTCCTTCTTGATTTCCTCATTGACCCATTGGTTTTTTAGTAGCATGTTGTTTAGTCTCCATGTAGTCGTTTTTTTCTCTTTCCTTTTCCCATGGTTGGTTTCTAATTTCATGGCATTGTGGTCAGAGAAGAGAATCTTCTTCTTTCTATTCATCTTAATTAAATGAATTCATATATGTAAAGGCCTGCCTTTAAGATTCTTGAGATTTTGACATTTCAGGTAGACCTTGTCCTGAAGGAGGATATCATTTGTGGCAAGAAAATAAGGCATGAGAAGATAATAAGACACATATGCAAACAAGCATCAAGTGAGAACACATCAGTTCAAAGGACTAAGGAGAGTCAGAAGCGAAAAGTGTCCCTGCTGCTTGAGTCATCTCCAACAAGTCCGATTTCTCTAAGCTTCACTTTTGAAAGATAAGACATCAGGGGTATGGTTAGGAGTCACTCAGAATTTTTTTTTTTTATGTCTCTTTAGGGCCACACCCATGGCATTTGGAGGTTCCCAGGCTAGGGGTAGAATCAGAGCTACAGCTGCCGGCCTACACCACAGCCACAGCAGTGCAGGATCCAAGCCGCATCTGCAACCTACCCCACAGCTCAGGGCAATGTCGGATCCTCAACCCATTGAGCAAGGCCAGGGATGGAACCCACAACCTCATGGTTCCTAGTCAGGTTCGTTTCCTCTGCACCATGATAGGAACTCCCACTCAGAATTCTTTTAACTCAAAAATGGTATGACATTGACCATGACAGAGTTTCATTCAGGAAGTGGAGTTTGGGTTGGAGAAAGTCTGATGGGAGGACCCAAGGAGAAGGGGTGGGTTTTTGGGAAAAGGAACAGAAAGCAAGGCAGGCAGGTAGACTAGCAGGAGTGGTCCAGGAGCACAAGCAGGTCTGCTCAGCAGTATGAACAGAGGGTCTCCGAGTTGCCTGGGGTCATATTTCCAAGGCCTGAATGCCTTTATTTATTTATTTTTTTTACTTGGCCTCTGTCAATGGAATCCGACCTTGATTTTAATCAGGTCGATTTTAAGGTGCATTGACTTGTTGACCAGTGATCTGGACATTAGATGGAAAACTTGTGTCTGGTAACATGCTTGACTTCTAAAAATAAGCAATCGAGAATTCCGCGCAGACATCAAGTGCTCTCAAAGAAGACATTGCTGAGAACTTCCAGTTCTCATATTCCATGCAGGCCTCCCCACGTATCACATGGCACCAGGAGTTTCTCCAGAAACCACTGTTTGGTTTCCCAGAATTCTTCTTTGTCCAGCGAATCAGCAGGTTTTGAGACTATTAGCTATGTCTATTTTTCTGAAGTGAAAAATATGTCTATTCTCTAAAATCAGTGTAAGATGTTATCTGCTACCCCTTCTCCAGCTCCCTAAAAGGCCATTTATCTTTGTCCATTTTTCAACATTTTTAGATTTCCCTAAGATTTGTTATACAAGGAAGTTGGGGAGATACTCAGGATTACAGTATCTAGTTCCTTGACTTTCTTTAGAGCATTTAGGGACAGTTTCAACAGTCCCACAGAGAAGGTTCCTAAGAGAGGGCTGGCATAGGCAGATGCCTAGGTATGTAGAATCATTAGCAGTTTTGTCTTGTGTGTTGCATGTTTTGGGTTTATGCAGTTCTTGCCACACTCTGAAGGTGTAGCTGTCTTTGAAGGTGGCTGGAATTGATCCAAAGTGCAAGGAAGATACTCCAATTTAGATTCTTGAACAATGAGCTCCTCTTTTTGTAAAAGGGTTTGCACCCTGTATGCAAACTGGTAACGATTTGCCTAATATGCCATATTTTTAAACAGAAGGATTACACTGCCCTTTGCTTTTCTCTGGGATGATAGCTGTTAACCAGGACACCTAGACCTGTCCAAAGTGACACATCCCTGGGCAACAGCACCCCATGCCATTGCCTCTGCAAGAAAAAGGGGTTATTTTTCCTCCAATTTCTTTTTAGCTGTTCTGCCTCTTTGGAAATGGGGTAAGGTCCAGGAGTAAACTTCTCAGTGCATTGCTTGGTTACAGCTTTCCTCTAACCATCTTCTGAGTGGTGGTCTAGATTGAGCTGAGGCTGAGTCTTGACATCTTGAAGTAAGAGGCCACTTTGGGAGCACCACGTTTGTGGCTCTCCAGGGCCAGGGTGTCTTCACAAGGAAGGACAAAGAATGGGCAGCCAGACCATAGAACACAACCATCTATCTCCCAGGACCACACTGTACCCTGTGCAAATATGGCTGCTCCAGTCAAGTGAAGCACTGCCATTGGCTGCAGCCGTCAGCACCCCCTCCCTGCAACCAGGGATACTTGTTTCTGGCTGTACCTGCTTTGGATCCTGAAGTCTCTGCTTTTTGCTGGGACCACTCATTCCTGCTGTGACTCATTTTATCTCCCTAGCATTTGTCTTCTTCCCTTTCCTGTTACCAACTCCCAGTTTCCGGTCTCTGTTATAACTCCTGGCTCTCAAATCACCCGGGTTCGGCTACATGCAGCAGGACTAAATAAGTGCACCAAAGACATTCCCAGGGTAAATGATGTCTCAGAAGCTGCTCTTCACATAAAGCTGGAGAAAACTAAGAGGAGGAAAGTTGGCTCCATTTGCAACTTGATTTGGAACCCAAAACTCAAAGCTGTCTTAATTTGTCAGGCTAGTATCAGTTGTACTTAATAAGTGCATGCTCATTACTGAGTGTACAATGAATTTATGCAGAAAGTTAAGACCACAGGGCTTCAAAAAAAAAAAAAAAAAAGATTTGGGGACGTGGAGGACATATTTTATTTTCTAGAAAATTTAATGTCAGAAAGTTCTTCCTGAACTGCGGCCTGAATCCTTCTTGATGAACTATAAATCAACCCAATTAATTCTTCTTTTTCCCTCAGTAAACACATAAACAGCTGGCTACCATATCCTTTAATAGCCATAGAGAAACTTGGAAGAAATAATTATACACTTTTTCGACAGTATAAATAATCAAATGTCAAGGTCAGAAATACTTTCAGGAAAGGAGACGCCTCACTCTGCATAAGCAATACTTCTCCCTTCCGGTCTGGCCCCCAGACACCCTGGGGTGCCCTCTAAATTAGGGACCCTGGCCCTCTTAGGAGGCAGGTATACAGCAGTGCCTCTGGTGGTGGTCAGAGGTGTCACTTTGGGAGGGCAGCCAAGAAGGATGACTAAAGGAGTTCCTGTAGTGGCTCAGTGGTTAATGAACCTGACTAGGAACCTTGAGGATGCAGGTTTGATCCCTGGCCTCGCTCGGTGGGTTAAGGATCTGGCGTTGCCCTGAGCTGTGGTGTAGGTTGCAGACGCAGCTCGGATCTCATGTTGCTGTGGCTGTGCTGTAGGCCAGCGGCTGCAGCTCGGGTTGGACCCCTAGACTGGGAACCTCCGTATGCCACAGGTATAGCCCTAAAATAGCAAAATAAATAAATAAATAAGGAAGAGATGACTAAGAGCAGTTTATGGTGGCTCCTAGCCAGTTAGCTTTCCAAACATTATGCTTTGGGCAAGACCTACTGTCATCCCCAGAGTCTCATCCTGTTCATCCTTCTGAACAGGAACATCCTTGATGGCTGGCAGGCACTGAACCCATTGCTGTTCTTTAGGAGCTGCTTAGAGGAAGAATCAGGTGTGGGCATGATGGTGGTGGTAAAGCCAAGTGTCAAAACGATGCTGCAGAAAAACCTAAACAAATTGTCCTCCTGAGTCCCTGCTTCCTCCTCCCATGTCTCCTACTTCTGAGGCACGGTTATGTCACTTCTCACCCTGACCTCTTCCTACAAAGTACTCTCCTCCTTTCTAGCCCACGTCCCACTACACCCCTGATTGCTTTACATCCCAATGAAACTAGTCCTCTTTTATTTAACTTAATTTTATTGCTGGATAGTTGACTTACAATGCTGTATCAGTTTCAGGTGTGCAGCAAAGTGAATCAGTCATACAGATAAATATATCCATTCTTTTTTCCCATATAGGTTATTACAAACTATTTGGTGTATTTCCCCATGCTTTATAATAGGTTCTTGTTAATTATCTCTTTTATACAGCAGTGTGTATGTGTTATTCCCACCCTCTCAACTCTTCCCTCTTCTCTGAAACTATTCTTCTTGATCCTCCCCCCGAGAGCTCCAAGTTCTCCTCCTCTGGCTCTGTATGGGCTGTTTTTCCTCCTCCCACTGTGGTTGGAAGTAAGCCTCAGACCTGAGTTGGGTGACCACCTCTCAAGGTTTTGTCTGAGACTTTCCTAGCTTTAGCACATGAGTCTCCTGTCCTGGATCCTTTAGTCCCAGGCAGTGGTCCCCCTAGCCTTGACATAGCACTTGCTCCTCCAATTAAATCACTGTCTTCCTCTCCCTGGAACCTGTGGAGCACTTGGCTCTCACCTGGTAATATTGAGCCTTCTCCACTTGACATCATAGTCCTCTCCTCTCCCTGCACACACCTCCATTACCACAGAAACACTTGGAGGGAATGTTTCCTTTCATTAATATCACAGGTGGGTTTCAAGGGCCACCTGTGGGCATCATCATAAGAACCTTGTCCTCAAATGATGTCTATGTGGGCAGAGAAGAAAAAAAGCAAAGACCATACCACATGGTCATTAGCCATACACATTATGAGGGTCTTTTGGAAAGAGGACTGTAGGAAACTCTGGGGGACAGGAGAGTTTCCAGTTACAGGTGTCATGGGAGACTGTGTAGAGAAACAGGGGTTGGAGCTGGACTCCGGTGGATGTGGGTTAGGGGAATGGGGGTGGGGGCATTCCAGGTGGAGTCCGCAAGCAACCAGCAGAGTCAGAGCATTCAGGGATGTCCCCACACTCACGTCTGTGTCCTCTCTGTGGCTAAATCTAGGGCCCCCAAATTAAGCAGTTATATTTGTCAAATGAAAATGAACACATGACATTTTTAGAAACTTGGAACCTCCACCACTAAAGGCAATCATGGCTTTGAACATCACATGTGAAAATCAAGTGAGCTGGAATCTTCTAAGAAGCCCAGAGAGACACCACAGAGTTTGCCTAATGAAAACCAGAACTTAATTTTCGGGTGATTTCTTAGCTATGCACCTGGAACTAAAATCCATCTTGAATCCTTTGCATGAGAGAACCAGAGACAGAGAGGCTAGCCCTTGCCGGGCCCTGGATCTGTAACTGGGAAGGCTTCCCGGAGGTAGAGAGATGAGCACAGAGAGCGAAGCCCCAGGGAAGACGGAAATATCATTTTAAATACAAAGTGATCAAACCACTTTAATTTTCTATGTACAATGTTTTTCTTTCCAGTGACTCAAGGAGGTTGAGGTTGATAGCTTCTTACAGGACAGATCACCCATTTGCAGTCATCCTTTGCATTTGAGAAGTAATTAAACATTTGTAAAATGACAGTTTTCAAATGAAATGTCTGACCAGAGTCTCCTTCAGGAATAATGATGGGGTTTCTTTGGCTGCAAGAAATGACACAGAGGACAGAGCCCAGAGGCTGTCCAGCGCATTCTGTCCTTCACGTGCACATGGCAGCTGTTCCACTGAAGCCACTGCAAAGGCTGCTCGCTCTGAGTTCATTTCCCCAATGCTTTTGGTAACCAACTATCCCTTGAGCTAGCATAATAGAAACACTGGCATTTTGGCCGTGGTTTCATCCCTCTCCTTGCAGTGTGCCTGGTTATAAATGATGGCCTCAGTGGAGATGAAGGGCCAGCGTTGTGCAGCTGAACGGTCAAGCTGGCAGAACGTTGTTGTATCATTCTGTTTGGGGAAAGCCTGAGTTAAAAGTAACTGGCAAGGAGTCCCAGTGTGGCTCAGCAGGTTAAGAACCTGAGATAGTGTCCACCAAGGTGTGAGTTCAATCCCTGGCCTCACTCATTAGGTTAAAGATCTAGTGTGGATCACAGATGCAGCTCAGATCTGGTATTGCCGTGGCCCTGGCGTAGGCTCATTGTTACTGCTGTGGTTCCAATTCAATCCTTGGCCCAGGAACTTCTGCATGTCATGGGCATAGCTGAAAAAAAAATAAAAATAAAAATAAAAAAAATAACTGGCAAGCTGAAGTTCCCTGATGGCCTAATGGTTAAGGATTCAGCATTATCACTGCTGTACCTCAGCTTTGATCGCCAGCCTAGGAACTTCTGCATGCCTTGGGCACGGCCAAAATAAAAAAAAGTAGGTGACAAGGGAGTTACAATCAGATATCTGTATTATAGAAATTTGGCTCTTTCTTCAGTGCTTTTGGCAGAGTAGCCCAGCTGATCTAAGAAATAGCAGGTACTTTGTTATATTATTGAGCAGATGCTTGAGGATGTGCTTGTACGTGTACCCAAGATAGCTTACAATTTAGCTGAGTGCCAGGACAAATATTATCACTTGACACTGGGATATTGAATAATTGATTGTCATGCACATGTATGCATTCTCGATTCATACGAAGATGATTTAGTGTTTTCCCTCTAAATGTATTTTTAAAATGTTATCTCAACCGCACCTGGATTCATAAAGAGAAAAGGGATTTTTTTCTTTTTTTTGTAATGTTTACTACAAAGATAGACAAATGTCAGTACAAGGAGAAGAATGATTTCTGGTATTAATATTTTACATGTTGTTTGTCCTCATTCAGGGAAGTGAATCTGAGCACCTCCCAGGTACCCTGTGCTGTGCCTGGCAGCAGAGACACACACAAGGACTAGGCAGCACCCAGGCACTGGCTAGAGGAGGCAGATTGCATGTAAACAACTGCAAGGATGGTGTAGTGTTGAGACAGAGGTGTGAACGGAAGGCTGCTGCTGCTGTAAAGTGGCACAGAGCAGGAACAATGAATGACGCCCAGGACAAAAGCAAGGTTTCCTAAATGAGGCAAATTCCAGTGGCTCCTTTAAAGGGAGAAAGAGATTAGATGAGAGGCAGGGATCCTGCTACACTAAGGAGTCTGGACAAAGGCTGGGAGCATGAGTATTTGTGTCCTGGGTACTTGCAGATGCTTCAGTGCACCTCCACCACAGAGTGCAGTGAGGAAGCAGCGAGGCTGGACTCGGTCACTGGCACCTGCCATGAGTGGTTTGTGATGGTCTAGTGGAAAGAGGATGTTGTCAGAAGTCAGACAATATGAATTCAAATAATCACTCTCAGGACCGTGACAAGTTGCCAAATCCTTCTGATTCTGTTTCTGGAAAGTGGACATGAGAGCAATAATAAAGCTTGTTTTGCTATATCACTAGATTCAATTCCTGACCTGGTAGGCAGTCTTTGGTTATGTCTGGACCCTCCCCTAGTGTGTCATCTGCTAAAGGTTTGCAGCTTATTCTGCATGCAGGAAGGAGGCAGTGAGGGCCTGGGTCAAAGAAGTCACAGGGTTAGCACTTGGCTTGTAAAAAGATCATGCTCACGCTCATGTGAAAGAAGGCTTGCATTATAGTGAGACAGCCGGAAGCCTGTTGTGATATCCATAAAAAGAACTAATAAGGGTTTGAAGCAAGGCCCAAGTGGTGGTAACAGGAGCCAAAAAAAAAAGATGCCAGACGTATTAGAATTCCTGGCCACCTGGAGACCTAGGATGGAGCAGGAGGAATCGAGAATGACGGGTTTATCCTGCAGTGGTCCAGGAGTAATCTTGCACATGCATGTGGAATGCCCAGTACCAACTGAACACCAGGCAGCCCCTAGGAGGGCCCAGGATGTCTGGATTCCAGGAACAAGGCCCTTGGTAAAGGGACAGTGGACTCCCCAAGGCATCCAGTCCTCCATTATCATCATTGATTATTGCTGCAGCAAATCATATCTGCAAAGTGCGACCTAATCATTTTTTATTAATTCTCCTCCACAACAAGATGCCAAGCTAGATCACCCAGCATCTTTGGCAAAGCTGGGAGGAACACCCTGGAGTCCAGGTTCAACCAGCTAACCTCCTCTCTATTACCTGGGCTTTACTGAAGCAAGTACTGCAAAGCCTCACTTAATTAAAATCAAGAAAACAAGAGGCACTGACAGGGTTGGAACAGCCTCCAAAGTTAGGAAGAAATAAAAATAGCAGTTCCTCCTCCCTGTACTGGTCAGAATTATTAAAAAAAAAAAAAAAAAAAAGAGGGAGAGAGAGAGATCTGTGGCATCGTGTCTCAGAGCAAAATGCAGATCTGAAGATGAAGGGGGCCGGCTTCTTCCTCAGAGTATGTGCAGATCCGAGACTGCGTCTACACACCAATATATATGATCATGTGCTGCCTTCCAGGCACTGTGGCCCCTGTTTTATATACACTTGGTTTGTTCACGTCTTCTGGTAATACCAGCAGTAGTGTTGACCCACAGAAGAAGACATTAGAACCTAGATAGAGTAGATAAGCTAGGTAAGATCACACAGCTAACAAGGTTGTAGATCCAGAGCTGGACCCTAGGTCTGACTCTGGAACCAAGTTCTTTACTGCTGTGCAGTGCATTCTCAGGTTAGGGAAATCAAGTGGTTCGAGGTTATGTCTCTATCCTTTGTGTGATTTAAGTCCATAATAGTGAATTTCTGTTACTGGTTCCTTATAAAGAGCATCAGAGACAAACACTTGGATGGAGGGACCATGGACCTGACCCAATTAAGTTCAGCTGGATCAATATCCATGGAGTCCTTCCTGCTGCTTGGACAGGCAGTGATGATTGGCCCTTCAGGAAGAAAAACTCTTTGAAAATACTCTGAGCCCTGCCCCCCCGACCCCCACCCAATTTGCCTTAACAACCTAACAATCTAGGAATGGATTAGCCCTAGAAGGACCCCTAAGAGCACATGATGACCAGCTTTGACAGCCTGGGGGCCCCTTTGTCCTCCCTGGTGATAGTGGAAGAAGACGAAGGGCTGAGGTGACTTTTGAGATATTCCATTCCTGGCCATGCTCCAATCTTCGAAATTATCAGAGCAGCACAATGTTCGTGGTAACAGCCCTTATTTGTTGGCCACCTAATGGTGAATCAGGCACATTGATGGTAACTTTAGTCACTTACATAATTAGTGATGGGATTGGAATTCAAATTCAGGTATGCCTGAAAGCAAAATTTCCATTGCAAGTCACAGAGTAAGCCTCGTCATCCAAGTTATACCACGCTTCCTCATGGAGCTAACGTGCAATAGATAGAAATCCCTAGGCCTCAATTTCGGCATGCTCGAGCTCCAAATTGGCTCTATAGTTATTAACATAAATAATTAAATAAGTAGGGAGTGCTCATTCACTTATCAACCCCATCCCAAGTCCAAGGTTTTTCTTTTTCCTTCACGTGCAGAATTTCTTTTCATTCCAGTTCCCAATATAGCTTTCTGTCTTCCTTTTCTTTAACTCCTAGTTTCAGCAATATCTGCTAATTGGCTCCTGAATGGAATCACAGTTCCATTGTTGCAAGAATGGGAAAAGGGGAGACACTTGGAGATTGATGGGACGATGTTTCTGTAGGGACAGAAGGGAGGGGTGGAGGCAAGAGCAGGCCTCCTGGGATCAGCTTTTCCAGGAAAAGCCTTTGACTCTGTGCCTGATCCCCCCAATTACAAAGCCAAATCAGCCATTAGCCTGTGAAAGGAGACTCTTAGACAAATGCAGGGGAAGTGGGCGGCGAAGGTCTGGAAAGAGCAGGGTGAAGGTCAGAGAAGGCAGATCCTGTCTAGGAGATCTGGGACCGCTGCCAGCCTCAGAGCAGGAAGAGCATCTCCCTAGCAGGCAGTTCCTAGGCCTGCTAATTGCCCATTTCTATCATATATCCGGCCTGAGCAAGGGCAGTGCTGTCCAGAGAGAAACCCAAAGAGCTGAAGATGGATGTAGGAAGGCACAACAGAGCCATAAAGTAGATGAATAAATAAAGACATTAACTTTTAATGTCAATAGGACTGAAGCATTCTTACTACCTTATTTCTTGAAGTTACAAGAGGAAATTCCTTCTGCCAAGTTGAACAGCTTCAAAGTGTACTCGAGAGTACTTGGAAGAAGAAAAAGGACCCAAGTACCTGATAACATCACTTACAGGTGCCAAGGGTAAATCAGAAGTGTTCATCGAACTGGAGAAGTCTGCTGCTGTTTGACTAGCTGGGGACATGACTCTAGCTGATAGAGAGCCCATCACTACTGACTGTGGTTCACTCATTAACGTATTCAGTCATTCAACACTGTTGAGATCATCCTGCATGTTAGCTGCTGGTTATGCCCTGTAGCTGTAGAGGTGAACTAGCCATGGATGTGCTCTCAGGGAACATGTGGGCTAAAGGATGGTGGGACACAGGTCCCAGCAGGGGATTGATTGAAGGTGTCCAGGGACAATATGCACAGTTTGGGTACTGAGCTAAGTTGCAGCTAAGGCTGAGGGCCAGAGAGCCAAGAAGTCAAGGAAGCCCCCTGCGTAGTAGGAATCATTTTGAAACCACATCAAGTTGATTAGTGCCTTAGATGTGCTGCCATGATTATTTGTGCTTTTGTGTGCATTATTCCTAACCCACAAAATGCTCCTATGATAGATATTATTAAGCTTATTTTCTAGAGAGGATACTTAGCTCAGAGAAGCTCAGTACCCTGCAGGGTCACACAGCAGGTATATAACTGAGCTAAGCTCCTTTGTATCTTAATTTAAATAGCATAGTCACCATCACCATTCTAACCTTCTGGATGTCAAGACCAGATTGATATTTACCAAAACTAATTTTTTATGCACTCACCACCTTCAAAGTGTTTTTTTTTTTTTACATGAATCCCCAGGTTCTTAGCCTAGAATAGAAGGTCCCCCATAGTAGGTTCCATGCCAGCATTTTGGTCTTACATTCCTTCCATGTTTTAGTATAACCTCCATATCAATTAAGCCAAACTACTTGTCATATCTGAAAACTTCAGTAATTTACCCACATCCATATTAATTAAAAAGGCTCTTGTAACTGATTAAATGTGGGAGGTATAGAAGACAAAGATGACGAAGTTTACACTGCATCTTCAAGGCTGAGTGATTTAGAATGTTGGTGCTATCAAATAAAACAGGAGAGTCATGAGGAGGGATGGTTTGGCGGAAAAGGATAAATCTTGTTTTAATGTCTTGCTTGAATTGACAGAAGAACATTCTGGAGAAAAGACTGGCCTCCAGTTAGAAAATTGGCCCAAAGTTCAGAAGGACAGTCAGTATAGGGCTTGGTGATCTTGGCATCTTCCATGAGGAAGTGAGAGCAGCAGCTTTGGGGATAAAGGAAGTGACCCAGGAGAATTTGAGTGAATTAGGAAGAACAGAGAAGTTTGAGGGTACTGCTCTGGGTAGAGGTGGACAGATAGATGCAGGAGAAAGAACGGAGAACTCAAAGCAAAGGCCATATTCCTTCCAACACTTCTAGGAAATATGTACAAAGAAGCAAGAGAATAATTTTATTCTCAAACCAAGTCTCCTCAATCTGCCCTCTTACTCTTTTAGAGATATTCCTTAACTCTTGAGGATAGAGGCATGAAACAAGCACCCTATGTGAATCTGAGCAGTCACTCATCTTCATGTTGCAGTCCTTGCTTTCTAAATGAATATTGGAAACATTGGCTGACAAAAGTGAGTACCAACCAGTGTTCCAGACACTGGTACACCAGGGTGACCAAGATAAAGTCCTTGTCGTAATGGAGTTTGCTTCCTAGTGGATCGCATCACTGCCAAGTATAAGGATAGAGTGAGCACAAAGCATCGTGGGTGTTAGGGGAACTCTACCAGGGAAGGATCTGGAGCTGGATCTTAAAGGATAAGCAGAGTTGCTAAGTCTGGAATGGAAGATGAGATCGAGCTAATTAGGAAGGCACGATCCAATTAAAGAGATAATAAAAGAAACACACTTTTGCATAGCAAAAGGAAACCAACAAGACAAAATGACAGCCTACAGAATGGGAAAAAAATATATGCAAGTGATGCAGCCGATAAGGGATTGATACCTAAAATACAGAGTTTGTACAACTTAATACTGAGAAAATAAGCAACCCAATCAAAAATTGGGCAGAACACCTAAATAGATATTTCTCCAAAGAGGATATACAGATGGCCAACAGGCACATGAAAAGATGCTCAACATCACTTATTATTAGAGAAATGCCAATCAAAACCACAATGTGGTTTCACTTCACACTGGTCAGAATGGCCATCATCAAGAAGTCTACAGATAATAAGTGCTGGGTAGAGTGTGGTGAAAAGGGAATCTTCCTACACTGTTGGTGAGGATATAAATTGGTGAAGCCTCTATGGAGAATAGTATGGAGCTTCCTTAAAAAACTGTGAATAAAACTACCATATGATTCAGCAATCCCACTCCTGCACATATACATGGAGAAAACCATAATTCGAAAAGATACATGCACCTCTATGTTATTGCAACACTGCTCACGATAGCCAAGACATGGAAGCAACCTAAATGTCTATCAAAAAAGGAATGGATAAAGATGTGGTACATTATATACAATGGAATACTACTCAGCCATAAAAAAGAATGAAATGATGCCATTTACAGAAACATGGATGGACCTAGAGATTATCATACTAAGTGAAGGAAGTCAGACAAAGACAAACATGATAGTGCGTCTATGTGGAATCTATGTACAAAGCAGAAATGGACTCAAACAGATATAGAAAACAAACTTATGGTTACCAAAAAGGAAAGGCAAGGGGAGGGAAAAATTAAGAGGAGGGGATTAACAGATACAAGTATTCTATGTAAAAATAGATAAGCCATAAAGATTAACTGTATAGTATAGGAAACTGTATTCAATATCTTGCAAGGGAAATAATCTGAAATATATATTATCATATATTATATACTATATATAGCACATAATATTTATACATTATGTAATATATATTTATACAATATGTTTATTGTATAAATATATATATATAACTGAATCACTTTGCTGTACATCTGAAAATAACACAGCATTGTAAATCAATTGTATTTTAATTTAAAAGAGCAGTACATATGAGAGCACCTTCAAACAGCTCTGAGTGCTAGAATGCTGTATTCCAGGCAAGATAACCGTCTTTAGGCCTGCATGGGGTTAGAGACAAAAGCAGGGGCCAGGTGGTACACCACCCTAAAGAGTTTTGATTTTATCCTTCAGATACTAAAGAAATCACTGAATGGTTTAAGTTGGGCAATTTCATAGTTCTGATTTTGTTTTAGAAAAATCTCTCTGGCAGACAGAGAATGGACTTGAGAATGTGGAAATGGGGAGACCCTTCAAAAAGCTCTAAGGTTGTCCAGGCAAATGATGATAAGGGTTTAAATCAGGGTAGTGATGGCAGAGATAAAGAGTGTATGGATTCCAGGATCCTTTTGGTGATGATATTGCTTGAACTGGTGATAGCCCAGATATGGAGGATAAGAGCCAAGGGCCATGAGGACACATGCAGGCCGTCTGGGTGACCTAGGAGCCCATAGCCCCAGAAACAAGGTGAAGCATAGGAGACGGGATTGGTTTAGAGGGAAAGAGCCTAAGTCTAGTTTGGATGTGGTGAATTTGAGATTTTTGTGACATATCAGCAGGAGCTAGCAGGCAGACGTGTAAATACAGGGGTATAAATCCTGACAAAACCTAGGCTGGACATTCAGATTAGGAAGAAAAGCCTCGATCTCTGTTCAATGCCAGCATTTCTGGGGCAACCAGGAGAAAAGTAGACTCTGATGGAAACAGAGGGGGTGCTGTCAGAAAAAGACAAAACTTTGTGCAAAATGCATAGAAATGAGGCAAGCACCACTTTCCAAGAAGGGGAGGATGGTGTTCCCAAAGAGAGCAGAGAGGTTCATCAAAAAGAGAACTGAATTCAGAACTCAGAGTGGTGGGCGGCTCTCCATGATGCAGCACCCCCAGCCCCACCCCAGGACCTCAGCCCTGAATCATGGGCTTATAGATCGTGAGCTTGCATGGGCTTGCATAGGATAACTTGTCCGGATACAGTGAAGTTCCTGCCGCCCCTTTCACTGTATTTCTGGACTCAGAAGGACACTAGGTTGTTCTGTATTTCATCACACATGGGGTTTAATTTAGGTAGAAAAAAGATGCCCTTATGTAACAGATGTGGATAAATCCTCAGACAGTGCAGAAGTCTTTACAGACAGGACTGATTTCAATGAAGTTATAACAGAGCGAGAAAGCGTCTTGGAAATCAGACACTGGGGACCCCATGGAAAGGAGTGTGAAGGCATTGCCAACTTTTGTAGCAACTGCTGATCATGATTATTCCATATGTGTAGGGGATGCAGACTCTTTCTGGGAATTAAAAACAAACATATTTTTTTGTAGTAGTAAAACCCACACTGGTCTAACACTTGCTGTATAGACTCACCTATCAGTCCGAGCCATTTATAGACATCTGAAGGAGGAAAATTAAATGTCTATTGGATGAGAGGTGTAATATAAAAATTCATAGGTTTGGGGAAGGCTTCTCTTTTTAGTTCTTTGAAAATAACACATCTTGTAGGTGAGAATATATGATATAGATGGTAATTGCTTTTTGCTGGAGCTCCATTTTCATCCTCCTCCCTTTCTCCTCCAATATTAATTATCAGGACTAAAAATAGTCCATTGTGGGATCCGTGTGCCTCCGGGAGGCTCCTATGGAAATCTGACATCTGTGCAGAAGGCTCCGCTGAGATGTGTGTTTCTGTGAAGCTGTCTCCTGTTTGTGAATTCAGTAAACACTTGCCGAGCCAATGCTGAAGTGTCTGTCTCTCACAATGGCGGTGAGTGGCAGCCTGTGAGAACAGTGTCTTTCTGAGCAGACATGACTCACGGTGCCTGCAGGGGATGGAGAACGCATGGAATATTTATGATGAAGAGCATTAATGAAGACAGGGAAATATTGATACAGTAACAGACCACAATGTAACTATCATTTGCCACCCAAATGCCATGGCCTTTTGTACTTTCCTTTTTCGTAGGTACCTAAAAACAGGGGTACCCCTCCCATCTCATTTGGAGAAACACAATATAAGGGCACTTATAAAAGAAAGAAATTAGTGAGTTGTTTGCATCCATGGTCCTTTAAGGTGTATTTCCATGGCTACTGGAAAAGCCCTCATGGACCAATATGTAACTGCTAGAATTAGAGACTCATGGCTTTGCAATTAGCCTCTTCCCACTGCTGGTCAAGGTGTTTCCCACTTTGTAACATTTAGTGGCATCAACTGTCTTTTTGGAATGAAAGGTAGTTTTGATGGGGTGAAAAGTAACATGAAGCAGGGTAATTTAGCATAAATATAATGGTCATATTTCCTAATCAAGACAAATATTTTAACAAACGAGTGTTTTCCTAGAGATAGTAAGATTGATAATTTTTAAATTAGCCGTTCTGAAAAACCTGAGATACACAGTCGTGTAACTATGGGGAATGTCTTAGTAAGAAGTTTTAGGCAGAGTTTCGAAGTAGAAAGTTTTATCTTTGAGGGTCCGGAGGTGAGCAGTGCAGAGAACGACAGGAGTCAGGGCTGAGATGCAGGAAGGGTCAGCGGTACAGAAAAAGGAAGGAGGAAAGTCTGGGCAGAAGGAATGATTTCACAATTGTGCTCTATGGCCCCAGGAGCTTACAGACAGTCATTAATGCTATAAATTTATTTTATTTTATTTTTCTCATTTAAAAAAAAATTTGGCCATGTTTCCAGCATGAGGAAGTGCTAGGGCTAGGGATGGAACCCATGACACAGCAAGGACAATGCCAGATCCTTAACCTGCTGAGCCACCAGGGGAACTCCCAGAATTTTTTGTTTTAATTTTTAAGTCGAAATGGTCATTTCACAATCATTTTTTTTTTGTCTTGTTGTTGCTGTTGTTGCTATTTCTTGGGCCGCTCCCGCGGCATATGGAGGTTCCCAGGCTAGGGGTTGAATCGGAGCTGTAGCCACCGGCCTACACCAGAGCCACTGCAACGCGGGATCCGAGCCGCGTCTGCAACCTACACCACAGCTCACGGCAACGCCGGATCGTTAATCCACTGAGCAAGGGCAGGGACCGAACCCGCAACCTCATGGTTCCTAGTCGGATTCGTTAAACACTGCGCCACGACGGGAACTCCCACAATCATTTTTTGATTAACTTTCTGGATATCATTTAATTTCCTTATATTCTTTCAATATGTATATACATAGTATACTGACAACTGAGAAACAAGTGTCATTAAAACTAACTGATTCAACAGATATTTTCTGAATCACTGGGAATTAGAGTATGATATTCATTTTAAGGGTTGAGGAATTGACTTGTCATAGAAAACAATAACCTAGATATTTCTCTACTCATGATTTCTCATTTAACATAATGGAAATTATCCCCTTCGAATTAAAGATGCATTTTAGTCCCAAATTATTTTGTTCCTCTTCCTTAACAGGGCTACTGGCTCCTCTTTTCAGTTGGTGTGCATAGGAGCTGAAAATGCATTTTATTTTTAGCCTAAGGAAAACATCATTTAGAAGACAAATTTGTCGCAATAAAAAAACTTCTTATAGTCCATCTCATAACCCATAAACTCCAGCCACTCATCAGCTTGCATAAGAAGAGAGGAAACTCCACATGGAGCACTTGGGACACGTGCCTTGGCCTCAGCCCTCCCGTATTTATGCACGCGTAAGGATAATTTCCTAGACTTCGCCATGATCGTCATACACACAGTCTTTATGATGGAAAATATATCAAATTAGAGGCTTGAAGACACTCCAGGAGTGCCTTCTCTCATCTCTGGGCCAATTGGTCAGATGCCTTTACACTTAGGACAAAGAAGCATTCAGTGTTTTGTCCTGTTCCTTTAGGTTTTCCAAACTACATGTGGGAACAGCAGAGTTTGGTTAGGGTGGCACAAGAGCTCCTATTGTGGCTCAGTGGTTAATGAACCCAACTAGTATCCATGAGGACACGGTTCGATCCCTGGCCTTGCTCAGTGGGTTAAGGATCCGGCATTGCCCTGAGCTGTGGTGTAGGTCACAGGCACAGCTCAGATCCTGTGTTGCTGTGGCTGTGACATAGGCTGGCAGCTTGAATTCCGATTCAGCCCCTAGCCTGGGAACCTCCACATGCCGTGCGTGCGGCCCTACAAAGACCAAAAAAAAAAAAAAAAGAAAGAAAGAAAGAAAAAGAAAAAAAAAGGAAAGGCTGGTACAGTAACCTGTGGGGCACAGCCACTCAGGGAGAGACCCCATTGCTGAACAGGTGGGCTTCAGATCTACCCACACCTCTTCCCTGATTCTAACTTTGACTAGAGGAAGTCCTTTTTATAGTGTTCTGTGTTTGGGGGAGCTCTATAAAATTTTCCTTGAAGATCTAAAATGATTACAAGGGTCCTTTGGTATCTGTAGAAGATTGGTTCCAGGACCCCTGCAGACACTAAAATCTGCAATGCTCAAGTTCCTTCTATAAAACTGCAGAGTGTAGGAACCTTCTGTGTTCAATTATGTAAACTTGAAAAGCAGTGATTGAGATTAGCCATAAAGACCTCTGAAAACAACTTAAATGTTCACCTAAAGAGGGATGTTTGATTATACGGTGGCTCAACATCACTGTGGATATTACACAGCAGACGAAAAGGTTGTAATGGAGCAAATTGCTGTTTTCTACACAGATATAGTAAGAATGTTAAGTTTTAAAAGATAAGTTGCCAAGAGGACCTACAGTGTGATCTTATTTGTATAAAAATACATATAAGTCAAAACTATAGATGCCTTTAAGCACAACTAGGTGCAGAAACCTGGTAACTTGTTCAAGTTGATGTTTTGGTAATAGAATAAATGAGATCCACCAAAACTTATCTGGAAAGTGAAATAGAAGCCTGTCACTTTGGGGTTGTTTGTGGGTCAGAGATCTTTGTTTTATGCTGGGCTCAGGTCTTTTATTGCTGACTTGCAGTAACATTGATCACAGGACTGTAAAGCCCCTTCCTTAAAACTAGGTTCTGAGCTAAAGGAGAGTGGACAGCCTGCCCAAGATAAGCCAAGGTATGTTGAAGAAAAATCTTTTAAAATGTGGGTTTTAGTATAAAAAGAAACACAAACTAGAAAATGCATGTGAATATTGGTGAACCATGGGAGAAAGAATGTTAAGTGACTCAAATGTCAGTCTATAAAGGATAATCAATCAGGGAGCTATTTATATTAAATTCAGAGGGAGACCATTCTCCCCACACTTCTCTCCATGGCCTCTCTGAGAAACAAATTATAGTGCAAATGTATTTTTTGGCACACCAAACATTATGTACCAACTTATTCTTGATTAATATTACAATGTGTTGATGAAATTTTCTAAGCACTGCTTAGAGCTAAAATGAGAGGGTTTTTTTTTTTTTTCTTAAATAAAATGTGTTGATACTTGTTTTCATGGTGCCTGTTAGTTGCATATTCAATTTCATGTTCATAGAAATGGTATGCTGGGAAATTATTTTAAAAGTCAGATGTATTGAGCTCCTTCCATGTGTCTCCCATGCCTCAGCTTTTTTACATTTTTATTTTATTTCAACAAATTGTGTTGAGTGCCTCCTATGTTCCAGGTGGCCTGCAGGGGCCAGAATGCAGTGAGACTGTTTTTGAAAGCTCTACCCTAAACCAAGAACTTGGTTGTCGAGCCAGTGACTTGGACACACATGTTACAAATTGCAATGAAAAGTGATAGGTGTTGTAAGAGAGGTTGACACACAGTGATGGGGAAAGCACGACCAGATTGTGCAGCTCATGTGGCAGATACTTGATGGGATCTTGTTCGCTCTTCCATCCATAAGCCCCTGGCATGTGACACCTGGTATATGTGTAATGATTATTTGCTGCAAGAGAGGGTGAAAGAAACCAAGACTGAAGGGACTGTCACCAAGTCCCAGCCCTTACTGCTCATCATGTGGCAGGCCAATACACGGAGAGTCGGGGCTTGGGACAAGGAATTGTGACTTTATTCAGAAAGCCAGCAGACCAAGAAGATGGTGGACTCATGTCCCAAACCATCTTTCCCAAGTTAGAGTTCCAACCTCTTTTATACTGAAAGGGAAGGGAGACAAGTCCAACATGTCCAGGTTCTGGTCAGCCTCCATTTCTTCCTTCCTGCAGCTATTTCCAGGTGAGCCTGGTCAGGAGGTTTCCTAGGAGATAAACAAAGGTATTTTCACTTAACGTGTACTATCTAGGAGCCAGGTTCCCAGAGATGGGCCGTCATGTATGATTTGAACTTATAGGTGACATCCCTTTAGTGATTAACTTGTGACAGAATACAAAGCTTCTTCCCTATTACAAAACTTGCTAGAGCAACTTCGTGGAAGACATGGGGTAGGTCGAAGACGCAGCTCAGATCTGGCATTTCTGTGGCTCTGGCGTAGGCCGGCAGCTGTAGCTCCGATTAGACCCCTAGGCTGGGAACCTCCACGTGCCACAGGTGTAGCCCTAAAAAAGACCAAAAAAAAAAAAAAAAAGATGGAGTTCCCGTCGTGGCTCAGTGGTTAACGAATCTGACTAGGAACCATGAGGTTGTGGGTTCGATCCCTGGCCTTGCTCAGTGGGTTAACGATCCGGCGTTGTCGTGAGCTGTGGTGTAGGTTGCAGATGCAGCTTGGATCCCGAGTTGCTGTGCCTCTGGCGTAGGCTGGTGGCTATAGCTCCAATTCGACCCCTAGCCTGGGAACCTCCATATGCTGCGGGAGCGGCCCAAGAAAAGGCAAAAAGACAAAAAAAAAAAGCAAGAAGTGAATAAAATGGTAAAGGAATGAGAAGGCAGGGACTTGAATACATAAAAAAACAAAACAAACAAAAAAACTCCTGCCAAATGTATAGAATGAAAAAGACAATTATGCAACATTAACATGCATGTATTTAACCTATTAAATACAACACACACATACGTATAAAGAGAAAGCATATTTATGTTATACTTGTTTTACCCTTGTGCATTTTATCCAAATACATTGTAACCTATAGATGCAAACTCAACAATTCTGTAGCAGTGAAGCCATGTGATTGATGGTGGTCAGGTCCCATGTCACAGGCTCCCTGCCTACAGCACTTACTTTTCCCTGGGTTCTCATGCTTTTCAGGCCTCATCGTTAATCATTTATTTCAATAGTCAATGTCGATATTCACCACAAAACCTGTTAGGATTTCAAAGCCCTGATTGGAATGAGATCTTTCCTTTGCTTTGTCTTGTTTCTGACAAAATTTGGGGCCACTTTGAAGCTTGTTAGCAGGAAGGAATCAAGAATAAGAGGCCAGTAGGAGCCCCTGCTTCATCACAGGGCAAACAGATGTATATGAGCCATATGCTGAAAGCTCTTGGAGACAGGTTAAATATAGTCTCTTGTAAATGCCTTGATGTTATCCTCTTTTATTTCAGCTTTATTCAAATTCAACAAAGAGAAAATGTGCCTCTGTTATTAAACATCTTTGCATATGGCATGTTATGAAAAGATACAGTAATAATAAGTCCAAATCAAGCTGTTTTAAAGCTAGGGTGGCTGGGGAAAGTGGCTGGAAGAATAGAAGGAATAACAGGTTAGACTTCATAGACTAAGTGGCATATTGGTTCTTTTCCTTTCTTTGATTTTCTATATCATCAAACACTTGGAGTAGAAGTTTCTTGTGTTCTATATTTAACCAAAAGGACGATGTGTCAATAAATACTAAATGCTGTCGACATAGATTCTATATCAGAGAGAAGCAGCAGAGGTAGCATGGTGGGGACGTGATACAGCTATCCAAATTTCAAATGATTCAGGGAGATGCTGGAGACATCCGTGGGAGCAAAGACGAATGGATGCCACCTGTGGCTCTGCTACCTGGGAGGAGAGGGCACAGCCTCCATTCCTCTCAAGTCATCTAGTCCATTTAGGGCACAGCGACTACGGTGGGAAGCCAGTTCTCATTTGGCTAAGCTTCTTAAACTCAGTGTCATTCCCACATACTTTGGGAAAGATATGGTACTTAGGACTTTAGAGTAAAGGGGGTAGTCTCCCCAAGACTAGGAGCTTTGTTCAGTCTGGGTGGCATGTCTGCTAATCACAGAAGCAAGACACTTTCCTCATGTCCTAGATGGGGTGACCCACAGCCTGGTTTAAACTCCTCTCTGGGGCCAGGCACAGCACCCACAACCCATCACCTTCAGAGGCTGTTGCTCTGCCCCTTGAGGACTGCAGGATACAATGGGTATGGCAAGTTCCTTTGCTTCTTTGTCATTTCCTCTCTTTCTAGATTGCTCTCTCACTGGCCCCAACACAGAAGTTAGGAGATGTTTGCTTTCATTGAATAACTCTTATGTAGGAACAAACCTGTAAAGCAGACTCAAGCTGGTGGTTTTTGTTACGGAAGAGAGATGCAAAGAACGATGTAGGCAGAAGAGAATGTGTTTCTGGTCTTTTAGGCACTTTTGCAATTAATACTTTGTCCAAGTGTTATAATAATAATAATAGTAATAGTAATGGCCAAACTATTGATCACTTAGCAATTTGCTAGGCACTGTGATAAGCACTCTACAGTCATTTTCACATATAACCCTCACAAATGCCCCCAGGCATAATATTACTGTGCCGATGTTACTCATATAAAACACAGTCTTAGGAGGTCAGATCCCCTGCTTGTTGTCCCAGAGCTAATGGTTGAGTCAGGACCATATCCAGATGATACGGGTTCCAAAGCCACTCCTCCTCTTCACTATAACCATGTCCCCCCTACTCACTGAAATTCTAGCCAAATAGACTAGAGGGTCAGTGCCTGTGAGGAAAAGCTGTATTTGATTCAGAGCCAAATCAGATGATGCATAACCATCCATGGCTCTCAGCTGATCCAACCTTGCCATCCATTCTCTGGAAGAAACAGCCCAAGCCAGGTAGAACACAAGTCAGCTCCAACATTCCCAAGCTGATGCCTCTGCTTTGTCCTCAAAGCTGCGGCAGCCGAAGTAATAGTACTGATTTCCTCCAAGACCATTAAATGCCATGGAATAAAATTTCCATTTTGTTCTCTACTCACAGGTCCTAATTCTGTGGGGCTCAGAGAGTTCTATGGAGCCCATGCATTAAACCCAGGCCCCGTCTCCCCCAAACACCTTTACCTCTTTAATGCTGCAGTTGCTTGTAGGCAGCTCCCAGAATTGAAATAGGTTTTAGAGTCTTCAGAGTTTTCATTAACGGAAAACTGCAATTCAGCAAAAAAAAAAAAAAAAAAAGAGAGAAGTGAAAGGGGTTGTGGTACAGACAGGTGTTGGAGAGAACCATCTGCTTGTTAATAACTTGCCCACAGATTTTCATGCAGCAGGATGAGGACACATTTATTATGTGATGCTGGGCCCCATTCCATTTCACTATCATTTTTGTAGAAATATTATTACTTGCTCAACGTGCTATATTTTTTAATTTACTTTCTCAAATCCTCCTCTCCCTGGATCATGTTCTCAATATGCTTTTTCCTTCCTCCCTCCCCTCCTCCTCCTGTTTCCTGACACAGCTGCCCTCTCCCAACCCTTCTACAAACCACAGCTCCAGCCACATGTGGATGCCTTCACCAAGAGTGGTTCCTCCAGCCACTGAGACACACAACTTCAATTATACATTGAAACTGGTATTTTCCAATGCAAGTCAAATGTATCTCAGTCATTTTAAGGAAAGCTTTTTTTTAAATCAATTTTGATTTAAGGTGGTATTATACATACATGTCTTGAAATAGATACAGCAGTTTCTATAAACGGGGTTAGGAAATCTGAGAGATGAGAAACATCATGTGTAGTCTTGACTCTGCCATTAACTAGCCATGTGGACTTAGGTTTTATCTGTAAAATGTGTGCATTGGACTAGTTGGTGCAATTATTGATTTATTCATTGAATGAATACCTACACTTTGCTTTCCAAGAGCCACACTCTGTGTTAGGTAGCAGAGATAAAGGTCAAGGTATGGGTCCTATTCTCAGGGATTTCACTCACTAGAGGAAGAAACCGACAATTGCAAAAGTGATGTGTTAAGTGCTGTGACTGAAATATGTGCAAGGGGCACAAAGCAGAATGGTTCAAAAATTTCTAGAGCTATTCCTTCTGTGTTGGGGTTCATCCTAATGGGATTTGCCCTGTTGTTGGATATGTCCTGTCGCAGTTTCAGGGCAGCAGAACCAGTTTTTGGTGTCTTTTCTGATGTGGTGACGTAGTGAAAGCACGTTTCTTTTGGTGACCCCTTCATTTGATTCAAGAATGCCCTCTTGGAAGGTATGTTACAGTGCATCTGAAATGAAGGGTGGTTCAGGAAATCAGACCGTGAATTATTTTCTCCAGATCAGACCAGCTTGAACTTCCATACCTTTTCTAGACTTGGGGATCTCATTCTATATTCACCCACGATTTCACCCACCATCTATAGAATCTCTTGGGTTAAACCATCTCATCCCTTTTTCTCTCCCTGGTCTATACTGGGCTATCCAATATCTATTCTACATCATATGTTCATTAGATTTTCTGAAACAGATAAGTTACTCATTATTTGACAAATAATTTTTTTTTCTTAGGGCCGCATCCACAGCATATGGAAGTTCCTAGGCTAGGAGTCCAATCAGAGCTACAGCTGCTAGCCTACACCAAGCCACAGTAAGGCCAGGGATCAAATCGGCAGCTTCATGATTCCTAGTCGGATTCATTTCCACTGCATCACGACAGGAACTCCAAATAATTTTTTGACTTGGAAATTCATAGACATGACATTTCTTATAAAATAGGTGTTAGTTAAATTAATATAAATGGTGATTTTTAAATTATGAAAGCATATATATCAATATGTTTTTCAAATGTACAAATATTATTACTCAGTCATCTCAGTTCTATCTTATAACTGCTGCTGTATTTCTTTTTCTTGGCATTTTCTCTGATGTATATATATTTTACGGAGTTCAGTAATCACCAGTATCATAGGACAGTTACAATATTCTCATTGTTCTCACGTCTGTGCCAGGAAGGGATGGTATACCATTTTTTTTTTTTTGGACAAATCAGTGAAAACTGTTAACTCAGTACAGTATTATTTAACTTCTATTTAGTTTGAGTAGCTATGACATTGTCTCTTTTAATATGCCTTTTTGTGACAAGGATGAAAAATATTAAATCTCAGCTAACTATGCATTTATTCATGTCACTGCCTGGATAGTCAGCAGCTTTGTAGGCTTATAGATGGAAGAGAGTCTAGAATCATGGTTAAGAACAGGTTGGTGTCACCCATCCTCCTCTCCTTCTCACTACTTGTGTGGCATTAACAAAGTTTGTTAATTTCTATAAGCTTGCAGAGGTGGGTGACATAAAACTTTCTTCATTACTGTTATGAGAAAATTGGATGAGAGTGTATTTACACAGCTGGTACACTGTTTAGCACTGGCAAATCCTCTTAAAATGTTAGCTATTATGATCATCATCTTTTTGTCTTTAATCTAATAAAGCTATCTTCCTCCTAGAATTGATTTTTCATGGTTTCCAGGACAAGCAACATTAGTGAATCAATTAGAATTTTAATCGTTAAACAATGAATCCATTCTTTGTCACACTAATCCCAGAAGTCCTGTTGATTCTCCTTCCCAAGCCCTGAACCCCAATACCCAATCAGTGTTTGGTCTTCCTGGCTATGCCTCTAAGCTTTCTCTCAAATCCACCTCTTCTCTCCCACGTCTGCTCCTGCCACCTTCTCTCCTTTGATCCATCTAACCTCCTGGCTGACTTTTCTTTCTCTGCAGCTCCTCCTGCCCAGCCCCCACCTCTATCTCCAACACTGCAAGTAAATCCCTTCTTTGAATGTGAGCCAGGCTGTCCCACTTTGCAGATGAAAGACTTGAATGTGGTCTCATTCATTGCACCTGACATGAAATGCAAAGTCTCTGTCATTGTCTGAAAGATGACTGTGACATGCCCTTGCCTGCCCCCGCTTCATCTTCCTCTGCTACCTCCACGGCTGCCTCCCCGGGCACACAGTGTTCTTGCTGGTATTTAGACCCACCAAGCTCTTGGCTTCTGCAGGGCTTTTGACCTTGCTCGTCTATGTCTTGAATGTACTTCTCCCAGACCTTCATTCCACAATATCATGCTTCCTAGAGACCCTCTCAATGCTCCCTTAGCTTGAACTTTCTTCATGGCTCCTTATTATCTGAAATCATTGTCATCTTTATGTATTTCTTCATGTTCTCCTTGTGTGTCTCTCATTCTTCAGAACTCCATGAGCCACTTATCTCCTGGAAGGGAAGGATTATGTCCTATGTATCACTACACCAGAGCAGGTGGCCAATAACAATTGGATAAATAAATGAGCACACATTTTGTGTGCCTGCTCTATACTAGACACATCAGAAGGACTAGGTCTTGGGCCAGTTGTTCTACGTGTGATTTTGGTCGACCTTCTCTCGGTCTTTGTACCTCATGGACCACTTCTTTGTTTTGAGAACCACAAAATGAGGGCAGGTCCTTGTGCAATGGGGAAGCAGCTCTGATCTAAAATCCAGGCTGTGTCCAAAAAGTTTCAGCAAAACCCATGAGGGAGGTCACAGGGTGGGAGATGGAGATGGGCAGCCAGCATGCCAGGGTCTCAGGATCAAGATGCTCAGACAGCTGAGGATTCACTCACTCACCGAGGGCAACCTCAGTTTAAAGACATCAGGAAACTCAGGGACCCTGCAAGTCCTGGGCCTGATGGTAGCAAGCATCTCAGCAGCTCAGGGCCCTGCCCTTTGTTCATGTCGCCCATATTATTGGGTCACTCGGATCCTCAAACCCTCTGTCTTCTCTCCGCTGCCCACCAGGCCCCTGGCTCATCCCAGGCTGGGTTCTTTCCCCACGGCTCCCTGCCTGCTCCCGACCCCACCCTGCAACCCTCTGCCACCCCAGGTCCTGCTTGTCTCTCCTGACCCCTCCGCACCCTGTGCAAAGGCGCACAAAGGGAATGCAGGCGATTGAAAGCAGCTCAGGGCTCCCGCCACATTTGGAGAACATCCCTTCCTTAGACAAAGCCTGGAGGGAGGCTATGCTCTTATGTAGCTTGATGAGTTCATATTGCTCCTCGAATAGCTTCTATTTGGAAACAACGCTGTTTATATAACACACATTTTCTGTATTTCTACTCTCTCATTTTTTACTATTAAGGACACTTGCCTAGAAACAGAATCTGTATTTTTTTTCAAGTGTTCCTCTCCTCCCGCTGCCTGCTCCCCACCTGAGTGTATCATGTTTGATTGCTGTGCCAAAGAGTCCTGCACGCTTATCCCACACTGCAGGGCATCATTCTGCTCACCCATCTCTCTTGCTTCCCATCTTGATATCCACACGGACACATGAATGTCTCCAGCAAAATGTATATATGCTAACATTTCTCAGAAGTGCAGGAATGATACTTCCTGTTCTTTTTCTGATATTACAGAAAACCATACTTAGCAGTTAGGCAGCATCTCATATATTTAAAGTAATGCACCCTCAAAATGCCCCCAGGGCGTGACCCTCAGTGTCCCGGTTATGCAGTTGAGACAGAGAGAGTGGTGAAGTGACCAGTTCCGGGCAGCGTGGGAATTCCTCAGCACAATGGAGGATTACAATTCAGAATGACAAACTCCCTAGTCCAGCGATTAGATCATCAGACTACAGGGCCATGTATTAGACCTCTTTTAGAACTTGGAGAATCAGGTGTTTAATATTGCTAAAGGAAATTGATGGAAAGGTCAAACACAAAAAGTACAAAGAGCAGGTCCTCTTTTACTCTACAAGTAATGAAGCAGATTTTTCAGTGTTTAATTTAAGAACCGTTCGGGGTATGAAATATATTTCTCAAAATGGGGAGAGAGAGAAAATGATTCCATGTCTGGGCTCCCGCATTTGGGGATTTACCGGTACCTGGGTAGCTGGAGGACCTGCTTTTCTCTCAGCACCTCTTCCCCTGCTGCTCTTCCTACTTCCCCACTGCAGCCCTTTGAGTTGCTGTGGAAATGATGATGGTACCACAGAAGGGAGATTATATAACCTGCGATCAGGAATAACCAGCAGACAGAGATGGATTCCTACTGAACCACAGCCTTGCTTTGTTCAGATCTGAATAGGGGAGAAGAGGGAAAGGAGGAGATGGGCAGGCAATCTGCGATCTAAGGAAATTGGTTTTAAATAGGTTGTTGTTTTTTTTTTTTTTTCCCCCAAGGTTTCTGGGAGATATCGCTTATTCCAGAGAAGGACAGAAAGCACCGAGATAATTTTCTTAGCCTCATAAACTTTAAAAAAATATTTATTAAAAAAATATGTTCAGCAAGCTGTCAGAGACATTACCAAGGAAACCAGAGTCTCCACGAGGCCCTAAGGTAGGGGACCACCCCTCAAGCAGAGCACACAAAGGAACAGGCTCTCCTGGGTGGTGACCTGGCATTTGCTCAACTGCTCTGTCCTTGGTGCTGGGACCATCCGTACAGAGAAGGCAGCTGCTGTCTGGCCAGTTCAAGCAGAGTTAAGTCAAGAGCGGGGCTTTAGTTTCAGGGAAACCCTTGTTCCCTGCAGCAACAGCCTCTTCATTCCTTTCCTTCATTTGTGAAATACGAATGGTACTGACTTCAGGGTTTTTTGTAGGGTTTCAATGAGACAATGCATATGAAACCGTTATCACGATGCCTGGTAAACCACGGGTACTGAAAAATAGTGATTGCTCCTGTCCTTGTTAGGGATCCAACCAAAAGATAAACAGTAGAAGATCCAGCATCTGCCTCTGACACTCATGCCCCTTCCTCATATCCAGCCCCCTCCCCCACAGTGCAGAGAACAGAGTCACTTTGTGTCAGCCTTAGAATCATCCTTTCAATCATTTATCCATGTGCCCTTTATCCCTAGAGATATTTGAAGTAGCCTTCAAAGAGATGTCAGATAAATTAGATCTTTTTTTTTTTAAGATGAAGGGCTCTGGGTCAAGAAAATATAAAGTTTGAATAGTAATAACATTCACAGTTCATACCTTAAAATAAATTTATAAAACCCTTCACAGCTAATCAGGTGAGACACAATTCAGCTGTGAGCATCCTGATTGCTGTGGCAAAGAAGGAACATGAGTGGTCGGAAGATTTCCATTGCCTGTAAATAGAAATACACCAGTCCCTCAGGTCAGGGATCATCAAATCCAGCTGCCATTTGTGAGCCAAGAGACTTTTCACATTTTCTTTTTTTTTTTTTTGGTCTTTTGTTGTTTTCAGGGCCACACCCGTGGCATATGGAGGTTCCCAGGCTAGGGGTCTAATCAGAGAGCAAGGCCAGGGATCGAACCCGCAACCTCATGGTTCCTAGTTAGATTCATTAACCACTGAGCCATGACCGGAACTCCACCTTTGACATTTTCAAGGTGTTGTTTGTTTCTGTCTCTTTTTTTTTTTGCTTTTTCAGGACTGCACCCAAGGCATATGGAAGTTCCCAGGCTGGGGGGTCCAATCAGAGTTGCAGCTGCCAGCTTACGCCACAGACACAGCAACTCGGGCTCTGAGCCGCATCTGCAACCTACACCACAGCTCGTGGCAATGCCAGATCCTTAACCCACTGATCAAGGCCAGGGATCCAGCCCTCATTCTCATGGATCCTAGTTGGGTTCATTAACTGCTGAGCCTCGAAGACAACTCCCTTGTCTTTGTTTTTAAGTTTTATTGACGTATAGGTGATATCCAATGTTATGTGAGTTTCAGGTGTACAGCAAAGAGATTCAGTTATACATGTACACATATCCATTCTTTTTCAGGTTCTTTTCCCATACAGGTTATCAGAGAATATTAGGCAGAGTTCCCTGAGCTACACAGCAGGTCCCCATAGGACATGCAACAGAGACCATCTCTGATCCTGAAAGACCACGATATTTACTCTCTGGTCCTTGGCAAAAATGGTGCCAATCCCTGGTGTGGAAGAAGCATAGTTTTCCTGGTGAAAACTCCTAAGAAAAATTTCTTTTAGAGAAAGAGACTTGGTCGCTACTCATCCTTCCCATGTTTTCTTTCTTGATGGTGCCTCTGTCGGTCACCCTCGCCTTTCCCCCTGATCTCTCTTCCGGGCTTAAGCTCTTTCCCTTTGGATCACAGGGAAGTTTTTCTTCAAGATGCTCCACTGGCCTGAACAACATGCATCTGCCCAGCCTGGCTGGCCCTCATCCTCCGGACCACTTCTCGAAGGACTCCTCACAGTGCTCCCAGGTCCTCTGGCCGCTGCCATTCATGGCAACCTGCTCTGTGCCATCAAGGTCAGAATCTAGAAGCCTGCATTCACTCACTCACCTCCTTAATTCTTCAGGAGCAGGGGGACCATAGCTAACCATCCCATATCTAGCCCAGTATTTGTCAGTGAACAGGAAACACACATCTGTTGAAAGCAAAAGTGGTAATTCCATTAGCTGTGATTTTGTGGCATTTCACTGAAAGCAGAGGAGAAATGTTCTTTATTAAAGTGGTCTCGAGTGGTGATAAGAAGTGTGAAGGAGAGTTGGAATCTAGAGTTTAAATCAGTGGGTTCTGTACATTCTCATCTGACCGATTCTAAAATCTACAGGGCAGCAATAACGAATGGACTGCACACCCCTCAGGCTGTCTTTAATTACCAACTTGTTTTGTTTTGTTTTGTTTTCTTTTTAGGGTCGCCCCCGAGGCATATGGAGGTTCCCAGGCCAGGGGTCCAATCAGAGCTGTCGCTGCTGGCCTACGCCATAGCCACAGCAACGCCAGATCCAAGCTGCGTCTGCGACCTACACCACAACTCATGGCAACGCAGGATCCTTAACCCACTGAGCAAGGCCAGAGAACGAACCTGCAACCTCATGGTTCCTAGTCGGATTCGTTAACCACTGCGCCACAACGGGAACTCCTATTACCAACTTTTGATAACTGTTGGCAGGTGATTCAGTGTCAGGGGTCCACAGATGTTCTTCTTTGTGGATAAAAGGCAAACCAAATAAGTTATGCTAATAAACAGTTCCCAAATTACAGTGGCTTAATGCAACAAAGACTTATTTCTCAGCTTTGAGAAGTTACTGCCTTTGTGCAGGGTCTGGGCTGAGACGGGGCTGCTCGGAAACACTCTAAGAGAGGACTGCATTCAGAGGGCTCCCTGGGGAGCATTCTCAGGACATATATCAATAAAGGAGAGAGAGGGTTCCTGTTGTGGCGCGGTGGTTAACGAATCTGACTAGGAACCATGAGGTTGCTGGTTCGATCCATGGCCTTGCTCAGTGGGTTAAGGATGCGGTGTTGCTGTGAGCTGTGGTGTAGGTCGCAGATGCAGCTCGGATCCCACGTAGCTGTGGCTCTGGAGTAGGCTGGTGGCTACAGCTCTGATTCAACCCCTAGCCTGGGAACCTCCATGTGCCGCAGGAGCAGCTCTAGAAAAGGCAAAAAGACAGGGGGAAAAAAAAAAAAGGAGAGAAAAGGCTGGGATTGAGCAAAGAGGAGAGCTGACCTAGGCTGCAGTTCCAGTGAGGCCTCCATCAATTCGTGGTGTGTGTCCGTGACCTTTGTTTTCCTGCATGACCCCACTGTTGACCAAGGGCCCCTTCCGAGTAGACACAGCCTTACTGTGCCAGATGTTCAACATCAGCTGCCAGTGAGGGACTCTGAGCTGCCCGCAGTGGATACTGGGGTGCTGGCAGAGCAACAGGGCCCACCCTGTGTTGCTCACATCACCTTGCTTTCTAGAGTGCTATTATCCATCTGGGGATGGCTATTCCAGGTTTTGGGTGGTTGGGGGGCCTTCAGCACCCACTGCTACAGGGACACTCAGCTGTAATTGATACTGAGCTTTTTCCCTCCACCAACCCCCATTCTAGAGTCCCTCACCTCACCCAGCATCTCTGCTGGACCAGACGCTTGGCCTTGTAGGACGGCCTTCCATCCTCGGGAAAGGATCTGAACTCTGGTTTCTGTCATCTCAGGCTGTGGCTGCCATTGTCCATTTATTAACATTGGACATGCAGCATCCAGAGATGCCCCAGCAGAGCACCTGATCCCACATATAGTGTTCCTTCATCTCCTTGTGGGGTAGCAGCAGTCCTGTCCCTTCCTGGTGATCAAAATCAGCTCCATGGTCAATATGGTGACTTCTTCCCTTGTTTGCTGATCTCCTGGCATGAAGAGCCCAAAGTGACCTGATAGTAACCATGGCTTCAAGTACCATGGGACTCCTATATTCTCAGATGGAAATGCTATATCTCTGGGAAGCAGGACCTCTATAATCTACACACTGAAAGATGCAAGAATAAGAAGAACAGATTTTCCAAGGCCATTGCAGGAGACGATGGTAAGCAGGGTCCACTCCTGCTTCCACGCCTTGGTTTCTGTACCCACAGACTGCACCTCTTGAGAAACCAACTCCATAAAATGATCTCCTTACACTATTGCAAATATATTGATACTTGGCTGCAATTTGACTAAGCTAGTCCCAATTCCATTAAGTGGGGAGTTTCAGAAAAGGGCAGAATGTGATAGAATGATAGGATTCCCAGGGCCTTGTACCCTTGGATGCAGCTCCTCTGTGGTAAATTGGGTTCAAAGCAATGTTTTGCAGGATATTTCTCAATGGAATGAATACTCATATTCATCTGCAAACCTAGGGAGTCCTTTGTCTTCCTCTAGCAGCTAGCCCCATCCTCAGTGTCATTGTCATGAACTGAGTGAGGGACAAGCACATTTACATTAGTGTAGATACCCTGTGGCTCTGTGCCACAGATTGTGCAGCTTCCTGTCCCCTCTGCCCCTGCCCAGGTCTGATCCTAAGATGGATTGTGGTTGGGCTGCCCAACCTTAAGATTCGGTGTGTCTGCAGAGCCTGGATTATGATGGACAGCTTTGACAACGTGGTCATTTGATGTCCTGTGGGCAGGTGGTCTATCTCTTCTAGAACCAAATAGCATTTCTGAAGCTGCTCTGTGAATGGTGTATAGTTGTGTTTCAGAGATGGCCTGGCCTTTTCCAAAACCCTAAGTATTGGAAGTTCCCTTTGTGGCTCATGGATCCAATTAGGATCCATGAGGACACGGGTTCGATCCCTGGCATTGCTCAGTGGGTGAAGGATCTGGCATTGCTGTGAGCTGTGTTGTAGGTCGCAGACATAGCTGGGATCTGGTGTTGCTGTGGCTGTGGTGTAGGTTGCCAGCTGCAGCTCCGATTGGACCGCTAGCTTGGAAAATTCCATATGCCTCTAGTACCGCCCTTAAAAAAACAAACAAACAAACAAACAAACAAAAACCTAGGTGTCTTTGTGGTGATTCTCCTCTTGGGACTTGCCATAAGTGCCATACTGTGCCTCTCTTCATGTTAGATAGCTTAGTCCCAAAAAACCTATCTGGCTTCTGGCCCTTGCCTGTTGCTCACAAACAGCCTGAGCTTGCTGATATGTCCAAGTGCAGACTAGGCACCTGCAGGGGGCTCCCAAGCCTTGTGCTTCTTTATTAGCAGTGGGAGGTATGAAATATAATAATACATCCCTTGCTTTTGAGAGGTGGTCTCTGCATGTCTGACCGAAAATGTCAGTGATGTTGGAGATCTGTGACGTTTTGAAGAGTTTATTTCTTCTCTTTGGAGTACATGCATCTTTCCAGACCCTCTAATATGTTTGCCAGTCCTTGCTTTTCTTTTCTAATGAGCATGGTGTCATGGATGAGTGTGATTCTACAGAATGTCCAGGAAATCCAGCCCCTGTGGAATATGTTGGAGGCTAGAAGAGTTATTCTAGCCCTGGGGCAAACCATCAATGTATATATACAGTTGTGCATCCCACAGCAGTCCAAAATACTTCCGCTTCTCCTTTCCAATAGGAAAGGAAAATCCTGCAGTCACTAGGTCACTGGCCGCACACCAAACCTGATGGTCTGTTTTAATCTGCTCTCGCAAAGATACATCTGGCCAGCAGCTGGGACAGAGTTTATGACTCGGTTAGGTGTGTGGCCATCCACTGTCATCTGAGCCATCTGGCTTTGTAAGGGAAAATCTTCTAAGTAAGTAGAGATGAGCAGGAAACACTCATAATTCTTGCTTTTTTCCATTTTTTAAAGTTTTATTGAAATACAGTTGTTTTACAATGTTCCAATAATTTCTGCTATCCAAGAAAGTGATTCAGCTACACATGTACACACATCCATTCTCTTTCAGATTCTTTTCCCACATAGATTATGACAGAATATTGGGTAGAGTTCTCTGTGCTATATACAGCAGGTCCCCATTGGCCAATCATTCCATATACCTGAGTGTGCATATGCTAATCCCAAACCCTCAGTCCATCCCTCCCGCTCCCCACCTGTCCCCTTGGTAACCATAAGTTTTTCAAAGTCTGTGAGTCTTTGAAAACAAGTTCATCTGCATTCTTCCTTTAGACTGTGCACAAACGATATAATATATTCTTTAAGTTTATGGAACTGAGCATCTCTCATTATGCAGATCCACTTGCTATTTGAGATAAGAGGGTACAGAGAGTTCTGTTTGCCCTTCCCCACTCTAGTTGCTCTTAACAGGTAAAAGACAAAAAGACCAGGGAGTTTTCATCATGGCTCAGCGGAAAATGAATCTGACTAGCATCCACGAGGACACAGGTTCCATCCCTTGGCCTTGCTCAGTGGGTTAAGGATCCAGTATTGCCATGAGCTGTGGTGTGGGTCACAGATATGGCTCAGATCTGGTGTTGCTATGGCTGTGGCGTAGCCACAGCTACAGCTCTGATTCGGCCCCTAGCCTGGGAACCTCCATGTGCTTTGGGTTCAGCCCTAAAAAAAAGACAAAAAAAAAAAGGCCAAAAAAAAAAAAAAACCCCACCAAAAAGACCAAATGTGAGGGCTCTGCCAGCTACCAGGGAGCCATCCTATTACACCTGTGGGAACTGGAGAAATGACCATGATGTAGGTGTGGACCTAGTGCACCCCCTCGGAGCAGGAAATGGGACGGGGACTTGTCCCCCATACACCTCCATTTCACACTCAGGCATGATGCTGTCTAGGATCCTGAGTATCAGAGTATCATTTTTTTTTTCTTTTTTCTTTTTAGGGCCACACCCACAGCACATGGAGATTCCCAGGCTAGGGGTCTAATCAGAACTGTTGCTGCCAGCCTACACCATAGCCACAGCAATGCCAGATCTGAGCCACATCTGCGACCTACACCACAGCTCACGCCAACACCAGATCCTTAACCCACTGAGCAAGGCCAGGGATTGAACCTGCGACCTCATGGTTCCTAGTCGGATTCGTTTCTGCTCTGCCATGATGGGAACTCCCTGAGTATCATGTTTAATTCCGATTCTGTGTCTAACAATTCACTTTTCTCCAAATGCGTGGATGTCTAAGCCAACGGCTTTAGGTCCTTTGAGGAAGGACCCAGGAAATTACTTGGCAACATGTGGCAGGGACCCTTCTCACTAGAAGCCAGATCACTTTCCTTCAGTGAATTCTGGGTCTGAATCCATTAAGGTTCCAGAAACTGGGCAAGAGATAGTACTTTTATTATGGTAACTGGCCTTAGACTCCTGATCATTTTGTAACTGATTTTCTTAGATTGTTACAAATTAAACAAAACCTACCTATCATGTCTTCAGCAGCATCATGGTTTGGTCCACATGTCTATAGCTCTTGGAAAACTGGAACACCCCCCGACCGTTGTTGCTTGTCATTCATTGACAAGCAGTTCATTGTAATAACTGTCCCCGTTTTTCTTTTGATGATTAATCGCCGTTACTTGGCTTCTCTCATTTGGGAATCCTATTGTCTGGGATCTGATCATTTTCCCTGTTGTCAGGGAGACCAGGTCTGTAACAGCATCTCATTCAGTCCCCCTTGGTCTGCAGAGAGCAATGTGCACGTATATACAGAAGCTGGCCCCATAGATTGATGGATTACTGTACTTTATGGAACTGAAACAGTATTTTAGTTTTAATAAAAGCACTAAGGCACTTCCTATGTGAATTTATCAAAAAAGAAAGGAAAAGAAATTTAAGTGCAAATGAAAGGATTGTTGACCTTCAGATAAACATATATAAGTTCTTAAAATATCCCTCTGCTGTTAAGGAGATATGGTTACAGAAATCGTTAAGGAACTGGTTTCGCTATGTCTAGTTCGGGTCTCTGAATGGGGACTACCCTTGGGAAATTTTTGGAATTTGTCATGAGCATGTGTAAGGGCTGGGGAAGTTCGACAGGATCAGAAGCAGAGTCGCTCTTCTCTGCTTCAGTTTGCAGTCCTACCCCCACTGGAAACTGGCCATCAGAGGTTAGCACAAGAGCTTACTTTTCAAAATAATTCTTGTTACCTTATATGTGAACCAAGTTGGTGGGGCATAGTTCTCTGTCCTCTGGGAAGCTCTCATCTCATTGGAGGTAACTTTACACATAAGCACAGATAAACCAAAGCACAGGGGAGGGGTCAGCCTGCAAGCTTCGTGATCTGACTAGATCTTTGCCTTCAGCTGGACTGAAAGCACATGCAGACCAAGGGGGCAGGATGTTGATTTGTTTAGGCTGTTGAAGCTTGACTTTTTTTTTTTTTTTTGCTTTTTTTAGGGCTGCACTCACAACATATGGAAGTTCCCAGGTTAGGGGTCAGATCAGAGCTACAGCTGCTGGCCTACACCACAGCCAAAGCAACTCGGGATCCGAGCTGCGTCTGTGACGGACACTGCAGCTCACGGCAACGCTGGGTCCTTAACCCACTGAGCGAGGCCAGCGATTGAACCTGCATCCTCATGGATACTAGTTGGCTTCGTTTCCTCCAAGCTACAGCAGGAACTCCCAGAAGCTTGACTGTTTTGGGTGTTGTTGTTGTCATTGTCCTTTGTCTTTTTAGGGCTGCACATGAGGCATATAGAGGTTCCCGGGCTAGGGGTTGAATCAGAGCTGTAGCTGCCAGCCTACACCACAGCCACAGCAATGCAGGATTCAAGCCATGTCTGCCACCTACACCACAGCTCACAGGAACACCGGATCCCTGACCCACTGAGCAAGGACAGGGATATAACCTACATCCTCATGCATACTAGTTGGATTTGTTTCCATTGCACCACAACAGGAGTTCCCAGAAGCTTGCCTGTTTTAGACAGTAAAATGCAGATGGACATACATCAGAAATAATAGAATAAATAACTCCACAACCATGTAAATGAATAATTGTTGCTCTACCTGTGTAATGACCCATAGAATGTAATATATGATTCTTGGTTTGAAGACCAACATTTTCCTGAATTTGGGTGAGTTACACATAGTCATTTCTCTCTAATTGGATCTCATTAAAGCCAATTTCTTTTAGAGAGTCAAAATACTATCACCCCGAATGTGCTGTCCATCCTAACTTGTGTCTGAAATACCAACAGAATCACCTGGACACGTCCTGATTCCCCTGGACCTCTCCCTGCTGAAATTATTCAATCAAAACTTACCCTTGTGGTAATTGTTTTTAGAGCATCATTTGAAACAAAACCAAAACAAAATAAAACAGAATGTTAGAAAGATTCCCCCATGGAGCTGACTCTTCAACCAGAACAATGTATATTGATTTAGTTAAAGCAAACTTATGTACAAGGACCAGGTTTATTTCTTAAGTCATTGAGAAATAAGCAAAGTCGTCGTGGAAATGATTTAATCATGGGCATAAAAAATAGTGTCTTTCCTCTCCAGCTGTACTTGGGCTGCAGCTTTGGGGAAAAAAAAATGGAGCACGTGCTAAAAACATTAGTATTAGGTAATAGCTAAGCAAAAAAGGCAAAAGGTGTTAATAAATTAAGTTAGCCCCTGGTGCTTGTGGTTTATTAAAAATATGTGCTTCAAAAATATAATGTTATAACAATGTTAAAGCGAATTTGCAAAGTGAAAAAAAAAATGCCTCTTTCCTTTCTTCTAACATAGCTATTTCCGTCCTCACATATTACTTTCCAGTCCTGAGCCCTGGAATTCCATGGTTTGGCATCTATTCTGATAGTGTTATAGTCTACAAGTTCCTTGGACATTGAACATAAACATACCCCATGTTCCCTTCTGTCTGGGTTTTATAACGATCACTGCAATCGAGGCATCATATTTTATCCTGTGGACATTCTGTAATTTACCAAACCATCTTCCTGTTGTTGGATAATGAAGTTGTTTTCTGTGGAGTCATACAGAAACGTGCTCCAAGCATCAACAGTAGGACAGAGACAAAGGGGAAAACAGAGCTGCAAAAAAGTGCTAAACTTTCTGAGTGGTCCCCCAGGACCGCACACGTATGTCCATGCTGGTCCTCTCTCCCCTGGCTGCACAGAAGCCTGTGTTCCTGAGGCCCTGGGTCAGCAGATTCGGATGTTCCAGGCGGCGGGTGCCCGGGAGGGGCCGAGTCTGCCCTTGATGAGCGCTCCACGGGGGAAGGCATGAAGCCCTGCTCTCCAGCTCTCGGTGTTAACTACATTCTTCACAAGTCACCCGTGCACACTTTTCATTTTTGGATTGCCAGTTTCCCCTTAAGGACTGAGACAATCTCCCTTTGATATAACAGACTGTACTTCTATATTAATGTGTCAAGTTGCTGCGAAATTTACTGCCTCGCTGGGCCCATTAGACTGCGGAGATCCAGCGCGGTCCTCCAGCATCTCAGCCGTCACAGCTCGATCGTCTTTCTCAGAACAGCCCGTCCCCTGTGTCCCCGGACTGAGCAGCAGCTCTTCATGCCAGGAGTGCAAATCCATCTTCAGGCCCCAGGAGGAGGCTCTCTCCCTGAGTCCCTGGGCGGCGGAGCAAGGTCTCTGGCCTCTAGTGGCTTTTGGTCAATGGTTTTGCCTGGAGCTTCCAGCTATAGTGCTGCTTGCCCAGAAGCTATTTCTTACCACCAGTCAGAATTCTACCTGATCTGCTGCTCATCTCCCCATCCCCAGCCTTCCTCTTTTGCACATGCAAATGCACGTGCATGGGCACACACTTTAACCCATCTGTCTCCTGACAGTCCCACCCAAGTCTTGCCTAGACTGTGTCGATTGCTACAAGGAACACACTCTTCCTGGGAGAATCCAAGGTCATGTCACATTGTGGGAAGTGTACAGAGCCCTTGATTGGAAGGGGAGACAAATACACAGACAGCTGGAAATGCTGAGGGTGTACTGTGGCTGGTACTTAATGTTAACAGATTTGCTTGGTTCCTGCAGGACCCCACTTGATCCTCGCCATGCAAACTGGCAGAAGTAAAGTCAGGGCACATGTTAGGTTTGCTGCTTTCCTTCCAGAAATAAAGCAGCTAATTGTGTTACAAGGAATGTGGCTATTTTTATTCCCTTCCAGGATGGTGGGGTGAGGGAGGGAGCCTGTGGATTGGGGGAGGAGCAGGAATCAAACCTGCAGAGGCATTTCCACAGGGTAAAACCCATGAGTGGCTTCATGATCTTGTTTTTCCCATTCACGCATCAATTGTTGTCAGGCCCTGAATATGTAATATAGCGTATGATAATGCTTCCTAATGGGTGTTGGAGATAGAGTCAGAGGATCATACAAGAGCGTGTGTCACTGGGTGTCGTTAGCAAGCTCAGATGAACACCGTTGTTTTCTTTATTCAAAAATCATCTGTATTGCTTTGGCACAAAGACAGGCAGAGCTACTGGTACAATTTTATTTTTAACATTCTGAACCTTGTAAGCCTAGTGAACTGTTTAATACGTTACATTCAACAAGCCTGGCTTATACATTACCAAAGCTTTGGAACTGTCGTACCTCAAAATGCATACAAGTTGTGGACAAAAGCTTTTTGTTACAAAGCTTCACAAATGCAGACCAGTTATCATTAGGACTTTAGAATGAACTGGCTGTTATTTGTATTTTGTTTGTGTTTTTTCATTTCCTGCATCATGATGGATATGGAATATCCTGTTCTGCCTCTCACAGAATTTACTGCTATTGTTTCCTTCAGGTTCTTGCTACCATGAGTTTTTTATTGTACAGATTTTTTTTTCTTTTTCCCCACTTTGGAATATGATTTCCAAACGCAAAGCATGGATTGAAGACTATACTTTTAACTTAGCAAACTCAATTTGGAAAATAATATTCTCTAATTGCACTTGTAAACAAACAGGGGAGACATCACAGCAAAGGCTGAGTGGGTTGAGCATTCACATGTGAAAGCAGTGTAATTAATTCATTCTGGAAAGCCCAGAAATGCAACCTCTAGAGGCATCCAGATATGCATATGTCTTGGATACTAAGCAAATCCACTTTTATAAGACAGGGTAAAATACCAGTATTAAGGTACATAGTCATCTTTTCAATGTATCGTTAGTACCTGCTTCTCCATACAGAGCAGTCTGAGGGCTGTCAGGAGACATTACCTGTTTGATCACCTGTTATGTTCTGGCATCGCTATAATCATGAACATGGCTAACTCACTGAAAAAGGTCTCTTCCTAAACACTGAGATAGGGACCAAATGGTCCAACCTGAAACCCATATCTTTAGGGAGAAAAGAGAACTGAAAAGAAACAGAACACTAGCAAGGGTGACATATAGAACAGGCTCGGTGAGCAGTTACTATGGCCACTTCCACAGCTCACTGCAGCCTGAACAGCAGAGGTGGTATTTACTGAGCTCTTGCCAAAGGATGGCAGGGTTGGCCATCACAGGGAAAATCTCATTTCTGGTCCTGTTTCTTGACATCATCACCCATTTTACAAAGGAATTAAAGGACCCATGAGTCGTGAAGCTGGGCATTTCTATTCGCTCTTGCCAGGATATTCAGTGCCATGGCTGTGTTTTCCATCCTGTACCACCGTCGAAGTTGGATATTTATGCTTCCCGTTGGCTGTGTGTGAAGGGTGGGGGCACACAGAGCTAGCGGAATCACAGTCACACAATTCTGCATTTTTTAAGTCTTAGTAGTACTTAATTTTGAGAAGTTAAAAAGTATATAAAACGAAAGATAACCTTTAAACAAAAACATTAATCCCATACCTAGAACTGCCAATGGTTGACATTTTGCTTCTTCTCTTCTGAATATAACAGCTGAAATTGTGTAGAAAAAGATTATTTTTAAAAGATAACATTTCTACCCCCCTCCTTCCATGCCCCATCCTTTCCCAACACTTTCAGTGTATTTAAAGTACTAAAATACTGTAAATGCAGACATATCCATGAATCATATTAGTATGATTTTATATTTACTATTAATTTCTCTGCTTCCTTTTTTGACTTCTAATTTATAAAGTTTTTTTTTCAATTTAATTCTTCTCCTACTTCTTTGAATTTACACATTTAAAGATATTCACTCCTATGGTTTTAATGTTTAAGGTTTTAGTGTGCATACACAGTTAAATTTACGGCTTTTAATGAACTTAAAGAAAATCAGCATGTGATGCCTCCTTGCAAAAATGAGGAATTCAATAAACTTTTCCGTCCATACATACTCTCCTCAAAATATCACCTCCCGTCATCTCCCCAGATATTTCCAAGGCATTGTGATCTAGAACAATCTGTAAAGGGGCCCTACAGTAACTGTCTTAAACCTGAAGATCTTGATGTTGATTGCAACTTATCAGCTCTTGCATTCATTACAGCATGAAAAACAGCCACAGGCAATTGGAAAAGGAATGAAGGTGGCCGTGTTTCAATAAAACTTTATTGTGACAGCAGAAGGAAGGCCACGTTTGGCCCGTGGGCTGTAATTTGCTGACACCTTATTCATAAGTTTAGATTCAAGTATTTTTTAAGATGAAAATTATGACTGCAATCAATATTTAGATTTGCCTTATTTTACTAATTTTTTTTTAAACTTTGCTGTTCAGTTTCTTTCAAATGAATTCGTTATTTTTAGGTTTGGGGTTCTTTTTTTTTTTCTTCCCCCCCATTGAATACATCCTTTAGGACCAAGGTCTCAGTAGTAAAAATCTATTGTTCCTCTTCTGTCTTAAAACAGTTTTATTTGACCATCCGTCTTCAAGAGCACTTGAGCTGGATCGACAGGCTATGATTGGCTGTGACTTTCCTGAGCTGAGTCTGCCATAACTCCTTGTCTTATGGTGTGTGTCGCTGGTGCTGTGAAACCTGCTCCCTGATACTTCTCTGCAGGGAATCTAACTTCTCTGCCTGCTAGATTTTTTTTGTTTGTTTTTCTAATATTGCTTTTTCTTTTCTCCTACGACAGGCATATGAAGTTCCCAGGCCAGGGGTCAGATCCAAGCTGCAGTTGCCACCTAAGCTGAAGATGCCACAACGCCGGATTCTTAACCCACTGTGCCGGGCTAGGGATCAAACCTGCATCCCAGCGCTCCCAAGACCCTGCAGATCCCATTGTGCCACAGTGGGAACTCTCTGCCTGCTAGTTTTTAAGATTATCTATTTCTCTTTGCGCTGTATTCTGAAAAGTTGTTTCCCTTCAAAAATCATATGTCGAAACCTAATCCCCAGTGGGAGGATATTAGAAGGCGAGGTCTTTGGGAGGTGATAAAAAAGACCCTTACATACAAGATCCCAGAGAGCTCCCCCATCCCTTCTGCCCTGTGAGGACACAGCTTCTACGGCTTAAACAACAGGCATTTATTTTCTCACAGTTCTGGAGGCGAGAGGTCCAAGATCAAGGGGCAGCAGACTGGTTTCTCCTGGGGCCTCTCTCCTTGGCCTGAAGCTGGCTGTCTCTTTTCTGCGTCTTCATGTGGTCTCTTCTGGGTGTGTCTGTATTCTAATTTTTACTTTTTTTTTTTTGCTTTTTTAGGGCTGCACCCTAGGAGGTGCCAGCCTAGGCCACAGCCACAGCAACACCAGATCCAAGCTGTGTCTGTGACCTACACCACAGCTCACGGCAATGCCGAATCCTTAACCCACTGAGCAAGGCCAGGGATGGAAACCACAACTTTATGGTTTCTAGTCGGATTCATTTCTGCTGCACCATGACAGAAACTCCCTAATTTTTTTCTTGTAAGGACACCTGTCATATGGGATTAGGGCCACCCTAAGCACTTTATTTTACCTCAATTACCTTGGAAATACTCTATGTCCAAATACAGCCACATTCCAAGGTACTGGGGGTTAGGACTGCAATGTGTAAATTTGGGGAGGTTTCAATTTGGCCTTCTCACTGGCTTCATATGGTCAGTCTCTTTCTCTGTTGCCTGCTGATTATCTCAGGTGTAGCTTCTAATTTGTTCATTCTTTCTCTAGCACTTCTTATTAGGGTTTCTGTTTCCCTCTGGCCTTTGCCCCTCCCTAGCCCCTTGGGTTGCACTGCTCTCCTGGGGCCTATAGAGGGGTATGGCGGTCACTTGTGTGGGTTCCTCAGCTCTGGACTTCTTCCCCTACTCACTGAGGTTTGCTTCTGGGTCTCACATAGATATTCTGGCACCTTCCTTGAGTGTAAGGCAGAGCCCCTTCAGCCCAGCTTATAGATAAATATGTCACCCCTGCCTTAGGCTTCCTATTAGGAGCCCATTTCTAGCCCCTAAAAAGGTGGGCGCACACCCAGCCCCTGATCCCATTAAGTGTCACCCTGTCCCCACTGCCTTGCTCCTTCCCCTAGAATAGAATTCACTCCTACATCTGTCCATATGTTTCCTCCAGTTCCCCCATGACGCTCTTCTATTTTTCAGTGTATAGATTTCTTAAGATTAACAAAATTTTCTGTATCATATCATACCTCTTAAGTCACTCTACCACAAGTGAAAATCTACGAACTTTATTTTCAAATAACACTTAATTTTTGCATTTTGCTCATTTTTAAAAATGAATTCATTTTAATGGTTGCACTATTAGTTGGCCTGGACTGACATAAAACAAACTATATCACCACCGACTGGGTGGCTTAAAACAACAGGAATGCATTCTGTCGTGGTCCTGGGGTCTGGAAAGATGAATCTAGATGTTGGAGGGCCTGCTCTCTCTGAAAGTTCTGGAAAAAAAACCCTCCTGGACTCTTGGTCTGGTGGTTGCTTGGCATCCTTTGTCTTAGAGCTGTATTTCTCTAATCTCCGCCTCTGTCTACCCTGGCTCTTCTTTCCTCTGAGTGTATCCACTGATTCTTATTCCCCTTCTCTAATCAGGCCAGCCAATCATCAGATTAGAATCCACCCAAATCTGCATAACTATGTATGCAAAGACCCTATATACAAATAAGTTCATATACTGAGGTTCTGGGAGGGACATGAATTTGGGTGGGATACTACTCAATCCGGTACAGCTGAAAAGCCTTCTCTCCTATGGAAATGATTCATTTAACCAGTCCTAAGCATTGGAAATAGAAATTACCTCTAGACTGTTTGTTTGTTTGTTTTTCCCTTCTACTGTTGACATGGCAAGAATCAGCCTTGTTCAAGGAATTTCATGGATTCAACTGATCATTTCCTTAAGAGGAATCCATGGCAATGATATTACTTGATCAGTGCTGTTACTTTTAGGTTCTTATATCCATCTATATCTCTTGGCATTGCATAGCTATGCATGACATTTCAGTTCTGAAGAGAAAAGTGTGTATTTTGCCTCCCTTGACTAATTAAAGCAAAAGAGATAGAGAGAAATGGAAGAAAAAAACTAAGGAAGGAAGGTAGGGAGTTCCTGTCATGGCACAGCGAAAATGAATCGGACTGGGAACCATGAGGTTTTGGGTTCCATCCCTGGCCTCGATCAATGGGTCAAGGATCTGGTGTTGCCGTGAGCTATGGTGTAGGTCACAGACATGGCTCAGATCTGGCATTGCTATGGCTGTGGCATAGGCTGGCAGCTGTAGCTCTGATTAGACCTCTAGCCTTGGGAACCTCCATATGCCGCTGGTGTGGCCCTAAAAAAAAAAAAAAAAGAAAAAAAAAGAAAGGAAAGCAGAAATGAAGTAACCTTTTTTATTCTGTTCAGGGTTCCATTTCCATGTGATATATTAGCTGCTGAATTACCTCATCCACATTTCCTAGTTTGCCCAGGTGTCTGCCTGTGGGTCACATACACATGACCAGAATGAATCAATATACACTGCTATGTGCAACTCCAGGCCTACTGCCTGTTCCTTAGTTACCAGAACTATCATCACAGACCTTTTTCACTGCCTCAAACCCATCCTTTTTAACTGCTTCTAACTCAACTAACCCAAGAATGATCTTTCTAAAAAACAAATCAGATTTTGTTTACTTTTGCATCCAACTTCAAAATACATAAAAGCAGAACATATCCTAACACGCTCTTCCCTGGAATGGTTGGTCCTAAGGGAAAAATCCATTCTTTTGAACATCATGCTCAATGCTTTGGAGACCTGGCCTCCCCTCTAGTAACATGATAAGCTTCATAATACAAATCATAACCACATTTGACACCTGGGACGTTGTCTGTGGTGGAAACCACTGGGTGGTCCCTCTTGCTCACAGTGTTTTCTGCTGTTGTAACAAAGTAAACCCAACTTCCACAAAATTCCTCAACCCAGCCCCCCACCTCTGTGACAGGGTAACCAGAGAATCACACTTTTTCAATAGAACTCCCTCCCTCTTTTAGAGTTTTTTGCACTGTCTGTACCATCTGACCTGGGTTAAGCCAGTGACCTCTTTCCTCAAAGAATTTGAAATCAGAGCTGAAATGTACCCGAGCTGTTTTTCATGATAGTGAGGGCAACTCAATGGCTGCTGGCTGTGGTGCTTTTTCACTATGTGACCTGGGATGCTGTAAGAGAAGAATGATGAGATGAGAAGCAGAGGCAATCCCTGGCCTCGCTCAGTGGGTTAAGGATCTGATGTTGCCATAAACTGCGGTGCAGGTCTCAGATGTGGCTCGGATCCCACATTGCTATGGCTGTGGTGTGTGCCGGCAGCTACAGCCCTGATTTGACCCCTAGACTGGGAACCTTCACATGCAGTGAGTGCAGCCCTAAAAAGATAAAAAAAAAAAAAAAAAAGTCTCCTTTTGCTTAAACTTGCTCCAGTTTTTACTTACCACCCTCCTCTGCCCAAATCCTAAGGAATACAACTGTCATGTGCACCATGCTCCTTTTCCTCCGACCTTGACATCTGCTGGTCTCTGCACCTGGCCCGCTATTCTCATCCAGTATCCTTCATCACTAACCTAGTTTCACTTCTGTGGTAACTACTTATTTTTGCATTCCACATGGACATGGTTTTATTCCCAGAAGTATTCTTTTGACCTTCCAAGACTGGTGGGGTTTTTCTACACGGAGCTTCCATAGCACCTGTCTCTCTACCCTATCCCAATACCTCACAGCAAATAGAAAATCATAAACATGATAACATCATGATGACTTCCCAGCAGCACATACTATTCTCATGGGTTATCTTTCTCACCATTGTTTCACCCAGCAGCAGCAGCAGGCCTTGAACAAAGGGATCCCTCAATAAAAATTGTTGATTTCCATGGAATAACTCGTGTGTGATAGTTCCCACATTTCCAAGTGACTGTATCTCTGTGATAGTCCAAAACATTTTAACCCAATGAGCTAGTCTATTAACAAGTAGCATTTTCTAGCTGTCCACTTCTCTTGATGCACTGTTGGGGTGATTCAGGGTGAAACACCTATAAAAAGAGCTATGCGGAGGGGATTGAGGTTATCACAGATAAGTCTTCAGACACCACTCTTTTCTAGGCTACTCTCATAAACACAAACTAATTCAAATTTCAGATCCTATGTTAGATAGCTCAAGTCTCTTTAATGACACATTCACATAGGTATGGTCTGAATTAGAACCCTTTTTTTTTTTAACCAAAGGATTTTTTTTGTTTGTTTGTTTTTGTTTGTTTTGTCTTTTTGCCTTTTCTAGGGCCGCTCCTGTGGCATATGGAGGTTCCCAGGCTAGGGGTCTAATCAGAGCTGTCCACCTAGGATTTATTTTTCTTTTTAAGGCTGCATCTGCAGAACACAGAAGTTCCCACGCTAGGGGTCAATTTAGAGCTGAAGCTACCAGCCTACGCCACAGCCATAACAACTCAGGATCCAAGCTGCATCTTCGACCTCTGCTGCAGCTTGCAGCAACGCCAGATCCTTAACCCACTGAGCAAGGCCAGGGATTGAACCCACATCCTCATAGAGACAAAGTTGAGTCCTTAGCTTACTGAGCCACAACAGGAAATCCCACTTCCTATTTTTAATGGTGCAGATTCCAACAGATTGTGGAGACCTGTGATGTGCAATTTATAAGCTGTACAACAAAGCGCTTTCATTTTCATCTTATTGAAATCCTATCAGGACATTATGAGGTGAGATGCCTTTTCACACGTGGAGAGAGAGGCTGTGCATCATAGAGTGTTATGCCCAGGACTCTGTTAATAAGAACTGGAGGAGTGGAGAGTGGAGTATCCATCTTTCGCCTCTGAGTTGTATGTATTGTGTCTACTACACCCCACTGGCTTTTCACCAGGATGATGACACCTACTGTCTTAGCATATTTAACCCTGCATAGAAGACACACAGCCATGGAGACCAGAATCTCCCCTTTTTTTTTTTTTTTTTTAACACTGCAGCATACATAATGTATAAATGCATGTACACAGGGGAAAAAACCCTTAGGAGGAGTGCAAATGAATTCTTTCCCATCACATCATTTAGAGAACCTACTTTCTAAGTGCTTGTCACACTCATTTGAGAACCTTGGGGGGTACAAGTGGGATTACTTCCTCAGTGACATCAATTTACACTCTGTTCCTGAATGGCAGCCTCCACTCTCAGTGGGTGAACCATGGCTTCTAAGCCCTTCTTGCATTAAAAAAAAAAAAAAAAAAAACTGTGCAGAGGTTCAGAAGAAATAGGATTTAAGATCTCGGTATGCAGAGAACAGACAGTATGGGACAAATGATCTAAACATGCCTCCTCTTAGAAGGTGACACTAAAGCAGACCCTGTGTCTGGGTCTCCTGGGGAGCTCATAGGTGCCAAGGTAGCGAGGGCTGTGTCTTATAAGAGATTCACTTCATTAGAGAGTCAAGGAAAAGATGGAGGGAGGGGCTCTTGGAGACTCTGTTGGTTAAAAGCCAAAGGCCATGGCAACCAGCATGGTCAGGTTACAAGAGCCCAGATAAGGATCCAGGAGGAGATCTGGCTTCAAGGACTTGGAATACCATCGACTTTCTGTGTGATTTTTGGCCAAGTTGACTCCTATCCCTCACCCTTGGTTTCATCCATGAAATGCATCAGGGGATTGATGTTTCTCAAGAATTTGGGGTGCAGATCTCCCTCTTGATGTGGTAGTAGTTGATGACAGGGTGATCCTCTAAGCTTGCCCACCCAATGCTTTTCTACCTGGAGGTAGCAGCATTTTTTGGTTGCCATAGCATTTTGGAGGTAAATCCTGCACCAACTACCCGACCTCCACCAAAAAAAAAAAAAAAAAAAAACACAAACAGCTTTTAACCTGTTTAGAAATGGCAAATCAGTGAAGTTTTACTACAAAGCAAAAGCTGACAATAGTACTTCAGTGTTTTAACATAAGCTTATAAGAATGGCTTCTGCAGATCGCCTTCCTAAGGGGTAAGTGGGCACTGAAAATAAAACTCCTCAATCAAGTGAATTAAATTATGGAAGGATTTTTGGAGAAGGTGAATTAAAAAAATAATTGATTGAGGTGATATTCGCTTAACATGAAATTAGTCAGTTTAAAGTGAACAATTCAGTGGCATTTAGAACATTCACAATGTTAGGCAACCACCACCTCTGTCTAGTCCCAAAAAGGTCCCATGCCTCCAGTGTGAGACCCCTTAGCCATTAAGCAGTTTCTTCCAAGGAGAAGGTCAATTTTTTTTTTTTTTTGTCTTTTTGCCATTTCTTGGGCTACTCCCGCGGCATATGGAGGTTCCCAGGCTAGGGAGCTGTAGCCACCAGCCTACGCCAGAGCCACAGCAACGTGGGATCCGAGCCGTGTCTGCAACCTACACCACAGCTCACGGCAACGCCAGATCTTTAACCCACTGAGCAAGGGCAGGGATCGAACCCGCAACCTCATGATTCCTAGTTGGATTCGTTAACCACTGCACCACCACGGGAACTCCAGAAGGTCAATTTTGAAAAACCAAGAAACTGACCCAGAGGCAGAGGGAAATGGGGATGGCTCCTCCCCGGCACACACAAACACACACACTCTCTCTCTCTCTCTCATTTTCACTTATAGCTGCAAATTTACAAACTTAACACAATTCTTTAAACTCGAAGCCTTAGGTCAGAGCACTGCCCCATAGTGTAACAGAAGGCTAATGAACACAGGCTTTGGGGTCAAGCTCCCATCTTCAAATCCTAAATCAGCTACTCACTGGCCAAATGAGCTCCATGTCTAAGGTGGCAGTGATAATATGTATCTCAGAGGAGTATGACAACTCAAAGTGATCAGGTGTACAGGCAAGCACCTTAGTGAATGGGAAGAAAAAATTGGTCTGTTTGTCACTGCAGGGGGGAGGGGCCAGGGCAAACCCGCACTTCCTATATACTCCAGGCAGCAGTCAAGTGGCACAGAAGATGTCCCCAGGGTAACCTTGACTATGAAGGTGTGACCTCCCCTCTCTCCACTTGCCAAGCTCAGCAGGTACATGAGGGCGTTGCCAGTGTCAGAGGCTGTCCTCCCTGACCTCTGGGCTTTACCAGTTTCCAGTTTCAGTGTTAGCCAGTTTGTTGAAGGGTGCTCGGTCTGGGTCAAATGATTCCCCCGCTGCCAAAGTAAGGACCCCAATCAGAGGTCTCCTAGGTAACTTCCTGCCCGGACTCATCCAGATCAAAGGTCTCTGCTTCATAGGCCATAGTTTTCCCTCCTCACATCTCCTTGTTATTTCTCCCTCATTGTGTCCTCAAGCACACTGGGCTGTTAGACAAGACCCTCTTGGAACTTATCTATAAATCGAAGGTCGTAAGGACATGGAGTTCCGGTCTTGACCATCCATACCAGTGCCATTTTTCATGTCTCACCAGAGCTTGCCTTTAGTTCTGGACGATTACGCAAGACAGTCCTTTGCTACGGCCTAAAGAGTCCCTCTTAATCACACACATGTCAAGAGCCAGGAGTTCCTGTTGTGGTGCAGCAGAAGCAAATCTGACTAGTAACCATAAGGTTGAGGGTTCGATCCCTGGCTTCTCTCAGTGGGTTAAAGATCTGGCATTGCTGTGAGCTGTGGTGTAGGTCGCAGACATGGCTCAGATCCTGCGTTGCTGTGGCTCTGGTGTAGGCCAGCCACAGCAGCTCGCATTCGACCCCTAGCCTGGGAACCTCCATTATGCCCTGGGTGTGGCCCTAAAAAGCAGAAAAAAAAGAAAGTTAAGAGCCATACAAACCCCAACAAAACTACTCTTCTGGGTACTACCACTGATTTCACTGATTTCTTTCTTTCTTTTTTTTCTGTACTGTCCTTTTTTTTCTTCGAGAGTCCTATTCTCTGAATAGTGCTTCACAAAATATCTCTGTGTCCCTACTTTCTTAATCCATCATTTCTCTTGAAGCTCTAAGTAATGACAGACCATGCCCTGAAAACATCAATTTCTAGTGCTTCTGCCTTTACATCTGAGGGGGCTGTGTTGCCAGGAGGGCTAATCATCTGTTCTCAAGTGAGAGACTACATTATAACCCAAATGCATTCTTCTCGGACTCATCCACTCAGTGCTTCTGGTTCATGAGTGACTAGGGGAAAAAGAATGTATTGCAGACCCCTCCCAGGCATTGGCTTTAACCCTGAATGTCTGCTGTCCTGTCCAAACCAAGGGTGACCCTTCTGCCACTCCGTAGATGTCAAAGAATTGCCAAGGGCGTAGCTATAAGGCCATTAGACTGGGAGCTCTGCAGCCCAGTAATTTCAGTTGCAAAGAGAAATCTGCTGCAAAATGGATCATAATTTGCTTTAAATTTTAGCGTCAGTGCATTTACTTGGCCGCCCACAGCTTTGCTCGCCCATGCTGTCATTGGCCACTATGTTACATGGGCTGTGCAGTGGTTATGTCTCTTTCTAAGTGAGCTCATGATTCAGAATTTAAATTTGCAGAACTGATTAAGAGAGGCACGCATCCATTTGACAGTAGTTCCTTGAATGATTTTCCCAGTGGCTTGGTGCACGGGCTCTACCATGGCTTCCATTAACAGAGCGCAGTTATGAATCCAGAGATCAGCAAGCATGTACGGAGAGCCTGTTTTTCCAGGCACAGACCCAGGTCCGGAGGAGCCCCAGATGAACGGGCTACAGCTCTTGTCATAAAGGAACATATATCTAGTGAGGATGACCCCCCACACCTGGAACCCAGGGCACATGCAGGAGTAGAGACGGCAAGAGATGGGGGCTCACCCTCCTAAGGAGTTCATGGAGCCTAGGGAGCTTGTGAAGGAGTTTGAGAATCAGAGCCAAGTATTCAGGTTTGCATTTTAGAAATATGGCTCCCTTAGCAAGGTGGAGGATGGAAGAGGGGCGTCCTAGGGCAGGTGGGCAAAGCAGTTAGGAGGTAGTTGGGATAGGTTGGACAAGAAATGATGAGTTCCAATTAAAATTGTGGGCTTCAAGATGAAGAGGAACGAACGAAATGCAAAGCATTCTAGGCAAGGAATAATGCCATCTGCAGTGACCTATTGGCTGTTGGAATTAAGACGTGAGGAGGAGGCCAAATGGGCTTTTTCAAATGGGCTTTTGAGTGATTCTGGTATCAGGGTGGGTGGAAAGAGGTATTTGATTTTGAGTTTTGATAATTACTAAGAATTTGATATAACTGTGAGACCATCACTTTACAGGCAAATGGAAAAAGATGACCAAGTTCGGCAAATTGTCTGTGTGGAGTTATACGTACTGACCCCAAATCACAGGAGAAACTTCTATTACCCAGGAAATGGGGAAGAGGCAAGATTGTGTGGGAGGGAAGGCCATGGAATAATCGTGGTACAGGTATTATTAGCATCTTTAGCATTTCCCACAAATATGCACATATAAAGCCTTCGTTGATTAAAACCTAGATTTCAGACGTGCATAGTGGTGGGGAATGACACTGGTTTTACATAAATTTGCTTTAGAGTGAGCTGGTGGCTAAATCATAGCTTTTATGTGAAATGGGGGATTCTTGTAAAATGGCTTCTGCTGATTCTTTCCCAAAGCTTCAAAGCCTCTTAAAAGGCTCCAATCAAGGGTCACAGTCTGGGTTTCAACCAGGAGGCATATGCCTCCTTCTGTGGGTTTTAGCACCAACTCGAGAGATGCAGCCAAGGATGTGAGTGGCTCTAGGAGGAACAGGACGTTTATCCCTCCAGGTGTTCACATATTGTTGTTTTCTTTCCGTCTTATCTTCTTGAAATAATCTCTCTCTTTACGAGTTGACACATGGGGTGAAGGTTCCCTCATGTGTTAATATAATCTCTGAGGGGGTCATATTCCCTTTCCTTCAGCGTTTATTAATTTGTTTCTCATAATTCCAGGGAGGTGTTCAGATAGGAAAAAAAAAATAGTGGCGAAAAAAGAAAAAGAAATAATAATAAAATGCAGAATGCCCCCCAGCGGCAAGCTGGTGGCATCCAGAGGTTGCAGATAATGGATTAGCTTTTACCTATTTCCATAGCAACAGCCTAGCTGCTCTTAAACACTTCTTTAAAAGCGTCTGATAAATGTATCTCGTGACCCTGAAAACTTTTCCATCTCCCTCCTGACTTCTTTCATCCTCAACCCCTCCTTTTCCCTTTCGCCCCACAAAAACATCAATTATTACCCATAACCTTGCAGCACTCGTCTTGGTTTTCTGCAGACCTGCTTCCTTTAAGGGCTTGAGATGGATTTGGGAGACAGAATGCTTCTCTCTCCTCCCTCCCTTTTGTCTTTCTCCCTCTGTCTTTTCTCTCCCCCATGGTTCTCTTTCTCCCCTCACTTCTTTCTTCTTTATCCCCTTTTATCTCTTCTTCTTTCTCTCTTTACTTATCCTTTTAGTTCTCATCTTTCTCCATCACCTAAACTACATATGTGTAGATCATCGTCCTTTGAATCACTGACTGGAACAGAATTGGTGATTCTCAAATGGTTGGAAGGGTTAGTTGAGCACTTACATGTGACCAACCACGAGCTGGGCTCTGTGATGGGAGATGGGATTGCCTGAGTTGGACAACATCAAGAGTCTAGAAGATCCTCCTGACCTATCTTAGCCACACAGAAATCTAGGCTCTGGATAAAGAGATGGGACACTTGACAATGCCACAATAACCAGCCAGGATCACGGGAAATGGATTTGGAATCTAAAGGCAAGACTTCACCTTCAGGCTGCCCCTCTTTTATGTGACTTAGGGCAATCGCTTACAGCTGGCTTTTTATCCATCCTCAGCTGCACTGAACGTGTTAACTTGTAAAGGGAGGAGTTACAGTCCAAAAAGAGGGATTATGAAAATTGAACAGGGCAATTCTTATAACATATTTGTCTCTTGCATAGGTCAATTTTAAGTTGTTCTTATTGTTGATGTCACTGACTTAATAGCCACTAAAACCAATGATGATAGGATAAATGAGACATACGGGCCAGAGTTATCACAAAAGTTTTCATGACCAAGGGAGAAATTTAAGTGGCTATGACAAGATGAGGAGAGTTTCCATGTGTGGAATGGAGGAGAAACCTCAAGTCAGAGCAAAACCCTTCAGGGAGAGGGAGCCAGTCAGGTCAGAACTCTGTTCTCTACTGCACACCCAGCACATAGTAAGACTAAACAGCACTCTGTGTGTATTTTCCTTTTAGTTTCCTTCATTCCCCCCAACAGAAAGACCAACATAAACATTCAGAAGAGAAATAAGAGTGGATATTCTAAAGTAATGAGTTAAAGCTAGTTATCTATACACACCTCCCCAAAAGTGTCACCTCCTCCGTGAAGCCTCCTGGCCTCCCCAGGTGCACATCACACCCGTGTGCTTCTCACGTCACCCTCTTCTGGACAAGGGGGTGAAGGAATCGAACCTTTTATGTCTTCGTTACTGCATGGCCCGGCACAGGGCTAGGGTGTGGGGGTTTGTTTGCTGATTAGAGACACAATTTAAGGAGAGCTATGAGTCAGGTGAGGTTAACTGAAAAAGGTTTTCTTGAATAGTTAGTTGCATTGAGTTGGATTTTTTATTTTATTTTATATTTTTATGGCCGCATTTGCAGTATGTGGAAATTTCCAGACTAGGGGTCAAATCGGAGCTACAGCTGCTGGCCTACACCACAGTCACAGCAATGAGGGATCCAAGCCACATCTTCACCTATACCACACCTCACGGCAACGCCGGATCCTCAACCCACTGAACAAGGCCATGGGCCAAACCCCCATCCTCATGGATACTAGTCAGATTTGTTTGTTTCTTTCTTTTTTTTTTTTTTGTCTTTTTGCCATTTCTTGGGCCGCTCCCACGGCATATGGAGGTTCCCAGGCTAGGGGTCCAGTCAGAGCTGTAGCCACTGGCCTATGCCAGAGCCACGGCAACGCGGGATCCGAGCCGTGTCTGCAACCTACACCACAGCTCACGGCAATGCCGGATCCTTAACCCACTGAGCAAGGCCAGGGATCGAACCTGCAACCTCATGGTTCCTAGTCAGATTCGTTAACCACTGAGCCGTGATGGGAACTCCATAGTCAGATTTGTTTCTGCTGCACCATAACAGGAACTCCATGAATTGGATTTTTGATAAAGGCTGTAGATGGACATAGACATTGCAGTCGCCAAAAGACACACTAGGAGCCAGGTGCTCTCCAGGGGGCTCAGTAGCCAGAGAGTGGTCTAGAGATGGTTCTTCACAGGGAGAGAAGGGGCCTTTCTCTTTCTGCCTGCAGGGTTGGTAGAGGAGGAAGGAAACCAGGATGCCTCCAGTCCGGAGTTGGTACCTCCTCTAGCTTGTTTCTGAGGAACGTGATGTTTCTTTTCTCTCCATGATTGAGGGGACGAGAACTTGGAACTCACTACTGCCAACTACAGCTTCTGCGCAGTGTCTAAATTGGCTTCTGGCTGCCCCAAATCTAATTTGGCACTTTCCCTGAGCATTGCATTGAATAACAACAGTTGTAAAGACAATAAAAAAGATGAAAATGGTGTTATTTATTGTATCACTCTTTGAGTTCCATTTTTTTTCCCCATGGCTAGCCATTCAAGCAGTGTAAGAATAGGATTTTGTTTTTCATATCCTTTTCTATAAAATTAACTTTAGGAGTTCCCATGGTGGCGCAGTGGAAACAAATCCAACTAGTATCCATGAGGATTCAGGTTCGATCCCTGGCCTCACTCAATGGGTTAAGGATCTGGCGTTGCTATAAGCTGCGGTGTAGGTCACAGAGGAGGCTTGGATCCCTTGTTGCCGTGGCTGTGGTGTAGGTCGGCAGCTGTAGCTCCAATTCGACCCCTAGCCATGGATGTGGCCCTAAAAAGCAAAAAAAAAATTCACACACAAAAAAATGTGGAATCCATTCTCAGCCAGGAAATGCTGAGGCTTAATAAATACGTGTTTGTGAGGAGTCAGAGCTCACGTCCTCACTGGGTTTCCAGCAAGTAAAATTCCGGGTGGAGGGAGGTTCACTTCAGAGGAAAGAGAGGAGTGGGACGTCCACCCAGGGGGGTCTGGACCCAGCCCCCATCACACTTTCTTCCATGATCCTCCGTGCAGAGAGAGCTCAGGTGGGGAGCAGCTCTGGAAGGTTCCAGTGAGCAGTGGGCCATGAGGATGGGTGATGGGAGGAGAAGGGTGGTCCTCCCAACTCCATCTCCCTGGCAGGTGGTGGGAGATGGGGTGTTGGTGGGTTTTGATCTGTTTCCTAGCAGGGATCAGCAGAGCATGCCTGCATCCTGCCTTCCTAGGCTACCAGGAGCTGTGAGTGACATGAATTTCCCATGCACTCCTGTTCATGTGACCTTGGGCAATGCTATGGTCTGAATGTCCCTCCCTCCAAATCCATACCTTGAACTCCAAACCTCAAAGGTGAGGGGCTCTGAGATATGATTAAGCTGTGAAGGCAGAGCCCTTGTGAATGGGATGGATGCTTTGGTAAAAGGGACCCCAGACAGCCCCTCGCGCTTTCTGCCATGGGAAGACAGAACAAGCCATCTGCAAGCAGGGCGAAGGGCTTCACCCAACCAGGCTGGCATCCTGACCTCATGTCTCCAGCCTCCTGAGCTGTGAGCAATACTTTTCTGTTACTTACCAGCCACCCCTGTGGTGCTTTGTTCTAACAGCCCAGATGGACTAAGACGGGCTCATGTCCTCTCCCTGGACCCCATTGTCCTCACTTGTTGGATAAGAAGCTTAGATCCCCAGGAAATTCCTAGTGTATGTTTTAGCTGTAAAAATTTCATGGTTCCCTAAATGGGGGCAAAGGCTCAAGTGTGCTTTGGAAGAACATTGAGTAAGGTTATAATTCCAGGATAATAAAAATCAGGTGAGATCCATGTTCTTATAAATGATTGTAAGCCCATTTTAGGATGAATATATTCTGATTCCTTTATTATTGACAACTGCATGTTTTATGAGAACAAGGGATATTTTATATAGTCCTTTAAAGCTCATTATATTCTCTTTGAAAAGAAACCATCTTTTATGTTTCTCACTTTACCGCAGCTGATCTACCACCTTACACGCCGCCGATAGAGAGCTGCTGGTAACAAGGTCACAGAAACTGTTATTTGTTCAGAGTGATGCAAACGTGGGCCCAGAATTCAGATGAACAAGGATCAAAGTGGATGGTCAGAAGTTTCTGTAACTTCATCCTTTTCCCCCCTTTCCAGACTTGTGCATCTGTCAGCCTTGTGATTTTTATAAGTCTTTCTAGAAATTGAACCGCCTCTTGAGATAAATCTCAATTAATTTAAGAGTTCCCTTCGTGGCTCAGTGGTTGACGAACCTGACTAGGATCCATGAGGATGCAGGTTCAATCCCTGGCCTCGCTCAGTGGGTTAAGGATCCAGCGTTGCTGTGAGCTGTGGTGTAGGTCGAAGATGCAACTCGGATCCTGAGTTGCTGTGGCTGTGATGTAGGCCGGCAGCTGCAGCCCTGATTCGACCTCTAGCCTGGGAATTTTCATATGCCGCGGGTGTGGCCCTAAAAAGCCAAATAAAATAAAATAAAATAAAATAATTTAAAATTCCTGGTTCCCCCAATCAATAAATCATGTTTTTTTCTTTCAAAGGTTAGCTGATTGATCAAACATAATTTTTTCCTTATATTTCCTGTGTCCCTCTTTGGCCTCTCACATGGGTCAGGCTGGCCTAAATTATGCAGCGATCCTTCCATTTTCCATGGATCAGCTGGGGCCTTTATGGACTCACCAGAGTATTCCCAAGAGTTCACAGAAAATTCCCAAATGGATAAAGATAGGAAATTCCTAGTGTATGTCAACCCCTGGATTATCTTAGCTATAAAGTTTGAGACAAAAAAAAAAAAAAAAGAATACTTTAGCCCATGCTTCCCCCCTTTATTAATTTGTATTTATTTTTAGTGGAGATCATTTGCAATCAAATATGAACTTTATAAGTTAGTAATATAAACTAACACAGAAAGAGACATCCGTGTTCTTTTTCCCAATATCCCTCAGCTAAGCTCTGAATATTGGAAACTCGTAGTAAATTAAGATGCTCGGTTCAAGTTGAACACTCGGGCCTGGCAGGTGGCAAGGGCACTGGTGGATGAGGTCCTCAGTCCCTCGAGGGTGAACCCCTTGTCCTCAGTGTACCTCACCAGGTCAGAACTTAGTGCCCAGCCCCTTCCCCCCCTCCTTTGTGGGTGGTCTGTGGCTCTCAGGGGTGAGCTGCCTTATGAGCTGCCTTATGGCAAACACTGGTTGGAAAATGGCTTATTTGCTCACTACCCTGGCTCTCATTGTGTTCCTGAGAATCTTCGATTTGACCCAGTGTTAAAGGAAAAATACCAGGCTCAGGCCTAGTTAGGGTGCCTTTGGGATGAAGTGGGAACCAATAAGACATTTTGAAACTTTGGCCTAGAGTTTTGTCCAAATTGAAACCAGACCAACTTTGCAAACACAGTTTGAGGGCTGTGGGGAAGCCATCAGACTTGGGACCCAGCAGAGCAGAACTTGGCGGATGGACACCTGTCAGTCAGAGCCGGGGGTTGGGCAAGAGTGTCATCCTCCAGGTGGATGGCATACATTGCAGGTGTCATCACTGTGCCCTCCTTTGCCCTAATATCCGCAGGCCCCTAGAAGGTACACAGGGCAGAATATCCCCATCAAATTCACTGGCAGGCCGGCCATCCACGGGCCAGGTGTCCATCACCCTGATGCTCCGCCAAAGATGACCAGGTGCAAAGAACCAGAGAGGACGGAAGGAGGCCATGGGGGTCTTTCCACATCAGGCCCCTGCCCTCCTCATCCTGCATTCAAACCCAGATGCAGGTGATCCAATCCACTTCGGGTGCTCTCATCTGTGGAGGTAGATGGGTAGGGAGTTTGGGGAGGAGGGAAGGTGGCGGATCCGAGGAAAATGTATAGGAATGCATTATTCATTCTGCATTATCAGATAATGAGATGTTCTAGGTGAGTGCATCTTCTAGGTAACCGAAACTTCCTTGCTAAACACGAAAACCTCTTTAAAATTTTAAACTATTTTTATGTGTTTGCTAAAAGTGGATTATAAACCTCTTTTTTTGAAACAGAATGCCTTTATTATACCTTAACCCTATCTGGCTTACTTACCATCATATTTTCAGCGGCAGGTAATTGTATTTCTCTGCCTCCCAGAAAGGCCCCCTCCCCCCACGCGTGCCCTCTCGGCCCCACATTTTGTGCTCTTTTTACTGGTGCATCTGCTGCCTTCTTCCCCGTGGGTGTCACTTGTCAGTTCATCAGCTCAGAGCCCTCTTTCCACTTCTTATTCCTAATCTTTTGTCCACAGTGACTTAGGAATAAATGGATGTCTTCAGGGAAAGGCAAATAACCAAGCCTATTAAATCACCAACTTTATTTTCCGCAAGCATCTATGTCCACCATTCAGATCAGATCAACAATTATTGTGTCTGTTAAGTGAGGATGCGGTGTTGGGAATTAGGGATTATAAAAGAGAGCCCTCTCATGGTTATACCACCCATGTGGGGAGGCAAGCAGATGCTTCCCATCTATCAGGAATGTCACACAGGTATGGTCGGTACATCCAGCTCTTTGTGTGAAGTACATCGGTAGAAGAAGGCATAGGCGGAGGAGGAGACTGGAGTGTTTAATTCATGTGGGTTAGAGAGGGTCCAGCAAGACTTCGGAGATCAAGTGGTACCTAAAGGAGGATTTATAGGATGAGTAGTTTTATAAGCAGAGAAAAAGTAGATAAATATCCTCTAGACACAGGAGCTGTGTCCTAAGTTTGAGAATGTCAAAGTCTATCTCCAGATCTCTCCGAGAATTAAACACCTGGGTTGGGTGCTAACACTGTTTGGTGTGTTTTGTTTGATGGTCACACCCACTGCATGTGGACATTCCCAAGCCAGCGATTGAATCCATGCTGCAGCTGAGAGGTATGCTGCAGCTGAAGCAACACCAGATCCTGTAACCCTTTCTGCCAAACTGGGGATCGAACACATACTTCTGCAGGGACGTGAGCTGCTGCAGTCAGATTCTTAACCCATCGCACCGCAGTGGGAATTCTGAGTGATAACACTGTGTATTGTATTCAGAGTGGGGTTTTTTTGTTTTTTGTTTGTTTGGCCTTTTTGTCTTTTTATGGCCTCACCTGTGGCATTTGGAGGTTCGCAGGCTAGGGGTCCAATCAGAGGTGTAGCCGCCGGCCTACGCCAGAGCCACAGCAATGCCAGATCCAAGCTGCATCTGTGACCTACACCACAGCTCACGGCAAAGCCAGATCCTTAACTCACTGAGCGAGGCCAGGGATCGAACCCGCAACCTCATGGTTCCTAGTCAGATTCGTTTCTGCTGTGCCACAATGGGAACTCCTATTCAGAGTGTTTTTTAAAAAAACAAAACAAAACAAAACTAAAACCTCTTTGTTGTTTGGTGAATAAAATGTCAAGTGATTGCAGTTGCAATTAAGTATAAACAGACTTGCAGATAAACACAGGGGATATTGGAGAATAAGTCAGGGATCAACTTCAGGAAGGAGGAAAGTTTCCATTTCCTCTGAAAGTGGCAACGTCTCTCAGGTGAATGGGTGAGTGGCCTCGTGTGATGTCTTTCTAACCAATTTTAAGGAGGGTGCAGGGTTGTCTCCAAAACACAGTCCCCATAGCTTTGGCATCTTCATCACTGGGGGCTTGTTTGAAATGAAAACATTCTATTAAGTATTAAAATAGCAGAAAAACTCAAGATCTCAAGGGATCTCTGTGCTGAGAAGGACATCCTAACTCCCCAAGAACTCCTGCTGCTGTGGACCCTGGGAGGGTCCCCTGGGAATTTCCCCAGGCTTCCCATGATGGGGCTGCCTCCCAGCTCAGAGAGGACAGGTCAATGGACCCAGACTCAGAGGGAACCCTGGTGTCGACTAAAACAAACAAACAAACAAACAAAAATACGACCTGAAAGTTGAGAGTTAAGTTTAATTTGAGGTGTCCACTAAAAAAAAAAATGCACAACCTGAAAGTTAAGAGTTAGGTTTTATTTGGGGTAAAATGAAGACTTAAGCCTGGAGACAGCATCTCAGATAGCCCCATCTGTTCCCAGGAGGTGAGGTAGGGAGCTAGGATATAAGAGTTTTGCAAGAAATGGGAAGTAGTAGGAACAAAAGATTTACAGATAATCAGATTTGCAAAGGAAGGTATAAAGGTCTGGGTTTACTGGAATCCCTCCTTTGGTCTGCACCTTAGCTGGGAGCCAGTTTTCTTTGTTTCTTTCCTGACTTCCCTGGGTCTTGCTGGTCCACCCTTGGGAGTGGCTGTTCTCCTGGATGACATCTTTTGTTTTGCCCACTAACTACAGCCTGGGAGGCAGTATTTCTGATAGCTCTCAAATATAGTCCCAAAGAGAAAAGGGGGAATATCAGGGTATAAGTCATAAAGGTGAGGGGGAGGTGCATGCAGCACACACATGTTGCTGATCTCCCGAAGTGACCACCAGTCACAAGGAGCAGACATCACCAGGAAGGATTTTAGTGTGTTTCTAGATATGAGGAGATGCAAGAACTGGGCTCATAAAATCTTCCAAAATTATCTAGCTATCTGAAGGCCTGTTCCAGTTTTCCCAGAGCACAGAGGGCCTCACTCCTGGTCTCCGCCCTGAGCTCCACTCAGGGGGTGCTGCAGGTTGGTAGCTGCAGTGGCTCGTGTGTTATTCCGTGCAGAGGCTGATGGCCAGGGCCAGACTTCAGTTCACAGGGGGTGAAATTAGAACTTAAGCCTTGGATACAGCATCTTAGGTAAAGAAACTGCTCCAAGGAGGCAGGGGTGGGGAGATAGGACATATAGGAATTTTTGCAACAAAGGGCAGGGAGCAGGAACAAAAGAGGCCTGGGCTCCCTGAAACCATTCCTTTGATAGGCACCTCTGCTATCAGGGCCCATATCCTGAGTTTCTACAGCCAGCAGGACTCACCACCAGCTCTCACCCCTGGAGGTGACTGCATTCACAGATGACTGTGATATTCTTTATCCTTAACTACAGACTGAGCTGAAATACCACCCAAGGAAGAAAAGGGGGAACATCAGGTGAGGTGATAAAGGTGAGGGGGTGCATGCAGCACACGCATATTTTATAAAAGTTTGTTGCTGATCTCCTGAAGGTGACTACCAGCCGCAAGGAGCAGACATCACCACGAAGGATTTTAGTGTGTTTCTAGATATGAGGAGATGTAAGAACTGGGCTCATAAAAATCTTCTCCTAAAAGTATCTGACGATCTGAAGTCCTGTTCTTCCAGTTTTCCCAGAGCACAGAGTGCCTCGCTCCTGATGTTCACCCTGAGCTCCACTCAGGGGGTGTTGTGGGTCAGCAGCTACAGTGGCTCAAGATTTAACCCATGCAGAGTCTGAAGGCAAGTGCCAGACTTCAGTTCACACTGGCAAATCAGGGTCTGACCAGCAGCCCTGGGCACAAAGCAGCTTCTTAAGGAGACCTGTGTGCCCCTTGCTTTTTAAGACTCAGAACCTTTGTTTTGTGGGGCACAGAGAATGTCCCCTCCCCCCAGCTCTCAAGGAAGCTCACTATCAGGCATCAAATGCATTCTGTTGATTTGCAAGTGAGCCAAGCCCACAGCCTAGGGTGGCCCAAGGAATCTCTCATTAGTCCTTCTTCTTCTTAGACAAAGTCTAAATGAGAGACTAAGTATAAGTTAGAAGGTGGCAAAATCATGCAGATGGGACTTAATTGCCCCTTTCAGATGTTTTATGGCATCCAGCTATTCTGGCAAAATCCACTGGATTCACAGAAGCCATTTCTGCCACAGAAACTAGACAGGTGGATTCTACCAGTCAGGGCACTCCCTTCCCTCTGGCAGCGGAGGGTGAAACAGACACAGTCCTTCTCTCAGACTCTTTCTATCCACATCCAAACTTAGAGATGCTAACATCACAGGTTCAGTTACTTCAGGTCCCCCTTGGCCCTAGCAGCCATTCCATGTCTATAAGATGAGTTTGTGTGTGTATGTGCTCACCTGTCCTGTATAGTGTCCATTATCAAGTTCATGGGCCAGGGGAGAGGGTGATGCTATCCTTCTCTATACAATCGATATGCATTGATAATATGTTTCCATTCCAGTTATACCAGGCACCCTCTGAGGACAGAGAAGGCAGATAAAACAAGAGAAAATGTTAACATGGCTAAATACGTATTTTGAAAAATAGATAAGGAATAAAACTGAAAGCTTGCTAACTGATGTTAGTTTTTAATTTAACACAGTCAAGCCTTTACATAGTTTGCTTTGTTCTTTGGAAGTTAAATGTTCCTCCTAAACCAGGAGATCCCTTGAGATTTCTTGATTTTTTTTTTTAATTATATTGTAAGAGAATTAGCTGAAAGAGTCTATTCCTGCCTGGCTCCAGGCTTACCACTGTGTGAATATTGCTCCTTGATTATGGATACTTGTTTTCTTGGCTTATGTGGCTTTGAAATGGCCCTGGATTCAGGGAATCAAATGATCAAGAGCAGGTAAATGATTTTGTGGGGGAGCCCTCTACCTGAAGCAAGCTTTTGGGGGGTGCACCCTGCAGCCCATTCCTTGCAGTCTCCTTTGTTTTTAGAGCTGGTGTGCATGTGCATGTGTGCATGAGCATGTGTGAGTGTGTGTGTGTGTGTGTGTGTGTGTGTGTGTGTGTTGGGGGTGAGGATTCTGTACCCATCTCTAAGCCAGGACCGGTTCTTCAAAATAGCCACTTTCCTTCTGTCCTCTTTCATCTTGGGCCTACTCTTTGCCTTCAGATCTTTTGAGTTCCCAGGTATTTCACATACCCTTTGCTTGCCCCAGCCCCTCTACCTACCCCAGCCAGCTTGCAGGTGGAGAGAGAAAGCAAGACAACCTTTCAGAGTCCCTGTGGACACACACAACCCATTTATAAGCCCAACTTTGCTCTGAATCCTGCCACGCACTCCATGGTTCTGCATCTCTTCCTACTGTAACGACTTGTTATCACCTTGAGAAGCACCACAGTAGGCTCAGGGTCTATGCTCTCCTTTCACATCCGTAAGAGCAATGAAATCCACGGGAGATGAGCCACCCATCATTGGAGGCCTTCTCTGGGTCTCCCATCTCTTCCATCATCCATGTTGCTGGGCACTGTCTCCAGGGAGGGCGGGTCCCTCTGTGCTCAGGGTCCAAACATGGGGTCCCCATCAGGCATGATGGCAGTGTCACAAAGCTCTCTCCATATGGGTTTCAACTTCCCAATTCAAAAAATTTAGGAGAGATCTAAATTTAGGGATAAAAAAATTCCAATAAAATGGATGGCATATTATTACACTGACCTTTTCCCTAAGAGAATGAATGGGATGGAGGCCATGTCGTTACATGACGAGGGAGATTTTTTATGTTTGCTAGAAGCAGAACTTTGTCTCTGTTGGACTAGGAACCTTGCTGTTCACGTGGCCACACGTCCTGCCTCTGCTGTGGCTAAGAATCTCTGATCACAGGCATCTTCCCTCCCCATTCTCCCAACACACCTAAAACTAGGGCCCTGGATTCCTCCCATTTCCTTTCCTACCCGCCACCCCCTCTCTGGTTCACCCTCCCCCTTTCTCTTAACTGGTAGAAAAGACGAATAGTTAGGAACAAAATAAAGACTCTTGTGTTTCAATCAACTGTGCCACCCCCGCCCCGCCCTTTCCCCCCTTAATGGTCCCCTCTCCCTAGATACATGTTGGTATTTCTTCTCTGGCATTTTCCCAAGAGGAAAGAAGGCATTTCAGCTCAAACTGAGCAGAGTGGGGGCCCTGCTGTCCCAGGGAGTGTGTGCAGGTATGCTCTCACCTCGTGCACCTTCCCCCCTCCATGCCTGATGTTTTTCTGCTGACTTTTACCCAAAGTGGCCCTTATAAGAGGTGCCCATCCACAAGTGCGTTTGTTTGCAGAGACTAATTATCAGCTGGACTCTTATGAAGTGCCTCTGGTCCCCTGCCAAACCCCTCCCCTCCCTGTGGCCTTGGTAGGTAGGACCACCCAGTGGTCCTTTGCCCAGGGACAGCAGAGACCAAGGTACCCCAATCCAGGAGCAGCTGGGAATACCCTCAGGGGGGCATGTGGGAAGAGCAGTACCTGAGACCAGGAGTGATTGACTCCCCATCCAGCGCTCTTTAGGCACTTGATGTGTACTGACTCATTTAGACCTCACAGCACTCCTGTCTTTTAGGGACTACTCGTGTCCCTAAGTTTTAGATTTAAAAGAAAGTAAGCTAAATAGGCTGTAAACATCCCCAAAGATCACACAGCCAGGAAATGGGAGCACCAGGAAAAAGGCCAGGCCCTCTGTCTCCAGAAGCCAAGTTCTAACACAGTGAATTAACTCTGATTGATGTATATAGAAAGACGATTTATTACAAAGGACACTGGGAAACTCAACAAGCCCAGGCAAAGGGCCTGAAGAGAAAGTCCACAGAAAACAGAACACACCATCCATACACACGTGAAATTGAAACTGACAGCACTAATGGCCTGAACCTGGCTGGAGCACAGATTAGAACCTGAACCCACCTCCCAGGACTTGAACCCAGCCAAAACCCAGATTGAGACTTAAATCCACCTCCCGGGACTCGAATCCAGCCTAACCCAGATTGGGACTTAAACTCACGGTTTAAAATTAGAATCACTCACCAGGTGTCTGGACCTACTGAGGTTCAGGTTCTTCATGCCTCTGTGCAGAAGGAATTTAGCAAGAGACAGAGTGATAGGCAAGAAATAGATTTATTAAGACAGGATGCTTGTGAGAGATGCAAGCGGGTAGGCACAGAGGCTCGGCCCCCAGACCTGGTGGGCTACAAGAGGAGTGGGGGTTGGAAAAGACCATTTCTTCCACTTTCTTCAAGCACTGGCTCCTCCTTAGTATCCAGTAAGCTGTGTATTCAAATCAGCAGAAAAATGGTCCTCAAACTCCTGTCCTTGGTGTGAATCTGAATGAAGGCCTCACCCCATCCCCTAGCCAACAATTCTCATACCTCCACCAGTCAAGCAAGCCTGTCTTGTTCTGAAGGCTTTTTTGAGCAATTTATTAATTTACCGTGATCTCCCAACATCCCTTAAATTTCCCTCTCTATCTATGATCCTTTATTGGAACTTCTACAACTACCTTCTACAACTACCTGTGCCTACTCCATCTCTATCAAAATGATCAAGCCACCATCTCTCAATGATCATACTGGCAAAAATCCAGAAGCGTAGCGATACCTGCTGCTGACAAGGCTGTTGGGGAAAACAGGTGCCTCATAGGTTGTTAGTCGACATGAACAATGGTCAAACCCCGACAGAAAGAAATCTATCAATATCCATCAAAACAACAGATGCGTTTACGCTTTCACCCACTACCTGTTCTGGGACTCTATCCCACACATGTGCATTCGCAGGTGTAAAACACACACCCCCACAAGAAGTTTTGAGTGGCATTGTAATAGCATATTGAAATAGGTTTTAATGAACGTATCTGTGAATAGGACACTAGTTGGATAAACTGCAGTAAGTAAATAGGTGAAGGAATACAATGCAGCTCTGAAAGTGTATAAAGTATATTTTTACAAATATGGAACAGCAGTGTATGTATTCTGCTACCTTTTGTCATAGGAAGGGTGATGATAATATATTTTCTCATTTGCTTATTTTGATGGATAAATAAAATGCAAATGAGTTAAAGGAGTCCAGAGAACAGGGAGCAGCGGTAAAGATGGGAGTCGAGGGAGTTCCTGTCCTGGCTCAGTGGTTAACGAACCCAACTAGCATCCATGAGAATGTGGGTTCAATCCCTGGCCTTGCTCAGTGGGTTAGGGATCTGATCAGATGCTGCCATGAGCTGTGGTGTAGGCCAGCAGCTACAGCTCTGATTCAATCCGTAGCCTGGGAACCTCCATATGCCATAGGTGCAGCCCTAAAAAGACAAAAAATGAAAAAAAAAAAAAAGAAAAAGATGGGAGTGAAACTTGCTGTATGTTTCCATCATGTAAAAGTACTAACATTCCAAAAAATTACATTAAATAATTTGAAAATGGGTTATTATGTAGCTTGTGTGATCCAAGGAGCTCTGAGCATCAGGTGGTAACATATCTCTTGTTTACAAGGGAAGGGAAATACATTCTTTATGCAAAAATAAATATTCTCCATCAAACTCCTCACCATATACCCCACATCTTCTGACTTCAAGCTGTGGAGGTGAACTTTAGTCACTGCTCCTATTGCCAATAGATGAAACAATGGGAGGGGAAAAGTATTTTCTTTCCCAATTTCCCCACAGCTCTATAATCAAGTTTAAGTGTAGTAGTGACATTCCTGCTACCTAACATCTGTATACCTCCTTGCTGTGTCCTGGAGAGAGAAGACCGATCAATAGGGTGTTATTAGGCCTCTGTGAAATTACAGAAGGCAATTGCTCCCCTTCCCCAACCACACACGTGTGACCAGACCATTATCTGGGAAGTGAAGTGCATAAAAATAGACAATGTGTAATAAAATGATGGAAAATATGAGAAGACACATTACATTGTTTTAAAGCCTGCACAACTCTGAAATTGATGATGAGTAGGCCATGGGCTCACTGGGATTGTAATTCGGAGAAATCTCTATAAGACCTGAACTGGGGCCAGCCTTTGCTGCTCAAGACAGTGTTTCCTATAAGCTTCTCTGAATATAGTGAGAAGGGTCTGACTGTGTGACTGTTTTCTCTCCTATCCGGGTACCTGGGTGTTGGTGTATTGAATGCAACGCAAACAGAGTCATTGATATAAGCAGAAAGTAAGGACCCAGATTTTTCTCTTTCACCACCCCTGGAGGTTCAGGGAAGGCCAGAGAAGAGGGTTTTTTTTTGTTTGTTTGTTTGTTTGTTTTTTCTGGAAAAGAAGCCTCTTTTGCTGTTGAAAGTACTGAACTTGAAGCCATTGTTGTGAATACCAATGGCTTTTTACCTGGAGTGCTGGTTGAGCCTTATTAACCTGAAATATTTTCTGGGCTAGTGACACTGGAGGCTCTACTAACCTTTCAGTCACTGCCTGACACTCAATGTGTTTTAAACATTTGGGGCACAACATTTGCTTTTTCCACAACGGTTTTGCACAAGATTTTCAGCCTAAGCTGTCTAAAATAATACAGCACACTTGTTGCCGGGAATAATATTTTCATGATCGAACCCCTGTATCATTGTGACATGTTGAACATTTAAAGATAGTTGTATATGCTTTTTGTTTCTGTAGGGAAGGGGCACATAAATGCCTGGTAGGTGAGCAGTGAGCACAGGAGATGGGACCCTCTTGGTAAATGAACTATTCCACCAGGAGCACCAGGAGTACTGGGAAACCACTTTTTCTCCCCCCCCCCCCACCCCACAACGTGCTTTAATTGCTTTTTGCTAGGGCCAGGGATATTTATGGGTTAGGAGATTGCCAAGTTATTTATTAGATGAAGTATCTAGGGATAGACTAATATAAATCACTTAGCCTGGTATTGAATATACCAGACACTCAGTAATTTAAAAAAGCTTTAATAAAAATGCTAAAATATGAGACTTGTCTTTGGCTGTAATGAGACTCAGTTATCATGTTTTTATCAGCGATACTCAGTCATGGACCACTCCCCCTTTCCCAACGTGAGAAAACGTGAAAGTGGTCCTTATTTCCAGACTCTCCAGAGGGGTTGGAATTGAGAGAGCATTTAAAGATGTGAGGAGAGAACTATACTAGGATCCGACTGGCTGACTTCCTCATACCTGCAAATCTAATCATGTTCTTTCCTGTTAGACGTCGCATCGCTTATGCATCTAGCATGGTTGTGTAGGTACCATTATATACTTGCTTATATTTGGACTCAGGAAAACTTCCGTATGTTGTACCTTCTATGTGACAGGGATCACTGACTGCGAATGCTGCAGCCAGTCCCTGTTCTGCCAAAGATGGAGTGAAAACCAGTTCAGAATCAGTGGAATCCCAGGGAAGCGAGAGAATGGCTTTTATCTTCTTTACAAGGAATACTGAATTAGAGGTACATGCCATAGTAGTTTTTAAGACACACTCATTTTTAGGATCATATTTACTCATAATTAGACCCTTGTTAGGAAAGTTTTATCATCCCCATGTTACAAAATACTGAAACAGGGGCCATGGAGGGGAAGGGGGTTCCCATTTCCAAGCAGCATCCAGCTGTGGGCATTATGATGGGCAAATATCTGTTTCTTCAAGCTTTTCCAAGTTCCACCTTCCTCCCAAGATGAAGGGTCTCTGTATCTGATCACAGTGAATTTCTGCTTCAGTTCTTCCCCTGACCTTGGCACAGAAACCCATGCCTCTTGGCCGCACAGAGCAGGTGGAGAAAAGAAGGTGGGGGAGTGCGGGCAGGTCAGGGAAGAGGGCATGGGAGGAGACAGAGGAGGGGAGGGGGCAGAAGTGGGGGAGGGGGAGGAAGAGGGGAGAGGGAGGGCAGGAGAGGGGAGGGCAGTGTTGTCTAGTTGTCAGGCAGGGGATTCCTGGGGAGAATCCGGACAGATTCCTGATGGACAGTCTGAGGGGGGCCTGGTGGGAAGGGGGAGTGGCTCAGGGGAGGTCCCCCCCAGGCTCCCAGGTTGCCATGCAGGTGAGCAGAGCACAGTAGGGAATCGCAGCCCACCCCTGTCGTCTTGGTGTGGGTGGTGAGAGCAGGGCAGGAGCCATCCACACTCCCCAGTTGGTCAGAGTACCAGCTGAGGATGGAGCTGGCAGGGGAGGTTGCCACCAAACCTTCCCAAGGGCTCCAGACTGGGAGGCTGGGTGTTGGGTGGGTGACTGGAAAACTCTGCAGAAAGTCATGGGAGAAGTCCACTCCCCCAACCCTCCCTATTGAAAATAGACCTGTGATATTGGGGACAGGGAGAAAGAAGGACATGGGAAGTAGTATCAGAGAAAGAAAACGAGATCAGAAGGCCAGGGGTTGGTGGCAGGGCTGGAGGAGGCGGCTGTGAAATCTTAAGTGTGGACACACATGGTCTGATTCTCAGCCCCAGCACCCGTCTCCTGCTGCCCCAGCCGAGCTGGGCTTTGCTCTGACAGAATGGAGATGAAACATGGAGGAGAGGGTGACCCTGCTGAGGGGCGGGGACAGGGATGGGCAAACATGGCATAATGCTGTCCCTTCTCCAGCTCCCTTCCCTTCCCTGACCTAGGGCACCAAAAGAGGGAGCTGGGAACCTGAGGCAAAAAAATATAGAAAGAGGCTGGTGATTGAGAAGATGCTAGGACCTCATCCGGGCCACTCCTCTGATCCCACCACCTGCTTTGTGTTCTTGGTGGGAACTGCTGTCCCAGATAATCAAGGCCAGGGCCGCTTCCACTCCAAACCCCACACATGTCTCCCATCACACACCACGCTAGACGTGCGTGGACTGAAAGGGGAGCTGTGGTACTGAGATCATGGCTTTCGGATCCAGCAGACGAGGGCTGCTTCTGGGTGCTGGCGCCTGCGGTTCTAAAGTCGGTCGAAACTGGGTGCACATCTCAGCTTCTCCTCTGCTGCTGTGTGACATTCAGCAATGCATCTAACCTCTCCCTGCCTTTACTTCCTCTGTGTTAAAGTGTGAAATAGTAAACCCACTGGTAGGGTGTTGGCAGCAGGAAATAAGTGGCGTGTGGGAAACTATTTTATGTTGCCTCTTGATACTCATGAAATTCTTGAAAAATGAGAGTAGCCAGGCAAAAAAAACTAAAAGTAGAATTAAAAGGCCCATGATATTGACAGGTGTGGTGACAGAATCACTGTGTATTCTTTTACCATTTCCTCCTCCCAAGGCCCCTCTGAGTGACCCACATCACTAGCCTGCCTTGCGGTTTGAAAAAAGGTGGGACCCTTCAGGGTCACACTGTGAGTAAGAGGGGAGGTGAGACTGCACAACAAAAACCAGCCATGACCAAGTAAAGGAGGAGAGAAGAGAAGGAGCGGGGTCAAGACCAGGGCCCAGGGTCTTGGCGTGAGAGAGACTTGGTTTAAGAGAAGTCTTAGGACTTGTCTGCTCTCTCACAACACATACCCTACAGAATTGGGGCCACAGTGTGGGTGTTTCCTGAGCTGCCATCTGTGGAGGTTGAGCGAGGTGATTCTGAGGGTCTCCTTTGACTTGAAAATTGTATGATGTAAATTACACCCTGTGATTCTGAGTATGCGTAGGTGGTGGGACTCTCAGGGGAGGCAGCGAGTTGGAGAGGAAGGAACAAAAGGAGACCCTAAGGGAGATACCTCTGTGCCCCCAGAAAGAGTAGGACAGGGTGAGAAAGACTCTGGAGAGCATGGATTTTCTCTGATTGGGGCCAATTGCTTGAATTGTGCAAATTAAAAGAGGAAATGTGTGTCTAAGTTTATAAATAAATTCTGTATGGGGGTGGAGCGCAGAGCTTGGGTGGCTGGTGATGTCCTGGTCCCCAGCATATATTCATCTGTAATTCATAACCATGTGTTCCCTTTCCCTACCTTCCTCTCATCAAAATAAAACCAGGAAGAACAAAGCAGTCAGAGCCCGCAGGTCTAATCTTATCCAGGATAATATAAAAGCACATCACACCAGGGCGAGTAGGGAGTCCAGGTTCACACTCTGAGTCTGTAAAACCGAGTCCCCGCCCTTCCTCCTAAGCATTAGGATGTGACCTCATGCAATGTGACCCCACCCCACCTCCCTGGCTGCCCAGGCTACATCTTGAGAGCTTGTGTTTTCTAGAAAGCCTGTTGGTACTACCAGTTAAATCCAGCCCACATGGATTGGGCACATACTGTGTACCAGACATGTTGAGGCCCCAGGATGCTAAGGACAAATAGCTGACCTTGATTATGAAGACCCCTCCCCAGGCTCGTTGGTGAGAGATACAGATGATAGATAACAGAACACTGTGAGGAGTGCTCTGACACATAACACACATCCTCTCTGTCCCCAAGCTTTCTTCGTTCCCCCTCTTAAAGATCTCTCACATCTCTCTTTCTCTGCCCTCTTTCCTGCTACCACACTTGTCCAAGCTACCACACTTGTCCAAGCTACCACCACCTCCCTGCTGAGCTGATATCCAAACCAGTTGTCCTGTTCCCACTCAGCCCCATTCCCAGTGTAAACCTGTTTCCTGCCCCCAATGCCCATCGCCAGCACAAGCACTGCAAGGCAGCACTAGTCACTACCACCCACCACACCATTGCAGTGCATCACCAGTCATCACCATCATCACCACCAATGCACCAGGACCCGCAGCAACACCAGCACCACGAGCAACAACGACCACCACCCGACACCTAGGCCCACCAGCACAGCAGCACCACAGCACCACCAGCATCACCACGAGCAACCACCACCACCACCAGCATCAGCACAGCATCACCAGCATCACCACCTACCCACGAGCCAACACCACCACCACCAGCACAACCAGCACCATATCACCACCATCACCAGGACCATCACCACCACCACTATCAACCACCACCACCACCATCATCATCACCATCATCACCATCATCACCACCATCACCATTACCATCATCACCACCATCACCACTATCACTACCACCACCACCATCACCACCATCACCATCATCACCACCATCACCATTACCATCATCACCACCATCACCACTATCACTACCACCACCACCATCACCACCATCACCACCATCATCACCATCACTACCACCATCGCCACCACCACCATCACTATTATTACTACAACGATCACCACCACCATCATCACACATATTAATGCCCCCTCCCCATTTCTCTTATGAGAAAGATAAAGTCTTAGCATTTTCTCCAAGTGGCCATGAGTTCAGGCCCCTGCCTATCTGGCTTCCTTCTTGTATGGTTTTACTCTTTTCACCTAAGTCACAGCTCCCCTAGCTCACCCTGCTTCCTGTCTCTGCAAAGCTTAGCAAATGATGATTCCTCTGCCCAGCTTTGCGCAGACCAAATACCTCACCTAGACTCACTGGGCGGGACGGACCCCTGCTATGGGCTCTCCCAGTGACTTACACACCCACAGCCTCATCGCATGTTGATGCCTGCGATCTCGCATCAGTGTCAGTGTCCTTAGGCAGTAAGCTGCACAGTAGACATAAGAGAGGGACTTGTCTGTCCAGTCTTCTACCCACAAAGTTATCCTAGGACATGTTAGGCACTCAGTGTTTTAAAATGAATAAATTACATCATTATGCACAGGGAGCTATGCAGCACCTCCCCATGCTCACCTCTGGGATGTGGAGAGATGATGGAGAGATGCTGTTATATCTCAATATCACTTTTCAAAGTGTGGTTTGGACTGGAATGGACCGATGAGGGGGGAAGAGGGCACACGAGCAGAGGATAAGTACAAGTATGGAATCACATGTGAGCACAGGGTACTTGGAGAACTGTGGAGAGCCTGACATGGCCAGGGTATGGCTAGTTGTCTTGAAAAGGGACAGGAAACAGTGGGCCAACAATGCGAGATGGAGAAATAAGCAGATGCATTGAACTATCAATAAGTGAAAAAAAGATGTTTTCCTAGAACCCACACATGGAGATTGGCTTAGTGCAAGAACTTCTGAATCTTCCGTTATGGACCTGACAGGCCTTGTTTCTTTCTTTTTTTAATATAATTAATTTTTTTTCCTTTTTTGGCCACACCCATGGCATATGGAAGTTCCCAGGCCATAAATCAAATATGATAGCTACGGCAACACCAAATACTTAACTCACTGCTCCGGGCCGGGAATCAAACCAGCCCCTCCACAGAGAGAAGCCAAATAATTAACCTACTGCACCATAGTGGGAATTTCAGGCTTGTTTTCTTTTTAATAATATCTTTATAGACATGTAATTCATTTAGCAGGAAATTCATTCTTTGGAAGTGTCCAATGCAATGGCTTTTTGTATATACCAGAGGTTGAGCAATAATCACTGCTATCCAATTCTATCTTAATTACTATCTTCATTACCCTGAAAAGAAACCCAGGCCCATTATAGTCACTCCCAATTTGCCACTGACAACTAATATACTTTCTGTCTCTATGGATTTGCCTATGTTGGACATTTCACATAAATAGAAACCATATAATATGTTGCCTTTTTGGTTTGGCTTCTTCCACTTAACATAATTTTTCCATACAAAACTTAATTTTTTTTCCAGTTCTGTGAACAATGCCATTGGTGATTTGATAGGGATTTCACTGAATCTGTAGACTGCCTTGGGTAGTATAGTCATTTTGACAATATTGATTCTTCCTATCAAAGACCACGGTATATCTTTCCATTGTCTGTGTCGTCTTCAACTTCTTTCATCAGTGTCTTACAGTTTTCAGAGTACAGAGTATAGGTAGGTTTATTCCTAGGTATTTTATTCTTTTTGATGTGATGGTAAATGGTAAATGGGATTGTTTCCTTAATTTCTCCTTCTGGTCTTCATTGTTAGTGTATAGAAATGCAACAGATTTCTGTGTGTTAATTTTGTATCCTTTAACTTTACTAAAATCATTGATGAGCTCTAGCAGTTTTTCTAGAAAGTCTTTAGGACTTTCTATATGTTGTATAATTATTCAAGGTTCACTCATGTTAAAGCATCAGTTTTTGTGTTTTTCTATAGATAAATAGTCTTCCATTGTATGGATGCACTATGTTTTGCTTATCCATTCCACTGTTGATGAACTTTTGGACTGTGCCACTTTTTGTCTATTATGAACAATGCTATATGAACATTTGTGCAAAAGTTGTTGTATGGACATGTTTTCATTACTCTTGGGTACATACCTAGGAGTCAAACTAGCGAATCATGTGGTACCTCTATCATTAATCTTCTGAGGAACTGCCAGACTGTCTTCTAAGGCAGCTGCTCCATTTTATAATTCCATCAACAATGTGTGAGGGTTTGGAATTTCTCCACATCCTCACCAACTCTTGTTATTATCTGTCTTTTTGATTATAACCATTCTAGCCAAACCATTCTATAACCAAACTCATAGTGATTTTGATGTGCATCTTCTTAATGAATAATGATGTTAAACATCTTCTCATGTGCATACAGGCTATTTGGGTATCTTCAATCAATGTCTATGCAAATATGTTGTCTGTTTTTTAACTGGGTTTATGTGTATTTCATCACCGAGTTGTATATGTATTTTAGATACTAGATTTTATCAGATATATTATTTGTAAAATTTTTTTCAATTCTGTGGGTTTTTTAAACTTTTTCAATATTTGCCTTTGAAGCACAAACAGCTTCAAATTGTACAAGATTAAGTTTTTAAAATTTCAGTGGGGAGTTAATTTTTGTATATGATGTGGAATAGGGGTCCAGCTTCATTCCTCTTTATATGGATATCCAGCCACACAGCACCACTTGTTGAAAAGACTATTCTTCAACGAATTGTCTTGTCACTCTACTGAAAATCAATTGACTGTAAAAATATGAATATATTTCTGGACACTTAATTCTATTCCACTGATGTAGATGTCTCCCCTTATCCTAGTTCCTTAATAGAGAATATTCACTAAGAATGTATAGATAATTAAAGGAAATAATGTATATAGAACATTAATACCAGGCTCAAATAAATAAACACTAGCTATTTTGTTATTGTTCCTGGTAGAATTATCACTTTGTTCCCAGGAGTAGCCCCCTTGAACTTGTACTGTTGGCTAGAAGATCATTAACTAACAGGATTTAGGCCAGAAGGGACCTGAGATTTCATAATCCAACTTCTTCATTCAAAACTATCCAAATAAACAGACACCACCACTATCTCACACATACACACACACACACACACACACACACACCCTAAGCCAGAGGGGTTTTGATTTACGGACGATCACACAGCTATTATGAAAACAAGATTAGAACCTCATTCTTATGTAATGCTTTTTGCACCATATGATACTATTTAAGTATATAAAATACGGCATGACCAAGCCTAGCATGCTAACTGTAATTCCCAAATTAGTCTTAACTCTAGTTTATGAAATAAATTTCCTTGTTAAAACACAAAATAAAAGATAATCCTGGAAGAATAAAACAATGAGTCTATAAAAGTCTTTACTGAATTCTTTTTATAAACTAGCCTTGAGTGTTTTAAAATGGAATGAAAACTAGTTCATATTTATATTAGCTTTCACTCAGTCTCTTAATATTGGTATTCTCTGAGGCTAATAATAATAATAATAATGTGAAAACAACAATAAACTGTTTGAGTCTCTTTAAAATTATTATCTTTAATCTCATGTCCACATCCCTGGGTGGCAAATATTTCTATGCCCATTTTTTTTTCTAGAGGAAGCTGACATTTAAAGGCCTTTATCACACAGAAAGTAGCTGGAAAAAAGTGGTATTCAAACTTTAGTCTTTGAATTAAAAGCTTCCATTTTTTTGGGTTGTTTGTTTTAACCATGCCATTTGTCCTAAAATAAATAAATAAATAAAGTCTGTCAAATATTGTGATTGCACAGAGACAGGGTATAGTTTTAATGGGTGGAATTACTGCCCTTGAACTAGGAGGGTGTGATGCTGAAGCTCTGGATCCTGTTCTTTCTGTTAACAGTTGCCCACTCAAAGAAAATAGATAAGGAAGAGCCAGGTAATTTCTTTACATAAATGTGTATGATTTTTCTCTATGCATTTACTTAGCCTCAATAGCTCAGATTAAGAGGCAGAAATTAACAATTCTTTATCAAATATTTCCTTTTTACTCTGGAAGCATAGATAATGAAATTGTCCTAGCCATCTGAGCCCAACTTCATTCGTAAGCCCTGACTTAAAATTTAAGGAACCAAGATTTAGAAAATGAGCAGTTAGGCACAGATGAAGCCATTTATCAGATTCTAAATAGTATGTTTACTATTAACCATGAGTATTAAAAAAATGAACAATAACATCTAATATTTATTTAGTGCTTACTCATTTCCAGGCACTCTGCTAGCGTGCTATAGACATTTACACTTAACTCTTACAACAACTTAGAAAGATAAATTCTATCTTCTTTATCCTACAAATGAAGAACCAGAGGCTGAGAGGGTCTAAGCCAATATTATCCAAGGTTACAGTCTCCTAGACTCCAGAACCTAAGATGTGGTACCTGGTCCCTTATATGCTGTTGCAACCTTGTCATATCAACTTTGTGTGCTAGTAAGTCCAGAGTTCAGGTCCCAATTACCTTTGTACAAAGATATATTTCTTCTGTAGAAAAGCATTTTCCATCTCAGGCTTGCTTACTCACAAGTACACAGTGGTATGTACAGTACAGTCTTGATGATATATACTTATTCATATAATACATTTTTATTAAGCATCTATTATGTGCCAAGCATCATCCAGCATGCTGGGAGTATTGTGCTTTACAAAGTCCAGGGCAAAAATGACTTTAAAGAAATAATCATACATATGAATATAAAAGGACAAAAGTCAAAAAGAATTATGGAAGACAATTTAAAGGCTGAGAAGAGATTGCAAGAAGACCTGAATCAGGTGTGTGTGAGGGGTCTGAAGTCATTGGCAAAGACCTCTCTGAGGAAGTAACGTGAATACGCAACCCAGAAGGAAAAAAACATGTGAAAGAATAAGGTGGAGAATATTTCAGGGAAAAGAAAGGACAAGTGTCAAACATCGAGGGTAAGATGTTTATAAGACAGAGATTTAAAAAGATTGTAAGACACACTTCAAAAAACCTCCGCATTATGCACTATATTTTGGGCGAAGGAAGCTGCTTCATGTCAGGCTTGCTGTTATCATAGGAATACAAGGATAAATATAGCAGACTCCGTCCGTGGAATGGCTCAGTTGTAAATATAAATGGTGTGATAAAGACATAAACAACAAAGCCTTGCAAACAGAAGAAAGAGCATCATAAAGGAACCCATCTCGGAGTTGAGTGTTGAAGGATGAGCAGCTCATGGGGCACAGAAGTGGGGGTTTCTCAGGTAGAGGGAATACGGGACATGAAGGCACAGGGGAGAGAGAATGATGTAGCTCCAGAGAGAGGGGTGGGCTCCTTGTTAGAGGTGGGGTTGGCACTGCGGCTATGGCCAGACGGAGTCCTGTGTAAATCCTGCTAAGAAGTTGGACTTCATAGTCTTTGGCAGGGGAAAAGTTTGGGGTGTTAGGCAGAAGCAAGATTTTGAGAGGTACCCCCAGTGGATGGATAGGGTTTGAGTTATGAAACTCAAGGTAGACAGAGAGATGAGGAGACTTGTAATATTCCAAGGAAGGGACGATGAGCTTCTCCACTAAGCCAATGGCAGCAGGAATGGAGAGGGAGGCGAGGTTCAAGACACACTGGTATGTTGAAGAGCAGTGGGCCATGCTGAGGGTTGAGGGAGAATGTGATATACCTGATGGTAATCCAGCGCCCAAAGATGGCTTTTGTCCTCAAGATATGGACTGCAATCTGCTAAAAGTGTGTCTGTCTTTCAGTATGTGTGTGTATGTATGTACGTGTATATACACTTACAGAGAGAGACAGTATCTTATCCATGTCTATAACTACATCCCTAACTATACAGATATAGATGTGTTATCTATATGCCTGTACCTATCTACCGACCAACCTACCTGACCATCTATCCATCTAACATAACCACAATTTGGAGTCTTTGTAGTTATGCATTGATCAACCTGCCCAATCATGTGAGGACACATTTTAACACACACCCATCAACTGAAAATAGCCAGACACATGCACTACCTTAATGCATGTGGGTTCTTAATGTCTGCAGATGTGACTGGAAATACATGTGCTATTTGTGACCCTTTGATTAGACTGTTCTGGGTCCCACCATTTTCTTTGAGTCATTTCAGCATTTCTGCTAAGATTGTTATCCATTTTTTTGTGTTTATCTGTATATCCATAAACACTAGCAATAGATGGATAGATGATAGATCAATGGATGGATCAATGGATAGATAGATATGATAGATGGAAAGATAGGTGGATGGATAGATAGATGATAGACAGCTGATAGATGGATAGACTCATTTGCCACAGTTATATGTCTGAAAATTGAACAAAACTCTCCTGTCAAAATACGTAGAAGCATTTAAAGTCATGTCCAAGTTCTTCTTTCTTCAAAAGTTATCATGGAAACCAGGGGAGACCCTAATAGAATTGCCAAATTCAATTCAGACTGAAAGTGAACGTACAAGTGTTGGGTACCTCCCTCGGCCAGCATGGCGCTGGAGGAACCAAGATGACAGAGATGGTTGCCCACCCTGGTGGCAGGCAGGGTGCTGCGAAAGCCAGCCAGAGGAGGTGGTTTTGTTTACAGCTGGTGTTGCTATGAAGGCGGATGCAGTGGGACCTTTGGAGCAGAGGAAACAGAAGATGCAAATGCAAATATTGTGGTTGGGACATTGATAAGAGGTTAAACAAAGAGGCAGTACAATAAAGAATTCTGCAGTTTACTAACCACATGACTTTCGGCAATTTACTTAACCCTCCCTATGCCTCAGCTTCTTCATTTTTAATAGTGAGAATATTTGTTCTATGTAACACACAGTTTGTGAGGAGGCCGTGAGATAATGCATGTGTAAGCAATTTGGAAATACTCAAGTTGTATATTAATACGTGATAGGTATTATTGCATATCATGTATTAATAATGACATGATAATAGAGAACAGAAAGAACTTTCCTTTTTCCCCCTTCACTTCTGTGTTTCTCGTCTTACTGTTGACCCACAGCCTTGACTCTCCTTACCTTTCCTCTTTTCATAAAGGACAGAGAACACTATTGGCCTGCAGAGGATGGACGGGGGCACAGCTTGGGGCTCGGTGAAATGTTTGGATTAATCTTCATGATGCCATTCCGGAAAGTTCCCTGCTTATGGGTGACAATGACCAAGCACCTGGGGAATGAAGATGTCCCCCAAATATCCATAGAATTTTATAAATATCTCTCAATCCAGAACCTTTGAAATTATCAGATGAAACATAGCATGTATGGAGCTGATAGCTTTGCATCCAGGGCTGTACTGAGCCATCTGTCCATGTGCATCAGAGCTACAAGGTCCAAACTCATCCTCCACTGACCAGCTATGCCCCCCCCTCTCCCCCCTCAGCCGTGCCCATCTTACTACCAGGAAGACTCTTGGGTTTAGAGAAAAAGAATTTCAGATGTCTTAACCCATCAGCAAAAGCAGACATTATTCTCAGACTATTTTGGAAGGTTCACTGAAGTTGTTGCTTTGTAAAAGTGAAAAAAAGTATTGACATTTCTAAGCCCAGAACTATTTTTTAACAAGCTGAAAAATACTGGAAAACAAGTAGTACAGTTTTCTCAAGAGAATGCAGTGTAGTTAGAAAGTACACTATTTTTCCCAGTGTGTATTTTGGTAAAATATGTGCAATGAAATTTCAGGCCAGTTCCTAATGCAGAAATAATCCAAAATATGGCAGATTTATAAGCCAGGTAATTTTTATTTATTTGCTAATGTGGATTCCCTTAAGAACTCAAACGTTCTGCGTGTTACTTATGGCTTCTCCTTGAAAAGACTTACCTCTAAGGTCTCAGCAGCATAAACCTTCAGACTGCAGAGTCGTCTGAATCAAGCATCAGTCGTAATTCTCCTCTGCCACCGAGGCAGGGCGGTTTGGAATCTACTAACATTGTACCTGTTTGGTAATTAATAATTCATAATTAAACTGACAGTTGGAATAAATCAGCATAACTATAAGCTTGCAGCCTGCTCTCTGCCATCCTTCCTTTTATTCTGAGAATTGTAGAGAAAACTGAGAGGGAAGATTTAGGTAGCAGAAATCCTCCATTAGAAGCTCCCCCCACCCCTTTGTTTTTTGGATTTAGTCAATCGGTTCTTTGGATCTTTCTTTCAAAGAGGAATTAAGCAGGTACCCTTGTTAGGCTTGTGCCAGACACGGAGGAAATAGAGATGCAATTTCAGTCTTATCCTTAAGCACTTCACCTCTCTAGCTAAAGAGACAGGAATCATAACATCAGCTGTGAGTACATGTTCAGCCCCCTCCCCAAGGGAGAGATGGGGGGATTCTCTTTCCAGGATTTGGGGAGAGGTTAGGGACAACTGCCAAGGGGTGGGTGACCTTTGCTATGCCCTGAAAATATGGGCCATACCTTTCAGGTAGGAAAGGAAGAGAAGAAGAAAGCAAAGTCATGGAAGGCCCTGTGCCTCTTCGGTGTTCTAGGGAGAGGCAGGTGCAGAGGCTGCTGTGAGCTGTCTTAGTGAGGATGCTGCCTGGGAAGAGGCTCGTGGCTGGGCTGGGTTTAAACTACGGAGGCCCCAGGTCATGGAAGGGAGGCTGTGTGCTAAGCCTGGGGGCCACAGTGAGTTAAAGGAGCCAGGAGAGGAGTTGTTTGATGAGATTATTCCCTGAGAAGATCACTCTGGCCACAAGGAGGGAGCAGGCTACAGGATGCAAAATCAGAAAGAGACCAGGTGGGACATTCTGAGTGGGAGGCTCTTGCTGTCGACCTTGTGAAAATGAGCGAGAAACTCAGTCAGGACAGTGATGATAAGAAGTACCATTAGAGGAGTTCCCGTCATGGCGCAGTGGTTAGCGAATCCGACTAGGAACCATGAGGTTGCGGGTTAAGTCCCTGCCCTTGCTCAGTGGGTTAACGATCAGGTGTTGCTGTGAGCTGTGGTGTAGGTCGCAGACGCGGCTCGGATCCCGCGTTGCTGTGGCTCTGGCGTAGGCTGACAGCTACAGCTCCCATTCGACCCCTAGCCTGGGAACCTCCATATACCACGAGAGCGGCCCAAGAAATAGCAAAAAGACAAAAAAAAAAAAAAAGAAAAAGAAGAAGTACGATTAGAGAAGCAATCCAGGTATTTTCCAACACCCAGCTTTGAACTGAATTAAAAATCAGGCCTGGAGGGAGGACAAGGTTAACAGTAAGACCAGGGGTCAGGTCAGTTTTTGCGATGCTGCAGGTAAACCGATGTGGACCCGGCCCTCAAAAGGACCACAGTCTATTCTGACTGTGTCATCCTTATCATCACTGTAGCTTTGGCAGCTACCATTTATGGGGTGCTTCCTTTGCTCCAGGTACTCTGCTCAGCCATTGTTTTCTTGAAACCTCACAAGAGGTTGAGTGTAGCTACTACCAGCCTGTGTTTCACAGGCAAGGGAACCAAAACTTGAGGAGGTGAAGACCATTTACCGTGTCAAAGGTCATTCAGCAGGGAGGGGTTGAACTCCAGAGCACTGCTCCCAACCTTTAGGGCATGATACTATTAAAAGTAAATTCTGGAGTTCCCCTTGTGGTGCAGCTCCGATTGGACCGATTGGACCCCTAGCCTGGGAACCTCCATATGCCACGGGTGTGGCCCTATAAAAGCAAAATAAATAAATAAATTCTAAGAGTTCTCTTGTGGCTCAGTGGGTTAAGGATCTGGCATTTTCACTGCAGCAGCTCAGTTGCTGCTGTGGTGGGGGTTTGACCCCTGGCCAAGGAACTTCCACATGCCATGGGCATGCCAAAAAACAAACAAACAAACAAAAAACCTACAATGCAGTCTTAGAGTTACAACAGCAGCCAAGCCAATAGATGACTGGTGGGGTCTAGGGGAGAAAGTAATTAATTCTGATGGGGCAAGTCAGTGAAAAGTTACCAGGTTTTAAAGGAGATATTTTAAGGAAAGAGAAGAATTTTCAGGAGAAGAAATGTGAAAGGAAATAATTCTAGGATGGAACAACCTGTGTGGAGAATTCAGAGGTCTGATTAATTAGAACCTACTGTATAGCACAGAAAAATCTACTCAATAGTTTGTAATAACCTATATGGGAAAAGAGAGTAGATATATATTTATACATATGACTGATTCACTTTGCTGTACACCTGAAACTAATACAAGATTGTAAGTCAACTATTCTCCAATAAAATTAAGTTAAAAAAATAAATATGGGGAGTTCCTGTCATGGAGCAGCAAAAACAAATCCAACTAGTATCCATGAGGATTCGGGTTTGATCCCTGGCCTCACTCCGTGGGTTGGGGATGGGGCATTGCCGTGAGGTGTGGTGTAAGTTGCAGATGCAGCTCAGATCCCAAGTTGCTGTGGCTGTGGCATAGGTCAGCAGCTGTGCCTCTGATTTGTTCCCTAGACTGGAAACTTCCATGTGCCTCAGGTGCAGCCCTAAAAATCAGGGGGAAATATATTATCTAAAAAAAAAAAAAATGTCTAGAGTGTACAGGAAATGGTAACTCATTCAGTGCGGTTGGCTTTGTGAGTGAGTTATTGGAAGCAAAGGCTGATCTGGGGGCTACTAGGTTGTATACATAAGCCATGGATTCTACTAAAAAGAACAAGCATGTGGTTCAGGGGGAACTCGTGGGAAACTTGGCATTTTCCCTTTGTTTTTGCTTTGATCAGCATCAGTAACACCCATCTCTTTAGTCACTCTGCTCTTCCCAACCCCACTCTTACATCTGCCTCCTGCTACCACCAGAGAAGATAGAGACCTCCTTCCATGAGCATCCTCTATGTGTTCTGTGAATGGTCACATCCTTGGTGAATCAAGCAATCTGAAAATTATTACTGAGAATACTCATCATAAAATCATACTAATGCCTCCTTTTGAGTGCAAAGAATCATTCTTTTAGAGTTTCCTTTGTGGCTCAGCAGTTAACAAACCCAACTAGGATGTATGAGGATGCAGGTTTGATCCCCGGTCTTGCCCAGTGGGTTAGGATTTGGCATTGCTATGAGATGTGGTGTAGGTTGCAGACACAGCTCGGATCTGGCATTGCTGTGGCTGTGGTGTAGCCTGGGGGCTTCAGCTCTGATTTGACCCCTAGCCTGTGCCAAGGGTGTGACCCTAAAAAGACAAAAAAAAAAAAGAATCATTCTTTCATATTTCTTTTCTCCTCTGATTCCTTACAGTTCCTCCTCAGATCATGAATATCTCCTCAGACATCACTGTGAATGAGGGGAGCAGCGTGACCCTGCTGTGTCTTGCTATCGGTAGACCGGAGCCAACAGTGACGTGGAGACACCTGTCAGTCAAGGGTAAGGCGTTACCTGTAGGATGTTTTCAGAATTGGTATGTTAAAGATTTGCTTTTAATGCTCAACAAAACTTCAGGACTCAGAAAGCAATACTGTAAAATACGAATGTAAAAGCAAGCACGCTACAGGCATTCGCCGCTGGGTATTCCATTCTGAAAGAAGAGTTTGTAGAGACACTTTACTGAATTATGTTCTCAGTCCCTTTTATGACCTGAAAAGACTTCTGTTTCCCCAACTATGAAGGGCAGAGTTACCATAAGAATAGCTTCCAACAAAGATGCTAATGTCTGTAGATGGAGGCACAGAGGTCCGTTGGTGGTTTGTCCTTTCTTGGAGTAGAATTCTAGAAGCTGAATGTCAACTGAAAACGTTGGTTGATGTAGTTGTGCATCCAGGAGAAAAAAGGATCTCCTCCTCCATGCTTTCAGGACATTTACCCAGAGTGGAAGAAGAATAATAGGACTGGGTAAGGGCTGCTGCGTGTGCCTGTGCTGGGCACTCAGTGATTGGTATTAAAACCTTAGTTATAATCATCTCCAGAGTTCCCGTCGTGGCTCAGCGGATATGAATCTGGCTAGCATCCATGAAGACGCAGGTTCAATCCCTGGCCTCACTCAGTGGATTAAGGACCAGGCATTGCCATGAGCTGTGGGGTAGGTCGCAGACATGACTTGGATCCTGAGTTGCTGTGGCTATGTTGTAGGCCAGCAGCTACAGCTCCTTTTCAACCCCTAGCCTGGGAACCTCCATATGCCTCGGGTGTGGCCCTAAAAAAGACAGGAAAACAAAACAAAACAAAAACAAAAACAAAAAACATCTCCAACTTCTTAGGAAGGGAGCCAAAAGGATAGTGGGCTTTATCCACTTGGAGATAAAACTTACTCTACATTGAACTTGAAGAGGTAGGCCAAGAGCCACTTGAAGTATTTACATTAGTAATAGAAATTATGAGTAATTCTATAAATTATACAGGAAACAAGTGCTTTCTAAGGCAACAGAAAATCTAAACATGAAACCCAGTCGAAAGGAAACTGTGGAGTATGCTTGTGTGTGATGTAAAAATAATATAAATCTAGAGAAAAACTGAGGAATAAATCTTAGAATGTTGAGTTAGACACTCTTACCAGGTCACTAAAAGCTGTAGGTGTATGAGAAAAAAAATGACAAAATTGTTCTTGTATTATTTTCCTATGGTTGGCATGACAAAGTACTACAAACCTCACGGCTTAAACAGCAGAAATGCATTTTCTTACAGTTCTAGAGGCTAAATGCCCATGATCAAGTGTTGGTAGCATTAGTTCCTTTTGAGACCTGTTCCGTGCCTCTCCCCTAGCTTCTGGTGGTTTTCTGGCCATCTTTGGTATTTCATAGCTCATAGGTGCATCATCCCAAACCCTGCTTCATTGTTATATGGCCTTGCCGTGTGCTTTACCCTGTGTCAAATTTTCCCTTGTTACGAGGACATGAGACACATCATATCCACAGTTATGACCTCACGTTATCTTAATTGTCTCAGTAAAGATCCCATTTCCAAATAAAGTTACATTCTGAAAGGCTGATGTTAGGACTTCAAATTGTCTTTTGGGCGGGAGGCAGAGGATGAAATTCAACTCATAACTGGCTTCATCAAAATTCAAACCACCGTTAAGAGTAAATGAAACCAGAACCACAGACTAGGAGAAAACATTTGCCATACTTATAACCCACAACGAATTCGCATCTGCGCTGTATGAAGAATTCTTACCACGTAATTCCAACAACCTACCCTGACATGAACACAACATGTAAACAGACAATTTGCATGATATATGGGTGGAATAAGCACATGAAAATATGCTTATTCCACCCATATATAGAAATGAAAATCAAGCCATAATGAAATACTATGACACAACTACTAGAATGACAAAAACTAAAAAGATACTATCAAGTGTTGAGGAGGATGTGGATCAACTGAAACTATTATACATTAACTCTGGGACTGTAAAAGGGTGTAAACCCTATGGAGAGCAGTTTCGCCCTTTGTTGTAAAGTTAAACGTACACTTATCAGGTGACATAGTGATCCCAGTTCTAGGAGTTTCTCAAGGATAAATGAAAACATATCTGCACAGATATACATTGTACACAAATGTTCACTGCAGCTTCCTTTATAATAGGCTCAAACTAGAAATAACCCAACAGGTAAATAGTGAAGCTGTGGTATATTGAAACAACAGATAGCTTCTCAGAGATTACAAGGAGCAAACCATTTCTACCTATAACAAAAGGGATAAATTCCAAAAACTGTACTATGCTAAAGAAACCAAAAAAAGAAAGAAAGAAAAAAAGATCCTGTGTGTGTTTTCATTACTATGAAATTCTAAAAGAGGCAAAAACTAATCTAGGAGTTCCCATCATGGCTCAGTGGTTAACCAATCTGACTAGGAACCATGAGGTTGTGGGTTCGATCCCTGGCCTTGCTCAGTGGGTTAAAGATCCTGCGTTGCTGTGGCTGTGGTGTAGGCAGATGGCTACAGCTCCGATTAGACCCCTACCCTGGGAACCTCTATATGCCGCGGGAGTGGCCCTAGAAAAGACAAAAAGACCAAAAAAAAAAAAGCAAAACTAATCTATAGGGGCTATAATCAAGTCAGTGGTTATCTAGGGTAGGGATTTCGATTACAAAGGGGCACAAGGGACTTTTTGGGGTGATGGATATCTTGAGTGGGGAGGTGGTTGCATTGGTGCTTAAATTACTGAAACAGTTCAAACTCTATACCAAAAGGGGTGCGTTTTGATATAAGTGCATTACATCTCAATAAAATTTGAAAACTCTACATATAGGGATGCAGGAAATAATGCCCTGAACATGTCCCCCTCATTTGGAACATGAATTATGAGAGCAGCGCTCATCAAATGAGAAACTGGATGTTACCAGGAGCATCATTCAGGCTTTCACCATCCCATGCTTTCCCTGTAAATTGAGAATTCATATTTCAGAGCTGGTCTTGTGGTAGGGAAAGATAATGGTAATCAATCCACCAGACATCCTTTGTGTAAAGGCCTCAGATATTGAAATCCAAATGTCAATATTATAAAGTAATATCAACAAGAATATTAAAATAGATAAATGGGGCATCCCAAAGCACAACTTGAATATGCACACAGCAGGGCTGTGTTCCCAGCAATATAAACGCCCTGAAAATCTGACTTTAAGTTGGGGAGAATTCTGATTTACATTACATACAAAAATATGTCTAACCATCAGACCAATTTCAAGCTATGTGGTAAAGTCAAATGTCTTTATCGATGCTTGAAATCTCAGAGTGCATTTGGTTGATCCTAAACTTATGGTTCTCTCAGCTGAGGAATCTTTCAAAAGGTGATCTGAGTTTGTGGAAGCATTTTAAAGCAATTTTTTATGATGGTTCCGTGGTAAGTTTTCCCTCTTAAAATAAGGAAGATTGAGCCACATTCCTGATCTTTTGAGAACATAATAGTTGCAAGTCAGCCTCAAACCCCCCCACAAATTCCAGATTTACATTCTCTCTCTCCTTTTTAAGTTTCCAGGCCTGTCCTCTACTTTCAAGTTTCCTTCTATGTTTTCAATGTGTTGGCCTCCACTTGGCTGTCTCATTCCCCCTATTGTCTTTCTTCCCCTTTCTCAATGACTTTAAACATTTAATCTCAAAGCATTATTTAGGGAGTGAGTTTGAAAAGCCCTGGAACCTAGAGGATTTGCATGCTTAAAATTTGCACCTGCAAAAAAAAAAAAAAAAAAAATTGCACCTTCAGGGTGATCACCAATATTTATTTTTAGAAGGACACGCCTCACTTGGAGTTGAGGCAACTTTGGGAAGTTGTTTTAAAGATTTAGGAGAGTAGCCAATATAACTCGAACAGTAACTAGCATTTTGAGAACAGTTGACGGTGGAGTGCAGCAAGCAACAACAGGAAAGAAAAGTTTCAATGACATTTCCTTTGAAATTCCAAAAGATTCCCTTGGAAAACACAGCTTATGGGACAGCTGTGTTCCCAAATGCTAATGCAATATATGAAATGGGCTGTTTAAATTTGAGGATCTATGTAACAGGAATGAATAAACAAGCTTCCATTTAAAAAAAAGAATAATCGGACGAGCAGATTATTAAAGATGAAGAATAGTGGTTATGGTTTAAAATGACAGACCGAGCACATGCAGCCAACCTCTAGAAATTATAGAAGTAAAGGTAAAGACAAATGAACCTATGAATCCATTATCACACTAGAAAGAAGTAGTTGTTTGTGGATCAGAAACCACAGGGAATCTCTGAAATATAAAAAGTACAGGATGACAGAAAAACATGCAGCTGAAAAAACAGGAATATGATTTCTGCCTGAACTGATAGTTGGGAAAGGAAGGGTTTTAGGCCTGGTAAATGCTAAAAACTGGGAAATGGTAAATGCTAAAAACTAATTGGGCCTGAGGGGAAGGAGGGAGGGGAGCCATGGGCGCATCTGCCAGTTTCCATAATGTCACTATTCCCATCATTGCCACTTTCCTTGGAGTCCCTTTGAAGTAACTTTATTTTGTAGGTTTTTTTAGGTTTTTATTTCCCCTTAGAAACACACAAAAACTATTGCAACTCAACTAGACTTCAATAAAAAAGAAAAGAAAAGAAACATGAAAATTCCAAATAAGTCCTTCTTATGAAAGCAGGGTGAAAATCAAAAATAAAAAAAGTCTGGGAGTTCCTGTTGTGGCTCAGCGATAATGAATCCAACTAGTAGTCATGAGGACACAGGTTTGATCCCTGGCCTTGCTCAGTGGGTTGGGGATCCGGCATTGCCATGAACTGTGGTGTAGGTCACAGAGGTGGCTCGGATCCCGCGTTGCTGTGGCTGTGGTATAGGCCAGCAGCTGCAGCTCCTATTCAACCCTTAGCTTGGGAACTTGCATGTGCCTTGGGTTCAACCCTAAAAAGCAAAAAATCAATCAATCAATCAATTACCGGGCTTCCTGATGCCAGTATAAGGTCTCCCAGTGTTTTGGACTATGTGGCAAGAGTCCTCCTGACCCCCCCACTTTTGCTTCATTCCTTTGAAATATTGACAAATTCATGAGGATTCATCCCCACAGGGCCTCTGCCTCACTTCTGAGAAAAGCTGGAGGTTCTTACAAGATCATGATTATTAAGCACTGGGAGCTTCTCAAGCCAAGTGCTTTGTATACACACATTAAGGGAGGGGGTTGCATTTGACATGCAAACCACGGAGCATTTGACCTTCTTCTTTAGCTTTAGCTATAAAAAGTTAATTTATTTTCAGTAGCAGATCACAGGATTAAAAAAATAAAACATATCTTCACATGGATTTGCTAGAGAAGATGGCACTTGTTTCACAGACTTCATGCACATAGAAATCTCCACTGAGTGACCGCCAGCTTAGAAACTAGGACAAGAATGGACTCACAGGCCAGTGAAAAGTGGGCAGGTCCCCAAAGAAGTAGGCAAAGTGGCCAAGCAAGTAGTCAGGGTGTTTGGAATACACAGTGATACAGGTGGGCACCAAGGGTGATTTTCTCTTCCCTTCCTGAAGAACAGGAGAAGCAGCTCTTGGATATCACTGGAGGAATATAAAAATATGAACAATTAAACAATGTGAAAAGTGGAAACAATATTAGAAGAGGGGAGTGGCAAAGGACATCACAGGCAGTGGTTAGAAGGAGGGTTCTTTGTTCCCCTTTAAGCTGCGGTGGTAATCCGCTGCAGTGCTTTCCACATCTGTCCCATTTCCAGGGACGTATTTGCAAAGGCCAGATGTTGGGGAAAATAATAAAGTTTTCTTTTCTGTTTCCTCTCCGTGGAGGTGTTAGGATGACAGCTATTCACCTGTGAGTGAGTTGCTGCTACAGTTGACTCCTGCACAGTAATACCTCAGGGAGCAAGAGAATGAGATATTTCACAGAAGTGAATTTTCCAGGTAACTGGAGCTGACTCCTTTATGCATTGACTTGAGTCATTTTTAATGGAAGCAGTTTAAAAATGTATTATGTTCTTCCCCTTTTCCTAGAGTAGAAAGGATGTCATCTGGCCTCATCTTTAAAATGTAATACAAACATTATATGTAAGCATTGTTTGTATCTCAGTGTTTAGCGTCCAGAGTAATGACGAATATGGCCCTAAAATGCTGTTGAAATTCTCGTTGCAGTTTTTTATGGTTCCTCTATCTTTCCTTCCTTCTCTCAAATCAGACTGTTGTCAACACTTCCGAAAGCTCTGTGTACCTTTTAGCAGGTGCATTTCTTCTATCTCCCTCTAATTTATCATGAGTGGGAATCCATATAACCAAGTTGACTCACCCTGAGTAGGAACCTAACAGTGGGAGAGAGCCTTCTCTGAGGAGAGGCCACGAGCTTTCACTCCCTCATGCTGTGCATGAGTCTACTGTGTGCTAAGTGGCACACAGGCTGGGGGGTTGGGGGGTTATGCGTGGCTTTTTCTAGACCTATGAAGTCATCAGATGAGTGAATTCCATGTAAGAGAAGAGAGAGAATTCCAGCAAAACCATAGTTCTTGCTTCTGACCTGGCCGAACAGACATTGAGGTTAGGAAATGGACCGGTCACAGACCATTTCTACAAAGCTCTTGTTTTTCATGCTAGAAATTCCTGAGAAGAAAGTCTTAGAAGAAATCACCAAGTCAACATTCCACATAGAAGAAGCACTGCCTCGCCCCCATGAGGAAGTGTCAATTCCTTGTGGCTGGCAGTGTTAGCTCCTAGATAGAGTGAAACTTCAGGTTCTGGGCTTGAAGCCTGGCCTGAGCAGTTAACAACCTGCTCAGATTAGAAAAATCACTTCATCTCCAACATCCTCAGTCTCCTAGACTGCAGATCGGAGCTACATGTGCCAGTATCCTCAGAGTATCATAAGGATCGGGAAAGAAAGTAAGTGGAATGCTTGGGATTGGGCTGGGCACTTATGATGAGTGGCCCAATGATTCTCTCTAAATTGCTGTGGGCCCATGTTCTAGTTTCAGTTCCTTTTCAGAATGCTTGTCACTTACAGTTAAGCCTGAGAACCGGTCCCGCTCATCATCATGAGTATTTACTGTGTCCCACTCATCATCATGAGTATTTACTGTGTGTTGAGCCCTGTTATACTAATTTAATGCCCTGAAAGGAAAGTGCTAATATTTATTATGATGCCTTTTTTTTTTTTTCTTGCTCTTTAGGGCCACACTTGTGGCATATGGAGGTTCCCAGGCTAGGGGTCGAATCGGAGCTGTAGCTGCTGGCCTACACCACAGCCACAGCAATGCAGGATCTAAACCACATCTGTGACCTACACTGAAGGTCATGGCAACTCCAGATCCTTAACCCACTGAGCAAGGCCAGGAATTGAACCCATAACCTCATGGTTACTAATCCAATTCATTTCCATTGCACCACAATGGGAACTTCTTGATACCTTTCTAATTATGTACTCTTGTGCCCATCATGATGCCTGTGCCTCCCTCTGTCTTTTTTACTTGTCACCATCACCATCTTGGGTCATTCATTAGTCATTCAGTGCCTCTTTGTTCCACCTAAAAATTCAGAAAGACATAGTCATTTTATTTGTAATAGACATATTTGGATACAGTCCAAAGGTCCTTTGGGGGCTGATTGCTTAAACAAACTATGTGACACCCACACATTGAAATGATATTCAGCATGAATTATTACAGAACTTAACATCCTGGATGGAGCTGAGGGCATTCTAGGAATCCAAAGAGTTTGTCTCAAAAGGGGGGCCTACTATAGGATTCCATTTTTATAGCATTCCCAAGATGGAAAAATTGCAAAGAGGTACACAGATCAGTGGTGGTGGTGATTGGGGCTGGGGAGGGAAAGGGGTGATCCAAAAGCCTTGTGGGGAAGGAACAGTTCATATCTTGACTCTTATTAGAGTTAGAAAAATATGTATGCATGATGAAATGTTAGGATTATACACAAAGAGATAAACAATGAATATACACAAGAACTGGTGAAATCTAAGAGAAGTCCTATCCTGTGGTTAATTGCATTGTGCCCACATCAATTACTTGGCTTTGATAACTTGTTTAGTTAGATAAGATTCCACCATCACCATTGGGGGAGCTGAGTACCTGGAACCCCTCTCTACTATTTTTGTGACTTCTTGTGCATCAATAATTATTTCAGAACAAAAAAGTTCAAAATAGGAATAATGAGTAAAATGAGTTTCTAGCTTTTTGCCGATAACCTGCTTACATAAGAATGTAGTGTTTTTAAACTATTTCCCCATGCATCGTTTCAGGTGAGTTTATGGCATCTCTCTGAAATAGGTCAGAGAAGAACACGCTCTGCCTATTTCATGGGCAAAGAAACAGACTAGAAAATGTTAAAGTAATGGAGAATGATTCACGGGTAAGTAAAGGGGTGGACCCATGAAAGGAGCCTCGTCCCTGCTTTTTAAGTCTTGAGCTCTTTCCATGGTACAGAGATGGCTCCCAGGGTTTAAGATTGGAACAGGTACAATGTAAAGTTACACTTTTTTTTTTTTTTTATCAAATTCGGCTTGTTATCTGGGACACCCAAGGGTGCCCACACTCTTACATTCTCCTCCCTAATTCCACACCTACCTTCCTGTGTCTGGACAGATTCTAGCTACCACTCAGTCCTCTGCTAAGAAAAGCACAGCTTCAGATGAAAACCACATCCACACCATTGTTTGCAGTAGGTCTCTGTTGTTGCTGTGCTTCAATTAAAAGAAACCCGCTGAGACCTACCAACCTCATTTCTCTTCTAAGCCATCCCAGGTACAATCCCAGCCACTAGCAGGAACTGCCTATTAGTTGACCTGCTGCATCATCCGGTCATGCTATTTCTTTGTCTCTCTGCGAGGCAGCCAGGATCCTTGTTTCTAATCTGAAGTCATGTTTAGAGCCTAATTAATCCCCAGAGTGTGAGAAAGAGGTGTCTGAGATGAGAAATCAAGGTTATCCATATCTTGCTCAGTGGAACAGTTATGGGCAAACAAGCTGTTCCTCTCATATTTTTGCAAAGCAAATTTATGTTCACTAACTTTGGTGCTCGTTGTAAATGAGAAGTGTGTGAAGGTCTAGCAATGCGCTTTTCACCATATGGGTACCCATATGTTTTCCTCCTTTGCTTGCGTACATTTTCGCTTTGGCACGCACATATGCCTGTATTTTTGCAACTTAACAATATTAAAACTAATCCCATTTATGCTCCTTTTGGGTGAGTAGATTGAGTCATAAATTCCTGAGAATCTCTTCTTTGGGAGGCTGGAGTTCTCATATGTGAGCAGGGGGAGGGCAGAACGAGCTATCCTGCCAGGTGAACGCAGGCAGCCAGCATCCTTGTGGAGCTGATGTGGCTGATTGATGGCCCTGACCCTGGTTCCAAGGTGGGGAATCAGATCCTGGGACCCTAGGAATGTGGGCTCATAATGCCTTGTCTCTTCTGCTGGGGGGAATACCTCACTAAGAAATAGATAAAAATCCCCCTAGGGCTCTCTTTCTAAGGGCACAGGTGAAATAACTTACCTTAGTGCAAGCAATCACGAGGCCTTGAGCTGTGGCTCTTCATGTGTGACTATACTTGATACCACTGTCACTCCTTACCCCGAGTTGATAAACCATGTATATCAGAAATGGGGTAGGTAGAAACTAGGGCTGCACTGAAGTAACGCTTAGCTTCTTCGCGGGTCTTCTTAGATTATAAAAATAAGAGTGGATATTAACATGCCTCATACCAAGTGAAAAGCCCAAGGAACTCAAATGTAAAATTGGAATTGGAAATGCTGCCCGATGTCTGCGGTAAGATTGCATTGATATTTCTCTCTCTGGCATGTATTCATTCATTCATTTGCTGTATTAAGAATATTTGCTTGCCTCTGTAACAATAATGGTGTATAAACAGACATGATTTCTGCCGTTGTGGAGCTTATAATCTGGTCAGGGAGATAGTCATTAATCAGATCGTCAAGAAGATGTAATTTCTAAGTGTGTAACTGCTTTGAGGTTGGGTGACAGGGAGGTGTGAGTGGCATCAGGGTTTTTCCTGAGATCCTGATGCTTGAACTGACACAGTAGATGGATAGTGATCTTATAGGGCATTTGCCTTTGTCTGACTTATTTCACTTAGGATGAGAATCTCTAACAAACATCATACATGGAGTCTAAAAAATGATATAAATGAACTTATTTGCAAATCAGAAACAGACTCACAGGCTTTGAAAACAAACTTATGGTTACCAAACACAACAGGTAGTAGGGGATGGACTTGGGGGCTTGGGACTGGGATATGCACACTTTTGTATTGGCCGATGGGCACCTGCTATACAGCACAGGGAGCTCTACCCAATATTCTGTGATAACCTATATGGGAAGAGAATCTGAAAAAGAATGGATGTGTGTGCATGTGTAACTGAATCCCTTAGTAGTACAGCAGAAATGATCACAACCTTGTAAATCAACTTTACTTCAATGAAACAAAAAAGCAAAAAACAAACAAAACGAATAAACAAAATAGAAGATGAATAGAAGTGACCAGGGGGCTGCGCTATGTGGAAATCTTCCAAGTGAGGGGAAATAGCATGTGCAAATGTCCTGAGGTGAGAGAGTGTGTGGTTCTTCCGGAAACAAAAGAACCGTGTCTTGAATACCGTAGAAAGCAGTAGAGACAATGGGCTGGGATGGGGTAGTCAGGGGCCAGATCACACAGAGCCCTTTACAGAGTCTGGTCTTTATTCTAAAATCAGAAAATGCAAAGACTGTTGTGAGTAAGAGGGCTTGGAAATGAGATATTCATGTGTCTGGATTTAACCAGGAACATTTCACATCGGATGTACTCATTATCTATGTAAATCTGGCAGATCACTAAACCTCTGTTTCAACATCCTTACCTATAAACCAGAGAGGGGTTGGTAACAATACACTCCCTCCTGGAGGAAGGGAAAATGGAATTTGGTGGTATCTCTTCCAAATACATTTTAGATTATAATGTAAGAAGAGGTATTAGAGTGTATCATAGCAAGTGAAAAGCCCTACTAACTCAAAAGTAAAATTAGAATGAGAAAGACACCCAAAGCTGCCTGCTGTCTATTGTAAAGCTTCTGCTATGCTATTGCTATATCAAATTACGCCATTGAAATCAGTCGGACACTGATAAAATTGAGATCAGCTTTACAAGTACTGTAGATCTAATTGGCCTCAGTGGTGGGTCCGTGGTGACTTTTGTTGCTGAACAGAAATTGTAGGCTTCAATAGAAAATAAGCAGCCTGGTTCCACACTCACGTACTGCAGCCACCTCTGGAGATAATGTACTTTAATTTAGACACGGAGCTCCTTCATCTGGACAGATGTTGAAGGAACAGCAGAGAAGTTTGTTTCCTCCCCACCTCCCAGATGAGCACCCGTGCTGGTGTGATCACAGGTTGAAAGGACCTTCCAGGCTAGCTGTGCGCACCTGCCCCCTGGGTATTCCTTTTCCACAGTCATTATAACATTTCTTTCTAAAAACCTCTACGTTTCTAGGACAAAAGGTCTTATAAATCACCTTTTCTTTTTCTTTCCTTCTTTTTTTTTTTTTTTGTCTTTTTGCCTTTTCTAAGGCCACTTCCTTCAGCATATGGAGGTTCCCAGGCTAGGAGTCTAATCGGACCTATGCCAGAGCCACAGCAACACAGGATCTGCGACCTACACCACAGCTTATGGCAACACCAGATCCTTAACCCACTGAGCAAGGCCAGGGATCGAACCTGCAACCTCATGGTTCCTAGTCAAATTCGTTAAGCACTGCACCACGATGGGAACTCCTAAATCACCTTTTCTTGTTCAAGCTGTTTTAAATTAAGTTTCTCTCACTTATAGCCAAAGCAGTTCTGGTTAAATTCACCATGTGACATACAAGACAGTATGCAATTGAGTTGAAACGACCACAGTCCCTGCTCTGAGCCCAGAGAGGAGTGGGGGAGGGTCGAGTAAACATGACATTGCTACATGGTGTGCTTGGACCTGCGGTGCCTCTGAGGAAGCCTATTTCTCATGTGAGCAAGACAGGGCAGGGACTGTCTGGAGTCCTGGTTAAGTTCAAAACCGCTGTCTCCATCATGGGTTTGAAAAGACCCTGGGAGTTGACCAAGGAACTCTGCGTGGGTGGCTGAAGGGGGTTCCACATCTAACTCATCGAGAATGGAGATATGCATGGACTCGGCTCTGAATTAGGCAGCAATGGATGGTGTCCAAGGGGCCATCAGCACCTCGGTACCTCACGGGTGCATCATTCATCCAGATGATCATGGGAGTGAGGAGCAGGCTTAACCTGGAGGCACTGAAGACACAAGAGTTACGTCATCTGGCTCTCTCGCTGCCCTGGGAACAAACGCGTGGTTTATCTTAACTGATTCACTGGTCCACTCACTTTTCCTTGGGCAGGTGTGCCCTCCCCGCATGTGCCCTCCCCCGTTTCCTCTGGGAACAGGTATGGGGCTTAAACTTTTGTTATGTTCCCTGACACCTGGCATAATACCTTGTGATCAGAAAGTACCAACTGAATGCATGCATGCTCATCTGCCAACCGTATACCTATCTATCTTACAGAAGCTGGAAGAATATGAAGGGGAGCTGCCTACACTAGTGTCCAGATCTGGAAAGCACCTTTGGGTGGGGAAGGGGGAGTGTAGCATGTGGAGAGAAGGCTGCATGGGAAAGTGCTCAAGTTTTAAATGTATTAAGATGTTGCAGGAGGATTCCTGTTGTGGCTCAGCGTAAACAAATCTGACTAGTATCCATGAGGATGTAGGTTCAGTGGGTTAAGGATCCAGTGTTGCTGTGAGCTCTGGTGTAGTTTGCAGAGGTGGCTTGGATCTGGCATTGCTGTGGTGTGGGCCAGCGGCTACAACTCTGATTTGACCTCTAGCCTGGGAACCTCCACATGCCATGGGTGCAGCCATAAATAAAAGGCAAAAAAAAAAAGAGGTTGCAGGAGCTTCCTGCCTTATCTCTAAAGTACTTTTTCCCCCCTTTCCTACCATTTCTGCTCATCCATCTTTCTCTACAAACTGTCTACTGTGCCAGGTACCACATGGCCATTACCAAGTTTTCTTTTTTTTCTTTTTTTTTTCTTTTTTAGCTTTGGATCTAACAAAGGTCTCATAGATAAGCCTTTTTTTTTTTTTTTTGGTCATTTTGGGGCCACGCCTCTGGCACATGGAGCTTCCCAGGCCAGGGGTTGAATTGAAGCTGCAGCCACTGGCCTACACCACAGTCACAGCAATGCCAGACCAGAGCCACATCTATGACCCACCACCACAGCTCATGGCAACGCCAGATCCTCAACCCACTGATCAAGGCTAGGGATCGAACATGCGACCCCATGGATACCAGTCAGGCTTGTCAACCACTGAGCCATGACGGGAACTCTGCCAAGGTTTCTTTATATCACATTTTTACCCAATGGTGCGGCTGCCACCCTCCTGAGTCTCCAGTTGATGGATGGAGATCTGTGATCGGAAGGTCCTCCTCAATTCCTAACCCCGTCCTTGTGGCAAGCCAATGATGTGCTAGGAAACTCCTTAGCTTTGTAAAGGCAGTGCCAGCCAAGAGTTGGGACAACTAGCCTCAACACCTATGGATCAATTTGGATAAATGGTTCAAGCAACTTGGGCATCCCCCGCCCATGAATTTGTTTGTGTGGCACCAAAGTTTGGAGCATCCTTTTTGTCTTCTTCCTCAGAGCCCATGCCATCCTAGGCTTCCAGGATGCTGGGTGTTGTCTCCTTGGAAAGGTGGTCTAAATGTGACTCTAGAAAAGACAGCAGGGGAGACATTCCTTCCTCCTTCCTTTAAAGGGAGTGACCATGCTTAGTTAGCCGCCTCTCTTCATGGGAGACTCAGAGGAGGGAGAGAAAGAAGGAGACTGGGAGTTGCTTGGAGGATTTAATTGGAGCGGGCCCTCCAGTCTTCCTAGTGGTCCAGCCTCTGAGAGGGAACCCCCCCTGGACATGAGGGGGATCAAGAGGAACTGATCTCATTAAGCAAAAATAGTTGTCACTTTGAATCTGGGCTTCCCAGCTGGAGGCTGTGATTGACTCACACACACAGGAACTGGAGTTGAGAGAGGAGGTGAGGGAACTTGATCTCCCGTGGACCACCTGAAGCATAGCCCAAGGGCCCTCCCACTCCCTCTCTCCCAACAGCCTGCAAAGCCTCATTAGTGAGAGGAGGTGGCCACGGAAGCCCTTCCTGCCTTTGCTTTGTGTTTTTACTTTTTTTCCTTCGCATTTTTTCTAAGCCTATCAACAGTTTCCCCAACTCCAAAACCACTTACTGGTGTACCCTCGCCCCCCAGGGGTGCTGGAAATAGTTTCTTTTAATGATACTGTAGCCGATTTTACTTCCTAAGAGTAATGTTTAGGAAAATAACTGATATAATCAGAACTGTGCATCCTCTGCTTCCTGAATGCTCTCTTTCTGCAGCTCCCCCACCCCCCGCCCATGCCCGCAAGCTCACCTCTGCTCTCCACACTCTTGCATCCAGAAGCGCTTTCATCTGGGGACTCCCTTGGGCCACCTCCTGCTCCACCGAGCCGCTGCTTATTTGTCCCTGCACAGTTGGAACCGGATGCAGTAATTAGATCTGCAGTGAAAGGCTTTGTCTCCCTTGTGCGCAGTAAGGGTGTTGCCAGCGAGGCTAATGAAGAAAAGAGCCTTATTTTCAGAGCATCCTTGGCTGCAGGGGGCTCTGGGACATAACTGGGCAGGATATATGGAGCTCATCCTCCTGGGCTGGGCTACACCCCAACCCACTCATCCTCACCCTTCCCAGCACCCTCTCCTATTCTCCTTACTCCTGCCTCAGCTCCAGGCATCCTGCAGCCCTCCAGACACCCTCCAGCAGCATATCCTCTCCCTGCAGGCAGGAAAGCAGTTGAGGCAAAGGCAGTCGGCCACACACTTTGAGCCATAGTTTAAGAATCTCCTAGAGCTCCTGTTGTGGCTCAGCCAGTTGAGACCCCAACTAGTATCCATGAAGATGTGGGTTCAATCCCTGACCTTGCTCAGTGGGTTGAGGATCCAGCCTTGCCACAAGCAATATATGTCGCAGATGTGGCTGGGATCTGGCATAGGCCCGCAGCAGCTCCAGTTTGAACCCTAGCCCGTGGATTTCCATACGCTGCAGGTGCAGTCCTAAAAAGAAAAAAAAAAAAAAAAAGAATCTCCTGATATTTCCAGCACCTCTGTTGGCAGCTAAGTTATAATGGACCCAGAAGCCTCAGGAGGCACATCTAGCTGCAACCACACTCTTGAGACCCCAGGCCCTCCAGGTCTGAGCAGGAATTCATAAAAAGGACTGGGAGACAGCCTCTGTGCTGGCACAGGGGCAGGCCTGCCTGTCCCTGGATCCTGGTGTTGCTACCCCCCCAATCCCCTGACCTGTGTGCTCGCACCTCACGTTTGCTCTTAAGACCTGTTTGACCTTCAAGCTTTGTCTCTAGACCCCATGGCTCCTTCTCTTCCTTGGTTCTTGCCAAGACTTCCTTTCTTTCTGGACTCTCTGGACTTCTCACTGTGTGCTTTAATTACATTTCAATCCTATAAAACACTGCAATGACATTATCGTCATTGTCACCACAGTTATCACCAAAATCATCCCTTAATTGTAAGGAGTCGCCACTTTGACTTATCTCATTTGGCATTTGCAGAGGTCTTCTTCGAAATGCAGACAATAAAATAAAGTAAAATAAAAGGGACCAGCATATGCATTTTACAAAGGCAACTTAGACTGGCTAAATTGATGGCCACTGGAAACAACATTCTTTCAATTATTTATTCATTTATGTACTTGTTCATTTTTTCAAGGAAGAACCGGTATGTGCCTAATATGTGTCAGGTTCTGTGCTTGACACTGGAGTTAGAAAAATAAGTAACAGGATGCTTTTCCTCAAGAAGCTCACATTTAGTGAGAGAAAGAGACACAGTAATACATAATTATAGCGCAATAATATTACCTGTGTATTCACAGGAGAGGATCATTTCTCTCCAACTTGAAAGACTAGGAGAATCAGGGATGGCTTCCTGTAAGAGGTAACTACCAATGTGACTCTTAAAAATTGATTACGAGTTAGTCAAAGGAAAGGGAATAATGAGTGAGGCAGAGGAGAAGAGGAATATCCTAGGCGGTGGAAACAGCAAGATAGAATGTGGCTATGAGAACTCATATGATGTAATTGGAAATATATAAGCAGCTTAGTGTGGCTGGGGCATAGAGCGTGACATTGTTGGAACCCAAATAGAATTGTAGAACCATTTGTTGGAAGCATTATCCCTTGCCAAACGCATTACCTTTGTTTCTTTTCAAAAATTTAGTTGACTGTTGGAATTCTCTTGTGGAATTCTGCAGTGGGTTAAGAATCTGGCCTTGTCACTGAAGCAGCTTGGGTCACTGCTCTGGTTAGGGTCTGATCCCTGGCCTGGGGACTTCCACATGCTGAGAAGCCCAAACCAATCAAACAAAAATTAATTGACTATTCATTGGACTCTCTTTTTGGACTCTTTTTTCTTTTCTTTTTTTTAAATTAATCTGTATGTCTATCTTTATGCCAGTATCTTACTGTTTTGATCATTGTAGATTCACAGTAGGTCTTAAATAAGATTGTATAGGTTACCAATTTTGTTCTTTCTTAAAATAATAATCTAGGTCCTTCATATTTTTATATTATTTTAGAAGCAGTTTGACAATACCTAGCCCCCAAATCTCAAAACGCTGGGGTTTTGATTGTGAATACATTGAAATTGCATATCAATTTGAGAATAATTTATATCTTAGCAGCATTAATTTTCCAATCCACAAATGTATTCTTCATTTATTCAGATCTTGTTTAATTTCTCTCAATAATGTTTTATAGCTTTCAGTGTATTGTTCCAAAGTATTTCATGGATTTGAATGCTACTATGAAGAATATTTTAAAAATTTCTATGCTCTTTGGAAATACGTAGAAATCCACTTTTATATATTGACCTTGCATCCTGTGACATTGCTAAATTTATTCATTCGTTCAATTAAATTTTTTTAGATTATGTAGGTTTTTTGCATAAATGACTTTGTCTTCTTTGAATGACAGATGTACTTGTTGCTTACCAATCAATATGCCTAATTTCTTTTTCTTGCCTTGTTGCCCGGGCTGGGGCCTTCACCAATATAATGTTAGGTATAAATGATGTTGATTAACTTCTTGGTTTGAAGAAAACCAGAAAAGTGTTTTATGTGTCTCCATTGAGTATAATGATATCTGTAGATTTTTCATGGGTAACCTGCATCAGATTGAGGAAGTTTTCCTCTCTTCCTAGTTGCTGAAAAGTGTCTTGCTTTTGTTTGTTTGTTTCATTGCACGTGAACCAAGATTGCTTTTTGTCAAATGTTTTGTTTGGCATTTATTGAGATGATCATATGATGCATTATACTGAATTATTTTTAATGTTAAAACACCCCCACACTCCTAGGAATAATCTCATGTGTTCATAACAGACTATCCTTTTTTCATATTACTAGATTGAATTTGCCAATATTTTGTCAGAAATTTTATCTGTGTTCATAAGTGCTATTGGTCTGTAATATTATTGTCTGGCTTTGGTATCAGGGTAATTCTGGCCCTGTAAAATTTGTTGGGAAATGTTTTTCTCCAATATATTTTCAGAAAGAGTTTGAGTGTAATTGTCATTATTAGCATTTCAAAGCAATATTGAGTAATAGTAATGATGTATGAGATTAGTGTCCTTTTCATCTTCACAACAGAAATATTTCTAGTGTTTTTCTGTTAGGTATGACGCTTGCTTCAAAGAGCCCCCTATCACATTAAAGATTATTTTCTGTTTCAATTAAAATGCTTAGTTCCCATAAGAATAGGCTTTATCAAATTATCTTTTTTGACATTTAATGGAAATAATTACATATATATTTTCCTTTGGTCAACAGGTATATAAACAATGATATTATATTTTGTAATTCTGAAACATTCCATTGGCTCATATGTTATTTATTGTTCTTTCTCTAATGGTTTACCACATATTTAAGAAATGTCTGTAGTTAACCACATATTTAAGAAATTTGTCTACTGGTATTGTTTATAGTACCATAGCTAAATTATTTGGTAGGCTTGCCATCTTTTTGGTACTCTGGATCATTTACATAGAATACACAATTTATACCCCTTAAATATTTGATAAAAACTGGCTACAAACTCATTCAGGTCCAGGCCTACTTTGTGCCTGGTTTTCTGGCAATATCTTCTGACATGTTGCTGCTGATTCAGAATTTTTACTCCTTGAAGTAATTTTGGAAATTGATGTGATCAATTTTGATAAAAGTTTCATGGCTACCAAATTTATAAATATACCTGTTAATGTATGAGTGCAGAGTAATAGGTATCATATAAATATACATACACAACACAAATATAGTTGGATATATATATACACACACACCTAGATATATTTAATTATATAATATAAAATACTCCATTAACTCCAGATACTATACATATACACATATACATCCACACAGAGATAATTCTATTACTGAGATTGTGTGTAGTGATACTGAAGTATTGACTTCCTCAACTTTATAAATCTGAAAGTGGATAAAAGTAGGTTTTTTTTTTTGGCCATGCCCACGGCATTTGGAAGTTCCCAGGCCAGGGATCAAACCTGCACCACAGCAGTGTCCCAAGCCACAGCAGCAGTAATGCCAGATCCATAACTCACTAGGCCACCAGGGAACTTCAAATGACCCTTTTTAGGGTTTAATATTTTTAGTCTCATATTTAATGTTATCTGACATTACTATTATATTTCTTGCTTTAATTTTGTTATGTTAAAAGAGCACCTTCTCATTCTTTAATAAAAAATACTTTTATTATTCTGATTTAGGTGTATCTTTTGTAAACAGAGCAGAAATATATTGTTTTTTTTTTTTTTTTTAATCCACTCTAAGCCTCTCTTTCTTTTTAGCAAGGAGTTTAACCCACTTGCAGGTATTATTAAAGCTGATGTGTTTGCTCTTTGTCATCTTTTTGTTTTTCGCTTTTGTTCTGTCTAGTAGTCTCCATGTTTTATACCTTGTGCTGTTTAAAATACATTTTTTTCACTTTTATCCTCTAAGTTTTTTTTTTTTAAACGAATGAATATATCATGTTTTTATTCATCCTGGTACTTACAGTTAAGTTTCCCAGAAGCATTTTTAACCTGTGTGAATCTAATTATTCAGGCTGAGTAAAACATTTTTTTCGTGTGGTCCTATTTGAGACAAGAATTACAGCAGCCTCCTTCCAAACTCACTCCCACCTTAGCACACTTAAGCTTTATCAAAATCACATTCTGAACTTGCCATCTAAGACATCTATACTCTCATTTAGCTTGTTTCTGTGATAGATAGAAATTCCCAAGCCTCACCTCTTTAAATCAGTCTCCCCCTAGGCCTTTCATGAATCCCTTTTAGGGGGCATTTGTTAGTTTGTCTCTTAGGGGCCATATGTTAGTCTCTTTGTTTCTTTTCTATGTTGTTTAGAATACACTTTAACAAGCTTACCAAAAAGATGCATGCATGCTGTCTTTTCTGATTCTTGACTGATTTCCTCTTTCCTGTGATAAATATTTATTGAAAACCCATTTTGCAACAGCAGCTACAGTAGGTGCTGGAAATACTATAGTAAACACAGACACATTCTTCAAGGAGTGACTATCTAGGAAGATTTTTTTGTTGCCACCAGCTGTGATTGGCATCTTTCCTGAGTATAAAATCCAAAGGTCACAGTGGTTTTTTTTGTTTTTGTTTTTTTTTTTGCTTTTTAGGGCTGTACCCGCAGCATATGGAGGTTCCCAGGCTAGGGGTCAAATCGGAGCTACCACTGCAGGCCTACGACACAGCCATAGCAACGCAGGATCCGAGCTGCATCTGTGACCTACACCACAGCTCACAGCAACACCAGATCCTGAACCCACTGAGTGAGGCCTGGGATCAAACTTGCAAACTCCTGATTCCACTGCGTCACGACAGCAACTCCCAAAGGTCACGATCTTCATCCTCAGAACTCCTGTACTTACTGCCCCCTTGGATGTGGTATTTAGTGAGGGAGCAGAACTCTCGGAGGCTTGTCATTTTATGACTAATTCATTTATTGCTTCAAGGTATGAAGAAATCCTTTTCTTTATCTTTGGGTAGAAAACTCTTCCCTGGAGGTAGGGAAGGATGTCTCAATATTTCTCCTCTTGGGTGGGGCTCCTGTTATCAGGTCTACACAGCCTTGCTTCAGATCAAGGAAGTGAGTGTTTACTAAACACTCAGTTGTGTTCTGTGTAGTTTGTTCTGAGGAACCCTAATTATACCCAAGGTGACTCTTCACTCCCTTCCTTCATATCACTCACCTTTGTATTTTTCTCTCTCATTAAATTCTTCTATTTTTCTTTGGCTATGTATTCTGGGAGAGCTTCTCAGCTTTGGACTTTATATTATTGATTTGGTTTTTTGATGCTTCACATCTGGTATGTTCTAAATCCAATGCAGATTTAAAATTTCCCCTTTCTTGTTTTCCTTATCTACCCATTTGGACTTTTTGGCTCATCTTAACTTTTCTTATATGTCTTATGGCATTGTTTTTCAGCTTTGCCTCTTTGAGTTGTTAATAAAGCCATCTTTTCCTGGGAGTTCCCTTCATGGCTCAGCCAGTGGTTATTGAACCCAACTAGGATCCATGAGGATGGGGGGTCCTATCCTTGGCCTTGCTCAGTGGGTTAAGGATCTGGTGTTGCCCAGAGCTGTTGGTGTAGTTCAAGGACATGGCTCAGATCCCATGTTGTTGTGGCTGTGGCATAGGTCAGTGGCTATAGCTCTCACGTGACCCTTAGCCTGGGAACTTCCATATGCTGCAGGTGCGACCCTAAAAAAAAAAAAGCCATCTTTTCCTGATTCTTTTGAGGTTGCCAGATTGTTTTGTTTTGTTTTGTTTTTGATTTTTATAAGGGTCCTGGGAGTCAATTTTTTTATTATACTGAAATACACATAGCATAAAACTTACTATTTTTAGTCATTTTAAGTGTACACTTCAGTAGCATTAAGTACATTCACAATGCTATGCAGTGGGTGTGATTTTTTAAGTACATTCTTCTGTGAATGTCTCTCTTTTCCTTGTTTCTGCAGTATTTTCTCAATACGTATTCTCAAAAATAGTGTAATCTTATGCTGAGTGGAGTGTATATTGAGGTGTAGGACTCTACGTTCATTTCCCAGGATCTAACTGGCTTCTCTTTATTATGCTTCTGCTTTATTGAAATGGTGCTTTTTTCATTTCCTCTGGAAATCTGATACATACTCATGATTGGATAAACTGAACAAATGAAGGTTGAGGAATATTTATTTGCTAATCTGCTTTAAAGCTGCATTGGCATCGCGAGTTCCTTGTGCTTCCTTGGATCTTTTACGATGCTAACATCCTAGAGGCCCCGATGTTCTCCACTTCCTAATGCTCATAGCTTTGCATAGTTCCTCACCACATTGTTTCAGCATTGGTCTGTGTGATCTTAGCATATAATCAAGCAGTGGCATATGGCTTCCAAGGCTCAGTCATAAATGCATCTCTGCCCTGTTTCTTGCCAGCTCTCTGGACAGCTCATTCTGAGGGCATGGCCTCAACAGACACTGACTGGCCAGGTATGTGACTGAGTCATCCCGGAAGTGGATCCTGCCCCAGTCATGCCTGCAGATGATGCAAGCCTAAGTGATATCATGACTTCACCCTCAGAAGAAATGCTGAGTTAGAACCACCCAGTTAAGCAGTGCCTAAATTCCTGACTTACAGGAGTGGTATAAGATTATAAATATGTATTGTTTTAAGCCACTGAGTTTTAAGGAAACTTGTTGCAGAGCTATAGATAACTAACTTATGCATCTTTTTTTTTTTTTTTTTGGTCTTTTTAGGGCTGCACCCGCAACATATGAAAGTTCTCAGGCTAGGGGTCGAATTTGAGCTGCAGCTGCTGGCCTATGCCACAGCCACAGCAATGCCAGATCCAACCCTTGTCTGCAACCTCTACCACAGCTCACAGCAATACTGGATCCTTAACCCACTGAGCAAGGCCAGGGATCGAACCTGTGTCCTCATGGATACTAGCCATACTCATTTCCACTGAGCCATGATGGGAACTCATATGTTAGCTCTTATAGCACTAATGGCTGCTCAGTCCTCTCTTTGTTGAAGCCTTATTATCTGATAAAGAAAGAGTGATGGACTATACACTTCCATCTTACTTCCTTTGTAATCTTTATTTCATAAAAATATGTTTTGCTGTGATTAGAAAATATCTTATTTACTCATTCCAACCCAGTTTCCCTATGGGTAATATCAGTTCTGGTTAATTTGAGGAAATAGATTTTTCCTCAGTCTCAGTTTTCCTAAAAATATGAGTATCATTATTTTTTCTAAGTTATTATAACTTATTTCAGTAAGGAGTTAGGAAAGATGCATTTGGATCTTCTATTTTGATTCTTTTTTTTCTAAATTAAAAAAAAAAAACCACTTTGATACAGTTTTAAAACAGATATCTCTCCTTGCCCATAACAAGCATACATAAATGTACCTTTATATTTTTAACATGCTTTGTTACTTTAAATAATATCCAACACGTCCTTCAATTTTTCAAATAAATTAAAATATTTGCAATCCTTGGGTTATTGAGATAGAAAATCATATCAGTTTTAAGTAAAGATGGTTTTTGTCTTATTCTTCATGTATTTATCTTATTTCTTTTCCTGTCTCATTGCATTGGCTAGAATTTCAAAAACATGTTGGATGTTGATAATTATGACTGGTATCCAGTGTCTTATTTCTGCTCTTATACCATGGCCTCTAGGTTTTTCCACTAAGTGTGACACTTACTTCTATCTTCAGAGAAATGCCACTTATTGAGAGTTCACAAATAAATGTTCAATTATTATTACTTCATTCTCTTAAGAATTTCTATAACTTCACACATAATATTGGTACACCTTTTGTTATTAGAATTTATTTCAGGAACATTTTATCTCTTTAATGCATTGTTAGATTTTATTTGCTAATAGATTTTTGTTTTTATGATTAAAGCACTGTGTGCAATAATGGAGACAGGAAAATGCACATTTCCGGACAATATGTGGATGATCAATACATCCTAGCAGTAGAAGTAGTGATAATTACTATCACAGTGAATGCTGTAGATTATAGTTTTTCAAGTACTACAGTGGTTCAAAGCATGAATAATAACACCAGGAAAAGCCTTTGAGGTAGGGCAGCAATTTTCCTGCCACCACGTGTATTTCCTAAAGTTACAATTAAATGTCATCAGCAAATGGAGGTACAAACATTACTTTTTATAGCTCAGGTTCTTCACACTGTCTCTGTAACCAACCTTTTTTATTTGTGCAGAGATCCCAATTCTGTCCATGTAGACTAGGAGAAAGAGCCCCAGGTGAAGCTACTTTTTACCAGTGGGGAGATCTTGACTCAGTCACTACAATTTTTAAGCCTCAGGTTCTCACTTGTACCATGAAGCCAGTCAATCAGACCTACATTCCTCAGAATATAGCTATGAGGTTCAAGTATATGAGGGTGAAGCACTTTTGACCCAGAGTCCACTACACACATGTACAAATGGGTCATCATTATCAGCATTGGCACCATGTATTAAGCTACGGCTATCTACTCCCTACATAGAGCTGGATCCTTTGCCTTTCATGTTATTACAGGCATTGTGAAACATGGGTTTACATTTCAGTGCTACTTAATTACCCTTCCTCATCTCCCAGCCATTTTTACATTTAAATAAAACTCTCATTTCACTTAACAATAAAAGGGCTAAAATTTGCATATTAAGTGTGAGTCAGTGGCATGGATATCTAATTAAAACCTGCTATTTTTTTCCCCTTTTTTCCCTTTTCATTTTTCTCCCCTGAGCTGCTGACATTATTGTAACTGTATTCAGTGTCCCCATTCTGTCAGCCCTGTGTGTTCTGAGGAAAGCAACCAAGAAGGGTGTCAGGGAAAGCAGGAGCTTAAGAGATACAAGAGGAGGGTGGGCAGGAGGGAAAGAGGGCCAGTAACAGAGGAAGACAATGGCAAGCACAGAAGGGATTGTGACTGTGACAGAGAAATCCTACAGGAGAGGCACAGAGGTAGTGGCTGGGTGAGGCTGTTGGTTTTATAAAAGAGAGCAGAGTGAGGAAGGGTGTGTCTGAAAGTGGAAATTTACCAGAAAGAAGAGAAAGCATAAGAATACAAAGAAAGGATGAAAGACAACATGATGGTTGGAGAGGAGCCAATACAACATGATGGAAAAGGAACAGGTGGTTCAAGGGGGTTAGAACAACCGAGCATAAGCGAACAAAAGGCAGTAGGTCAAGGCAATAGATGGCTTGTCTAGTTCCATGAAACATGTCCATCATGCATCATCATGGAGTGATCAAAATCAAAAGGCGACCTGTTGGTTTGGTCTGAACATCCATCCTCTCTCCTGCACACGCTTCTGTGGCATCATTTAATAGTTTACATCCTCTCTCCTAGATTCTCTTTGTTTTTCCTCTCTAGAGTTCACACATGACTCAGAATCAGATTTCTTGAAATGACATGTGTATCTTCAAGATAAAACCAAATATGAGTCTTCTTCTTCCTAACCCCCTGCCCAACAGCAAGATGACACTAGTGTAATTAGCAAGTTCATTAAAGGCATCTGTCTGGTCTCTTCCTTTGCCCACCCTGTTCATATAAAAAGATTACCTCTTTCTAAAATTACCATGTTTATGAAAGAAATCAGTCATGGATTGTGGTGCATGTGAGAAACTTGGCTCATGGTAGGAATCAGTGCAACCTCGTGGCACTGTGTTCATTTCGACCTTGGTTCATCAGGGGAGCCATGCCCCCAGGTGTGCTAGACTGTCCCTTTGCCTATGTCCAGCTGGGAAAGATATAGACTAAAGGGGCTCAGTGACTTGACCTGATTTAGACCACTTGGCAAGTGTCAGATCCTAAAAGGAGAGGTAAGGAATACCTTAATTTATTAATACGTTAATTATTTATAATTAAAGACAGCAATTAATTACACATTAATTATTTATAATTCAGCACAGGCCCCCACATTATGGCACCAGGGAACTAGAATACAGTTTCATAAAGAAAGCCAAGTCATTCTACAGTTTGTAAGGTCACTGGGCAGCAAGACCAAAACCACATTTGGTCAACTTCTTCAAAACCATTTGACCCTGTTGGAGGTTGGTTTGGGAAACAATTCTTTGGAATCATGTTTAAGGGTAGGGTTACCTATCCTCCTGGTATAGTGTTTATAAGAGTCTGATCATAAGAATTTTTCAGGCTCTTGTAAAATTATACATTCAAGGTCTCACCCCAGACTCATCAAATTGATTTTTCAGGAGATAGCCCTGAAGATAATGTATTTAATAAACAACCAGGCAAGATGTGTAAATACCTCTATTTAGAAGAGTTGAACTATCTCAGGTGAAGGGGGATGGGGGTGTTATGGGGCCAGGAATGGATGTTCCCCTTAAGATATTATTTAATGGGGAAACAATTTCCCTAAGCTCACCAGCGACCACGTTTAATTACTTCAACATATGCATCCTGACCTAGTCTTGATGTGATACATGCGGTAATCTAGCAACTCTAAATCTGCATCTCCCAGCTTAACGTCTTCATTTCCACTGCCTCTCCAAACCTTGCTTTGAGACAGGACAGGATACATTGTCCTGTGCTTTTGTTCTTTTGGTCCCCAGAACCTAAGACTTTGCCTTTTTCTTTCTATTTCACTTCCCAGGAATTAGGAAACCGTCTCTGAATGCTGGTTTAGGGTTTTAATGTTGGCAGAGTATATACTATGATGCTGCCTTCCTACAGTTAAAATACGGGTTGACAGGAATTGAACTTGTCCTGTGTGCCAACCTGTCCTTGAGAAGAACAGCCCATTTTATCCTCAGGATAACTCTCTAGCAGAGTCACTAGTCACATATGGTACTTGGGTTAAGGATGCTGAGGTGCTGGGAGGTAAATCAGGTGCACAACATCACCCTGGCAGTAAGTGGCCTTATAGAATTTAGACCCAAGAATTCAAGTTCTGGGGCTTAAACTTTTAAACCTGGAATTATTCTACCTCACCTGGTCTCCCATCACTATATTCACTTCACCTGTGTGAGATGAGTAGTTTCCAGCTTGAGCTGGTTCAGCCCTCTATAGAGGTCCACAACTTGTGGACTTTTGTTTTGTGGGTCATCATACTGTGCTGGGCTGAGCAAGGATGACCATGGCACAGTACCCAGGTAAGACCCCTGGACCACCGATGTCTGGGCCCTCCATCTCAGCTTCCCTGAGAGAGCAAGGGTAACTGTCTTGAGCAGCCGTGCTGGTCTAGGTGATAGTTGATCCACTCTATCAACTGGACTTTGCAGGTGGCCTGTCTGCTCTTTGTCTGGGTGCTATTTTGCTTCTATACCACGAAATGCCTGAAAAAGCGGGACTTTCATCATGTCCTTACTCCTGGGAACAACCATCTCCACCGTTAGCCCTTGGTGGCCTCGTCTAATTCCGGTTCTTGTCTCTTCCTTTCCTGACGCTCCTTGTCTAAGTTCCTGGCTGAGTTTCAGGGAAGTAGACTCAGAATTCTGGAAGCCTGTGTTTTTGCTTCAGACTCCAGAAGGATAAAGATGATGTCTCCATCAGAATTGTACTCACCTTTGAATTCAAACCCATCTGTGTAGCACATAACCACCTCTGCTGGCTTTCATTTTTTCTAAGATTTGGAGCAACTAAACTTTCTCAAAATGTGAATTTTCATTCCTTTTCAAATATGGAGGGTGTCCCCTTACCAATACAAGAATCCACCGCACCTTGGTACACACCATTTTAAAACATCAGGACCCTCTTCAGATTCCCTCCAAAAGCACTAAAAATGAAAACTTAAAGATCCTTTGTAGAGTATGAATATGGCTAAGTAATCTGGACAGGTGCAACGTCCTTGGACATTGTTGTGACACACTCTCTTGGGTAAAAATCATCTAATTCCTCTGTCTTAAATTGAATAGACAAATTGTGAACCTGAAGCTGTGTGGCAAAAATTCCTGGTATGATTGGTGTTTCTTCAAATATAATGAATGCACGGTGAGGCTCCATTTACAATAGGATGGAAAATACAGACGCCTATGGATATATACCAGGACTGTGAGATTCAAGAGAAAGAATATAAGCTGATTGGTGGCCTTTGTCCCTGATGTCTAGGATTTCAGTTATGCTGTTAACTCCGTGTGCAAAATCTCCTAGTTCATTTCTCCTTGAACCTCTAAGCAATGTAAGGTCAGTTTAAGACGTCGAGTAATACTAGCCATATTTTTCTTTGGTTCTTAAATGGAATTATTGAAATTAAAATATTTCTCTATCTCTTTCATAACTCTACTTAGGGTAGAAGGGTAAAATAAAATGTATAAAAACAGATGGTATATTTAGACACATAAGTAGTCTATTCCCTAAAACCCTCAACAGTACTTTTGGCTTCCATTCGATTAGAGAGCTAGAGTCCTAGTCAATACATTTTGAAGGTTTTTAGAGAGATCTGTTCACATATATTGGCTATAAATAAGGATATTCAACCACCACACAAGATGTTTGTAAAAACCATATATGCATATATTGTTATACATAAATATGTATACATTTATAAATATTTACACAGAAAGAAAAGAACAGAAAGTTATTTTGGAATAACATTGTAATTTTCTCCTGTACCTATAGTCACTGTTTCTGGGAATGACACAGTAAAACCAAAGGTCTTAAGGGACTTGAAATGCCCTGAGTCACTTGGTCTTTTACCTCCCTGACTTCATCTTTTATCATTTTTCCTCTCTTTCACCAGAGCCAAAAAGAACTCCTTTCTGTCCCCTAAGTATTCAAAGTATGCTCCCTCTTCAGAGTATAGATACGGAAAACTTCCTCTGCTTGGAGAGGTCTTTTTCCAAATATACACAAGGCTCCCTCTAGGACTTCTCTCTGACCTGAATCCCTGAGAACCTTCTCTGACCACCTTCATGAAATAGCAACTCCTCACCTCCCAGCACTCCCTGACCCCTTACCTGCTTTATTTTCTCCATCACCCCCACCCCCACCCACAGACACACACAGACACACATTCTGAACATTTGCTTTATATCTTCTACCTACTCCTCACCAAGAGTTGGGCACAGTATTTCATTTCCTATGCTTTATCTCCAGTATCTGAAACAGCGCCAGGCAACTGTAGACTTTCAAGACATACCTTCTGTATGCATAAATGAGCACATGGATGTGTTTGGCTACAAGGAACAGACAATCAGGCAGTGGCTTAAAAAAAATAGAGATGTACTTGTTTCACATAAGAAAAGTGGAGAGTCCCACGAGTGAGGTGGCAGCTACATGCCCTTCTCCTAACTTCTTCCCTCATTGTTGTAAGACAGCCGCCACCCTTCCAGGCATCACTCCCATGGTCAAGATAGAAGAATGGAAAAGGGGAACAAAGAGAAAGGGCATATTTCCCCTGGGATCTGGTCATTTTATGAAAGACGGGAGGGCCTCGCTAGCCCATGTGGCCATGCCCAGTGGCAAGAGAAGCTGGGAAATCAAGTGTTTGCTTCCCTGGAGCACAGCTGGGGAGAAGGGGTTTGAGAAGGCATGTTGATCAATCCCATGCCCAGCTTCAATGAACCAGCTCTGTAAGGTGTCTGCCCAGATTAACCACTGAGGGATGACAGATAACACATTATCTTTAGGGAAGGCTCTGTGAAGCACTGACAAATCCATCCAGAGATCTCCTCTTTGCTTTCTCCTATAATAAATACTTTAATTTTCAATATCTACCTGAAATATGGTCACATTTTATGACATTATACTGAGACTCTCTTCATCTTAGAAATGTAGAGCTTGAGGGGAGTTCCTGTCGTGGCGCAGTGGTTAACGAATCCGACTAGGAACCATGAGGTTGCGGGTTAGGTCCCTGCCCTTGCTCAGTGGGTTAACGATCCGGCGTTGCCGTGAGCTGTGGTGTAGGTTGCAGACGCGGCTCGGATCCCGCGTTGCTGTGGCTCTGGCGTAGGCCGGCGGCTACAGCTCCGATTCGACCCCTAGCCTGGGAACCTCCATATGCCGCGGGAGCGGCCCAAGAAATAGCAACAACAACAACAACAACAAAAAAGACAAAAGACAAAAAAAAAAAAGAAATGTAGAGCTTGAAATTATAATCTTGGTTTTACTTGGCTTCATAAATAAACAAATTCTTTTCTTAAATGTTTTTTATTATAGTTGATTTACAATGTTCTGTCAATTTCTGTTGTATAGCAAAGTGACCCAGTTGTATATATACACACACATATATGTTGTATATATGTACACATATATACATTCTTTTTTTCACATTATTCTCCATCATGTTTCATCACAAGTGATCAGATACAGTTCCTTGGGCTATACAGCAGAATCCCATTGCTTATCCATTCCAAATGCAATAGTTTGCATCTCCTAACCCCAAAGTCATAAATTAACAAATTCTGAATGTAGCAAAGATCACAGTTCTTTCCCTGGTTTTATCTTCATGACTCTGAACTCATTAAATGACTTAAAGCTCGTTAGAATCTGATTTTGGAACTACTTGGCCCAAGTGGATATGAGATAATATCTAATTGGTCAGATTCAGAGTTTTCAGAGGCCAAACTGTTTTGTCTCAACTTACTCTCTTCATAGCTCAAGAGGAAAAACAGGGGTCTCAGGAGGAGCCCAATTATTTCCCAATAAGGAAAATCAAGAAGAATATTCACCACAATTCTGACACTTCTTGGAAGTATTGCCGCAAATAAAAATACTTTTATAGTTGATGCATGCCTCGTGCTTGCTCAGGAATACTTCCAGAACAGATCCCAGTAAACCTTTACTCTGTAGGCATTTCACATCTGTTCGTTCATCATGCCCTTGCACAGCCTTGAGGTGGAGGCAAGGCTGGCCTCCTCTTCCTCTGTGGGAGGCTCTGAGGAGCTTAGCAGGCACTGCTCTGGGCTAGGACTGGGAGGGGCACCCAGGTAGGACTTGGGTAAAGACACTCATCCTCAGGGACAGAGACTGTCTTCAAGCCTTCAAGACTCTGACACAAAATGGAAGATCAATTGAAAGGAGATATGGATTGTGTCATTTGTCCGATAACACTTGTTTCAAACCAGGACACCCAATATCCATCCCCTAGAAGCTTTCACTAATTTCATAATCCTGTGTGAGTGTGTCCTTGCAAAATGTGTGTGTGTGTGAGCTCACCTCCTCCTGAGTTATCCCTAAGGGAGTTCAAAAACATATGCTAATTTGATGCACTCTTGAATTAAAGCCCACTCCGTATGGGTTTGATTTCTAAGCAAAAATCTGTATTCGGATTCTTTGCACACCTACCCACAGCTGTTTCAGCTTCCTCTTCTCCATCCCCAGAGTTTATTATGCATGTTTCTTTTAAAACATTAATATTCGATTTGATGTTGTCATCACCTTGGGATAGTCATCCATACCAATGTCATTGCTCTTGTCACTGCAACTTAACTGAGATCTCCTAAAACTCAGAGTTAGATCCTAATGGATGCATGCTCAGTTAATGGTTGTGCAGAGAAATGGAAGAGAATGGAAAAGAGGGGTAGAAATAGAGTGGATTGGAGTAAACTAAATGCAAATTGCTTATCCAGATAAGCTGCGAAGGAGACTCCAAAGAGGTGACAGTGATGAGGGGCATCAGAAAAGTCCTCCTGATGGGAAAAAAAAAAAAAAGGTGCCCACAATCACTGAGAGAGAAAGTTCTTTTTAGTAGAAATGCGTTCCCTGTAGAGTTTGAATTCCATCCTCAGAGCACAGGTGATTTGAAATTGAGTCTAAGCCAATTAAGAGCTTCCCCTTGTTTCTGCTGAAGGAAAATATCCAAGGGTCTTGGAGAGCTTAGGGTATCATTTTCTGTTCCCCACGGGGCACCTCTCAGTCTGATGTTTGTCTAGCAAGAGAGGAAGAGACGACTCTGCAACAAATGTTTTTTTAAAAATAGAAGATGATTTGGTCTTTGGCTGGAACCCTCTCATAGAGTGGCCATGGCAACGACAATGGATTTAAACTACTTGCCAGAGAAAGCACGGGACTCTTCTAAAATGAAAATGCTGGAGTTTGTCTTCCCTTCCACTGACTGAAGACAGGATGTGTTGAGCTTTTTGTCTCCTCTTCATGCGGAACCAGCTTCTTAGAGAATTATTAGGGTTTCACTGACATCGATCCAGAAGGAGACGGGAAGAGAAAGAACATGGGGAGTGAGAGGAAAAAAAAAAAATCCCTGTTTCTCTTCTGCTGTCAAAAAGAGAAGAAAAAGAAATACAGGGAAATCAGTTTTTACTTGAATTCACTCTGTGTAAAGAAACAAAGTTTACTTCTCATTTTTTGCAAAATCCTCAAGACCAGGAACACTATTGAAAACAGGAGAAAAACATCTATTTTAAAGACATAATTTTTGCAGTTTTACTGTAAATAGCAGCTCATGGGTATGCAGGATTCTTGGCTGGATGGAAAGACAAACTTGGGCCACCTCAACTCACGTTTTCCCTCTCACCTCTATGGAATTCTGATTGAGAGCAGCTTCTTGGATTTGAAAGAAAGCTGGCAACAGGCAGCATTACTTCAAGGTCCAAGGTGATCTTAATGAGTGAAAGGGGTAAAGTGGACGGCAGGCAGGGCACCTGGCCAGTGGCCAAAGGCCTTGCAGGGCGGGGAGGGCCCCTGCAGAGAGCACAGCTGGCAGCATCTGCGACTCTGCTCTCAGGAAGCTGCAGCTGAGGTTGCCTGCGTTCCCACAACCAGCTGAAACAGTTTTGCACCCGGAAAACCAAACAGATGAGAAAGAGGCACCGAGGAGCAGAGTGGGGAGCACCATCCAGCTATTTGTGAAGCATGAGATAAACAAGCGCCTATGCCTTGCATTCCAAGCCCTTTGGATCCGGGTAAAATTGATTCCAACAAAGCAAACGATGTATTATTAATGTTAGTGTTTCTTCTGCAGATTTGATACAGGCAGGCGATGCAACAGGAAGGGAACGGCCCTTTACAATTGGCAATTCTTTTTCTTCAGTTCTCTCTCAGTGGAATGCTATGTGCATTTTTCTCCCCCCACCCCACCCCCTTTTTTTTTGCAGAGGGGTGTTTGAACAAAGAAATGGAAGTCCAGGACAGAGCTGGCAAAGGAAGCAGCAAGGCAGGCAGAGGAACGGGAAGGAAAAGCAAAAAGCTGTAGAGGGATGTGCACAGGGAGGCAAAAGTGAAAGGTAAAGCAGTTTGGATTAAAAATTAGAAAGAGGGGAAGAGTAACTGGATGAGGTAGTGCTATGCTTCTAGAATATTGATCTTCCCCTGGCCAGTCAGTATAGACACTGAATTACCTTTGGGGTGATGTGGCCTGATCCCCTGAAGAGCATACTAGAAGTGGTCTGGGCGGGAGGAGGTATTGGTTGAGCCTCCCTGGTCCCAGCTCTGCCATGGGCACATGCCCCCAGAGGGCCAGCTGTGGCATCAGCCATCACCCCCACAGTTCTATAGAGAGTGTTGATTACCAGCCCAGTCCAGCCCCTTGCCTGCCCAGTTTCACACAGAAACTGAAAGACAGCCTCACAATAGCATGAGAAAGAAAGGTGAACATCCAAACTTGACCTTGCATGGCTTTTGTTCTCAAATATGGTCCCAAGAACAGGAAATCCAGTCTTTCACTGGGTCATGTTGCACCTGCTGGTTGGTATTCCTGCAGCTAGTATTCCATGAGCAGCTGGTGTTCATGGCCAGCCTGTCCTGGTTCCACGTGCACCTCTAGCCCCTCCAGCCCCTCCATAGAGCATCCTTCATTCCTCCATTAAGTGCTATTATTGAGCAATGACTGTGCACCAGGCACTGTCTTAGGAATTGGAGGTAGAAGGGCATAAAACAACATCCCTGGCCCCATGGTGGGGCCAGGAGGCATCCTTTCAGTGTCCTGGACTTGAATATGATTTACATGCTCACGACATCCATCCTTTCCTCCCAGATCCTGAATCTTATATTCAAGTGCTTGCTTGACATTTGCACTTGGAAGTCAAATTAAGCATCTCAAGCTTGACATGTTCCAAATCCAACTGTTGATTTTCTGGCTCCTCTTCTACCCATTCCTCCCTGGTTCCTCTCCATCTTCAAAAAAGACAACTCCATCTTCCAGGCTTTTACACACCAAAAAAGTAAAATAAAATTGGAGTGACCCTTGGTCCCTCTTGCTCCCACACCTTGTATCCAGGGCATCGACCATTCCTGCTGATTTTATCTTCCAAATACATGTAGAATTTGTAGCATTTCTTACATGTTTACGCCCACCCTTCAGTGTAAGTTTATATCATCCCTAATTATCATCCTTGTATCCCCTGCGGGGTCCCTCCATAGCCCAATAAATGTTCTCAAATAGAAATCAGATCAGGCCACCCACTGTGCAGAGCCCTCTAGGGACCCTTTCTCACCCAGAGTAAAGGCCAGGGGCTTCACAAGGGACATCAGGTCCCATGCCACCTGGCCACTGCTTCCTCCCTCAGTCCTCCCCAACACACATACACTTCCCCTTGTGTCCTTGCCCTAGAGGCAGGCAACGTTCAGGTTTCTGGACACACTCATGACTGCTGTGTCCTCTGACTCTTACCTTCTCCCCGGTTGTGTACATGCCTCATGCTCTCGCTTAGCAGAGTGTCTCTGCTCTAGTGGTGGCACCTTACCTATGGATCCTTGCTTGTCCACTAGGTACTTAACAGAAATCCTCAGTTCCACATTCCATATCTCTTTGGCCCTACAGCCTTTTCCTTCCACTTTTTTTTTTTTCTCTTTTGAGGGCCACACTGTGGCATATGGAAGTTCTCAAGCTAGGGGTCGAATCTGAGCTACAGATGCCAGGCTATGCCACAGCCACACCAACTTGGGATCAGAGCCATGTCTGCAACCTCCACCACAGCTCCTGGCAATGCTGGATTCTTAACCCACTAGCGGGGCCAGGGATCAAACCTACATCGTCATGGATATTAGTCTAGTTGGATTCATTACTGCTGAGCCACGATGGGAACTCCTCCTTCTCCATTTTTCTTTTCTAGGTCGGTTATGATCTGGCCTCCTCTAGGAGGCTGTGAGCTCCTTGTGAGCAGGGCTTTTGCATGCTTGCTCAGTGGTGAGGTCCCAGCCCCTTACTTGAAAACAGTGCCTCAGTCAAAGCAGGGGCTCAATACATCATATCAATACAAGGAGATAAATGGATGAATGAGTAAAGGAATGCAATAAATATATAATATGGCTTCAAGCAGTGATCAGCTCTATGAATAAAAATAAAGCAGGGACAGAGAAAGAGAGTGAGCTGGGATTCCAGTTCAGGTATCATGGTCAGAAAATGCCCCTCTGAGAGGCAGCTCTTGAGAGGCGGGAATGAGTGCGTGGTCTTCAGGTGGGGATCAGGAGGTCCAGAAAGAGAAGAGCATGAAATCTGAGCAGGGAGTGGAGCACAAGTAAAGAAACAACGCAAAGAAACAAGATTGTGTGGTCTCTCTGCATGTAAGGGGTTTGGCTTTTATTCTAAGTGTGATATCAAGCTATGGGTGGGTTTTGAGCTGGGGAGGGACATAGTCTGACTTGTGGTGAACAGCCTGCGGCAACAGGGTAGAAGAGGAAACTGGTGAGGAAGCTGAGAGAGTTGGGGTCGTGTGGGCTGGGCCCCGAGGTTTGGGAGGTCACACATGGATGCACCCAGAGAGGCTGGGAGCTCAGATCAGACTGGTTGTGAGCATGCGGGTGTGGCAGAAAGAGAGGAGTCAAGGACGGGCCTGAGGTTTTGAGTGACTGGGTGAATGATGATGAATGTTACTGAAATGAAGGGAACTGCAAGAGGGTGGTTTGTGGGACCAAAAAAAAAAAAAAAGATTTTGGTTCATTCAGGATAAACATGAAACCCTTATTAGACACTGGAGCAGAAGGTAGAGTATGTCGATCTACGTTTCAGAGGGAAAGCCAGGGCTGAAGACATGAGAAAAAAGTCATTTGGGCGTAAGGCTTTTTTGAAGCATGATACCTGAGACCATTACCTGAGGACTGGGTACAGAATGAGGAAAGCTGAGCCCTGAGCTCTGCACTTCAACATCCAAAATGGGAGGGGAGGTAGATCCAGCCAAAGAAGCCTGAAGAATCCCAGGGAGGAAGAGGGAACTCTAAGAGGGTGTTTTCCTCAGAGCATGGACAACACGTCATCCGAAGAAGGGATGATGATGGGGAGGGCTCAGTTCCTTTTCTCAAAGCGCTCATAAGATGTAGCAGAAAGGGTGGCAGTCTGCCAGGAGAAACTACCCGAGATGGGAGAGGAACACCGTGGGGTGGCCAAGTTCTCGATTAAGTTTACCTGAGGGATTGAGGGGCTCAGGGGTGTTTCCCTCAGGTATCATACCTTGTAAGACCCTCAGGAAGGGTGGATGGTCTATGGGTAAAGAAATCCTGGGCTTTCCTGGCAAAGAAAAGCTTGAGCATGTGCAGGGGGATGTGGCTGGAAAGGACCCAGAGGCTGAGCCATCAGATTCAATGAGTGGTAAAGCAGGAAGTGGGACTTAAGGAACAGGTGTGAGCCAATTCTGTAAGATCCCTATGTACCAAGCTGAGAAGCCTCAATTTTATCCTGAAACCATTGAGGAAGCAATAGTGTAAAATAAACTTGTTATTGAGCTTATATGGGGTCCATTGGCCTCCATGCAGTAATGCCAATCTACTGACATGGTGTTGTAGTGAAGAAAAATGCAGTGTTTGTTGCAGGGCCAAAGAAGGAGTCCAGGACAGCTAGTGCTCAAAAAGCCAAACTCTCCAGTGGATTTCAGGGAAAGGGTTTTTAAGAAAAGAGTTGTGGGGGGTGTGATCAGCTCATGGACATTCTTCTGATTGGTTGGTGGTAAGGTAATTGGGAGTCATCATCAACCTTTAGGTTCCAGTTGGTCTAGGGTCTATGTGCCTGTGGGTAGCATGCAGTTAACTTCTTCCACGTGTTGGGGGTTTCAGTGTCTGCAAAACACCTCAAAAGGTATTCTCAGAATATTAGCTATAGCTCTTGAAGAGGAAATGAAGGTGCTTGTCTTCATTTAATAGGTAAATTCTTATTATTTTGTCCTGTTTGACTGTTTTTCTTTCTGCATTTCCTCACTTATCTGATTAAATTTATTCTTTGGAACTCAGGGTAGGCCGAGGTGGCTAAAGTTTTTTCATAGACAAGAGAGAGCAGAAGACTTGGGGGGTGATAATCTGTTCTAGGAAGGCCCCATAGGGTGGTGCTTGGTTATCTATGTGGAGAGAAGTGGTCTAATTGAGAAGGTAAACTAAAATGCATATTAGAAAACAGGAATGCATGTTGCTTTCTATTAAGATAAGCATCATGGCTATTCACGGTGACATGCAAAGCCCCCCCACCCCCCAATGGCTCTGATCTTGAGTGTCCTGGCTATAAGACAAGGACACAAGACTGGGAGGTTTTTGAGATCTCCTCCAACTCCAAAACTGTCCTATGTTTCTCTCTAGTGAGCTAATATGATCAGGGAATATTTCCTAGAAATAAATCCAAAACTGGGTCTCGACAGGAGAGTGGAGGGTTGCACAAGTCAAGAGGAAGAGGAGTCTATTGAGGGGAGGTGTCTTGAGAAAAGGAAGAAGGAGTGGGCTGGTACAGCAAGCAGTAAGCCCTTTAGAGACCAGTCTCATCTGTCATCACAACTTCTTCATACCTCGTAGTCCAGGGCCTGATGAATAGTCAGTTCTGGGACAAGGCTTGTTCAGTGGCTACAGGAAAAGGTGCATGAGTGAAAGGGGGTGCCCTGTGGGATGTTGGAAATTGAAGCAGATGCCACCAGGGCTGGCTGGACCCCATCCTGGAGGACCTGGGGGTCAATGAGGGAACACGCCATGGGGACTTCTATGAAGCAGCCGTCATGTTGACCATCACAGGTGACTTTAGAAAACCCTGCAGTGGGATTTGCCTCTAGAGAGTGATGGGCTTAGCAGCATTCTCTCCTGACCCAAGACAACCTGCTATCTTCTATGTAGCAACTGTTGCTCATTTCTTGGTGATACACCCCCACTGGAGATGAGAGCCCAGCTGTGTTTGGGTTTTACAGGCTGTCTCGAGATTCCTCTCAGATGTTTTGGTTTATGGCGGAGTTGAAAATACAGCATTATTGTGATCATTATTGCCATTTTCATTTATTCAACTCCCACTAATAATTAATGTTTACTGAGTACCAATCGTGTGCAGTGGGATTCAATAAGCATTGAGTTAGACTTGGCCTCTGTCCAGTGGACTTGTGGTAAATAAGAAAAATACAAACAAGTTGTCGCCTGCCCAAATTTTAATCCCTTTAAGATATATTTATTTCATAGGCTCCCATGGGTTAAACTGACTGAAACCAAGAATGCTGACTTTAAACTTATCATCCACACTAATATTTCCAAAAATATGTTGTGTGAGAAGGATATTGATAGACGATATTTTTTTTTTTTAAAAAAAGGATGCCCAGACAAACAAATTTGGAAGACAATGGTTTGAATAGAAGTAAATACGCTCACTACTGCAGGATTTTGCTGAGGTTTAAATGGGCTAATGTGCCTTGTAAGCACCAAGAAAGGGAAATAATATATAGCATTTTCTAAACTTATTTGGGCATGGAATCATCCTGTAATGGATCATAAATGCAGTTTTAAAAATCTATTCTAAGATTCAGAATGATTTTTTTTTAACAATGAAATAATTTTACTTCTCAGGACCCTTTGCTCTCCTATCAGAACATCAAAGCCTTAAACAATGATGCATCAACTGTTGGTCCAAGAAGCCTTTCCTGGAGTCCCCACAACCCTGGGGCTACCCAGGCAAGGGTATGATGCAAGAGGATGGTCTTTGTCACTGTAGTATAAAGACTTGAGGACCATGCTTTTATGAGTATTGAAACAATCAGACTCCTTAACACACTGCAATGGCTAAAATAAGTAAGAGGGTTGTACAAAGTGTTGGTGAGGATGTAGAGCCAGTGGGACCTTGTATGTTGAGTGTAAATTAGGGCAAGGAGTATAAATTAGGGCAAACACTTGGAGAAACTGGCACTTTCTTAGGAAGTTAAACAATATACTATGACAGAGCAATTCCATGCCCAGGTGTTAATTCAAGAGAGATGAGTAAAAATGTCCACAAAAAGACCTAAGAATATTTTATTTATAATATCTGTAAGTGGAAGAAGCATATATGTCTTCCATGAACAAAAATTAGATTAAACAAAAGAAGCCAGATATGAAAGAACAGATATTGTTTGATTCCATTCATTTGAAGTTCTCAAACAGTCAAAACAAATGCATAGTGACATAAATCAAGTAAGTGGTCACCTTGGGTTTAGGGGTGGGGGTGGAAGGTGAGGAGAAATTGGCTGGAAGGGCCTGGAAGGAATTATCTGGGTGAGGGAGATGAACTGTTTCTTGATAGTTACATGAGTGTTTACAATCATCCAAGCTCATCAGCAAAAACATTTAAGATCCATGAATTTGATTGTATGTAAATTCACCCTCAATAAAAACATGGAAACAAAATCACTGGAACTCTTTCCTCACACAGAAGTTTCGTGAGATCTGTAAGCACATACTAGGCATGACGTCTGAATGCTTGCCTGTGGGATGGACAGGAAATGCAAAATGACCCCTTTGTCATGTCTCAGGGGACTATGTTCATTCTGATGTTTTGGAATGAAAATGGTGATTCCCCAGATGCTTAGTCCTGTATCAGCTTGGATGCCTCTCCTGAACAACCATATTAGGAGCCAATTCCATGTATGTTGTCTCCATGTGCTCTGCTTATCTTCCAATACATGGCCAGCTGCTGAGTTGCCTTTTACTTTTTAATTAAGGTTGTCACTGACTCTTGTATTTAGCCCTTATCCTATTTTCTTTATCTCAGCATGGCATTTTGCTTATTCCCTGGCGGATGCTGGCCTTCATCAGACTCTTAAACCAACCAAGCAATGCTGATGAACCTAGAAACTAAGGACTAAACAAAAGTAAAATGAATAGCTTTCCTGGGCTCTACCAGTATCATTTTGATGAGAAGGACAACAGTCATCAGTTATTATTGAACAAGTCATTAAACTGAGAAGGATCAGCAGAACCATAGCTCACTCATCAATTTATGAATAATGGATGATTTTATCTACCTAGCTATCTCTCTATCTCTCTATTCGTGATCACATGACTCTTTAGAGAACACATGTCTAGGAAGTACTTGTCTATACAACTCTCTATCTCTCTATTCTTGATCACATGACTCTTTAGAGAACACATGTCTAGGAAGTACTTGTCTATACAACTCTCTATCTCTCTATTCTTGATCACATGACTCTTTAGAGAACACATGTCTAGGAAGTACTTGTCTATCCAACTTGCCTGTCTCTGCACTCTTCCTCCTCCTCCAACCTACTTTCCCCTAGTCATCCTCCTCTTCCTCCCACATCACCTCCGTCCACGTGTATGGAGCGCTTATGACATAGCTGATACTCAATGCTTGTCCTTTCATTCATGTTATTTCCTTTAATCCTTTTTTAACTTATAGTTAGAAATGGTTTTATTAACTCGTTTCACAGGTTGAAAGTTGAGAATCAGGAACTCATATACCTTACAGGAAAACAGAGCTTAGGCTTAGAAGATGGTGTTTGCTCCCAGGTCTATGTGATCTCAACCAAATTTGTTCCACAAGAGGGTGTCACGGTATGTGCCTTGGCCTTCATTTTGATGTAGATGGCATTTTAGGGTAGATGTTAGTATACTCTCTACTTGCAAGATAGCAAACTGGCAGAACTTTTAAATGTCTGCTGTTATTACTCTTGTTGGTTTTTTAACTTAAAAGTCCTCCATACATTTAAAAATGAATAAAATAACATTTCAGCAAATCATTTCATGTCACCTCGGATATAAATGTGTACTTCATATGCTACAGTATTTGCATTTCAGCAATGTTTTCAGGGACTCCTCATTTGTAAATCAAAACTTTTTCAAGTTAATTGCTCTATGCATCCTGAGTTCACAATTAAAAGGAAAAAAATAGAATCCTCTTTCCTAAAGCCAGTGATTGCTTGAATTCACCAGCCCATTCCTCCTGTCTTTATGCATTCCATCCACCCACCACACCCGGCCCTGAGAATAAAAACAGAAACACACTCCAGAAGCACGTGTGCTGCTCATTCAGATGGCCATTCTTCAGGCTTGACTCCCTGCCCCAATTCCTATGTTGGAAGTTATGAGAGAGCTGTGTATCTATCGGACTATTGGGAATTTGTGTGTGTGAGAGAGAGCTGATTCCCTCATTCACGCAACCTATGAACACTACACATGGTACAGTTTCCTGTGCCAGAAGGGAAGTGATCAGGCTCCCCTGACCAAGTCCCATAGTCTGGGGGCTTTGACAACATGTGTCTATTTTCTTACCACTCTGGAGGGTAGGCATCCAAGATCAAGGTGCAGGCAGGGTTGCTTTCCTTTGAGGTCTCTCTCCCTGACCTGCAGATGGCAGCCCTCTTGCTGCCTCTCTACCTGGTCTTTGTTCACCTGAATCCCTGGTGCCTCTTTGTGTGACTTAATCTCCTCTAATAAAGGCACCATTCAGACTGGATTAAGGCCCACCCTGGAGGCCACCTTTTCACGTAACTGCCTTGCTAAGGGCCTCCTCTCCAGACACAGTCACATTCTGGAGTAATGGGGTTAGGGCTTCAACATATTAATTTGGTGGAGGTACAATTCCGTCCATCACAGGAGGTAAATAAATTACTCTAATTCTCTCCTTAGAGCTTTAAGACCAATTTCAAAATCCTTGCAACTGAGAACTTTATTTCTAAAAACTCAGAGACCCACTTAGTAAAATGCAATAGGAGACATAGAGAACACCTGTCTCACAGCTCTAGGATTTAGGGTGGCCCTAAAACTCAACCAAAATCCACTCTGTGTCCTTATCCCATAGGCTCTGCATGAGTCAGGCAAGGGACCTCAATGATGGGTGCACCGGAGGGACTGAGCGCTCTGATGTTCCAGGGCTGGGGACATAAACCAGCAGTGTGGCAAACAGGAATAGTCCCTCCAGCCACCAAGAGGGAGAAGGCTGAGCAGCTATCCACAGACCAAGACAGACTGACTCTGGGACCCAAGAAGGATGGCTCTGTGGCCTCAGGGCAGCAGGCGCTCCTTCACCAGGGGCCAGAGATGAGATGCCAGGAGCAGCTATTCCAGTAACCACAGCTGAGACCTTTAGGGAAGGGACCTAAGGGAGCACAGTGGGCATCCTGGTCCCAGAAAAACCTGTTGAGATTTAGAGTGGAGCTCCACCCTGGTGATGACATGAGGTCTGAGATGGAAGAGCATCATCTGAACTGAGGACACTGACATTGAGCTTAAAAAAGGGAGGGTAGAGGGTCCAGCCAGCTTGTGGTTCCTGCAGATGGCTTCCTGGCTATGCCAGTTGGGGGGTGCCGAGGTGCTGGCTGAACAGGCAGGTTTGATCAGGGCAGGGTGGGGCTGGGCAGAGTCAGAGGGCACAGCTCTTTGCTACTGAGTGCAATTGGGGCTGAGGAGGATGGACAATGGGGACACTGAGACCTGGTATTTGTCCTTGTGCTATCCTCTGTTCCCCTGGGATTTTCCTCTCCTTTGTGAAGAGGTCTACTTTCTCTTAATAGGATTCCTCCTTGACCTCTTGTTTCAGAATGCATTCTAGTGCCTTCTCACCACAAATTATAAACACACTAATAACTGGGCCAGGAAATTTACCCTGGGGAGCAAAGCTGCAAAGGCAGAAGGCGGACTACCTGACCCAGTAGGCCTATTTCCATCTCTACTGTATCTGACTCTGTGATTAGGATTCTATGAATATGATGGCTGTCCCACACTTGGTCTGCCTGCTGAAGACATAAGTCACCCCCTCCAGCCAGAACGAGCAGGCTCGTCCCCCTCATCTGAGGTCACTCATCTCTCCATCCTTCCTGCTGCTCCTGTAGGGATGAATGGGCCACACATGTGAGGCCTGGGGTGGTCACTGATCACTCCAATAATGAATTGGCCTTGGGTTGTGAAATGTAGGTGGCATCTCCAAACAGAGGGTCTGATTTGAAGCTCCACCTCTTTTGTGCTTTCTGGGCTCCTGGCAAAGTTTTTCCTTAATGTAGTTCTAGAATAGGCATCTTGACTTCAATGATGGTGGAGAAGCTCATAGTCTATGGTTAGGAAACCTCTCCCTCTCAAGATGCAGTCTCCTTGTCAGTGCATTAGTTTTGTGTGCAGCACTGGAATCCATGATCAAGTCTTCCTTGGCAGGACCTATAGAGAGACAGTGGGGTCATTGGCCCAGCTGGGGTTCTGCAAATCTATCTCACTTACAGGGTGGGGCTTTCCTGTCTCACTTACAGAGGGGGCCCTGAGGAGGTTGGGCTCTGCCTCTGGAGTTGCCCCAGGGCTCTTCCTGACCTTCAGTAGATGTTCCCGCTTTGTGTAAATTTTTATGAATGCCTTGCATTGGCTGAGAATTCTGAGAATGGTTTGCAAAAGGTCTGTTGTCCTTTGGTATCGCTTGTCCTTGATGGAGATGTTGACTGGTTTGAGTGGGAGGTTTTCATTGCCCTGCATTAAACAGCTGATCCCTCTAACTAGTTGCAGAAGCTGGCTCCCTTTCCAAGCAGAGGGAAAGGAAGGGACCTGGCTCTAGCTTGCAGTGAGAGAAATGATCTGAGAGCCTAAGGATACCTGGAAAGAACTCCCTGGTGGTTTAGAATAAAATCTCCTTCTTGGCTTTAACATTCAGAGTGTAAGAGGTATTTTTTTTAATGCATGTGGGATAGTTGCTTGGTGGCCTGTTGGTTTGCTGAGGCCAAGCCTGAGCACAGCAGGGCACTTAGAGGTAGTGAGAGGGATGCCGAGGGGCGGGGCCTCCACTGTCCCACACAGTGAGGATGCTCTGAGCCCTGGCATGGTGTGCCCGGGGGCCCGTGGGGATTGATGTCTCAGTGCACGCCCCACCTCCTGCTGCTGGACGCTCACCTCCACTTACTCCATTTATCTGAAACTCTGGCACAGGCTCCATGCTGCTGTGACCCAGTTGCCATGGAGAACTTGTATATTCTTGGCTTCCTTGCTGCTTTTATGGGCAGAATTACAGAAGAGAATGTCTTTGCTGCTAGGAAATATAAATATTACACAGAGATGCTCATTTTCTCTCTCTATGATGATTATTACCAAAGATATGCAAGAAGACTTCATTACAGAGCATTGTCCTTCGTAATGAGCCCTCCATAGCTGTTACAAGGATGGATAAGGCTGACGGGAACAGATTGTGTTAACCCTTGACTATCTACTAGGTAGATATTAACTAGAACTGTGACTTGATTCAAGATTTTTGTGGCATGCTTACTATGTGCTGGGTTCTGGGGATACAGGGACAAATAAGATATCACTCTGCCTCAACAATCTTATATTCTAGTAAAGGAAAAGAGAACTGCAAACGGAATGTAAAAAAACCCAAAAACCGTATATTGCAATAGAATCCTGTATCAAAGCAAAGACCAAAAGGACAGAAGGCAAAATACACGTGTGTGTGTGTGTGTGTGTGTGTGTGTGTGTTTATATGCACACACACATGCTTATATGTTTGCTGGGGATTTTGTCAAGAAGACACCCTGCAAGCAGCTTTTCTTAAACTGAACCTGGAATGTGGAATTTTTATGGACCAGGAGGAGGAGGCCATCCACATCCATTGTAGCACATAGGTTTAGCTCTCAGAATGTAGACACCTGCTCCTCTGAACACTGATTCTGTTTCAGGAAGGAAAAAGGGGGAAGATGAAGACAAAAGCTAGGGCACATGTCTACGGAGCAGCTTTCACAATTTCCTCATTTGGTAGCATGACCTGCCCAGCTGCAGGACAGCCTGGATGGCTCAGGCTGAGCACAGGGACATTCTGAATAAAACCAAGTCTTAGGACTTTGTAAGGCTAAGTAAACACACCTCTCCCAAGACGGCCCTCGATGCCCTTCAACTCCTGGCAGTCATGCCCTTGTGCAGATCTTCCCACCTCCAACCATCGGGTACAGTGGCAGGGATGGTGTGGAACTTTCCAGGCTGGGGCATGTGAGGTGCAGCAGCTTCCTTCTTGGTCTCCTGCTGGGAGAACAAGGAAGCAGCCCTCGGGAGAGACCCACACAGAATCGCTCTGCTCTAGCTTTGCAGCCTTCCTCCTGGTCTTTGCCATACTCATCCCCAGCAGGGCCTTTGCACAGGCTGTTGCTTCTGCCTGCAGTGTCCTTCCCTGCATCTGTACATGCTTAACCCTCCTTGGTATGCATGGTCCAGTTCTCTGCTCTTCTGATCTAAGAAGAATCTCATCATTCTCTAATCCATCATCTTCTCTCATTTTCATCATCATACATTCTGTTTTCATTTGCTTATGTTTTTCTTGGTATTTTCTCTTCACCTTGTTTCTAACTCCCCCTACTAGATGAGACAGTCCAGAATAGCATGTGTCTTCTGTCTCTGATGGGTTGCTGTATCCCTAGCACTTAAAACAGAGCTCAGAACAGAGTAGGTGCTCCGTGTGTGTAAGTTTGTTTAAAGAATGAATGTGAGGAGTTCCCATCATGGCTCAGTGGTTAACAAATCGGACTAATAACCAGGAAGATGTGGATTCAATCCCTAGCCCCGCTCAGTGGGTTAAGGAAGGATCTGGCGTTGCTGTGAGCTGTGGTGTAGGTCAAAGACATGGCTTAGATCTGGCGTTGCTGTGTCTGTGGCTTAGGCCAGCAGCTACAGCTCCGATTCAACCCCTAGCCTGGGAACCTCCATATGCCAAGGGTGCAGCCCTAAAAAAAGACAGGAAAAAAAAAAAAAGAATGAATGCCAGTGAGACAAAGTAGTCTCAGGGTGTCTCCAGTGTTCTGACTTGCTAACTGGTTTTGGTAGAGGTTACTTTCAATAGGATGTGGAGGACAAGTTAATTGGAGGTGAAGTAATGAGTATAATTTGAGATATCTTGAGTTTGCTGTGGCGTGGAGTGTCTGGATGTGACTGGCTCTATAGGCAATTAAACCCATGATTCTGGAGTGCTAGCGAGTTCTGGGTGGTATATATAGTTTTGAGATCCATTTGCATTAACCATAAATGATCCAATTCAATGTGAGACTTTCCCTAAAATTAGTCTCCAGGAAAAGAAAGATCTGTTTTACTTTGCAGTCCTTGTAAAGCATTCCACAGTGCTTTACAAGTGTTCTCTCAATTACTTATTTAGAGCAATGAAGTCATGTTTGGGCAGACGCATTAACCAGAAACTACCTCAATCAATGCTACTTTGGAATACTAGGATGTTGTCTTGAGAGAATCAATTAAAAGAAAACAGTAAAAGATTTCTAACATTGATTTAAGTAATTTTTGTGGATATGACCTGACAATTACAAGTGTTGGGTATTATTGTAAACAGACTCTTATAAATGATTTTTTTAAAGCAACCTAGTATGTGGAAAATACACGTGTATACTACTCTATGAAAAACAAAACAACCAACATTCTATGCAAATGGTTCCTGGTGGTTCAGGGTTAATTTCCATTTATGGCATCAGAAGATGATTCAAAAGGCCGGACTGTGCTCCAGCTCAACACTGGAATGAAGATGCCAGACTTTGGAAAGCTGTGTCTGATGACTCATTAATTCCTCCAGGGAAATCTAAGCACCTGATGTCATGGTCCATGGGAAGAGCTGAAGTGACCACAGTGGGGAGGGGGAAAAAATGACATTTCTATGTTAGTATATCAGTTATATAATGTTATTTTAAGTGTATATGTTTATTTAAGTTAGAGAATTCAATAAGATATATAAACATTTGATTATTTCATCAACATTCCTGCAATATTTTAAAATTTGGTTTAGGTTCTCCTCCTTTGAGAAATGGAGGCTATCTTATGGTCAGGCTGGCCTTATTCTGATCAATACAGTAGGTGGTAGTTCAAGAGCATCTCATGAGGCAAGAAGACAAACAGGCTAAGGATGAAGAATGGTCTGTCACCAAAGAGATAGGTGGGGTCTGTTTACAGGAGTCTGTAACAGGAGTGAGAATTTTAGGAAGCAGAACCAGGAAAAAGTCATAAGGTTGATATCAAGAGATAAGATCAAGTCAAAAATAGGGGATTTTCATAATGATAAGTCATAGCAATAATAATAGTAATGAATCAGTCTATGGTGTCCTGGACCTTCCTATGTAGAGGTCAGGAAGAGGCAAGGCTGAAAAGAATCCGTTGCATTTGTATGGTAAACTACTTGTCACCTCAGTCTAGGCAGTTTGAATGGCCTGATTAGGTCAGACACATCTTGCAAAGGTGTGAAGAAGAGAAGAGGGGATATACAGACAGAAAAAGAAAATGCACATCTTTTTTTTTTTTTTTTTTTGGCTGTATCCATTTCATGTGGAAATTCCTGGGCCAGGGACTGAACCCAAGCCACAGCAGTGACAATGCCAGATCCTTAACCTACTACTGTACCACCAGGGAACTCCTGTACATTTTTTTTTTTTACAATTAGTTTGACTGTGGGAGAAATAGAAGTATGTCCTTTGCCTAAAGGAGGATTTAGAGTTCAAAGAGTGTTTTTTGCTTTTTGTTTTATTTGCTTTTTAGGGTCTCCCCTGTGGCATATAGAAGTTCCCAGGCAAGGGGTCGAATTGGAGCTGCAGCTGCTGGCCTACACCATAGCCATTGCTACACGGGATCTGAGCTGCATCTGCAATCTACACCACAGCTCTCAGCAATGATGAATCCTTAACCCACTGAGTGAGGCCTGGGATTGACCCCGCATCCTCATGCATACTGCTTGGGTTCGTTACCTCTGAGCCACAACAGGAACTCCAGGCAGTATTTTTAATGAGAGGAAAGTATGGGGCATCTGTGTTCGCTGAAGGAAAAGGACCAGAAAAGAGTGAACAGTCTAGAGACTAAAGAAAGCTAATGGAATGAGCAGGCTCCCAGCACAGAGAGAGGATCCCAGTTCAGAAGTGCTATGGCAGGGGCAGGGGTTGGTTTTATCCAAATGAAGGAGTACTTGTTCCTTTGGACCAGGAGTAATGAGATTAGGTACAAATATAAGCTGGTGAGCATAGCTTCTGTCACAAAGCAGAGAGATGTCACTGTCCTAACCTTGGCAGTCACCTTGAGGCCAAGTACCTTGTTTGGTGGTCATCGGCATGCCTGCCTTTCGAAGCAAATGGAAGAGTCTGAATCCTTGACTCCCATTTCACGGCTCAGAACATTATTAATAAGTTTCGAAAGATGCTGTGATCTCCATGATTTTTTTAACACTTGGCTCCCTTTCCACCTGACCCAGAAACCCCTTTCTCAGTGTTGCTGTGGGAGCAGGGCTGGGGGAGAAATTTCATTTCCCCACTCAATGGTCTCTGGTGAGTGCACTCTCTGAGCTCTCTGGCCTGCAGTGCACCAGCCTGTTAAATGAGAGGGTTAAACCGCATCTCCAAATCCACTTCCAACACCCACATGTCATGTATATGTAAACACTCAACTCCTCCTACCGTGCTTCTAAATAATAAAACAAGGTGGAATATAATTCAGGGGCACTGTGAGTCCTCTAGACAATTTGTGCTGTGAGCAAGTCTTTTTAAGTTGACTAATGGGACATTGTTCTCATGGAAAAGAAAACTTCAGCATTTTATTTCCAGAATTACCCTGATCCAAATTAGGTCATGGGAGTGCGAGGGGGGAGATTTGGAAAAGTCCCAGAGCTGCTCTCAGGTGAGACAAACTCTGGGCTTTCTTTGTCATCACAGTAAAGGTGGAGGGGAGGCCAAAGCAGCATGGCTGTCCGGGAACAACAGCTTGGCTTCTGTTTGAGGCACCGCTGCTGCCTGGGGAACAATGAGCCTTCAGGCCAGTGGATGAGTCTGTTATCAGCCAGCGGCAGGCTGAGAAATAATCTCCAACCACAAGTGACAATGGGTGCCGTATCTCAGGCCAGGTAATGAGTCGTCTTTAAACTGCATCAACGCAACTGGATTTTATTATCCTTTAGTTTTACCTTTCTCAGCCCAGAATAGTCTTATCTTTCCCTCTTTTTGTTGTTTGGTGGAGCCCCCTCTCCCTCCATGGAGGAAAAGATGTCAGTTAACCTTTTTCCTTTCCTTCCTTTTTTCAAGTTTGCATACACAAATGTGCATGCATAATTAAAATTAGCTGCCTCAGTTTCTTTTGTTCAATACTGAATCTGGAACAGCCAAATGCATGTGTTAATGTTGCAGATCCATTTGAGGTGCCAGCCCTGGGTGCTCGTTGAGGTCATGCTCAAGGAGCAGGAGCCGGGAGGGTTAATCTATGTCTTGGAGAGCCCCATGGGTCCTTTGTTGGAGCCACTTCCTACACCAGCTCAGAGATGCTTAGTAAGAATAAGACACCAAAGGCCAACTGTTTTTATCTTGCTGAACTGAACCAGTCCAAACCATCAATTGGTCCTTTCAATATATTCCATTTAAAAGTCATTTGTTATTCCAACAGGAGCATTGATTAGGCTGGACAAAGCTTTGTTTTCTCCTAGAGGGTCACTTGGATTTTCTCCCATGGCATCTCCCTCTTCTGTGGTCTCCTGTCCATGTAGCCCAGGTATGGATCTGGGGAAGGGAGCCTCCATGGAAAGGGAAGTGAACAGACCTGGGGGCATCAGCTTTGTTTCTCTAGATGAGTGTGCACTGTGGGAGGCCAAGTCAAAATTAGTCCTCATTCACAAGAAAGAAAAGACAGAAATGGGAAATGGTGACCCAGATATTTGAAAGTAGTCTACTGCCAGACTGATTTTTTCATTATTAAAGACATGTAGAGGTTAGTGGTGAAAAACAAAGACTTTCATTAAAATAAAAGTTTGGAAAAGTTAAAAATGATTTCCAAAAGGAGTTTAACGGGAAAAAGACAAAGCATTGAATGATACATAAACTATTTTTTATGACCCAGAGTTTGGGTTTAACTTTTTTTTTTTTTTGGCTTTTATCTTTTGTCTTTTTAGGGCTGCACCTGCGGAGGTTCCCAGGCTAGGGGTCTAATCGGAGCTGTAGCTGCCTGCCTAGACCACAGCCAAGCAATGCCAGATCCGAGCCATGTCTGCAACCTACACCATACCTCACGGCAACGTCGGATCCTTCACCCACTGACTGAGGCCAGGGATCGAACCCGCAACCTCATGGTTCCTAGTCAGATTTGTTTCCACTGTGCCATGACAGGAACTCTGGGTTTAACTTCTTAAGCAGGACTCAAAGTACAGAAGTTATAAAGGACAGGGTTGCTGGATTTGGTGATGTTCAAACCTATTACAATGAAAGACAGACTCATAAATGAAACTAAACCATACATAGCAATCTGGAAGAAAATATCCTCCATATCTACAAGAAAAAAAAGAACCACACACATACTACACAAATATTTCTTCTGAATCGAATAAAAAAAAAATCCAATAGAAAAGAAAATAAATAGGAAATATATTGTCAAACAGTGTAAATGGATAATAAATATTAAAAGAATGCTTTATTTCGCTAGAAATCTACTCATTGCAAATTATGACAAGGAGATACCTTAAAGCAATGGGATTGGCAAAATGTAAGGAGATTAGTAACATCTGATTTGGGTGAGGACCGGAAAGGTGCTCAGCCTGAGGAAGCACAGGTGAGGTCGAAAGCTGATAAGCCCAGTGCCGACCTGTGTGGGAGCACAAATCGAACTTTGAGAATTTCTCAGAATCTTTTCTAAATAAATTCTTGTAATATGACCACATCAAGGTGAAGAGGGATGTTCATGTAAACATAGCTAATTGAGGGGAAAAAAACCCCTAAATTCTCATTTTGAGGGAAACAGTGAAATACATTCATGTTTATCTTTTCATGCAGCCAATAAAAAAATAAGGAAGAGGCATTCAGGCATGGAAAGGGAGGTTATGAAAAAGTTGCAGAATAATATACGATTATCCCATTTACATAAAGATCAGTGTGTAAGCACATACTTGAGGTGTGTAACTGCACCAAAAATGGTATATTAGGATGAATCCCAAGTTGGGAACCATGATTTCCTCTGGGGAAGGGAGTGGAGAGAGGATGATTGTGAGGCAGAATTATTCTACGTCTTCATTGCTTTACTGAATCTACTCGCATTAATTGTATAAGAGAAAAGAAAGCAAGAAATGCAGATTCCAGCCATATGGTTAACTTGTTATTAATAAATAGAGGGATTTACTCGGCATGGAGTTTATTTGAAAAACCCTGAGAGGGATCAATGATTTTTTTTAAAAATTTCCTAGATAAAAGTTAGGTGAGGCGAGGGCCATCAAAACAAGAGATAGCTCATGACAATAGAGATATCTGATACATGGAACATCTATGTTTAACAAATAAGTGTAGAGCACTATTGTAAGCACTAGAGACTTAATCCTAAATCAGAGATTATAAAACCAAGTACTGTCATGTGACAGTGACCATAAGACAGTATTTTTGTGCCAGTGATAGTATTGGGGAAAGGGATGGTGGTACAGGAGATCAAATGGGAAGGAAGCTGATGAACTGAAGTGGGTTGAAGGTGTAATGCGCTCCCCAAAGTACGACTCCCAGATGGTATTTACACAGAGGCTATGAGCAGAAAGTCTGGGCAGTTGTAAAGATAACTCAAGTCAAATGTCCCAAAGTTCTGGCTTCATTGATCTGGATGAGTGGACATTTTTTTAACCTGATTGAGCCAGCTCATTGGTAGGAAGGAAGTTCTTTATTCATTCCTTATGTTCATGCCACTGGACAGACAGTGGTGGGCAGGGTGTCTGAGGTCTTGTTGAAATTATGGTCCCTCTTTGCCAGGTATCTGGGGATTTTGCCATCTTTGCTAACCCAGTCCCTCTTGCTGTGTGACCTTTTGGGACAATTTCCAGCTGTGGACTGGAGCACTGCTCTCCAGAAAAGCCTAATTATCCAGACCTGGTCACCAGCTACCCTCTTGCTGTGGAAATTCACTTCACTGCTGTGAATTATGTTTGCCTAAGAAATGAGTCAGGTGGATTAAGATATACTGTCTTGATTGTTGGATGCCTGTTCTTTCTTCCCTTCTGGAGAGGTCAGGATGCAGTGTAATTGAATTGTGTTCTCATGCATCTCATGGCAGAGGAGAAGCCCTAACAAGGCAACTCTGGCCAAGAAGCACCCTAGCTGCAATATTTAGATGTTATAAATCACCCTCTCCGTCAGTGCCACTAGCTCTCAGCTCGGGATGACTGATGGGCAGATCATGCTCAATGTCCCTAGACATCCAGCTTCCCTGGGATCTCCTGGGTGGGGCTCAAATTTTCAGAGATTCTGGGTCTTTTATTTCACAAGTGGTGTGAGGTAGTCCTCTGGGCAGCCGGGGCAGTGGGGCAGGAATGGCACATCTGTGGGGTCGAGATCTGATTCATGCTGTTTCTCCTTTGGTTCACTCAATACCTTCTCATCCCTCATTAATCTCACTCAGCCCCACTGCCCATCTATAAAGTGGGATAAGTCATCCCACCTAATTTCATGGTCTTTTATTTAATTACTGAGGTGCTTTGTTTATCCATCATCGGAAATGAGCTAGTCCACCCAAGTAGACATCTAAATAAAGCCCCAAAGCTTTTTTAAAATTTCAAACAGTGCTATGGATATATTTCCAAGGGATCCTGTTAAAGAGAAACCTTCCTTTCCTAGGCTCCTTAAATATAGCATATCTGATATTTTTTAATCTTGTTTGAATGACTCAAGGTCACCTTTATGAACACTGTTCATTAAGCAGGGCTGAGTTTCAGTGTCACTCTCCAGAGCTGTAGAAGTGCATGTCTGTTTGCTCCTATAAAAGCTCCCAGATGCTATGCCTTTGAGTTCTTGTGTATACCTTTTATAGTTATTTCCTTATTCTTCCTTGCTGTCAGGTTACCAGTCATTGATTTTTGCTTCTGGAATTTCATTTGTCTTTCATCAACATATGTCTTCCTCCTGCAGTCCCTGCATTTCCACCTCATCGTATCTAAAGTACCTATTAGAGCAATTGTTCTCAAAGTGTGATTCATTGACCCAGTGATCCATTGATTCCCCATCACCTTTTCAAAGGGCTTGTGAAGACAAAACTATGCTTATAGTATTACTAAGACATGGCTTGGTTTTTCCTAGGTACCAGCCTTTGCCTTAATGGTACCAAGGCAATGATGTGTGTGTATGTTAGAACTAATCAGTTAAGCATCATCTAGCTCTATTGGTCTTTACAGTACCTCACCACTACACCCTCACATTCAAACTAAACTGAACTAAACTAAAAAAAAAAAAATTTAAATAACTAAACTAAAAGAATAAAAAGTCAGCTTAATGTAAAGAGCTTTCTTGTTGAGGCGGCAAAATTTAATTTTATTACATCTTAACCCTTGAATATATTTTTCAATAAAATAGAAGTATACATAAAGCACCAAGGGCCATGCTTCCTCAAGGAAAAACTCACATATTACATAGTCTGAGTTTCAAGCTAAAATAGCCCTTTCTTTTTTTTTTTTTTCGGAAAACAACACTTTTATTGAAAGAACAATTTATAGGTACACCATGGTTATCCAGCAGATATTTTCTTGAAAAGGAATAATGTACACCTGTCACTTGGAAGGAAACCACTGACAGTGCTTGTTACCAAAAATGAAGTTTGAATTTTCCCAAGTCTGGGAAACTTATATTCACTTCATGACCTTAGTGGGTTCCCAATGCCTAAAGACTTTTCTGATGAGATTGGCAGTGCTATTAACAGAGGGGTTTTTTGTTTGTTTGTTTGTTTCATGTTTTTGTTTTATTTTTGTTTTCTGGATTTTTTAAATGTTTTTTTTTAATTGCATAATGAAGTATGTTGATATTTGGAAGATCTACACAAATCAGTGAATGGAGTTTTTCTAAGCAATCAATACATAATATCCCCAAATGATCCATGGATAAAAGAGCCATTCAAAGGGAAAGATAGGACAGAGGATTTTAAAGTAACAACTTATAAAATGTTCACTTATTGATGCGATTTCAGATTCCACATTAAAATTGAAGAAATATACCAAAGAGGAGTATTTGTGATTATCTGGAAAAGCTACTAAAACGCTTTCTTTTGTGATGGTGTCTCTGTATGGAGCTACATTTTCTTCAACCACAACAACCTATTAAAACATGTTGAATGCAGATGTGGATGCAAAATCAGCTGTGTCTGTTAAGAAAGCATTCAAGATATTCATCAAAATGTAAAAGGCTCTTTTCACTAACTTCCATTTTGGAAAATATCTGTTTCCCATTGAAATATGTGCTTATTATTGTTATTTTAAAGAAATCATTGTTTTTTTTTTCACTTTAATGTCTTCCATGGTAACTATTGATAGGTGTCATACAATAAAGCAAGCTCTTTGTGGACCTTAGAACTTTTATAAGTGTCACTGAGTCCAGAGACTCAAAAGTTTGCATTATGTTGAATTAGCTCTTAGTCCCTCAGCAGAGCCTCACAGCAGTCGTGGGAAGGAAGCTGATACGGAATTGACTTCATCATCTTGCTGCAAGGGAAACGGAGGCATAATTCAATTGCAAGACTGGGTCAGAGCCCACATCTTCTACCCCTGGTCAGGGTGTGTTCTGCTGCAGTTAGCCCGGGGAGCAGGGTGTGACCAGACTTAGGCTGCTCCTGCCTGATGGAGTGTTAAGTCGGGTCCGAGAGGCTCCCAGGTGTTGTTGAGCTGTGCCTGCTCTACGATGCTTAGATCCTGTGTCACCTGTCTCTCTTTTGCTGCATTTCCTCTTTGCCTTTCCTCTAACTTTACATCTTCCTGTCTCATTTCCTAACTCCCTTTGGGTCTCAGCTTAAGGGCTACCTCCCCAAAGAGGCTTCTCTGACCACCCCGGAGAGAACAGCCCACTCCTATAGCTCTCCACCCTCATCAGCCCAATTTGCTGATCTTCCCTGCCCCGCTGCCCACAGATATGTGGACTGGCTCTCCTCTCCACACTAGAATCTAAGCTCTTAAACGTCTGCTTTTATATATAGATATATATACAAGCATATGTATGCTTTATATATATATTTACATATAATTTGTAAATAAAATTATATGCATTTACATTACATGTGAATTATATATGAATTATATATATTTATTTTATAAATATACATAAATATACTTATATTTATATATCATATAAATATATTACATTATATATCATATTTATATGATATATAAACATATTTATAATTAAACATAAATATATATTTATATTATAAATATTACAAATATATAAAAACGTTTATAGAAATAAATATATATTTATAGATGTCAGTTATATATATGTTTTATATATACATAGATATAAATGGAATCACTTTACTATATATCAGAAATTAAAATATTATAAATCAACTGTACTTCAGTAAAGGAGGTACAAATATATAAAATATATTTATAGAAATAAATATATTTTATATATGTCCTTTATATATATGTTTTATATATACATATATATAAACTGAATCACTTTACTGTATACCTGAAATTAAAACATTATAAATCAACTGTACTTCTGTAAAGAAGGGAGGTGGTGGATATTTGCTGAGTAAAAGATTGCATGTCTTGGAGTTCCCGTTGTGGCGCAGTGGTTAACAAATCCAACTGGGAACCATGAAGTTGCGGGTTCAATCCCTGGCCTTGCTCAGTGGGTTAAAGATCCGGTGTTGCCGTGAGCTGTGGTGTAGCTCGCAGACACGGCTCGGATCCTGCATTGCTGTGGCTCTGGTATAGGCCGGAGGCTACAGCTGCGATTAGACCCCTAGTTTGGGAACCCCCATATGCTGCAGGAGCGGCCCTAGAAAAGGCAAAAAGGCAGAAAAAAAGGAAAAAAAAAGAATGCATGTCTTGAGATGTTTGTGATGTTCTGGAATTGGTGGTCTGGCCAGATAAGTTCTCTCAGAGGGTTGTTCTGGGTGACACTGCCTTGTCTGTTACACAGGCATGGGGCATTGCTCTCCCCCTCTGAGCAACATTAGCAGTAATTTCCCTTCCTCCTGAGGAGGAGTAAATGGGAGTGGGGAGGAAGAGCTGCAGGACTTCCTGCTCAAGCAATGTTTTGAGCCTCGGTTTCTAGAACTATTGCAGAAGTGTCTTATTTTTCCCTTAGTTCATGGTTTCTGCAACTGAGATGTGAGTTTTGGGGGGAGACCTCTTGGCAACAAATCCGTAAGGATGTGACAAGGCAAATCAGGGGGTGGAAGAAGTTGCTCTACAGAGCTACGTTCACCAGAGCCTGGGCTCATCCCGCGGGCAGCTCTGGGGCTGAAAAGGCCTTTGCAGCTGTCTTTGGTGGAGGCAAGGGGCCCAGCCCCTGCAGCATCCAGTCATTGATGAGACCTAACACAGGGCCACCTGCCACCCAGATTCCATGGGGGAACTCAGCACACAGCAATACAGCCAGTTTGGAGAATGAGTGTTTCAGTCCAGCAGAGGGAATCTGGGCAGGCATGCACAGCTGTCACCATAGAACATGCAACAAGAAAGTTCCTGGCAAGAGCGTGCCACACTAGAATGACTTGATACATTTCAGTGGCTGTTATCACTGCCATGCTATTGTTGTTTCTGTTTTAATATTTCTTTACAGCCCTTATTTCTGTCTGATATTATATGTGCCACTTATTGGTTATCTGTTTACTGTGTGGCCCTCCACTAGAAGACAGGACTTTCATCATTCAGCACAGTGTCATCAGGCATTAATCAGTCCCTGGAACACAGTAGGCACTCAATAAATATCTCTTGCAGGAGTGGATCACTCAAGGACTCTAGTGAAAGCCGGTTTTGTGTCTTACTCCTCTTGTCCTAGCCCTTGCTGCCTTTCAGAAGTGACCATTTCTTTAAGCAGGATTCAAGGCTTTCCCATCGGCCCCTCCTGTCTCCCAGCCTGGCTTCTGCTCCTCTGCTTTGTGAAGCACTCTACTTCCTCCTGTCTCTGCACCTCATACAGGACACCCTGCTGCCTGGAATGCCCATTCCAAACTTCCTAATATGTGCTAATTCCCCCTCATCCAGTGGTCTCAGCTCCTCCTTGGAACCATGCCCTGCGCCTGGTTCTGTGCCTCCTCTCTGCCCCACCACCACTTGGCTCCCCCTTTAAGGCACTTATGTTACTCTTCAGTGTAATTGTCTCTGTGCCCCTAAGATTCCACTAGGATTGTCTTACACGTCTGTATTCCTACCGCCTGTGTTCTACGCAGGCATTGATGGACTAACAGTCTTGAATAATGCACTTTCATAATACCAGGGAGTTGTAAAAAGAGTATGACAAAAGGTACTGTTTAAGTCATTAAGTCATTTTAAGTGGACTGCGGTGAACAGTACGACAATAACGCCGCATTGACTCGATAACTTTCCCCTGACAAATTCAAAGCACTTTGCACTCACATTATTGTTCTGTCCTGCTCACTTGATGCCTTGGGTGAATCAAGTTGCTTCTGGATGGGAAATCATTTGGGCTCCCACCTTCAACACCCTGTGCATGAAACCCAGGTAGATTCACATATCATTTGCTGGCTAAATGGATCAATGATGTGGTTGTGGATTAACTGGGAAGACCTACAGGCCTGTCTGCTCTTTTCTTTTGCTCCTGACAACAGTGCTGCTGGGAATGAACCCGATGCTCTGTGAGGCCATGTGACTAGATACACAGAATTCTTTTCCAATTAAAATCCACAAATCATAACATAATTGACAAAAAATAAATTTAAAAATATTCCAGCTTAGGAGTTCCCGTTGTGGCACGGTGGAAACGAACCCGACTAGGAACCATGAGGTTGCAGGTTCGATCTCTGGCCTCACTCAGTGGGTTAAGGATCTTGGAGTTCCTGTCATGGCTCAGTGATTAATGAATCTGACTAGGAACCATGAGGTTGTGGGTTCGATCCCTGGCCTCGCTCAATGGGTTAAGGATCTGGCGTTGCTGTGAGCTGTGGTGTAGCTTGCAGACGAGGCTTGGATTTGGCATTGCTATGGCTCTGGCATAGGCTGGTGGCTACAGCTCCGATTGGACCCCTAGCCTGGGAACCTCACATGCCGAGGGTGTGGCCCTAAAAAATCGAAAAGAAAAAAAAAAAAAATCCCAGCCTAGTATGACCTCTCCTGCTTTAAAAAAGTCCTTTAACAATTATTATAATTCTAAGCTATTTAATTCACACAGCCTTGGACATCTTTTGTTTGACTTGCTACTTAAAATTTCTCATTGTTATTAATATTAAATATTTTTATGTTCTGTTTTCTGTTCAACAATGGAAACATGTTTATCCCTAACTGCAATTCTCTTTCTTTGTCTTTTTCTTTTTTTTTTTTTTTTAATATTTTTAGGGCAGCACTTGAGGCATATGGAAGTTCCCAGGCTAGGGGTCAAATCAGAGCTGTAGCTGCTGGCCTACACCATAGCCATAGCTCATGGCTCCATGGATCCATCTGAGCCATGTCTGTAACCCACACCACAGCTCAAAGCAATGCCAGATCCTTAACCCACTGAGCGAGGCCAGGGATCAAACCCACATCCTCGTGGACACTAGTTGGGTTTGTTTCCTCTGAGCCACAATGGGAACTCCTGCAATTCTTTTTAAAAAATTTTTTTATTAGAGATAGTTGATTTACAATGTTGTGCCAATTTCTGCTGTACAACAGAGTGACCCAGTCATACATAATATATACATTCCCTTTCTTATATTATCTTCCATCAAGGTCTATCCCAAGAGACTGAATATAGTTCCCTGTGCTATATGGTAGGGCTAACTCCAAACTCCTCGTCCAGCCCTCTCCATCCCCTGCCCTCTTGGCAACCACAATCGATCCTCCATGTCTGTAATTCTGTTTCTGTTTTGTAGATAGGTTCATTTGTTCTGTATTTTAGATTCCACATATAAGTGATATCATATGGTAATTGTCTTTTTCTTTTCTTTTCGTTTTTGTTTTAGGGACGCACCCATGGCATATGGAAGTTCTCAGGCCAGTGGTGCAGTTGGAGCTACAGCTGTCGGCCTACACCACAGCCACAGTGACTCAGGATCCAAGACTCATCTGAGACCTACACCACAACTCACAGCAATGCTGGACCCCCAACTCACTGAGTGAGGCCAGGGATCAAACCCACATCCTCACAGATACTAGTCGGATTCATTTCCATTGTGCCACAACGGGAACTCCCTTTCTCTTTCTCACTTCACTTAGTACGAGAATCTCTAGTTGCATCCATGGCATTGGATTGCATCCATTCCAGTTGCTGGAAATGGCATTATTTCATTCTTTTTTATGGCTGAGTAGTATTCCATTGTGTATATGTACCACATCTCCTTAATTCATTATCAGTTGATGGACATTTAGGTTGCTTTCATGTCTTGGCTATTGTGAATCTTTTTCTTTTTTCTTTTTTTCTTTTTTGGCCACACTCATGGCATACGGATGTTCCCAGGTCAGCAATTGAATCCAAGCTACAGCTGCAACGTGCATCACAGCTGTGGCAATGCTGGATCCTTAACCTGCTGTGCCACTGTGGCGACTCCCCTACCTGCAATTCTTTAAAAGCCTAGAAGTTCCTGGGAACTTCTACCTATGTCTCTGTGAAAGTTAAAGAGTGCAGGGAACAAGGGAAGGTAAGGCTGAGTGCATGACCCCCCACCCCACTGCAGTCCTGGGCTCCTACAGGGCTCCCACACAACCCTAACAGAGCAGTTCCATATTTATAACTCAGTGACTTTTCAAGGTAGGATTTCATTTCCTGAGAGGATTCCAATGCTTAAGTTGATAGGCAGTTACTACTAATGCAGATGATCTGTGATATCATATGAGCTCCATTTCCTCACTAAAGTGTGAGCTCCAAGAGGGCAAAGTTTTATAGTGAGGATTCTAGGCAATCTTTCACTTGTAGGAGGAATGAATTAATTCATTTTACAAAGATGGTCCAGATCATCGGATTGGCTTAAGGTATTTAAAAACAGAGAATTTCTTTTGTGTTTGAGATGATTTAAATCTCCTGTTCCCATATAATGATTTCTCCACATGGAGACACTTAAAAATGGAAGGTGTGGAGTTCCCGTCGTGGCGCAGTGGTTAACGAATCTGACTAGGAACCATGAGGTTGCGGGTTCGGTCCCTGCCCTTGCTCAGTGGGTTAACGATCCGGAGTTGCCATGAGCTGTGGTGTAGGTTGCAGACGCGGCTCGGATCCCGCGTTGCTGTGGCTCTGGCGTAGGCTGGTGGCTACAGCTCCAATTCAACCCCTAGCCTGGGAACCTCCATGTGCCACGGGAGCGGCCCAAGAAATAGCAACAACAACAACAACAACAACAAATAAATAAATAAATAAAAGGCAAAAGACAAAAAAAAATGGAAGGTGTGACACTGGTAGTTAGACAGGTCAACAGATATAGTCAATGACTGCCTCTGGCAGAGCAGATGCGTGTCTACTCTTGAGTGACGTCTCGAGGGGACTTTGCTTGAGGGCAAATTTGAAGATCTATTGCAGGATACTTTACTTGCGTCTCCCAATATTTGGGACCACAACCAGAAGTGGTAATGGTTCCTTTGGAGCCAGAATGAAATATGCTCTCAGCAGTGCGGGTTCCCAGCATTCTGACATTGAGTGATGCAGGGATGTATCCGCTTTCCTGCTAGCAGAAAGGGAAGCTGGTGAACTCCTTTCTATATGTGAACTTCCGCTCACAAGCACCCTGTAGACGTCTGTCCACAGAAGCGACATCACAGATTCTAAGGACATCAGAAGTGGGGACCCAGATGGGGAATAACTGTCACTCATGTGGACATTCCTCTGGGAATGAGGTGACTCTGAGTTTGAGGAGCCCCCACTGTTCTCTGCACCTTCTGGCCTCATTTCCCAACACTTACAAGGCACCCACTTGATGAGTGTGACTGTGTGCAACAAAAAGGAAACTTGGGGCCCAGGGAGTTTAAAATAAGTAGAAATGAAATGAAGAAACCCTGTGAAACTCCTTTGGCCAGCTGGTATCAGGAACATAGCATTTAGATCAGGCCTTTTAAGAATGTTACTGTTACGTTTTAGGCTAAGCTTCAACCTGTGATCTATTTCTGCTTGTGTGATACATTCTTTCATAATGGTGGTACACTCTGTTCCTAAAATTACAAGTGTCTCCTGGGAAGAGGATGAATCAGGCACCGCTCCTGACATGTTTATTTGGTCCAGGTCAGGGCATGATTATTATACCCTACTGGAAAAAAATAAATTGACATTTAAGACTGAAAATCACATCATTTTTAGGTGGTGTGTGTTCTGGCAGTGTGCAGATATTATATGTCCTGCAGTCGTGAAGCGATTTATATGCTGCTCTGGGTTTCCCACAGGTTAGCTCATCCTGTTTCCCATGGAGCAGCTTGATTGGATATGAAAGCAGCCACTCTCCCTCTGCAACAGGCCCATTGAACAGGTTGCATGGAGCCACAGGCCCCTTTCCATTCCAGGATCAGGGATGCCACTGCCACATCCCTCAAAAGCCCTGGGCCTGGCCCCCCAATCTGTGTGCTCTGTTATCACCTCAGAGCCCCTCCAAGGGGCTGTCACTGTGAGCATTCAGAGGAGTACTGAAAGGGCCACCCAGCGGGGGCCGTAAGGAGACTGGTGGCTACTGATTAGGTATCAGCTGCCGAAGCCTGATCTCACAAAGTCAGCCCTGGCTCACTGAGCACTGGTCCTCCCCCTTGAGTCAGATGCTCCAGGATCGACCTTTTATTTATTTATGTATTTATTTATTTGGTCTCTTTAAGGCTGCACCCAGGCTAGGGGTCAAATAGGAGCTGCAGCTTCCAGCCTATGCCACAGCCACAGCATCATTGGATCTGATCCACCTCTGCCACCTACACCACAGCTCATGGCAATGCCAGATCTTTAACCCACTGAGCAGGGCCAAGGATCAAACCCTCGCCCTCATGGATACTACTTGGGTTCATTACCGCTGAGCCACAATGGGAACTCCTCATGATCAGACCTTTAAGTTGAGCTTGCCTGTCACTGACCTCACCAAGGACTTGTGAGCAATTACTGAGCTACCCAGACCTTATCCCCCAAGAACAGGTTATGGCCTGGAAGAAGCTGCATTTGTAAAGCCAGAAACAGAAGTGTGAATTGACTCTTTAGCCATGTGGCGTCTAAAACAGTCCAGGCAGATACAAAGAGCCGAGGAGGAAAACAGCCCACCAGTGCCCCCCGAGTGATCTCCTGGCCAGCCCTGGGGCCTTAACCACCCCTACCTAGTAAAGGCTAAAAACGGCACTCCTATTATATGCTTTGCACACTGTAGGCATATTTTCTTGCTAATCATGAGAAAGTGAGAAGTTTGATGAGAAAGCAAAACATGAAAGTAGCTGTTGGATCATGCCTGCAATTCCCCTCAACTCCCAGGTGATTTAAGTGGGCACATTTTTTTTTGCCCTGGAGCCAGAATCCACTAATCTAGAGCCACCAGCAACTTTCCCGAGAAAATCAGAAAGGGGAATACAATAACATACAACACACTTCCCAGACTTGTCCTGCCCCCCCCACCCCACCATGCTGTTCCCTGCCTCACATGCTGTTCCAGTTCTGCCTGTTGAAGTAAGAACATCTCAAGACTTGCATCCAGCCCTGTCTGTGCCACATCCCCAGGGACACATCATCTCACCACTGCCTCCAACTAAATAGCATCCAACCTCATCTTTCCCTCCAGAGGGGCCCTTTAGACAGCTCACACGGATTGTGTTATTTCTTGCTGGGTTTATATTTAGGCGTGAATAAGTCCCTCTTATCCCCAGCACTGGACAGTTAGATGAGGGAAAACTAGGGCCAAGGCTGGTTAGTAAATTCACTTATTTCATTTTCATCTTTTCCAGCTGCTCTCTGTGAGCCCTTTCCTCACGCCAGGGGTGCCACTGGTGATGAACTGGACTGTCCTTGCACCTCTGAGCCTGCTCTTAGTGGGATGTGAGGCAGCCTGACAGGCGCATACATTCCGGTGCAGGGTCCTCGAATCAGTACCACTGACATGTTGGGACAGACAGTTTATTGTGGGAGGCTGTCTGTGCACTGCAGGTCTTTAGCATCTTTGAACTTTACTTAGACATCAGTAGCACCCCCTCTCCAACCCCCAGTTTTGACAACCTAAAGGATCCTCAGAGATTGCGAAGTGTCCCCTTTAGGGTAAAATCACCAGGGTAGAAATCACTGCACTAAAGTGATGAATGCCATGATCAAAGCAGGTTCTGTGGGAGGCTAGAGCAGGGGCATAAAAGCTTTAGGGTCAAGGAGTCGGGGGCCCCCCAGGAAAGAGGGGTACCATTGGCTTTGAACAATGGTAGGCAGGTTATAAGGGCATTATTCACCAGGTGGGGAGGGCGTGGCGAGCCACGCAGACAGGAAGGCACCCAGGACTGATAACAACTCACTGCTCCCCCGACCCCCAGGCCAGCAGGTGAGGGAAGCCATTCCCCCAGCGGAAGCAGTGACTTGTATGACAAGGCTGGCTCGGGGAGACCTCCTTACAAGCAACCAGGCATGGGAAGAGACCTTTTAGGAACACATGTACGAGCTCAAGCTTTTTCCTCCCCCTGAGCACCTGCTGGGCTTCCGTGTGGCCACCCCAGCCAGAAGCCAGGGAGTGGCTCCTGTAGCCCACAGATGACAGATACTCAAGAAAAAGGCAAGACAAAAAAGGGACAGTGTGTCTGGAAAGTTGAAAAGAAAATACCTGGTATGACAGGCTTCCCTGAAAAAGGAGAATCTAAGTTGAGCCCCAAAGAATAAATCCAGGTTACTCAGGGGACAGAGGCGAGGGGCGGGGCGTGAATACCCCATGTGATTTCCAGTCCATGACATTCAGCTAAAAGAGCCGACTTCCATTTGGAGTTCGGTCTGTTGACCCCCCACTAGAGTGGGCAGTGAGGAATCCAATCTAAGTCATGTTTGGGGAGACTGTCTTTTCTGAGTATCCAGAAGGCTTTGAAAAGCAGCTCTAGTTTTCAGTCCTCAGTGGTGGGAACAATTCCTCTCCTGAGTGAAGGAGCAAAGAGAGGGAGGGGGCAATTGCATCCCTGCTCTTGGATCCAGCTCCACTGTCCCCTGTCCGAGGTGCTGTCACTTACTAGTTTTGGCATGGGACAAGCAAGGTAACCTGAAACTGGTGGGAGACACCAACACCCACCCCCACCCCCCACTCCCCTTGCTCCAGCTTGGCTCCACCTCCCTGAGCCCAGCCATTTTCCTGTTTGTTTAAAACAAAAGCCTGCATAGTAATCATCTTCTGGGTGCCTAGCAACTGTTTTAGACCCCAGGACACAAGAGTCATTAACAATCCTGAGGCTAGAAGCTCAGAATCCAGGACTCATGGAGCCTGGCTTTGGGCTGGGGGTGGGGGAAGATGCCCACACATCCTCCTTCCAGGTTTCTACAGCTTCCAGAACAAAGCAGACCATTCTGTCTGCAGGGACTGAAGCCATGACTTTTTAGGGGAATTGATGCCTGGCATTGAAATCCAGTGGAGTCAGATTTCACTAAGTGGATGACAGAGGAAGGCAGAAAACCGAGGCCCCGAGAACCTGCTCAGGCTCTAAGTTGATAGAACATTTACTGCTCCCTCTAGTCCATTGAAGGAGCACATGGAAAAGTCTCTGTGCTTTGTCCTCCATACAAGCAGTTCCGATGAGAGTCTGTCCATCTATCCACCAAGACTGAATCCCCCAGACTTGTAGGGACGTAGGAGGGGAGCCCAGCAAAGGTAGCAGGCACAGATCTCCCCTTACCTGGAGCATCCTTGTGGCCGATAGCCATCACAGCACATGTGCAGTGGCCACTAGCTAGCCCAGCAAGTTCGCCTTGTTGACTTATTTTTACCCATTCACATGCTAACTCTCTGGAATGCAAACCCCAGAGCCCAGCGTTTTCCTCCCCATGGCAGGTGCACTGGTGAGATGGGTGCTGACCTTGGACCCCCCCTCCCCGCCAGGGCTCTGTGCCTGGTCTCAGGAATTAACCTGGCTGCTTTTTTCTGTCTCCGTGGGTCCTGCTTCCTCATCACCTCATCGGTGTCCTTGCTAATTCGACAAAGTTATTACCTGATTAATAACTCCTGTGATAGAAGTGTTCTTGGATGAGCTGTAGCCCCCATTTACAATCTGCAGGTGATGGAAAAATTATGTTCAGCTCAGTAATAATTGATGGAAATGGTCTCTCCTCTTCTGCAGCAGATTGGCTTTGTAATTGTCATTTAATAATGTAAATATGCGTGTTTTCTTCTCAAGATGAATTGGCTTCTGATTTGCTCAAAGCTCCTTGGGCTTTTTTATATCTTTGTCTTTTATGAGATTAAAAGTGAGATGTATTCTATATATATTTTGCATGCACACACAGCTTTAATCAATGGTTGAGAAAAACGTTATTTTTTCAATCACCTATTGGTTATCGAATATTAGAGCTAACACTTTGTAGAAATACTCTAATCTAATCCCCAGTTTTTACCAGTGAGAAAATAGCAGACTGACGGTACTTAAGAAGTACCTTCCTCAAATGTACAGAGAGAGTTAGAGATTGCTGGTCAACCTAGAGTAGTGCTATTTTCTAAATAATGAGGAGAGTTTGAAAAGAATGGCTGTGATACGTGATTTATAGTAAGAAATGTATATGTATTTATAGTAAGAAATATATATATATATATATATAGCATTTGTCCAGTTCCTAGACAGAGCTTCTCAATGTCTTGGACTGAGAATTTCCTTTGATGAAAAGAAAGGTGACTTCTGTTATATTGATGACATGACTTTTGGATAGTAGATAAGGATAGAGGCTGCTTCCCAGGGGGAGCCAATCCTGTGATTAGAAGTTTAGAACTTGGGTTCCCTGATGGCTCAGCAGGTTAAGGATTTGGCATTGTCACTGCAGTGGCTCGGGTCGCTGCTGTGGTGCAAATTTGATCCCTGGCCCAGGAATTTCCATGTGCCACAGGTGTGGCTACAATAAATAAATAAATAAATAAATAAAGGGTTGGATCTTTCAGCCTCCTCCCAACCCCATCACCTCCTGGGAAGGGCCAGGGGCTAGAGATTGAGTTCAATCACCAATGTCCAAAGTTTTAACCAACCATGCCTATGTAATAAAGCCCGCATAAAAACAAAACAAATACACAAAAACCGAACAAACAAAAAACCCCCACAAACACAGAGGTTCAGGGACATTGGGGACTCAGAGATGTGGCAGCTCTGCATCCATTTCTCTGTCTGGCTCCATGCCTGTCTTCCAGCTAGCTGTTTTTGAATTAGATCCTTTATAATAAACTGGTGATCTAAGTAAATGTTTCCTTGAGTTCTATGAGACCTCCCTAGCATATTAATCAAACCCAAGGAGGGGGTCGTGGGCACCTCCCATCCATAGCCAGTCGGTCAGAGGCACAACCTGGACCTGCAACCGGCATGTGGGGGAAATAGGGGATTGAGGGACAGTCTTGCAGGAGCTCTGGGAGACAGTGTAGCCTTGGGTTGAATTGCAGGACAATTCAACCCAGCTAGCGTTGAATTGCTTGCTGTGGGGAACTTATACGTGGAATGTCGTGTCAGAACTATAGGCCTCTTTATTTCATTTTCTCTCTTGGATGTCTACTGTATATGAATCTGTGTGCACATGAGTGTGTAACACATGAAGTGAAGTCCATACCACACTATTACATTAATTTCAGGACTTCCCATCAAGGTGCAGTCATCTAACTGCAAGAACCTCTAGGCTGCATATAAGTAGAGCAAGTTCAGGGCTGCATAGCCAGGGACCACCCTGACCTGTCCTCCTGAGAAGCCCCTTCCATGGGTGGTCCTGGAAGTCCTGGTACCATGTGCAGGCTTCCAGGCCCTGCCCTGTGTGGAGCGGTGAACCACAGCATTCCCCCTTCCAGTTTCTATCTAGGATCCTTTAATCCAGGCCACCCCTGGAACCCAGGCACCCCCACAATCCTCCTTTTATCTCTGCGACCAAGATAGCTTGTCAGGAAGGTAGAGGGTCTGTGGCTCCTAAGGTTAAAAAAAACAAGGAGTTCCCGTCGTGGCGCAGTGGTTAATGAATCCAACTAGGAACCATGAGGTTATGGGTTCGACCCCTGGCCTTGCTCAGTGGGTTAAGGATCTGGCGTTGCCGTGAGCTGTGGTGTAGGTTGCAGACGTGGCTCAGATCCTGTGTTGCTGTGGCTCTGGCGTAGGCTGGTGGCTACAGCTCCGATTCGACCCATAGCCTGGGAATCTCCATATGCTGCAGAAGTGGCCCTAGAAAAGGCAAAGTGACAAAACAAACAAACAAACAAACAAAAAAAAAAAACTGGTAAACGAATCTGAGCCGTAGGAAAAAAAAAAAATTTGAAGAATTCTCAGGACTGCCCTTCCTTTCCAGGTAAGAGGTGCTACCCCTGAAAAAGGCCTGTGGGGCATGTGTTGCCACTCAGCATGCAGAGATCCAGCAAAGGCAGTCAGGGAGGGGCAGAACAGGCCCTGGGGAGGGGCTTAAAGGCTGGCAAACCCTGGCCTGGGCCTTCAGCTCCTACCCCTTCCAGATCCAGAGAGAGCCTGGGTTTCAGGGTGGAAAGAGGATCACTGCCCTGCAACTCACTACTCAGAGGCTTCAGGCCTCCAGGGAATGCTGCTTGTGGTCCAGAGACTGATGAAAAGAGCACGGAATCGCTGCGAACTGGGCCAGGAAGACTGTTATGAGTCAAATTGGGAACTAGACAGTGACTTAGGGCCAAAGACACGCGCTTCTTTTGCTGATAAGGAGATGGAGGCTGGGTGAAGCAAAGTGGACTATCCAGAGCTCCAGACCAATGAGGAGCAGGGGGAAGACCAGAAACATGGCCTCCTAAGCTTCCATTAGGCCTTCATCTCCAGAGAAATAAAACTGATAAAATAGAGAGCAAGGAGTTCCTGTCGTGGCTCAGTGGTTAATGATCCTGACTAGTATCCATGAGGATGCAGGTTCGATCCCTGGGCTCGCTCAGTGGGTTAAAGATCTGATGTTGCCATGAGCTGTGGTGTAGGTCACAGATGCGGCTCAGATCCCACATTGCTGTGGCTGTGGTTTAGGCCGGCAGCTATAGCTCTGATTCGCCCCCTAGCCTGGGAACCTCCATATGCTATGGGGGCAGCTCTTAAAAGATAATAAATAAATAAATAAATAAATAAATAAATAAATAAATAAAGTACAGTAAAAATGAAATAGGGACTGGGGTGGTTGGGGAGCTTGGGGTTGATAGATGCAAACTATTGCTTTTGGAATGGATTAGCAATGAGATCCTGCTGTGTGGCACTGGGACCTATGTCTAGTCACTTAAGATGGAGCTTGATAATGTAGGAAAATAGAATGTGTACATGTATGTGGAACTGGGTCTACCATGCTGTACAGTAGAAAAAAAAATTGTGTTGGGGAACTAACAATTGAAAATAAATAAATAAATATGGTTTAGAAAAAAATAAAATAAAATAGAGAGAGAGACAGATAAGACAAGATTTATTATAGGAATGGCTCCTGTGGTTATGGAAGCTGAGAAGTCCCATGATCTGTGTCTACAGGCTGCGGAGGGAAAGAAGCCAGTATGGTAGGTTAGGGTGAATCCAGAGGTCTGAGAACCAGAGCAGCAGATGGTGAAACTCCCCCCAGGCCTGGGGGAGGTGGGGGACCGTGCTCAGGGTCTGAGGCTGAAGGCCTAAGGACCAGGCATGCTGTTGTCCCAGGGCAGGAGAAGATGGGCAGAGGATGTGTCTCTCCCCCACCTTGGGTTCCCCTCAGGTCCCCTGGGGCCTGGATGTGGCCCCTGTAGCAGTGAGGGCCTCTGCCTCACTCAGTCTGTAGATTCAAATGCTAATCTCTTGGGAAACACCCCCCTCCCAGACACACCCAGCAGTACTTCCCAGTTGTCTGGACAGCCCAGAGCAGACAGGTAAACTTGACCATGGGGTGGCCCCTTAGATCCCATTGGCTCTGACCAGTGTGGCCAGAGCGGGTTCTGGAAGCGGAGGCAAAGAGGAACTGGGCTATGGTCCCAGGCCCGGCACCTTCTCTGCTTCGGGCCCCTTGCCTTGAGGCCCAGCATCTGCTCTCTGGTCAGGAAGTATTAGGAGGTGAGTGATATTTGTCAGGAAGCAGGGAGAACAGAAAGCAGAGAGCGCATCACCTTCTTGCACTTGGAGTGCACCCCGCAGACCCCAGAAGATGCGCTGAGTGGATGATTCATTTTACCTGGAAGACATCATTCCCATGTACCCATGGCGGGGGAGGGTGGCAGGGGGAAGAAGAACAGCTACTTGTCAAAATCTGCATGAATACAAGTCTTAGAAGGGAAAGGAAATAATTAATTTCTTCCATTAATACAAGACATTACCCTCAGACACACACAGCCCTTCATAATTGTCAAAACCTCTCTCCTCCCCGTTACCGAGCAGCCACCACACGGTGACAGATGAGAGCCACCTTGAAATCACATGGCGTCTCCATTCTCGGGTCTGCATCATCAAGACCCCAGACAGAGTGCGGCGGCTGGGTGAGTCCTGCAGTGTGTAAGTGGCGGCTTCAGAGAACCTCTCAGGTTTCCTCATAGGCCAGTGGTCCTGAGCTCCTGGGTTGGAGCTCTGCCCATCAACACCATAGTCTTCAGTTCCCAGAAATCAATGAGTTGTTTAGGGTTCTCCAGTCATAGACTATATTGCTAAGTGGTGAAATTTCACAAATGACCTCAGAGATGATCTAGTGCAGTTTTTTATCGGATAAGGAAAAAATAACCAGGGCTAGAGATGCTAAAAACACTGACTCAGAAGCACATAGCACATTAGCGGCAACCCTGAGGGCAGACCCCAGGTCTTCTGGTCTCCCATGTGGTGGTGTTCTACATTTATGCCCGTGATGGGCACAGATTCCTAGAAGGTCATGGGCAACAGGACTGCTATGGGGATGAGACTTATAAGGAGGCTGGATGCCTTTGGTGAGAGGTAAGCTTCGTGAGGTCCAGCCTGGATGGCAAGGAGACAGACTCGGCTAGGACTGCTCAGGGTGCAGACACAGAGTCCTAGAGAAGCAAGTTTCCAAAGGGACCCTCGTCACATGAAGGGGCCTTGCGCACGGGGGGGGCACGGCTCCCAGGCCTCTCCTCCCAGCTGGTGCTCCAGCTGAGCACCTGAGCAAAACTATTTCCCGCAATGCTTCAGAGCCCAGGCCTCATGCTCTGCCGAGGGTCTCCAGTGTGGCCTGCATGCCAAGTGCAGCTTGGCTTCATGGCTATTTTGCCTGGAAGCTAATATAAGTATTTCACGAATATTAATGAACAGGGATAACAAGCATCCCTGCCTTGCAGCTGTGCCATTGGGAGGGAATTCATGTGGAGGGAAGATAAAGGAGAGAATGAAAGAGAAGAAAGAGTGGAGGTGAGAAGAGGCAGGCTGCACTATGGTCTCCTCTGCAGAAACCAAGCTGTGGGCTTCTTCGCAGGCGTTTTGCCCCGGCATCTGGGGAAGCGCTGCTTGTGGCAAAGTTCTGGGGCATCCTCGGCATTTCAGAAGGTGCAGGTCATATCTGACACCCCTCCACCGAACTTTGGGCCCTTGAGCCCCAGCTGGGTTTCCTTCCTGAAGCTGCAGTGTTGGTCCCTCTCCCTGCTCTCCCAGAGAAGGCACGGCCAGAGCACCCAGAGCTCCAGGAGAGCAGGGCACTTGGACCACTCTTGCCACCTGGTCTAGCAGTCCTGCAGCTGAGAGCCTTGCTCTGGATGGAAGGGTGTGGGTGTTGGGACAGCCCCCAGGCTGTCAGGTGCTAGCAGCAGCCCAGGCCCTAAGAGCCCGAAGCAGGCCTTCCCTTGGGTGGGAAATGTAGGGGGACCACGTGGATTATCAACCAGACCAGCACGTTGGTGGGATCCGAAGGTGACTGTCAGTCATTATGCTGGGAAAACAGATGTCAACTGGGACTGCCCAGGCAAACCTAACCATACAGTCACCCCACCCCCTGTTAAACAACAAAGACATTTTTGGCATTGCTATACAAATACATCAATCCCCAGGGAACTGAGCCATTGCAGGTGGTGTGCAAGGAAGTGTTAACTCCCTCAAAAGCAAGCAGGGGGTAAAGCATTGGCTCTGATGTTGCTCTATTATTAGAAATCATTTCTAAGGGGAGGTGGGGGAGGGATGGATGGGAGGTTTGGAATTAGTAGATGCAAATTATTGTGTATAGAATGAATAAAAAAACAAGGTCCTGCTGTATAGCACGAGGAACTGTATTTAATAGCCTGTCATAGCCATAATGGAAAAGAAAAATAAAAGAAATAAGGAGTTCCCATCGTGGCTCAGTGGAAACAAATCTGACTAGCATCCATGAGGATGCAGGTTCGATCCCTGGCCTCGCTCAGTGGGTTAAGGTCCCCTGTTGCTGTGGCTGTGGCATAGGCCAGCGTCTACAGCTCCAATTCGACCCCTAGTGGGAACCTCCATATGCAATGCGCATGGCCCTAAAAAGACAAAATTAAATTAAATTAAAATAAATAATTTGCAGATTTTGGATCCCACCTGGCCCCCAGCAGATTCTGACTCTCTAGGTTTGCCCTAGGCCCAAAAATTCAGTTTGCCAGAGTGCCCCCAGGTAACTCTGTTGCTGGTTTACCCACTGGCTATATTGGCCCAGGGCCTTTCCATCCCTGCAAAATGTGGTTTTCTTGGAGAAATGGGTCTGGGTTACTGGTCATTTCTGCTTGGACCAGTGCAGGTGGGGTCAAGTCAGACTTTCTGAAGACACATATAAATGAAAGAAGCAATGCCTTCATCAGCCTTTTTTTTTTTCTTTTTCTTTTTAAGCAGTAATTTATTTAGACAAAAGCACAGAATTCATTTCACTTTGTCGTTGTTAATACTGAAATAACCCTGTTGGTTCAGAGTGCAAATATTAGCAATAAAAGAGGAAAACATGCAATAAATAAACTTTTTTTCAAAGGTGCTGAATATTTGTCAGTAATGTGGATGTTTAAACTCTGCTTTTGGGAGTGATGATTTCATTTTCTTCGACCTGTGTGTTTTGGCCTGAACTGTCTGTGTCTGTTTCTATTTAGATACTTTTTCGAATATAAATGTTAGTTATGTTTTTAATCCCAGGAGGCCAATCTGTTCTCCGTATAGATTTGAGCTTCTCTCCTCAGCCATTTGTCTGTGTGCGAAATCCCAGCTTTCTGCCTTCTGTGCCCTTTGTCTCTCCATCTCTCTATGTCTCTCTGTCTCTGTCTGTCTGTATCCATCTCCTCTCTGCTCTCGCCGGCATACACTCTGAATTCCCAGTTAAAGGAGAAGTGCTGCATCCTCGCAGGTACCCTGACTGTTTCTGTATCACCCACTCGGGTCTGTTCCCTTTGGGTCAACAGTATCATCAAGATGTGGGCTGATTCCACCTACACCTAATGAGCCCATCTCTGAAAGAGAACAGAAGTAAAACCCAGATAAACACAGCTCTTCCCTATGCTTTGGGAGGGAGCTCCTCTTGCCCTTATGCTCTGCCCGAGGAGCCAGGCAGCCCTCTCCACTGTGGGTTGAGGAACAGTGTAACCCTGCCTGCCCAGCCCTGCTGTCCTTACCCGATGCTGCTTCCAGGCTCTTTTCTGGGCATCACCTGCAGACACCATGAATGTAGGCCCCTCACAGAGGCCGGGCGACAGAGCCCCAGCACATTGGGAGCTGGGCAAGCTTTCTGGCTACTAGGCCCTGGATGCCTTCTGGGCAGAGGCGGCCTGGCAGCCCACACATAGAACTGGTCTTTGGACAGCAAAGGCTATAGGCGTCATCACCACGCTAAAGGGGCTGTCACCCTGGGGTAGATGGGAATCCCCTGGGAAGGCTTGTGGAAAGCTGATGCAGGGGCCCCATGCACAGCAGTTGAGTCATCTGTGAGCATGAGTACAGGAGTCTTTTTTCTTTTGCTTTTTAGGGCCGTACCCACAGCATATGGAGGTTCCCAGGCTAGGGGTCCAATCGGAGCTGTAGCCGCTGGCCTATGCCACAACCATAGCAACGCGGGATCTGAGCCATGTCTGTGACCTACACCCACAGCTCACGGCAATGCCAGATCCTTAACCTACTGAGTGAGGCCAGGGATCGAACCCACTACCTCATGGTTACTCATCGGATTCGTTCCTGCTGCTCTACGAGAGGAATTCCTTTTTGTTTTTTATCACTTTAAAAAAATTATTGGACTGTAGATGATTTACAGTGTTGGGTTAATTTCAGGTGTGGAGCAAAGTGAATCAGTTTTACATACATATGCACATATGTCCATTCTTTCTGAGATTCTTTTCGCATGAGGTTAGTACAGAATATTGAGTTCCCTGTGCTATAGACTAGGTCCCTTGTTGGTTATCTCTTTTATATGTAATAGTGTGTATATGTTGATCCCAGCCTCTAGTTTATCTCTCCCCCCTCGTTTCCCCTTTAGTAACCATAAGTTTGATTTTGAAATCTGTGAGTCTGTTTATGCTTTATAAATTAATGGATTTGTATTATTTTAAAAATTAAATTCCAGATCTATGTGTTATCATATGATACTTGTCTTTCTCAGTATGACTTACTTCACTTAGTGTGATAATCTCTATGTCTATCCATGTTGGTGTAAATGGCATTATTTCATTATTTTGGGGGGCTGAGTAGTATTCCTTTGTGTATATATATCCCACATCTTTTAAATTAAATAAAGTGTAATTGATTTACAGTGTTGAGCCAATTCCCTTAGTATAGCAAACTGAGCCAATCAGGAGTCTATATTTAACGTGCTCCCTGGCAGAGTTCCCACTGTCAGGATCAGTGGCGTCTTGGGTATGCCAGGACACAGGTTCGATCCCTGGTTCTACACAATGGGTTAAGGATCTGCAGCTGTGGCTTGGGTCACAACTACGGCTCAGATCTGATCCCTGGGCCAGGAACTCTTTATGTTGTGGGGTGGCCGAAAAAAAAGTGCTCCATGGCAATCCTGGTTGGCCCGAGTGATTCTGGCCCCCTCCATACGCCACAGGTATGGCCCATCCTCGTCCCTGCAGACATCTCTCCCCATCCCCTTCCTGTCCCCTGCTGTCCCATCCTCTCCTTGGTTTTTGTTCTCCATGTAAACAGAGCCCAGCGTACCAGAGTCTGCCTTTCTGGAGTGTCCTGCTGCACGAGTCAAGGCAGTCTTTCCCTTCTTGTGTCACCCTCAGCTGTCACATCAGGAATATGGGGATGGTTCAGGAAAATCACCACTGCCAGGGAACTCACTTGCCTCTCCCCACCCACAGCATCATCAGTATACTCCTCCCCCACACCAGAATCTCACTTAACTTCCCCGGGGACACACTGATCCTGTCGTTGGCCACTTTACCGTCAGCCTCAGGGAAGGCAGCCGGTGAGCCCACCCAGGGGGCAAGTCATGGAAGTTGGGGAAGGTCCCAGTGGCTACAGCCCAAGATAAGCTGTCAGACCCCAAGACAAAGGGCTTCTGTCAAGGCCAGCAAGTGTCAGGTTGACCCAGAGGCTCCGCCTGCAAACAATTCAGGTTGCTTGTATTAATTAAGGCAAAATGAAACAGTAGGTTATCACACATTTCATTAACTCCAGGGTGGTGAAGGGATGTACCTGGGAATTGGGAACAGGTGAGGATGAGTTGAACTGCTGTCCACACTCCCCACTCCCCATTTTAATGAATGAGGGGAGCTCTGAATTTCTTATTGCCAGCACGTGGTAAGCAGAGCCTGAGGTTGGGGAGAACAGAGAATATGCCCAGGAGACTGAGGGAGAGGGAGGGGGATTGGTGGGGTACTCAGGGTTTCAAACCCCCAGCCGGTCAAGTGCAGAGTGAAAAGATGCTGTGTGTTCAGCCTCCACTAAAAGCACAAGGAGTTCAAAGAAGCAGAGGGTGTGGCTCCCTCTCAGTGTGCTTGCAGCTGGGAGAGCAGGATGACACACAAAGGCAGCAGGTGCCAAGGCTCACTCCTGAGGTCATGTCAGTCAAGCTGTCCTAAGTGCTGAAACTTACGCTGATTCCAAAGTCAAGCACCTTCTCCAGGTTTCTGTCCTTCAGAATAAGGAGGCTCTTGTGTCAGAGGCTGTGTGATGGAGAATGATGCCAGGAGATCCTTAGAAAGAAGGGAGAAACCCTTTTGCCAGCCTGCGGATTTTCCAAAGGCAGGCCCCTCTTCCATCCTTGGCATCCCTTTGGGAGATGGGGGACCAGTGTAACTGGCAGACTGTTTGCTCTGACAGCCACTGGCCCTAGCTATCCTAGCAGGGTTAAGACCATAGCCTACTAGCGAGGGCTGCACTCCTGTTTCCATCAGCTTCCCGAACAATCCATTCTGCTTGGGTCTGGGGAGGGGGAGGGGCTCATCTCCAAACTCTCTCAGTTGCAAGGCAGCCCTGGCTCTCAGGGCCAGCTTGCGGCCTGTGGTCAGCCCTTAAGTTGAGTCTTCCCATGGCAAAAGTCCAGCTGTCTTGAGTACATGGGGAGAATGGTAAGACCCATTGCCAGCCTTGGATGCCAAGCCCAGATGGTAGACCCGTTTGACAGCAGTGAAGCTGATATTTTGAGATGCTTGAGGCTCATTTTGTGTGATTACGTTCTATTGGCCAGAGTCCCAGAGAGGGAGAGAGATGAGAGGCATGATTTGGGCACGCCCCCTGCACACCCTTTAACAGCATCTGCCTCGTCCTACACACCCCCAGGACACAGAGGCAGGGGAGGGGTGGTTTCAGACACTTGCCTCCCTTGGCCTTATCTGTCTCTCAACCTCGAGGACAGGATTTCCAGCAGCACACAACATACCAGTCAACCCACATCTTTTCTAAGCATGGCCCACTCCTTACAGGAAGGGAATCAGTTCTCTGATGCTTGCATGGCCACTCAGCTTTGGTGAGTGGGCAAGAGACTGTTTATTTTCCAAGGTCAATCAAAAAGCCTAATCGTAGCCTAATAAGTCTATGGACTGCACGTGGTCATGTGGGCACTTGGTTCCAGGTTTCCCAGATCAGCCTCTATAAGCATGGTCTGAAATAGCCCATCTTGGTGGGCAGCAGGCAACTTTATTTCTCGATTTTCCAGAAGCGCTGCCACGTGAGTCCAGTGGCCCCAGGCGCCCCCCCCCCCCCCGCCACTCTCCCCCTTCTGGCTTCAGCTCCCTTCCCCTCACTGTTGGCTGGCTCGTCTGAGTCCTTCCTCTGGCTGTTTCTTCCAGATTCCATCCCTCCTCTATGCCAGGGCCTTCTCACAACCTCATCCACTCCTGCTCATTTCCCCGGGGTACCTGCCCCCAGGCATGTGCCACTGTGAATCACCTCCTGACAGGTCTCATGACAAAAGCTGTGACAGGTGCCGACATTTAATCTCACAAAGCATTTTCCCCAGAAAGAGCAGCAGCATTCCGTCGCCCATGAGGAGGGGCACAGTGTCTGGAGGAACCTGGATGGTGACTTCTAATCATTTGAAAGGGAGAAGCCAGGCAGGGTTGGCCTCCCTTCATAGAAGGATGATGTCTTGAATGATGTGAATAGTCAAGCAAAGGAAAGGCCACCGCCTGGAATTGTCTCTGGGGACAGTCACACGAGAGGGAAGGAAGCTGTTCTGTCAGGAACACGAATCCAAAAACAAACAAAAAAAGGGCGAGGGGGAGGCTAAAATCTTTGACCTCCATGTCATTTCCAAGTCTATAACTCTAAGGACTTGGCCAAGGAAAAAGAAGGGAAAATTGGGCCAAGAGTGATGGCTGAGAAACAGCTGGGAGGGAGGGACAGGACATAAGGGAGAAAGGAGAAGCAGGTCCCAAGGCATCCTGATGGTACTCTGGATTTCCCCATTGAGTCTCCACATCCCTAAATGCCCCGGGTTCTTCTTCCATCTCTATTACATCTTTCCCAGCCACCATACCTCATTTGAGAAATCTAAAAACAATTAGGAATGGAACAGTTGAGTCTGGAGATTAGGAATACGAAGCACTGCATTTCTGGGCTCATGGGGTGGTGGGGTACCCAAGGTCAAGGGCCCTGCATTCCACAGCCTCTCTATCCCACAGGGTCTGACCCAGCACTGTGCTCACAGCAGGGATGCATCAAATAGCCTCAAGCGACGTCAGGGGACAGCAGGTGGGGCCTGAAGCTTTCTCCCCCACAAGTATGTCTGCTCCTCTGTTTCTGAGATGGTGCAGGGCTGTTCGAGGATGCTGCTGGTGCCTTGTGTTCTGTGACTGCTAGGTCAGAACTCATGTCCCTGCAGGAGAGGCCCGCCTCATACCCTCAGAACTGTGGGGCTGGCTCACCCCATCCCCAAGCATGTGCCCTGCATCTAAGGGATCCAGGGACCTCCCACTGATTTTAATCTCCCTAATACAGTGGACGCAACTTATCTTCTTCAAAACACTCCTCCATGGAAAGAAATAACCACTACTTTTTAATATATTTCCGCCAGTGATTCAGAGTCTACTTCCTTTTGCTTCCAATCATGTTATATTGGGCTGTCTGAATGCATAGGGCAGGTTGATATGCCTCTGGGTTACTGGCTTATTACAGGACCTCTCATCATAAAGCAAAGCTGTGGGGCAGACTTGGAGCTTCTGTTTTCATATATTTTGTCAGAAAAAATACTGTAGTCTTGTAGTCTATCTTCTCTTAAAAATCCCTTTGGAATGTGTTTTTAGCCTCTTCCCCATGACTCCCAGCATCCTGCCCGCACTCAGGGCATCTCTCCTGCCTGTGTCTTTCTTTCCTTCCTTCCTCACACCAGTGCACCCTTCCTCCTCTTCTGCCCTTTCCTGTCTCCTCTCACATGTTTCTCCCTGCCCCATTTTCCTCCCTCTGCCCTCCCAGTCAGCAAGTGTGCCCTTCCTGGCAGCTGGTAAAGCGGATTCAAACATTTGTTGCCTCCTGCCCTTCGCTCTGCAGCGTGGAATCGGAATTTTACATGGTGACCAGAACTGGAGAGGACAGGGAGAGCATCCAACCTGCAGTTTCCTAAGTCTCCAGGCATTTAGCAACCTCAATTTGTTCTGCTTTAACATCTCACCCCGTACCTGTATTCAAAGCTGTTAGAAAAAGAGCATCTTAGGAGTTCCCGTCATGGCACAGTGGTTAACGAATCCAACTAGGAACCAGGAGGTTGCGGGTTCAGTCCCTGACCTTGCTCAGTGGGTTAAGGATCCGGCGTTGCTGTGAGCTGTGGTGTAGGTTGCAGACGCAGCTCTGGCGTAGGCTGGTGGCTACGGCTCCAATTAGACCCCTAGCCTGGGAACCTCCATATGCCGCGAGAGCGGCCCAAGGAATGGCAAAAAGACAAAAAAAAAAAAAAAAAAGGAGCATCTTAGTGCCCTGCAGTGGGCTTGAGGTAGGAGAAGTCCCAATATTTTCTTCCTGTTTAGTGAGGAAGGCCATGTTTCAGTGGAAGCGTGTGTTGCAGTGCGATCACAAAGACTCACTGGAAGAGTTAGCTTCAAGGGTCCAGAGCCTCAGTGCTGATGTAGCTTGCAGAGCTGCCTGCTCCAAAGAGAGGGTGTCTTTTGAGACGTAGGCTCCACGAGGATCTCAACAGGAGGGGCACTCAGGCAACACTGCTGACCCACCGGCCACTTTGCAAATCCAGGTTAACACGTGAACATGAGTGGGCTGAGAACAGCACTGGGTGGAGCGTGTGGCCCCCAGACCAGCAGCAAATACTGGGACGCTTGGTAGAAATGCAGAACCCCAGGCCCCACCTAGGCCCTCTGCATCAGAATCTCTATACACATAAAAAATCTCAGATGACTTTATATATTTATATATATTAAAACCTGAGAACCTCTTACTTTCTAGAACAAACTTGACAAAATTCATTTTCTCACTAAATGAGGTGGTATTATCGTAATGATCCCCATTTTATGTGAAATGTTCTCGTCCTTTCTCCCTTTCTTGCTGTCCTATAACCAACCCATAAAAGCAGCAGTGCGCAGAGTAGAGACAGATTCCCGCATTCCAGAGGGTGGCCCTATTGTCCAACAACTCCCCCAGGAAGGAACCAGGGTCTGTCCTGCTCATGTGGATGGTAGACTCACTCAGGGTCCTGGGGACCTGGCCTCTGTCATCCCTTCCGTTGGTGTGGGGCCTGTGGGCATCACAGATCTGCCTGATCGGGAGCTTTAAGCCATGTCAGGTGTACATACTGGGCAGCGTGCTCTGGGTCAACCCCACTGTCTCCAAGGTAAGGGGCCATGGACCCCACCTGAGGCAGCTGCCAGGCCCACAGCAGGCAGCTTCTCTGTTTGGTTAAGTGCAGGGGTTGTCATTCCTGTGGCAAGAACACTGTGGTGTGCCTTGAGAGAATGTGGAGTCTTAGTAGGAAAAATGTGCCCTTTCCATCATGTCAAGTGTATTCACTGCAGAAAAGCCGCAGTGAATCTGGAAAGTTATGTTGCTGTGTTTGATTTCATTGTTTAATCCTCAAAAACACTTAGAATGGTCAGTCAGCATCATTTCAATGAGGTAGGCAATTTTTATCTTTATTACAGCACCTGCAATACGTGATTTCAGAATCCCCCTTCAACTCTGAGACTCTCTAAGTCTAAGAGAAATAACAACACGAAGGTGAGAGGCTGTTTGCATCCCTCTCATGGACCTTGAGGAATTAGACATGAACTCCTTGCCTGGATGATTAAGTGTTAGTTGGGGTAGAGGGCCGTGGACCTACATCACCGCCCTGAGATCCTGGCTGATAGGCCCCACCCCAGCCCCAGGAGGCACCATGCTCTGGATTGTCTTCATCAACATTTCCCAGGTTCCTGTTTGGTGTCTGGGACCACCATGGCCAAGGAGTGACACTCAGATGTCAGACTGGGCTGTGTGGCTTTTGCTCAAACCCCCATCTCCCCTCACCTCTACTTTCAGCCACTCCTCACATAGGTTCAACCAGATCCCCCAAGCTCCTGTAACCCTCACTTGTGGACTGTCCTGGGGTCCTGCCAACAGGTCCAGTTCCAGGAGGGTGCCCTGGTGGGTAAATTGCTTCTGCTGGAAGCTGGATACACAATTTCAAGGAATAGCTGAAGATTGGGCTCCAGAATAGTGCTGACTTTGAGTGACTCAATTTGTTCATATATTTTCCTGGGGCCCCACACCTGCTGTGGATACCATGGCAACCAGCATCCAGGCACTGAAGGCAGAGTCTGGGTGGATGTGGTGACCTGGTGGGTGGGGGGCAGAGGGGGGCAAGAAAGGCAGCAAGGACTGAAAAGCCAGTGACCTGAGAAAGGGTCAGGGTAGCATGAGCCCCCAAGGCTTCTCGTGGAGCAGAGTCTGGATTCCAAACACCCAACTGGGTGTTTTTCCCACAGACCCAACCCCCCCACCATGACCCTACTTCCTGCCCCAAACCCACTGTGGCCCCAGACTTGATTAGTTGAGCAACCATCGGATCAGATATGCTTCTACAGGGGCATGAGAAAAGTTACAATGCGTTTTATTTTCCTGAAAACTAGTTTTGCTCTTATGCCTGGAGTACAAAAAAGAAGCAGGTATCAGGCCTATAAGAAATGCAAATGGATGCATGGCCTTTGTGCCAGCTGGGTCTTCACAGGAGCCTGGTGCTTTGAAGGACTCAGGATATGTGTGTTTTAAGACAAAGGGTCTGTCCTTTTGGGGCTGAACCACATGGAGTGGGATAGGGGATAAGGCAGAGGGGCCAGATTAGCACAAGAGCATGAAATGGTGGTTGCAAGCAATGTCAATTGTTATTTTTTTAAAATATGAGCTTGGAGACATGTGTAAAGGCTAAGGTCTCTTTATTTTTTTATTTTTTGTCTCTTTAGGGCTGCACCCATAGCATATGGAGGTTCCCAGGCTAGGGGTTGAATTGGAGCTAGAGATGCCAGCCTACGTCGCACCCACAGCAATGCCAGATCCAAGCCACGTCTTCGACCTATACCACAGCTCACGGCAACGCCAGATACTTAACCCATTGAGGGAGGGCAGGGAATTGCACCTGCGTCCTCATGGTTGCTAGTCAGATTCGTTTTGGCTGAGCTATGACGGGAACTCCCCAAGCAATGGTTTTGCAGCCCCAGGATACTTTGGAGCATGAGCTGCAAGCTTCACAAATGCCTGAGAATAAAGCCTGGGTGTTAAATCCCTTAAGAACCCCTATCCCAGGGTTCTGGTAACCAGGGGTCTATCCACTGGGGACTCTCAGGGTTATTTTACTGGCAAACCTTTACTGACCACCTGCTATATTGCAGTCCAGAGGGTTTCTCATTCATTCATTCGCTGTATCTTCTCCAGAACAGTTTGAAACCAACCAGCTGTTCTGTGTCTATTTGTATTATACTGTTAACTGGTCACTTATTCATTCTACAAGTAGCAAGTAGTTTGCCTACAAAGGCACCTCTACATGAGGAAAAATGAAGATGTCCATAATAACATACCTTGAAGTTATTCCCACATTTTAAAAATTGTATCATTGAGGAGTTCCTGTTGTGGCTCAGTGGTTAACGAATCCGACTAGGAACCATGAGGTTGCGGGTTCGATCCCTGGCCTTGCTCAGTGGGTTAGGGATCTGGCATTGCCGTGAGCTGTGGTGCAGGTTGCAGACGCGGCTCAGATCCCAGAGTTGCTGTGGCTCTGGCAGTAGGCCGGTGGCTACAGCTCCGATTCCACCCTTAGCCTGGAAACCTCCATATGCTGTGGGAGCAGCCCAAGAAGTGGCAAAAAGACAAAAAAAAATCGTGTGATTGATCATGAAAATTCTCTTTAAAAAATCAACACTTAATGTGCTATAGTATTTCATGTGTACACTCTTAGTTAATCCTCTTAATTATCCTCTCATAAAAATACTGATATACCCTTCAGATCAAATAGTCTCAAATGCTAAAGTGACTTGGACAAAAATGCACTGATCCAACAAGATTCAGGCAGAGGCTTTCTTTCTTCATATACTTTGGTGCCAACATAACGTCTAGATTCTTTGAGTTGATGTTCAAACTCCATTTTTTATGGCTTTTCATATGCCTTCTCCTAAAAGCTCTCGATCTGAGGGCAGTTATGCCCCTCTGGTTCCACAGTTTCTTGATTGCTTCTGCCTGTTTCTTTCCCCCCAGAAGGCCAGGGCTTTGTGAGTGAGGATGAGTATCTGGAAATCTCTGACATCAAACGTGACCAGTCCGGGGAGTATGAATGCAGCGCCTTGAACGATGTGGCTGCCCCTGATGTGCGGAAAGTAAAAATCACTGTCAACTGTGAGTAGACCCACTGTCAGGGGGCTCCGGGGAAAAAAACGAGGGTGTGGGGGTTAAGGGGACAGGCAGGTCAAGTCAATGTCATTTTCTGATTGACTCAAGTCGTTTCCCATAGGCAAGTGCCTGGTCAGATTGCCCGGCCCATCACTATCAGAGGTGCCCCTGGAGGCTTCTGGTGACTGTCAGAGATTTCAGCTCAGGGGGAGAGTTTGTTACCTTTGATTTAGTTTGAAGCCTTGCTGGGGTAAATGCAGTGCCTTCAAGTGAGAAGTTCTTTTCCTAAAGTAAAGGGTTATTTAGTTGGGAAGTGGGGAGGTCACAAGAAATCCACCTGCACAGCCGGTGACGGGATGTACCTCGCATTCATCTCATGGACTTGCCCTGCATCTCCCCGCAGACCCTCCCTATATCTCCAAAGCCAAGAACACGGGTGTCTCCGTTGGCCAGAAGGGCATCTTGAGCTGTGAAGCCTCCGCAGTGCCCACGGCCGAGTTCCAGTGGTTCAAGGAAGATACAAGGTACCTCGCATGTGGAAACAGGGCATGTCAGAAGCAGGGCTGATGGGTCATTGCCCACATGGAAGGAGGGTGATGAAATCCAGGAGCAAAACCAATATGGTTACAGCCTCCTTTGTGACAGAGTCTCCTTTTAGAACCAGAACCAAAAATGGGAGGAAGCTGGGCTGTGGGCAGAAATGGATTGACCTTGTTTTGGAATCTGAGATTAGCTGTAGACACCATAGACCTCAAGGACCAGGAGCCGGGAAATTTAGCCTTAGAGCCTGGATTCTTGATGGAGGTCGTGGTGCTTGCTGTGGGAGGTGGTGGGGCTGGGTTAACCAGAGGGGACAGCTTCGTGAGGAAGAGCGTTTGGCTGCTGGATTCATCCGTGGTGTCTGGTGCTCTCCCCCCTACCCCAGCCCCGGCCTGCTGCCTCACTCCGTGCACCTTCCCTCTGCAGGCTGGCTCCCGGCCTGGATGGCATGAGGATCGAGAACAAGGGCCACATATCCACGCTGACCTTCTTCAATGTTTCAGAGAAAGATTATGGGAACTATACTTGTGTGGCCACAAACAAGCTTGGCAACACCAACGCCAGCCTCACACTGTATGGTGAGTGCAGGAAGCCTGGATGCGTGCGGGGCTTGGCTGCAAGACAGAGGTTGGGGTTGGTGGGAGGGGGTTCCAGGGACTCAGGGGAACTCAGGGGACTCATTGGCTTGGCCTGTGTCCATCCATACCGCTCAACCCACCACCCTTAGATATGAATGCAGCCCCTTGTCATTCTCCCAGCATGCGATACAGAGGTGTTTACAAGGTAACTGATGCCTCCTGGTCTCTAGCAAGGGGAGGTTCGCACCTTACAAAAGGGGTCAACCAAATTCTGAACCAAGCTGAACGGTGGTTGCCTGAACAAGAGAGAACCATAGAACAGCTCAATGGTAGAACTGTCTACTGGTCTGAGGGGTACATTAGATCTCATTTGAAGATACCTTCTGCAGTAAGAGTCTATGACTCTAGGGTTATTTTTATCATTTTAAATCAAGTCAGCTGCTGCCATCATGACGCTCACATGGATGCCATGTCACATTCTCATTCGTGGGGGTGAAACAGGGTAGGGGTCTGAGTCCTCATCAAGACGGCTGCTCTGTCCACAGCGGGGGCATCATCCTTCCCATCTGGGTGGAGGGGTCTCCGGAGCCCAGGCCGGCCCCTCGGGAGCCCTCACCCCTCCCTCGCTCAGTTCTCACATTGCTGCATCCACCTGCTCGTGCCACATTTCACCCCACAGCAGAACCAGCTTGTGACAGTCCATGTGTGTGTCCATGTGCATCTGCCAAGACCTGGCTGGAGGGGAGCTTCTGATGAGTAGGATGAAAAGGGGGTCCCTTTTCCTGGGTACCCCAGACCCTGAGCAAGTGTTCAGCATTGACGTGAACTAAACTCTGTCCACCAACCATCTGAAATGTGTGATCTATGTCTTTTGTTTTCTCTCTGCATTGTGTGTGCATTGTGCTGTGTGTGTCTTAGAAATAAGCCCCTCGCCAGCAGTGGCAGGTGGGTAGAGCATGCTCCTTCGTCCTCTGCCTGCCTGAATGCCTGTGCTCTTGACTTTAACCCTCCTCCAAAGATAGGCTTGCCTGCTCCACCTGCCTGATGTAGTGGCAAATAGACCTGGGTGACTAGCCCTGGGGGGAGGAGGGGCGGGGGTTGCATAGCTTAGGTGACAGGTGTGGAGGATACGATGGCTGTCCCTCACACATAGGAAATGTACGTCTCAGGAGTAGGGCTTCCCCTTGAAAAACCGTAAACTCGCCCTGGGCAGTCTTAAAAGGAATGAGTATTCTGCTCTTTCTATACACAGCGGCACCAAGGGGACTGGCCCAGACACCCAAGAGCTTACCAGATGATCATGGGGAGGTCACCTTAGTATGAGCCCAAGGCAAAAAGGGCTAATGACTGAATCCTGAAAACCTCATTTTAACGTAGAAGAACTGGGTCGTTACATATAATGATCATCCTCAGGCTACTTTGTACCAAATATTTATTGGTTTCTGGGCATCACAGGAATACCGCGTAAGATGGGGTAGAGCTCCATTTTATTTATTTTATTTTTTTATTTTTTGTCTTTTTGCCATTTCTTGGGCCGCTCCCGCAACATACGGAGGTTCCCAGGCTAGGGGTCCAATCGAAGCTGTAGCCACCGGCCTACGCCAGAGCCACAGCAACATGGGATCCGAGCCACGTCTGCAACCTACACCACAGCTTACGGCAACGCCGGATCCCTAACCCACTGAGCAAGGCCAGGGATCGAACCCACAACCTCATGGTTCCTAGTCGGATTCGTTAACCACTGAGCCATGACAGGAACTCCTAGAGCTCCATTTTAAAGCTGAGTAGATATATACAAAGAAGGTATATATGTATGTGTGACTGGGCCACTTTGCTGTATAGTAGGAAATTGACAGAACACTGTAAACCAACTGTAATGGAAAAAATAAAGATAATTTAAAATAAAAAATAAGTAAATAAATAAAGTTGAGAAGAGGAGGGCCAGCGGCTTCGTGGCACTGAAGGACGTGTGGCTGGTGAGATGGTGCTGAGGAGACCCAGGCCCGGACCCCTCATCAGCACGGCAGTGTTTGCCCAGCCAGTGATGGAGGGAGGTGTGGGCACATGCGCACACGCACACACGCACTCGCACGCGCGCACTCACACACCAGACGGAGCAGCAGTTGGTGCTCAGCTCCGCTTCCCAAGTGGAACTCTCCCAACCCTCCTTGCCTGGGATCAACCTCAGCCACATAGGAAATGGTGGCTTTTGAATATTCCAGACCTGGCGAAAGCTCTGCAATTGTCACTTTTCACGGCTCTTGATCCTAGGCAGTCACAGGCCACGAGCTCTGCCCGTACTCTGGTGTCTGTGAATGTTCATCTGGGGTCTTGATAAGCCAAGAGGAGAAGGGTGGGCTTGGGGTGCTGCCCTGCCACTGACTCGGCCATCACCCCCTGAGTTGGCAGGGTTGCCCTTGGGGAATATGGCCAACAGAAGCATCCCAGGGCTGACACCTGATGATCCAGGTGCTGGTCCTTCTCCACCATTAACAGGAAGGAGGCATGTCACAGCGGAGAACAAAGCACGTGGAGACGAAGAATGAGACTGCTAGGGCTGCTGCCTAGGGCTCCCCTTAACAAAGTATCATGGGCCGGGGACTGAACAACAGAAATTTATCTGCTCACAGTTTGGGAGGCCAGAGGTCAAGATTAAGACGGGAAGATCTTTCATCTGTTTTCGATGAGGGCTTTCGCCCTGGCTTGTAGGCACCTACTTTGTTCTCAAATGGCTTTTCCTCTGAGCATGAGTTGGGGTAGCAGGGGAGGGGGAGGGAGAGAGAGAGAGACGGAGAAGGGTGGGGAGACAGAGGGAGGGAGAAGGAGAGAAAGAGGGGGGAAGGGGAGCGGGAAAAGGGAAGAGAGAGAGAAAGGGAAGGATAGACAAGGGGGAGAGAGAGAGAGGGAGAGAGAGGGAGGGCGAGATAAGTAGGTGGAGGGATAGAGGGAGAGCATGGTGGAGGGAGATGGAGAGAAAGTGTCAGAGCTTCTTGGGGATTGGTGTGGCTCTGCTTTTTTTTTAGAGGTCCCCCAGAAAGGAAGGAGGGGGAGAGAGGCAGAGAGAGGGGGACCGAGGGAGAGAAAACGGGGTGGGGGGCGGTGCTCCCTGGGGTGTCTTCTTACAAGGACACCAATTCTGTGGAATCGGGGTCCTACTATCATGGCCCCATTTAACCTTAATGACTTCCTTATGGGCCTGTTTCCAAATTCGCATGGGGGGTGGGGTTTAAAACAAATGAAATCGAAGGGACACCCTTCAGTTCATAGGAAAATGGCTATATTGCCCAGTGTGGCCAGCCACCTGCAGTCCATCTCAACAATTAGCCGGTTTCAACCCACTTCCCTCGCCCTCTATCTAACCTGAACGCACTCTTTTAAAGGATAGACTTTACACTCAGAGCCCATATGCTCACACTTCCCAAATTCACACAAACAGACGCCCCCCCCCCCCCTGCCTTTCCCAGACGTGCCTTGGTGTTTGCCCTCAAAGCTTAGTTTTCTGAGGCGCTTTGAACTCTGCACCGTGACCCCCAGCACAACACGCACTCCTAAAAGGCCTCTCCCACAAATGCATCTTTCATCTCTCTCCTGCCTACAGGCACAGAACTAAGGGAAATGGGTGAGAGGGATTTCAAAAGAATGCAGAAGACATGGCTAGGGAGGCTGTGGGTTGCATCAGGAAGCGCTCAGGCAGGCGAGAGACCACATCGGTGGGCAGGCAGGTCTCAAAGATGGATCTGTGGTTGGCGAGGATGTGGGGCCTTGCCTCCTCACACAGCCTCCAGAAGCCACACCCAGCAGCAGTGTGCCAACTCCAAGCGGCATTTCAGATGGGGCCCATTGCTTAGCTCCGGGCCCCTGCCGGGAATGGGGAGGCAGAGAAGGTGAAGAAGGGACCAGCACAGAGATGGGGAAAGCTGGCTCTCCATCCTGACTCTGGTACCAACCCTGATGCTCTCTGTTCCCAGGTTGCCTGTAAAATACAAGAACAGAACAAAACCCACTCCAGGCTTCCTTTCAGCTTTCTCAGTCTCTGTTCTGAATGTGAAAACCCAGGGGAAAATAGAGTGAGAGGCAGATCACCTAAACCCCAGGGATGGTGACTGGGTTCTGCCTATTGAAAGCAACTTGCTGGAAGTGTCCTAAGCTTTACTGAGTCAGGGGAGGCCTCCCTGGGGCCCAGTCATCTGGAAGCTGTGCCAGGTCTGTACTCAGCAGGGGGGGAGGACCGGGCTCAGCCTGCCCCTCAATGAAGCCACTCACTTTCTCTAGCCTCCACTGAGCCCATTCTGCCTCCACTGGCTCTTGAGCAAGAGGCCCCATCCCTCTGTCCTGAGGGTGTGGAGAGGGAAGATTCTGAACTTGATTATATCTGGCACTGCAGAGAGTGTGAGGCATTTAATGAGCCGTGTAAACGTGTAAACGTCTGGATTACTGGAACCGGCAGGGGACAGGGACAGAGAAGGCAAACAAAGCCAGAAAGGAGGGGGTGCTGCGGAGACAAAGGCAGATTTCTCACACATTGTCTGTGACATTGCAGCGACATTAAGAGTTAAATATCAGGAATGGGAACAACTCAGAGGAAACCTGTCATTGCAAATGAAAATGGCGACATATTCTGGGGAAGGTGACAGACATCTGGGCCTGGGATTTTTTCCTCTGGCCAAGCCTCAGCCCCTCAGAGCAACCAGGAAAGCAGCCTCCCTCTGTGGCCCCCGGAAGCCATGAAGGCAGAATCTATATTTTCTTTTGCTAATGACCATTTCTCCAGAATAAATATACACATCAGGCTGGCTCTTCAAACCAGATTTTCTTTAACTAGAGGCAGCTCTGACCAGCTCCTTTCATCCTTCAATCTATGCCGACCTTCCCCCTACCCCCCAAGAGACCTCACTCAGTCCTGCCTCTGGCCCTGCTGCTCCAGGAAGGCATCCAGCCTCCAGGTGGCTCCAGGTGAGGCCCTGGGGCGGGGGTGGGGGTGGTGGGGACAGGAGTTGAGAAGTGAGCCCTCCAGGCTTCACCTCCAGCCCCTCCCCTTCCTCCCTCTGCCCCCAACTCTCTCTCCTGGCTTATAGGACATGATGGAGTGTGGCTCTCATCTTTCCTTTCTGTCTTACTCTTTATCTACCACATCCTACACAGGGATGCATCCCAGAGAGAGGGGAAGGGCCTTCTGTGCCTTCAGGCATCTCACGGAGACTTATCTTCCTCTGTGACACTGCTCTGAGTGCTTTAAAAATGCAGATTTGAGGGCCTTGTCTCAGATCCATTTAGTTAAAAATCTCCAGGGAGGGTCCTGGAAAATGCGCTTTGCAGACAAGCTCTCCCAGGGGAGCTTAGGCGCAAGGGCAGCTGAGGGTCTCTGAACAGTGGCCTGGGAATGCCCAAGTCTGTGTCCCTAGCTCTCACTTCATTCTGGGCCACAAGTTGCCGCATGACCACCCGAATGTCCCATGGAAATGTCAGTCTCTCTACCAGGCAGCCCCCTACTCAAATGTCACCTTATCTTCTTGCCTATCCTCACTACAATTTCTACAGTCATCCTGGCTTTTTCTCTCCCTTGCCCTTCACCCCTGTCAGCCAGCAGCTCCTAGCAGGCAGGCTCTGGCTCATCCCTCACTCACCCCTCTCCCCCGCCATCTCATTCACATGGTGGCCCCCATGCCTGGTCTGACCATGAGATTCTCTCTCTCTCTTTTTTTTTTTTTTGTATTATTGCCATTTCTTGGGGGTTCCCAGGCTAGGGATTGAATCAGAGCTATAGCCGCTGGCCCACGCCACAGCTACAGCAACGCAGGATCCGAGCCGCATCTGCAACCTACACCTCAACTCACCGCAACGCTAGATCCTTAACCCACTGAGCAAGGCCAGGGATCGAACCCAAAACCCCTGACCATGAGAGTCTCTTAACCAGTGGGTGGTTTCCTTGTCCTGGATAATCTCTCTTCCATCTGCCTCCTTGGGGCCCAGGGACCCTTCCAAAGCTCAGAATGGGACCTGTTCACACCCTGCTGAAAACTGCCTCCCAGAAAAGCCCCAAAGAAGACCATTCATGCCCTGAGATCAACCTCCCCTGTAGCCCCAATTCCCCTGCTGCCTTCTCTGTACCCGCCACGCTAGGCCCTGTGCCCGGGACACCAGATCCCACTGCACATTCCAGCCTTGGCAGTACTGACTTCATTCCCTCCCTCCAGCCAGCCATCAGTTCTTACATTTGTGCCTACTATGTGCCAGGAATTAGATTTAGGATTGAGGCACAGGGAGGAATGGACTCCCCAGCCTGTACACGGAAGCAAATAGACAACTACAATAGAATAACAAATACAGGTGCTACACTAGAGGAAGAAGCTACTGGCTTGTAGGTGTCAGCCTGATGTGGCTTTAGACAGCTCAGAACCCTTGGAGGTAGGTACGCCTGGAGCACAGAGAATTTAAGCCACATGACTGAATTCCTTCCCATAGCTAGGACTTCCACTATCGAAGGACACACAGACATGAGAGTTGGCACCCAGGGCTGGCTGACCTTAATCCCATGTTTCTTTCTAACCCATACACCTGTCTTTCTTCCGAGATGTTGTATAGTCACAGCGGGAAGTGTTTGCCCTCCTCTCTGCCTGATAAAATTGCACTCACCCTTTAACCTTCTACTTAAAGATGCCTCATCCATTAAGTGTTTTCTGAACCCCACAGAAGAGGCACTCATCCACCTTTTGGGCTCTCTTGGTAGTTTACCCTTAGGCTTGCATTTTGTTTGTGTTTGTTTTTGCATGAAAGGATGTAGCCCTGTATCTTACAATACTTATGCCCAATAAGCATTGGTTGGATTGATAAATATCTTCCCGTCAATGGGGACATCCCTTACAGCCTCTATACAGGGCGAAACCCTTCAGTAGATAAAGGAAATCCAAATACTGGAAAGGCCTTCCAGCCTCCCCTCCACCCTCAGGGACGCCAAATCACTGAAGCTTTGACACTTGCCCTTGCATTCCAGCCTCCACTATGTCCTTGTTCTAATTTAAAATTTAGGGTCTCCTCCCCCACCACCCCCACTCCGGGTCTTCCTTGTGGGGCAAATGACATTAAACATCCCAACAGACGCTTTAGAAAGACGTGCATCGAGTGACTTCTTCTCGCCGAGACATCAAAAGCTGCACATGTTTGTCCATTTCCTGCTGATAAAGTCTATCATTTTTATTTTCCAAATCCACAATTTAAATCCAGGTGGGAGGGAATGAGTCAGAGAGAAACACCATTGCTTTGGGCTGATGACAGCAGCGTAATCATTTGTATTTTCCCCAACCTGCAAAATGTCAACATATTAGGAAAAAAAATATGCAGACATTTCACATTTCATTCCTGATGAGGCTCCTTGTCACTCCCCGCCCCGCTCTGTCTGAATCACTGACATCTGGCTATTAGCCTAAGCATTTAGCCCTTAACACCAAGTGCCCAGGCTCTGCTGATGTCAGCACACGCCGGAGCTTCTGGTTCCGCACAGACCAACGTCCTGCCTCTTTCAGGCTTGTGATGCACGGACAGATCTGAATTCACTTCTGATATTAACTTCTTAAGCCTTGGGCTTTGTGGGCACACAAAGCGAAGATGGCTGCCTCTTTTGGCCTCTTTGTTTGTGCGTCTTCCCAGAGCCACGAAGCCTGGTTAAGCTTCCTTGTAGAACAACACAGGGCCATGCTTTCTGCTGTAATTAAAGACAATGGAGGAGAAGTTCCCTTTGAAGCAGAATTATGTGCCTTCATCCACGGCCCTGCTGAAAATAGGTTTATGTTTCACCAACAAGTGTTAACACACACATCCTCTAATTAGATTTCCTGGCTCCTCTTTTAATCACCAAGATCGTCATTATCCTTTTGGTTCCTCATTAGGAGGGTCACAGAGTTCACAGTCATACTTATAAAACCCATCCAAATTTCAGAACAAAACTGTATCTTCTTAGACTTCAGATGCTGCCTTGATCTCTCTGTGCCATCATCAAGTTCAACTTGCCTGTGGGGTTTTTTTTTTCCTCTCTTTTCTTTCCTTAATGTGATCACCCTACCACCTGCTACACCATCTACTCTTGCTGAAGAACCATGCCCTATTTTCACTGCAATTATGGGAGGGAAAATGATGACATTTCAACACCTTTCTTGCGTATAAGGTACCCTCTATCTTTAAGCTTTGGAATCTCTTGCGAGGCAGGCTCTCATCAGTCCGCTGATATATTTGTCCAGGAACTTTGTGCTGAGTTGGGGTACTTTGATTCTCTACACCTTCTCCTGCCAAGGGTGATCAGCCAGCCCTTGATCACAGCAGCTGACTCCTGCTTCCAGGAGAGCTAGGCCTGCAGGTTAATTCTATGTTAAGCCCTCAACCAAATTTGCTTTTTTGAAATCCATGCTGTGTAATATCCTGAATTTCGCAAAGTAAGCAGCCTCTCCAACGTGGAACTTGATTTTACTTATTCTTTTGTTTACCTCTTTCTTTATTTACCTGTGTCACCTCTGCTGGGCCTCCCGCATAACTATGAAATCTTCCCTCTGGCCCTGAGTGCATGTACCGATAGATAGATTGACCTTTATGATATATATCGGTTCTGGACTTTATCTCTTTATTTCTGTCTCTTTATCTCTTCTTTGTATATGCTGAGGACTAACTTATTTTGTCTGCCTATCTGTCCCCAAGGTATTGTCATCGTTGTCATTCATGTTTTGTGGCTTTGTATCATCGTGGGCTTTGGTTTTCTAAGATGCTCCACTTCAGGCATGAAGGCAACAAGATGCTTTGAGCATTGAGGGGGAGGCAAGAAGGGGGCTTATAAAGAGGGAAAGGGCATAATTACATGGTCTCACTTTCTGTTCTCCCCCCCCCAACAATATTTAATCAAGGCTGATGTTTCTAATAGCTGCTCTATTGGATCAGCCATTGTTAACCATAAATAAAGATTTCTTTTTTTTTTTTTTAATTTCTCGGGCCACTCCCACAGCATATGGAGGTTCCCAGGCTAAGTGTCTAATCAGAGCTGTAGCCACTGGCCTACGCCAGAGCCACAGCAACACAGGATCCGAGCCGAGTCTGCAACCTACACCACAGTTCACGGCAACGCCAGATCGTTAACCCACTGAGCAAGAGGGATTGAACCGGCAACCTCATGGTTCCTAGTCAGGTTCGTTAACCACTGTGCCACAACGGGAACTCCCAAATAAAGATTTCTTAAATGTGGCACTTGCCCGCAGAAAGAGCTAGGCTTCTAAATGGACTTCCTCAGAACAACTGGCCTTCCTTGGGAAGCCTTTACCTTGGATTGGAGCTGCTTCAGTTCTTGTCAGAAGAGACTGGTCACTCGCTTGCTAAGCCAGAGTCACCTTTGCTTTCAGTTGGCCTTTAACAATGCCGTTGGAGAACCCAGTATCCACAGCATCTCTTTACTGAAAGCAGGATTCCACCCCCCAAAAGATGCTACTTTAGAGACAAGCAGTTATGCCCTGGTTCTCATTCACCGGATCTTTATCCACCCTTTACTGATACTCAGTGATTTTATGTATCGTCTTAACTGATGCTCAGAGCAGCTCTGAAAGGGTTGATAAAACCAACTTCCCACACATTTTATACAGTAAAAAAAAAGCTGGAGTTCCCATCATGGCTCAGTCGTTAACAAATCCGACTAGGAACCATGAGGTTGTGGGTTCGATCCCTGGCCTTGTTCAGTGGGTTAAGAATCCGGCGTTGCTGTGAGCTGTGGTGTAGGTTGCAGACATGGCTCCAGCCCGTGTTGCTGTGGCTCTGGTGTAGGCCAGTGGTTACAGCTCCAATCGGACCCCTGGCCTGGGAACCTCCATATGCCGTGGAAGTGGCCCTAGAAATGGCAAAAAAGACAAAAATAAATAAATAAAATTTTAAAAAGCTGTTTCAGAGAAGTTGAGCGCCTTGTTTAAAGTCATCCTGCTAGTGAGTAGCAGAGCCAGAATTCAAATTCAATTCTCCCCGATTCCTAAAGTTAGTCCTATTAGACTATCCAATAGGCAAGATGCTCCTGAGATGAAAGAGATATTGAATTATTTTGTTCCAAAGGGCTTTCTTCTCAGAATCTGTGAGGGCTTACAAACTGTGTCTGTGTATTTGTTTATTGACTTAAAGTAGAACAGAGGAATTCTAGGTCCCATTGGAGGGTGGGCTGCCTGGAGGCAGAGGCTGTGTATCTCTTTCTTTCTGAAACAGCCCGGCACATGACTGGCACCAACACACCCTTGTTGAGTGGACGGTGTGGCTTCTGGGGCCAGTGCAGGCTCCATTTCCTGGTAGAAGGTGTGGAACTACCAGGGTAGCAGGTCCCATGGTTACATGACTACTTTCTAGCAGGCACTTCCCTCCAATCCTTTATCCTGAAAACTCCCCTTACGCATACTCTTTTCAAGGAGAAAATGGAAAATGCTTTATCTGAGGTCACATAGTTGGCGAGCTACAGAGTCAGGATTTAAACCCAAATGGTCTGAAGCCAAAGTTGGGAGTGCTGGTTGCACAGCTTTAGCGGTCAGTGACTTTACCCCAAAGAGTTTAGGGCTGCAAAGATAAAGCAGCAAGGCCCAGGTCGGGTAGATGCACAGATAATCATGGGGCCCCATTAATTTGCTAAACAGCTTCAGTGCACTGCTTCTTCTGTGTTAAAACACAAAGAAACATTTACCTACTCAGGTGAAGACCTTGGAGGCATCCAAGGAGCCAGGCATCCATGGAGCCTGTGGGAGAGCCCCAACCCACAGATTCTTTCCCCGCCTCTCATTTCCAGTAGAATCAGGGTTACTGAGAAGATGCAATTAAAAAATCAGTTCATCACTGATGGCCTTCGTCTTACATTTCTGCAACCTGGGGTGTGTATGTGGATGTGAGCCACTCTCTCCCTGCTTTGAACAAAGCCAAGAGCCTTCCTGTTAGCCCTTCCCTGTACCAACATTTGGCCCAAATGCCAAACCTCAAGTGTGTTCAGGATCCATAGGATGAAAACAATGCTAGTTTTAATCTCCATCATAGTAAATTAGATGCACTCCTTGGCCGGAATAGCTCAGCCCTTTCTCAGACCTTGACTGGCCAAAGGCACTTGGGCAATAAATTGCCATATCATCGGATGCTTAAAGCAGGACTTATCATGCCTACTAAAGAATGAGGCTTCCTGGAGCTGCAAAGAAAATGAGGCCACAATAGATGAGGCATTAGGGTCTAGGACTGTTTGGTGCCTTCTTGCTGTGTCAGGAGAAGGTGTGCTGAAGTGTGCAAAGCCAGAGCGGCAGTGGTTTTGTACCCAATGGAAAAGGCCGTCTGGCTGTTCCCCAGCTGTCCCTCATGGTACCAGATGCAGAATGTCCAGTCATTCAGTAACTCAAGATGCTAACAGGTGAAGAGCAGAGAGGTCAGCAAGCCCAGCCTCCTCCCACATTGCAGGTGGGGGAACCGAGCCTGCAGAGGAGCTGTCACTCAGCTGGGAAGCACAGAGTCATGTGGGGAACACTTGGCTCCAGATGGCCCAGCCATTGTTCCTTTCACTGCATTATGCCGTGGTCTCTGAGAAACGTGCACCAGGGATCGTTTTCAATAGAGTAGAATAGAGCTGTGATAACCAAGGCCATCAACCCTGTAGACAGAGGGACTCGGTTTTCCTCCAGTTCTAGGTGTATTGTCCTGTGTAGCCACACTTAAATGCTCTGTGTGGCAGGGTACTTAAATGCTGTTCTTCAGTCCTCCATCTATAAAATAGGAACACATAGGGTATTAGGACAATTAAATGGGTTAATATATGCTCAGCATTTAGAGTCACACTTGCCACACAGAGAGCACCGTATAAAGACATGTTATCACCACCTCGCAAGTGGGCTGAATGGACTCTGTGTCTACTGAGACCCCATCAGGGTTCACCCCTTGGAGCACCCAGCTGAAACCAGCTCTGTCTATAAACTGCCTACCTGGTTAGCATGACATCTTTCCACAACCGCCTCCTCCTCTCTCTCTACCTTGCACTATTTTTTGCTTTGCCTTCCTCGTGCATGCCTCCTTTCCTTTTGGCTTTAGCTGCATCCAACTTTGCGCTGGTAGCATAACAGCTACAGAAATGCTAAGCCCACTGGAAGAGCTTAGAATAAAGCGAGGACCCCTGAGGACCCCTGTCTAGCATGGAGCTCATTCAGTTGTTTCTTAAGTTGATATCAATACAGTGAATTAGGCAAAGACACACACACGCATATATATTTTTTTGTGTGTATATATATATATATATATCATGCACACATATAACTAGCTAATATACATGATATATATGACATGTACTTTTAGAAACATATGGGTCTTACATACCTGTGCTGCTCACTTCCTTATAAACTGTTAAAAAATCTAAATCAATCATCTCTTGCAGAAGACAGTATAGAGACTTACCTTGAGCTTCAAACTGGGCCTTTTCCAACTCAGTGCATTCTAGGCCACTATGATTCCTTAAGTTAGATGCCTGGATGCAAGGGGGCCCCTGAGTCAGGCTACTTTCTATAAATATTTAGGAAACCTTCTTGGGGATCACAGCAATGGGCTGGAGCCTAGAATGTGCCCTTTTCTGTGGACATAAGAAAAATATAGAAAACTATGAGTAAGACTCTCAAGCTCTATAGTAAATATGAATTTTTAGTAAATAAGAGAATTGCAAATGAGAGACAGCAAAGGCATCCTGGGGAGACTGCTAGAGTGGGAACAGTTGGATGCCCACTGCTGAAGTGAGAGACCCATACATCCCCAGGCTAGTAGTTAGCATCCCTGCCTGCCCAGCAAGGCGTAGACCACACCATGGGGTTGAATAGCAAGCCACATGGCCTGGTCCTGTCTGAGGAGACTCTGCACCACTGAGGCTTTTTCATGTAGTCCTGTTTATTTCCAACAAGCCACTTTCCTACTAAAGAAGGCAGGGAAGCCTTGACTGAGGAGGCACAGGAGGCATGCAAGTCTTGCCTTTGTCATCAGGGTTGCCCCTTGGGCCTGGCTTAGGACCCTCAATTCTAATGGCCTGCCAATAAAGGTGACAGAGGAATGTAGGGACAGACCTGAATCCTGGTCCTTCCCCTTGGGTCCCAGGGACAGGGAGGGCAAGCCCAGTGCCTGGGGTTTGTCTGCAAGGTTGCAGAGGAAGGGCAGGAAGAGCACTGGCGGTGCTGTGGGCTTATTTCACAGGGGATCGGGAGCATGTCCCAAAAAGCCTCGGAGAAGGAAGAAGAACACTCGAGGGAGGACCCCACTAGGCAGGTGGCCGTTAGGTTCAGGGATGTAGTGTCCTCTTCAGTGCCTTTGGAAAGGCATTACTTGCTAACTGCTGGGATAAACTCACTTTACAACTCTGGGTGGAATATTTATTCTTGCTCAGCTGCTTCAGGAGACGCCTCGTCTTTACCCCCACTAGTAGCAAAGTCGACCACATCAACACCCGGACACATGTCTCACAAAATCTCCCCTCCCCTCCTTCCTCCTCCTGCTTCCCTGTGCTTGGCCACGCTCCTCCCCTCATGCCTGTCCTTCCCCTCCCACCCCTGTCTGCCCTGGACCTCATTTCTGAGGATAGAGCACAGGTAGAGGCAGTTACAAAGGCCCTGCCCTAAACTATCAGCCAGGAGGTCTGACAGAGGGTGTTACATCCCATCTACCTCTTTATGTTCTCAACCCCAGTCCTTGAGAGCAGGCTGTTGTGGTCCAGGCAGCCCAGTGATAAGCCCCTTTGAGATTCTCCCAATGGGCACTTCCCGTTTACGCAGGCTGGGAAGGGTCAGTGGTGGGGCAGGTGCCCAGAGAAGCCCGTCTGTACAGTGCTTGCCACGGAAGCGGATGGTGCCCCCTGGGTGTGCTAACGGGTCTCTCTCTTTCCCCTACACAGGGCCTGGAGCGGTCATTGACGGTGTAAACTCGGCCTCCAGAGCACTGGCTTGCCTCTGGCTATCAGGGACCCTCTTTGCCCACTTCTTCATCAAGTTTTGATAAGAAACCCTAGGTCTTCTGAGCAACGCCTGCTTCTCCATATCACAGACTTTACCTACACTGCGGAGGGCAAACCAGTCTGGGCTTCTTTTTTGGCTTTTTGTTTCTGTTCTTCTTGATTTTATTTTTTTATTTTTTGGTTTGTTTATTTGATTTTTCTTTGCCAGTTTGAATGAGTGGGGCTGGGGGCGGGGAGGGGTGGGCAGGGTTCTGCCATGTGTAGGATAATCATTCATTGGTGTGTCCAAAAAATGGAATCTGTTCCTGCTACCTTGGCCCTTCCCTTTCCTCTGCTCTCCCCATCATCATCGCCACCAACCACCACCCCCGCCCCATCCCAACCATAAGTTCCATTTGGGCAAAAAAAAAATGTGCCTCATGATAAACACCCTGAAGACACAACTTGACTTACAAGGTAGTGCACAGCAAGAATTATATCCAAGTGTCCTATTATCCGTGTCTTATAAGTTTTGGATCATTTTCCTGATTATAATGTACATATCCCTCCCTCCAGGTTTATTACTTTAGGGTTCACGTCCTTTCTTTCTGGGAAATCATCTCTCTCTATACATAAAGCACATTGCCATCTTTTCTAGCTATTCCACCCTATTTGCTTATCAGTGATAGGGGTTCAAGATTTGGGGATATGCACAAAACCCAAAACTAAGAATTTAGAAGTGACAAAAAAAAAATGGAAAGGCATTTTGAGGTTAGTACTTCTCTTTTAAAAAATGCACTCTAGTTCATAAAAAATGATCCTTAGATGCCTGATTATTTCAGTTATATCAAGCTCTCTATCAAAATAATCATGCGGTCATCCATCTCCTCAACTGTCTGATTTATCGCCCCATCTAATTTTCTACCCACCCATCTTCCTCTCTTGCAATCTATTTACTTTATTTATCAATCTATCAATGTAATTATCTAACACTTCTTTCTGTTTCTTTCCCCACTTCTCCCTCTCAATCCATCACCATGTTAATCCCCAATCATATTATGTCCGTTCTCCTGGATTCATTTCTCCTCTACCTTCCGCAGACACTGGCGTCTTCAGAATTACCTATCAGCTTCTCATGTGAAAGCCAGTGCTCTCACAGGCTAACAACCTAGAAAAGCCGCATGTCACGGACTCTCTGAAACGTGCTACCCATCTACCCAAAGCAGACGCTGGTAACAGATGGACCAAAGCAGCGATGGAATCATCAGTCACTCACTATCCCCAGAAGAGGCTGTGTTTCCAAACACATTTTCTTGGGAAGCAGATCAGCCTTGGAAAACTGCAAATTGTATTGTGTTCTTCTTCCTCACTTGAAGGCCCAAGGTGCCAAACTTCACACGTCTCTCAGCCTTTCAAGAAAGTGCCATGTCAGGAACCTGGGGAACTGTCCTGAATAGCAGGAAAGTAAGAGAGAAACCACACATGTGTCTCTGCAGCGTGAAGAGAGACATCCATCTGAGCAGGATGACTTCTGCTATCGTCTCCTCTCGGTTCCCGTTTGGGTTTAATCTGTGTGAAAACTATCCAGTAAAAAGCTGATGGAAACCAATTACATGGCGGGTGTGTTGACAACTCTGGTATTTGTTTCAGGAAGCTCTTCCGAGCTGAGGGCACTTGAGCAACTGACTTAATTTCCAAGCACTTGATTAACACAACACAGCAAACAGAAGGGGAAAGTGTAAGTGACACAGTTTTCTCTGATACAGGCTGCTTCCCTAGTAGCTTGGAGAAAGAATGCCCTCAACCCTCCATGGTCTCTGCAGACCTGGCACACAAAGAGCTGATCTGATCTTTCTGTATCATCTTCTGGGACACGAAGGACTCAGCTAGCAAGGGGTCCTGCAATGCAAAGGGATGAGATTGGAGACCATGCAGGGCTGTGTTCTTGTCCTGTGCAGTTGAGAGGATGAGAAAGAAGCACCAACCATGACTGTCTCACAGACCCGCCTGCAATGGCTAATTCTTTCAGCTCCACAATCTTAAACATGATAAATACAAGTTCCATACAGATCCGTTCCCTCAATGCTTAATTAACCTTCTTCCTCCAATAGAAGTGGCCTCATTGTTTTTGTCCATTATGGCACATGAACATGACATGCTCAGTGGGGAAACACACACGCACACACACACACACACGCACGCGTGGGCTGTGTTGGCATACAAAAAGCTAGGCACTTCTGTGAGAGAGCTGGTGTGAGTGACATTAATATTACATTTGCCAGCTGTAAACAGACATCTGCATTTCCTGTGAGCTGCCAGTAGCCAGATTTGGGGAATATAAATGATCTTCCAAATCAGCCTGTGGATCCCCAAGTTCCAGGAACAAGCACGAACAGGCACAGAGGCAGAAAGAAAGGTTGGACATCAGAGTTTCAGATCTGTCTCACGCTGAGAACCTGGAGCCGGGCAGGTATCAGACGTGAGAATTAAATGTGTCATGTGCATGTTCTGCTGAGAACACATCTGTGACTTTGGAGGCAGATCACAGTGGTGGCCGTGGGGAGTGGATGGTTTTGGAGAACTTAGTGCTTGAAGTGGACAAGCTGGGTGTGTTCTTCATGCCAAGACTTGACCTAGAAGGCATCCCTCTGCCTCTTGCCAGGAGGATACCAGAAATTTCCAAACACAAGGAGCCTGGGGCTCAGAGTCACTATGGAAGGTGTGTGGCTTCTTCCACTGGACACCAGGAAACAGTCTGGTAGTTACCTGTGGCAGCCATGTTTCAGAGGAGAAAGTCCTGCCACTAAGCCTTACCTGTCTGGGAGAAAGAAAACCCTACTTCATAGCAGACTGACTCCAGCTTCTGTGCTATTTTGGTTGCTCTGGTGGGGCTGGCTGTGTAGGACAGCAGGTGTTAGCCAACATTTGAAGCATTTAAAGCAGCAAACACTTAGACAATCAGTGCTCACTCACACTCTTTCTATTTTGCATATGGCGGGTGGATGAATAGGCTTGCTGGAGAGATTTTTTTCTCACGGTGCTGATGATGGTGGGGGAGTGTTAGGGTAAAGGAATTAAAAAATAGCACGTCTCTGAGAACCTACAGCTCTTCTCGGGTTTTGCACATGGGGAGGAAACCAAATAAGGCTTATCAGGAGTTTGGGTGAGAGGAGTTCAACAATGTGGATTCTCTGAAACCCTCCCCCTTCCTAAGACAAAGTCACTATGTATTTCCACCAAAGTAATGCCAATGGAAGTGCCAGTGTGAAGGCCCTGGCCAAGCTTGTTTTTCAGTAGTTTCATGTCAAGTGCCTGATACAGTCTTCTGCAAGTCTAAGCAAGTGCGTTTAGTTTTTCTCATTCTTGTTTTAACTGGGGGAGGGAGGCCATACAGGCAAGTGGAGGTCAAAACTTGAACCTGTTTTATGCAGATGGATTATGCCTGGCTGTTCTGCTATAGTTGAACTCAACGAAACAGAAGAAGAAGAGAGGCTTTGTATCAGAAAGGAGCCTGGGGCCCTTTCCCCTAAAACCTCAGCCTCCTGCTAGATAATGCCTTTCACAGGTTGGGCAGTTCCTTCCCAGAGCCTGGGTGGGAAGTGTGCTCTGGGATTCTGGAAATTCCACAACGGAGGATGAGGTCAAGCATCTGTGTCTGCATTGATCCAGTCTACCTGCTTTCCACATGGAGGAGTTAGCGAGCTCTCCTTACACTGGGAAAACTCAGCAGAAGTGTAGAGAACCTTCAAGTGGGCAGTCCTTCTCGAAGAGCGCTTATCAAGGGCATTGCTTCAGAACTGGCTGTAAGTGGGTGGGAAGGCTTTCTCTGCGGTTGAGTGTGGATGTCATCGGTGTCAACAGTAGGAGGGGAGGAATGGGGTGAGAGAGTGGGCAATGTTATCTTTTCCAGCTGAACCCCGAGTCCTCAGTCAGAGGAAAAAAATGGCTTTATAATATCACGAACCAGCCCTCCAAAACTCCATAGAATTAAAAACAACCAAAAAGAAACAAAAACAAATTTGAAAATCTTTGGAATTCGAGAAAGTAGGGAAGCAGCATTAATTTTTTTTCTCATTGGCAAAATTCTTCTTTGCTCTTTTCCTCCAAAAATGAGAATCGTTTGTTTTCATGTTGCATGAACCCTGTCCCTCGAAATGTATACTCAACTGAATCTCCACCTACTATTCAAAACTTCCCTGTCTTTTTATTTTAAGACAAATAAGTTTGGGCTGTTGCAGTAAAACTTCACAGGTGTGTAACTAGGAAGGCGACATTTTCAAAAAGATACCATGTGATGAGAGCTGCTAATGATCACAAACAGCCAACAAATCAAAATGCCTATCTCATTTTCCTCATTTCTGAAGAGAAGAGAAGTAAATGAAAGGAAGAAGAAATAGATGTGCAATTAAAAGACACGGCAAAAAGATAGAGCAGACCCAGTGCAATCCAGCCTTCAGGTGCAGGATGCTCGCCTTCCAAGGGAATGTGGAGTGGACTCAATTAGACACGATTGTCTTCATCCTGAAAGTAGTCAGCAGAGCCTAATTTCCCATATTTTAAAAGACATTCCATTTTGTTTCTTTCAACGGTGCCCTTTGAAAGGCACACAGTTGTCTTAGTTGTTCCACGACACTGAGTGGGGAAAGAAGGATGGTGAACCCTTTACTCTTTTTTCAGGGCCGCGTTCTGTGCTATTGGCAGATTTATAATGATATTGATCATAGCAATGATAAGTAATAATAACTGCCCTTGTGTTAGTTAAAGGGAGCATTTTTAATCATTCAGAACCTTTTGTGACATGTAAAGTGCAGTTGTGAGGAATGTGTGGGTGTACGAAAATGTATCTGTCAAGTTCAGAGTCTTCTAGATTAAAAAAAATTATACTTATCAATGGTGCCGTTTTAGCTGTGTCAGACAATGGGTGTGCACATGCTCACAATTATCCTTCAATGAATCTATGTTCAAATGCTTTAAAATTTTATCAGATGATACAAGAGTATAACTTTGTCGCCTTTTAGAGGTTTTTTTTCCCCCCTTCTATTTGCTTTCTTATTTTTTTCCTTCAAAAATCAATGAAGACTTGATTTCTGTCAATAATTGTATTAAGGGTGAATATACTACCTGAATTTTGTGCATGTTACATTGTAGTTGTAACCTTTTCTAATTCAGGATGAATACGAGATGGTTGTGATTGTGCAGTGTATCAATAAAGTTCAAAGAAATTTGTAACTTTTGGGGGGGTTGTTTATGAGCACATCTCATTGAGTAAGTATCCAGGAGTGGGGAGAAGCTGGGCAGACTCTGCTTCTCCTGGGTGTGTGCTTTAGGCTTTAGGAAGTAGATGCAATCAAAACCTGAGTTCTCTCTCTCTCTGTCTTTCTCATGCACATATGCACCACATGCACACAAAATACTAGGCTGTGTAGACAACTTCACATTACAATTGTATATCACATATCCATGCCATTTACAAGTAATATAAAGTGCAAATAAGCAGTTGCAGCCTCCAAGTCTAAATTATGCATTGGCTTAGGCTAAAGTCAGATGAATAGTTTCAAAAGAAAGAATGACCAGGTACTGCTCAGTTTATGCCCTCTTAACAGTTCCTATGGCTTGAGTCCATTGAATCAAGCACACTTTAACAAGAGTAAGTATAAGAAAATATGGTGGCTGTGACATACATTTATTCTTAAAAGCACTTGACATTGGATGAACTGTTCCACATCTTAGGTTTACTGCAGCATCCGTACGGTAATAACATGAGAAAGACACCTTGGGGACCAACTCCATTCCTATGATTGTCTTTCCTAAAACATCTTTTTCTTTCCATAAAATGCCCATTTCTCTACCTCCCTCTCACAGCCATCCACTCTTCTGAAGGAATAGTTATGAACCTCTTTCTTGTAACCCAGCTTCTCACCAACCATGTGTATATCAACAGATCCTCCCGAGCTCCGCCATTGAGTAGATGTGTGACCTTGGACTGGAAGCTTGACATTGCTTGTCTTTTGTTTCCTGAGCAGTTCCATTAGTGAATTTACACCCCTTGGGGTGCTTGATCAAAATTCCTTGGAGTGTTTTATTTCTCTTTCAACCATGGGATTCCTCGAGATGGTCCCCAAATAAAATGTAGACCAGTGGCCTGATTTGGGACGGCAGCCGAGAGTGGGTGATGATCCTTCTGTGGATTATATAGCTTTTCTGACTCAGACCTCCAGCTGGAGTGATGAGGCTTATTTCTTACAGCTTCCTAGGTTGACACAACCTCATCCCCAGCTTTCATGACTCTCTCTCGCCCATAGGGGATGGATCCCAGATAACTTGATAGACTAGATCATGTTCTTTGTAAATTAAAATACTAAGGGATCGAGACTGTCCAATTTCCTCAGACTCATTGTAAAATCATGACCTGTCAAGAAAACAAATTTCCAGCTCTAATGTCTTAATGCCTTTAGTGCTCCCTGTCACCCTCTCCTTTTCTTCTTCCTTTTAATCATCCTCTTCTCATCCACACCTGACGCTCTCCTGCTCCTGTTCATGCCACAACATTTACCCATTCATCTGCTCCCCTGCTGGCATAGACATTTATTGGTCTTTCACTTCATCTGGTTACTCGGCTCCATCAATCATCGATGTACCAATTTATTTCTCCATCAGCTAACCACTCACCTATTCATTCACATATTATTTCCTCATTTATCTAACCCTTATTCCATCTACTCACTCATGCACCTCCCTAATATGACCATTCCCCACCTATTATTTTAAACCATCTATCCATTCTTCACCTGCCAATCCATCCAGTCAGCATCCTCCAACTAGCCTTTAGCAGATATACCTATACATCAACTCACTTCAAGGTAATGGAAATCTTTGCTGTTATCTCTCCATTCTGCAAGGGAAGCTTTATCTAGTTATTCTTAAGCACAGCAGCTAAACGGTAGGATGCATTTTCATTATCTTTGCCCAAAATGCACCCTATTAAAAACATATACATAGAGAAGTGCTCTAGAGAATTAAGGGCATATTTCTTCCTATCAGGATATATCCCAATAGGCAGAGGATAGAGAGTTGGGGGTGCAGTGGAAACACCCAGATGAGCAGATGTTGATGTTTAACTAACACTAGGAATGCAGACAAGCAATGAATATAACAAACAACTGAGGAAATAGACAGGAAAGACCTCCACTGGCAACCATTCTTTCTTTTCTGTTTGATTTTCTGTTGCATAAATGACCCATTTTGATGAAGATTAGAGGATGGACTAATCGGTACCAAATCCTATGATCAGTTTTAAAAACCAACACTCTCCAGTTACAAATCATGCTCCCTTTTTTTAACATGTTCATTTGTCCATTAGGAAGCTCCCCTTCCCCCTTAAGTGTTTTTCAGTTATTCATTTATTCATTCATGCATTGAATTTAGAAAAGAACTCCCTTAAGGGGTTCATATCTAAGATGTGAAAACAGCTGTATACAAAGAAAAAGTACAGTATCATATTGTGACCCTAAGGTGAGAGATATGAGCAGGTGGCTGCAGAGGAAGCAAATTTGGGGAGATAACTTGGAAGCTTCCATCCCCTGGCCCCATTCCAGGGATTCAGACAGCTAATTTATGCAGTGGTTATACTGAACAGATAAATCACTACATAAGTAAATGGGGCATCAGGACCATGGGCGTTCATTGTTCAAGTATTGACTGGGAGAGTGAGGAAATGTTGTTGGAGGAATAAGCATCTTGAAAGAGTTAAAACTCTTAATGTCCAAAAGGCCACAATGTGGTCTTGGTGAAATTGCTGACACCACCTCCAGGAGAAGGACACATACCATCTAGAGAACATCAAATCTTGTTAGACTATGAAGGTATTTTTTATGGGGGGGGTTACCAAGCATTTTTCATTGGATCTCAAATCTCCATGAGCCTTTCTGATGAGAGGAAGGGGAAGCGGAAGCTGGAAGCATGTGTGGAGCTGAGACTTGAAGGGTGGGCTGCAGAAAGAGTGATCTTATTGAATGGTTTCCTCTAAACTGAGCTTCTCCAGGTAAGACCTGACTAAAACTCTGGGATTTAGAATGAAATGCATGAGCCATTAGCATTTAAGTGTTTAACAGCATCTCATTTCAAAATAAGAATATTTTTAGTTCTTACTGGTCCATTATTTGCTATGTCCTGTAAGACATAGTTGCTTCTATTTAGTGCCAGTTCTTGAAGTATTTTCTCTTCATGTGATCCTCATTCTGGACTTAAGTCTTGCCTTCATTAATATGGTGGGAATAATACTCACCTCAGAAGACTGTGAGAATTTTAGGTGTAATGGGTAAGGGTGTTTACCATAGGACCTGTTACACCTTGGTTGCAAAATAAACATTTTTTGGAGTTTTTTTCCCTCCTATTTTTCCCTCAGCCTCTCCTTGATGTTCCTACTTGCTTGATCTTCTATAAGATATAATCTCAAGGGTGTATCCTTCAGAAAATGAAAACAAAATATTTTCTAAGTGATTTTTCTATTGAAGTTTAAAAAGAAAAAGAAATCTCTGAGTATTGAATTAATCAAGGACACAAACTTAGAAAGTGAGACATTTTTTGGAAGACACCCTAGAGGGATATTGAAAAAAACAGAGAAAGTTAAAGTTAATTTTCAACCTAATTAACGTATATCGATAGCTATATATATATGAAAGTACTGAGGGTACAGACACGAGAGACAGAAGATCTGTCCAAGAAAATCCCAGTCCAGTGATGGATTTTAAATGGTAGCACAACATGGTAGGTAGCATCAAGGGTTGGCAGAACCCAGAAGAGGGCACAGAGCCAGACGGCAGGGCTCAGCAGTCACTCCCAGAAGGTGAGGTACCTGATCTGAGTCTTGGAAAGGAAGAAAGAATTAGCCAGGGCAAGGGAGGGGAATGACTAATGGTAGATGTTCATCCGTGATGAATCTGTGTAAGTATGAGAAGCATTGCAATGTCAAGACCTTCCGAGTGCAGATTGTTCCATGAAGCATGAGGATAGAGGTGGTGCAGCAGGAGATAGGAGATGTCTGCAAGAAAGGCTGAGAGGTTGGGACTTGCCCTAAAGGAGATAGGGGAGGTATAGAAGGATGGAATCAGAAAAGAGGCCAGATCATATTTGCTATTTAGAAAGATCTCCATGGCAGGAGGATGGATTAACCTGCATCGGTCAAGCTTGGAAATGATGAACATGTTAGGGGTCATTAAAATAAATCAGTTAAGGGATGCCAAAGAGTAACATGAATCAAGCAAGTTGGGGTGAATTTTAGGAGGTGAATCAAAGGAGAAGGATTGGGTACCTCGGGTGATGGAGAATGGAAATAGGAGGCATATTCCGGGTTTCTGAGTCAGCCAACTGCGAAGGAGATGGTACAATTCTATGATGCTGGAAATTAAGGAGGAGGGGGAGGTCCCTTCCAATTTTTGCTGTATTCATTCGCAACCATCCTTAGAACTTCCAGGTGGAGGGATTTAAGCACCATCAGCATTTTCCTGAGTCATCTAATTATATCCTCATCATCTACAAGGAGTGACTGATTTCCTTCCTTTCCTCTGCCTCCCACTTGAATTCCATAGGAACGCAAGCTCCCTGGATCATCTGCACATCATTTATCACCCTCCATTTCCTCTGTGTCTTGATTTTGTCACACAAAGACATTGCTCATTGTGATAGTAGGGGAGAGAGCAGTTCTCTGATTAGGCAGGTCAAGAAGTAATAGATTTAAGTGGGAAGGGGGAAACGGCACAGCTGTCCCACCACCCACACGGGTTCTGGCAAGTCTCACACTGAATGCAAGGGGCCAGAGCACTATCCACTGGATGATGGGAGAATAACTGGGCAACGAGAATTCATCTCTCATATGTGTTAGAGTCAGGCAAGTCCTCTTTGTCTTTTTACCATATTGTTTGATGCTCACTTGCTTGTAGAAAACATTTCACAAAGGTTTCTAAGTATTCAGACCTCATCAGAGAGCTGGTTCTGACTAAGAAGAATACATTTATTTCACTTGAATGTTTGAAGAATATGGAGCACTTTTAGCTCTGTTCGTCTTTTCCCCACTGATCCCGGAGAGACTCTCCTAAAACTAGGAACAGCTGACTCTCAGCAGGAAGCACAGTTCTGCTGCATCTCCAGGCAACATGGTTTTCTGGGTGGTCCCATCAGTATGTGTCAACACACAGCCACGTGAGCTGAGCCCATGTGTGTGCTGCTCTGAGGTGAGATAGCAGGATCTGCCCAGTGAGGAGAACAGAGCTGAAGTCTGATTCTGCTGTGAGCTTGCAGCAAAGTCCTGACAGCCTCGGTTTCATCGTCTGTAAAGCATCGGATGGGAAGGGCAGGTGAGGCCCTGACCAGATTCTTGGCCCAGGGAGGTGGCCACGCAGTGAGGTTAACCTATTCACCCTCTGCTCTGTCTTTTCCCTTTTCCAAGCCACCCCCAGATCTGCCACACATGAATGTCGAGAAGATATTGTGAGAGGAATGGCTCTGCTTAAAGACATCCTTGGAGCTGTCTTTAGGATCACAGGAAATCAACATCTAGAGCTCCTGGCAAAGTATCCATCTCCCAAATGTCAAATAATATCCACTACCCTGCACCTCGCCCCCTGCAATATCTCCATGCAATCACTGGCATTTAAGCAAAAGCACAGCGGACGTCTGTGGATCCCTCAGTGCCTGGACCCCACTGGATGGAGGATGCTTTCCAGGTTGGCTGTTCCTGAAGAAGCAGCTGAGCTGGGCGCTACCCATGGAGCCTTCTTCCTTTTCTGCTCTCGGCCTCATTCCCTGCTGGGCGAATTTGCAAGGATGGTTGCTCTGGTTACAAGACCAAATCACTTCACTTTCAGTCTCTTCCTAAGGTCTCAGGGGAAGCAGCTTATTAGAGAAATTGTGACTGCCTGGTAGCGTCAGCAAGGACAGTAAAGGGACTCCTGCGAGGTCCTCAGAGACTGGTCCACAAAGGCTCCAGTCCTTCTCTTGATGAAGCCAGAGTCCCCATCTCAGTGCTGTGCGAGTAGCGTGGACAACCCCATCTGTGACTTCTCCTGTCTCACATCTTCCACTTTGTGTGATGGAACTCTGGGACCCCAGTCAGTCTGCCTGTTTGACTGTGCCCACTTTGATGGCAATTCCTTGTTGAGTTACTGACAGCATCTCTATTGTCCCTGCCCTGCTCTTCCCTGCACTGATCTCTGTTCCAAGGGCAGTTTCCATGCTTCCCAACCTGCCCTTCTCCTTCTTCTAATTCTTAAGAAACCTGAAATTGCTGACGGAGAGCATAAGACAAGAAGAGGATGGTGCCCGGGGGCGAAGAATCCTGTCACATGTGTGTGACACACAGTCACAGTGACATCCACTAGCCGGTCTAGCCCCTACACGATAGACTTATGACAACTTCGATGTGTGTACAGCGGGGAGGCAGACGAGGCTGGAGTGCAGAGTGAGGGTGAAACGCTGCTGTTTATGTGCATTGAAATCATGCATAGAGCTAGAAGCCTACATGTGTATTTATTTGTATAATATTCAAACAACCTCAAGCATGACACATTGTCCTCCTGGAGCTCAGAGGCATGGGCTAGAGGTTGTCACATGGTCAGAAGGGTTGGAATCCACTTCCACAGTGGGTCCCTCTGACTCCAAACTCTGTGCTCTTTCAGTTCTGCACCAGCGGACCCCTGTTCCCAGGACACAGGCTCCATCACTGAAGTCTGGGCACGTCCACCACCTTCATGAGCTGCCAGAAGGGAAGGTGGGAGTTCCATCTCTGGAAGGAGAATGGCACCATGTCCCCAGATGCTCTCCTCGCTCCGAGGGCAGGTCTAGAAAAATGGCTGTGCCCACAGGCTGATCCTTTCTACTTTGCCATCAAGGAACAAGCCCCTGGTTGAGTTGGTTTGGGTGGGTCTGTCCCGAAACCAGGCACACATCTGAGCCCCTCAGAGAAACAACACACAGGAGGGAACTGTCGATCCTACAAAAAACAGGAGAGAGGAAAGAATTTAATTCCAGCCTCCCAGGACACAACTGAGCATCATGTGTAGGAGGGAATTACTTTTCCTTGTTTTCCATTTGGGATAAAACAAGAGAGATCGCCAAGAATCTCAGCCTAGGAAGACAGATTATGGATGAAGATACAGAGTCTACTCAGCCAAACTCGACCCCATTCAGGAGACTGAGGACCACTGATTTCCCATAAATATAAATGCCTATGTGAAAATGTCTGTCTGTCTCCACCTACTGATCTGTCATGTCTGCCCTGTCACCCCCTACTGCCCCTAACTCAGTGACCACAGGCTGTTTGTGGGCTTGCTGTTTCCAAACACCTATAACAGTGCCTGGCACCGGGTCAACTTCAATAACTACTGAATAAGTGAATCCACGGCTTTTGAGCGGAGGAACAGCGTGATCAAAACACCCCTGAACAGAGGCCTTGTAGAGATACGCGGGGGGCCAATGAAAGGGAGAAAGTCAACACTAGCCGGGTGAGGAGGGGGAGGCCTGGAGCTCTGTGTGGTCCCAACTGTTGAGGTAGGAGGACATGGGTTGTAAAGGATGGTGCAGAAATGAGAGATGCTAGGAGTTCCCATCATGGTGCAGTGGAAATGAATCCGACTAGGAACCATGAGGTTTCAGGTTTGAACCCTGGTCTCACCCAGTAGGTTGAGGATCCGGCGTTGCTGTGAACTGTGGAGTAGGTCTCAGATGTGGCTTGGCTATGGCATTGCTGTGGCTGTGGCATAGGCCAATAGCTGTAGCTCTGATTCAACCCCTAGCCTGGGAAACTCCATATGCTGCAGGTGCAGCCCTTAAAAAAAAAAAAAAAGAAAGTAAGAAAGAAAAGAAAAAGAAATGAGAGATGCTGAGGGGGAAACCCATAGTGTTTGCCTACTCACTACTTTGAAAGGAAATGGGTCTGGATAGAATAGGTAGTCTCTTTTCAGCTTTCTTGGGTTTTGCTTGCTTTGTTTATTTGCTTGCCTGTTTGTTTCCCTTCGGTAATAATAGGAGGCTTACGTTGTTATAAGTGTTCCTGATCCAAGAAGTTTGAGTTTCACGGTTCATATTCTCCCAATGAAACACCTACTAGAACCATAGTGTCCTCATACCTCACCTCCTGCTCTGATGAAGGCCAAATTTCTTTCTACTGCCTCATCCTATTGTTGCTCTTACTCAAAGGCAAGCCCTGTGACCCCTCAAAGGGATCACCTGTGCCCCACTCTCATTTCCATCCAGCTTGCACCTTCCTGCCTTCACTAACAGGGAGAACTCAACAGAGTAAAACATGAAGGTTTGCTCACTTCCCAGGAGCTCTCATGAATAAGTGTAATAAGGAAACAAGGGCTGGATTAGATCTAGGCCTTTGTTCAGCAGGATCCCCAGGTCCAGGGCCCCCATTTTAAGAGCACATACTGTGTTCCCAGCATCATACTGAGTCCAATAAAGAATCCAGTGATGGAATTCCCATTGTGGCTCAGAGGAAATGAATCTGACTAGCATCCATGAGGATGCAGGTTCGATCCCTGGCTTCACTCAGTGGGTTAAGGATCCAGCATTGCCATGAGCTGTCATGTAGGTCAAAGATGAGGCTCAGATCTGGCATTGCTGTTGCTGTGTGTGGTGTAGGCCGGTAGCTGAAGTTCTGATTTGACCCCTCACCTGAGAACTTTCATATGCTGTGGGTGCAGCCCTAAAAAAAGCCAAAAAAAAAAAAAAATCCGGAGAATTTAAAGGTGTTCCCCCCTCCAGGGAGTATGGAATGGAATTAAGAGGGCATCTCTCTCTCTCTCTCTCTCTCACACACACACACACACACACACACACACAAACACACACACGCGCGCGCATTAATATGATTAAAATGTTCAGCAGGGAAGCACAGCCCTCAGAGGTCGAAGCTCACTGAGGGGGCAATTTGGAGGGTGATTAAATCATGGACATTATTTCAGATGCACAAATACCCCCCTTTCCAACCAAGGCAGCCCATGAGAGGCTACCTCAAGGAACCCCCTGATACCCCCCCTCCCAGCTCCCACACCCAATTCCACCCCAGGGGCCCATCATCCTCTCCTTCCAGACAGCAAACAGCACCAGAGAGGAGAGAGGTCCATGCTGGGGTGGGGGATCTTGCAGCCGCCACTGTCCTCAACCCCACATCAGTAAACAGCAGCACCGCAATCAATTTGGCTTTTTTGATGAAGACAAAACCATAGAGGAAAACCATTAGAAGAGGTAATAAAGGCCTTTCTTGCACAGTTAATAGAGAGCCTCCTGGATGGAACAAGCCCAGCTGTTGCTGCTGAAAATTTACTTCTGTTTTCAAGTTCAAATAGAGACTAAAACATTATCTTCGCGGGAATTGATTTTATGTCTTCCAAACACATATGCCACCTTAATTGTGATTTGTGTGATAGTTCAGCTGCTGAAAGCATTCGTTTATCTCTACCTGGTTAAACAACTTTAAATAATAACAAGTCAATATATCTGTCTATTGACCAGGGTTCTTCTCACATCCCCAGTGCACACTGTGCAAGAAAAAGGCGTTTAACCCTTCACCACCTCAGATCCCATTTCGCATCCCTTTCCCTGTGCTTGATTTTAATGGGAAGACAAGTTGTTTGAAAACTGAAATGAATAGAAACATGCAGACCCTTCTTTGATGTACTTTCTCTTGCCAAGATTGTTTTGTGGTTTGTTTGGTTTTCTGGTTGCCTCAATCTATCCTTTAAAGGGAAAAAAATCTGATTTTTGTCACATTCTCCTGCGCTAAATCTCATTCACTTTAGTTATAAAAACTTTGCTTTGGGATGGAGCTTGAGAAAAGAATATGAAAGATGGCAGTTTGATTTGCAAGCCCCACACAAACCAAAAAACCATGGGCTTTCCGTAATGTTTCTTCTGAGACAACAATTTATTTTCTAGAAGCGCTTCACTTTGGTGAAGTCGTAGAAGGAGAGGCGGAGCCAAGGGGTTGTTTTGTTCATATGAACCTAAATCTAGAGTGTGTAGAGTAGGAAAAATTTGAGTGGTAATGGTAGCGTAAGGGGTAAAGTTTGGTTTTTTTAAGGTTTTTATTTTTTTCCATTTTAGTTGATTTACAATGCTCCATCAATTTCTGCTGTACAGCAAAGTGACCCAGACATACATATTTATATGTCTATATCTCCATATATATATATTTTTTTCTCACATTATCCTCCATCATGTTTCATCACAAGTGACCAGATATAGGTCCTTGTGCTATACGACAGGATCTCATTGTTTATCCACTCCAAATGCAAAAGTTCACATCTACTAACCCCATATCCTCAGTCCATCCCACTCCCTCCCCCTTGACAACCACAGGTCTTTTCTCCAAGTCCATGAGTTTGTGTGTTTTCTGTAGATAGGTTCATGTGTGCCATATGTTAGATTCCAGATATAGGTAATATCATATGGTATGGGGGTTTGCTTCTTTATTTGATTTTTTGATCAAGCAAACCATTTCATCAGCTGGTGGGAAGGCAGCCAAGGAGGAGGCCAGGAACTCAAGAGCTCCATGACCACTGACCAGTCTTGGAAGGCCCACTGTAAGGTAGAGTGTGCTGGCCAGCAGGTGTACCCACCCCAGGCAACAGTCAGCAGACCCTCGTCAGTCCTGTGGGGTCTGCTCCTGATGTGAACTTTCCCTTGGTGTCAAGGGTCAGTCATGTAGACAAGGGTTGGGGTCTGTCTCCTACAAGGCTGCCCCTGGCTTAACCAAAGGCGAGGAATCTAATCCCCTGCTCTCCCAGCGAGTGACCAGCTGATGTACCCAGGTCCTTCCCCCAGTGTTGAGCTTGCTCTCATATCACAAGTAAATAGGGGGCGTGTATGGGGGATGAAGAGTTTTTACCTGCCTTTGGCCACTGGCCTGAATCTGTCTGGTGTCAGCACAGTGCAGGGTGCAGAGGGGACCGCCCTGCAATCTCTGCTGCTGTGAGAAAGGCAGGTCCATGCAGGAAGCCTCCCCCACCACCCCTATCTAGGCTGCAGCGGGTGGGAGGGAGCCAAAAGGCCACCTCTACCCTGTATGAGTGCAGGAGGAATTCATATGTTAAGGATTTTCTTGAAGTTTTCACCAACTTGACTCCAGAGCTTTGTTTTCTAACTGATATACTCTCAGCCCATGCAGAATGTGCTTCTCCCTGCCACGTGCTCCCTCTTTTCCCCCCTCCCACTTCTCCCAGAAAGCACCTTAGACACAGAGAAAATAATAATAATGTTAATAATAATAATAATACTTGTCACTGACAGATCGCTTATAAACAGGGAGCTGTGAAGATGGGAGAGCACCATTAATTGCTAATTAAGAAAACGCTTCTCCTGGGCTTGTGTTCACCTGATAAAGAACATTTCTTGACTCTTCTGTGTTTGTTCTCCTTGTGTTTTCCTGCAGGGCACGAACTATGTATTAATTATCTGTGTGTCCTCTACCGTGAATGACTGACTGACTGATGGAATGAATGAATCTATTTATTATTATTTTCTGTCTACCGTAGCCTGATTCCCTGGGTGCACAAGCACTTTCAGGCTGATGTTGAAATGACATCAGGACTTTCTAGCCACCGTCACTGGAGTGACTCTGTGCTGTCCCAGCCTCTCCGGGCCCTGTCTGTACATCCTCGTGATGGTCTCTCTGTGTGTTTCATAAACAACAGTAAACAATAAAAGCTGCTCATTCCCACCTTCCAAAACCCCAACAAACCAACGCTTGTCTTATTTTTTTAAGTTTGTGTCTCTCTCTAATTCTTGTTCTACGTATGCATAGGTGATCTCACAGAGAGGTGAGCAGAGCAAAAACGGAATTTTGTGTTACAGTCACTGCCATGCGAGTGTCTGTCTTCTCCAGGTTGTTATTTAGGCAGCAGGGGGCAGGGGACATATATAATAGTTATGAAACAAATAGGTCTTGACTGAACTTAATCAAGGGAAAAGGTGTGCTGCTTACCTCCTGGACCAGAGTGAATATTCTGGCCTGGAATCGACGGCTGCAACCAGAGGACCCTCATTAATACTGCCCTTGGTTCCAAAAGGAGAGAGGGGATGAGGGGTCATGGGGGGCAGGCCAGGAAGGACCCAGGAGGGGACAAGGAATACCTGACCCCAGGTCAACCCCAGTAGGATCCAGTGCTTGTTTTGCAGATGGAGAAATGGAAATCCAGGGGGAAAAAAAGTTGCCCAATGAAACAAAGGGAAGCAAACCCACTGACACCCCGAGCCCACACTCTCTGACCCTCAGCTTGGGCCCTTCACCTGACCTGCTCCCTTGCACAGAGCCTGGCCAGGTAAAAACCTTGCCTCTGGAGTCTGTTCCAAAGATCCTGTCCACTGCACACCCCTGGGAGGAGCCCTGGAGACCACAGCCGGCCCAGGGCCAGAGTTCCACTACAGCCAGAGAGGCAGAAGGGAGACCAGCTTAGTTTTTGTTCCAGGGACTGAAGGAGCAGTTTGGGAATTTTGATGGGGAGTCAGCCCTGCCCTGTGTGCTCTGGCTCAGGGCTCAGCAGCCTCAGGGCCACCCCACCCAGAGAGGCTCCAGTTCTCCCTCTGTGCACAGGGGGGCACTGGCGACACGCGGCTGGGGAGCCGATGCCACCCACTTCCCAGGGAGCAGGGATGCTAGCCCGGCCAGAGCTGCATTGCAGCCCTGCCTGTGAGGCCCAAATGCCACCTCCTTCAGGACGATACCTCCTCTGATCAGCATCCCCCATCCCCTGACTCAGTGCTCACTCCCAGTCCCCGCAGCCCCCGTGTGCTGGCCAGCTGGCCCTTTACCTTGGCATGGAAAGAGTCTTCCTCCTTTTTGAAGAATCCCCAGGTCTTTCTGTCTTCTCTTCCCTTAAGTTCCCTTGGTGCAAAGCCATGTTGGTGCCACTGGTGCTTGTGTACATGGAACGGCCTTCAGGGAGCCTGGGGTTAGGGGATCATCATGACCATACTCGGGCTGTTAATGCCCTCCTCTGTCCTGTCACCTTTCTAAGCTTTGGTTTCCTTCTCTGAGGATTTAAGAGTCACAGCCTTGGCACCGGGTGGTTTGAAAAAGAACACATGCAAATCTTGTGTGAGCGCCTGGCGAGGTACACACAGAGGGCACCAGCTAATGGTCCCCGGCGCCAGGGAGTGTCAGGCCTGTTCCCTCACTGGGAACCAAGTAAGCACCCTAAATAAGACACAGCCCCTGCTCCCAGGGGGGCGGCAGGTGGATCTGGGGAGAGCAGTGTAAGGAAGCATCGCTGAAGTCGCTGCTGGGAGGCAAGAGGGGTCCAGCCTTCTCAGAAAAGGCAACCGGAGCAGGAAGAAAAGTCCAAGGATGATTCTCCTCGGCTTGAGGCAGCTGAGATGCAGGTAAGGAGCACAACCCAACCCCCAGAACACTCCTGACAGTGGAAGGAAGACAAAGAAAGCAAGGTTGGGCCCTTTGCCCTCCTCTGGCTCTAAACAATGTCACCCTGACATTCCCCTTTATATTTGAGAGATGAGACACCCTACTCCCCACAGGGTCCTGGGGGAAATTGAAATGAGCGTTGATAGATAAGCAGTGATGTTCTAGACACAGAGGGAAAATAAAAGCCTGTGGGTGCTCCTTCCCTCCCCTCAGGCTGACCACAGCTCACAGCCCTGACATCTCCTTCGGTTTCCCCTTCTTGGGGGTTCCCCAAGTTTCACCTGCCTCCATTTTCCTTCTGAACTTCTCAAAATTCAGAGGTTTTATGATTTTTTTTTTTTTTTTTGGTTTTTAGGGCTGCATCCACAGCACATGGAGGTTCCCAGGCTAGGGGTCCAATTGGAGTTGCTGCTGCCGGCCTACGCCAGAGCCACAGCAACGCAGGATCTGAGCTGCGTCTGCCACCTGCACCACAGCTCATGGCAATTCCAGATCCTTAACCCACTGAGGGAGGCCAGGAATCAAACCTGCATTCTCATGGATGCTAGTCACCTTTGTTAACCGCTGAGCCTCGATGGGAACTCCTAGGATTTTTTTTTTTTTTTTTTTTTTTTTAGTCCTGGGTCTAGAGCAAGAAAAGGCAAAGGATTAGTTCACTGAAGGTATTCCCCCAAGGTCTATAACGACCAGGGTGTTTTTCCCTTTCTGGGTTTTTTAAAAAGATAAGCTCTGCTAATTTTGTGACTCTCTAAGGGGTAGAATGTATTCCCAGACCACATGGGGTTGGAAGTTTCTAGCACTTTTTGCATCATTAGAAGAAAGATGGTCAATTACTTGGATCCTCAAATCAAAAAGGCAGCTTTCCTAGTCTTTATATTGCATCTCAATAAATACTAATGCACTTGTGGAAAAATTTCCTTCTTCTCTCTGGCCTCCTTTGCCTTCAGGGGATACTCCTGTTGCACTGCACTTTGAAAAGAAAACAGGATTCAGACTCTAACTTGACATGAGTGACCCCCCTTATAATTTTTCTTTTGGCCCAGATGAACTTCTTAGTTTATTGAACTTTGAGCAACCCCACCCTTCTTTTTACCTGACCCCTGAAAGCCAGGGTCTTACCCTCTCCCTTCCCCAAGTTTAGGAAATCTTCTCTTCCTGTAGAAAATGCTTCCAATTATTTTGAGGGAATTTCATTGCCCTTCAGTTGACCCTGGTGAACTTGAAATGAATGTATTGATCTCTGTCTGACCCCATTTCCCGCCATCCATGTGTTCTTGATGCTCTTGGAATTTGAAGAAGGCGAGCATGACACAACACATTTATGGCTCATAGTTTTATTCCACCAGCCATTCATAGCCATGGGAACAGTTGTAATTTCAAAGTAAGTTCTGTTGCCCAAAAACCAACTGAACTGCAGAGAACCGGGGAGTGTCGAAGGCAGCTCCAGCATCCTCCTTGTGCTCAGTCTTTTCTCTCTAGGTTTCCCCATGGAACAGAATCATCTCCAAACCATCACCTCTCTGTTGTACATTCCCCGCTCTGCCTTGATTCATCGCCTTTTCCACCTCCTCTATACAAATCCCTTCTCCTGGTCTGGGTTAACATGCTTTCCCCCATTTCTGCTTCTCCCTCTGAAATCATTCTTTTAGGATGCTGGGAGGAAAAAGACAGCTTTTCTTATCTATAGTTATCATCACCATCTGTGGTAGATGAAAAAGTGGTCCCTGAAATGGTATAAATGATATCCACCTTCCAATTCCTGCAATCTGTAAGTCTAGTCTTATATAGAAATAAACAAACAAGGAGTTCTCTCCTGGCTCTGCAGGTTAAAGATCTAGCCTTGTCACAGCAGCAGCTTGGGTCATTGCCATGGCGTGGGTTTGATCCCTGGTCCAGAAATTTTTGCATGTCATGGGCATGGCCAAAAAAGGGGGAAAAAAGAAATAAATAAAACAAAACTGGTTGTGTAGAGTTAAGAATCTTGAGTTGGAGTTCCCACTGTGGCTCAGCAGAAACAAATCTGACTAGCATCCATGAGGACGCAGGTTCAATCCCTGGCCTCGCTCAGTAGGTTAAGGATTTGGAGTTGCCATGAGCTATGGTGTAGGTTGCAGACACAGCTCGGATCTAGCATGGCTGTGGCTGTGGTGTAGGCTGGCAGCTACAGCTAAGATTCAACCCCTAGCCTGGGAACCTCCATGTGCCACAGGTGTGGTCCTAAAAAGATTAAAAAAAAAAAAAATCTCGAGATGGGAAGATTATCCTAGATTATCCAGGGGATCCTAAGTGCTGTCACATGTATCTTCATGAGAAAGAGGCAGAGGAATATTTGACACATAAAGAGAAGGTTATGTGAAAACAGAGCAGAGAGAGATGAGGAGATCTGGCTCTGAAGATTGGAGAGATACAGCTACAAGCCAAGGAATACTGATATTCGCCAGAGTCTGGAAGGACCAGCCAACACCTTGATTTCAGCCCTGTGATACTGATGCCTGACTTCTGGCCTCCAGAATTGTAAGAGAATAAACACGTGCTGTTTTAAGTGGCCAAGTTTGGGATAATTTGTTATTAACGGACACAGGAAATCAATCCAGCATCTTTGACTCTTTCCAACAATTGGATAGGCTTCCTGATACAAACTGCTTCTTTATTTTCTTTGCCACGATGGTTTATCACAGGATATTGAATATAGACTAAGTGTCTCTTTAGAGTCTCACTGCGATATCACATGAGGTACCACGTGTTCACCACCGCCACCGTCACAGTGAAACACTGCGCCTGGGATGTTACCTGAGTATGCGCAGATGACTTAGAGGTTTCTAGTCCAGGCTAGACTGAACTACTGTGGGAAGTCACCTTCTACTCCAACACATAAAACACTACATAAAATATACATATATTTTTGCCTTTTTAGGGCCCCACCCATGGCATATGGAGGTTCCCAGGCTAGGGGTCGAATTGGAGCGACAGCTGCTGGCCTATGCCACAGCCACAGCAATGCCAGTTCTGAACTGAGCCTGCTACCTACACCACAGCTCACAGCAATGCCAGCTCCTTTAACCCACTGAGCGAGGCCAGGGATCAAACCTGCATCCTCATGGATACCAGTCAGATTCATTTCTGCTGAGCCACAATGGGAACTCCATATTCTTAAGGACATCAAAGAGGTAGTCAAGCTTGGAAATCAAAAAAGGACTAACTCCATTTTCCAGAGGGAAGATGGGACACCTGATTGAAAGAAGGCTATGAGACCAGAGGACACATGAGGGGAAATGGGCAGGAGGTCTCCTGGTGGTCCTAGCATCTCGGTGGCGGGACACAACTTGACAGTCTTATGTGAAGGGGCAGCTGAAAAAGCCAAGATCCTGGAAAATATGGCTGCTTGGAAAAATCTTCACGTCCTGGCCTGCAGAAAGAGGAAGCACTATCTCCAGCTGGGCCCCAGGGCAAAAATGATTCACCAACTAAAATCAGAGATGCTAGTCTGCACTTGCAGAAGGCCATAGACCCAAATTTTGTATTAAATAAAATCGGTTTGGAACTAGCAAATTAATAACAACTTGACAGAGGCAACTGGGAAACAGATCTTATGGATGCTTCCATGGTCCATAGACCACACACACTCCCCACAGAAGACAATGTCTGGAAAAATGAGCTCAGGATTCAAAATGCTAACATATATATAAGGAAATCCAATATCACAAGGTGTAAAGTAAAAAATACAACTGGGAAAAACCTGAAGTTATCAAGTAAGAAGGCATCAGAAGCACACACAGAAAGAACAAGTGGCTTAAGTAAATAAATATTTTTTTTAATTTTTTTTTGTCTTTTTGCCTTTTCTACGGCCGTTCCCACGGCATATGGAGGTTCCCAGGCTAAGGGTCTAATCTGAGCCATAGCCGCCGGCCTACACCACAGCCACAGCAACGCCAGATCCAAGCCACATCTGCGACCTCCACCACAGCTCACAGCAACGCCGGATCCTAATCCCACTGTGCAAGGCCAGGGATTGAACCCACAACTTCATGGTTCCTAGTCCGATTCATTAACCACTGAGCCATGACGGGAACTCCAAATAAATAAATCTAAATATGAATGTATATATGGTAAAGGAGACAAGTCATTTCATTTACTCCTCTGTTCCTTCAACAGATACTTATTTAATACCAAGGACAAGACAAGTACTCTCCTAAGTGTTGGGCTGCATTGAAGAATAACATGTTGTCCCAGCCTTTGTGGACCTCATCTTCCAGTGGGAAAGACAGAAAACAGTCAAATACATATGTAATAGGTTGTCAGTTGGTGATAAGGAAATAGACCTTTAGATATAAGCAGAGATCTGAATTCTGTGAAGGAGCATGCTCTAAAGGTCCCAGGAAAGAGCATTCCAGACAGCTGAAGTAGCAGGTGCAAAGGTCCTGGGGCAAGCTCATGCTTGGGTGTTGAAGAAGCAGCAAAGTGGTCAAGCCAGATCTGTATAAGGAAGATAAGAGTTTTAGGAGATGAAATCAGAGAGGTAGCCAGGTGGTCCTCTGGGACCTTGTATGCCTGATAAAAGCATTTGATTATTTTCCAGGCTAGTCAGGGTTACACATCTGGTAGAGGGGATTAGACTCTGAGCCCACAGGTCTAAGCCTTTAGTTTGCTTATATTTTGTAGTTTGTGTTTGCTGTAATTGCTCATTGACAGTCATCATCGAGTAAGGGAGTTCTAAGAGAAACCCCAGGGGAGTAACTACAGAAGTATAGCTTCTCGTGGTAACAAGACCCATTAACCCCACCAGTTACAATAACTTCTTTTTCTACATGTGTAGCCATGCACAGGAGCAGCCAAATTAACAAAGTGACCATTGCAGCTTCTAGTTCAGTGTAGTATGTAACCTATTCCCCAGCAGCCTCCTCCATCCCTGTGAACCAGGATATGGACCTCAGGATAGTTCAAGGTTGAGGAAATAGGAAGCAGAAATTTTGCAACTGAGCCACGGAGTGTAATAGTGAGGGAGGCCTTTCTTATTTCCACCCATCTTTATTGAACCCAGGCTCATTTTACTCCTTTCCATCATGCCTTCCAGACCTGGAGGCAATAGTTCCTTTTACAATGGTGCTAATATTTTGTAGACACATCTGGAAATCAGGTCAAATTCCTTTCCTCCTCTTCTCACATGACAATGAGGTGATAAGGACGGGTGGAGGGAAGGATATCAATTGCAGATGACCTCTGTTCCTATAACACAGCCATGCTTCTTGGGTCTGTTGGAGCCTGGTTCCAAAGGGACTACTTCTATTCCATGATGGATTTCTTTTTTTTTTTTTTTCTTTTTAGGGCCACAGCTGCAGCATATGAAATTTCCCAGGCTAGGGATTGAATTGGAACCACAGCTGCCGGCCTATGTCACAGCCACAGCAATGCAGGATCTGAGTCAAGTCTGTGACATACACTACAGCTCACGGCAACACCAGATCCTTAACCCACTGAGTGAGGCCAGAGATCAAACCCTCAACCTCATGGTTACTAGTTGGATTCGTTTCCACTGTGCCACAATGGGAACTCCCTTTGATGAATTTCTGATCAGCCTGCTCAACTTTATAATTTGATAGGTTTGATAGATTATATTATTGTTCTAATATATTCACTCCTCTATCTCCCTCTTCAAGTGGAATATATGCCCAGATTTCCATGGATGTTTGACTTGGTCACATGACTTTGTTTGATCTCAGTGGGCAGAGTCCACGCTGGCCTTTGACCTTAGGTTAGATTTGTAACTTTCTTTGGCTCATGGACCATTAAATGGTGCATGTAACTGGAAAAGAGCCTGCGATATGCTTCTATGTTTTGGCTCACTCTCTTGCTGCTCTGCCATTGCAGGTTGCAATTATTTGGTTTGCTATACTCAGGAGTTCAGTCTCTCCTATAACCCAGCATCTCCCTAGAAGCTATTCTTCCACCAGAAAGGAGTTCTCTGATAGATAAACCACGTCTTTGTGACAGAACCTTAGATATCTTCTCTGTGACTTCTGTTAGAGGTCAACAAAAATTTCATCTGGCATCCTTGTCTCCCCAGGGTCTTCTGTCCCCTGAATCATGTGGCCCAGGGGGCAGCACAGCATGGAGTGCAGTCTGAACCCACAGAAAACCTTGGTACAGAAGCCTGTGTATGGCTCAATAAATTATCTGAAGCGGTAGTCCCAAATGAAGTCTATTTTACCACGAAAACCCTAAGAGAACAAACAATGCTATACCTCTGGCTTACTTGAAATAGGTATAGAACACAGCAAGTTGTACTCTCCAATGTCACAGTGTACCCCAGACAACAGGATAAATGTGACATGCTTTTTATTAAGTTACAGTTGATTTACCATGTTGTGCCAATTTCTACTGTACAGCAAAGTGATCCGGTCATACACATATATACACTCCTTTTCTTATGTTATCTTCCATCATGCTCTACCCCAAGAGAAGGGATATGATTTTGAATTTATGTAATTTCGAAATTTCTTATTCTATGGTTGGTGTATGTGTTTGTGTGTGTAAACATAGACATAGACATGCATATATACATATATAAGTAAATAAATAAAATGTATATATTTGTTTTATATATATATACATATATGTATATACATCTTATTCAGGCACTTAGCATAGTGCTACTCAAAATTTGATACTCAGAGTGCTGCTGGCCTGTGAACTGTTTATTACCACCCAAAGGTAAGTACAAAGGATAAGTTAACCAGTCTTGAAGATACTAAGCACAGAACATGGGAGCAATTAAACACTTTCATGTATCATTTTGATATTTCTACCACAGCTAAGCTTTTGGCTCTGCCGTTTACAAAAGTACTCATTTGTGGATGATTGGAAATTAAAATAAAACAAAATAAAAAATGCATTAAAAAACTGTTTAAACTGACTTTTGCCACAGATAGTGTGTGAAGCATTTCTCTGGGGTTCTACATATGACTTCCTGCTTACCAGCTTATCAAGGAATGTCAGCGCCACACAAGTCTCTGAGAACTGACTATACCATGATGTGATGCATATTTTTTAGCACGTCTTAAAGCAGGACATTACAGTATACTGCTTTCCTTGCCATGTAAAGGTAAACCACTTTTGATCCTTTTTATTATCAGATAATAGGACAACACAATAGTATTTTCCAAATTATCAGGCATATACCAAGTGGCAGAAATTGTATTAATTCCCCTAGTAAAGGGGGCACTCGAAACAACAGCTCACTAAAAAATTAGAAAACCGTCTCCTTAAGTCATCTTGTATTTCACAACCATCTGCTACCATCCATTTTTGTAAGGGTTAAACAGATAAAGAGAAATAATAGAGTATCTCACACTTCTATCTTTTTATGTCTGAATTGTGGGGTTTTTGTTTGTTTGTTTGTTTTTTGCTTTTTAGTGCCGTACCTATGACATATGGAGGTTTCCAGGCTAGGGGTCTAATCAGAGCTACAGCTGCCGGCCTACACCAGAGTTACAGCAAGGCCAGATCCTAGTTGCATCTCTGACCTACACCACAGCTCACAGCAATGCCAAATCCTTAACCCACTGAGTGAGACCAGGGATCAAACCCACAACCTCATGGTTCCTAGTTGGATTTGTTTCTGCTGAGCCACAATGGGAACTCCTCATCTTTTTATGTCTAAATAGTAATAGAAATATATACATTTCCTCAAGGAATGGAACATTTCTTCTTGGCAATGGGGAGAGGAAGGATGATGAGGAAGCCATTTCAGTGTTCACTTATTAGTATAACATCCTCAGATCAGGAAACCAAAGAAAAAGGTTTTGCTAGACACTAAAAATATTTATCCCAATTATACATTTGGCATGAAAATAACCACCAGGTGAATCTGTTGACTTAGTGAAACCACAATTGAGATAAGCTCAGGCCAAGATCTATTTATCAACTGACTTCCACAAGCCCCCACCCTAATAACAGGGTGCTTGTCGATATTGTCCATCCCATGATGTGTTCAGACTCAAAAGCTAAAAATTATAGTACCATCTATTTACCCACTGCATTGTGAGGAATATTCTTCAATTCTTTTTGGAAAAAAAATGGAGAAATATTTATTGCAAGTACTTTTTAAAATAATTATTTGGAGTATAGTTGTCATAAATTTGTATTAATTTCAAGTGTACAGCAAAGTACCTCAGCTATACATATACATCTATCCATTCCTTTTCAGATTCTTTTCCCATATAGGTTGTTACATAGTATTGAATAGATTTCCCTGTGCTATGTAGTAGGTCCTTGTTGGTTCTCTATTTTATATATAGTAATGTGTGTAAGTCAGTTCCAATCCCCAAATTTATACCCCCCAACAATTTCCCTTTGGTAGCCATAAATTTGGTTTCAAAATCTTTGGTTCTGTTTCTTTTTTGTATGTTCTTTTAATGGAGTAGCAGGGTGATTCCTGATAAAGATATTGTCTCCTCTTCAATCAACAGGTTCTGGGACTATGAAAAGGTTTGGATCTGATAACTAGATGAGGTGCTGTGACTTAATATTGTGTCAATTAACATTAATCTTCTGCATACTATCTCTCTGGGATTTTTCCTCTGGTTATATCAATGGATATAATTTGCCCTTAGAAATACCATAGTTGTTATCTAACCCCATATATTCCCATCAGTTAAGGCAGCCTTACGGCCTATCACAGTGATTATATTCACCCATTATGATGGCTACGTGATGCTATATGGCTTTTTCATGTCATGATCCAGTTATTGATATAGGGATGATATCATGATAGCAATGCCCCAATCTACCCTAGCTTTCAAAAGAGAGTTATCACTCAGTGTCTCATCAACACCCATGCACGCATCATCAACACACTTGCCACTGCCCAAGTGATGGATATGCTTTCTGGACCCTCCTAGGGAATAGTCAGATGGCAGGTTCCTAGGTCATACACAGTCAGTTTACTCTGACATCCCACCTCCCTAAGTCTTCCTATTCCTTCTCCAAAATTGAGATAGCTACTTACTTAAGTGTGGGCTGTTGTCAAGAAGGCCTTCCAGCTAATTATTTCAGGGTTTGCTGCAGAAGTCCTTGCTGAAATCCTACTTCTGCCTCATGGGAGAGTAGCCCAGCTTGGTGAGTGTTGCACTATGCAGCTTTAATATTCATCCCCACTTGTTCTGACACCTCCAAGACTGTCTGCGTGTTCCTCACTTCCTGCTATCCTGCTATATCAATGGCCACAGCCTGCATTTCTTTTGGCACGTAGACTAAATCTTGCTGGATAAAATACTGTTCCCCTACCAGTAAGGTACTCTGTCCTTAGATTTGACTCTGATTATCAGCCTAGAGAGAATGATGAGGAGGGAGATTGTGGAGAGTAAAATCATATTGCGAAGCAAACACTTAGCTGAGATTATCACATGGTCTCTTAGTCAAAGAAGGATAGTGTTTTTTTTGTTTTTTTTTTCCTGTAAAGAGAGCATAAACTGTTTTTTTGTTTATTTTTTAGTGAGAATTTTCCTGTTAAGAATATTCACGAGAAAAAAAAAAGAAGAAGAAGAAGAAGAAGTTCCCGTTGTGGTGCAGTGAAGAAAAATCCGACTAGGAACCATGGGGTTGCAGGTTCGATCCCTGGCCTTGCTCAGTGGGTTAACAATCTTGCATTGCCATGAGCTGTGGTGTAGGTCGCAGACATGGCTCGGATCTGGCATTGCTGTGGCTGTGGCATAGGCCAGCCCCTGTAGCTCTGATTTGACTTCTAGCCTGGGAAACTCCAGTGGGCCTAACAAAAGACAAAAAAAGAAAAAAAAAAGAAAAGAAAGGAATATTCACAAAAACTCGTTAGTTCAATATTTTTTGGTTTGTGGATAAAAATGACCGCATCCCATGTGTCTAGATCCCAGCTTTCACTGTCAGGACACTGACATTGATAATAGAAGATCTCTGTGGCTGTTTGTTTACTTTTTTTTGTATCTCTGATGTCAATATGCAGATCAGGAATCTGATTTTCAGCTTAGTCTACTTGGAGAATGCAGAATGTAAGGGTTGCCTTTAAAGCTACCAGAAAGAATCTCTAGTTTAAAACAATCTAAGTTGGCAAATAACTGTCCTTAGCCTGTTATTTTTTTCAGAGTCTCTGTGGGAATCACAGTCATCTGCCTATTCCACACACCTTGCAATACTCATGGTTTTCATGATGACTGACACTGAAACTCACTCTTTCAGTTAACCACCAAGGAAAACTTAGATCCATGGCAACGCTACTCCAGACCACCCTCATAATGACCAGCAACAAAGTGTCAGACCAGACCAGGAGCCAATCTAACTCAAAAACAATTTTAAGGATATGCTTTCCAAATTTCATTAGTAATAGCTATTGCTTTCGTCTGGGATTCTGAAGACAACTAAGACTGGGTTAAGCATGAAACACTGACTTTCTGTTTACGTGGTGCCTGCCCAAGTCAGTAAAGGTGAGATAAAGAAAAGTGAAACAAGGAAAGATGCAAGGCAGTGCAAATAATGTTTACTGAGCTGGATTCCACATTGCAAAATGACAGGAGGAGGACGCAGACTTGTGGGTCAATGGGCTCAACACATGGGACTTCTTGGGTTGCCTACAAGGATAAAGGATACATAGAGCAGCCCCAGGAAGGGAAGCAAGGGAACCGAAAGATAGGACTTGCCAGGAAGCCCAGGAACTGTGTTGCACAGCCCAAATGCAACACAGTCCCAGCTTCACTTTTGAGCCACCTGATGGCAGATGTCAATGCTGCCTGAAACATCCATGGACACAACCCTGGGTCCTGTCTCAAGCAGAGATGTCCAGGAAAACTACAGTAAATCCAAGGTCTTGCACGTTTGTTGTGGTCATCCATTTCATTGGTCTAATCAAGATAGATTGGCCAGGGAGAATTCTGAGATATGGGACCCAACAACCATCCCTCTGCATTCGCCAGTGAATTCCTTGTTGCCTTTCATTTCCCCTCCACAACTCAAAGACAACACTCTTATCAGAAACATCTAGGTAGAGGATACAAGCAAATAGCTAAGTTTTTTTTAGGACTAAAATCATATTATAGCAGGCTCCCATTATTATGAAAGTTTTTATTTATATTTGTACATTTATCACAAATTCAAAAGAAAAGAAATCATGCAGACTGGGTTCCTTGATCACGATACAATATTATCAACAAAAACACAATCTCAGTGACCTCTGCCCATACATGGGGCAATTATTTCTAATTAACTCATGAATTAAAGAAATCTCAGTAGGTTTATAAAATACCTAGGTAGGAATGACAAAGAAAGCTCTATAAATCGAAATTACGGTTGCAGCTAAAGTAGTAATTGGGGGGAATTTTATAGCTTTAAGTGCAATGTTATAGCTTTAAATGCACAAAGTAAAAAAGAAGAAAATCCAAAACTTGAGTTATTCATTAATGAATTATGCATTCAATCACAAATCTAGACCAAGAAAAATAAAGCATATAATGAATGAAGGAAATAATAAAAATAAAAGTAAAGTTGATTGACATTGGAAAAAACAAAATGACTCTATAGAGATTTTCTACAAAATCAAAAGCTAATTCTATAAATTATAACGCAATAAAAATGTATGGTAAAACTTCAAAAAAGAAAGATAAGTGGAAATAGAAAATTATAAGTCCCTAATACATTGATTCTGCTTTGGCTAAAATTAGAATAAATCATAGGCTACCCATTTCAATTTTATATAATGAGAAGTTTCAAGTAGAGAGTTTGTAGATACAAGTACTTTTAGCCAGATAGTGTAAAGTTATTTTTTAATGTATCTATTTTTACCTTTATTTTGCCATAAATTGCTTTTTAAAACTAGTTTATTTACAAGAAATTCTCCTAAGTGATGCTAACTGAAATGGTTTGTATTTGTCTCATAAAATATAACTCTGAGCTTGTTTTAATTGTTGGCTGTGGGACATTGTATTTATTCATTTAGTATTTATTATAGAAAGTTAAATTTACTCATAAACCATGTAATGTATGCATACTCAGTAAGCCTTCAAAGATCTTTTCAGAATTAAACTCAAGTTTAAAGACTCTCTTGGAATTAAAAAGTAAGTTACTTTTTTATTACATATATCCATGTGCGTACAAATTAATGCCTATGATAAGATAATTTTTAAAACGTTATATGCAATGAAGATGAGAAAGGGAACATAATTACAGATAGAGTTAAAACAATATTATGAACAACTTTGTTCCCAAAATTTAAAAATATATATGAAAAATATATAATCATAAACATGTATAAATCACAAAATTGACTCTAGAAGAAGAAAATCAGAATATGCTAATAATTATGAAGAAATTAAATCATTAGTCTAAATCTTCTCCCTAGCAAATCATCAGTGCTATATAATTTTATAGATTTCACCAAATCCTTGGGAAAGGGAAAGAGATAACTCCTGTTTTATAAACCCGTTTTATAGAATTAATTTTTTAAGGTAAAACTACTCAATTCATTTTAAGCATTAGCATAATACTATGCTAATAGTATTAATACCAAATACTATTAATAATACTATTAATAGTATTAATACCAATACTATTAATAATACTATCAATAGTACTGTTACTAATAATACTAATAGCATTAATAATACTATTACTAATAGTATTAACAGTACCATTACTATTAATAATACCAAACTGAAAAATGACCATACAAAGGATATTATAAGCTTGTATAATTTATAGGCACAGAAGTAATATTCTTAAAATATTGAAAATAACATTATGTCAAAATACTTCATGCCTAAGTAGCACTTTCCTCATGTATACAAAGACGTTCAACTCAAGATAAACTAGTAATGCACCACAGTTAATAGAAGGAATGAGCCATGAGCTTCTAAAGAGGTCTAAGAGAAGAATACGATCCAATTTAATGTTCAGTGAGGATCAAAACGAGTTATTCATAGAGTCGAATCAAAGAGCATATCCATGACTTGATGAGACATACCTTCTCAGCTCTATGGAAACCAATCCCAACTGCTGTATACTAGATCTCACGTTCAGGTTTATTCACCCAGGACTTCATTTTTAAAATCCTCTTTGTCTCCCACGTGAGTTTTTCTCTTGCTATTGGAGAGACTCCATCACCCTATAAGCATGCTCTTCCGCCGTTCTCTGTTTCTCTCTGGCGGCTATGGCCTCTGTTTTCTGCCCTCCTTTCCACCACAACTCAAACAGGTTTGTTCACTGTCACTGACAGATGCCTCCCTCAATCCTGTCTTCAAACCTCTCAGAGGACTTTGTGCCCATCATTCTACTGAACATGAGCTCTTCAGATTTACATCAGTGGCCACGTCTTACCTCCATCCCACCTGGCCTGCCTACAGCCTCTCATACCATTGTTCACTCTCCTCCCCTTACACTCCTCGCCTTTAATTTCTAGGATGCCAGAGTCTTGGTTTTTCTCCTAGCCAGCTGTTCTTTCTCCCACCCCACCCCTTTTTCTGCCTTCTCATTTCTATCTCTTTATTTCAGAATGCCCTAGCGCTCTGTCCTCTCTCTTAATGGTCTCAGCAAGTCTCATGACTCTAAACACTTTCAATTTGCCAGTGTCTCTGACCTGTGTATCTTCAACTGGACCACCCTTGTACACTTTGAATGTCAAATTGCCATCTCAGCATCTTGCCATCTTGGGTGCCTAATCCACAGCTGAAGCTTTCCTTGCTTGTGGTCAGGCTACTCAAGTTGGCTGTTCTCCTGCCCCCTGTTCATCGCTTGACCGACCACTGCCTGCTTCACTTACATCTACTCAGAGAACTGGCCTTCCTACATGCTTGCACAAAGCCCCAGCTACTGATTGATCTTATAAAGGGAGTGGTGAGGAGCATGGCCCTTGCTGGGGTCCCTAGTTACCAATGAGCCAGCTAGATGTCAATTTCCCCTGTAACTGGCAATCTCTCCTTCTCCCCATCCCTGGAAGGAAGACTGCCCACCATCTGCTGTACACTGTGGGGGGTTGCTCCAGGACCTTGATTCAGACGTGTAAGCTTCCCATCCATTAAACCACTGATGTCTCTGTTGCTGACTCAGGGCTCTTTCTTTGGTCTTGAAGCTGGGCAAGCACAGGGCTTGTAGGCCTTCGGGGTGTAGCCCAAGACTGTGTCTGAAGTTAGACTCTTTATCTTCTCCCCCTCAATCTGTTTAATCCAGGGCTTTCCCTTCCCAATTAAGAGAACATATGTCTTTCTGATTGTTTGGGCCCCAAACACAGACTTTCTTGAGAGCTTTCTCTCAAACATCACATCCAATCCAACAGAAAACCCAGAATTCAATCACTTCTTATTTCTCACTGTCTCTGCTGCTTTGAGCCTTGTCGGAGAATGTTTCTCTCTACCTGGATTATTATAATGTTTCTTTCCCCAGTGTTGGGCTGCACCCTGCAGGCTTGCAAACCCAGTACTTGCCCAGCCTCAAGACCAAAGAAACAGCCCAGAGTTAGTGGCAGAGACTTCTGTGGTTTAATGCATGGGCGAGCTTACAGGTCTGGAGTTTACAGGTCTGGAGCATCCACAGTTTGCAGGATGTGGAAGCAGTCTTGGCTCTCTGGGGATGGGGAGACTACCATTTACAGGGGGAATTGACATCAGATTGGTTCATTGGTTACCAGGGAAACCAGCAAAGGGGCCCAGGCTAAGTACCTTCCTGGGGCAGAGGTTTCCCCTTTGTTAAACTATCAAAGGGGGCCATTCTGATCTAAAGATCTAAAGAACAATCACTAGCTGGGATAGGGGCAAATGTGTAAATATTTACTGATTAAACTCTACCGGAAAGAGGGGAGATCCATCATGTGAGTAGGTATAGGTAAAGCAGGGACTGGTCTAGAAGGGGATGTACAGGGAACAAGAGAATAGCCACCATGGATGGCCTGACCATACACCCAGGCATTTGCAAGGTGAACCATTTCACCTCCTTCAAATCTTCCCTTAAATATCATTTCATCAAGGCCTATCCTGATAACCCTACTTAATTATAATGCGTTCCCTCCACAGACTGAACCCTCTAATCCTGCTGTCTAGTTTTCTTAGAGTACTTATTATAATTGTTTAACATGATATATATATATATAAATAAAATATATGTGTGTGTTTATATGTATGTGTATATACATATGTATATACGTTGTTGCTTGTTAGAATGGGTCCTACAGGAAGGAAAAAATGTTTTCCTGTTTTGTATACTGCATATTGCAAGCATCTAAACAGTGTCTGTCATATGGTAGGTTCTCAATAAATATGTGGGATAGGAATGAGTATCAAGCATTTTATTGGAAGTACCAAACAGTAACTAGAAAAGGAAGAGAAAGAAAAGATATTTTAGGACTGGAAAGGAGGAGTGGACATTCTTTTTGACTTATGCAATGTGGTGATTGCATAAATAGAAATCCAAAATAACTTGTTAACATAAAATAGTAGAGTTACAGGATATTATCTGAGGATATTAAGTAAGATTCTTCGTTCCCATGAATGGCCAAAGATAAAACATAACAGGATAGAAAAACCTTATTAGCAATGAACAACAAAAAATTATAAAATATCCTTTGGAAAGTTCTAATAAAAGATGTGCAAAACTATTGTGGAAAGAAATATAAAACTCATCAAGAGTATCAAAGAAGATGATAAATGGGGAGATGGCCATTATTCTGACAGAAAAATTCAGTGTTATAAATACATAACACTTCCAATTTAATCTTTAAATGCAGTGAAATTCTAATCATAAACTCAAAGGACTTTTAGTGAAACTTAAAACATCATGTCTAAAATAAAATAGTAAATGAATAGGAATAGCCAAGGCAGTTCTACAAAATAAGAACAAAGAAGAGACACTTGTATTACTATTCATCAACATTCACTTTAAAGTTATAATAACTTAAAGAATGTGATATTTGTTCAAGAATAGACCCCTCCCCCCAAAAAAAAATCAACAGAGCAGAATAGAAAACCTAAAACCAAAGCCAAGCATTTAAAAACCAATGTTTTTTTTAAATCAATATGGAAAGCAAAAATGGTTAAAAATGCAGAATAATTTCCTTCCTGTAAAAAATAATGTATGACCTCATTCTACCCAAAACTCAATTCCATGTGGATTTAATGAAAACCCATAAAATTATTGAAAGAACATGTATATAAACATCTTATGGACTTGAAAAAGAAGAAATAACTTTTTTAAACAAAGAGCAATAATGTGAGAAAAAGAATGTATATATGTATGTGTGACTGGGTCTCTTTGCTATACTGCAGAAAACTGACAGAACACTGTAAATCAGATATAATGGAAAAAATAAAAATCATTAAAAAAAGAGTGAAACAAAAAAGAAATCCACATATAATTAAAAGGTGGATTGCATTAGTTTACATCACAATGAAAATTTCTGTATGGCTCAGATACTATGACAAAGTAAAATGCAAAAACCAAGCAGTAGGAAATTATTTCCAACACTTCTGAAAAAGAAGAGGTAAATAGCCCAATAAAGAAATTTTTTAAAAAAAAGTAAGGAAAACACAATAGAAAAATGTGCAAATTATATGCATAGGAAATTCACAGAAAATAGAGTCTACATGACTAATAAACATAAAGAAATGCTATATCTTAGTCATTGACACAGTGTACATAAAATAAGATACTGTTTTCACCTATCTACTTAAAATATATTAACATGAATTATATTTAAGTATTTTGTACACAGTTCTTTTTATGCAAATTTCTGACTTTTTCAAATGTTTGTTTTATTCCTTATCCCTACTTTTGTCAAAAAAAATAAAAATAAAAGCAGCTTATCTGTTTCAGGTGAGAAAATTGTTACTCATGCATTGCTAATAAAAAACTGAAAGTATCATTGCTCTTTTGGAGATTTGGCAATTTCTTGTAGGAAATACACACTAGAAGTACACACTAGACAGTTATTAAATAATGAGTGATTCTATCTAATACCCTCACATGTGCACAAAAAGAAATGCACAGGGATCTTTACAGACACGTGATTTTTAATGTGGGAAGCAACCCCAAATGTCTATTAGTGGAGGATGGAAAGATAAATTCAGGTTTACACATAGGAAGGAATTATATATATATACATAAATATAATTTAGTATATATTCATCTCTTTGAATAAAGAAAAATTTCCTATCTAAAGAAAAGTTGCGCTCACATACACATATTTATAATACAAGTAGAAAAGCTTGGGCAGGAGAAATGTGTACCATATTTATGAACGTGATTGCTCAAAGGAAGTAAAAAGGAGGATGGTTTGTGAAGGGGTCCACCCCATTTGTGCCTCTCTGTATCTTAAAGGATCCGAAACAAACCCAATGGTAACGGCTTGGTGTGTGTCCATGGGGGTTTGATGCATTAGTCTCTGTATGTGTATTTACGTTTTCTTTTTCTTTTTTTAATTTCTTTCTGAAATAAACCAAACCTAAAATGGAAGAGATTAGGAACAAATCCTGCCATTTCTAAGTTTAGGGACTCTGTAGATATCTATAGCTGTATTACACACCATCTGAAAACTGAGTGTTTTCAACAGCCCTGTATTGAGGTCATGAGCTGGTAGCTATTTGGCTCCAGGCTAACGAATTCTTGGTTAACCTCTGGGGGACTCTGATGAGACTGAGGTCAGTGGGTGAGCTGGCTGGGGGCCTGTTCTGTAGGGTGGACTGGCCCATGGCTGGTGCTTGGAGGGCCAGGTGACAAAGGGTACCTCCAGGGCAATGGCTCATCTCTGCTTCTCTGCCCACATCCTCTCACTCTTTCTCTGCCAGCCCAGGCTTCACAAGGGGTGGACAAAGGGTCCAGAGAGTGCGACGAGAGGGCAAGCCCCAAAGCCCAGTGCCTCTAAAGCCTCTGCTTGTGTCATATGTGCTGACATCCCAAAGGCAAAGGCATCCCAAAGGCAAAGGCGTCCCAAGGTGGAATCAAAGTGGAGGATCCCTCAGAGTCATACGCCCCCTCAAGTGGGCGTGGATGCCTGGGTGGGGAAATCAGGTTATTTTTGCAACCTATCCCACCCACATACCCTAACAATAGTGTGCAATGATGCAAGAAGTAAAGCTTTAAAGAACTTTAAATATACATACATCCAAACGCATAAGGATGTATTTTAAACAAGACAGATATAATTACTTTGGATCTGGGGAAGAGCACAGAATTAGGCAACTTGTAAAGAGCGAAAAGAATCACTAAGACCCTATTTAAAAGTGTTGTGTGATGTTCTCACACAGGTCTGGTGAGGACAAGATAGGAAAAAGACAGATGGTTCGATTTCTTTGTCGTTTCTGTTTTCTCTCTGGTATCATCAACAGGCAGTACTTTTCAGACAGCAGATTTTTCTTGGGAATGGAAACCTAGATCATACTTCACATGCGTAATAAAATAAAGGGAGAAAAAGACATTTACTTGCAGTCAGAAAACTACAGCCTAACAGATGGGGGGAGGGGAGATGATGGCAAGCAAAAGGTCGGAGTGAGCCCCAAGGTCACCATTGTCACATCCCACTCTGGAGGCAGAAGCAGACCTTGTTTTATATATAGAGAGAGAACCTTCAGCTTCCAGGGTTTTCAACACACTCTGGACAAAATATCTCCTATTCTTAAAATCTGTAGTGATAGAGATTTCATATCCTGCTTTGCAAAAACTGTCTGCACATCACAGCCCTCACAGTCAGTAAGGTTTTCCTTGGGTCGAACCTATATTTGTGTGGCTGCAACCTGCTAATTTCCTGTGAGGCTCTGCCCTCTGTGGAGCTGGTGACCATAATCCTTGCTATAATATTCTTTCATAGATCAGATAGAATAGACCGAATCCCTTTTACATTTCTGCACATTTCTCTTGAAAGACTAAGATTCAGGCCAGAATAATAATATGGGGGTCTGACCAACAGCACAGGCAGTGAAAGGATGAAAGTGTTGCCATTTTTTGGTAGGCAATTCACATACATATTAGCACAGATGGTTTATACCTGGGGTTTTTCTGAATAGCAGTGTCATAGGACAAACTCACTAGTTGCTCGCAGTGTCTCCAATGTCAGATGTAATCCAGGGGCAGTGCAAAACAAAGGCGGGATCTCTGTACTTGAAGCCAAATATCCAAGTTTAAGCTCAGACACTATCAGGTTGGTTATACAACCTTGGCCAAGTAGCTTGAAATCTCTGCCTTCCTTTCTTGCAACAATAATCAGACCTATCTCTCACTCCTCACCCTTGATGGAGAGGACTTAATAACAGAATGTTCCCTGAAAATCCCTTGCAGACTGTAAACCAATAAAGCCATGTAAAGTATTAGCTGTGATCCAAACTCCTCCACAAAGTTGCTTAATCATGATTTTCCAAAGTAGGTTCGAAATGATGTCAAAAATCACAAAAATATTATCCTGGTGGAGTGTGGGCTGTGCATTGGCTGGGTTTCTAAAGTTTGTCTCTGAGGCTATTATTCATAACTTGGAATACGCTTTCCATTATATTTTTCTTTAGAAATAATTCTATGAAGAGAAAATCCTCAGGCATCTCACAGAGTTTACTCTTCCATTCAGTGAACACCCATTGTCTCATGTGTGTTTGATAAAGGACAGAGAAGGATGAACAGAACTTTCCATCCTCCCAAATCTACAAAGGGGAGACCCTGAGAAGGAAATTATCCTGTAATGCGCAAATGGCTCTGACCAAGATGTGCTCAGGTGCCAAACTACTCCACTGCCCTTCATTGTAAGAGCAGGAGGAAGGTGAAACTCCTTAAAGATGGCAGAGCTGGCCCCCTGAAGTTTACTCACTATGTTTCTGCTCAGCCTCTGCACTTTCCTCTCCCTGCGTCCTGACCATTTGAAATCACGCCCAGTCTTTGTAATGAATGAGACTCTTTCTTGTCCAGTGAGGCTGCCCACACTGCGTTTCCCCCGACTCACCCTTTCCCCACTGTTCTAGAATAATCTTAGTAATTCAAGGCTGAGCTGAAACCCCACTTTTATTTATTTATTTATTTTTTCCACTGTACGGCATGGGGACCAAGTTACACATACATGTATACATATTTTTTCCTCCCATTGTTGTGTTGTGATGTAAATATCTAGACATAGTTCTCAATGCTACACAGCAGGATCTCATTGTAAATCCATTTCAAGAGCAATACTTTGCATCCGTTAACCCCAAGCTCCCAATTCCTCCCATCCCTCCCTCTCCCCTCAGGCAGCCACAAGTCCATTCTGCAAGTCAATGATTTTCTTTTCTGTCGAAATGTTCATTTGTGCTGTATATTAGATTCCAGTTATAAGTGATATCATATGGTATTTGTCTTTCTCTTTCTGACTGATTTCACTCAGTATGAGAGTCTCTGGTTCCATCCATGTTGCTGCAAATGGCATTATGTTGTTTTTTTTTATGGCTGAGTAGTATTCCATTGTGTATATATACCACATCTTCCTAATCCAATCATCTGTTGATGGACTTTTGTGAAACCTCACTTTTTAAATTGCATTTTCCAGGAGTTCCCATTGTGGCTCAACAGTAATGAACCCTACTAGGATCCATGAGGACTCAGGTTTGATCCCTGGCCTTACTCAGTGGGTTAAGGATCTTCCATTGCCATGAGCTGTGGTGTAGGTCACAGACATGGCTCGGATCTGGCATTGCTGTGGCCATGGTGTAGGCCAGCAGCTGTAGCTCCGATTTGACTCCTAGCCTGGGAACATCCATATGCCACAGATGAGGCCCTAAAAAATAAAAAAAAAAATTAAAAAATGTGTTTTCCTTCTCTGTTGTTCTCTGCAGCCCCTCAGGTCCCCACTGGCCCCAAGATAATGCAAATAGAACAGCAGGATTTGGGGTGAATTGCCCTCACATAAATGGAAGAAAGAATAGATAAAATAAAGCAAGTCCTTGAACTTTAGTGATTGCGGGGAAATGATCAAGAAGTCAACAATGAGGTGGACAGGGAAAATGGAGTAGATACAGTTTAATGACCTGATTCCAAAGGTTTCATGATTTTGAGGGTGGAAGAAGTGGTTTGGAGGAATCAGCAGGGAGCCAGGATGCAGACCCAGAAATATTGGGGGTGGGGTGGGGTTGTGGGCAGGGAGAAAGAAGTCATCCCGCACTTGAGAGAGAAGCTCCAAAAGTCATATCTTTCAAAGAAATTGAAAGTCACTTTTAGAGAAGGAATCAGGATGGGGGTAATTTCTACTGACTGTGAATTCTAGACCAGAATATTAAGGCTGATGGAGAGAAATGGATGATCAGGCCAGAGTAATGGCTATTAAAGGGACTTGGATGTAGGGTCTTGTGACAGAGGTTTACCTGGCAGGTGTGGACCTGCGTTGATTTTAGGAACCAGGAATGTGGCACACCCTGTTGCGCAGAGGCTGCATCACCGAAGACTCATTGATAGGAAGCAGTCCTTCCTTAGAGATGTTCAAACTGCGACTTGGAACAGAAATTCAGGATGCTGGGCTGGCACAATGCATGATGGGAGGCTTGTGAACTCTTTGTCCTGCCTTTCCTGCCATGCAAGGGAGACTCTTCTGCAGCTGGAAAAATCCAACTTGCAGAGAAAAGTAGGCTCAAAAGATGATGTGAGCGTGTCCTGGGGATTCTGGATTCCCAGCTCAGGTTGACAGCCAGCTGTAGCTCTGTTCTCCTGGTGACATATGGCTTGCAGCAAGTTCCTCTTCTGGCCCAAACTAATTCAATTTGGCTATCTCTTTGTTACAACCAAAGAAGTCTTAACACACTAATCTAATTTATAAAGGAATCATTGGCAAAATTTGCTCCTTTATTATTACCCACAAATTGCTTGTGACATGCCTCAAAAGCGACTGTGACAGTGCTAATTAGTACAGACTGTTCAGAGCTACTTGCCTGCAACACAGAGGTGGGTATTCCATCCATGTCCCCAGAGCCGTGAGACCTTCCTCTTGCTGTTTCCTTCAGGCCACACAGGATTCCCCAGGGAAAGGAGGCTGCAGTCTTCCTTTGTCTGTACCACTTCTGTGAGTGGCGTGGGATGAGTGCCCACCTGGAGGTGATGGGTTTGATTCCCCACTGGGTCTGAATCACTTCCCGGTGAAGTGCCTTGACCAGAATCCTCCTGCAGAGATTCTTAAATCTGGCATCCATCCCACAGAAACATCCCCAAACTGCATCTTCTTGGAGAAACACACTCTGTGTTTAGAGGGATAATATGAAAAGTAATCACTGTGATACTTTTCATAGTCGTGTTAGGTGCTCAGTGACGTAGGCTTGAGACACATGATCTTCCTCAGAAGAGTAATTGATGGCAACGAATGAGCCACGTAACAGTCTGCACAGAATCTCTGAGCTCCCATGGTTATCCCACGGGCTGTTACAGTCAATCTGCTTTTGGGACAAAGGGAAAAGTGGATGGGGAGGGGAGGGGAGTGGCTCTGGGGTCCTTCACCTGAATTCCAAAGTCTGCCTTGTCTCGGCAGCCCAAGCTCTTTCCTCTCATTCCACAAACTTGTGGGCCTATATTCTTTGAAGCTCTCTCATATTGTGAGAAAATTAAATAACAGCTTCTCTTCTCCATGTGGGTCAGAGAGGCTCCCAGTGTTGGCCCTGATCTGGTGTTATACATGAGCAACAGGGCCAACTCAAATATCTAAATGATGTCCTTAGGACCTGCCCTATCCATTTGGTTGCAAAGTATCCAGGCCTCTTTTCTGTTTGCATTTAGTCACCCAAAGGCCCTCGTGGCACATCAGTGGAAAGTAAGACGTCCCTCTCAGGAGAACACCCTACCTTGACTTAGCCCAGACCCTGGGGACCTACTGAGCTCAATAGAAAGTAAGGGTGGGGATGGTTCTCTTGAAGGCCAGGCAGGGGAAGGACAGGAATCCCCACTGGTCTGCATCCCTTGGGCTGCAGCTCATCCTCACTGCTGAGAACCACATGATTGTCTGTGCCGCTGAAAGGGCCTCACTGCGCAGAATCCCTGCCAGCCCTGAGCGTTGGGTTGGGGGGAGGGGGACACACATGTGGCCTCTGATGTTACTGCCTCCTTAGTCCCTGGTGCTTTCCTGCAAAGCATCCCCTGTGCCTGGTGGCTACCCCACGGCACACACCGCCACCTCCAGTTCCTCCCAGGATGCTTGGTTCTGAGCAAGCCCCCCTCATCTAAATTTATCTAGATTTATCTCCTCCCAGGACAGTGCCTGCCCTGGCCACCAGGTGCTGCTGTCCAGGCCCATTTGAGTTCCCAACCTCATGGATGACAGATGCACTTGTGCTTCTTGGGCACAAGGTGACTGCTATTTAAAGACCAAAATGGGTACCATTTGGGGTGTGATGTATTCATCAGAGATCAGTGCCCGTTACAGGAAGGGAGAGTATCTGTGCACAGGCAGAGGGCTCACCATGGTTCAGGCTCCAGAAATGCATGGCCAAGCTCGTCGGGGCTCTAGGGAAAGAACTGCCTGCTGAGTGCTCTATTTCTGGGAGTGGCTTAGCGGAAACGAATCTGACCAGTATCTATGAGGATGCAGGTTCGATCCTTGGCCCCGCTCAGTGGGTTAAGGATCCGGCATTGCTGTGAACTGTGGTGTAGGTCACAGATGCAACTCGGAGCTGGCATTGCTGTGGCTATGGTGTAGGCCAGCAGCTACAGCTCCAATTCAACCCTTAGCCTGGGAACTTCCATGTGCTGCAGGTGACACCCTAAAAAGACCAAAACAAAACAAAAAAGCACCCCAACACCATCAGTAACATCCACACATTTGGACCCTGCTTTACTTCTCCCACATGTGGGCCATTCCATGCAGGGTGTGGCCTTGAGTGGGTGGCTCTGAACAACAAGGTGGCAGACCTCACAGGAGCTCTGGGCTGTGTATGCTGAGCACACTTCCAACTGGGCAGCTTGGTCTCATTTTGATGCTGCTTCTTGTCCAGCACTCCCAGAACCATCACAAGTTACACCAGGCATGGAGCAGAGTTTTGCCACCTTGGCCAGACCCCTCCAGCCCAGCACAAATGCCACTGTCATCGTCCACAGATCCCCATCCTGGGGAAGCTCTTCCCAAGGCCTCTCAATGGCAGCTCTTTGTGCATCAAAGAGAGTGAGTCTGGAAATGTTCAGGGCTGGCTGGGTGAGTGTGGTTTCCAAGCTCCAGTTCTCTTTATTCACCGTTTTGGATTTTATGCCAGCATCTCTGTCTCCCACAGAGCAGAGAACTCCTGGCCCTAGACTCAGGCTTTAGGTCTCTAATAATCAGCACCACCACAAACACAGGGCAGGGCTCTCCCAAGTTCTGCCCAGAGTATACACTGGATACAAGTGCCTCGTCCAGGGCACAGGGGCCCTTCCCTCTGCCCAGAGCTTCCATTGTTCTCACCACTCTCCAAGGCCCCCTCATCTATGAAGAAAAAACACACCTCTCAAGGAAGGAAGTGATTTCTCAGCTCCTATACTTGAAAGTGATGTAGTGGTTTCTGCCTCAGCCCTTCTGGTTTATTGTCATCTTTCCAGGAAGATGTTTGCTTCAGAATCACCAAGGGAAAATGGGCAGCAGCATCTTATTCTGCCACAAATGGCCAACCATGGCAGGCTGGAGAGTGCCCCCAGCCGGTCCCCAAGCATGTCCATGCTCTCATCCCCAGAACTCGTAAGTACCTAAGTGACAAAAAGAACTTTGCCCATGTGACTAAATTGAAGAACTTGAGAAGGGGGAGGCTTGTTGTGGATGGTCTGGAAGTGCAATGTCATCTTAAGATGACTAATGAGAGAGAGGCAGGAAAGTCAGGGTCAGAGAAGACTGTGTGGCAAGAAGGTGATGTTTGAGAAAGTTTGAGGACAGGGGAGCAGCGGGGGGCACACGTAAGGCATGCCGTTTTCCTCAGGAAGCTGGAAAGGGCCAGGAAATGGGTGTCCCCCTCCGGGCCTCCAGAGGGAATCTACCCTTGAATACCTGGGCTTAGTCCAGAGAGACTCATGTTGGACTTCCGACCCCTGGAAGAGACGATACATTTGTACTGTCACCATGTGTGTTCACTTGTTACCGCAGCAACGGGAGACAAATACACACACCTTATGCAACAGAGGAGCTTGTGCATGTACAGAATCTCAGGATTTTGCTGGAAGTCTCCCATTTGGAAGTGAGGAGTGTCTCCTCTAGACTCAGTTGCTGTGGAAGCAGCTGTAGGCCACCACGTGCAGGGCTGAATGCCTGACTCTGAAGGGCTTTATCAGATCTGCCTTCACAGAAACCAGACCGTGTTTCCCGAGCTGCTTTGCTTGTGTTCACATCCTCAGGGAGAGCAGAAGAGAGGGCCTGTTCACACCCAGAAAGCCCAGTCCAGAGGCCAGGCTGGGCACAAGGTTGGCAGTGCTCCCTTACAAGGCTTTCAGGGTTACAAACTGACCCCAGGGTGCCCCAATCCCACATCAAATCCCACCCCCTTGGCCAGAGCTGGGCCTCTAGTCGCTGCCTCTCCTGACCAGTCTTGCTGTCTGAGACCACTCTGAGCACCAGCCTGAGAGGCATCAAAGGTTAAGCAGCGTCTAAAGTCCTCTGCTACCCGGGGGCCCTGGTCCCACCTCCATCCCGGGCACCTTTAGCCCAGCCTCCTGCAACAGCCTCTCTGATTTCAGGCTTTGTGTGAGCTCTTCTCTGGCCCCTGTTTAAGAGTCAAGAAAATCAACCTGCCTTCACCTACAGCGTCCATGTGACTGGCGGCTGTGTATGTGCAGCTAAACTCTGGGTGACAGGTCCCAAAGACATTTGCAGGGTTGAGGTCACAGACAGCCTTTAGTGCCCAGGCTTGTAGGCATTTTAAGTCCTGATCCTACTTTGCCTCAGGGACCTACAGGTCTTAAAATATCTCTAGTAGAGACCCAGCCCCCATGTTCCTTTCTAGGCCCTGTCCCTGGGCATTCTGCAGTCTCCTGCAGCTGTGGGTGCTCCGAGGGCCTCCCTGGGCTCCATCCCCTGGGATGTTGCCTACATAGGTGTCCACGCGGTGTGGACACAGCCTAAAGTCCCCTTAGTATGTCTGTGTTAATTCTCCTCTCTGGGCGGAGCCAAGTCGTCTGTAGTTTTATTTTATTTTATTTTAATTGTTTTATTTTTTCACTTCATCTGTAGCTTTAGAAGCACGGTTCATGCAGACACTGCGTTACACATTACCTTCCAGGACTCTTCTTCTCCTGGTGCTTTGAGACATTTTAACATATTGTACTACTTTAGAGAGTTCATTACAAAATTACACAGGTCCTATTCCCTGTTTGATGTGTCGTGTTCCTAATAGGACACCTTCGGGGCATTGATTCCAATACCAAAGTGCTTCCAACATCACTTCTTTCGTGTGAAGCGCTGGGGCCTGGCCACTGATATAAACCCAGGCTCTGTTCAGCCTCTGGACAGTTTGGTGTCTGTGGTGCAAGTGCACTTGTGACTATTTTTTTTTTTTTTTTTTTTTTTGCTTTTTAGGGCCTCACCCAAGGCATATAGAAGTTCCCAGGCTAGAGGTGGAATCAGAGCTGTAGCTGCTGGCCTACACCAAAGCCACAGCAACATGGGATCTGAGCCCCATCTGTGACCTACACCACAGCTCATGGCAATGCTGGATCCCCGACCCACTGAGATTGGGGATCAAACTCGCCTCCTCAGGGATGCTAGTCAGGTTTGTTACCACTGAGTCATGACAGGAAATCCTCTGACTCTGTTCTAAAAGTAACGACCTGTGAGGATGCAAAGGGTTCTCTGGAGCAGAATCTCCAAATCTGTGTGAGAGCGTCCCAAAATATTGTTTTTCTTTCTTTTTTTTCTTTCTTTTTTTTTTCTTTCAATCTTTTGAGGGCTGCACCTGCAGCATATGGAAGTTCCCAGACTAGGGGTCGAATTGGAGCTATAGCCACCGGCCTATGTCACAGTCACAGCAATGCAGGATCCAAGCCACCTACGCCACAGCTCATAGCAATGCCAGATCCTTAACCCACTAAGGAAGGCCAGGGATTGAACCTGCGTCCTTGTGGATGCTAGTCAGATTCATTTCCCCTGAGCCACAATGGGAACGCTTTGCCTAAAAACGTAACCTAGATGAGGGCTTCACCCTCAGGTGCTGTGAACAGAGCTGCCTGTCCCCCCATCCGAGTCACTGCAGGGCCTCACGCCCACCTCCCTGACTGACAGGCTCCACCACCTAGCTCCCTCCCTCCCACACCCACCCCTGGGATGCTGGCTTTTCCTTCTACTCATGTGGCTGTGCATGTGCACCACCCCCTCTGAGGCCACCACCCCCATTCCCAGTTCTCACTGTAAGAACACGGGCCCTATTTCAAAAGTTGCCTCTCTGGGCAGCGGCAACATCCCAAGAAACCACAGTGACATTCTATTTCATGGCAGCTGTGGTTTTTCACACACAGCAATGGGGAGACTGTGCCCTCTCGCTGGGCTGGTACTGGGTCCTGGGGCTGGAACCAGAGCTAAGCCGCCAGGGTACCACGGCCCTGTGTTTAACTGCTACCCAGGACTTGGGACTCAAAACGTCTTCTTGGGCCCTGTGTTTCTCTCCTGAAATAAACACCCAGGAGCCACAGCCCCTCCCTCTGCACAGCCCATGTGGGCTCTGCCAGGACTACGATCTATAGTCACAAAAGACTATTATTTTATCTGCGGTCATGCTTCCATGTCTTTTTGTGTCTGAAACCAGAATTTTGACCTACTGGAGTAGAATTAAGGACTTTTAGGGAAAATGTTCATGAGGCTGCAAAGTTTTTTTTTTGTTTTTTTGTTTTGTTTTGTTTTGTTTAACATTTCTATGGTTTTGATCAACAACCCTAGGAAAGTTTTGGTGTGATAGTAACTACAGTAAAGACATTATCTTGATGTGATTTGTGTTACATGAAGCCCCTGGCCTTTCTGCCCCAACACCCTCAAAAGGCTGTAGCCAGACAGAAGCAGATGGGACGGTGAGGGGAAGGGTCAGTTAAGAGGTGGGGCCCCTAGGAAGTTCCCATTTTGGCTCAGCAGTAATGAGCCTAACTAGTATCCAGGAGGATGCAAGTTTGATCCCTGGCCTTGCTCAGTGGGTTAAGGATCTGACATTGCCATGAGCTGTGGTGTGGTTTTCAGATGCAGCTTGGATCCGTAATTGCTATGGCTGTGGCCTAGGCCAGCAGCTGTAGCTCCAATTTGACCCCTAGCCTGGAAACTTCCATATACCACAGGGTGTGGCCCTAAAAAGCAGCAACAAAAGAGGTGGGGCACTGAAACAGTGACACCTTCGTGTTGACGGCAGCAGCACATCATCCCTGGATACAGGACAAGGTGGAAAAGGCCATGTCTCTAACTTTTGGTGACTGCTTAACTATGAATTGGCCACGTACTTCCTCCAGTGCTGGTCACTGAGGAAGTGGTGGTGATGATTTCCAGAGCAAACCTGGAACTGAAAGGTCACCCTCCTCCTCAGTTCACCAGAGCCTGGGGGCGGGGGACGGGGGGCAGGGCTTGAATGGTATCCCGGTGACAAAGTCAGTGACCTGGCAATGGGATGGTGGGCAGTCAGCCAAGCAAGTGGTGCCTTCAGTTTGGGGGCACCTTCTTCAGATGACAACTGTGTAAGTTCTCATCAGGTAGCCCTCAGCCTCCTTTCTAGGCTGGTCACTGGAATGATTCCATCCCTGCCATTGCTTCCTCTCTGTCTGCAGCAGACAAGACTCCTGGCTGATGTGAGGGGGATGCAGAGATTCCAGTCCAGTTGTTGAATGGCCAGTGGGAACTTTCCCCCCGACAATGACAAGCAGACCTGACTTGTGACATCCAGGACAAAGTGATGAAAAGGCAGGTGCATGTTTCCCAGGCTCTGTCTACTCTGATCCCAGAAGGACCCCCGTCCAGGGTAGCCCCAGATGCCAGTGTTGGTAATGGCCCAGCCACCTTCATCTCCACTCATGGCTTCTGTGGACACTGCCTCCCTCCCATGGTGGACCAGGAGCACCCACATTAGCTGTTCCAAAAGCAGGACAGACAGGCTTTGGGTGTTTTTTGTTTGTTTTTTTTGTTTGTTTTGGCTTTTTTTTTTTTTTTTTTTTTTTTTTTTGCCATTTCTTGGGCTGCTCCTGCGGCATATAGGAGGTTCCCAGGCTAGGGGTCTAATCAGAGCTGTAGCCGCCAGCCTACACCAGAGCCACAGCAACGCAGGATCCGAGCCGCGTCTGCGACCTACACCACGGCTCACGGCAACACCGGATCCTTAACCCACTGAGCAAGAGCAGAGACCGAACCCGCAACCTCATGGTTCCTAGTCGGATTCGTTAACCACTGCGCCATGACGGGAACTCCCGGCTTTGGGTGTTAAGCAGCAGATTTTTTTTTCCCCTCAAAGAAGAAGTATCAGGAGGACCTCCCACTCTAGGGGCCCTGGAGGATGTCAGCCCTGTGTGTTATGTGATCAGTTCCCCTGCCTAATCATGCTGGAGACTTGCCCAGGCTTTGGGTGTGCCAGACGCACGTGTTCTTGAGGTCAGTGTCAGGGAAGACACCTCTGCAGGCTGCATGAGACTCTGGTGCAGCTTCCTTCTCTGGATGCTCTGCCTGTGAAATCTGGTTGTGTCAGGAAAATTCCAGGCCCCGCCATGGGCCCTGTTTCCTGCATGGAAGCCAGGAAACTTTCTGAAGAGTGATCTGGGGCCACCACTGACTGCATTCATTCATTTCCTTCTCCAAGGCATGACTTGGATGCTGCCTGGGTCACGTTATTCAGGGAGTGAAATCTGGGCTCCTGTGTTCAGTTGGTTTCCTAGTTACATAAGGCAGGAATATTAACTCAGTTGCTCCACCAGGGCCAAAATTTCTGGTTCTTCACTAGTACACGCTCCTAAAACCAGTTTTCTGGACCAGGATTGTCCTCAAGCTTTGGAACTGGGTCTGCCTCTGAGAAGAAATATAGGCATATGCTTTTTCTTCTTTGTTGAGGCTCTGCCAGTTACTTTTGGTGGATTGAGAAAAGTCTCCTTAGAATTACGAGTGGCCTTCCTTGGATACCCAGGAGGTGCTGGGGTGCATGGCTTAGAGAAGAGGTCACTCTGCCCCCCCACCAACCCCAACTCCATGACAATCCCTCTCATCTTACACCTGGGGGTAAGATCCTGGGATCACCCTTCTCAGTGCTCTGTTTCTCTGGGACCTCCTCCCCCAGGTGATGGAGAGAAGTGAGTCAGAGTGGATGTAGCACTCCAGGGAGGCTGACTGGACTCCAGCGCTCCCCCTGCCCAGCCGGCAGGACTGAGATTGACCTATATCTCTTCCTCCCTCCCTTTTTCCTTACCTGCACTCCAGCCAGACTATCTCCAGCTCCTTTCTCCGTGTCTGCACAGTTCTGGTTCCTCTGCCTGGGGGGCTCTCTCCTCACCGATTCCCACCCCAGGCTTATACGGCTTGTCCTCCAGGATCCCTTTTCTGATCCCCAAGAGCAGTGAAGGCCCTGGATTTCTCTCAATTCACATCATATCTCTTCTTTGTGACTCTCATGTATTTATTGCTTATTCTATAGGCCTGCCCTGTTTAAAGTGCTTTATAGATAGGAACTCACTTAACCCTATCAAACCTGAAGGCGTGGGGACTCTAGTATTTAAATAATCATCAGAACCTGCTCTTAGCCAACTCTAGCGCCTGCTGAAGAGGAAATAGCCAAAGTTCTCTTGTTCACATCCCAAGCCACCAGAATAAGCAGGCACTCTGAATGTGGGAACAGGGAAGCAACCATGGTGCCACTTTCTAGTTTTTATCTCTTTTATTTTTGATACTTTATTTATTTATTTTGTCTTTTTTGTTTGTTTGTTTTGGGGGGAATTTATTGCATTTATTTTTATTTCTTTATATATGTGTTTTTTTTCTACAGCATGGTGACCCAGTTACACATACATCTATACTTTCTTTTTTCTCATATTATGTGTTCCATCATAATTGACTAGACAGAGTTCCCAGTGCTACACAGCAGGATCTCATTGCTAACGTGGTGTTTTTTCTTTTCTTTTTTTTTTTTTTTTTTAAGGGCCGCACCTGCAGCATACGGAGGTTCCCAGGCTAGCGGTCTAATCGGAGCCGTCACTGCCAGCCAGAGCCACAGTAGCACCAGATCCGAGCCATGTCTGCGACCTACACCACAACTCATGGCAACACCAGATCCTTAACCCACTGAGCGAGGCCAGGGATCGAACCCTCAACCTCATGGTTCCTAGTCAGATTAATTTCTGCTGTGCCACAACAGGAACTCCTGATACTTTATTTTTTATTTTTATTTTGTTTTGTTTTATTTTTTGTCTTTTTAGGGCCACGCGCACAGCATACGGAGGTTACCAGGCTAGGGGTTGAATGGGACCTGTAGCTGCTGGCCTATGCCACAGCCATGGCAATGCCAGATCCTTAACCTACTGAGCAAGGCCAGGGATGAAATCTGTGTCCCCATGGATACTAGTCAGATTTGTTTCCACTGAGCCATAACGGAAACTCCAATTTTTAAATTTTTGATTAAAGTATAGTTGATTTACAATGTTGTTGTGTCAATTTCTGCTGTACTGCTGACCCAGTCATACATGTATATACATTTTTTTTCTCATATTATCTTCCATCATGGCCTATCCCAGGAGACTGGCTATAGTTTCCTGTGCTGTACAGTAGGCCCTTGTTGTTCAGCCATTCTAAATGCAATAATTTCCATCTACCAACCCCAAACTCCCCAACCATCCCACTCCCTCCCCCTCCCCCTTGGCAACCACAAGTCTGTTCTCCATGTCTGTGAGTCTATTTCTGTTTCGTAGATAGGTTCATTTGTGCCACAGTTTAGATTCCACATATAAATTATATCATGTGGTATCTGTCTTTATCTTTCTGACTTAATTCACTTAGTGTGAGACTCTCTAGTTGCATCCATGTTGCTACAAACGGCATTTGATTCTTATTTATGGCTGAGTAGTATTCCTTTTTAAATGACATGCTCAAGGAGTTTCTGCTGTGGCAAAGCAGAAATGAATCCGACTAGGAACCATGAGTTTGCAGGTTTGATCCCTGACCTTGCTCAGTGGGCTAAGGATCTGGCGTTGCCATGAGCTGTGGTATAAGTTGCAGACGTGGCTCAGATCTAGTGTCATTGTAGCTCTGGCGTAGGCCAGCAGCTATAGCCTCGATTCGACTCCTAGCCTGGGAACCCCCATATGCCATGGGTGCATCCCTTAAAAAAAAAAATGACATGCTCCATGTGTACAGATTACCTTCCACATCCTATTCCTGTGTCCATGTTTCTTCCTATGTCCGTAGTGCCTGATACACCGCCTGAAACACAAGGTAGGACCCAGCCCCTGCCCCTTTGTGGGGCATGTACATGGCTGCCCCAGAAGTTCTCATCCTTTTGCTTTCCACTGGGAGGAGTGAGCTCTCTCAGCCCTTCACCATCTTCTCTACTGGCTTCTCTTGTTTTCTACCCATTTCCTCCTGCCCAGCTGTGACTGGCTCTCTGCCCACTATGTGCTCACAGTGGCAGGCAAAGTCTGGTGGGAAGAACTCGGACCAGCCAGGAAGAAGAACCCTCACATGTTCGGGTAGTAGTGCCAAGTGAAGGTCCCGCCAGGTACTGGGGCAGAGGTATCCACTGGAGACACCCCTCTGATGGTCACTCAGAGCCCAAGTCTGCCTGGGGATGGAGCTCTGAGTGACACGGCCTCTGACAGCCCTCTCCAGAGATTTCCTCTGGAGGAAAGTCGAACTTTCATTTTGTATTAAAGGTCCTTGTATGAAACAGCAAGTCATCACATTGAATGCGGAGCCCCCATGGATAGGTGCTATTAATAGACCTTCATTAAATGCCAAAAGTGTGTTAGACATTGTACCAAAACAAGGAATTAGGTAAGGTCTCCGCTATGATATAGGCTCTTCCCAGGGAGCGGAGACACTAAATTCATTGAGTTGGTGATAAAAAAAAAGGAAAAAAAGTCACAGGTAAAGAACATAAATGCACTTGGGGTTCTGACCCTTTGAAAGAATTTCTTACATGTTTCCTTTATATGTCATAGTTTTATATTTAGAATGTGGCATTCACCATCCTAAAAGGATTCGTAAGTTGTAGCCCCAAACTCTTTCAGACAGGAAAATTATAATGGGCCATTGCACTTGACCTTCCTGAGTCTTAGTTTCTTTATTTGAAAAATGAGAAAGAAGCGGTTAATGCTCCAGTCGGGGTTGATAGGCGGCCATAACCCACCTGTATGGTGACCATGGCTGTTAAAACATGGAAAAACTTCCATACTGGCTGGTTCACCACCCCTGTGGCAGGTGTCCTTAAGGCCCCTATTTTTGGGGGGACACCCTAGCCAGTCTCCTGGTAGAGCCTCTTGGACGTCTCCATAATCAGACTATATGGATCGCTCAGGAGTTTGGCAAGAAGCAAGCAAGCGACATGCCCCAAAGGAGGTTAAAGAGAAATGAATGGAAGGTTGCAGTTCAGGATGATTAAGGAAAACCACTGAAGGCTGGAGACACATCCCAGGCCCAGCAACAGTGGGAAGCTTCTGCAGTGCTTCAACCTGAAAGGTCAAGGGTATGGACTGGTTATGAGAATTGAGTTGGAATGATAGCCATGGAGAGGGCTGCCTCCTGGGAGCCCAGGCCTTCACGGAGGCTCATAGTCACTGCCAACCTCAGCCAACAGGGAGGGCCCAGGGAAGGGAAAGCCCACCTCCCCTTCTCTCCCTTCTGGTTTCTTCCTGGTGGCCCCATGAGCTGACTCCAGCCAGGAGCTGGTCTATAGGAGTTGGAATTGAGGCCAGCAATCAAGGCCAGCAGTCAAGGCCATCCCTCTGAGTGAAGAGCTTGGTGGAGAAGGAAAGACTTTGTTCCCAGGAGCAAAAGGAAGCTACTCCAGGTCAGTCCTCAAGGCCTGGCAGGACAGGGGTTCCCCAGGCCAGCTCCTGTCAGTGAGACATCCTTCCTGGTCCATCCTTATCCCTGTCGTAGCAAATGGAGAGGATTTATTTTCCCCACACCCAAGTTCTTATTAAAGCACCAGGTCTTAGAATGCAGGGCTCCCCTTTTCCCTTTGTGTTAGTCTTCATTTTATTCTTACCCCGTTAGAACTTACCACCCAAGCAGAGAAGAGAGAGGCAAGTTCAGCCTCAGGAGGAAAATAGGAACTAATAACTCTCACGGTAGATAGTCTTGAAGCAACAGACAATAAGATGGGGACTCACAGGAGAGCCAGCCAAGGTGGGGGCTCACCTGGGTATCTGCAGCAATAAGCTGAGGGCATGTGTCTCTGTCTTTTTGCTATTGCATTACAGGAAGGCAACAACTGAGCAATGCTTGGGTCTGTGCCGTCTCCTCCTGTCTCTTCTCACTGGAGAAAGGTCTAACTGATGTTCATTTTCACCTTGGAGTTTTCCCACCTGCTTCCCCTGCCAGAAGGCCTGATCTTTTTATTCAAATCCTATCTTCCTTCCCCCACTCTATGGAATACCCTGGTCCTTCCTGCCTTCTTCTCCCCCCACTCCTGCCCTCGTCTCCCTGGAACATCTGCCCTCCTTAGGATCTGTGCCACACCATTTGGGACGTCCTCACACTCTGCTGTCTTTTATTTTTAAATTTTTTTTTTTTTAGTCTTAATTGTAATCAATTGTTATTTCCCCAATACATTTTTTTCCTACTGTACAGCATGGTGACCCAGTTATACATACATGTATACATTCTTTTATCTCACATTATCATGCTCCATCATAAGTGCTTAGACATAGTTTCCAGTGCCACACAGCAGGATCTCATTGCTAATCCATTCCAAAGGCAATAGTCTGCATCTATTAACCCCAAGCTGTCTTTTAAAATAAATCTCTGTCGTGCATCAATGCTGTCATGAGAGGACTGCCTTAAGGCCAAGATCATGAACAGACCCTCCATCTCCTGAGTTCATAGCGAGGCTCCCAGAGGAAAATGGGCCTGCCAACCAAATCTCATGGGCTCTGCTGATGCAAAACCACCTACATACTAGATGCCAGGAGCCTTGTCCTCTTACTGACCAGGTAGAAGGCATTTCTCCTACAGATTCCTTTGTTAGGATGAAGATGGCAGGGGACACTAAGGTGAAAGCCTGCCTCCTCTGTGCTGCCCACCCCTGCCCAACAAAGAACACAGGCAGCCCTGGCATTGAGGGTGTGCTAGGGAGCCCGGCACTACCACCCACAACTCTGAACCACGATCCATTTACCCTGAGATCTGCCTCTCTCTCACCGTGTCCCTGATGCTGGGGCAATGCGTCGGGAGAAATCACGATTCTCTAAGCTTATTGCCTTTTCAATATTAGGCGGATGGAGTGCTAACCCTCCTGAAAGCAGCCCAGAGCCAAGAGGAGCTCTCCTGTCAATTTCAGTTTAACCAGGTGTTGCTTTGATGCTGTCAGCTGCCTCCCTGAGACTTCCCTTGCTTAGCAACAACCTCTGCTTTTCATAACAGCTTCTCCCTAAGCCTCAGCAGCAACTCTGGAGCTGCCAGCAGGGGTGAAAACCTCTTGGCTTTAAATGGAATAGAAGGTAAAAACTCCCAGAGGCTGTGGGCTCCTGGAGGGTCTTAAAGCCTCTGGCATTACAGCTCCATTTAATGGCTGGACTGCTAATCCTGTTTAACATAAAGAGCTGGCCCCATATTGTACTGTTGGGTTTTAGCCACCTGCTGTTGCAACAGTGCCTGGTTAACCCCCGAGGATATATTCCAACCACACTAGTCCTTGTCCTGGGCACTCTCTAGCCCACCAGAAGGTTTCACCTAGGAAATTCATCTTAGCAGAGAGGATGTCTGCAGAAGTCCTTTAGGGACTCTGGGACAAGGCAAGCAGGCAGCGGGCTGGGCAGCAGAGTCTTACCCTGAGTTTTAGTTCCCCAGAGACCATCAGGTTATTCCTAGGATTTTGCAACTCCCCAAGCTTTTCAAAGTCCCTGGATTGGCATGCCCTCTCCAAGAAAGGGGCAACATTGCAGACGAGGGTGGTGGGTTTGCTTTAGCATCTCTGTTGCTGAAAGATGCAGGGCACAGCAGGAAGCCATGTGGACTGTGTGCTCCATCCATAGCTCCTCACCTGAACTGGAGACAAGGCCACTCCATAGACTTGGTCAGGGCAGTGGCCCTAATTGACAAGGTCCAAATGGAAAGTTTAATTTGCTATGAAGACTGCAGTGTTCCCACACTCCTGTGTGCCACAGCACACACAGAGCCCACATATGATACCCTCAGCTAGATGGACAGAACTGGGAACTGTTAGATGCTCTTGGATCATGGGTCTAACTGTCCAGGGCCTGGCCTCTGGATTTTCTTTAAGCCTGTGTTTGAAGGCCAGGGTCCAGTAACCTATGTTAATGGTTCTCCTTGGCAGTCACTGGCTCATTACAGAGAGTTTTAACTAAGGTTAAATGAAATGGAGTATGTGAAAGTACTTTGCAAATTGTAAGAATAGATGCATGTACTTTTTCTTTTTTTATGCGCGCACCCACGGCTAATCAAATTCCCAGACCAGGGATCAAACCCGAACCTCTGCAGCAACCTGAGCTGCTGCAGTTGGATTTCTAACCCATTGAGCCACAGCAGGAACTCCTCCATTTTTATTTTAATACTATTACTATTGCAAGATTGCATAGGCAGTTATTCCTTGGTCACTGACTATAGCTGCAAACATCCAAATGTCCAGTCCAAATCATCCACTTCCAATAACACATGAAATAACACACAAACAAATAGAACAGCAAGCATCATAGCTACCTGGTGCGAATTTTATTTTCCTCTAACACACACCAAAAATACTGGGATGTATTTAGAAGCATAATTCACAGAGAATAATAATAATGGTGATTAAATTAGGACCATCTATTTCAAACTATTCAGAATGACGGAAAAGGAGGTGATTTGAATGCCTTAAAAAAAAAACTCACAATAGCAAAAAACTCACAACAGCTGTTCGGAAGAAATATTTGAATATCTAAATTCCTTTTTTTTTTCTTTTTTTTTCCTTTTGCTTCTTAGGGTTGTATCCGCCTCATATGGAAGTTCCCAGGCTAGGGGTTGAATGAGAGCTGCAGCTGCAGGCCTAAATCACAGCCACAGCCATAGTAACATGGGCTCCGAGCCATGTCTGCAACCTACCCCACAACTCACGTCAATGCCATGCCACAACGGGAACTCCCATGAGTATCTAAATTCTTAATAGTTATCAAGAGTTGTTAAACAAAGGGGATAGGTACCCCAAGGTAATTTTCCCCTAAGTTCTTTTTGTTCAATAACCTAAAATATATGGAATTCCCATTGTGGCTCAGTGGTAATCAATCCGACTAGTATCCATGAGGACACAGGTTCAATCCCTGGCCTTGCTCAATGGGTTAAGGATCTGGCATTGCCATGAGCTATGGTGCTTCTGTAGGTCACAGAAGCAGCTTGGATCCCATGTTGCTGTGGCAGCTACAACTTCAATTAGACTCCTAGCCTGAGAAATTCTGTGTGCCTCAGGTGTGGCCCTAAAAAGCAAGCAAGTAAATAAATAAATGAATAAATAAATAAATAAGATAAAATACAATATAATTATTTGGAGCCATAAATTATTGATGGTAGTAGAAGTAGTTGCATAGGTCTCTGCAAATGTTTTCCAAAGTATCCAGTGTGCTGTGTATGTGTCGTTCCCCTGTATGCAAGGCCTAGGGCAGAGATGCACAGGTCAGCTCTCCTGAGGCCCTGCTCCCAGCCACTCACTAACCATTGATATATTTCACCAATTCTGAGAGCCATCCATTGTAAGACATGCCATTAGCTTATGCACCACCAGGTGAAAAAGGATGCTGACTAAACTAAGACAGGCCTCTGATTTCCAGACACATCACTAAAGGGTTCAGCCTGAAGAGATGCACATCTTAGAACTGAATACAAGTGGTGTTTGTTAAAGGTCATATAGGTGTTCCCGTCATGGCTCAGTGGAAACAAATCTGACTAGCATCCATGAGGACTGAGGTTCAATACCTGGCCTTGCTCAATGGGTTAAGAATCCGGCGTTGGGAGTTCCTGTCGTGGTGCAGTGGTTAATGAATCCAACTAGGAATCATGAGGCTGCGGGTTCAGTCCCTGGCCTTGCTCAGTGGGTTAATGATCTGGCGTTGCCGTGAGCTGTGTTGTAGGTTACAGATGCAGCTCAGATCCCGCGTTGCTGTGGCTCTGGTGTAGGCCAGTGGCTACAGCTCCGATTCAACCCCTAGCCTGGGAACCTCCATATGCTGCGGGAGCGGCCCAAAGAAATAGCAAAAAGCCAAAAAAAAAAAAAAAAAAGCGGCGTTGCCGAGAGCTGTGGTATAGGTCACAGACACAGCTTGAATCCTGCATTGCTGTGGTTGTGGCACAGCTTGGGAACCTCCATATGCTGTGGATGTGGCCCTAAAAAGACAAAAAATAAAATAAAATAAAATAAAATAAAAATATAAGTTGTATAATTCAAGACAGAACTTGTGATTCCAGCATCAGATCCCCTGTATTATAATCCTGGCTCTTCCTCCTCTAGTGACTGTGAGGGTTCTGAAAACTGGAGCTCAAGAAGTGCCCCAAGGCAGAGTTGTGGGACTCACCAGAACAAAATGAGTTGAAAGCTCAACTGGGCTATGGAATGCTGTATATGTGTGTGTGTGTGTGTGTGTGTGTTTACGCATGTGTGAATGTGTGTGTGTGTGTTTCAGTATCACTCTGGCAGCTTCATGGAGAATGTAACAACCTGAAGGCCAGTTGAGGGCCACTGTGGGATAGTTAGGGGACTAGTACAATGTAGTTGGAGCAGTGACGAGGGCTCAGAGGAGGAGGCTGGGGGCATGTCTATAGGAACTGGACACTTGTGAGACTCACATTGGCAGTGATACATCTTCTGATGGGAAAGATGGGGATGGTGGGGAAGAAGAGTCAGACCAGTCACAGCTCTGGGGTCTGAGCCAAGTTTGAGGTGCCGTTTATGGAGATAAAGACCATTGGACGGACCATATGTCCCGGTTGGGATGTACCCATTTTGAGAGGTCACCTGAGGAGCATATTGAGAAGGCAGGCTCCACAGCCCTTCTTCTGAAGTTTCTCAGTTAACATTTACCGCCCCTGTGGTTCAGATGCGTTGCCCCCGGGGTTTGAGAACAGGTCAGTCTTTTAATGCAGAGACCTTTATATTTTAAAAAGTTCACTGGCCTTTAAGTGTCACAGGTGTGCAAGAAAAATGGCAATTATACTATTTGCATTCAATTAGGTATATGAAGGATCCCTGTACCTGAAAAAAAAAAATACTAATCAGCTGGAATGGTGTGATGAAAGAATAAAGCTGGAGGTGATGGCTTTCTCTGTTCTGCTGGGCTTCCCTCTGTCTGGGGCCTTTGTACCTGTGGTCACTCTACCTTTCTCTCCCTCCTCCCACCTATGCCGGTGACTCTTTCTCATCCTTAGCACTCAAAGCCAAGCTCACCTCATCAGGAAAATGTCCTGGCCACCCAGAAAGGTCCTCAAGTTACATGTGATCATAGCACACTGACTGCACAGAGCATACTTACTGTGTGTGTGTGTGTGTGTGTGTGTGTGTGTGCATGTGATACTGTTATTATGACTCCCTTACCCTCCAGAACTAGAAATATCTCAGGAGCAAGGATGGTTTTATATGCACTCCAATTTTATCCTCAACACCTAATGCAGGGTCTGGAATATATTAGGTCCTAAATAAACAATGAGGCACAAGTGAATATATGTGGTTTCTTATCCAGTTCCATGTGTAACTTCTTGTCTCTCTTCACTGAGGTGGTGCATTGATTTCTAGAAATGTCCCCGTTTACCTTTGGGAACACATGTACCAGAAAGAAGATAACATGATTCAGAAATATAAGGAAAACAATTGGACTGAAAAAGTCCTTACATAAACTTTGATGTCAGCAAGAACCACAAAAATCTACTGAACTCCCCTTTCAACTCTCTCTGGGGACCTCACGTTCCAAAAGGGATTTGCAAGTCCCCATGTGATGTTAGTGTTGGAAGAAGAACTTTCACTGAGCCAGTATTGAGTACCAGTAACGCCAGGAACCACAAGCCACTGGGAAGCTGAAGTTAAGTATGACCTTCTTGTTCCCTTAAGGAACACCTCCCACTTTACTGAGATATAATTGACATATAATATTGTGTAAATTTTTTTTTTCTTTTGTATTTTTTAGGGCCTTACCCGCAGCATATGGAGGGTCCCAGGCTAGGGGTCGAATCGGAGCTGTAGCTGCCAGCCTATGTCAGAGCCACAGCAACACCAGATCTGAGCCATGTCTGCGACCTACACCACAGTTCATGGCAACGCCAGATACTTAACCCACTGAGCAAGGCCAGGGATCGAAAAACCCTCAACCTCATGGTTCCTAGTCAGATTCATTTCCACGGCACCACGACAGAACCTCCAATACTGTGTCAATTTAAGGTATATGATGTGACAATGGGATCCACTTCAATATGACAAGATGATTATCACCATAGGGCTAGCTAACACCCCCCATCCCTTCTCATCATTACTATTTCTTCTTTGTGGTGAAAACATTTAAGACCTACTCTCTCAGCAACTTTCATGTGTAAAAGACAGTATGTTAACTACAGTTACTATGCTGCACATTAAATTCCCCAAACTTATTCATTTTATTATCACTGGAAGGTTGGACCTTTTGACCTACATCCAATTTACCCCCGCCCCCAGCCCCTGGAAACCATTATTTCACTTTCTATATGTACGTATGAGTTCTACTTTTTAGACTCCACATACAAGTGATATTGGGCAGTAATTGTCTTTCTCTGACTTATTTCATGGAGCATAATGCTTTCAAGGTCCAACCATGATGTCATAGATGGCTGAATTTTCTTCTTTCTCATGGGTGAATTATATATAAATATACACAGCAAAGCACACACTGTATACACTCCACGTATGGCATATTAGATATACACACCACGTGTATGTCGCTTTATCTATTCATCTACAGATGACCAGTTAGATTGTTTCCAAATCTTGCTATTGTCAATAGTGATGCGATAAACATATATTTGCAGATACATCAGAGATCTTGATTCCATTTCTTTAGATGATATCCCAATAAGCGTTACTGCTGGATCATATGGTAGTTCTGTTTTTAACATTTTAAGAAACTGTTTTCCACAGTGACTGTACCAATTTACATTCCCACAAATGGAACACAAGCGTTTCCTTTTTCCATATCCCTGCCCACACTTGTTCTTGCTTATCATTTTAATAACAGCCATTATAACATGTGTGAGGTGATATCTCATTGTGGTTTTGATTTGCATTTCCCTGAAGATTAGTTATATTGAACACGTTTACATGGACAGGTTGGCCATTTGTTAAGTCTTCTTTGGAAAAATGTCTATGTGGTTCCTCTGCCCATTTTTAAAAATCAGATTTTTTTTCTTTTTTTTTTTTTGCTATTGAGTTTTATGTGTTCCTTATATATTTTGAACATGAATCCCTCATCAGATACATGATTTATAAAACATTTCTCCTATTCTTTAGGCTACCTTTTTGTTCTGCTGATTATTCCTTTTATTACACAGGGTTTTAGCTTTGGTATGGAACCTCACCTGTTTATTTTTGCTTTGGTTTCTTGCACTTCTTTTAACGTAACAAAAAAAAATTATTGCCAAAACCAATGTGAAGTAGCTTTTCCCATATGTTTTATTCTAATAGTGGTATGATTTCAGGTATTATTCTAATCTTTAATCCAATTTAGTTAATTTTTCTAAATGTTGTAAGATACGGGAAGGATTTCACTCTTTTGCATATGATTATCTAATTTTTCCAACATCATTTATTAAAGAAATCATCCTTTTCCCATTGAGTATCCCTGACTTTCTTGTCAAAATTAGTTGACCATTTTTTTTTGTAAGGTTTTATTTATTGGCTCTGGTTTCTGACCCATGGTCTATGTATCATCTACTTTTAGTACCAAACAATTTGTTATTTATAGCCTCATAACACAGTTTGAAATCAGAAAGCGTGATGCCTCCAGCTTTTTCTTTCTCAATATTGCTTTGACTATTTGAGGTTTTTTGTGGTTCCATATAAATTTTGGTATTGCTTTTCATATTTTTGTGAAAAACGCCAGTTAAGTTTTGATAGGGGTTTCCGGAATCTATAGATGGCTTCAGGTAGTGAGGACATTATGACAATATTTATTCATCCAATCCAATCCATGAAAAATATCTTTGTATTTATTTGGATCTTCTTTAATTTCTTTCACCATAATCTAATAGTTTTCAATGTACACATGTTTCACCTCCTTGGTTAAATTCATTTCTAACTATTTTAATTTCTTAATGCTCCTCTGAATGGGATGGTTTTCTGCATTCCTTTTTCCAGACGTTTTATTGTTAGCATATATGGCTTTTAATATGATGAGGTATATTCCTTCTATACTCCATTTGTTGATAATTTTTATCATGAAAGTATACACTATTTTGTCAAAAGAGACTTCGCACCCATTGATATTATCATATGATTTTCATCTTTCATTTTACTCTGTAGAGTATCATGTTTATTAACTTGCATGTGTTGAGCCATTCATGCAACTAAGGGATAAATCCAATTGGATCATGTTGTATGTTTTTAATAGGCTTTTTCATGCCTATTTTGAGGCATACATCAGCCTATTAATATTTTGTTGAGTCGCATTTATATTCCCCAGGAATGTTGGCTTTCAGTTTTCTTTTTTATAGTGTCTTTATCTGGCTTTGATATCGGAGAAATATCATCCTTATAAAATGAATGTGAGTCTTCCCTCCTCTTCAATTTTTCGGGAGCATATTCCTACATATTCTACATATTTGTGGATTTTCCAGCTTTCTTTCCATAATTAATTTTTAGTTTCACACCATTGTGGTCCAAAAAGATACTTGGTAAGATTTCAATCCTCTTAAATTTTCTCAGTCTCATTTTGTGACCTATTATGTGACCTATCCTGGAGAAGTTTCCATGTACACTTAAGAACATAGTTTCTGCTGTTGTTGTATGGAATGTTCTGGGTATGTCTGTTAGTTATATTTAATGGGTTGATTGAAATTGTAGTTTGAGTCCAATGTTGCCTTATTAGTTTTCTGTCTGGGTGATCTATCCTTTGCTGAAAATGGAGTATTGAAGTCCTCTCCTATTATTATACTGTCACCCTTCAGATCTGTTATATTATTTGCTTAATATGGTTGTTATGATATTGAGTGCATATAAGAAGATTATACTTTCTTAGTAAGTTGGCCCCTTTATAATTATATAATGACCATAATTGTCTCACTAAAATTTTATGGTTAAGTATTTTGTCTGATGTAAGTATAACTACTCTGCTTTCTTTTGGTTTCCACTTGCATGGCATATCTTTCTACACCCCTTCACCTTGAGCTTATGTGTTCCCTTAAAGCTGAAGTGAGTCTCTTGTAAGCAGCATGTAGTTGGGTCTTTTTTTTTTAAATCTATCCAGCCACTCTGTATCATTTGACTTGAGAATTTAATCAGTTTATATTATGGATAGGTAAGGAATTACTAATGCCACCTTATCAGTTGTTTTCTGGCTGTTCTGGAGTTTCCCTATATCTGTCTTCCTCTCTTACTGCCTTTCTTTGTGAATTCATGATTTTTGTACATGTGTTTTCTTTTCTACTCTTTATTTTGTGTATTTATTTTAGGTTTTTCTTTGTGGTTATCATGAACCTTACATCAACCATCTTTTAGGTAGAAGTCTTTTAATGCTAACAACTTAATTTTGATTACATAAACAGAACTCTACTCTCTTATTCCCTCCTATTTTATATGCCTGATACCAAAATTTACCTCTTTGTATATTGTGTATGAATTAACATGTCATTTTACTTTAGTTCTTTTTAGGAGTTTAGTCCTTTAACATTATACTAGAGTTAAGTGGTTAATGTACCACCATCTTACAGTTTCAGAGTATTCTGGGTATTCTGACTGTATACTTATCTTTACAAAATTTTGTATATTTTCACAGGTTTTCATGTTACGTATTAGTGTCCATTCATTTCAGCTTGATGAACTCCTTCACCATTTCTTATGAGGCAGGCCTTGTGATAAACTCCTTATGCTCTTGTTTTCTTGTAAAGTATTTATCTCTTCATTTCTGAAGGACAACTTTGCCGAGTAGAGTATTTCTGTTAGGTTATTTTTTCCTTTAGGAGTTTTGCTATATCATTCCTCTTCCCTGGCCTGTAAGTTTTGTACTAAGAAACTTGCCGATAACTTTATGGAGTTCCTTTGTAAGTTACAAGTGTCATTTATCTTTTATTTTTTATTTTTTGCTGCTTTTAAGATATTTATTTATTTATTTCCCTTCCCCATGGCATACGGAGCCCCTGGGCCAGGGATCAAATCTGAGCCTCAGTTATGACCTAGGTTGCAGTAACACCAGATCCTTAACCCACTGTACTGGGCTGGGGATTGAACCTGCGTCCCAGTGCTCCCAAGACACTGCCAATCCTGTTGTACCACAGCAGGAACTTATCTTTATTGTATTTTTGAGAGTTTTACTAAAATGCCTTCAAGGATATTTCTTTAAGTTGAGTTAGTTTGATGACCTATGAACTTAATGAACTTGGATGTCGAAACCTCTACCAGATTTGGAAAGTTCTCCATCGTTATTCCTTTAAATAAACTTTTTCATTACTTCTCACTCTGGGATTCCTATAATTTGCACATTTATTCTTTCAGTGGTATTTCACAGACTTTCTTCAATCTCCGCTTTGTTCCTCTTTGAGTGAATCATTTCAAATTTCCTGTTTTCTCATTCCCAGATTCTTCCTTCTGCTTGCTTCATTTTGACTTTGATGGTCTCTATTGCATTTTTCATTTCATTCACTGTATTCTTCAGCTCCGCAATTTATTTTTGGTTCTTTTTTATGATTTCTGGCTCTTGTTAAACATCTCAATTTGTTTGTGTATTATTATTATTAGGTAAATTGCAGATTTCATGTTTTTGGGGTAGGTTACTTGAACATTAGTGTGATCCTTTGGTGGTGTTGTGTTTGCTTGATTATTCACGTTCTTTGAATTTTGCAGCAGTCACCTCCTCCAGTCTTTACTAATTGACTTTGGAGAGAAATAGCCTTGCTAAGTCTGAGGTTTTCTCAGACTTTCTGTGGATATGCCTACTCTCTGCTTTTTGCTCTCTTTTGGGACATAATTCATCAGATTGTATGCCTTTCCTTGATCCTGCAAAGGCTCAGAGCTAACACTTCCCCTCTGCTTTCCCAAAAGTCATTCTTAAATTCAAAATTGTGGTTTCATGCTGGCTGGTAGATTTGAGCAGGCTTTTTGCACATGCTTACTAGGTATCTAGCAAAGATCACTCTTGATAATGTCAAGAGTGCAGAGAGAGCTGGCCAGAGCATATGGAGGTATGTTGGTGAGGCACGTGGAATTCTGGGGGTCACTGTGGACCAGTTGAGAGAATACATGGATGAGGTATCAGTAGAATCTCATGGGAAGACTTCTTGATGGAGCCTGTGTCCAGTTAATGGGCTCTGTATCCATTTTAATGTTCTCCTTGAGTCCTATATGTCACTCTCCCAGGCTCTCCCAACCTCCCAGTCATATAGCTCACACTACTCAAGACTCCAAAGGGAGCAAGGTAAATAAGCCTCTTTGGCAACATTTCTCACATCTGGGGAACCCAAGTGATCAATCACTCCCACACTCCTACTTGCCCCAGTAGAAGAAACCATGAGCTCAGAAGGTCTCACTTAGCATTGAGCTGTTCTGCTTTGGGGGGGTGGGTTTTACAGGTAAAGCCATTCGCTTACCTTTTCCAAGGAATCCAAACTTGTGTTTTCAACTCTAATTTTGTGCTGGATCTTCTCTGCTGCAAACCTGGACTTCTGCAAATCTTTCAAGTTCATGGTTGCCTGTCTAAGATAGTGTTCTCCAGGGGCTCTTGGAAATAGGAGGAGCTGGGGCCAATTCACAGACCAGCACATGGCCCACAGCCAAGACTGAGGTCTGTCTGCCTATATCCCTGCATGCAGGTGGACAAGTTTCCTCCCACTCCTTGGCATATGGTGCTGGATTCCAGAGCACCTCTGAAGGTACCTTTGTCCATGGATAGATGCTGAGTTTTTGTTGTGGAAGGAGGGGGATATTAGACAAGGATGTCTTATCTGCCATGTTGCAGATGGCTTTGGAAGTAGTGGAAGGGACTTTGGAAGTTGTGGAAGCTGGGGGTTCTTTGGTAATTGTTCAGTTCATGTGGCTAATCTGAGTTATTCACCAGATGGCTAAAGCTGAATAGAGGTGCCTGAGTCTGACCAATTTCCTAACTAAAGTTAACCTAGTGGCTGGGATATATTGGTGCAATTTATAGCATAGAAATGCCTCCTGCCATCCAAGTCCTTGACAATGATTTATTGCTGATGGGTAGTTCAGGGTGTTGTACGCCTAATTCAGGTGTTAGTAATGCATCCAGGTGTAGCCCCACCAGATCATATTTCTTTCCTCAAAGTCACTCTGGTATGTCTGCTATTCTGAACAACTAGTGTAAACACAAAACTGTAACAGAATACATTTTTAAAATTGGTTCTTCTTAGAGATCTTATTTCATAGGTTATTACTGCAAAGGTAGGCTGCACTGGAGAAGTGAATGGGAGAGAAAAGGAGCTGGAGGGAAATGCGTGGAAAAAATGCTACTGAAGAAGTTGTGGGTGAGCTAGGCAAGTGGGTTACTTACTCGGAAGGGCTTTCTCATGGACATTCAGCTTGTACCTGAATATTGCTGTGTCTGTTAATGAAGAGAGCCTGTGCTTCTACCCACACATTCTAATCTGATCCTCAGCTCTGGAGCCCTGATCATCCTATGCCATGGACTCCACCTGACTGATTATTTTTTTATATCTTGGAAGACAAGGAATGATGAGACATTAATAGAGATGCTTCTAATGTGCCAATGTTTGGAAGAATGATTCTCTATGTGGCTGGGGAAAAAAAGACATGTATTAATGCAAAAATGATCAGGAGGCCAGGGTGTCTGAAGTTTTTTTGAAAAACAGTGGCACTGAGGTCCATGAGCGAAATGGCAGCACACACGTGATAATGAATTTACTGCTCTTGTGCTACTGTGATAGAGGGCGATTACTTCTGACTAGTGAATTACACTGCAGAATATTGATTTCCTTGTTCAGAACTAGCACTGGGCAAATGGCTTGCCTGACCCTCTCATGAACATGCTGTGTGAGTGTTGGCTCAATCAAATGTTTAGTAGATGAAAAAAAATGTTTCACCCTTGGAGGGGGGTAGCCCATACCCAGAACATGAGGAAGAAAATGCTAGTGAGAGGGGTGGATTATCCTGACATTCTGGAATTCTAACACATGGAGTGGGTGGCGAATTAGGTTTTATTAAGTAAAATGTTCTGATTACATAATCAGGTCTAACAGGTGTGAGGAAAACAAACAAAAGGAAAACAGTGCTGATTTGATTTCCCTGGTGCACCGTGGTCTAGGAGCTGTTTGGCTTAAGGGAGGAGTCAAAATCCCTAGCGATTGGAGTTATCCTCGTGAGTCAGTGGTTAACAACTCATGACCAGTATCCATAAGGACATGGGTTTGATTCCTGGCCTGGCTCAGTGGGTTAAGGATCTGGCATTGCCTTGAGCAGTAGTGTAGGTCACAGGTGTGCCTCGGATCCCACATGGCTGTGGTGTAGGCTGGCAGCTACAGCTCAATTCAACACCTAGCTTGGGAACCTCCACATGCTGTGGGTGTGGCCCTAAAAAAAAAAGACAAAAAAAATTACTAGTGACTACACATAAAAGCACAGATGCATTTGGTTTTACCTACACTGGTGTAATTGTCAGAGGAAGTATAGTGAGATGACACCACCAGCAAACAGGGCTTGGAGACAAAGAGTTTGTGCAGTTAGATGATTAAGAGTTTGATTTGGTAGGAGGGATGGGCTGGGTGTTTGGGATTGGCACATGCATACTGAGGTATATGAGTTTAATGGGGACCTACTGTATAGTACAGAGAACTCTACCCAGTATTCTGTGATAATCTACATGGGAAAATAATCTGAGAGAATGGATATGTGTATATGTATGACTGGGTCACTCTGCTATACAACAGACATTACCATAACCTTATTAAATATACTCCAATAAAACTTTAAACAAAACAGTTTGATTCCTAAATGATGGACTCTAATCTGTGTGGGACTCCTTGGGTGATTCCAGAAGGTGCTCTGGTTTTTGCTTACTTGTTTTTAATTTGTTTATTTACTTAGTTAAAAGTCAAAGCATGTTGGACTCAACTCTTATCAAGCATATTTGAGAAATGTAAGTAGCGTAAAGGTAAAATCCAGCATGAAACTTCACAGTAGGATTTGTTAAACACAGAGCTCACTAGTGAGTTTGAAATAGCTCACAAAACACCTGAACGACCCCATCCTCCCTGCCCCCCAGCCAAGTGCATTGTGTGCACTTGTACCTCTTTGGATTTCTTGTCTTGAGAGCAAGCCTGTTTTTTCTCTTCAGATTTTCAAAGTGTAGCCTCACATCCAAAGGTTTGAGAGTGGTAGGCTTTCTTATCTTGAGGTCATCCCAGAAGAAGGGGGTCCTTCCTAGCTGAGTGTGGACCGAGATGCCTGATGACTGCCCAAAGGCTCTGCCTTAGCTTCCAACATGGCTTTGTCTTATTTCCGGAGACAGATATGAGCTATGTAAAGATGCAGAAGGAAGTCTGAAGACTTCAGACCTTGAAAGGACTCCTGACACCAGCTCATCTAACATTCATTTTGCTGATTGGGAAGTCAAGGCCCTGGAAGGTACAGTGACCCGCTGCATACCCCACAGCAAATCCAAGGCTATGTTTAGACCAGAAGACACCTTTTTTCTTCCTGTGTCATATCTATTTCCTCTACCTATACCCATTCCTCAAAAAAGAGGAGAAACTGGCAGGCAATGCACATACTACCTTTAACATGCAGAATCTGATGGAATTTCATCAAGAGCCTATCTGGGAGTAGAGCCCACTGCACTGTGGGTGGAAGGTAGGGCCTGGCCCCTCCTCGCTCAGAAATTACTGTCAGCAGCACAAAACACACCGATGTCTACTCATAGACCTCCTCCCACCCACTCAATAGGAAGTTTAATCTTTTTGGATTTCTTCTCTTATGTTATCTCTTTCTTTTCATTTGCCTTGCCTTTGAAACTCTAACATGGACACTTAGAATAGAGTGTTGTATTTAACAGACAGCATCTGTGGCCATACATCTTAGTTCCTGTCTATATCCCTTTCCAAGTGGTCAAATATGAATGAGAAGAACTATGGGCATATGAGTGCAAAGAATGGCATGGCAATGGCTTGCATCGGTGACATGACAGAGCATTTATTTTACTTTTCCTTCTCTGCCTCCCTCATCCTTCCAAGGGAAGCCAAGGACCACATATGCACTGTGTGGCTTCTGCTCTTCTGCCCTTTGCAGAACACCATGGTGTGTGGCTTGATGGAGTCACCTGGTTCCCCCATCAACTCTGCAAGTGGATGAAGCCTGGTCTGAGCTTTGCCCTCTGCCTCGTACATCCTCCTGCTCTTCAGAGAGGAGTTAAAATGAAGCACAGAGTCAAGGGGGCGGGATGGGAGGTGTGGGGACTCGATGACCTGAGAATTGAACCAACAACACACAGATAAGTCAAAGGAGACCCACACAAACGTTTCTGGGCTTTTGAGCACAACACTTGTCAGGATGATGTGATAGGATCATTAAGAGCCTTATCTGGAGACTCCACTTTTCATTACTACCTCCTATTATTTTAAAGATGAATCTTGGGAATAACAGGTGTCACCTGTTTTGAAGAATTAAGTAATTAAGTAATTACAGTAAATACCACACATGTGTGGGTGCACACACACACACACACACACACGCGTGCGCGCGCATGCACACACACACACACACACACACACACACACACACACTGAGAGGGGACTCTGAGAATTCTATCTAGTCTCGATGTATTTTCCTTCCCCAGACTTGAGGACATATGGCAGTTTATTCTCCCTTGTTTTAGTTGTGTCATATAGAGAACAAAACTGAGCAGCAGCTTGGGGCTAACATCACTTCTCTTTCCACTGTCTTTTATCAAACAACACTCCCTTCCAAGTGCTTCAGTGCCCATCCCTCAAGCTCTCCTCAAGGAGCCGCTTCAAAAATCTGCAGAAAGAGCAGTTCTGATGACGTGCTTTTCCTTCGTCTGAGCCGTTCAAGAAACAAAGACAAAGCACCGGCTGTCCAACTTGCCCAGATTTGTACCTGCAATTGTCATTTACAAAAAATGTAGCTTTTCAAGATTTTTATCATGGAAATCATATAAAGTCTGAGATTACTTGAGTATTTAATTTTGAAGATAGAAAAAAAGATTAGTAACCTTGCATTATAACATCTTATACAAAAGATAAAGAAGAGGAACCCAACTACTAGTGGTAGCATTGAATTAAGACCTAGTCTTACTGGAGTTCCTGCCAAGGCTCAGCAGTAACAACCTGACTAGTACCTATGAGGATGTGGGTTTGATCCCTGGCCTTGCTCAGTGGGTTAAGGATCTGGCTTCACTGTGAGCTTCAGTGTAGGCATAGACACAGCTCAGATCCTGTGTTGCTGAGGCTGTGGTGTAGGCCAGCAGCTGTAGTTCCAATTCAACCCCTAGCCTGGGAACTTCCATATGCTGTGGGTGAGGTCCTAAAAAGCAAAAAACAAAACAACAACAAAAACAAACAACAACAAAAATAAACCCACCTAGTCTTACTGGTTAGCAATTCAGTTTCTTATTCAAAATACCGTGTTGATACTCAGAAAATTCCAAAGAGCAGACTCACTGGAAGCCAGGTAAGTGCTATGGCCATACCCAACTTCTATTCCTAGGAAGTTCTAATCAAACAGATACCCTCACAGAGGAATAATTCCTTTTCAAGTAATGCTAACAATCCCTAAATTATGGAAATAAACTCATGTACTTTCATAATATGCCAGTAGCAGATATCTAGGTTATCTGGAGGTTCGCATGGGGGTAAAATCAACATTCAAAAAACAAAACCCAAACCAAGTCTGCTCCATAGGGGATCATGCACCCAAACACATCAAGCAGATGCTATAACAAGCAAGTCTGAGCTGAGAAACTAGGGGGTCTTGTCTACAGAAAGCTGTGCTGTTCTAGACGCATGATAAGGACAGGCTGGGAGAGAGAGGGAGCTGTGGGGACAGGGAACCTGAGAATTCAGAGACTCAGAGATCTCACTCACTCAGGAATCACAGGGATGCTGATATGCATGTCTTGTCTTGGAGGAAGGAGGAGACACTCATGGAAAGACTGCCTGAATTGAGAGCAGAGAGGGCTGAGCACACATGCTTCAGGATGGCCTGATGGAGCAGTTATGGGGACAAAAAAGGAGGCACACCCATCCACTCAAAACTCAGTGAGCAAGTTCTAAGCCAAATTAGTTCTGGGATCTGGTTTAAAATAAACCTTAAAAAATGCTTGAAAGAGGTATTATTAGTGCCTCACATAGATACACGTGATCTCCTTTCTTAGCTGTTTGCCTGGTGAACAGGGGTAATTGACAGGAGGTTCCTGAGCACACGCATTTGGCCAGCAGTAGCAGGTGCAGGTGCAGGTGCGGTCACTTGCCACATCTACTTTTGCATCGATTTTTTCTCCTCTAACGAAAAGAACCTTAAATTTTTACCATCCTAAGAATTAAAAAAAAAATTGATTTTTTTTGTTTGTTTGTTTTTTGCTGTTCCCAGATCATATGATTTTTTTATTTGTTTGTTTGTATTTTTAAGGCCGAATAGGCATGTTCCCAGGGTAGGGATCAAATCAGAGCTACAGCTGCCAGCCTACAACACAACCACAGCAACGCTAGATCAGAGCCAGGTCTGTGACCTACACCACAGCTCATGGCAACACCAGATCCCCAACCCACTGAGGAAGGCCAGGATCAAACCCACAACCTCATGGATCCTAGTCACTTTCATTTCTGCTGTGCCACAATGGGAACTCTGATTATATGGGTTTTTTTTTTTAAATCAAACAAATCCACACATTAAAGGGACATTCTGTGATTGATTAGTGTGGCTGTCTTGCCTTCCAAACTCCCAGTTCCGAGGTATAAGATAGAGATGAGGTCAGTTCAGTGAAATGTGCTGAACCTCAGACAGATTCCGGTGTTCATTCATGTGTTAACTTATCTCCAGCCTGAAGAACAGGAATGTCATTCATCATTGCCATCATTATCCCTTTCCACACCGACAAACGGACATTTGTGGGTCTCTGATGGTGGATACAGCTCCAGTTTCCCAAGTTCCACTCATCAGAAGGCAGTCTGTGCATGAGTACAAGGCTCCAAGTTCGGGGCTGGGAGTTCCTGTCATGGCGCAGTGGAAACAAATCCAACTAGGAACCATGAGGTTGCAGGTTCGATCCCTGGCCTTGCTCAGTGGGTTAAGGATCCAGCATTGCCGTGACCTGTGGTTTAGGTCACAGAGGTGGCTCAGCTCTCAAGTTGCTGTGGCTGTGGAATAGGCCAGCGGCTACAGCTCTGATTAGACCCCTAGCCTGGGAACCTCCATATCCAGTAGGAGTGGCCCTAGAAAGACAAAAAAAGACCCCCAAAAAGTTAAGGACTGAACCTATTGTGAGGTTGAGAAGTGGGGAAAAGATTTTACGGCAGGAACCTGAGAACAGCTGCCCTTCTGAGATTGGGGGGAGCGAATCCTCTGTTGAAAGAACAGGGGTCTACTGGAGGGTGAGAGGGCTTAGGGCTTGGACACCCCCTTCGAGCACCTTCCCCCAACATGCACACACCATTATGGGATAAAGTCTGCAAAACCTAAATCAAGCTTTCCCCAAGGACAGCCTGACATTAGTGGATGGACTCTAAAGTATGACCATGACCTGAGTCCCAAGGGGTCCAGTATGTTTGAAATCCAGGCCAGGCTGCAGTAATGGCCTTCTGTCAGCACCTTTGCCATGAAGAATAACTGCCTTTACTTGATTTACTGAACACTGTCCTGCCAAGCTCATTTCCCCAGAAGAGAGGCTGGGAATTACCCCTCTGAGTGCCTATTACAGACACGTCTTCTTGGACTGAACTCTTAAGTCTGGTGAAGTCCTTTCCCATGGGTTTCCCCCTTTTTTTCTGGCCGCACCCACAGCACATGGAAGTTCCTGGGCAAGGGACTGAATCAGAGCCACGGCTGCAATTTATACTGGAGCTGCAGCAACTCCAGATCTTTTAACCCACTGCACTGAGCTAGGAATTGAATCTGTACTTCCCACTGTGCCACAGTGGGAACTCCTCTCATGGGCTCCCTTTAAATTCAAGAGTTCCCACTGTGGCTCAGCAGAAATGAATCTGACTAGTATCCATGAGGATGCAGATTCGATCCCTGGCCTCGCTCAGTGGGTTAGGATTCGGCATTGCCGTGAGCTGTGGTATAGGTTTCAGACAAGCCTCAGATCTGGTGTTGCTGTGGCTGTGGTATAGGCTGGCGGCTACTGCTTTGATTTGACCCCTAGCCTGGGAATCCCCATATGCCATGGTTACTGTCCTAAAAAGACAAAAATAAATAAATAAATAAAATAAAGACTGAAATTCAGCAGCTTGGGGCTTAGGTGGTGCCCTAAACAGAAGAGGAGATGAAACACTCTTGAGGCAGGACGGGGGTTTGCCCACATGCTGAACCAGTAGTCGTGGCAAAGCTGGTCCTACAGGTTCCACACCTTGAATAACCAGAGCTTGAAAAAGCCATAAGACAAGAAGGGCAGTGGGACTGGCAATAGGTCAAATGGAATCTCCCTCACCTGTGTCACTTTACAAAGTTCATCCTGACCGACCAGGAGGATAGTGATGGCTGAACAAAATCATGCTTAGTTAACTGGAACAAGAATGCTCTGAGTCAAATGGAGGTTACCTGCCACCGTGAGCCCTTGTCCCGGCAAAGTCGAGGAAGCCTCTATTTGCAGGGGCCTTGGAACATTTTATTTAATTAATTAATTAATTAATTAATTATTTGCCTTTTCTAGGGCCACTCCAGCAGCATATGGAGGTTCCCAGGCTAGGGGTCGAATCGGAGCTGTAGCCACTGGCCTACGCCAGACCCACAGCAACGCAGGAATCCGAGCCGTGTCTGCGACCTACACCACAGCTCAGGGCAACACTGGATCCTTAACCCACTGATCAAGGACAGGGATCGAACCTGCAACCTCATGGTTCCTAGTTGGATTTGTTAACCACTGCTCCACGACAGGAACTCCTGGAACATTTTATATTTAGGGGGGTTCTGGGCTCAAGCTTGGAAGTATGGCGACCACCTGCTGTACTTCCTAACTCTACTCCAGGGGCCACGATCTGCACCAAAATTCTCTGTTCAGTCACAGGAGGGCAAGAAAATCGTGACGCCCAAGTTTAGTCTAAGGAGACCCAAGGCCTTTGGCACTTTCAAGACATGAGCGCAGCATGAGTCCAGCAGAGCCCTGTCTTCCAGGCTCGGTTAGGCTATTCCAGGCCATGCTGTCAGGAAGACCCTGGGGCACCTGGCACCTGTGGTGGGGGTGGAAGGTCAGAAGGGCACAGAGAAACATGGGGTCAACAGCTGCCTCTCAATTCTGCAGTAGCTGCTGGAAACGAAAGGCCTCCTTTCCAAACACCTCTTCTTCCTCCTTTTCCTTGAGGGTGGAGTCACACAAAGACACAGCACCATGATTTCCAAATCTCTCGGCTCTGACCTCGTTTCTGCCTCTCAGTGAATCTTCTCTCCTTATTTCATTCCCAGAATCAGTCAGAACAGGTTAGAATTATTTGAACACTGTTCTCTATTAAAATCTACCTTTTCTCTTCCTTTGTGGCTGGGGGAGAGATGCGAGAGGCAGGCTTGGGATGAAGAGAGTGCTCCAAACACCAATTGGGATGTGGGGTTCGGCAATACCAGCCTACTGTGTTTCAGGGATTTGGGGAGTGAAGGACGCAATCTGCTGCCGCCCGGAAATAATCACGTGGGAAAGCTCTTCCCTAACTGGACCTGACATTCTGCCTGGATTCGAGGGGAGGCGTGTTGGCCACAGCAGGAGGCCCCTAGCCTTGCCAGACCCTCCTGAACGCACTAGAGGGGCAGTGGCCACCAGATTCACGTCCCTGTTGGAGGGCAAGGTGGTCTCCTGAACCCTTGCCTGTCATCAGAACCGCTCCACCCACAGGGGTCCATGGAGCGGTAGCCTGAGTCCAGGGCCGGACCTCCACGTGTGTCCGTCACACCTGAGCCAGGCAGGCTCTGCTCCCCCTCACCCCCCGACTTGAGAATGAGGTAGCACACCAGATGAAGAGGGACATGGAACACTTTTTAATGTCACGTCAGAGACAACCCCCTCCCTCCCCTAGCCCCTTATCCCACTTTCCCTCACCACATCCAGGACCCCTCCCCGAGGCCTCTCTGGCTCCTGGACTTCGGGGAGGAATAAAAGGTTTACCTAAAAACTGCATTTTCTTCTCTTTCATACACACGCACACAAAGGTGGGAAATTAAATAAAAGAAACCGAGAGAGGATTCAATTCTCCAGCGGTCACAAAGGCATCAGAGATTCTCATGATGGGCTAAAGCGAGTGGTTACAGACTGCTGAGTCGGTTCGGTCGCTTGCTGTTGGTCCAAGCCAGGCCTCCTGCATCAGCCCCCATCTCCGAGAGCCACACCTGGAAAAAAGATGCTGCGCCTGGTGTTAGTGCTTTGTTTTGTTTCTCTTTTCACTTTTTCTAAATGTCTCTGACATGTAAATAACCCAAGAAAAGAAAAAAGGCAAGAGCTGATTACACAATTACCAGTAAACTCTATCATCTTTTAGAAGATCAACACACAGCTAACGCCATATACAGCATGCAGTAATGTCTGAGAAAGGACCCCGCTGAGAAATCAAATGGCTAGAACTCTAACAAAAAAAAAATATATGTATATATATACTGTATAATATATGTCATCAAAAGAAGCATCGCCAGGAAACTCAAGATGCAGTGCAGGTCACCTTCTGTCTCTAAATAGCATGTAGAAATGTAGCATTGTCTGCATTAAACATCAGAATAAGAAGAAATCTGTAGCGCTGGTGGAGATGTCGGTTAAATTGTATGTGGGTTTTGTTTGCTTGTTTGTGTTTTTTTTTGTTTTTTTTTGTTTTTTTTTTTTGGTGGATTTGCCAAATCCTCACCAAGTGGTTAATGCCTGGTGTGCGGTCCACCAGTTGTAAACCTAGGTAAGAAGGACACTATTCATGTTTCACATTTAACAAATATACTTCTGTTCACCCCTTTCATCTGCATACTCTTAGCTTTGTCTTGTTTTTTTCCACTAAGGTTTAGACTCCTATCAGAAAATATAATTAATAAAATTAATAATGAATCAGAATCCCTTATTATCTGTGATGTCCACGTTGTACAATGAAAAAAAAAAAAAAAGAAGTTTAACCATATCCTTTGTGACTGTTGATGGTGGGCTTGTTGTAGCTGTCAGGCTGTCTTGTTTTAGTTTCCTTTTTATTTATTTTTTTTGTGTTTCTGCATTTCATCACACACACAATAGGGACACAGTCTAGGAAGGGGGCCGGAGAGGCACACCTGGGCCCGCACGCCTCACTCTGTGTTCGTCTCTATTGACTGATTGAATTTGGGGTGGCCGACTCCGGAATTTTCCCGGGGGGTGGGGGTGCACTGTGGTGGGCAGAGCGGCAGCTGAGCCCCAGCCCGCCTGGTAACAGAGGTCACGCAATGCAGCTTGCCAGTGGGTCCAAGGCCGGCGTGGCTTCTTCTCGTTTGGAAAAAGAAAGAAAACAGCTGTACCTACGTGTCTGCCAGGCGGCTTCCAATTTCCTGTTCACCTTGTTTTCCCAAAGTATCCTTCGCTCCCCTCCCTGGAATGTGTGTCCCATTAGGCTCTGATTCTCTGCATTTCGTGGGCTCATGTCTGATTTGGAACGGGGATGCTCGTGGTGCTGTCGTTGCCATTGCTGATGTGTTGGCGGTGGCGGTGACGGCAGCTGCTCCCCGGCGGGGGAAGGGGCACTCACATCAAAATTTGAGGAGTAGGTGCAAGATCAGAAGCGGCAGCAGCCAAGTGCAGCCCGCCCTCCTCCACGACCCGTTGCTCACCTCGCTGACTGCGCCCGGACCTGCAGAGAGAACACACCGGCATAAGCCCAGATGGAGAAGAGGCGCCCCCTCCAACTGGGGGCATCCAGTGGTCCAGCTCCATACACCAGGGCTGCATTAGAAATAATCCTCCCACAGCCTGGAGCCCATGGATGCAGCTATGGGCTGGATGGGGAGTCTGCCTGGGCCAGGAGGGAAGGTGAGGTTCAGGCTAGTGTATGCAGGTGGCCATTGCTCCTTTGTTGCCACAGCTGCTCAAGGGCAAGACCAAGGAGAAGGTGACAGATGGATTAATACCTTGCCCAGAGCTCAGTAAAATTAGACCCCTGTGTCCCCTTTGTCATCCAACCCCAGTGAGAGCTGCCTCCCTTAAAGATCCCCACGGCCCTCCAGCCACTCCACCTGTCATGCAGGACAGGACTTGCTGGATATACCAACCACCGTTATGGCCGCTGCATTGGGTTCACCACTCATTCTGTCAATTGTTCAATCTCCGGCCAGCGCCCAGGCTTCCACCTGCAGCATTTGGCCTCTCCCCTATCTGGACAAAGTAACAGCAGACCTAGGTCAAGTATCACATGCCTGAAAGGCCAAAACCAATTCACATGAGGTGGAGGTGGGATCAAGCAAAGAAACAGGTGGCTTTTTGCTGCATACATGGAAGTGAGGGAAGGTTTATATGGGCCATGGTATATAGTACCCACCATGGCCTGTGTCTGTGGGTGGGAGAAGGATGGCACATTCCCCCAGGAGGTGCAGAGCAGCCTGGCCCACAGACAGCTGCTCTTTGAGATGGGGCCGAATTTGGGAGGCAAAAAGATGATGAGGTCCTAACATCCCCCAGCAGCTTCCCTATCCTATGAAGGATAAGCTTTTCGGCTTCCCCAGCCCCATGGCCATGAATGTCCATGACACATAGAGCTATGATTCATGAACAGTACGCACGATTGGGATGCCAGGATGAACTAGGTGCCTAAGAAGCAAGGCATATTCTCAGCCTGCTCTCATGTGCTCTGGCACACTGTGTCACATTGGATTTAAAGGGGGTATTTAAAGCCAGTGTCCTCCCTAAGTCCACTTGCTCTTTGGGGAGAAGGAGCAAAGCCAAAACCTGCTTGCCTGACAGCACGGAGCCACTTCCGGCCAACACAGATCCGCAGCAAACCAGGCTTCTTGACTCCACCTGGAGTTATCCCCTCCAGTTCAGAACTCCTGGCCTGAAAACACTGCTCATATGATTCATTTCTTGGACCTTTGGGGCAAATCTCTGATTCTGGGGCAGCAGCTAAATAGAGTTTGAAATGCACCAACTCATCCAACCTCTGTGCCCCTTGTGCCTGGTTTGCAGCGCAGGGGAGCAAAATTTGCCACCTCAAAATGTCTCCTTGGCTTGTGGATTATTTTGAGCTGAAATCAGTCAAGGTCCAGAGGACTCAGAAAGAACCTCTGGCCTACCCCCTAACTGCCTACAGAGTGTGGAAACAGAGGGGCCCAGTCCAGGAAGCGAGCAGTCACCATAGGTTAAGTGTTAGGGGTGGAGACACGGAGAGCCCGCCCAGTCTGCCTGTTGTAATTTATTGCTGTGTCCTCCTCTCTGCCCGGCCCAGCAGACACATGTCTACCAAACAGTGGCTTTTCCAACTCTATGTAAATTGCCTTCCTTGCCTCTGAAGTCCCAGTCCCCTGCTCCCAACATCCTCCTTTGTCTTTAGCCAAAGATGGTATAGTTAAGGCAAGAGCTTTGGCCATTTGGGTGAATGAATTCGTTATCCTGGGTCTCTTTTTCATTTATATGCTATTAAATGATTATTTGATTTTCTCCTGTGCATCTGCCTCATGTCAATTTAATCCTTGGACCAGCCAGGAGACATGAGGCGGGCAGAAGACATTTTCTTCCTCCCTAACACTGCGATCCCAAGACCCAAACTTCTCAGCACTGCGAGTTCGCCTGAAAAGTGGGACAAAAGTCACTCCTTCTGCTCCCCGCCAGGAAGGTGAACTCCTGGGCATCAGAAAACCAAAAGCATCGGCCATGGAAAGCCCTCCTTCATCCAGTCCACTGGTGAACAGGTGACGAAGCATTCCCATGCAGTGCCACAAGGCTTATTTCAATTTCAAATTTGCTTCTCCTTAACCATTGATCCCTAGTTGTTTGGAGCATCTAAAATCTAACTATTATGTTTCTATATAAACCACCACCTGGAACTCCAGCCTTTAGATTCAGTCAGCCGGGTTCCATGCCTGCTGGGAGGGTTGGCAGCTGCATTCCTCTCCCCAAACACACTGGTCCAGGGTTCCAAACCTGCATCCTGAATGCCTGCCTTAGGACATCGGGACAGATGTGTGTCTTTTGGCACAGGGCACCTTTCCTCTTTTACCTCTTTTGTCCTGAACACTCACTGTCACAGCTCTGAAACCCACTCCGCTCTCACCTCAGCACAGACCTTCTTGTAAGAGAAGGGAAACAAGGCTGGTACCTGCAGTGAGTTGCTCTCTACCTCTCCTGCCACACACCACACAGACAGCCCCACAGGGGCCTGGCTGGGTTACAGGATAAGAAAAGTCAGGAACCTTGTCTGCCCACCAGGGAGTCTCTAATGCCTGGCTGGAGGCATCTGGGAGCTGGCAAAGGCCCAGGCACCTGGCAATGGCCATGGCGCCAGTGGTGTCCTGGCCTCTGTACCCTCAGGGCTCCTTTGTGGCTCTGTGGCCTGCTGCGATGTACACAGAGAGCTGGCAGGGAGGGGGCCTGGCCCCCGTGTCAGAAAACTCCTTCCAGAGCAGAAAGGAAAAGGCTGCCAGGTGTGCTGGAGCCTCTGTCCAGGCGATGTGCTGTGGCCCCCTCTGGCCCGGGTGCACCGGGGCTGTTCCTCCCTGCAGAGACCACGTCCAGCCTGGACTTGCCTCCCCCACAGCCTCCATCTCCCTGACCCAGCCTCCCACAGGCTGGTCTGTCTTGAATACAGCTTCTTGGACACAGCTTCTCAGGAGAAGAAAAGAGGGGTGGCACCTGGAGAAACGTCATCCTTTCAGAGGGGACACACACCAGCTCTGGGCCACCTGTGTCTGGTCCCCTTGGTTTATTCCTTATTCCAGGCTTGTGTGTGACCCCAAGCCAGCCAGACCACTGATGGACTGGATTCCTTCAGCTTCTTCAAAACTTCCCTGATTGCTCTGTAGGACACTCACCACTTCCCAGTCCCACCCCCAAAACCCTCAACCCACCTTCTGCCTCCTCAGCCCCTCTTTCCTACCACACGGGCCCTGGGCTCTCCCTGCCCCATCCCATGCAACACCAGCAGGTGTGCACTGCACACACGTGTTACACACGATCATGCACCTTCCAGCCTGTTCTCCTTCCTTCCCACCCTCACACTTTCTGCCTGAAATGCACTTCACCTGACCCATGCTCATTCCTCATTCCAGGTTCTGTTCTGGCCCCAGTCACCTCTTCCAGGCAGCCTTCCTTGACTTGCTCTGGTCTACTTCCATAGTGCCACAGGCACCCCATTATTAACATCTGCCCCACCCTGTCCTACCCTCTTTATGTGTCTCTTTACATTTCTCATTTATGTATACACTTCTTCCTCTGGGCTGTGAGCTCCTTAAGGCCCAGGTCTGTGCCTACCTGGACTCTTGGCAGGTATTTTATAAATGGTGGCTGAAGGAAGGAGGGAGCCAGAACAGAGGGCTATGCTGATGTGTCCATATTTTATCTCTGTGTTTTTCTTTCTCATAAGACTCTACTTGGGAAAACAAAACAAAACAAAAAATGCAAAAAACCATACTGAAAACAAAGCAAAACATCCTTCTCATATGTTGCCTTCTGCTTTACTTTGATCTTCTCTTCCAAATATCCTTCCCTTCCCTTTTTAAGGAGTTCCAATAAAAGTCACTGAAAATTCTTGTGGTTGAGGAAAGCTTTGACACAGATGTAAGATCTTATTAGTTAGGATTCCAAGCCAAGTGCCTGCAATGGATAAAGGGGTCCAGTCCTTTAAGGACTCTTATGCATGAGATGAAGGTTATTGTCGCCTGCTCTGATGTGCGGAAACTCAACCTCGGGGACCTGAAAGTGACTTCCCCAAGGTCCCTTGACGTCTGTCTCCAAATATATTTTTCTTTCCTCTAACTCAGAGCTGTTGTGCTGTGTAACTTACACAGCTCCAGGAGTGAAAGATGAGGGAGTGAAGCCACAGGGTCTGCCCTGCCCAGACACGGGTTAAGGTGGGAAGCAGGCAGGCATCCCACGCTGAGCTGCACAGGAAGGATGCTCTGAGAGGAGGACTTTCTGGTCTGGCAGGTGTGGCTCCCAAGACCCCCGAGCAAGGCCCTCTCAGAGCTGATGCTGGCTGGAGCCACGGCTCAGCCCATCTGCCTGGTGACAGGGCCACACAGAGGAGGCCCCTGTTCTTTACCCAGCCAAGTCCCCACTCCGCAACAGTTGCCTTGACTGCCTCTATCTCATTAGAGAACTGTGGAGGCTTAAAGAGACTAATTACCAGGACAGTTAGGGTCCTGGAGAACTGTGATGAGTGTCAATTATCCATCAGAAACATCTGGCAGGAATGAAAGCCTCAAATAAGATGCATTTTATTCGTAGCCAAGTGACTCACCCAGGAACCTCCCATTTCCTTCCCCTCTCCCCTCCCTCCTGCCACTTCTCTTCCAGCTCGAAGTTAGTGAGAGAGAAGGAGAGATTGGGGTAAGCAAAGGCCAGCATGCAAGGCCAAGGTCTAAGATGATCATTGCATTAGAGCATCCGGGTGCAAAGGAAGAGGCAGGACTGGTGCAGAGGGGCCCAGACGTGGAGCTATTCTGGGCACTGACAGGCCCTCATTAGTGCTGCCAGCAAAGACACGTTAGATCTGCAGGGGAAGCACCCAGGGAGAATCAGATGTCCTTGGGAGACAGTTAACCCAAATTGCCACAGGGCCAGGGCCCAAGGTCAGGGCAGTTCCCACTGGGCTGCCTCCTGCGGTTAGCTCCGAAGAGAAGGCGTCTTGCAAGAAGGCAAAAGAGATCTGTGCACCCCATCCCGCCCAGGCAGCAGCTGCCTGCAAAGTAAACATACCAACCTTTCCCTGGGGTCAGAGCTGTGGTTCTCACTGCTAAAAGAAATGAAAAACAAGCCGCTGTTAAGGCAGAAAGCAGCCGGAGTCAATTGCTTTACCCTCCCATGGCTTCCAGGAGGGAGGATGAACTCCTAGCCCAGCCTTCCTGACGCCCCCTCTGCTTGGCTGGAAAGTGCCAGAGATTGAATTGGGGGCCGGGGAAGGACACAAATGATGGTCCCATTGGACAGCCGACCTAAAGGGAGCCAGCACCCTTCCATGTGCCTTGGCAGGGGATGCCAGCACCATGGAGCTGAGGCCCTGAGCCAATGAGTACTTCTTTGCAAAACAACCTTCTTTCTTTGGCCACTAGACTATCCTCTAATTAGCTGAAGTCTGCAGGTTTTAATAGAAAATTGGCTGATGCAAATGGACCGTTCTCCAGCCATCTGAATGGAGGTGCCCATGCTATGTTTGAGATGTCAGTTTAACTAGCATTTCTCTATGCATTGTAGGAATACTGGTGAGCAGACTTCCCATGGTGGCTCAGCGGTAGTGAACCCAACTAGTATCCTTGAGGAGGTGGTTTTGATCCCTGGCCTCGCTCCCTGGGTCAGAGATCTGGCGTTACTGTGAGCTGTGGTGTAGGTTGTTGATATGGCTCGGATCCTGCATTGCTGTGGTTGTGGCATATGCCAGCGCTACAGCTCTGATTTGACACCTAGCCTGGGAACTTCCATATGCCACGGGATGGCCCTAAAAAGCAATAATAAGACATTTTTTAAAAAGTAAAAGAAAATGGTGAGCAAAACTCCACATACCAGAGGAGCCCAGACCCCTGATATTTGACCTCTCTTGATGAGTCAGACTAAGCAAGCTGGCCCAGGGGGCTTCCTTTCTCCAGGGCATCCTAAGGCAATAAGAACAGCAACCTTGCTGCTGAGATCCACCTATGGAAATAGTGGGCACCAACCTGTTTCTGCTGGCTAGCCCCAGACAGACCTCCATTCACCAGTTCAAGCTCTCAGAAGAATCCACAGAGCCTGTTCTGCTGACTGGCCCGAAGGGGGTTGATCTCTAATCTTTCACTTCCCTATTAAGCTGGGGGCTTTGCACATGTCCACTCTGGATACAGAGGATGGAAAATCCCTTCACAGTATAAGTGTATATCAAAGAACTGTGATGCATACATGAAACATCTTACAATTTTTTTCTGTCAATTATACCTAAAGAAAAGGTAAAGTAAAGCTGAAAAAAAAAGGGGGGGGGAGACCAAAGTCTTTTGCATCAAAGTGATAATTCTCTGTGCAAACGTCTTGGCATATGGAAGGAAGGACACATAGATATAACTCAACCTAAACTCAAGTAAAACTGAATCGTCTGCCCAAAGTAATATGAACATGGTCCTGTGCATTTGAGCTCTCTATCTACTATTTAAAGGCCCCTGAGATCATGTCTCGATCCAGGTGGACAAGAACAACCCCGAGAAGCCACTCTGGAAAAGACATAATGCCTGGTCTATGACCAAAAATCACATCAAAGGCATGACTCAAAACAGATCAGAGGAAAAGTCAGGGTGATGGAGAAAAGCCAGGAGTGCTGGTCCACACTGTCTGTGCCTTTAGCAAGGACAGTCCCTTGGCGAGATCGCTAGGCCCTAGATGCCCACCCAGAAGCAAAGGAGGAGCTGTTTTCATGAATTGTCTTATTTAGGTACCGCTAGATGGAGTCTCACCACACCAGGACGGAGGGTGCCCGGAAAGGGGGAGGACAGTCTGCAGAGACACCTTTCCACCCCCAAGCCACACTCAGTGCAAACGAAGGGCATGTGTCGGGGAGGCAACCCACAGAGCAATGGGGTACTGGTTTAGCTTCTGCTAGAGGATGCAGGGAAGGGCTCTATTTGTAGTCTGACTTGTTGGAACCATCGGGAAAAGGAATCCATTGCAAGCATTTGCTCCACAGTGCTCTAGAACCAGAAGTGACTTTCTGTAAGGCAAAGATCTGAGAGCAACTTCAGTGTAGTGGTTCACCTCCAGAAACTCCTGCTCCTCCCTGAATCTCCAAGGTCATCACTGTTAGCATCCACATGGGTAAAAGGAAATTTGACACCCATTCTTGACCTTCCTAGAGCTTAACCTTGGGCTTTTTCAGGTAGCACTGTTTCAACTCTTCCAGTACACTAGGAGGCCCTTCTACCCCACATGCAACTCACCACAGTGAGTTGGGAAATATAACAAAGGTACTCTTTACATTTGCTCGAGACCCCTCATTCTGCACTCCAGTCCCTTCCCTGTGATTTGGTTAAAGGAAGAGCTGGAGAAACTCTTTCTACATCATATCCATCATCATGACATGCTATCACCTTTGGGTCCAGCTTCCAGGGATAGGATCCTCTGTCTAGACAAGTACTAGCCATAAGCTCATGCCTTTGAATTAACTCCTGGCTATCAAGAAAACCAATAATCCTTAAAAATCCAAGCATACATTTTCCTTGCCAAGAGCTTGCCTGAAATGTGTGATCTTTCCATTGACATATTAATGGGAAGCCAGGTAGAGTTAGAAAAAAAGGAAAGAAAGCCAGAAAGAAAGAAAGCCAGAAAGCCAGAAAGAAAGAAAGAAAGAAAGAAAGAAAGAAAGAAAGAAAGAAAGAAAGAAAGAAAGAAAGAAAGAAAGAAAGAAAGAAAGAAAAGAAAGAAAAGTAAAATAAAAAATAATAAAAGAGAACAGCTCCCTTTAAGCCTCCAAGCCAATATCTCAGGTCAATCCATACAGGGATCTTTCTGCCCCCACACCCAATGCTTGTAGTTGAATCCAAGTCCCCAGGAAAGCTCAGGGCAGCTGTCTGATTCTAGGGGATAGGGGAGGGCTGGCATCATGCCAGGGTGGATATAGAGGACACATAGACCTTCTAGAAATAGGGCTAAGGGATTTTTGTTTGGTACCATCTGAATTGAGACAATGTGCCATAGAAATGCTAACTGCTGGATGGCTGGACCTAGTAAACTATCTTTAATCCTCTGCAGGGAAGAACAGATCAGCTCTCCTACTGCAACTGCTTCCTTTTGATCCACAGGGTTGACTTACTCCCCCGCTTCTTTCACAAGTTGATTGGATGGTCACTGCAAGGTTCACAGGCATTAATCAGCCAACCTTTCCCAGCCCACCGATACCATCGAATCTGACTCCATGCCCAGGACATAAAAGACAAAGGACCAGTGGATGGGAAATGAACAGCTACTGAGCCGCTGAGTCAGCAGTGCAGCCCCGGACACACTTGCCCATGGCAGGAGGGTGCGGGGAGGGGGGGAGTGAAGGATGGTGCTGTGTCCCTGAGTCCTTAGTTTTCGTGGCAGGAGTCCTGCACCACCAAATATTAATATGAGAGGGTGACATGCAATCTGTTGTGTTTGCAAAAGGGGAGCAGAGACATAACTTAAAGGATGGCAGATAAGGGGGGCTGAGAAGGCATGACGATCTCTTATCTGAACGCTTCCAGTCCATCTGGATACTGAGTGACAAAGTATCTTGGAACATCTCTTATAGTCAAACATCCCCTGTCCAGGGAAACCAACAGGAGGTAAGGGAAGCCTACCTCGGAGATGGTCCCTGAGAAAAGAGGTACCTCTCTAGTCTATGAGGGGCTAGCAAAGGAGAAGGGAAAAACACAGACACACACGCACACAGGTGAGTAAGAGAAATGCCCCAGAAACAAGGTTTGTTTTCTCTAAGACATTCCTCAGTTGCACAAGAGTCCAACAGCTACCCTGAAGACACTAATCCAAGTCTTGCAATGATCCAGATATTTACCATCCAAAACTTCTCGCCTTGACCCACTGCTCTGCACCCGTCCCCATGGTGGCACAGTGGTAACGAGCCCAACTAATATCCATGAGGACTTGGGTTCGATCCCTGGCCTCATTCAGTAGGTTAAGGATCCAGCATTGCCATGAACTTTGGTGTAGGTCACAGACGTAACTTGGATCTCACGTTGCTGTGGCTGTAGTGTAGGCTGGCAGGTGCAGCTCTGATTCGACCCCTAGCCTGGGAACCTCCATATGCCACAGGTAAGGCACTAAAAATAAAACAAACAAACAAACAAAAAACAAAAAAACGGTGAGAGGTGGAAGTAGAGAGCTGGCTTGAGACCCTTCCTCGCACAGTGGCCAGCAGAGGAGTGAGGATGTCAGCAGGAAGAACCTCAGAACAGTCTCCTGCTCCTGGCCCTTGCTCACACAGGCAGTCACACGCTGGATTCTGTCCAGTTTTGTTGCTGTTGGTTTTGGTGTGGCCAATGGAACACTAGCACCTCAGTGACCGCTCCCTGTTCTAAAAGCTCCTGTCCCCTCTGGGAACGAGTCACCTCTCAAAGTTCCTCAGGAAGCAGCTTCTGCCCCACCTCCAGTCTCTCACAGGGCCTTTTATTTCATTTTATTTTTTTGTCTTTTTGCTATTTCTTGGGCCGCTCCCGCGGCATATGGAGGTTCCCAGGCTAGGGGTTGAATCAGAGCTGTAGCCACCGGCCTACGCCAGAGCCACAGCCACGCGGGATCCGAGCTGCGTCTGCAACCTACACCACAGCTCATGGCAATGCCGGATCGTTAACCCACTGAGCAAGGGCAGGGACCGAACCCGCAACCTCATGGTTCCTAGTCGGATTCGTTAACCACTGCGCCACGACGGGAACTCCTCACAGGGCCTTTTAACCACACATGTCCTCAGCTACTTTTCTAACACATCTTTAGATCTCTGGATGTGCCTTGCACACGATCTCAATAAACATTAGCTGAATCACACGTCGATCCCGGCCATGACCATGGACTTCGCTTCTCTCTCCATTTCTTTGTTTCATTTTCCTGTCTGTGGATCATCAGCACGGCGCTCTGCCTCACTACGGTGACTAAGGCTTCCCTGAATCTTTTTATGACAGAAGGGTTTTTCCCCATGTCATTCCCTCTCTTCCATCTCCTCCCCCACCGTCCAAGCTTGAGGCCATCCTCCATCCCCCAGGGATGGTCTGCACAGCCAGAGGTGGTAAATGGATGAACCGGATGGGGGTGGGGTGAGAAAGATCAGGGAGATCAGGGGGTGGGTGCAAGGTGGGAAAAGACACTTCCTTCATTGTTGCCACCGCTGCCCTCCCTCACGGCTCCCCCAGGGTCGGCCCTGTCCTTGGGAGAAACAATAAACGGCACACACACAGCATGTATTAGATCTGTCATTCAGCCTGGCCCCACTTCTGCCCCAAATCTCTAGTCATGGTCCAAGAGAATCACTTTCCCAAGATCAGGGACCTCGAGAAAATCTGAAGGGTGGTGCGCATGGAGGCGAGAGATGCAGATGTCCCACAAGGCGAGGGCTTGGAGTGGAAGAGGAGGAATGGGGCTGGGGAGAGTGATGAATGAGTGCAGGGACACCTGGAATGTGACATGGGGAGGTCCCTGTATCCGGAGACTGGCTTTTAATGTTTGAAGATGCACCTGGAAGTTTCCAAAGCCTTTTTAATGTACATTCTAAGTTAAATGCGGAAACAGCACTAAGGTAGATAAGGTGGATCAATTATATTCGAGTCTATTGAATCTACTGAATCTACTGATTCCATGCAATAGAATTGAGTACTAGTTCCTGACTTGTCCAAGAGCACAGAACACCCAACGCCAAGCTCAGACTAGAGCTCAGGAGATCCGTTCCCCACCACTGCCTGCTGGGGACCCACAGGTGCACTTGCCCACCTTCCCCCCCACCCCCCGGAGACCCTCATGGCATTTGCTGAGTGAGAGGAGGTGGGCGGTGGAGGAGGTGTCAGTGGGACCCTTATGAAAACCGCTTAGTGGGTTGAATGTTCTGCCGTTGGTTCAGCCTCATGCTCTCCGCCTTTTGCCTTTGGGCAGATCTCTGGGCTTTGAGAATTTCGAGGGATTTCTTTCCCTCCCCATCCCCCAGCCCTTCTGGGGAGGGGTGGGTAATGTGAGCAAAGCAAAGGGAGCCAACCTTGGGGTTTCATCACCTCCCAGGAACCTCCTTTGCTTGTGATGCTCTCCACCAGCATCTTTACAGAGAGGAGCCTGGGGTACAGCACAGTGGGGGTGGGGTGGGGGCGGGGCTCTGGGAGGAAGTGGGGAGGAGAGAACCCGTAAGGAGGGCGGGGTGGGAGGGATACTGACCTTGCAACAAAGTTGAGCTTGTAGGCTCACTTAGCTCTAAATCGGGTGAGGAACATACAGGAGAGAAAAATGCAAACAAACACATATATTATATACAGTTGCTATATATTTGTCATATATAGTTTGTATACTGCCTTTCACACACATTTCTGGAGGGATGGCTCAAGAAGGGAAGACACGAAACCAGAGGTGGTGGACAAGATGCAGCATGAGGAACATGAGTGAGGCCGAGGTGCTTGGGGCTGGACAACGGATGCCATGATTGGAAGATGGGGGAGCTAGCCACTCATTGGTGCCCCAGCCTGGGCAGAGCCAGGGTCCTGACTCGGTCACCAAGGACCAAAGTCCCTTTCCAGATGAGATGTGTGTCACATCCATACCCCCAGTGTTTCCCTTTGGGAGACCAAGACTAGGAAATTCTGATCTCATGGCATCAGAGCAGGGACCAGGTTCCCAGGAGGCTCTGATTCAGAATCACAGGGAGAGAAATTTCCTGGTCCCTTGAACTCATTGCAGCATTAGGGGCCAGGTGCTCAGAACCTATGGTTCCTGATAGGAAAGCCCACCTCCGTTAAGTACCTCAAAGATACCAACCCTCACAGGAGGCCCCCAGCACCAGTATCCCTCACTTTTCAACATAAGGTCATGTGGAGAAGGTGCTCAGCCTGTGTGCAGCTTGGTGGCAGAATAAGGATAATTTAGCTGGCTCTCGGCTGCTCTAGGAGAATGAATTTCATCACAAAGTTCATGCATCCGCGTGAAGTGAACACTGCTTTCTGACCTACCCAGGTGGCCTGGTGGCCCTGAGCTGAGAGGTCTTCTGATAATGGGAAATGACAGGGGTAACTCCCCAATGCATTTATCGCTGTCAAAAGGCCTTATAGATGGTGGGCATCCATCAAGAGTATGGGAACTGCCCTGTCTGGACCAGCTTCACGTTAATGGGGTTGCAAGCACTATGGAACCACATCACACCAGGGGGCATTGCTGTGATGGGCTCTTCCGAAATGCTCTCAAAAGGGGCTAAAAACCTGGTTTCCATGTGATTAAATTCAGAAAATGCTCCAAACTTTTTCAACATAGAGATTCAGTGTTTAAAGTTCCGAGACCTCTGCTGGTAAAGAACATCCCTGCCTGGACCCCGTTCCTCTTTGTTCGGCACAAGTTTTCTAAACTTATTTGACTAATACCATCACCTTTTAAAACATGATTTTAGAAAGCCCTGGACTCCAGAGAGATTGCAATGATAGGGAGGTCCCAAATAACGCATAGGGTGACGTGGATGCTGACAGACCCGTGGGGGTGGGGGCAGAGGTTTTAATTGCCGTGCACGGGTCTGCGGAAAGGAGCAGATTTATGACACATGCTTCACTGCGTTGCCTGTCACAAATGCCAGCCATCTCACTCTTAAAGTTCCCGTCTTCTCTCTGTTCTTGTCTTAGATGGCTCAAGGGGAAGAGGCCAGGGGATTAGACAGCAGTGATGAAGCCGATTGCAAAAACCATTTCATGCATCTGATTCAGAAGAGCAAAGAGGTCAGAGGAGGAGGCAGACTGTTTATAAGAACGAGGAAGGCTGCGGGCGGAGACTGTGGAAAGCAGGAGAGAGCCTTGGATTTTCAAGGCAGCGGGAAAGAGGGAACTGCCCCTTTTTAATCTTGGCCTTCTGTTCATGTAGACAGACACCTGCCAAAAAACCCAAGGGCTGACAAATGTGAGGGACAATGATGACTCTCCCTGGGTGGGAGGCGTCAGACACATCAATCACTCTAATCGCGGCTCTGCCCGTTCGGATCCACAAGCTCTAGAATCAAGGGCAGCCTTTCCCTTCCCAGCCCTCCAGAATACAGCTGGGCTTTATCTTAGGTGCTGGGTAAAAGGCGGATGGGGTGTCACTAGCAATAGAGATGGGACAACAGAGCAGCACAGGTGTGTGATTCTGGGCAAGCTGGGTCCAGGGTGCCTTGGATGATGTGGCAGGCGGTGGGGGGAGGACCTGAAGCTCCAAGATTATCTGCGAGTTCTCAGATTAAAAGGGATCTAGGTTCTTGCCAATTACCTGCTAACTTCCTCACCTTTGCCAGCCCAGGACACTCAAGAGGATCTGTTAACAGGGCAGACTGAGGGGGCGGATGTGAACAATTCTGAGCTGACTTAACTTGTTGCGGTCTGGAGGGATCTGCCCCCAAAGCAGCCAGAGACCAGCACGGTAGGCTATGGGGAGAATCTGCATCTACCCCGGGCTGAAAGCCACCACGTGTCAGGCATTGGGCCGGACAAGGCAGACATGCTCCAGGCTCACTTCTGTGTTGTGGTTCTACCCCACCAGTGCCAGACCTCGGGGTCTGAGCGGCAGCTGGTTTTGCTTCCGTTCCTTGTTTCTGGCTCCAGTCCAGTTGCCGGAGATGGAATGAGGGCCCAGCAATTTGCCTTGATCATATTAGTCCTTCCATAAATGGTGACTGAATGAATTAATGCATGGATGACTATGCGACTTCCGTCAGGATGGTGGCTTGGCTGGAGGAGAATATCGTAATCCAGCCAGACTACAGCCTTGGACACACACGAAGAACTAAGGAAATACCCGTTTTCTACGTTAATTCTCTCTCCCAGCACTAAGTACTCAGGATCCCAAGGCCCATGATTCTACCCTTAAAAACACAATTCAGTTACTCATATGTCCTGATGGCCAGAAAAAGTCTCAGAAATGGTAATGCCATACACTCATCCAGGGGACGAGTGTGGAAATAACACACGTTCCCCTGGGCTCTCGACTATGAGACCCATGGCAACCCCCAGTCACTGTCTGACTCTGTCTGGATCTCTGTCTCTCAGTCTGTCTCTGTCTCTCTCTGTGTGTCTCCCTGTCTCTTTCTCTCTCTCTGTCTCTCTGTCTGCCTCTCTCTGTCTATACCTGTCTGTCTCTCTATCTCTGTCTCTGTCTCTCTGTCTCCCTGTCTCTTTCTCTCTCTCTGTCTCTCTATCTCTCTGTCTCTGTTTCTCTGTCTCCGTCTGATTCTCTGTCTCTCTGTCTTTCTCTGTCTCTCTCTCTGTCTCTGTCTGACTCATTGTCTCTCTGTCTGTCTCTGTCCCTCTGTCTCTCTATCCCTGTCTCTCCGTTTGTCTCTGTCTCTCTCTAAGTCTCCATGTCTCTCTCTCTATCTCTGTCTCTATCTGTCTCTCTGTCTGTTTCTCTCTGTCTCTGCCTCTCTGACTCTCTCTATCTGTCTCTGTTTCTCTGTCTGACCCTGTCTCTCTGTCTGTCTCCGTCCCTCTGTCTGTCTCCGTTTCTCTGTCTCTGTCTGACTCTCTGTCTGGCTCTCTGTCTGGCTCTCTGCTCTCTCTCTCCCTGTCTCTCTCTCCCCCTGCCTAACCACTCAGGACTCTGTCCTGCACCCACACTGCCCTGTCCTCCTGACCCCTCCTCCCCCACGTGCCCCTCCCTCTCCTTGCCCAGCTCAGGGCTCCGTCTCACCAAACAGCGTGAGGCTGGCGTTGGTGTGGCCCAGCTTGTTGGAGGCCACGCATGTGTAGTTCCCATAGTCGTGTTCAGAGACGTTGAAGAAGATGAGTTTTGAGAGGAAAGGTCTGTTTTCCACTTTGACCCCCTTCTTTCCTTCAATCAGTCTGAGACCAACGAGAGACCAACCAAAAAGAGAGAGAAAGGAGATGATTAGGTTTTTTACTCATAAGGAAGAAGAAAGACCCTGGAATTAATGATGTTCCCTGTGCCCCTTTCTGATGTCACCCTCATCACTTTTTCCCCACTCAACCACACACCAAGTTCACCCAGTGACACAGAGAATTACGTTTTACGTTTCTGTTTTATATTTGTGCCTGGAGACACTTGGCACCATGCGGAGATCCACTTCCCTATGCAGAAATTTAAGTTCTCTGAAGGCAGGTGCCCTCCACAAATAGTATGTGCCAGCTGTGCCAGGGGCGTGCTGATCGGCACAACAGGCTTCACGCGGTAGGTGCTTGGATGTGTGATTGATGTTGGTGATGGTGACGGTGAGGATCGTGAAAATGAAAAACTCAGTCTTCATGGAGCAGGACAACCTGAGCTGTTTAAAAGAACAGAGTTTTTCAAGCACCTGGGTGATGAAATTGTCTCTTAAAAACGTATGCTTTCTACAGACAATACCCTATTGGGGGCGGGGATAGGATAAAAAAACGAGGGATCATTTCTAAGTTAAGGGACCTTGAAGGGTTGGGGAGAGGTGATCTTCCCAGAGCATTCCAGCAATTCAGCCTGGGAGGGATTACGGATTCTTTTTTTTTTTTTTTTTTGGTCTTTTTTAGGGCTGCACCTGCGGCACAGGGAGGTTCCCAGGCTGAGGGTCGAATCGGATTTGTAGCTGCTAGCCTACACCAGAGCCACAGCAATGCCAGATCTGAGCCGCATCTACAACCTATACCACAGCTCACACCGGATCCATAACCCACTGAGCGAGGCCAGGGATCGAACCTTCGTCCTCATGGATGATCGTCAGATTTGTTTCCACTGAGCCACAATGGGAACTCCCACAGATTCACAAGAATACGTCCCTACATGGCCAACACAGTCTCTGAGCACCCCATTGTGGAATCCACTGGGCCAGAGGTCTCAGGCCCATCCATGGCCAGGGTCACTAAAAAAAAGCCACAGAAAAACAGCAGGCAGGCTAGCCATGCCTGCTTATGAGCTGCAGGGATACTATTACAGGGCAGATGGACAAGGAGTGGGGAAAAACGCTTGGGGTGGGAGAGTGGGCAGGACCATATCCTTATCTTTGAAGGCTGTTAGGAGCGATTCCTACTGAAGTTGCAGGGAAATTATGAGACCAGTTCTCTTCTTTTTAAAAAACTCTGCAATGTCCTATTTTGGAGAATGGGCTTGAAGCCAACCTTTTCCTTTCCATGAAATAATCTGTCTTCCTTGCCCAGAAGCTGAGTCGATTCTACAGGAAAGATAAATATGGGTGGGGAAAATCATGCTTGTGAATGGAAGAGCTTGGGAAGTGGCCTCAGACCTCAGCTCCTGTGTAGGGCCTGGCTGGAGCAGGATGTGCAGAGTGAAATATGGAACAGGCTCGTGGGACCCGGAGAGGGGCCAACGGCTGGTTAGCGGTGCCATCAAACCAAGAGAGACAATAGTCAAGGCAGAAATAGAAAGGAAAGCCCGGCAGGACAGTGATGAGAAAATGCTTTGTAAGCCGTAAAATGTTATTCCATATCATATATTTCTGTGGATGCAGACACCACAAACTCCTGCCTGCCCCTGGGCCACAGGACATTTTTGGCAGAGATGTCAGCTGCTTTGCCATTATCTGAAGGTGTTGTAGGGCGTCACCAAAACGTACGGCCACCGTGATCGGAAGAGAAAGCCCGATTCTGGCTTCAGTTCTAACACATGGTCTGTTGCCAGGGGAGTCAGAAGGGGATGGAGGTCCTTGCCTTCATTTCCATTATGGAGATTTTCATCTGAGAGCCTTGTCTCTCATAAGCGAGGGGCAGTGAACCGGCCCAAGTCCTCAGACTTCATTAAAATGTGAGCACTGTCCAAAAGGAAGGAGGCATCCAGCTGTGCGGCCAGACACCACAGTTCTTTTTCTAGTTCATTCAGGAGATGCTGGGCCGCTGGGATGCTGCCCGAGGAAGGCTCTGTAGCCCACCTGCCAGGAGGCTTCTGTGAGCTGGGCAGGCACAGTGGTCCCATTTGCCATGCTGATGCCAGTCCTGGGCTGGGGCCAGGGGTGGGGAGCCTTCACATCAGAACGAAGCTGTGAACTAGATTTCAGCTCTGCAGTGGGAGGGATGCTTAGCCAGAGCAGGTTCGGCTTGACAGCTCTGAAATGTCTTTCGCTAAAAGCAGAGAAGGGCAGCTGGTGGGACTTTGCAGCACTTGGCAGCTTCCAGGATGATGTTCTGTGTGGTCACTTCCCCATCCCACCCAGCTGCCAGGCTTGGGCTTCTTAAAGAACCTGTAGGCTTTTCAAGGGCTTGAGCCCCCGTGGATGGGTGCTCCTTATGAAGTGCAGGCCTTTGACTGATTGACGGCACCTTTGATTGATTGATGGCACCCAGAGTGGTGGCTGGTACATGGTCGTGAGAGACTTCCACCTTATTGTTTTAATTTTTTTTTGTCTTTCTGCCTTTTCTAGGGCCGCTCCCTCCGCATATGGAGGTTCCCAGGCCAGGAGTCCAATCGGAGCTGCAGCCACCAGTCTACACCAGAGCCACAGCAACACGGGATCCGAGCTGTGTCAGCGACCTACACCACAGCTCACTGCAACGCCAGGTCCTTAACCCACTGAGCGTGGCCAGGGATCAAACCTGAAACCTCATGGTTCCTAGTCAGATTCGTTAACTACTGAGCCACTATGGGAACGCCTTGTTTTAACTTTTTTTTTTTTTTAATTTTTGTTTTCTTTCTAGGTCCGCACCTGCAGCATATGGAAGTTCCCAGGCTAGGGGTCAAATTGGAGCTGCAGATGCTGACCCACGCCACAGCCACAGCCACAGCCACAGCCACGCACTTTATCTGAGCCCTATCTGTGACCATGCCACAGCTCATGACAATGTTGGATCCTTAACCCACTGAGCGAGGCCAAGGATCGAACCTGCATCCTCATGGATACTAGTCGGTTTTGAAACCTGCTGAGCCACAGTGAGAACTCCAGCGACTTCCACCTTAAATTCTATGAAAACCACCTGCCACATCACATGCACTGCTTTGATCTGCCTGAGAAGTCCGCTCACCTCACCCAGAATGTGAGCTAGTCTAGAACTGGGTCTTCCCCTAGGCAGGTGCCATGTACCCTGGGGGATCTGCCTGGATAAGATGACCTGCCAGCCTCAGTGGCTCAGGAAGGACAGGCAGAGACAAGACTTTAGAGGCAGAGATGCTCTTCTAGGGCTGGGTACCAGGTGAACAGTCAACTCCACTCAATGGGTGAACACTACGAATAAATAATTGAGCAGCGAATGGAAAAATGAGCAAAATCAACCAGAGGAGAGAAAGGCAGCAGGACTCAGACAAAGGAGGATGCAGAGCTGCCTGAGCTGGGAGCTCTGCAAGCCCCCTCCTCGAGATGCTGTCTGGTCTCTCCTGGTGCAGCCTGGGAGGCTTGCATCTCCCATGAGGCAGCAGCTGGCAGAGCAGGGCTCGCTCCTCCAATGCCCACCATGGGCCAATTTGCCTAAAGGTTACTCTTCTTTCCTCCACTTACTTTAATATCTCATTCCTTAACATTTTGGTTGTTTCACCCCATAAAGAATTAGAAAAACAGGATGCAGTTGATTAATTTTCACAAAGACCTGGAAAATTGAATTTCAGGAATTTACTCTGCAGCTCAATAGATTTTTTTTTCCTAACCCCAAACTTTCATGCCTCCGTTTTACTCTTAGTACAATAAAAAAGAAGGAAGAATAGTGAAGCAGGTTTTCAAAGACAGATAACCATGTTTATTTATTGAGAAAATGTTACTCCCTTCTGCTTGATTCTGAATTTTTGGGAAATGGAGCAAGGCCAGCTAAGTCTTCTCATCTCTTTCTGAGTTTGCGTTGTCCTCATTCTACCTCAGTGCTTCCATCTGTAAAATGGGCTAGGTGAGTACAATGCACTGACATTGCTGCCAGAATTGGTACCTAAAAAATGAAAAGTCGCTGCTTCTCACTTGGAAGGATTTGGATAAGACATGATGGGTCCCTTGACTGAGCAGCTTGGTTGTAATGAGAGTTCTGGGATAGATGCAGAGACTGGAGTGGCCCTTGGTGTCTGCGTGGGCCCCTAAAGAACGAGTTCCAAGGCACTGGAGGTGATTTGAGTTGTGTGGGTAGCAGCTGGTCACTCCCAGGCTGAGTCCTGGCCTGGAATGTCTCACCTGCTCTCCTTCCCACAGCTGGCCTCTTTGTTGCTTTTCCTTCTCGGCCTCCGTCACTCCTTCCTTCATTTCTACCCCACATGCACCTCGGGACTTTTTGGCATCACCCTGTCCCCGTGTTTATGTAAGTGTTCTGCCATGGACAGCTCTGGCTCATTTCTTGGCCATTCTTCCACCTTAAAATAGCGCTTTGATCATAGTCCTTGCTGTGTGACCCGGCTGTCTGGTGTCACTGAACCCTGGGCTAACACCTTTTTGATAACTCCCCATCAGGACAACCTTCCGTGACTCACAACAGACAGACATCCGAGGCTGGCATCCCCAGTGGGAGGGGTGGAGAGCTGCCCCTCTCTTTTCTCCTGCAGTGAAAGAACAAGCTGGACACACAGGGAGGGGCAGCTCAGGTCATGGACTCTCATCCACCACCCCTTAGGGTGTCTGGAAGCCAACTGGAGTCTGCAAGCCAGAGCTAACTTGTTAGCCATCCTCGGCACCCGCCCTGGGAGCATTCCTGACACCTTCAGGCGAGCCTGAGGATGTGTTAAAAATAACTTCAGGAGAAACACATTATTTTCTGGGCCTAGAAAAAAAAATTCACAGGCTTCCCAGGGTTCTTGGTGGCCTTTCCTTTGAGATTTTGCTTTCCTTAAAAAATAGCTTTTCTCGGGCTTATTGGTTGGTGAGTGGTTGTTCTTCATGGAACATTAAAAATAGCTGGAATTCATCTACATCAAGAAAAGACCGCAGTTCCCACCGTGGCTCAATAGTTAACTAACCCGACTAGTATCCACAAGGACGCGGGTTCGATCCCTGGCCTCGCTCAGTGGGTTAAAGATCCAGAGTTGCCCTGAGCTGTGGTGTAGGTCACAGAAGCGGCTTGGATCTAGCATTGCTGTGGCTGTGGCGTAGGCTGGCAGCTACAGCTTGGATTTGATCCCTCGCCTGCGATCCTCCATATGATGAGGGCACAGCCCTAAAAAAAATGGAAAGAAAAAAGAAAAGACCCAAGACCTCTTTGGGGTATTGTTTGTCCCTCCTAGGTAGGAGGGATTCCGAAGAAGACTTTGCAGGAATACATTTGCATCCCTGTGGAATGAGAAATCTGGAAAAGGTTTCTTTTTTTTGAGGGGGCAAGAGGAGTCTTACCTTTTGTCATCCTTGTACCACTGGAATTCTGCCGAAGGGACCGCAGAGGCTTCACACTGCAGTGTGCCCTTCTGCCCCACGGGGACACCTGTGCCCTTAGCTTCTGAAATGTATGGAGGATCTGCAGAGAGAAGACAACCCACAGCATTGCAAAGGCTGCCTCACTCACTGATTTTCATGCCCTGCTTTACCTCTGCTCTCTGGGTGGTGCCTGAGAACGAAACCACTCAACACTGTTCTAGAGAAAACTTGGTCTTCCTCATGTGTATTGGTTCTGTTCCCCTCTGGAAAGAGGTGGAATGACCAGACATTCAGGCATATTGCTTGTTCAAAGTTTTCAACTTTTATAAGCTATTGCCCATCCATCCATCCTGTGCTCTATTCGATTCCGATCAAAAGCTCAGTTGCAAGATATAATATTCATGGAGTATTGCCTAAAGGACATATAGAGCCATCATTCTTGAGGTGTTCTAAACTGCACCCCTGAATCTAGCCAGACCAACTAGACCTAAGGACCTGCATTCATTCCATGCCTTTGCCAATCACCCTTGACAATGCTGACAAGTTTCATTGAAGTGCATTATGAAAAACAGCCATAAACAATGTCGCCTTCTATTTATTGCAGAAATATTGCGTGTGATGTTGTCGTGTTCTATTTGTGGAGACCTTACAGTGAAATTATTTTTTGAGTCTTAGTACCAGAGAAAGCAGTTTCCTCCCAAGCAACTGATTTGCTTTTATCTCATGGACATAAATCTCAAACCAGATGATGTTTCCCTTCTTTGCTTTAGTAGCTCAAAGCCAAATCCTAGACCCGCATCTGACCACCCCTGGGTATACATTTCATGTGCTGATTTATCTCTAGATTTCACTTATTTTCCTACATAGATGGTTCCCTTTGCTTATGTTTCCTTACTCTGTAGGTTAATCCTTATTAACTGTAAGTCATCTTATGTCATTTTAAAGAGAAATCACGGTAGGATATAGAAAACGGTGGCATTTCCTAACTTCCACTGATTTTCTGACTTTTTTTTTTTTCTTACTTTTTAGGGTCACACTCTTGGCATTTGGAGGTTCTCAGGCTAGGGGTCGAATTGGAGCCACAGCTGCCGGCCACAGCCACAGCAAAGCAGGATCCGAGCTGCATCTGCAACCTCCACCACAGCTCACAGCAATGCCAGATCCTTAACCCACTAAACGAGGCCAGGGATCAAACCGGCCACCTCATGGTTCCTAGTCGGATTTGTTTCCGCTGGGCCACAATGGGAACTCCTGATTTCCTGAATTCTTAAAGCGCTTTGTAATTCAGTTTGAATTATAACAGAAACCAAAATATTTAAGAATGAGTAATCCCCCAAACCGGATATTCTTTCTCTACCCCTACCCCCAACCCAGTCATCTGCTGGGTTACCTCTTGGGTTCTATTCTGTCCTAAGACTTCCAGGAATAAGTACAGCAGAGAAAATTTTCAGAATGTCATAGAGAGCTGAGTCAGGGTACATGATGGGAAACCAAGAGGGGAAAGCCTGAAAGAGGGGAAGAGCTGAGCAGGATCAACAACTGAGGGAATTTGGATGGTAAAGGAGGATGAGGGGTTTTAGAACAGTGGCCTCCAAATTTGTTGGTTTCTGGATCTCTATCAGCCAAAACAATTTTTTTTTTTTGGTCTTTTCTAGGGCCGCTTCCTCGGCACATGGAGGTTCCCAGGCTAGGGGTCTAATCGGAGCTATAGCTGCCAGCCTACACCAGAGCCACAGTAACGCCAGATCCGAGCCGCATCTGCAACTTACACCACAGTTCACGGCAATGCCAGATCCTTAACCCACTGTTCAAAGGCAGGGATCAAACCCGCAACCTCATGGTTCCTAGTCAGATTCGTTAACCACTGAGCCACGATGGGAACTCCCAAAACAAATTTTCGATACACCCTCTTATATGCGGATGATGTGTCAGTTTAGTATTTATCTAAGTTTCATTACAAACATATTATATACCATGTCCATCAACATATATAATTGGACAAGGATGAGAAAAAATGAGTATTACCAAAATAGAAACTATAATATTTCCTCCATACACATGCTTTTTAAATACCCTTTTTTGTTCCCTATTAAGGAGATGCCTGTCTGGAGACTGAGAAGCTTGGAGACATTATGGGAAAAATTGGGATTTAGAGATCTGTTCATATAAATTATGCATCAAATGTCATTTAATGATCTTTCAGGAAGGTAAGTCAAGTTTGGGATTATGTTAAATTACTTTCAGCTCCAATTTAGTTATTTAATTTAGACTTTGGAATTGCTGCTCTTGAAAGCAGAAGATGGATAGGCTCCTGCTCCTCCATCTCCCCCCTCATCCACCGTGTCCGAGGCTGGTGCTGCAGGCCGGCTTTTCTGCTGTGGCCGGGACTGCAGCAGCCTCCTGCACATGCAGGGTGTGTGCGCCCGAGATCACTCACAGTTCACGGTGACCTTGACTCTCCGCACCACCGGAGCAGCCACGTCATTGGAGGCGCTGCACTCGTAGTCCCCTGACTGCTCCCGTGTGATGCCCTGGATCTCCAAGTATTCATCTTCACTCACAAAGCCCACAGCTGCAGGAGAAGGGTGGTGAGAGAGGAGAAAAACACCAAAGGTACAAACTTAGAAAACAAAGTAGCAAGCAGTTACATCTGCTGAGAATCATGCCACGTCCACGTCCATGACCTTACGGTCGATGCCCATATTTCCTCCTGCTCATCTTCTGCCTCTTCCACCTCCGCCTTTGCTTTGGTTCCCAAAGGACCAGCTAACATGTCTGTGTCCCTACCTGGACCAAGCATGGAGCCTAGAGAATTGCTGGTTCACATACATCATGAATGATTTTGACATTTACACTGCCTGGATCTCACCAAGCAGGCCAGCTCTGGGGTCTGAGTCAGGCACTTTAGGTGAATATTAACTTTCTCATCTCCAAGTGTCATTTAGGCTGAACCTTGAAATTCAAAGCTGATGACTCCATCCCAGATCATGCATCGATTCACAGACAGACAGATGGACAGACACACACACACACATGCACACAGCCACAAAAGGCAGTGATAACAAGGCACACTAATAAAATTAATTTGAATTTCTGTGTTTAGATTTAGACACTTGATTAAATCAAGAAAAGTCAATTTTCCAAACTTTGATCTGCTAGGCTCCTGGGGACAAGATGACAAGATCCTGAGGACACATCAACAACAGGCACTCCACCCTCTAGCACCAAATGTGGCAGAAGGGAAGAGCAAGGAGACACAGCCGTGCATCCCAGTGTCACGTCCAGTCCTGAGACTTAGTCTCTCGATTAAATATTTATGAATAACAGTAACAACCATCCACCTACCCAGCTTCCTGCCCCAGGTCTGGCTGTGAGTCCTGGTCCATGGGGAGACCAGGACTCTGTAGCCTACAGATGTCCGTTTCCTCCCACAGTCACCCCGAGCTTAGCCTCCATACATATTTACGGGTACATCCCAGGATCACTCTGTCTCCTCTATTCCATGAAGATAGTCAGCATGGTGGTATGTCTCCCCATGTGGACTGGGACCACTTTACCAGCAAAGGCTGCTACTCAGTTATACTGGGGCAACAAGCAACATTGACACTGTCCCCGGGAACTAGAAGACACGTCCCCTGGAATAATGTACATTCAATCCTAACACCTCATAGGGCTGTTTGGAGGAACAAATGAAAACCATGTATGTAAGCACTTGGAGATGCTCAAGCTGCACACCTGGTCACCTGTTGCTCTAGTCATTAACCCTGTAAACTGACTGGAGGCCAGACTCTGAGGGAGTGAGGCTGTGTTAACCCCAGGGTCTCTGCATGAGTAAGAAGGGAAGAAGCACATCCCTGGAGGTCAAATAGCCTCCCAGCACCACCTGTATCTGCTGATGCAAAGCACGAACATGACAACAGTAAGAAAGGAATGCAATGCAAAGAATGATGTGTGGGGTATGTAAATTATGTTTGTATTCATTCCGGGACATGGTTAAGGGCACCAGTTTTGTCAACAGCAATAATGACGACACACAAGACAAAAGCTCTCAGACAGAAGGACCATGGCCTGCCCAGTGTTGCCCGTGATCCTCGGTCACAGTCAGTCTGTGTTACCATCTGGTACTCAGTTCAACCCGAGCATTTCCCAAGTGTCTCCATGCCCTATGGACCTGTTCCACATACACACAAGGACTCTTCTGTCTCTACCACCTACAGGAGAGCAAAAGGACAGCCTCCGTGTATGCCAGCAGCAAGGAAGGGTTTTTTTTTTTTTGTCTTTTGTAGGGCTGCACCTATGGCATGTGGAAGTTTCCAGGCTAGGGGTGGAATCAAAGCTACATCCACTGGCCTACACCACAGCTACAGCAACGCCAGATCGGAGCCATATCTGTGACTTATACCACAGCTCATGGCAACGCCAGATCCTTAACCCACTGAAAGAGGCCAGGGATTGAACCTACATCCTCATGGATGCTAGTTAGATTCGTTACCACTGAGCCACGACAGGAACCCCCAAGCAAGACTTAATCCACCCGAAAAACCAGGAACATGTCCACAAGGAGGAAACAGGGCCCAAAAGTCCAGGATATGGAGAAGACAATGAACATCAACTCATAAAGACGCATGGTCCCAACCAGGACCAGCCTCCTACGTGTCACAGGAGCCTTAGCTGTTCCTGTTATTCTAAGCATCTTTAGGGGGAAAAATACTAACCTCGATTTGAGAAAGGGTGGAAGAAGTAAGAAAGACATCTAAGAAGAACTCATGATTCCTTTTATGTTGTCGTTGTTTATTTGCACCCAACCTCGAGCCCACATTTGTCAGATCTTCCCCTGCTAGAATGCTATAATTACTGTGCAAAGCATCACAGAGACCAGTGTCACACTTAATATTCCCATTAATTTTAAATGGTGGTCCTTGGTACATATGTGTGGCAATTGGTGTCATATTTTAATTAGGCTTGCCCTACACCATCTGAAATTAATAATAGCTCGAATTACCAGTGTAATTTATAAATTAACAGTGCCGTAGCATTAGGAAATAAATTAGCTCTGGACAGCTGTTTCTGGATTGAGCTCCAGTGTCAGAACAGTGACTGTGAGGACCTCAGCCCTGCTGGGTGGCTGTGTACTACACCATCAAAGCAAGGGAAAAAAGTGACACAGGCTTCTCTGAGTCCCTTGTTCTTCTCTCCAACTGGAGACCATGCATTTATCTTCATTCTACCATCCAATTATGTTCTCATGTGACCAGAGTAAGACTTACAGGAACCAAGCTTGGATACATTTATTACAGGCCGATTCAAATGGACAAGTTGGGGTGATTGCTGTCAGAGACTGAAATGTACATGGGTAAATACTAGAGCAATCACACACACACACAACAAGGTTTTGGGTTTTTTCTTTTTTTTTTTTTGGTCTTTTTTAGGGCTGCACCCATGGCATATGGAACTTCCCAGGCTAGGGGTCTAATCAGAGCTGCAGCTGCCATCCTGCACCACAGCCACAGCAATCTGGGATCTACACCACAGTGCACAGCAACACTGCATCCTTAGCCCGCTGATTGAGACCAGAGATTGAACCTGAGTCCTCACTGATACTAACTGGGTTCATTACTGCTGAGCCACTACAGGAACTCCTATCAGTTGTTTTGTTGTTGTTGTTTTGTGGGGATATGTGTGCTGGCATGTGTGAACTTTAATAAAATAACATCAGGCAATTTTGTGTAGGGAAGGAAGTTAGATGGCTTAAGATTTGGGGAAGGCTTGAGAATTCCCATCGTGGCGCAGTGGAAACAAATCTGACTAGGAACCATGAGGTTGCACGTTCGATCCCTGACCTCGCTCAGTGGGTTAAGGATCTAGCATTGCTGTGAGCTGTGGTATAGGTCGCAGACGTGGCTTGGATCCTGCGTTGCTGTGGCTCTGGTGTAGGCTGGCAGCTACAGCTCTGATTCAACCCCTAGCCTGGGAACTTCCATATGCTGTGGGAGCGGCCCAAGAAAAGACAAAAAAAAAAAATTGGGGGAAGGCTGATGTTCTCCACTGATATAGCTTTGTGTTACCTCAGAGGATTTATACTTAGGCCATCCAACAAAAGCAGTGAAGCTTAATTTTACTATTCTGTGTTCCTCAAACCAAATGTAGAATTACAGAAAAAGTGCAATCATTGCTCACTCATTATTATTTGTACACTTCCTGATTAAATTGGGTAAGGCATATGAAAGGTAATACATATAGTAATATGCTTTGTACATCTCAGCTTTCATTGACATTTTCATCTTTCTGCTCATTTAATTTTTTCTCAACTTCAAGCAAAAAGAGCAAAACTAGAGAGAAGATCTGTATGTATATAACAAATTAAACTGCGAAACACCAGAAATGAGGTTCCTTTAGGAACTACTTAAACAAATAAACATGAAAGAAAAGGAAAAAAAAAAACAAAACACTAAAAAGGAATCTGAATTTATAGGGTCAGTGCTATATTTCCTTTAATAGAAATTGTGCTCTGGCTATGAAATGATCATGAAGTGATCATTGCTTTATCACTCAGACGCAGACATTACAAAGAACATTGGAAGGAAAAAAAGAAAACAGATCAACAGAACTAGGACATAGGCTGACTTCAATAGAACCACCTAGGAGAGCTATTTGAATACAGAATTTTAGATACCACTCACCCCTCCCAAATCAGAAACTCCTGGGAGGAGGAGTTTTAATAATTTCACTAGGAAATCTGCATGTGTAGTGAAAGTTTGGGAATTAGCGACTATGTCAGTCCTGCATCTTTCCTGTGGGATGCTGTGGCTTATAGCAGTTCGTGATCACTCATATGACCAGTGGGTCCTGATGTCGCCTACATCCTACTCCAGCAGCTATAAGAGTATTCTCTAACCATGGTCTTAGGCCATGTGCACAGGTCTTGTTTCTCTAAGCAGTTGAAACTCTTTGACAGCAGGGACTGCATCCTGGGCCTTTATGGCTCTCAAGGCACCTAGGAAAGTAGTGCACATAATTTGAAATTGGTCAACTTCTTATTAATAAACTAACTGACTGACAGACTCAGAATTCAGGCTGAATTCAATGAAAGAAAAGGTCAGTGACACTGTCACCAAACCCTTGTGTGGCTCTGTTCCCAGTTCCTTCTATAATTGTCCTTAGCACAATATTTGTATTTCCTGACTTTAAAAAACATCATTACTAAAGTGTAAAGCATTCCTACATACAACTTTCTTTCCCTTTCTTCCTTTTTTTTTTTTTTTTTTTGTCTTTTTAAGGCTGCACCCATGGTATATGGAAGTTGCCAGGCTAGGGGTTGAATTGGAGCTGCAGCCACCGGCCTACACCAGAGCCCATAGGAAAGCAGGATCTGAGCCATGTCTGCGACCTACACCACAGCTTATGGCAACTTTGGGTACTTAACCCACTGAGCATAGCCAGGGATCGAACCTGCCTCCTTATGGATACTAGTGGGGTTCATTACCTCTGAGCCACAATGGGAACTCCCTGAAGACGTTCTTTAAATATGTGATTTTAAAAGGTTTATTGAATATTTAGTATAATTCACGTTTAGTCTTGGGGCCAATTATTTCTTCAGGAGCATGCATCCTTAATTTAAAAACTCATCGGAGGATCAGAGTTCCTGTTGTGGCTCAGCAGTTAACAAACCCGAATAGTATTCATGAGGCCGAGGGCAGGTTTGATCCCTGGCCTTGATCATTGGGTTAAGGATCCGGCGTTGCCGTGAGCTGTGGTGTAGGTTGCAGACGAGGCTCGGATCCAGCATTACTGTGGCTGTGGTGTAGGCCAGCAGCTATAGCTTGATTCAACCCCTAGCCTGGGAACCTCCATATGCCGCTGGTGCGGCCCTAGAAAGACAAAATAGGGAAAGGAAAGGAAAGGAAAGGAAAGGAAAGGAAAGGAAAGGAAAGGAAAGGAAAGGAAAGGAAAGGAAAGGAAAGGAAAGGAAAGGAAAGGAAAGGAAAGGAAAGGAAAGGAAAGGAAAGGAAAGGAAAGGAAAGGAAAGAGAAAAGAAAAGCGGATCAATGAGGAAGTGTGATTCCTCTAACAGAATGTTTTACGGCCAACTTTGCAGGAACACAGCTCTTTCATTAAATGGAATCTGACAATCCAAGCGGTGAGATGAAGCATGTTGGAAACATGATGATCACATCTGCCCCCAAATCCCCAAAGAAGCTTCACACTCTCCAGGGAACTGGGTTCAGCAGTTTACAATCAGAGGACAAAGCCTGCCCTGTGTAACCCATTCTTCTTTGGAAAAGAAAAACCCCATGATTCTGAGTTCACGGATCAGGCTTTAAAAATCTTTATAACGGAAAATAATAATAGTCACGATTATCATATTTCCTGCACCAGAGAAACGCTTGTCAGGAGAACAGCTGTAGCTGTTGGAAAGGAGAGGACACAGCTGCCTCCTTGCTTAATATTTTTATGGCATATACACCAGTTGAGATAAAAATCATCAGACCGCAGAAACCAAAAAAAAAAAAAAAAAAGAATAGAATTCCAGAATTTGAGGGTTAGAAGGAATCGCTTTAAAGATTTAGTTCAAATACTGTGATTAGTCTGGTCCTAGATTAGCACTCTAGACACTCTTCCCCATTTCCCCCCTGATTTGCGTCCAGATATTCCTGTTCCGGAGTTCCCGTCGTGGCGCAGTGGTTAACGAATCCGACTAGGAACCATGAGGTTGCGGGTTCGGTCCCTGCCCTTGCTCAGTGGGTTAACGATCCGGCGTTGCCGTGAGCTGTGGTGTAGGTTGCAGACGCAGCTCGGATCCTGCGTTGCTATGGCTCTGGTGTAGGCCGGTGGCTACAGCTCCGATTCGACCCCTAGCCTGGGAACCTCCATATGCCGCGGGAGCGGCCCAAGAAATAGCAACAACAACAACAAAATATTCCTGTTCCAACCCAGACTGGGCTTTCGGGAGAGCTGTTTACAGGACAGGGCAGATGGCATCCTTCCAAGGTGCCTTTATTAGGAGCTGACCAGCATAGGGTGCTTTGTGCTTTGATGGAGGAAAATACAGTGTCGCCCAGATGTTGGGGGGTCTGGTCCACAGAGACACCGTGACAGAGGTGTGGTTACTCTTTTTGGACAGCAGCCCTTGCCAGCAGAGGGACTGGTGGGATGCTCGAGGGAGGAAGTCTTCGGTCCAGGACAAATGACATGTTCACAGGAGACATGAACAGTGGGTGCTGCTGCTTGAAGATCTGAGGTCCACACCTGCCATGACCTGGGAAAGGCCTGCTCTTCCCGCCAAGAGCTCGTGCAGCCTGAGCCTGTAGCTGAAAACCACTCAGAACAGATCCTTCCTCTCTCGCTGGAGCAGAGGCAGTTGTGAGGGGCTGCAGCAAGGGGATACTAGGCATGCAGGTGGCCCTAAGAGCCATCTTAACGTGGCACTGGGGAAACCCTTGTCCTGCAGAATGGAGCTAGGAGCCCACCCACAAAACCTATACAGCAGTATCCGCTATAACCAGTGAGACCAGAAGTGTTAAACAGCATTTCCAAATATGATACTAATGATTGCTGAATATCTACACAGAAGAGCTTCTAAGAGTCTGAGATTCAGCTGGAGCAGGATGGTCGAAGGGTTGATGGTGGCTCTTGGCCCTGTGGCCCCTGGCTGTGCTATAGTGAGTTCCTGGGTCCGAATACTGGACCTCAAGTCAGCCTAGCTTATGGCTCCCTTTTTCATGCTTCAGATTCCTCTTTTTTTTTTTTTTTGTTTTTGTTTTTGTTTTTAGGACCACACCCACAGCATATGGAAGTTCCCAGGTGAGGGGTCAAATCAGAGCTGTAGCCGCTGGCCTACACTGCAGCCACAGCAACACCAGATCTGAGCCACATCTGTGACTTACACCACAGCTCATGGCAACACCAGATCCTTAACCCGCAGAGCAAAGTCAGGGATAGAACCTGCGTCCTCATGGATCCTTATCAGTTTCTTAACTGCTGAGCCACAGAGGGAACTCCCATGGCTCCCTTTTCCATGCTTCAGAATCCTCTTCCTTAAAGTGGGAAACTATCACCACCCTCTAGGGTTATCCGGGGTATTACATAACTAAGTATGTGTAAACTAGTCAGCATACAGTAACCACTTAATAAATGGCAGCTCTCATGATTATTCTCATGGATCCCACAACTCGGTCTGACCACATTTTAATCCCCATGATCCTTAATACAAGAAAATCTCTGTGTGAAAATGAAAGACTAATCAGGGACTTAATAATAACAAACTTTACAAAGGATTCACCACAGATCCCTGAAAGTTCTACTCCGTTTACTTAAAATAGGATTTGATTGACAAGGGATACAATTTCTTGGGCTCATTTCTGCTACGAAAGCAGGTACGGCTGCATAGCCCATGTGAGACCAGCTGGGGGCTTGAGAAATGGCTCTAATTTCACAACTAAGAAGAAGAGGATATAAACATATCACATACATGTGTTTTTTCTCCTTAACTTTCCTTTGGATGCAGCAAGCATGGCTGACAGAATGCAGTCTGCTGGTTTCTCTAAGAATGAGTGAACTAAAAATATCACTTATATCTGGAATGTAATATAAGGCACAAAGAACGTTTCCACAGAAAAGAAAATCATGGACTTGCAGAATAGACTTGTGGTTGTCAAGGGGGAGGGGGAGGGAGTGGGATGGTTGGGGAGCTTGGGGTTAATAGATACAAACTATTGCCTTTGGAATGGATTAGCAATGAGATCCTGCTGTGTACCCCTGGGAACTATGTCTAGTCACTTATGATGCAGCATGATAATGTGCAAAAATAGCATGTATACATGTATGTGTAATGGGGTCACCATGCTGCACAGTAGAAAAAAAATTGTATTGGGGAAATAACTATTAAAAAATAAGATCTCATGGAAGAGGACTGACCTCTAATATGTCTGATTCTAAAAAAAAAATAAATTAACACATTTCTACCACAATTAAAAAAAAAAAAAGATCTCTTAGGAAAAAAAAAAAAGCCCTAGAGGGACCGAATCTGTTTTTTTCTGGCTCTAGCTCTGAGGTACAGCTTCAAACAGCCAGTGAGGACATTAGGAACGAAACCTAGAGACCAAGGTTGGGGAGTGGGGTGGGCCGGACAGTTCTAAATACCTGACTTCTGTTATTTGAGAGGAATCTTCCTTACACACATCAGTGTTGGTTGCTAGCGAGCAGGGGCTGAAGTTATAGTGTGAGGGTGACAGGGTCCCCTCGCCATCATCTACCTGCCAGGCTCGGCAGGGTCTTCACTGTTTATGGACTTTTCTTAAACTGGGGGGACTTATCTTCTCAGCTCCCTCAGCTTTCTGTTTGGTACCTAAGCCTGGTTGCTTCCAAGCTCCCCAGGCTGTCCTGTTTCTCTTGCCCCATGTCCCACACAAGGAAGGTGAATTCCCCCAAACCTTCACAGGCATCTATTACCCTGATTCCATCAGAAAGCAGTAGTTAGAGATGCAATTGAAAGTCACATAAACTGATGTCAGCTATGAATTGCATAACTATCTGTCTGTATATCAGCCTATCTACATATCTACCTAGCTACCTACCTGCCTATCTATCCATCTATCTATGAATCTATCTGCCTATCTATCTAATTTGTATCTACCTGTCAATCTGTGTACATATCTGTCTATCTAATACCTATCTATCTACACATAAAAATGACAGCAAAATCCTTAGCATGGATCCTGACACATATTAAGAATTTATTTGATAGTTGAAACCAAATAGATGCATATTTTTGAATATGTATGAACATGCATACACAAAATACAATATATTATCTTACGGATACATAGCAAAGAAAAAGAATCCACCCCCCCTTTTTTTGCTCTTTTTTTCATGGCTGCACCTGTGGCATATGGGAGATCCAAGGCTAGGGGTCGAATCGGAGTTGCAGCTGCCAGCCAATGCCACAGCCACAGCAATGTGCCAGATCTGAGCTGCATATGCTACTTACACCACAGCTCATAGCAAAACAGGATCCTTTAACCCCCTTAATGAGGTTACGGATTGAAACCACAACCTCAGGGATACTAGTCATGTTCTTAACTCACTGAGCCACAACGGGAACTTCCCCCTTAATTTTTTTAAGTGGGACGTTTTTCTAGGAGTAATCTTTTGCTTCTTATTAAGAAGGAGCTGCAGTCATAAACAAAAGTATTTGAAAAAGAGCCCCTTGTGTTCCACGGAGCCAGGTCCTGCGTGTCTCTGAGGCCCATCCTTTCCCTGAATGACAGAACTAGTTGTCTTTGCAGATGTGGCTCCAGCCGGCGGCCACAGAAGCCTGTGCTTTTCTGCTGCCTGCCTTTCCACAAGGACCCTCCGCTTAATTTTGCATGCAGACCCTCTATTACGGGGGATGATTTCAAAGTCAGAAAGCACACAGCTGGATGTTTGGAGTTTGCAGCTTGATGTCTGGAACCTGGGTATTTGTAGTAGTGCAGCTGATGGCTGCTAAAAAAATAAAAAATAAAAAAAGAAATAAAGAAATCAGCTTTTGATTTGTAAACTCAGCCAATTTGATCTGAAAGACATTGATAGGGTATAAATATAGAACTCCGCTGTGTCATATTACCTCAGTACGCTGGCTGGCTGTTGGCTTTCTCTTTTTCTACATCTTTAGAGATATAGTGCTGCGGGACATGAAGTTGCCTTGAAATTCCTCGTCCAGATTAACTTATGGGGGTTCTCTTCACTTAAGAGGCCCTTAAGGGGTTAAGGTTCTCCTGGCTCCATCGCCACAGATGGGGTCAGAAGTCCACGTGCAGGGGGTCACCCTCGCCACCTGGCCTTGAACAGCCGTGGGAAAGCAGGATTGTCTGTACAGTCAGTCTGCACTTTAGCCATAGAGACAGTGTCCGGATTGACAGCAGGTTTTTGGTTTGGTTTGGTTTGGTTTTTTTGTGTGTGTGTGTCTTTTCTAGGGCTGCATCTGCAGCATATGGAGGTTCCCAGGCTAGGGGTCGAATCAGAGCTACAGCTGCCAGCCTGTGCCACAGCCACAGCAACGACAGATCCGAGCCATGTCTGCAAACTACACCACAGCTCAAGGCAAGGCCGGATCCTTAACTCACTGAGTAAGGCCAGGGATCGAACCTGCAACCTCATGGTTCCTAGTCGGATTCACTAACTACTGAGCCGCTATGGGAACCCCGATAGTAGGGGTTCTTATCAGAGAATTGTAGAACTCGGAGCCCAGTGGTTTTAGGACCTCAGGAAATGACATCATGTGTGTGCTTGTGTGTGTATCTGGGTGTGTGTGTCTGTGTGTGTGTGTTCTCCCCAATGTAAGATGGTATTTCTTTCTGAAAGGTCTGAAAGGAGCACTGGACACAGAAAGATTCATTTTTACCTTCTATCATCTCCCAGTGAGGGTATAGAACTAAATCTCTATCAGCCCCCCAGCCCCTCAAAGGAAAACAGAAAACTCAAAATATAACTGATGATCAGAATGAAGAGATAACTCTAAGAGTAAAGCAGAGACTCGTGTGTGTTTCATTAAATATTTTGCTGAGGATTAGAGTTCTTGTCATGGCACAGCCAAATCTGGCTAGAAACTATGAGGTTGTGGGTTTGATCCCCGGCCATGCTCTGTGGGTTAAGGACTCAGTGTTGCTGTGAGCTGTGGTGTAGGTCGCAGACTCGTCTCAGATCTGGCATTGCTGTGGCTGTGTTGTAGGCCGGCAGCTGTAGCTCCGATTCGACCCCTAGCCTGGAAACCTCCATATGCCATGGGTGCAGCCCTAAAAAATATATTTCGTGGAGGATAGAAGTTGAAGTAACTTATAAAACCTCCTACTGAAGAATAGGTATGCAGATCTGAGGAGTGCTTTGTTCATTAAACGAGGGAGTTCCCCTCCCACTGAGACTTGGATGAAAGGAACGGAGTGTGCAGGGTTTTATTCATTCCCCGGAGACTGAGGACCACTGGGGATCAATCAGAGGCCTGCTGAACATGGAGGAAAGAGGGAGCAAGGCTTTCTCTTCTCGTACAGCAGCCTCAGGTGCAGAGCAGATGGAAGGCTTTCCTGAAGGATTCCACTTGGAGGTGACTGTACCAAGCAAACACTTAATGGCAAAAGTTCCACTTGGGGAAAGGGAAACAGAAGAAAACCTGGGGTAGGATCAAATCCATAGTGAAGATAATCTAATAAATAAATCTAGAGCAGATCTTGAGAGGACGCGACAAGGTGCCATCTATGCTGGAGATGGAGATGCCAGCCTTCACTTATGGTTGGCCTGGGGTGGGGGCGATGGGACAGACAGCCCCTGTGTGTAAGAGGATGACTTAAGAAAACCACGTGGACATGTCCGTAGAAAAGCAGGAAGCATGATGATGTAGGCTCATTTGGCTCTAGTGGGAAAGGGAGGCTTTACGCAAACCACGGTACATAACAGGAATTCAATTACAGCCTCTGACTTTCTTTAACATCATAGAATTTTTGCAAGAAGTTCACAAAATACACTGAAAGTACTATTACTGAACCCCACTGGCTGAGACAGAGCCCTGCCCACTTGTTTGTGGGGACCTCCTCCCCTGGTTTCTGCTCTTCCTCTTCACACAGGTGGACCTTTAATGCCATCAAGTCCATGTGAGGAGAGGATGTGCGGAAAAGGAGAGTCGATTTACTCTTTCATTAGTTTCACTGCTGACCTTTTCTTCTACTTCATTTTGTACAAAACCTAAACGTAGACATGCAAACCTGCGTCCTGATGGAACCCGATGTGTGAAAGCAAGACAACCAGGATCCTTCAGAATGAGCATGGAGCCACTTAGCCCTGATCATGGCTTTTCCTCTTAGGAATCATGTAGCCTTGAGTAAATTACTGAGCCCCAGTTCCCTTGTGAGTGCATCGTGGATACGGTTTTATTCCTCCTTCATGGGTTGGGTCTGAGAATTAGATGAGCGAATTTAAGAAGATGCACAGTCTTTCGACATATAGGAGATGGTCTATCAATGTCAGGAGGAAGACGCTCTGGGAGAAATTTGAATTACTCAACCCTTACATGATAGCATCTTACAAGGTCCACTGCTCTGCTCCCTCTGTCTTCTCCCCTCTGTCAGTCTACACTCTGAATCCCATTTCTGCATTTCCAGTTCCCTGCTCTGCTCTTGATTTCCACATCTGTGTCACCATGCCAGGGTGGCTGGCTGAACTCTGCCCGGAACTGCCATCAGAATGCCACATGTGTGTATCCTGGACCCCACGCTGTGTCATCATCCTGTCCCTCCAACCTGCTCTCAGCCCCAGGACTGCTCATCTCTGCTGATGGCCTCGCCACTCCCCATGCTCCTCTGATAAGAAATAGTCACAAGGCATGCCTCTTCCTTCACTCAGTCCTCACCTTCAGTCAACAAGTCCTGTTGTTTTTACCCACTTTACAGTTTTCAAATTTCGTTGCCTCTTCCCCTCAGTGTTAGCTGTGTTATTTCACTCCCCACTATCTACTCTGGATTATTATAATCCCCTCTTCACTGATCCCCCTTCCTCCAGTTTATCCCATATACTATTGTCCAAACAACTGCAAATGATAAAAATCCACTTCCCTGCTTAAATCGTGGAGCTGCTCTACTCCTCCCTGACATGGTGTATCAAATCCTTCTGAGCTGGCTTTTGCCTAAGTGTCTAGAGTCTTCTATTGCCAAACCCTTTCTCTCTTCCCTCTAGATGCCCAGGAAAGTTCCAAAAATACCAAGTTGTTCATCTATGCCTTCATCCTCTCCTTCTTTGCCTTCAGAACCATCTCGGCTATCACTCCTTTGGGAATCCTCTCTTGACAACCAACATTCCTTACCTCATCTCTACCCAGTTTAGTTTTTTGCTTCTAGTGTTGCACTAATTCCACTGCATGGTTATGTAATTGTGTGTGTTTACTCCACTCAGATTTATAAGAGAGAAGGGGCTCTTATTTATCTCTGTCTCATCAATATCTATAGCAGTGTTGAACACAAAGAAGGCACTGAGTGATCTTATGGTCAAATACTAAATGAATGAACTGACCAACTCTAATTTTGGTGGCTGATCTGACTCCCATAATCTTATGGTCAAAGACTGAATGAATGAACTGTCTGTAATTCTGGTGGCTGATCTGACTGTTATAATGAACTATTCAAACCTTCTTTGGTGACTTTAAGAAGACAGAAGATATCTATCTTTTGAGTATACACATACACACACACACACATACACACACAGGGCTGGACACATAAAGAGACCTTGCAAACCTCCTAAGGTTAAATAATTTTAACCCACATTTCCTAAGAGGGACTAAAAAGCCTTCATCAAGCTAGCCCTGGAGAGAATAAGAAAAGAGCTTGGTTTGGGCATCTCCACAAATACCCTTAGTTAAAAGCTCTTGTGGCTAATGTCCCTGCTTCCTCCCAATGAGCGAGAACGCAGCGTGTTTCAGAAGCAGCTAATCAGAAGTATCTCAGAGAGCTTTCTTATGTCATCATCAATCCAGTTGCATTTTTTTTTTCTGGGTGGAATCAGCGTGGTGATTCGGCTCTGTCTATATGCAATTAGTACTGGAATGATTGCAGGGAATGTGATTAGGATTTTTACCTTGCTGGGATAGGCAGGCAGGGGCAAAGTGCTGCCATCTACACAAAGCAGGCCTCGGCTGAAGGAGGGGTGCCTCTGCAGTAGAAACACTAAGAGGCACTATGATGAAAGCTCCATGCAAGGAACAGAAGCTGGCAACTGAGGGTGTGGAACAAGCAAGAGCTTGAACTTGACCTTGGCCTAATAGGGCAAAACCATGTGGGAGCGTGGAAACCTCCTTGAGAAACCCTGGCACCTGCTTCAAGAGGGTTGACACTGAAAATGCACAGAGATGAACGAGGCTCCCGGTTCTCACAGGTGCTCATGTGACTCCCCTTCCCCTTCTTTCTCAGGATCCCTGGGCTTGGCTGCCCCAACAGTGCTAAGTCCTTTCCACCTCTGCTTGTCCTCAGCCGAAACTGCATTAACACCCTTTCCTCTGGTCTCCTTCCAACCTAATCACTCTCTTCCTTTTCCACAATCCAAGAGATGGGATAAAGAAACACTTTGATGACCAGCAAAAATACCATTGGTCTTTGAAGTGAAAAATCTAACAACCGTAGCCGAGGGCCCAGGAGTTATTCTTTATCTCTGTTCTAATTCTTTCCTTCAGGGACTAACTGCCACATCTAAGACCTGACTGCTGGCACCTTCCACAGTGCAGCAAAGGAGCGGACAGGAGCTGGCAATTCAAACAATGGAGCCAGCAGCTGGTGAAGAAAGGGGAGAAAGATACAGACAGACAGACAAGGAAGAGTGTGAGAAAACCAAAGATCAAATGCACAATAAAATGACATGTCAAACAGAGAAAGTAGGGAGAACGCAAGTGTTTGTTAAAGGCAATCCCCCCAGTTGCTTAGGTAAGTCAGAAGCCCCATCCCATCTTCTGTGTGCTCATCAAAGCTCAAAGCCATTGTCGGCCCCATGGAAGTAGGTGGCCATAACCAGTCTACCTGGCTGAACATCTGGCCGAACACAATCTGAGTGTCCTAGGATGCTCTGAAGACCCCAGCACCAGCCTGGGGAATAGCTGTCTCCAGGAAGGGGCTTCACAACCCATCCTTACAGAATAGGGTCAGCAAAGGTTTTCTGTAAAAAGCCACACTGCAAGGTTTCCTTTAAAAACCTTGCGGGCCTGCACCCTACGGAGCAGCTGCTGAACTTGGCTGCTGCAGGTGCAAAAGCTGCCACGGAGATGGAGAGCAGCTGAACTCCAAGGAAGCTTTGTCACAGACAATGACATTTCAACATCACATCATCTTACTGTGTCACAAAATATCTTTCTTCTTTTGCTGGACACTTAACTATTTAAAAATGGAAGAAACATTCTTTCAGGGGACAGGCTGGACTTGGCCCGCAGGCTGTAGTTTGCAGACCCTCGATGGATAAGTCTGACCTCTCCAGTCTCTGTAGCCTCCATGTCACACTGTTTCCTAAATACTTTCCTATGTCTTAAGTCCACAGACTTTTTTTTTTGTCTTTTGTTGTTGTTGTTGTTGTTGCTATTTCTTGGGCCGCTCCCTTGGCATATGGAGGTTCCCAGGCTAGGGGTCTAATCGGAGCTGTAGCCACCGGCCTACGCCAGAGCCACAGCAATGCGGGATCCGAGCTGCATCTGCAACCTACACCACAGCTCACAGCAACGCCGGATCGTTAACCCACTGAGCAGGGGCAGGGACCGAACCCGCAACCTCATGGTTCCTAGTTGGATTCGTTAACCACTGCGCCACACCGGGAACTCCCGACTTTTTTTTTTTTTTTTTTTAATGTGTATTTCTTTCTTTCTTTTCTTCTTCTTCTTCTTCTTTTTTTTTTTTTTTTTTGTCTTTTTAGGGCCATACCCACAGCATATGGAGGAACCCAGGCTAGGGGTTGAATCGAAGCTGTGGCTTCGGGCTTAACGCCACAGCCACAGCAATGTAGATTTGAGCCTCGTCTGTGACCTACACCACAGCTCATGGCAACTTTGGATCTTTAACCCACTGAGTAAGGCCAGGGATCAAACCTGCATCCTCATGGATACCAGTAAGATTCATTTCCACTGGGCCACAACAGGAACTCCTCCATGGTCTTTAAAAACCCTCCTGTTCTGCATTTGCGAACCTGCCCTGCACGATCTCTCATGCCTCCTGTTCTTGGAGAAACTAAGTCTGGGAGAATGTGTCCCACTGCAGACCTTCCCTGTCCACTGGAGGGTGAGGAAACCTTTTATTGTTTCTTGGTATCTTTGCTCTGTAATGAAACTTCTAGACCACATCTTAAACAAACAAACAAACCTGCACCTTTGAAGCTTATGCCCTCTGATGACAGCCCCTCCCCTTCCTCACCATACCTCTGCTCTGGGCTGAGCTCTGGAGAGCTTCTTGGAGCACCTGTGCTCCCAGTTTAGCTTGTTCACCAGCATCCCAACTCCAGCCATCATTCTCAGTGATTCCGTTGTCCAGACATATATCTACCCAAAGCCGGTTCTCACACTCCTGATTTCCTCACCTCCAGTGAGTTTTCCTCTGCTCACCTCATTGGCCCACTCCACAGTCATACCTGGAACCTGTCAGAAACCACGCTGCCTCCAAAGCCATGAATCTGAGGTCTCAGTCCATCTGGGACTTCCCATCTCTGCCAGAGAAAGAATTACTCCACTGCACTGAGGCCTCAGTGGATTTCATTGACCCTTAGACCATCATTTTGAGACAACTCAGATTTTCATGACCCATCATTGTCTTCTCTTCCTGGGAAATACCTAAAATGACTTCATCTCTACCTGTATATGTTTCACTAGCCCGAGGAATCCCTGCTCTAGATGGATCTGAATTTCTCACTTTTTTAAAAATGATTTTTATGTTTCCATTATCCTTGGTTTACAGTGTTCTGTTAATTTTCTACTGTACAGCAAAGTGACCCAGTCACACATACATATATACATTCTTTTTTTTTTAAATTTTTTCCCACTGTACAGCAAGGGGATCAAGTTATCCTTACATGTATACATTTTTCCCCACCCTTTGTTCTGTTGCAATATGAGTATCTAGAAAAAAATATGGAATGCTTCACGAATTTGTATGTCATCGTTGCGCAGGGGCCATACTAATCTTCTCTGCATCGTTCCAATTTTAGTATATGTGCTGCCGAAGCGAGCACCATATATACATTCTTTTTCTCACATTATCCTCCATCATGCTCCATCATAAGTGACTAGATATAGTTCCCAGTGCTAAACAGCAGGATTTCATTGCTTATCCATTCCAAATGCAATACTTTGCATCTATTAACCCCAGATTCCCAGTCCATCCCACTCCCTCCCCCTTCGCAACCACAAGTCTGTTCTCCAAGTCCATGAGTCTCTTTTCTATGGAAAGTTTCATTTGTGCCATATATTAGAGGCCAGATATAAGTGATGTCATGTGGTATGTGTCTTTCTCACTTTCTTTGCTTAGTATGAGAGTCTCTAGTTTCCTCCATATTGCTGCAAATGGCACTGTTTTGTTCTTTTTTATGGCTGAGTAGTATTCCATTGTGTATATGTACCACATCTTCTTAATCCATTCATCTGTCAATGGACATTTATGTTGTTTCCATCTCTTGGCTATTGTGAATAGTGCTGCAATGAACATATGGGTGCATGTATCTCTTTCAAGGAAAGTTTTGTCTGGATATATGCACAAGAGTGGGGTGGATCTGAATTTCTGTCTTCTCTGTGTCTGCTCTGGAAACATACAAATAAGTAGCCCGGTTCCACCATGCATTCAACTGAGCATGCTCACTGGAGTTCTCCAGTGGTTCTCATAACCTCGATCTTTACTCTCAAGGGTCACTTTTCCCTTCTTCAATCTCTGCAGACATATGGCTGCCTCACCATTCTCTCCTTCCATCTGGTATTATCTACTGATGATCTTCTGATGGGGGGGGGGCTCCCAGAAACCACTGGATGGACATCTTCTCATGATCAGATCTACAGACCTCTATATCTGTGCTTGCCATCTCCTGGTCCTCTAAGTTCAAGAACACTTAAATGTTGTGACTCTTCGTTGCAATCACTCACTGGAAAATACCCTCAGCTTCTTCACCTTTGTTCCTGCTGTAGTAGCTGTCACTCAGAACAGCTGTCTGTCTTTCCTTGTATCAAAATGCTAATTCCTACTTCTGATCTCTCTGTTGTTTTTTTCCCCCTCTCGTCTTTCAAGGACTTTACTCCACTAGTTACCTCTACTTTCTCCTACGTCTTCATCCGCTTTTGCTCTACTGGACTCTCACCATGGGTGTACTTCTCTCACTGTTTGTTTGTTTATTCCTTAAGGATTTTTAAAATTGAGGCATGGTTGACATATAACATTATATTAGTTTCAGGTGTATAACAATGATTCAATATTTTTGATATCACAAGATGATCACCACAATGTCTCATTAATATCCATCAACATACCCACTGAGACTTTTTTCCTTGTAATGAGAAACTTTAAGATCTAGTCTCTTAGCAGCTCTCAAATATGCAATACATGCTATTAACTATTGTCACCATGAATACACTGCACTGTAGGACTTATTTATTTTGAAACTGGACGTTTGTACTTTTTGACCCTCTTCACCCATTTGGCCAACCCCCAACCCCTAGTCTCTGGTAACCACCAATCTCTTCTCTGTTCATACTTTTTATAATTATTATTTTAAAACACATCATTCTGGGTAGTCACACTAATTGACTTTAGACATAAATTACAGTTTGCTCTCCCAGGTGTAGTTCACAGCTGTGACCTACCTATACATATTTTTTTTCACACTCATCTGCCTTGACACCTCTGCTGTCCAATGACCCCATTCTTTTCAGGCTCTTTTTCACAGTCACACTTCTTGGGACTCTTGTCCAAATGTGCTACCATGAATTCTTTGCCTCACATTAATACCTCGATCAGCACAATCCAGCTTCTGCCCACATCTCTCCACTGAACTTACACACATCCAGGTCACTAAATGATGGCCAAGTTGCCAAATCCATTATATACATCTTAGTGTTTTCTTAAGAGACTTCTTGGCAGGAATCCATGACACTCCTTTAAAGGGTCTTCTCTCGACTTCTATAATGACACATTTTCCTGGTTGTTCATTTACTGCTCTGATGCTCCTTCAAAAATCTCCTTTATTGGCTTTCCCTATTTTATGCAACCTCTCTGTGTTGGGATTCAGGCATTCTTTTCTTTTCTCATGGTCCAATAATTTCCCAGGCAATGTCATATATTTCATGATTTCATACATGTATGTTTATGGCAATAACTCATAAGTTTATATCTTCACTGTATTTTCTTTTCTTTTCTTTTCTTTCCTTTCCTTCCCTTTCCTTTCCTTTCCCTTTCTTTTTCTTTCTTTCTCTCTCTTTCTTTCTTTTTTCTTTCTTTCCTTCTCTCTCTCCCTCTCTTTCTCTTTTGTCTTTTTAGGGCCACACCTGCCTCATATGCAAGTTCCCAGTCTAGGGCTCGAATCAGATTTGCAGCTAACACCACAGCCACAGCAATGCCAGACCCAAGCCTCATCTGCAACCTACATTGCAGCTCACAGCAATGCCGGATCCTGAACCCACTGATCAGGGCCAGAGATCAAACTCACGTCCTCATGGATATTACTTGGGTTTGTTACCACTGAGCCACAACTGAACTCCTTATTTCTCTTTCATGAGCCCTGGAGTCCCATATGCATTAACCTTACCTAAAATAGTCAGTTGGAAGTCTCCCAAATTTGGTACGTCCAACGGGGAATTCTTAACTCCTTTAAACTTTATTTTCCTTTAGTTTTCCTCTTTAACAAATAGCACCTTTATTGACCACATTACTCATTTCAGATATTCCGGAAGTCATTCTCAACCGGTCTTCCTGACCGTAATACTGAATTTATCATTAAGTCTTGTTGATTCTACCTCTAAAATAGATCTTGAATCTATCCTCTTCTCTCATTTTTGCATGTATCATCTTTTACTTTGGAGACTATTGCAATAGCCTCTGACTTTCTAAAGCTCAGACAAAACTTGTTTTCACGCATTAGCTATTTTATTTTTATTTTTCAATAATACTATGAGGTAGGTATGGGCATCTGATCAAGTCAGACACACTCAGCATACATCCCTATAAGGCCCATCGTGACTCAACCCTTCTTTATTGCATTACCACGTTTCCTGAATATATTTCTATACTTGGGTCAAATCTCACAGAAAACCTCCAAAGAATGCCATCTTATGTTTCGTCTCCAGTTTTACCACCATCTGAAACATCCTTTTCTTTCAGGTCACAGCTCAGATGTCACCTGTTATGAAAATCCTCCCTTAAACTTTCTGTTGCCCTTGAGATAACACCTCCTTGTCCCCTTTCACTTTATACCCTAAACACCCAGGGCTTACTCCATGATCACACCTGTTATACCATATTGCAAAGGATTATTTACCTATTTCTCCCTTCAGACTGAAAGTTCATAAAAGGAAGATAATACTTCTGGATGTGAAACATATAGTTATTCATAATATATAGTTGTGTCTATATAATGCATATATATAGTTATTAAGTGAATAAATGAATAAAGTATTTTTGATGTATTCCCTGCTCTCAACAAATTTATAATTTACATCAGTTCTTTGTTCATACTTGTACAGACAGGGTTTATTAAAGTAACCCACTTTACATCTAAATGCATATGCAGAGCCTCCAAATGAAGGAATGCGCCCCTATAATTTAAGAGGCTTAAATCACATAGCTGGCTCTGTCATCCCTTTACCTATTACTCTCAGCTTCCTTTTTTCCTATATTAACGGTTTGTCAAGGGCAGGACAGTGGGGATGTCTGTTCTCAGATAGTATTTAAAATTACACATGCATGGTGATAATAAAAAAAAAAGGCAACAGACTGATTCAACCTGTTATTGTTAGTAGCATTGATTCTCTATAGCACTCACTGTTCCAGTTAAGATAAACACCCTTTAACAGATCTCTCCCACTCCTTACATGGATACTAGTGGGGTTCGTTACTGCGGAGCCACAATGGGAACCCCCCCTATTTCTCTTACAGGAACCCTGAACCCCCACATGCATTAACCTTACCTAAAACAGTCACTTGGAAGTCTCCCAAATTTGATACATCCAACATGGAACTTTTAACTCCTTCAAACTTTATTTCCCTTCAGTTTTTCTCTTTAACAAATAGCACCTGTATTGACCACATTGCTCGTTTTAGATATTTTGGAAGTCATACTCAACCTGTCTCCATAGACAAAACACATTAAAAAAAAAATCTGAGGACTCTGAAAAGTAAACAATAAGAGGTGCATTGGTGGTGGTGGGGGTGGGAGGTGGAGGGGGGTGGGTGTGAATCAAAACTTGAAGAAGGGCTAAAACAGTGGTTAAGTTTCCTGGTATTTTTCTTTCCTCCTACCTTTTTTTTTGGCCTAGACTCAGAGCAGCCAGAATTCTGAAACTGCCTAGTAGATGCTAACAAAACAAAACAAAACAAAACAAAAAACAAACTTTGAGATAAATCTCTTTTTGGTCGGAAGATGGGGGAAGGGAAAACTTGCAGGATGGAAAGGATGAGGGACCTTTCCTTCTGCTCTTGTTTGTTTTGTCCCTTTTTCCCTCCTGGCTCTGCCCTAAGGTGAACCTGTGTCCTGAAGCTGCAGTCCAGCAGCAATGGTCACAGCTGCTGTGGCTACCTAAAGCTTGAAAAAAATCCTTCTATGTGACCAGAGGAACTAAGGAAAGGGGGCCCCTCCCTGTGTTTAGAAGAACGTGAAGAAATTTCAGCTGCATTTTTTTCTTCTCTTTTTTTCTCTTGCACCACTTTTCCCTGGAGTTTGATGCAGTCACAAGAAATGAGACCATTCATTTCACAGGAGGTGAATGGTTTTGCTTTCTGGTCAGAGGGCAAAGGAAGGGGGCCCATGGGAGCTCAAGAAGGGGTCCCCCAAAAGCATGTATACAATCTTCAGGCTCACACCTGAATGTGTGTGGCACGCCCCCCCAAACAGTATAACTACGTCCCACAAAATGAAGGTGAGCACTCTTAAGATGAGTATGAACCTAGGCCCTTTCAACAGAGAACTAGAAGCCATAAAACAATAAAGAAAAACATTCAGAACTGAATTTTAGATATTCCATAGATAAACTCCCTAGGAGAATGGAGATAACAGAGTCAAGAGTCAGTGAACTTGAAAATAGAAGAACAGGAGTTCCCATTGTGGCTCAGCAGTAATGAACCTGACTAGTACCCACGAGGAAGTGGGTTTGAACCTCACTCAGTGGGTTAAGGATCCGGCATTGCCATGAGCTGTGGTGTAGGTTGCAGACACGACTCAGATCCCACATGGCTGGGGCTGTGGTGTACGCTGGTAGCTACAGCTCTGATTCAACTCCTGGTCTGGGAACCTCCATTAAGCCTTGGATGTGGCTCTAGAAAGACAAAAAACAAACAAACAAAAAAACAAACAACAACAACAACAAAAAAACGCACCAACATAGCTTACTTTAGCAACTAACAAAGTACACGGTACAATAAAGGTGCCAAACAAATGATATTTCATCCTGCATCAGAATCTTGGAGGTACCCAAGTTTTAAGGCATCTTAAACTCAACTTGTCCTTTAAGGAAATCTGGAGCTTCCATGCGCTGAGAAACTCAGTGTTCCCCCAGAGAGCTTGTGGGTTCCTGGGGAGCTCACGACCCTCTGAGGCTTGTGGCTCTGGGTTCTAGATTCCACTGACGTCACATTCTCCACCCTGCGCCTGTGTCCTGCCCAGGCTGTCTGGTTGGTAAACTGTCTATTTCAGTTCCCACAGAAACACGGATTCAAGGCTCTGTGAATTTTTTTTTTTGACGAGAGAGGAGATTATGTTTTCACAAAGCATATAAAGTAACTAAAATTTTACTTTTAAACAGTCTTGTCTCCAGAGATAATACACATGGTGCCTGCCAACCACATAAATGTTTATTGGATGGAGAGCCCACATTATTCTTCAGAATAGACACACATACACCAAACACGTCCCCAGAACACTTTTTCTTTTTATTCACATTCACCCTCTTGGGCATACACAGATCATAAGCTCATACATTTTTAAGTTATTGAGACACACTCCCATGCATGCTCACACATGCGTATATGTGAGCACAATTTCTTTCTTTATTTAGCAGAATACTTAGTTTGCCATTTATTTCCCTTTAAGTCTATTTTTTCAGATGTTCTGTATTGGGGAACATTCATGGAATCACAAGTCTCTGATTCATTTGCACTTGACATCCTATAATGATATTCTCTAGAGGTTGTTCAGTCTCTCAGATCCCTTTTTCAAGTCATTTTAGTGTTTTGTTTTCTCGGATAAACTGGATATATATATTTTTTTCCCCAGGAAGTCACAGAACCTCAACCTCATATGCACTCATAGTGCAACACCTATACAACTCAAGGGCCCTCTGCTGGGTCACACGCACGCCTGGCCTGACACACTACACAGCGCTGGATCAAAGAAGCTGCCTCTCAATCATAGGCGGACATGTCCCCAGACAGACCTTCTGAATGAAGTGCCCCACGCTCCTGCCATTATCCTATCTATACATCATGGAACAGAAGCATTTGGAAAGCTTAGCCTATTCTGACGACCCAAGTCACGACTCTGGTTATGATCATCGTGAGCGCACCACTGTTTGGGCATGAGACCAACACTGGGCTCTGCACCAAACAGAACTGAGACTGGCCCTGCCTCCATGGCTTAAAAACTGGGGACAGACAGATATGACACCCCAAAGGAATCCAGGAGCCTTTGTTAGCATGTACTGGCATCCACCACCTGAGGGGTTGCTGTGGGTCCAGAGAACATTTAGGAGGAGAGATATATCCTAAAGAGGAACTGGAAGGAGAAAGTCTTGGTTCACATATCAGGGAGAAGTTTGCTATGGTTGAGTCAGTTCAAGAGTAAGGGGGGCAGGGTGCTGGAAAAGAAAAACATCTCAAGGGAAGGATAAAGAGGTAGACGCCCAGGAAAAGCAGAACAAGGGGGCTTCTAGGCTCCTGGGGAGTCCAGGGATTGATGCCAGGCCTTCCTAAATGTGATGTGGTGGCCTTTATGGTGACACCAGAGGCATAGTGGTCAGTAACTTCAATCTGGCTGGAACTGCCCTGAGCAGGACCTGTGTGCAGTGTTCCTGTCCCAACCCCCTACTGGGTGTCTTTAGATGCCCCAGTCATCCTGACAACCAAGCATGTGTTCCCTCCACCCATATTCAAATACCCTCTGGCAACAGCACCTGGATGAGAGCCTTGAGGTCCAAGCTTGGTCAGACATGGTGGTGATGGGGTACAAGAAGTTCCAGCCACAGCCACACAGCAGAGGGACAAAAGCAAGTGACTTCCAACAGCTCCCTGTGGGGTGGGGGTGGTGATGAGGAGGACTGGAGTGTGTCATTCTGTGTTCTCTCTGTGTCATTATGTATCGACATATGTCATTCTGTGATCCCTCTGAGTCATTCTGTGATCCCTCTGCGTCATTCTGTGTTCTCTCTGTGTCATCCTGTGTCCATGTGTATCATTCTGTGATCTCTATGTCATTCTGTGTTCTATGTCATCCTGTGTCCATGTGTGTCATTCTGTGATCTCTCTGTGTCATTCTGTGTCCCTTTGCGTCATTCTGTGTCAGTGAGTGTTATCCTGTGTTCTCTCTCCCCAATTTCTCCTCACTGGTACTTCTCTGTTACCTACATCTCCTTCCTTCTTATCTTCTTCCAATCCTTCAAACAAGACCCTCTTCTAAGTAAGCACCAGAAACACAAGGCCATTTGGAAAGAACTCCTATGGACTTTCAGCCTTTATACCACTTCACCTGCTGTCATAGACGGGGCATCCTGCAGTCAGGCACCTGGCCAGTATGGGTTCCAGCTTGTCACTGTGCTCTCTGGGGAAAGTTGCTTATCTGATGTTCCCTTTGAAATGAGACGGAATGAATATCTACGCTATATTTTATAGATTCACTTAAATGCTTTACATATGTAGGAGCATCCTCTGAATTGTAGAAGCCTGCCTTAATCTTAGAGGCTGATATTTTTCAGAACCCAGGTACTCACTCTGAAGGTACTAATTCACGGTCAGTTGTCAGCCAGCAACCACGACTTTGGGGGCAGCACTTGGTGTGATCGGTCTTCCTCACAGGGGATCCCTCTAAGTTTGCATGCAACCCCCAGCGTTGCCTACCCAGGGCCAGTCCTAAGCATAGCTGCACTGGTCTCAGAGTGCCTTGGGCTAAGCCACATATATGGTATTAACCAGAGCCCCATGCACAGGAGTGTCAACTGTGCCTGGGATGGTAAAGACCCCTCAGAATGAGACTCATCCATCAAGGGCAGAATGAAGCTGAGATCTGGAGAACTGGCAGCCACAGGGCCATCAGGGGAAAAGGGAAGATCATTTCTTCTCTGAGAAAGGGATGCGCTATTAAGAATAAACCATATTGGAATTCCCATCATGACTCAGTGGTTAACGAACCCAACTAGTATCCATGAGGACATGGGTTCTATCCCTGGCCTTGCTCAGTGGATTAAGGATCCGGTGTTGCCATGAGCTGTGGTGTAGATCGCAGACATGGCTTGGATCCCATGTTGCTTTTGGCCGTGGCGTAGGCTGGTGGCTTCAGCTCCAATTCAACCCCTAGCCTGGGAACCTCCACGGGTGGCAGGTGTGGCCCTAAAAAGACCAAAAAACAAATAAACCATCTCAGCTGTAGCCTCGGACCCCAGAGTAAAACTGGTTTTGCAAATCAGATCCCAGGGGAGCCTCTAGGACATACCTCTAAAGGAGAAGCAGGGGTGAGTGCCAAACCACACAGCAAGCCAGGCCCAGGGGGATGCCACGGCCATATCCGGCCATACCTGATGGCAGTCATCTGCCCAGCCCGGGGAAGGGCAGAGGGAGAGATGATGCTAGGAGGGGCCAGCTGGGCAGGGATGCCAAGGAGGACGGTTTCATTTGGACGAAGAAACTCCCACTCCATTCTTTTCAGGATGTATATGGCAATTTAAAAAGGCTCACATGGAGTTCCCGTCGTGGCGCAGTGGTTAACGCATCCGACTGGGAACCATGAGTTTGCGGGTTCGGTCCCTGCCCTTGCTCAGTGGGTTAACGATCCAGCGTTGCCGTGAGCTGTGGTGTAGGTTGCAGACGCAGCTCGGATCCCGCGTGGCTGTGGCTCTGGCGTAGGCCAGTGGCTACAGCTCTGATTCGACCCCTAGCCTGGGAACCTCCATATGCCGCAGAAGCGGCCCAAAGAAACAGCAAAAAATAAAATAAAATAAAATTAAAAGGCTCATAAGGGTGAGAAGAAAGAGCTGCAAGGAGAGTTCAGAGCAGTGGTTTCTGATGATCACAGGGTGGAGGGTGTTGGGTGTGGGATGGGACATGCCAGGATTTCTTCCAGCTCATGCCCAAGTGAAGCCACAGAGAAGGCAGGGGGCAAGTTCAGTCCTGGGAGGGGCGTCAGGGGAGAGGGGGCAAGAGGTTGGGTGGGCTGGAGAGAAAGCAGGGCAGAATGGCTTTCCCTCAGCCTGTGACCCTGGCCCCTGTGGCTCCTTGATGTCCTGCAAGAGCAGCCCCAGAATGGACTCTACCCCTTCCCTCGTGGCTCCCCAGGTGAGCCAGCCCTCATCACCTTTAAGCTGGGCTTTCCTCATCCTGTCCACCTGGCAAAACTGTGAGCTCAGACCCCCAGGTTACTCAGGCTCCAGTGTGAGCCTGATGACTGTGGTATTTGCAGGGCTGGGACTCAAGGCAGGTTACCAGGGGCCTGGAGGAAACCCCACAGCCCCTGCAGGCCGGTGCCCCTGGAGATGGGGAAGCAGAAGGTATGGAGGGACTGTTGTTATAAACCTAATTATGCTGCCCACTTTCTTTTTTCTTTTTTCTCTTTTCTTTTGTCTTTGTTTTTTGTCTTTTTAGGGCCACACCAGTGGCATATGGAAGTTTCCAGGCTAGGGGTCGAATCAGAGCTGTAGCCGCTAACCTACACCACAGCCACAGCAACACCAATGCCGAGCCGCATCTGCGACCTACACCATAGCTCAGAGCAACACTGGATCCTTAACCCAGTGAGCGAGGCCAGGGGTCGAACCTGCATCCTCATGGATGCTAGTCAGATTCGTTTCCACTGAGCCACGACAGGAACTCCCAGTGCCGCCCACTTTCAAATTCACATGCTGAAGCCCCCACACCTGGTACCTCAGAATATGCCTTTTTGGAGATGGGATCCAAAGAGGTAATTTAGGTAAAATGAGGCCATCAGAGTGGACCCTCATCCAGCACGACTGGTCCCTGTAAGATGAGGATATTAGGACACAGACACACCTGGAGGGAGGACCCAGTGAGCATAGATATCTCCAAGCCAAGGAGAGAGGCCTCAGAAGCAGCCAGCCCTGCCCTTGGTCTTGGACTTCCAGCTTCCAGAACTCTGAGAAGGCAATGTCCTCTGCTTAAGTCCACAGAGTGTGGTCCTCTGTTACGGCAACCCCAGTAAGCAGGTGCACCTTGCGTATGTCTGCTCTCCCGCAGGTAAACAGAAACCAAGGCAAGGGAGGCGGATTCTCATTGGTTGCAGGTCTCCCACTTGTCCAATGTTCCACCTATTTAATTGTATTCAATACTCATGACCACTGTCCTTTCCAGAAACCAGGGGATTGAGGCTGGAGGTCAGGACACAGGTCCACCTGCATGAGAACCAAGTGCTTTGGACCTGCACAGGGCAGCTTCCCCAAAGGGAGGGGGCGGGGGAGTGAGGAGACCGGAGCAGGGAAGAGCCAGGACAGATAGGGAAGGAGACAGGAATGGAGACTCTAGGGTGGCGACAGAACAGGGACTGGCCAGGGGAGCCAGGTAAGAGCTGAGTGTTTCATTTGCAGACACCACTCCAAGCAGAGAAATTTCCACTTAAAGGGACAGGCCCAGTTAAGTCTTGGCCATCCTGGCTTCTCCTTCAGCCTTCTCAGCAAAAGCACTGTCATTCCTGAGACTTAGGACAGGGTGCTATGAAAAAGAGCCTTGGGAGTTCCCATCGTGGCGCAGTGATTAACGAATCCGACTAGGAACCATGAGGTTGTGGGTTCAATCCCTGGCCTTGCTCAGTGGGTTAAGGATCCAGTGTTGCCGTGAGCTGTGGTGTAGTTTGCAGACGCGGCTCAGAACCCGCGTTGCTGTGGCTCTGGCGTAGGCTGGCGGCTATAGCTCAAATTGGACCCCTAGCGCCTGAGAACCTCCATATGCTGCGAGAGCAGCCCAAGAAATGGCAAAAAGACCAATAAATAAATAAATAAATAAATAAATAAATAAAAAGGAGCCTTGAAGAGAGATGTATGTTTTATAGGATGTACGTTTTATAGGACGTTATACGTTCTATAGGATGCTTCCTCGCTTTTTTTCCCCTATTTTTCAACCTCTATACTCATGATGCAAAAACTTTAAAAATTCCAAAATTTTCACCCAAATTCATGTTCGAATGTTAACAGCCATCCCATTTTGATCTCTGTCAGAGTCACCTTTCTTTGCAAAGACCCTGGGGCGTCAGATCCCGCATATGACATTGAGCCTGTGCTTCTGCAAAAGAGGGCTCCTCATTACCCAGAATCACTCCCCTAGTATTACTGGGCTGGCCCAGGCAAGGTTAAGGCTTTACCAATGTGGAAACCATCAGGAGTTATGAATTAGCCAGAAGCTTACTTTCTACACTCTATTTAGAAACTGCCCGTGTCTTATTTCTTCCAAGTGCACACAACAATGTGAAGACATGTTGGCAAACGTGGAACCCCATATGCACCCAAACAATTGGTTACAAGTTACAAATACTACACACACACACCCCATTTTTACAGGAGCCCACAGGTGTTCCCAGGTAGCTATGAGATTTTGTGATTTTTCTCTTTAGTCGAAAGAGTATTCGAGTTATCATTTTACCTGCCCAGCTTTGTTTTAAATCATCCTCCTTCCACTATAAACATAAAGGAAAGTTTCATGCCAGTTGAGTCTCCATATCCATAGGTATGAATCAGTCTACTTGGAATTAATGATGTTTTGCTGTATTAGGATCAGATTCTTTAGAAAATGTGAGTTTCCTTAAGACGTCAGCTGCACATGGAGACTCTTTCTGCTCAGGGAGCAGTTTTGGACAAACACCTTCTATTTGGAAGTGGGGTTTGGGGTTGGCATCTGAAAGCTCCCAGCAGTCACCATTATCTAGTACCATAAAAAAAATGTGTCTTTGGGTAAACCTGGAAACTGAAACAATTTATAGCTATTTCCAGTTACCCCCTCGCTTCCAGACACAAGCTATTCCCCAAACAGCTCTAGTTCAGCTTCTCTGATGACAGGAGGATTTCTGCAGAATATTTCATGGAGATTTTTTTAAATGTTTACAACAATGCAAATATTGATGTCTCAGCCCAGTCAATACCCCAATTTATTGTCCTTCAGTATAAACACTGAGCCAGGCTCCCTATTGGTCAATATCTGCATTCAGGTAAATAAATCTTTATACTGACTCAGTGGATGTCAATAGCTACTTATTCCAGATAAGTAAAAGTAAAAACAGGAAGCATTATTTATTTGGAGGAGGTAAAATAGCAACTAGTTACATAAAGGCCCTGCGGCATTTCTGAAATATCAATAAGTAGTTACTTTTGGCAATAAAACATCACAGTATTATAAGGTGTGGGCTTGAAGCAAACTGGTTGAAATTTTAGATGTAGGAGTTAATAAAAATAAATTTCATCTATGGTATTAATATCACAAGGCTGTTTTTCAACACTTGAAGGAATTCTCAGCTTTCCTGTTCTTTTCATCACATGTGAGGTTAATTTTTGATATTAATTGTGAGAACTCACAGGGCTCTAGGTTCATGAAGGCGTCCTAGATGATGTAATTAACCCTATTCCAAACCTAAAACAAAAATGTGCCCAGGCTTAACCTATATGTGGTGAGCAGATATCACCTAGTTGTGATTTGGGTCTTATGTTTCCTGCTTCGGAATCACGCTTCGCAGACTATTTCTGGGCATCAGGCTTCTGTGTTGCTAGGTGTCTAATAAAACAGACTGAGGAGCTCCTCTGTGGCTCAGCGAGTTAAGGATCTGGCCTTGTCACTGCTGTGGCTGTGGTTACAGCTATGGCACGGGTTCAATTCCTGGCCTGGGAACTACTGTGCAGCTAAAAAAAAAAAGAAAAAGAAAAAAAAAAGAACCAAACAAATATTTTGGTATTATCTGCATACATAGAATGGTGAAAAACATCTAATATGTATCATAAAAATGATTTCCCTTTGGGGGGAGTACATTGTGCCTTGGTATGCACAGAATTTATTTACCTATGAATTATCAGATATTTAGTTAGAAACGATAACATGCTGAGAAAAGCGGCAATGTTACTTCCCTATAGGAAAAGTTCCTTCAGGCTTGTGATTATGCTCCAGTAATTGGTGTGTGGACTAACTGAGGTAACAGAACATTTAACCAATCAAATGTGGCCGTTTTGAAGCTGTAAATGATCACATCCAAGGTCGTTCCTTTATAGCTGGTAGCAGAATTCAGTTACTAAAGGAGTGATACGTGGTGGCAATGGGGTGCTTTTAAAGCAGCACACATCCAATAAAATTAAATGAAGATTGATGCCCACTCTAAAAATGTCTACAGTGCCATCGAGGGCCCCCCAGATGATAAAAGCTGCAAAAAGTGAAATAATGTTATTTTCCTCCAGCATGATTCCCCCCAGAGTCTCCGTAGCCCAGAGGGCAAGGAAAGCAGATTCTCTAAAATGGGGAAGCATGTGTCTTTGTGGCTTTGAAATCTGAGAGCCATCTACACGACCGGAAGCAAGTAGAAACGAATCACAAGAGAATCCACAAGGAAGCCCGGGAGAACAGCACAGGGACTGGAGATGTGCTGGGGCGGGCGGGCCAGTGCAGCTGGAAAAGCAAAAAGAGCTGGACCTGGCCCGAGTGATGCAGATGGCTCATGTCTGTCAGAGAAGCCTGGACCATTTCACTATGCTGGCCATTGTTCTTCCTGCGGGATGTGGACGTCAACAGCCTTTAGATCAAGGGAGCTTTACCAGCCTACTTGAGGTTTACTGACTTGCTTTATGTAAACTGGTAAATCACCATCCCCGCCCAGTGTGCACAGAAGGATTTCCCTAAGGACCCCGGTGGAGATTCAAGGAGGTGCCTTTCTCCTCATCAGCCCTGAGCAACGTGAGCGAGCACCTACGATGGTTCATTATTTATTAAAACAGGCATCACAGGTTTTCTGAAAACCTACCATGAGCGAGGGACAGGCTATGAATGCAGCCCTGTTCCCCATGACTCCGGGTCCCCACAACAGTGACTGGTAGGTAGTAAGAGATACCAGTCATTGTTTGTGGATGGAATTAATAAATAAGAGCTTACGGAGGCAGAGTTCTCACAGGAAGGGGCTTACAGCCCACAGAGTTATGGAATAGAGCCATTATCACACACTATGGCCTTTTAACTTGGAGGGGATGCAGAGGCAATGATAATGACCATCAAAGTATCGCATCCACATGGCTTCGGAGTTCTTGCGGTTGTTGGTTTTGCCTGGAATGTCTATGTGTGTGGGTGAAGGGGGGCTGCTTATTAAGGACAGGTTCACGAAAGAGGTCACACTTACACTGAGGTTTTATTTTTTTATTTCTTTTAACTTTCACATTTCTTTTTAAAATTGTTTCTATAATTTTTTTTCTTTTTAGGGCCATACCCACAGCATATGGAGGCTCCCAGGCTGGGGGTCCAAACAGAGGTGTAGCTGCCTACCTATGTCACAGCCACAGCAATTCGATATCGCTATCCGAGCTGCGTCTATGACCTACACCACAGCTCATGGCAACGCGGGATCCTTAACACACTGAGTGAGGCTAGGGATCCGACCTGCATTCCCATGGATGCTAGTCAGATTTTTTTTTCCACTGAGCCACGACAGGAACTCCATGCTGAGGTTTTAAAAAGCCCAACATGAATGAAGAGCCCAAGAGGCCAAAGGGGAAAAGTATTTCAAGCAAGTGGAATGGCATGTGCAAAGGCTCAGAGGCAGAAAAGAATATAGCATTTTAAGAGCAATTTATAAGTAATATGTCGATTCTGAGGTTGAAAGTGAAATAGCGGAGAGAATGAGGAGCACTTTGTGTGTACATTTGGGCAGGTATCTAAACATGACAAGCAAAAAGCTTTTAGGATATTCCTGAGAAGCCAGGGAAACCTTTTGCAACATCTGGTCAAGGGAATGACATAATCAGGTACATCTGACCTACAGCACCCTCTAGCAGCAGAAAGGAGGATGATGCAGAGAAAGGCAACCCTAAAGACAAAAGATGAGGAAGAAAAACAGTGCAATGATCGTAGTAAGAGATAATATGTGCCTCAACCAGGCAGTGACAGTGGGAATGGGGAGAAATACAAGTATTAACAAGATATTTAGAAGGATTAGAAATCCTTAAAAGACTTGGGCTTGGACATTGATTGAAAATATATGTGCAATAAAAAGAAATAATCTGCAGTTCCTGTCGTGACTCAGTGGAAACGAATTTGACTGGCATCCATGAGGACGCAGGTTCAATCCCTGACCTCGCTCAGTGGGTTAAGGATCTGGCGTTGCCGTGAGCTGTGGTGTAGGTTGCAGCCATGGCTTGGATCCTGCATTGCTATGGCTGTGGCGTAGGCCGACAGCTGCAGCTCCTCTTCAACCCCTAGCCTGGGAATCTCCATATGCTGTGGGGGTGGCCCTAAAAAGACAAAAAAAAAAAAAAAGAAAAAAGAAAAAGAAATAATCTAACTTACAATTTTCTGTCTTGGGCAACAGGAGAGTGGTGCCATTCCCTGTCGTAAGGCATTCAGGACATGCATGATGGATTCCATTGGTGCAACGTAAATGTAAAGTGGCTATAGGACACTAAAACAGGGGTCTTTAAAACAGTTAGATGTTTGGATTTGAAGCTCATGATATAGACCCACTTGTTATCTGGTTCACTGTAGCTACACGTGGTAGGAGTTGCAGCTGTGACACAGAAGGAGATAAAATGAGAAGGAGCAGAGAGAAAAGAGAAAAGGATCCAGGCCAGACTCATTCTGGAGATTATCATCCTTAAGGAGTGAATAGAAAAAGAGCTCAAGCTAAGGGTAAGAAGGAAATTTCAAAGAAGGTGAAGCATGGAGAAGTGTTATGAGGCTAAGGGACCGTGTTTCCATAGATCTCTTGACAATGACTCCCATGCACACTGACACTGACAACCTCCCAGTGGGACTGTATCATAGCCTCACTTGTATCGGGTGGGGTTGTATCACATCTTCACTTGTATCAAATGGGGTTCTATCACAGCTTCATAGGATGGGGTTCTATCACAGCTTCACAGGATGGGGTTCTATCACAGCTTCACAGGATGGGGTTCTACCACAGCTTCACAGGATGGGGTTCTACCACAGCTTCACAGGATGGAGTTCTATCACAGCCTTATAGGATGGGGTCCTATCACAGCTTCACAGCATGGGGTTCTATCACAGCCTCATAGGATGGGGTTCTATTGCAGCTTCATGGGATGGGGTTCTACCACAGCTTAATAGGATGGGGTTCTGTCACAGCCTTATAGGATGGGGTTCTACCACAGCTTCACAGGATGGGGTTCTATCACAGCCTTATAGGATGGGGTTCTATCACAACTTCACAGCATGGGGTTCTATCACAGCCTCAATGGGGTTCTATTGCAGCTTCATAGGATGGAGTTCTATCATAGCTTCATAGGAACCAGCTGCCTTGCTGTGAAGAAGCCAAAGGGGCCATGAGAAAGACTCCTTGGAGAGACCACCTGCGTATGTCTGGTAGAGGTCTTAGGCAGTAGTCAAAATAAGCAATTACATAGATGAGTGAGGATGCCTGGAGTTGATTCCATGCCCCAAGCTGTCTCATTGCCCAGGCTTCAGGTCTTTCCCGGTGAGGTCGCTGGCATCATAGAGAAAATACATGCTATTCCCCATGCTCTAAATCCCTGACCAAGGTCCATGAGCATGATGCAATTGTTAGTTTATACTACTAACCTAGGGGATGATTTCTTACATTAGCTAAGTGGGACAGAGGCAAAGCAAAGGGACAGGAATCTAAAAGATACATTAGAAAAGGAGGCAGACATTTAGCATAACATGAGGAGATGAAAATCAGATTTGGCATCTAGAAGGCCCACAGTGTTCTGAGCATCTCGGTGAATCAATACGAATAGAAGGTGGACCCTGGTGGGCCAGTGAGTTAAGCCCTGGAAAGTAAATTGCTCTTTCTACAAGGGTTTCCCTTCCAATGACTGTTTGATGATTTGTCAGTTCCAATATCTTTTATAGTTCTCAGTAATCTGTTACAAAAAATTAATTGGCAAATATGATTTTCAATTCTTGGAACTTGGACAGCAAAAGTCCCCAAGCCAAAATTATCTATTGGGCTCAAAACTTAAGCATAAGTGACTGATATCTTTAAAATATTTTTTTTAGTATGCTATACAGAGCACCCAGCTTTGATAGTTATCAATATTCTGACAATACCATTTTAGTTACTATCGTTGTTTGCTAGATTATTGCAAAGTGAGTCCCAGATATTCCATCATTTTCCCTGGAAATACTTCAGAATATTTCCTTAAAATGAATGCTCTTGATGTTACATTACCAAATACAATTATGACATCTGACAAAATTAATAATAATCCCTTAGAGTGTTGACTTTTGATTCCAATATTCTAGAATTTGTAATTTTTGGACAGTCCAATGTTAAGCATTGGGCAAGGAACTAGGAGATACATAAGTGAAGAAGAAAAAAGGCATGCTAGAGGAAAAACTGCAAAAGATGTAAAGTGGTTATTCTGATACCAAAATATCACCTTTCAATTATTTTTATCCTCATCAATAAAGACCTTCTCCTCAATCCTTGGTCTCCAGTTACCCCCACAATACATGTTGTGGTCTTATCTTCGCTTTGGGAGAAATGGGCTTTTAGAAAAAGATCAAGCAATCAAAAAGTCATTAAATCATAAGTCACCTGAAAATATAAATACTAAATTAATAATGAGAGGATGAAGGTCTTCCACCATCAATAAGAAATAAGGCAAGAATGCTTACTCTTACCACTGCCATTCCATGGGAGACCTAACCAGGGCGATAAGATAGGAAACAAAACTCAAAGAGATTATAGATTAGAAGAGAAGTAGTAGGACTATCTTTACTTGCAGATAGTATAATTGTCCATGTAGAAAATATGAGGCATATACAAAAACTTGCTAGAATTCATAAGTGAATTTATCAAGGTCATATAATACAAGGTCAACATACAGAAATAAAGTATATTGCTGTATACTAGCAACAACAGATTGGAACAGAATAATGTGTCTGGGGTCCCTAAGATCACTCTCACCTTCAGAGATTCCCTAGAAGAACTCACAGGACTTAGCACAAGTTGGGCTTACAGCTGGTATTTATTACAGAGACACAGTGAGGAGACATGGCTGAATCATAAGAGGTACTGTTCATAGGAACCCATATGAAGCTCCCATATGCTCGCTCCCCTCTCATAAGGGGTCTCACAGAACACAGTCTTCCCCAAGCAATGCATATGTAACAACATGCATGTGATGTTTCTGCCTGAGGAAGCCCATAAGTTTTAACTGGGGACAGTGATGTAGGCACCTTCTGCCTAGTGTGTACCGATACTGCAGACGTCCAGGAAGAAACCAGGTGTGCAGCATAAACAACACTGTGCAAATAATCTAGGCAGGGCAAGTGTTCAATCAGTTAGAAAAAGTCTTATATAGATGTAGGGAACTGTTTACCAACTGCATTCCCAGATACCACCTACGGGTCAATCTTGCAGGCAGTTCTCTTTAAAGATAACAATCTTGGACCTGCTATATAAACTCTTTCAGAGCAAATACCTACCAGTAAAAACAAAACAAAACAACAACAACAAAACACACACACAGATATTGAAAAGAAATTTTAAAACTTCTAATATATATATAAAAGAAGCCAAGTAAGAAAAAGAAAATAGCCAGAAATATGAAAAAAAAAAAGAGAGAATCAGTTACTAGAACGTTATACTAATTAAGATATTGTGGTATAAGCATAAGGATAGACATATTGATTGATGGATAAGAATAGTTAGTCTCAAAATACCCACACATGTAAGTCCAATTAGTTTTGCAAAAAGTCATCAAAGCAATTCAATGTATGAAAAGACTGTCTAAGAATATTAAAAAATAGTCTGGAAAGCTGGATATCCAAATCATAAAAATGAAAAATAATCTCAACCCTTCAATCACATCATATAATAAAAATTAAATGGACTATACAATTAAATGGATCTAAGAACAGGAGGTAAAATTTTGAAGTGTCTTGGGATTCCTTGGTGGTTCAGCAGGTTAAGGAGCCAACACTGTCACTATTAGGGCTTGGGTCACTGCTGTGGCACAGGTTCAGTCGCTAGCCTGGGAACTTCCATATGCTGTGAGTTTGGTCAAAAAATTATAAAACACCTTGAGAAAACATAGAAAGGCATCTTCATAACTTTGAGGTAGGACAAAGATCCTAGACTGGGTACAAAAGCTATATAGATAAGAAAAAGCTAACTGTGTTAGAAAAAGTTGATAATTTCAGTGACAGCAAAAGTAAGACCTTTAATTCTTCAAAAGACATCTTAAGAAAATGAAAGCATAAGCTAAAGAATGGAAGGAAAAATCTTGCTATACAGCATATCTGGCAAAGGAAAAGTATCCCAGATATATAATATTCTTACAACTTAATAATAACACACATTTTATTTAAAACGGCAAAACTTAAAAAGACACATCATAAAAGACAACCCATAAATGGCCCATAAACACATGAAACAATAGTTAACATATTTATTTAGCAGAGAAGCATAAATAAAAACCACAGTGAAATTGCAATACTCACTAGAATGGAACACATTTTTAAAAGACTGGCATAGAGGTCTCCAACCAATAAACACCCTTGGCACATAAAATGTTTTCCAAGATAGACGACATGCTCCTCCTATAAAGCAAGCCTCAATAAATTTAAAATGATTGAAACCGTACCAAGTGTGTTGTCTGATCACAATGCATTGAAATCAGAAATCAAGAATGGAGAATTATGGGGAATTCACACATATGTAAACATTAACTCACTCCTAAATAACCAATGAATCAAAGGAAAATTAGAAAATACTTTGAGATAAATTAAAATGAAGATTAAATATATCAGAACCCACAAGATGCAGCTAAAGTGTGCTTAGGCATTTAGTGTTGTAAATATCTATATTAAAATAGCAAAGAAAGATTTCAAATCAATAACCTAAACTGTCACTTTAAGACACTGGAAAAGAAAGTAAATTAAGCCAAAAGCAAGCATTAGGAATAAAATAATAAAGAATATAGAATTAGTAAAATAGAGAATAGGAAGCAATAGAGAAAATCAATAAAACCAAAAGTTGATTCTTTGACAAGCCTTTAGAATGAGTGCTAAGATAATAAAGTGGAAGGAGTCAAACTGTTAAAATCAGAAATGAAAGAGAAGATATCATGCCCTTCTTACAGAAAAGAACACAATATAAAGGAACAGTATGGATTATTCTATGTCCATAAATTAGGTAAGCTAGGTAAAATGAACAAATTTATAGAAAGATACAAACTATTAAAACTGACCCATGAAGAATTAAAAATTCTGAATAGATTTACAAAAAGAAGGCTATTAAATTCATAACCAATATTTACTCATAAAGAAAACCTAGGTCTTTACTCATAAAGAAAGCCTGTGGTTTCACTGTGAATTCTACCAAATATTTAAAGAAGAACTAATATAAATTCTTCATAAAAATTCCAAAAAGAAAAAAATATGTAGAAGGGAATATTTCACAAACTATTGCATGGGGTCCAATTCCAAAACCAGAGAAAAATTGCACAATAAAGGAAAATCATAAACCATTATCTCTTATAAATAGAGATGTGGAAATCCTTATTAAAAATACTAGCAAACAAAATCCAGGGGCATGCAAAAATGATTACACACTATGACCAACTGGGATTTATACCAGAAATGCAAGATTGGTTCAATTAAAGTAATACACTGTGTCAAGAGAAAACAGTACAAAACAGAAGATCATCTCGATAGATCAAAAACGGTGTTTGACAGAATCCAATGCTTCTTACTGATAAAATAAAAATACTCAACAAACTAGGAATAGAAACAAAAACAAACAAACAAAAATACAAAATTTCCTCAACCAGGCAATGTGGATTTACAAAAGCCCATAGCTAACACCAAATTTAATGGTGAAAGATTGATTGCTTCCCCACTCAAGATCAGGAACAAGAGAAGAATATCTACTATCAGCCAGTTCTATGCAACACTGTACTGGAGGTTCTAGCTGGGCTATTAGTCAAGAAAATGAAATAGAGGCACTGAAATTGGGAAAGAAGATGTAAAACTCTCTCTATCCACAGCTGGCATGATCTTGTGCATAGAAAAGCCGTATAAATCCATTTAAAACTATGAGAACTAATAAATGAATTCAGCAATATTAAGAATACAAGATCAGGAGTTCCTGCTGTGGCACAATGGGATCAGCAGCATCTTGGGAGCACTGGGACACAGGTTCGATACCCAGCTCAGCACAGTGGGTTAAGGATCTGGTGTTGCTGCATCTGTGGCTTAGATCACAACCACAGCTTGGATCCAATCCATGGCCTGAGAATTCCATATGCTATAGGGTGGCCAAAAAAGAAAAAAAGAAGAATACAAGATCAATATATAATAAATAACTGTTATGTCTATACAATTTGAACGAACAACTTGAAAATAAAATTACCCCTCCCAAAAACTCCCAATTCTATTCATAATAGCATCAAAAAGAACAAAATACCTAGCAATACATTTTAAAAAAACAGTGCAAAACCCTGCTCTGAAGATTATAAAACCTTGTTTAAAGTTATTAAAGAAAATCTAAATCATTGAGAAGTTTCTCCAAGTAAATGAATTTGTAGGCTTAATGTTAAGATTGTTAAGATTGCAATATCCTCCAAATGGATCTTCAAGACTCAGTGAAATTGCTATCAAAATCCAAGTTGATTTGGTTTTTGAAATTGGCAAGCTGATAATAAATTTCATATGGTAATTCTGGGACCCTGGTATGACCAAAACAATCTTGAAATAAAGGAGATAAAAGTTGGTAGGCTCATATTTCCAAATTTCAAAATTTATAGCAAAGTCATGGCAACCAAGATAGTGTGGTACTAACTTAAGGATGGATGCATGGAGCAATGTAACAAAACAGAGAGTCTGAAGAAAATTCCTGCATTTATAGTAAATTTACTTTTGACAAGGGTGTCAAAACAATTCACTAGCCAAAAGAATAGATAGTTTTTTCTTTTTTTCAACAAATAGTGCACATGCAAAAGGATGAAGCTGGGGAGTTCCCATTGTGGCTCAGTGCATTAAGAACCCAAGATGGTGTTCACGAGGATGTGGACTTAATCTCCAGCCTCACCCAGATGGTTAAGGATCTGGTGTTGCTGCAAGCTGTGGGGGTAGATAGCAGATGCAGCTTGGATCCTGTGTTGCTGTGGCTATGCTGTGGACAGACAGCTGAAGCTCCAATTTGACTCCTAGCCTAGGAATTTCCACATGCTACAGATACAGCCCTAAAAAGATAAAAGTAAAATAATTTAAAAATAATTTTTAAAAAGGATGAAGTTGTACCTTACTTTAGAACATATACAAAAATTAATCCACAATGAATAATGTAAGAACCAAAACTTTTAGAAGAAAACACAGAAGTAAATTTTCATGACCTTGGATGAGGCAATACAAGGGGAAAAAAAAAAATATATATATATATATAAATTGGACACCATAAAAATTTTAAACTTAAAAGAAATGATATCAAAGAACACCATGAAGAATGTGAAAAGAGAACCCAGAGACTGGGAGAAAATATTTGCAAATCATAAATTAGATAAGGTACTCATTAGCAGAAAATATTTTTAAAAACTCATGACTTGATAAAAAGTACAACTCAATTAAAAACAGACAAAGATTCTAAATGGATATTTCTCCAAAGTAGATATAAAAATGGCCAAGGAGCACATCAAAAGATAGTCACATCATTAGCCATTAGAAAAATGCAAATGAGAACCACATTGAGACAAGAAATCACACCCACTAGGATAGCTATAATTAAAGATGAATAATAACAAGTGTTGGTGTGGACACTGAAAAACTGGAAACTTCACACACTGGTGAGATTATAAAATGGTACGGCAACTTTGGAAAATAGTTCAGGGGTGTCTCAAAAGGGGAAATGGGGCTGCTATATGACCCAGAAATCCCACTCCTAGGCATACACCTAAGAGAAATGAATATATCCACACAGAAACTTCCACAGGGATGCTTGAGACAGTATTAGTTACAACAGCCCAAAAGTGGAAACAACTCAAATGCCCATAAATTGGTGAATGAATAAACAAACTGTAGTAATATCCATTTATATCCATTCAATGTAATGTTAATTGATCATAAAAAAGAAATGTAGTGCTGATAAATGCTACAACATGAATGAATCTTGAGAACATCATACTAACTCAATGAAGCCAATGACAAAATATGCCATTTATCTGAAATATATCAAATAAGCAATCCCATAGAAACAGAAAGTAGATTAGTAAGTGCCCAGGGCTGAGGGCAGGTTGAGGGGGAAAGGTGAGGTGAGGAGTGACATCTGAAGAAGATAAGTTTCTTTGGATGGTGATAAAATATTTCTAAAATCATGCTTCATAATAAAAAAAATTGATACTTGTACAACTCCACAAATATATTTAAAAAATCTCATTTGTACAGGTCTAAGTGAATGAACTGCAAACTATGTTAGTTACATCTCAAAAAGGCTGACAACTGCCTTTTTAAAATCTGTTATAATTTATGTTCTTACATGTTAATCATCAAGCAATTAATTGTAACATCAGAATAATGGCACACTTCCAAAGGGCTAGAATGTCGATCAAATGGTAGGCTCATGTATTTTTAGTGGCAAAGTGGCTTGAAAACTTTGGAAAACTGTCCTGATGTATTTTGTAAAATTTAATGTATGCTTAACATGTGACATAGACCTTCCAATCCTTGGTACATATTTTAATTTCCTCTTGACCCATTGTTTTTTTTTTTAGGAGTGAGTAGTTTAATGTTAGATATGTGTGAATTTTCCAAATTTATTTCTGTTATTGATTCCTGATTTCAATCCATTGTGATCAGACAACAGACAAATTTGTTCAATTTCAATAATTTTAAATTTACTGATAATTGGAATGGATGGGCAATGGGGCCCTACTCTACAGCACAGGGAAATATGTGTGATTAGGTCACCTTGCTGTACAACAGAACTTGAAGAAATCTTGTAAAATCAACTATGCTTTAATAAAAAAATTAAATTAAAAAAAATATGGAGGCTTGCTTTAGGGACTAGCATGTGCTCTATATTGGAAAACATTTCATGTGCCAAGGATGTTTATAAGGTGGAGTAGGTATACACATACTCCTAATAGTTTTATTCCTAACAGCCAGAAACTAGAAATTATCTAAATGCCCTTCAATGGAATACTACATGCAACAACACGAATCCATCTCACAGGCATTATGCTAAGTGAAGGAAGCCTCATCTAGAAGAGTGGTTGCTGTATGATTTCACACATATGACATGCTATCTACAGTTACAGAAATCCCATCAGTGGTTGTCTGGGGCTGGGTGCTGAGGAGGAAGAAATATTGCAGCGGAGCATGAGGGAAGCTTTTTAGTCAATGGAAAGGCTTTATATCATGATTAAAGTAGTGGTTACATGACTGTATACAATTTGTCAAAAGCCATCAACCTTAAAATGCTTGAATTTCATGGTCTGTAATTACAGCACAGTAAAGTTGATTTCAAAAAACCCAAATCACTTGATGAAGTAAATCACACATCTCCCAGTTGTGTTTGCAGGGTTTGTTTCTGAGTGATGAGATTTCAGGAACATTTGTAAATTGTTGGCTTGCCAGGACCCCCAAATCACACAACCATGCCATCTCACCTTCCTTGCTCAGCATCTGTATCCTGGTAATCTCAGTGCAGTATCATGTAACTTAGAGAATGCTAAATTGAAAGTCAGGAATTGTGATTCCAACCCTGGCTATATCCTTTACGAGCTGTGCAATTTTGAGTATGAAGCCAGTCCTGTAAAGTACCTGTTCTATGGGATTGTTGCACAGATGAACTATATAAGACCTATATAACCATCTTCCATATTAGATGGGATTGTTATCTCTAAGCATTTTAATAAAACACATCTACACAGAGAAGTGATACATTCTGCTGTAATATTTGTAGGTTTTTAGTGGGGTTACAGATGGTGCAGCGGTGCCCTAGCCCAGGAAGCATGCCAGCCTGACCTCGGCACTGGTCTCATTCTGTGACCATTTGAAACACTAAGGGAAGATGTAATTACCGTTGGTCACTAATTAAAAAAACAAACATATCACTAGCATTGCCTTCTCCCTTCTTTTCTCCAGATCTCTTAATGGAATTAAGTCTAAAGGCAAGAAAAATTCTCCAGCACATGAAATAGTAGTTTTTCCTCATTTTATTTCTTGTTTTATTGTGTGTTCTCAGTGTCCCCACTTCAGAACAGTATCATGTCTTTTCTCCTGAATTTTCTTCCTTTGCCTCTCACAGTGGCCAGTGTTACATTCAATTAAACTGGACACATGGAGTCTGCTGTCAGATTCAATTTTATTTTCCTCCTCTCCATGCTGCTTTTGCTCTGGAATATGAGGGATAAAGGCATTAGGAGGGTGGAGATTCAGGTGGCCCTTCGATTATGTCTGAGGCTGAGCCATCATGAGTGACCATGTCTGGACAGTCACTTCAGCCCACTCAGGGGGACAGCCAGCTTTCTCTGACCTTCATCAGACCCTGGCCCAGATTTACCACTCTCCTTTCTGCTAGAGATGTCATTATCAATATTACTGTCCTCAGCAAATGGGAGTCTTTTTTTTTTTTTTTTTTTGAACTAGAATTAGCCCAGACTATCTTTAAGAATGATGCAAGTTTATCCTAAATTCAACTCTCCACCCAGACATGCACACTTGAACTAGGAATCACAACCATCAGCCAACCCTAAACATATGGGCAGCCTCGTCTCTCCCCAGACAAGATCCTATGCCAATCTTCTAAAACAGCAAAAAAATCATAATGCAGGGAGTCCTTGATTACTACACGTTTTCATATATGCGCTGCTAAATTTCCATCAAATTATTCATGGAGTCTGAATTCCTCATTTGAAAAATGAGGATAATATCAACTTTGCATGTTTGCGGTAAAGATTATAATGTAATCATAAAGGTCCACTTAACCAGCACAGTCCATGGCACACAGGAGTGCTCACTACAAGCTTTCCTTTTTCTTTTTAGTGATGCAGACGTAGTTTAGATTTATAATTATTAAGAAAAAATAGAGGATTCCGTAGGTTTACCATATAAGATAGCTTGTTGGGATTAGATGTTGATGTCAGCTGAGATCTGTTCTATCCATGTATCACCAACTCAAACTGGCATGAACTTAGCACAGTGGCAGTGCCTGTTCACAGTTCCTAATTCATGGTTTGGTAATAGAGTGGGTTGTGAACCCTTGTGCTGAGATTCTAAGTCCCAGCCTCTGCCTTTTAAGAGCCGTGGGCCCACCCCAGACGAGAGGGACACAAAGCACTCTGGGTGATGCGTTTGACAATCCTCCCTTCACATCGGTTCCTTCCCTGAATGTTAAAGAAAACACTCGCTTGGGTTCCACGCGGGAAGCTTCGCAGCTAAGGTATGATTTCCCATGAGTTTTTAAATAGAGAAAAAATAGGCATCTGGGCAAAGTTAGGATGAAAGACTGTTCCAAGAAAATGCCTACGACGAGGGCTTGGGTGTATATTTGAAACCCACTGAATGTGAGTCAAGGGAGGGTGAGTGAGTGAGATTATGGAAATGCCAGGAGATTTAAGGAGGGTGGTGTAACCACCGGGTGAGGCATGGATATATCTAAATAATAGCGTGGCCCCAGATGATCTTCCCAGTATTTCAGCAGCGGCATCCAAGTAACCAGCTATAATCTATTACACTGTGTTTTTCAAATTAATTGATTTTGTGCTCCCAGAATGTACATCTAGTCTTTCATCTACTGAATCTTTGCTATGAGACTAAATGAGCTTTCACAAGGAGAACTACTTTGATCTAAATACTCCAGGGGGAGGGAATCCGGTCTGTACATCAGAGGCACTGCTGGTCCCTTCGACAAGGCACTGGCACATGAAAAGTGTAAGTGGTAAGAGCCCCACCATCACCAAGGCCATTACCACTTTCCTCTTCCACTACCTGAGCCCCAGTGTGAGATGTCTGCATCACTATTTGATACGCAACCTTCCCTGAAGAGGTCTAACAGACCCTCATGTTTGTACTCGCTAAAGCATCATCTGACTTCAAGGGAAATATTTGCAGTCAAAATCTATTCATGTGTTTCTCTGGTTCAGATGTCAGCTAAGCTGTTCAACCATTACACCTGTTTACTGCAAACAGGTGGCCTAATCCATGCACACCACCACACCCCATGCGTTCTTCTTTGCAACTCTTCCCACCCGACACCACCAGGCTCTAAGTACGTTAGATCTGTACTAACAACAGCAATCAGAAATCTAGGAGTCTTCATTCAGAAGGTCTAGGGCACTGGGATTCTCTTTCCTCTGCCAATGTCTAAATAGCTGTAAAACCTCCTTCAAATCACATAATCCTTTTAGGCTTCACCTTCGGTATCTTTAAAACTTAGATCATGCTGCCATCTCAGAGGAAGAGATTAAAGGCCTCTTTCCTCATTACGTGCGGCTGCCGTTGGGCCCTGATAGAGTGATCACCATTTGAAATTGTATTTAGAAGGAGGACGAGACTCACTTCCCACTGTACCCAGCTCGCTCAGGCTGCTGGTTGTGCTTTGAGCTGCAGTGGCCTTAGCCTGAATGCACACTGTTCTGTGGATGCGATGAGGAGGCCACAGTGGCCACTGCTCCCACATACTGGAGCCCACACACTGCACAGATGGTGAGAGGGAAAACTGTGTGTTTGCACCCTGGCTGGACTAGCTCCAGAGGGTCCCTGGCTTCCTAGAGTCTGGGTATCCCAGCCGGAGATGTGGGCATCCACCAACCCAGACAGGAGATGCAAAGGAGCCAGTTAATACATCCTACCTGGCTGGTGCAGGTGTTTCACTTGACTGTACTGCATCGATCCCAAGCCTAGGTCACCAGGTAGCATGCTGGTCACCAGGTACAGCAACCGGCTCTGGCTGGAACACCTCCTGCCTTGCTTCCCTTCCTCTGGCTCACCTTCATCCTCATTCCTCCTTCCTTGGGGTGGTACCCTGAAGGAGGAACTTAGATACAATTCTGGCCAAGGTTTTGTTTTCCAGGAACCCTGAGCCAAAGTGGCTGGAGATTATAATAGGGTTCCTGTATGTGTGAGGGGCCTGCAGCTGGAGGCCCCGCCCTGATGGGAGTCCCCATTCTGCCACTTGCTGGGTGAGCTCCTTCCAGCTTTTTGCTCATCCCCTGCCTCAGTTGCCTCATCTGTAAAATGGGGATAATAAAAATATGAACCTGATCACAGTTGTCATTAGAATTGAATTGGAGTTCCTGTCGTGGCTCAGTGGTTAACAAACCCAACTAGGAACCATGAGGTTACGGGTTTAATCCCTGGCCTTGCTCAGTGGGTTAAGGATCCGGCGTTGCCGTGAGCTGTGGTGTAGGTTGCAGACGTGGCTCGGATCCCGCGTTGCTGTGGCTCTGGTGTAGGCCGGAGGCTAAAACTCCAATTTGACCCCTAGCCTGGGAACCTCCATATGCCATGGGAGTGGCCCAAGAAATGGCAAAAAGACAGAAAAAAAAAAAAGAATTGAATGAGTTATAGTATGTGAAATGCTGTGTGCCTGACACACATTAGACTGTGCCAATGTCGCTGTCACAGTTATTATTCATGCACCTCCTTCTTTCTCTCCTCCTGAGCTCTCTTATTTCCTGTTTCTTACCAAGCTTTCTATAAATTCTATGGACCCCCAAATTCTTAACACTGTACTCTCTTTAGCTTACATTACTCAGAATCAGTGCAGGACTCTTGCCAGTAAAGAAGCCTAACTGGTAAATGATACAATCAAGCTACCAGCTAAGGGTTCAAGAGGCAACAGAGAGTTGGAGCAGTTGCTGGAGCAAAATCAGAGCAAGGCCGGGAAAGGACATTAGCCTCAGAGAGGTTAGGCAATTCACCCAGGATCCCACAGCAGGAGCCAGAAGTAAAACAGCCCCGCTCTGATTTTGCTCCAGAAGAGCAAAACTGCTCCACTCTCTGTTGCTTCTTGTACCGTAGCTGATAGTGTGGTTGTATCAGTTACCAGTTGGGCTTCTTTTCCTGCAAGAGACCTGCACTGATTGCCTACAAAAGCCGTCGCCTTTCAACCACACTAGAGGTTGTAACTTTTTATTTTAAATATCTGGCTTTTCTTGAGAGTTAACTATGCTTAAAATGTCTCCGTTGCGTAATTTTATTTAATTCTCAGAATAATCCTCGGAGTAAAGAATAGATGTTGGTGCCACAGTAATGAAAAGGCAAATGTGATGAGGACAGTTAGAATCCTGTGCTCATCTGTCTCCAGAGTGGGTCTGCCTGGAGCTGATCTGCTAACCTCAGCCTCGGCACATCGACGACACCCAGGCCTGCCTTCTGCTTTCCTTGTGGCCTCACTTTAACATGTTAAGATGTCACTCAGACTGCCAGTAGGTTGTTAGGGAACAGGGCTGTGTAGACTTGAGTGGAGATGGGAAGTTTCCCCCCTCCCTGCTGGCTCCTCTGCCTACTCGCTTCCTAGTTGCCAGCTCAGAGTAGCCTTTGTAACAGCCTTGGGGACTCATGCTACCTGCCCTCTTAGGGATCAAATAGAGGGGACGAGCAAATGCCAGAGCAAATCAAGGTAGGAAGGGTCCCCGACCATTCACCAAGTCACAATCACCGTGAAACACCCCTCAGGTAGTTCTGTCTCTCACACCTGCCGCTACTTCCTGGTGACCTACCAGAGGGTCCTGGGGGGGCAGTCCAGGACTTCGGGGCAAGACTCTGGCCCCTAGTCACACACCTAAAAGGACCTGCACCTCCCTCCCGAGGTGACAGCAGGCGTGGTGGTGAATTCAATGAGCTCAGCTTGAGGCAGCCCTTGGCAGTTCTGCCCAACAGAAACGTTGTGGTTCCAAGTGATGAGACCGTGAAGCTGAAAACACTTGGTAAATCAAAGTGCTGTGTAAATATAAGACACAACTGTCTTCCATGTGTCCGGGAAGAGTGCTTCTTACTTTAATTCATTCATTCTTTATGTCTTGCCTTTATTTTTTAAAGGGATTTAGGAAGGCTTCCCCCAATTCACAGTATGATATATGTGTGAAAGCCGCATTAGCAAAACACGAGATGATGAAGCCTTAAGAAAAGATTGACCGGAGTTCCCTTCATGGCTCAGCCGTTAATGAATCCAACTAGGATCCATGAGGATTCAGGTTTGATCCCTGGCCTCGCTCAGTGGGTTAAGGATCTGGTGTTGCCGTGAGCTGTGGTGTAGGTTGCAGATGGGCTCAGATCCTGAGTTGCTGTGACTGTGGCGTAGGCCAACAGCTGTAGCTCCCATTTGACCCCTAGGCTGGGAACTTTCATTTGCCACTGGTGTGGGCCTAAAAACCAAAAAAAAAAAAAAAAGATTGCCTGATTTTACTACATGCAGATCTGAAACTGTTGAAGGACAAATGACATCATCAAATTAAAAAAAGAGAGAGAGAAGAGACAGAGGAATAGCTGTAACATTTATAAGAAAGGGTTAACCTCTATAAATATACATACTTCCACAAATCTCTTTTATATTTATTTATTTAGGGCCACACCTGCCTGGGATATTCCCAGGCTAGCGGTCTAATTGGACATCTAGCCACTGGCCTACACCACAGCCACAGCAATATCAGATCTGAGCCATGTCTGCAGCCTACACTGCAGCTCACGGTAACACTGTATCCTTAACCCACTGAGTAGGGCCAGGGATTGAACCTGCATCCTCATGGATACCACTTTGGTTCTTTACCACTGAGCCACAATAGGAGCTCTGCACAGATCTATTTTTTTTAAAATGATAAACAACATGATAGAAAAATGGATGAAGAACCCCGTCAAGCAATTCACAAAGGAAATACCAAATAACCAGCAAAATTATGAAAAAAGGAAATACATTTGCTGTAACTTCTCTACTAACAGGGATATGCAAATTAAAATGAGGTGCTATTTCCTGCCTATCACCTTGGCAGCATGTAAGCTATTTAGAGTATTCTTATGAACTAAAGGTTAGGCAAATGGGCACTTAGGCAAGCTGTTGAGATTGCTAGTTGACACAGACTTTTCTGGGGGGTGGAGGGGAGGCAACACAGCTGGTGAGGGAGTTCCCATCGTGGCTCAGTGGAAATGAATCCGACTGGTATCCATAAGGATGCGGGTTCCATCCCTGGCCTCGCTCAGTGGGCTAAGGATCCAGCATTGCTGTGAGCTGGGGTGTAGGCTGGCGGCTACAGCTCCGATTCAACCCCTAGCCTGGGAACTTCCATATGCCACTGGTGTGACACTAAAAAGCAAAAAATAAAAAATAAATTTAAAAAAATATAGCTGATGATTTAACATTTTAAATAAACATATCTGATGACCAAGCAATTTCATTTTAGGAACCCGGTCTATGCGTGTACAAATATGTGTACGTCCAAGGCTATTCAGGGAAAGACTAGAAATGACTCTGTATCCAAAAGTGTAATAAATGACAATATGGTCACCCAGGCAAGCGTTGCTTTTTTTTTTTTTTTTTTTTTTTTTTTTTTTGCTATTTCTTGGGCCGCTCCTGCGGCATATGGAGGTTCCCAGGCTAGGGGTCGAATCGGAGCTGTAGCTGCCGGCCTACGCCGGAGCCACAGCAACGCGGGATCCGAGCCGTGTCTGCAACCTACACCACAGCTCACGGCAACGCCGGATCCTTAACCCACTGAGCAAGGGCAGGGACCGAACCTGCAACCCCATGGTTCCTAGTCGGATTCCTTAACCACTGCGCCACGACGGGAACTCCCGCATTGCTTTTTTATTGTGCTTCGCTTTTTTGCACTTCACAGATACTGTGATTTTACAAATTGAGGCTTTGTGGCAGCCCTGCATCCAGCAAGTCTAGCAACACCACGTTCCCAAAGGCGTCTGCTCCTTGTTGCCTCTGAGTCGCATCATCTCACAATAGTTCATGTATGTTCATTACTGCTATATTTGTTATGGCGACCAGTGATCTTTGCTACTAGGGCTTATTGATGCCTCGAATGATGGTTAGCATTCTTTAGCCATCAGGTATTTTTTAATTAAGGTAGGTATCTTGTTTTTTTTAGACCCCATGCTATTGCATACTAAGTAGACTACAGTACAGTGTAAACTAACTTTTATATGCAGCTGGAAACCAAAACATTTGTGTGGCTTACTTTATCATGATATCTGCCTCATTGTGGTCGTCTGGAGCAGAACTCAAAATACCTCGGAGGTCTCCCATATTGTGGAGTATGCAGCACTCCACAGAGTGCCATCTGGTTGTGATATGTAGTTACATTTAAAACATGTAGTTATAGGGAGTTCCCTTCATGGCTCAGTGGTTAATGAACCTGACTAGGATCGATGAGGATACAGGTTCGATCCCTGGCCTCGCTCAGTGGATTAAGGAGTGAGTGTTGCCATGAGCTGTGGTGTAGATCGAAGATGGGCTCAGATCCTGTGTGGCTGTGGCTGTGGTATAGGCTGGCAGCTGTAGTACCCATTCAGCGACCCCTAGCCTGGGAATTTCCATATGTCACACATCACACATGTGGCCCTAGAAAGCAAAAAAAAAAAAAAAAAAGTACTTGTAGAACTCTGAATACAGTGGAAACCTAATTCTGTATGACCTGTGTGTTAACTACATACATATGTGTAAATGTACAGAACATTTTTCAGAAGGGTAACCATCAAACTGTAAAGAAGGATGAGTGAGTGTTCTCATCAATTAAACAAATATTAACTGAGCCCTTAATACATGCTGAACACTGTCCTAGGTATTGGAGACACAGCTGTGAACAAAACAGACAGAAGTCTTGTCCTCAGGGAGCTTACATCTCAAAATGGGAGACAGATAAATAAATAAACACATTGACATAGATCGTATATAAGGGTGATAAGTGCTGAGCTGGAGGAGGGCAGCACAGCAGGGCAGCAGTTCTGGAATGGGGGGATAACTTGCCACAGGAATCTCAGAGACACTGCCACTGAACCCAAAGAAAAGGTGGACGTCAGCCACATAGAGACTTGGGAAGGATTGCTCCACGGAGTAACAGCAAGCGCAAAGGCCCTGAGGCAGGATCTGCAGGGCCCAGGTGAAGGCAGTTTGGCTGGAGAAGAGTCTTCAAAGGGAGGAGATGGAAGGAAGAGGCCAGTGAGATGCTCAAGTTTGTTCTCCAAGACGGGAAACCACAGTGGTGGAGGTGACAAGATCTAGCTTTAACAAGATCCCTGGGTGCTGTGCCAGCATTGGCAGAAGCAGGGCCAACATGTAGCCCTGGTGTGCAAGGTTAGGAGGCTACTGCCAGACCAGGCAAGAGAAAAGAGTGACTCAGACCAGGAAGGTATTAGACAAATATAGGTTCCTGGTCCCTTATCGGGAGGACATCACAGTCCCTCACTTGGGATCCACAGTGGTGCATGTTCTAATGCTTCCACCACAAAATATAAAATAAACCTCTAAGGATAAACCACATCTTTTGAATTCACTTTGGTGCCAACAAGAGGCAGAGAAGACTGAATTAGCATGAACCTGGATATGACATGCTAGACTAGAAAGGCCAGAGCCAGAGAGAAGCTGAGGACAATGACAGGCCAGACCAGGGCAGAAAGGACATCTCTAGGGAGTCTGCAATCACAGGTTAAGCCCAAGAGAAGGGGTGGCCACCAGGACACATCCAGGCAGGGGCCTGGGGGAGAATGGTGTGGAGCTGGCTCTAGAGTGGACGGAGAAATTGTTCTCAAAGCCAGGTGCAGGCTGGGCATCTGGCCACCTGGGCATCAGCCAGAGACAAGGCCAAGTCCAGGCCGGAGGCAGAGCTGGTGCCTCGTCACAGCCATGCAGATTCTGCATCCTCTGGGACTTCAGACCACAGGGTGCAGAGAAATCCTGGGACCCTGGCAGATTGTGGAGAGGGGGATGGGGGCTTCGGAAGGTGGCAGGTTCAGACATGTGAGGAAAATCAGGAAGCTGCTACGGAAGAAAGCTCCAGGGCTATGGTAGGGTTGAAGGAAATAATTTGTTTCCCTGGCTAGTGAGGCGCCAGCTGCAGGCAATCTGCCCAGGATGGGGGATGGGGGTTGGGGGTGGGGTTCCCCCGGGTGCTGTACACGGAGGGAGCAGATAGCGCTCCACACACCTGCGCAGGCTGTGCTCTGGGCTAGGGCCCAGTGATTTGGGGTCCCCCATCCCCTGAGGGCCCCAGCGGCACCCTGTCAGCAGAGTCAATCCAGTCACCTGCCTCAGCATTCAGAGTGTTCAGTTGAGAATTCTTGCAAAGTTTCCCCACTGTGACGCATCAAATAGGATCACTCTGCTTCTCCCTCTCTCCACTCACAATATTTATATTCATTTCTTTTATTGAAATCTATCTGCTCTGCTCTATTAAAATGGCTTGACTGGCAGCTCCTATTCCTGGGGAATCCGCCACCCATCTATTCTCCCGACAACGAAGCTCAAGCCTTCCATCTTCTGGTGTGCTCGCATGGCCTTCGAGGATCAAATCTTCAATCTTAAATGACATTTCAGAGACACCCGTCTAAACGAGGTCCCGAATGTGGGCAGTTGACTACCAGTTCAGTTCTGCATTTAACCACTTCCAGTCAAACACAGAGAAGATTCTGGTCTTCCCTCTTCCTTGGCATTTGCCCTACTCGTCGTCCCCACTCGTGGGAGTGTTATAACCCCAGGAGAGAGGGGGAGAGGCTGGCCTCCCCTGACAGCAAGGCTGAACAGTGCTTATGTGGGTGCCAGATGAACCTGGATTCCAACACGTGTCATGGCGCCCCCCATCCCCTCCTCTCGCAGCCTCCACCCCACCCATAAGGGGCCCACATCAACACCACCTTGACCTTAGAGGCTCAGAGCTGAGGTAGCATCTGAAGGCTCTTGCACTTGTTTGGAAGGTGTGGTACCTGCCCTCCCTTGGAGAAAGAACAGTTCTCCCTATGGAAAGCCCACTTTTGTCTTCAGGTAAGGCAGGTGAGCAGGGCTGCGTGAATCAGGGCAAACGTCAGGGCAAATGACATGAGCGAAACGTCTGACCTTCACATCTGGCTCACAGGCACGCCTAGCAGCTGGAATGAGCAGAGGCAGCAGCTGACCCCAAATCCAGGCATGAACTCGTCATAACATCATATGTCTACAGGAGCTGTCCTGGCGCCTCCCTTCCTCTCGTAAAGAACGGGGGTCTTCAAGTGGTGCTCTGGAAAAAGGGACAAGGTCCCATAAACCATGTCCCAAGCCAGGCTGCGGAAGATGAAGAGTTGCTGGGTTCGGGGCACATTTGAACAGAAGCATGCCCGCATTCTTCAGCCAGCCCCTAAAACCTCAGCTGCGCTTCCGGCCATGCTCTAGAGATAAAGGGCGATCCCATCTGGTGATCCTCTCTGCTGCAGGGCTTCAGCCAAAACGAGTCCATTTGGCCAGATTGTGAGTAAAACCATTTTGGGGGGGAAATACTTTATGATCTGGTTGTGCAAGCTACCGACAAGTCAAATCTGAGGAGACAGATCTGTATCAAATATTTCGTTCAGCACAATTGATGGTCTTATTAAAGATTTGTATGGCCCTCTTCATTTTCTAGTTTTCTGATTTCTCTAGCTTCTAAATATGTCACCCTCATTTTGAAGCACCTTTATATTTATTTACATGCATATTTGTAGAACTTCCTTTCTTTTTTTTTTTTTTTGTCCTTTTGTCTTTCTAGGGCCACACCCGCGCCATGTGGAGGTTCCCAGGCTAGGCGGTCCCATCAGAGCTGTAGCCGCCAGCCTACACCACAGCCACAGCAACGCAAGATCCGAGCTGCATCTGTGATCTACACCAGAGCTCACGGCAATGCCCGAACCTTAACCCACTGAGCAGGGCCAGGGATCGAACCCACATCCTCACAGATGCTAGTTGAGTTCATCGACCGCTGAGCCATGACGGGAACTCCATCATTTGTAGAATTTTCTTAAAAACAATCAAAGTTCAATATCCACATGGTAATGCAAAGAGACAGCATGGTGTTTTAGGAAGAATATTATAATAAAAGTCATACTTCCTAGAATCTATGCTTGCTACTAACTAGCTGCATGACTTGGAGAAATTTGCTTAAACTTTACCGAACTTGGGTTTTCTCCTTTTGAAAATAAAGGAGAAAGAGATTAGGATGGGTGATTTTTTTTCTTTTTCTTTCTTTCTTTCTTTCTTTTTTTTTTTTTTTGCCATTTCTTGGGCCGCTTCCGTGGCATATGGAGGTTCCCAGGCTAGGGGTCGAATCGGAGCTGTAGCTGCTGGCCTACGCCAGAGCCACAGCAACGCGGGATCCGAGCCGTGTCTGCAACCTACACCACAACTCAGGGCAGCACCGGATCCTTAACCCACTAAGCAAGGCCAGGGATCAAACCCGCAACCTCATGATTCCTAGTGGGATTCGTTAACCACTGAGCCACGACGGGAACCCCATCCATGACGAGAACTCCTTAGGCTGCGTGATTTTTAAAATTTCTTCCAACTTTAACGTTTTCTATCTCTGTGGACTCCCTTAGTAGCTGAGGAAAGAAAGACTGCCTTTCAACCCAGGATTTCTGTTTGAGTTTAGGGTCAGGATGCTTTCTATGTGATCAGAGTGTCACCAAATACCCTAAATGGTGGTCCTCTCCATCCCCAGTGCCTCGTCACAAACTCCCCCACATTTTCTTGGGGAGATTTTCCTATGCTCCCCCTGGCAAATCCCTTCAATCAACTGATTCTATTCAAGGCTCTTAAAACTATCCTAGTTGAATTACTAGGCATCCACCAAAGCACCAGTCCACAGCAGAGTCACTTTCCAGGCTCCAGCATCTATGTTTCTTTTATTTTCATCTGAGCCCCTTGTGATGTCCCCTTGTCCTGAGGAATTCTTCTTCCCTTTCAGTTTGTGCTGTGCAGTTTTATCCACTTTATATTATTAATCCCAACAAAGCCGACCTCTGCATTTAAGATGGCAGCTATTCTAAAGGCATGATGTTACTAGAACATGATATATTTGGGGAGAAAAGTTACAGCCAATATTCTTACATAGGGTATGCCCACCTCTAACACTCACCCTATTTAATGGTACTTTTTCAAAGGGCTAGGGGGTCGAGGGGGCGGCCAGTCCTTACATTAAATTCACAAAGAGATGGTTAAGATTTCTAGCAGTGAAATCACATCACAAGCAGGAACATCACCAAAGTCTATGATAGGGAAACATATGGAATTAAGCAGAAAGGTGCTTCCAAACCAAACCGTTGAATTTTTACTCAGTGGACTCGTTTGACTGAATTCCACCAAACATGCAGTTTGACTGTCACACGTATGAAGTGTGTCCATCACTGTCTCAAGGATGAACATTTGTTTGCTATGATGATGTGCTTTGATGCAGTCAGAGCATTCCCCACCCCCACCTCCCTCCACCCCCCCACCCCACCCCTGCTTTCACGGTGCCCTGCTTGCTTGCGCTGAGTGGAAATTGGTGAGTCACATTAAAGGTGCATTTTAGATCATTTCACACTGTGGCCTTAGGTCTAGAGCTGTTTGCTTTTCTTACTATGGCCAAGGATCTTTGAAAGATGGCCAAAGTGATATAAGCCCAAACACTTAAGAAATATGAGGATCCAAGGTTAGCCAAGTACACAGGTATAGCACAGAACTGGGCCTGGGTATTTATTACACAGTTTTGAAAGAGTGTAAAAGGAAAGAACATTACTTATTGTGGCATTTCTTTCTTTCTTAATTTTTTTCCCTCTTCTTTTCAGGGCTGCACCTGCAGCATATGGAAGTTCCCAGGCTAGGGGTCAAATCAGAGCTGCAGCTGCTGGCCTACGCCACAGCCATAGCAACACTGGATCTGACCTGCATCTGAGACCTATGCACAGCTTGCACCAATGCCAGATCCTTAACCCCCTGAGTGAGGCCAGGGATCAAACCCACATCCTCACAGAAACTCTATCAGGTTCTTAACCTGCTGAGCCACAATGGGAACTACTATTGTCACATTTCTGTTTGAAGTATGTCAGCAGTCAAAGAACTGCCCTGACACTTGGCAGCATCCAGCGGTCCTTCAGAAGAAAACCAGGAAACTTACCAGCCATCTAAGCCCAAGTCCAAGAGATTGTATCTAAGCCCGACCCTGAACTTGAGGAAAATGCCCATCTATGCAGTGTAATAACCCACAGGTGGATACACAGGGACAGAAGGTGGCTGGCAGCTAAGATGAGGGCAGAACAGGGAGAGTCCACCTCTCTGACCTACATCCTCTCTGCCAGTCCAAGCAACATTCCACTGCCCATCTCTAACCCCTGCACATAAAATTGAGCTGCCTGGGGCCTCAATACACATGGTCTGTAGGCTCCTCTTCTCCTGCAGGACAAAGCCCTACTGTGCACAGTCCAGACCTATGCCTGGAAAGGCTGTATTAGAAATGCCCAAGCAGCTGTCCACGTGCTCCACTCTATCACCAAGTACAAATGTGTGTGATGGGTAAGACTCCACAGCTAAACCCACAGTCAATGCCAGCTCCATTAGTACGGCAGGCGAGCCATCTATTAGGGAATTCAAGGCCCCTCCCTCATCATAGGGAAATAAATGAGCTGTGTCTCCCAGGGAGCTAGGAGATGGAGGAGAAACTCTTCCTTCCTTCCTTCCTTCCTTCCTTCCTTCCTTCCTTCCTTCCTTTCTTTCCTTTCTTTCTTATTTCTTTTTTTCTTTTTCTTTTTAGGGATGCACCCGTGGCATATGGAGTTTCCCAGGCTAGGGGTCCAATCAGAGGTACAGCTGCCAGTTTATTACCACAGCCATGGCAACACAGGATCCGAGCCATGTCTGTGACCTATACCACAGCTCACAACAACACTGGATCCTTAACCCACTGAGAGAGGCCAGGGATTGAACCTACAACTTCATGGTTCCTAGTCAGATTCGTTTCCACTGCGCCACAACGGGAACAGAAGAGATTCATAAAGGAAGCCAACAGCGTTGATCAGACAGGTGCAGATTTGAATCTTGCCCTGGCTGTAAGCAATGGCTTTAACCTGGTAGAAATTCCTCATCTGTTAAATGGACAAAAGTGATTCCAATCTCACAGGAAGGTGAGGATTAAGAGAGACGAGTCTGAAGAAGAACTAGAGACCCACAGTGAGGGGCTGGTGATGTCCTGGCTGGGTCTCCAGGGGTCTGTGGTCTGAGTCCAGCCCCCTCGGTACCTCTGTGCTCCTTCCCTCTGCCAGGGTGCCACCTGCTCTCAGCTGCACCTGCTAGAGTTCCTGCCCTTGGGGAGCCCCGTGCAACCCCACTGTCACCATGCCCTGCACAGTCCTTGTCCCCAACCCCTCGCCTCCTTTCTGCAGCCAGCAAGACTTGAGGACACAGTCAACCTGGGATAGACCCAGACCCACCACAAGCTCCTCTTTCATTATTTCCCTCTTGCAAGGTGAGTGAGGACAGCGCCTCGGAATGAAAGCGTCTCCTCCATGCCCTCTCTCAGCAGAGGCCCTAATTCATTTTTCATGGCCCCTTGCAGTGACAAAAGCCGCTGCTTTCTCTCTTGTAAGCGTGCTCCGTGCAGTAAGTCAAAGCTGATGTGCATGTTCCCCCTGGGTGCGGCACGCGCTTTGATTTAATTTGCCCTGTTGTTTGGCACAGAGCCTTTGCCGCGAGTTCCTCCACAGACCTGGGGAGGCAGGGCCCTGACAGCGATGGGGCTCAGTGACAGATGGGGTTCAGTGGGTAGTGTTTAAATACTTTGCTGCAATGAGAAAGGAAGCGTTGGGGAGTGACAGATGCTCCTGCAGGAAGGCAGCCAGACAAACACACACATCCTGTTTGTGGGAGCCGGGGCCCCTGATAAAGCCAGCTTCTGGGGGGATGCATTCCTGCTTTTACTCCGTTGGAATCAGCGGGTGCCCCAGGGGAGCTGTGGGCTTCAGACACTGGCCAGTAAGCCCATCTCCTGCAGTCACCAAAGACCTTCTGGTGGGGCTTTGAATGGACACATACAGACTTATACCACTTTCAAGCTCCTTGTCTGAGAACATGTCATGCCTGTCTATTACAGGCCCAGGAGAAAAACCAATACCTTGGAAGGCAGGCTGGATTCAGAAAGCATCTCTATTTAAGAAGTGCCTGGGGTAAAAAGGATCCGGTGAACCATGAATGTGCAGAAACGAGAAGAGATTCAGGAAAGCTGTCAGAGTGATGTCACTCAAAGGTGGAAAGCAGGGAACTGACTCCATCCGGTAAGCAAGCACATGCGTTACTGAGCTCCAGCAATGCAGGGGTCTGGGCCAAGAATGACCTTCCACATCCTGGTGAACTTTTAAAAAATTAATTAATTAATTATTATTTTTAAGGGCCGCACCTGCAGCATAGGGAGGTTCCCAGGCTAGGGGTCAAATCAGAGCTGCAGCTGCCGGCCTACACCACAGCCATAGCAATGTGGGATCCTTAACCCACTGAGTGAGGCCAGGGATTGAACCTGCATCCTCATGGATCCTAGTCAGGTTCATAATCCACTGAGCCACAATGAGAACTCCCTGGTGGACTTTCTCTGTATGCTACCTCTGAGTCATTAGCAGACAAGAGGCAACACTGGCTGATGGGCCCTATCTATTCCTTACACTGCAGTAATAGTCACTATAGGGTCACTGTCTTCGCTAAATGAATGGCTGCCCATGGGGGCCCCACACTGTGATGTGGAAAAGAATATGAAAAATGGAGTTCCCATCGTGGCCCAGTGGAAACGAATCTGACTGGCATCCATGAGGCCACAGGTTCGATCCCTGGTCTCGCTCAGTGGGTTAAAGATCCAGCATTGTTGTGAGCTGTGGCTAAGTCACAGACGCGGCTTGGATCCCGCTTTGCTGGGGCTGCGGCGAAAGCCAGCAGCTACAGCTCTGATTTGACCCCTAGCCTGGGAACTTCCACAGGCCATGGGTGCAGCCCTTAAAAGAAAAAAGAAAAAGGAAAGAATGTTTGGCAAGGAAGACAACAGTCACAGTGAAACCACAGTGCTTCAGGAGAACATTGGGCAAGGAGATTATGGCCATACGAGCGACTGACTATTCTACTTTTGCCTTCGAGAATGTTCTGTGACTTGGCACAGGTGTGGTGCAGGATGAGAGAAGAGAAGGTGGTGTTTTATTTCATGTAGAGAAGGATCATTGGGTATGTCTGGTTTCTTTAATTCTTTGATTCTCTTTTTCTCTTTCTTTTAGCAGATTTGGGAGTGAGATGTATTTGCGAGAGGAGCACAGATTGTAGGTCCGGCAGGCGAGCTGAGCTTGGATGGCATCAAAATAGGGCAGAGGCTGCTGCTTGGGAGGGAGGTGGCCCTGCCCAGGAAGGCACAGCTGAGAAGGGGGGGCAGTGTATGCCCGGAGCCCACCCTCAGCCAGGAGTCATAGAGGAAAACTGAAGGTGACTCAGGGGGTGCATCTTTAGAAGGGAGTCCATGGCTTGCTCCCCTGTGGCCTCTTTAACAGCTGAGAATTCAACACCCCCACCTCACTCCCTTCTCTGACTGGGCAGTGAGCTTCATTCTGAAACGTGAATTGAGATTTGCCTCTTGCATTTTATGGATTCTGTTTTACCACGAATCAGACAGGCATTAACCACCTGGGAGTCCAGAAACTGAGTTTCCTAGGAGCAGCAAGCTGAGTGACACTGTGACCTTCTGAGGGACAGCTGAGACATGAGCAGAGCCCGTGTGTAAGAACCACTGAAAAGGTTTAGGCAGGACCATCTTGAGCAGCCTGGTCACGCGAGAAAGAAGTCTGGATTAGAGTGAAATAAGGCTAAAGAGAACACAGGGATAAAAAGATAAAAGAAAGGAGTAGGAAAGGTCAGAGAGGAGCCAAAGGGACGGAAGAAACCACAACAAGAAAGGCAAGTTCAAATTCACCTTGAAGAACGTCTGTATTTGGTTGTCTCAGCTGGGCAGGGGGTGCTACTGGCGTCCAGCGAGCAGAAGCTGGGGATTCATGTCCACGCCCTGCAGGGAACAGGACGACAGCCCCCAGCACAAGGACTGTCCAACCCCAAATGTCAGCATTGCTGAGGTCAGAAACCCCGGCTGGGGAATGCAGTCAGGAGCAGAAGATGCAGACCTATCTGGAAAGTCCCAGCTCCCTCCCACTCACAGGCCACTGGCATCTCCATGGAACTGAGCGTCTCTGCCCTCAGGTGACAAGGACAATGGCAGAGAGCAGGAAAGATATGGTGTCTCTCACCCAAATGGGGGGATAGAGAGCATGTTGGAGGGAGAAACAGAGGCTATTTAAAAGAAAAGTCAATTTATAGATAGGTTCCCGTGTGCCATATTTTAAATTCCACATATAAGTGATATCATACAGCATTTGTCTTTGTCTGACTTACATTACTTAATAGGAGACTATTTAGTTGCATCCATGTTGCTGCAAATGGCATTATTTCATTCTTTTTCATGGCTGAGTAGTATTCCATTGTGTATATCTACAAAACAGATACAGATTCACCAGACATGGAGAACAGACTTGTGGTTTCCAAGTAGGAGGGGGAAGGGAGTGGGATGAACTGGGAGTTTGGGGTTGGTACATACAAACTATTACATTTATTTATTTATTTTTGTCTTTTTGTCTTTTCTAGGGCAGCACCTGTGGCATATGGAGGTTCCCAGGCTAGGGGTCGAATCGGAGCTGTAGCCACCGGCCTACGCCAGAGCCACAGCAACTCAGGATCTGAGCCGTGTCTTCGACCTACACCACAGCTCATGGCAATGCTGGATCCTTAACCCACTGAGCGAGGTCAGGGATCGAACCCGCAACTTCATGGTTCCTAGTCGGATTCGCTAACCACTGAGCCACAATGGGAACTCCTAAACTATTACATTTAGAATGGATTAGCAATGAGATCCTGCTGTACAGCACAGGGAACTATACCTAGTCTCTTGAGATAGACCACGATGGAAGATAATATAAAAAATGGAAATATATAAGTTATGACTGGGTCACTTTGCAATGCAGTAGAAATTAGCACAACATTGTAAATCAACTATACTTGAATAAAAAATAAATTAAAAAAAGAAAAGTCAAGGCAGAAAGATAAACTACATGGAGAGGAAAAGTCAAATTCCATGAAATGAGGGGAAAAGTTCAGGGCAGGAGGCTGTGGAAGCACCTCCAGGAGAGCGTGGGGCACGAAAAAGCAGGAGAAGGGTGGTTGGAGGCACTTAGGAACGTGAGGAAAGGAAGCAGGTACTCAGCGAATGTGCTTGGCAGGTGCTCAGGAAGATAAAGTCCTTTTCTAAGGCACATGTGGGCAGGTGAGGAGAAAACGGAACAACACTTCCACACAAAGTCAAGAGAAGAAAAGAAATCACAGAAATAATGGGAAAAGCAAGCAAGAGACACGTGGCTGAGGAGAATTAAGAAAGCAGGTGCTGGGAGGTTCTGTTGTGGTTCAGCAGGTTAAGAATCTGACTAGTATCCATGAGGATGTAGGTTCGATCCCTGGCCTCACTCTGTGGGTTAAAGGATCCAGTAGTACTTTCAGCTGTGGTGTAGGCTGCAGACACGGCTTGGATCTGGTGTTGCTGTGGCTTTGGTATAGGCTGGCAGCAGCAGATCTGATTAGACCTGGGAACCTCCATATGTCACGGGTGCAACCCTAAAAAAGCACACACAAAAAAAAAAGGGGGAAGAAAGAAAGACAGACAGACAGGGCTAGTGTGAGTCAGGAAAGAAGCTTCCATGGGCAGGGGTGGGAGAGGCTAAGATATCAGTCTATATCCAGAGCTGAGCTGAATGCCCAGAGAGCCCATTGTCAGCTTTATTTAGCAGCTGAAATCTGGACATGGCTGGTGGCCTGGAAGCAGGAACACACCCTGAGAATGGGGCCTAGACAGAGGCCTCAGCCCCTCCCTGCCTTGCGTTAGCAGCTGAACCTGCACAAACTGTCTCATGTCTCCAGATTCCACGTTTGAAGAGAATTCAGGAGAACTGTGGACAAGAACTATTGCAGCCATACCCTCCTCTGTTCCAGGGGGGTGCTGGACCCTCCTGGCACCCAGGAACAGGAGGGTCCTCTCCAGGCGTCTCTTAGGAGAAAAGAGCTGTGCTGGGGCCGGGAGGGGTCACCTTCACTCTGCAAGTCAAACCCTCTGCTGATTCTTCCTGACTCTGAAACCAGCTGCTCCTGTGACCTCCTCGGGGAGCCATTTCACTTTCTGCAGATCTCAGGAAACAGAGTTCTCAAGTGACAAACTCAGGAAACTGAGATTTGCAAGTGGACAAAGAAAACAGGTCTGGATAGGTCTCAGGTTTTTCCTTTTGGAGCTAGCATCCAATGCTTCTTGCATAAACTTCAGAGAGGTTGCTAAATGTATCTGCTTATTTTTTTTTTAATTTTTTTTTGCTTTTTACGGCTGCACCTGCGGCATGAGGAGGTTCCCAGGCTAGGGGTGGAATGGAATGTACAGCTGCTGGCCTACGCCACAGCCACAGCCACGCGGGATCCTTAACCCACTGAGCGAGGCCAGGGATCAAACCCACATCCTCATGGATACTAGTCGGATTCGTTTCCTCTGAGCCACAACAGGAACTCTGATATGTATCTGCTTTTTAAATGGTTTTGTTTTGCACATGGGCCCCATACTAACTGGTGTGGTGTGGCAGGAAACGACTGCCTTAGAGTCAGCCTAGCTTAGCCACTGGCCTTGGGCAAATTATGTAACAAGCCTAACTCAGTTTCTTCATCCATGAAATGGGAACAGTGTTATCTATCTGGGGGGTCATCGTGAGGATTAACAATAATGCAGGCACAGACCTTCAGTAAAGGGGAGTCCTCAGCACTGCCAGGCAGTGAACTCTTAGGACACATGGTTTCCGGGAAGACAGTTGGGCTCACAGATACTTTTCTGAAAATATGCTTCTGTTGAACAGAAAATCCTGGAAGAGCAGAGGAAAAACCAAGAAGGCTATTGCTTTCGGATGGCTGTTTTCCTCAAACGCTATGTGCCCTCCAAGATGTGACTGTAATCAGTCCTTGAAAAGAAAGGCTTCTTTATTCAACATGTTTGGAGAAACTTTGGGGTGAACAGGTTAAGTGCAGGGTTCTTCAGACTCTTTGATCAGTTCTTATACATCATGGGTCTCCAAATGGGAAAGAGAGCACGCACAGTTTTTTAAACTTATTTGAACAAGGTATACTTTTCCTCCCTACAGAAATACCTATTAACCTCTCAGAGATCATCAGGGTTACTCTGAACACAATTTCAGAAAGAGGGGTGCACATAGGACACATCCCAGCTACACACCAATCATGGAGAGACCCAAGAATCCGTATATCCAACTCCTGATTCTCATGCATCTTTATCCAAGAGTGTCCAAAGCCACAATGAGTCTTCTCTCGTTCTTTCAACCAGCAATGGACTCCCTGCTCACAGCCCCCTGCCCATCCACATCCCAACCTCATGTGCTTCCTCCCAGAACCTTCCTGGCAGCTTCCCCACAGAACACTTGTGATCACTGTTGGGGCTTTTCTTTTCTTGCTGCTCAGCCCCTTGCCCCAGTTCCATTCCTTGCCCACCTGCCCCACCCCCTTTCTGGACACTCTGCTCTCAGAAGTGGGCAGTGGACATTCTGTCTGGGACATCCAGGACCACTAACTGACCCGGCAGCCAACCCTGGTCCAGCTGGCTGTTTTGCCTGCGGCTGCAACTAGCTCATCAAATTAAGAATCTGTTACATGAGGCCTGTCAGAAATAAATGAGATGAGGTAAGGAGCAGGGGGAGATGACAGTGAGGCACGTGGAAAGGCTGATTGCAGATAAATTTCCAATTTTTCATACAACGGGGAACAAATGTTAAAATGAAGCTGAGGAAAAGAAGTTCTACCAAGTAGACCTGCACTGACTGACCAGCCCTGGCTAAGCCAAAGGGACAGAGCAGAGCAGAGGACGGATGCTGAGGGGCTTCGTGGGACGGGCGAGGATCCAAGAAGAACACACCTGCCAAGACCTTTTCTTGGGAAGGTCAGAGCCCCTCAGCCCCTCTGTACACGAAGGTGGGCAGGTGAGGCAGACCCCAGGCTCAGGGACCTTCCAAGCTTCCAGGAGGCTGGGCTCAATCGCTTTCACCAGGAAGTCTTTGTTCTCCTGGGAGGAGGGACCAGGGGCAGCAGGGAGCCCTGCCCCCTCCTTGTCTTCTCTCCTCATTTGACCCCCACCCTCTTTGAGAAGCCAGCGAAGTCCAAGCCAAGGAAATACACAATAGACTGGTCAAATCACTAAGCACTTCACACACACCATCCAATCAATGGAAACCAAGCACTATGGTCTGATTCAGTGTTGCAATAACCCTGTGAGGGAGGACGGTAGATGATGGGTCCTGCCATTTCACATCTGAGGATACCAAGACCCAGGAAGATTAAAAAAAAAAAACTTCATCTAAAGTCCAAAAGCCCATGGGTATTGAGGAGGAATCTGCATGCCTATCTCTCTAGCCCAGAGTATGGTCATCACCACGTGGGAAAGCTTCAGTATGTGATGGAAAGATGTGGGGTGTGGGTTAAGAAAACACTGACCTTCTTTTTTTGTGTGTCTTTTTTGTCTTTTTGCCATTTCTTTGGGCTGCTCCCGCGGCATATGGAGGTTCCCAGGCTAGGGGTCGAATCGGAGCTGTAGCCACCGGCCTACGCCAGAGCCACAGCAACGCGGGATCCGAGCCGCGTCTGCAACCTACACCACAGCTCACGGGAACGCCGGATCGTTAACCCACTGAGCAAGGGCAGGGACAGAACCCGCAACCTCACGGTTCCCAGTCGGATTCATTAACCACTGGGCCACGACGGGAACTCCTGACCTTCTTATTTCTAGATAGGACAGATTAGGTCATTCAGCAGCCTCCCTATTGAAAACCACTGAAAGAGCTAAGTAAGACACATTTTAAGAATTCACGTATGGTACAACGGGTTAAGGATCCAGCATTGTCACCACAGGGACTCAGGTCATGGCTGTGATGTGGGTCAATCCCTGACCTGAAAACTTCCACCTGTTCTGAGGATGGCAAAAAATAAATGAATAAATAAAAAGACACATTTTACATCCTTCTGAAAAGCACCAAAGAGATTCCTTCCTGGTATGGAATTATCAGACCTTAATTTTGTTTTTTTGTTTTGTTTTTGTCTTTTTAGGGCCACACACATGGGATGTGGAGGTTCCCAGGAAAGCGGTCAAATCAGAGCTGTAGCCACCAGCCTACGCCAGAGCCACAGCAACAAGGGATCCAAGCCACGTCTGCAACCTACACCACAGCTCACAACAACACCAGAACCTTAACCCATTGAACGAGGCCAGGAACTGAACCAGAGTCCTCATGGATACTAGTGGGGTTCTTTAACCGTACAGCCATGGTGGGGACTCCCAGACCTTAAATTAAAGAGAAGACATAAATCAAGAGACAGCTGGCCCCTAATCTGAGGGCATTTTCTGAGTTTGTCTGACAACTTTCAAAGGCCGGAAGAGCCAATATTCAAGACCCTCTTGAAGCAGGGGTGTCAAATAGAAAATCATCTCTGTAATAAGTTGAGCCCTTGTTCCCAAGATGACAGTGAACTGAAAGTTGAACATCCTTTACAAAAAAGAGCATTATGGTTTGACTTATCTGAGCTACCCAGGAAACAAGAAGACCTCAATTTTGTTTTAAGTGATTCTGAACACAGTCCCCCAGCCACCTTGCAGACACAAACTCAAATCATCTCTGAAGGAAAATACTTTAATCCTAGCGCTTAAATTGTTTCAGACTTTCTTTTTTAAACACAATGACCATCATCCAGCCAAACATAAGTAAGAACACAAGAAACATAAGAGGGAGAAAAGCATAAGGTAGGTGACAAAAAACAGATTCACAGGTAATGTTAGATAAAAAAATTGTAAAACACAGACTAAAGAGTCATGTTTACTTTATATAAAGAGATGAATGACATGCTTGAAAAACCTTCATGGAAAATGAGACTGTGAAGAATAAATAGCGTATTTGAGGAACACAAAGTAAGACTTCTCAAAATCAAAAACTGGATATAATGAATGGGATAAAAACTACCAATGGAAAGGTTTAAAAAAGGTGACACAGCTAAAGAGAGAATCAATTAACTGTAAGATAAGTAGAGAGAAATTCTCCAGTAAGTAGAATGAAGAGACACAAGGGAATGTAAAAGAATGCATAAGGAACCCAGGTTGAAGGAGAAGGTCCAGCACATTCAGAAAAGAATCCCAGAGGAGAAGAAAAAGGGAGAATGAAACAGGGAATGATATTTGATGGCTGAGAATTTCCATGAACTAATGGAAACACCAATCCACAAATTCAAGAATACCAACAAATCCAAAACAACATAAAAATAGAAACCATAGACTTGTGTTTGCCAAGGGGGAGGGGGAGGGAATGGGATGGATTGGGAACTTGGGGTTAATAGATGTGGACTATTGCCTTCGGAATGGATAAGCAATGAAATCCTGCTGTGTAGCACTGGGAACTATGTCTAGTCACTTACGATGGAGCAGGATAATGTGAAAAAAAAGACTGTATACTTGTATGTGTAACTGGGTCACCTTGCTGTACAGTAGAAAATGAACAGAACACTGCAAACCAGCTATAATGGAAAAAGTAAAAATCATTGTATGTATGTGTGTGTGTGTATATATATTTAAATCTATACCCAGACACAGCAGAGATAAATTGCAAAAGAAAAAAAAAAGGAAAAAGAAACAGTCTTAAAATCAAGGAAGATTATTGGAGGCGAAGGAGCAAGATAGACTATTCCATGGAAGTAAAAATAAGACTGAAGACTGACTCCTCAACCACGATGACAGACGGCAAAAGACCCTAATCAGGCTGAAAGGAAATAAGTCCCAACTCAAAACTCTATACTCAAAAGAGCCCCTTATAGGAAGTAAGGCAAAATAAGTCATCTTCACTAAGAAAAAAACAAAAACAAAAGTCACTAGCAGAAAGCCTAAACATGGTACTTGAAGGAGAAAAAAAATCAATAAATTTTAATAAATAAACAGATACATACATATAAAATCAATCCCAGATGGAGGTTCAGGGAGGACTGAAGAACAAAGAATGTGATAAATTCATGATAAATGAAAGTTGTAGGAAACCTGGACTCAAAACTCTATTCTTAATTATACTCTAGGTCTGCAAAAGCTATGACATTGGAATGGCAGACAAACTTAAAACATCCTGACATCCTTGGACTGTCAGAGGAAGGTAAAGACACCGATTAGAGTTACTCTTTATAAAGTTAAAGCAGGACCACTGAGGAGAACACACAGCAGTGACCTTGACCTGCATCACCACTGATTTCACCAGGAAATCCAGGCTCCTGGCTCCCAGCCTCTCTCATCTTAACATCACTGTGGTTTTACAGATAAGTTCCAGTGTTTAAGAGAAGGAAGATTTCCAAAGGAGAGGAAAAGACAGAAGCTAGACACCTAACCCAAAGGAACCCACCCCAAAACCTGAACCAAGAGACCAGATTTCCAGGAACGTCCTCTTGCCACCCGTCTGCCTGGGTATCACAGCCCAGGAGACAGCGCATTTGAACTAGGATGAAAACTTTGTGCACTGCCAGCAGGTCTGTGCCCTCCCTGGCCCACTAGCCAGGGACGGGCAGTCCCTGTCTTGCCCAGAGATTCCTTCCCCAGCTGGTGGATGGCTGCATATTCCACCATATCAAAGAACAGAGTAATCCTCTCCAAAAGGGCTGAGACAGGCCTTACCACTCCCCTGACTCCCAACACACACACACACACACACACACACACACACACACACACTCTATTCTAGCCTTCAGCCTTGTTCTGTCCCCCATGTTTTATTGCTGTGGCATCTTCCTTCATGAAGATCATTTACCAGATGATTGCTTTGCCAGTGCCAGCTCAGAGGAGGCTCTGGAGAGAAAAGACAAGGCCAACATCACTTTAGGAGGTACAGGTGCAGCCACAGAAATGAACTGACACACAGACAGAAGGGGTGTGAAGAATTGCATGGCAAAGTGACAACTGGCCTGAGGTCCAGACCAGAGCCGGGGTGCTGTAGTACTGGCTGGGGAACACCAGGATAGACACCTCCCTTCCAGACACCTTAAACAGTTGACGTTTGCCCTGGGGAGAGCAGCGTCTGGCCATGGCCCCATCCTGGGCTTGGCTGTCCAGCCAAGGCAGATGCATGGAATAGGTGTGTCTGGCAGAAGAGCTGAGGGAAAGCCTGCCTAGCAACAGCTGAAAGACTCTGTGCCTGATGGCTGCCACAGGTCCCCTCCTGGCATCTGTGGGCCCTCTACACTTACTGCATTCAGCTGGAACTGCTTTGTTTGGACCTGATGCCTGGTCAACCACTGAGGGTCGCCAGCTTGATATGATGGCTGTTTCAGAGGTGGGGGCATTTCTGGGACCTCAGCTTCTGATGTCTTTTCTAAAAAAAAAAAAAAAAAAAGATGCCTTGGGGGAAACCTGAACAAACCCACAAACAGCACTTCCGATTTTCATGGCAGTATTGAAGGGGAGTAGGTCCAGGCTAAGCCAGGGGGCCAGGCTGGCCCTACCCTCCCTCCACAAAGGCACAAGGCACGGCTCCGGCTCGGGCAGCTTCCTGTGCTCAGATGAAAGGCCATTTTAAATAACAGTCATGTATTAAAGCAAGGGGAAAAGAAAGGGGAAAAAAAAAAAAAACCTCAAGGGCTATAGCACTGCCACAGTTTTAAATTATAGTGTAGGAGGATAAAAATAAAAGAGAGAGAGGAGAAGACAGAGCAAGGGAAAAATTGCCATTGTTTTATGAAGCAGATGGGAAAGTTCAGGGGATCAGAAAAAGACTATTATTATCTCAACTCTGCAGTGACAAGCCAGGAGAAGGATGTACAGTTTTTTCGCCTGTCCCTCCCAGAGAAGGGGCCTCTGGTGGGATTCATTTTGAATGCACTTTAGGGCGGGAGTTCTGAGCCACAAGGGGTAGAATTAAGGATTCAGCAGACAGGCACGTTTGAGGGCTGTTTCTCTTCATTTCTCCACTTTCTCCCATGTGTGGTGCTTTGGACTGTGACCAGGTAATGCCATTTCTCCAGGCCCCTCTCTCCAGGGCCTGGGGGGAGAAGGCGATGTTCTTGGCAGATTGCAGGAACTAAGAGCTGGAAGAGGACCTTTCTGAGAGGTTAACAATTTCAAATGTAAGGTTAAAGAAATACCAGAGCTAGAAACTCCATGAGGTAGAAAGTGTGAACCAGAAGTCCAACCCCGAGAAAGGCAAGGGATCAGAGAATAGGAGAGAGACAGAGACAAGGAGACAGTCAGGGAGAGAGTGCTACAGATGTACAGAACAGAAGGCTAGGAGTTCCCGTCGTGGCACGGCACAAACGAATCTGACTAGGAACCGTGAGGTTGAGGGTTCAATCCCTGGCCTCGCTCAGTGGGTTAAGGATCCGGTGTTGCCGTGAGCTGTGCTGTAGGTCGCAGACATGGCTCAGATCCTGCTTTTCTATGGCTATGACATAGGCTGGCAGCTGTAGCTCTGATTAGATCCCTAGCCTGAGAACCTCCATATGCCGCTGGTGAGGCGGCCCTAAAAGGACAAAAGAGGAAAGAAAAAAAAAAAAAAAAAAGAATAGAAGGCTAACCTCTTCAATTCAGAAGAAGCCCTTTATCTCTAAATCAAGGGTCACTGGGAGGCCAACTCCTCCTGACAGTCCTCTTCCACACTTGATCATCTTTTTTTGTTGTTGTTTTGTTTTTGTCTTTTTAGAGCCACACCCACAGCATATGGAGGTTCCCAGGCTAGGGGTCTAATTGGAGCTGTAGCTGCTGACCTATGCCACAACCACAGCAACGAGGGATCTGAGCTACATCTGCAACCTACACCACAGCTCATGGCAATGCTGGATCCTTAAACCCAAGGCCAGGGATCGAACCCACATCCTCATGGATACTAGTTGGATTCGTTATCTCTGCACCACAACAGAAACTCCTCCACATTTGATCTTGATGATCCTTTCCTTCTGAGTCCCTAGTAGACTCTGAACCTGAACCATTAATTAATTTTGCATTTTACTACATATGTTTTTCTTATTTATTTATCTGACACATATTTATTGGAAAGAAGAGCTATTTATTAAAGGACAGGGCACCAGCATTTACTGAACACTTACGTTCAATATTGTTCTATGTTTCCTATTACTTCACACTGTCTTATAACCTGGTGTCTAGGGAGGTTAGTTATCCCCACTTTAGGGAAGAGGAAATTGGACCAGGCACAGGTTACGGGATTCCGGCAGAGTTCCACAACACAAAAGTGGCAGTTTTGGGGCTGAAACCCAAATTTGTCTCATTCCAGAGCCCATACACTCAGACTCTGGGCTGGTACCTGCTGAAGGATGGACTTTTATAGATCTTGCTCTGAAAAACCGGCTGTCTCTCCAAGAAGCTGGAGGTGAACATAGACAGGAAACCACGTGTGATGGAGCCTGGAAGCGAGGACATGCATGTCTGCTCACTCTCAGGGGAGCTCAGGAGACAGGCTGTGCTTTGAGGGTACCAAGGGGGGGTTCCCAAAGTAGGGTGTGTCACCTGATTCTGGAGAGATTGCAGGGTGAGCTGGAGGTTTGGAGGAGGGTGGGGGGTAGTGGAGTTCCAGGCAGAGGGGACAGTAGCTGCAGGGGCATAAATGTAGCAGGTCTGTCCTGGGACCCTATGGGGTCTGGGAGGATAAGGGCAGGACTCAGACTCAGCGTGGGGTTTTGCTGGGCATGTTATTCATCTTTTTTTTTTTTTTTTTTGCTTTTAGGGCTGCATATGCAAGTTCCCAGGCTAGGGGTTGAATCTGAGCAGCAGCTGCCAGCCTATGCCACAGCTACCCTAACTCAGGATCCTAGCCATGTCTGTGACCTCAGCTTGCAGCAACACCAGGTCCTTTAACCCACTGAGAAAGGCCAGGGATCGAACCCGCATCCTTTTGTATACTAGTTGGATTCTTAACCCGCTGAGCCACAACAGAAACTCTCGTGTTATTCATCTTTGATCACTTACTCGTTTTCTGCTGGTATAGGTCACATGAGCAATTCTCGATTTGTTCCCAAGACCCCTGTTAGCAGTTAAGGAGTCAGGTGAGTGACTGCACAGAGGCAGGATGGGCTGTCTGTCCCAGAATTGAGATGGGACACGTTTAGGATTTTGCTGGGTATTTCACTCATATTTGATCCCTTTACCAACTATGTCCAGGTTATTTTTGACATTTTCTTCCCAACTTACTTACGTTTCTGTGTGTGTGAGTGTGTGTGTGTGTGTGTGTGTGTAACACAAAATCAAAGAGCATAGTTGGAAACTGAAGAGAAGGAACAAAACACAGAATTGGGGGAGGGGAGGGGAATGACTCCAGATCAGAATTTGGGCATTTTCTTCTGGTTCCACCTTGAGTTCTGCTTTGGGACCGTGAAGAAGTCATGTAAGCTTGTAACTGTGCTGTAGCCCTTGACCACAGGGAGGGAAATGCCCGCTTCTGGGCTACTGTGAGCTTTAAATAGCCAAGGATGGTCTAGCCTCTTGACTCTGGATATGTGATGCTGTATATATAGACACACACATACACACGCACACACACAATGTACATGCATGCATATACGCACACCTGCGCACACACACACTCACACGTGTACATGCACATACACATGCACACACATTCTCTTTCTCTCTGCTGGCTGGGCTGGGATTCTCCCGCCCCCTTGGGTGAGAGGTGTGGGCTGGACCCTTGGGCCCGAATCAGCAAGCCCGCTCCAGGAGAGGCAGGTCGGATCTTCCAGGGATTCTCCTGCAGGCATACCCAGCACCTCTTACGTAGCTAATGAAGCTGTGGGCCTGAGGCAATAGCCTCTACTTGTTCTGGCTCAGTTCTCCTGGGTGCCTGTCACTCCCCTTCAGCCTGGGGCAGCAACCACATCAAGCCCTCACAGGACAGGCATTCAGCCCTGGGGAGGAAGTATCCTAAGGCAGCAGCTGGAAGGACTTAGTGGAGAGGTGCCCAGGAGGCCTCCAGGTCCCACCTCCAACCGCCCCTCCCTGCTGCTGCTGCTGCTCCCTGAGGGAAGGGCGAGGCCCCTGCCCAACAGGTGAGTTCAGCAGGAATTAAGAGGAGGGAAGGCAACCTGCTGAGCACAGGTAGGGGGTGAGAGGGATGAGGTTAGTGCTAGGAAGCAAGCAAATAATAACTGCCCTCTGGGCAGCGGGCAGCAGGTGACACTGACTCTTAGGACCAAGCCCCCAGCCACAGTGGCCTGACCCAGACCTGCAGGCCTGAAGTGTCTTCCTAATTGCTGACTCCCTCCTGCCCTACACCTGCCATTACTCATCCATGAGTCTAAAGGCAGCTGCCTAATCCCCGCTGACTTTGCAATATCAGGTCTGTCCACTGGCCTTCTCTGCCCGATGTCGCCTCTACTGACCTGCTCTGCACTTGACCTCCAGGCCCCTTTGACCTGCTGCTTGACTGCTCCTCACGAGCTTCTGCCCCTTCCCATCCTGCAGCGGCTTCCCAGTAATCGTCCCGCACAGGCCCAGCGAGCCTCGTCCTCGGCCGGGCCTGGGAGGGGCCTGGAGCCTCTCGGCCTAATCCAGCAGCCACTGCTTCAGTGCACTTAATATTCACGACAGATAGAACATTTCACGGCGAATTGGACGCACATTCAACTGGAAATGAAAATTTTATGACTGTTCTCACTTGGAGCCGCAGATTACACCAGCTGAGAAAACACGGGCGCGGACGTACAACCTGTGAACTGTAAAGTATATTAATAATGAAACCACAGCCTGGGAAATGAAGGCTTTATTCTGTTTATATTCTGCTCCATTAATAGAAGGCACTTCAGCCAGCTCCGCCCCATTAGCCAGCAATCTGTGCCCTGGAAGCCTGGGCCGGGGGCATGGGCTCCCTCCCGGCCCCGCGCCCCCAACACCTGCGCCTTGTGTGCCTGCAGCTCCGCTGTGCAGACAGGGTGAGTGTGGACTTAATCAGGAATCTGTGTCCTTATTCAAACGGCAAGGTTGGGAAGAGAACATCAGCATCCCATCCAGAAACAGCAGGTCCCTGAGCACCCAGGGCCACGGAGAGAAGATGGGACCCAGTCCTCGGTGGTGCTTAAGACGGGGTGTAGGATCACCACCCAAGAAGCCCCTGGGGTACACTCTTAACAGGCAGATTTCTTGACACATCCCAGAAGCAATGAATCAATCCATTGCATTATTTAGCAAAATTAGTGGAGTACTGCTCCAAGTTCATAAATCACCCCATGAAATAATAGGGTCACCTCTCCCCCTCAGCTGTCCTCAGTATGGAGACGGTGGTCACCACCTCTGGTCAGAAACACAATGTCTGAACTCTTGCACTCTGATGGCACTGCCTGAGGAAGGTACCAAGGCAGGAACACATCTTTAGGGATGACACAGGGATAGGGAGGTCTGGGGGGAGGGAGGTCAGGGGGAGGAAGATCTAGGGATGAAGGAGATACAGAGGGGAGGGAGGTCCAGGGAGAGGGATGTCTAGGGATGAAGGAGATGCAGGGAGAGGGAGGTCCAGAGGAGAGGGAGGTCAAAGGGGAGGAATGTTCAGGGGGAGGAAGGTCCAGGGGGGAGGGAGGTCCAGGGGGGAGGGAGGTCCAGGGGGAAGAAGGTCCAGGGCACAGCTGGCAAAGTGACTGGGCATCCCTACCTTGAGTGGTGACTGGGTGGCTGCCTCAGAGCACCTGCTGCAGGTGTGGCTGGGAGCCCCCACTTCAAGTGGCATGGAGCCCATGTCTCTCCCTGTCAGCCCCAGCCTGGGATGATTTACGGAGATCTGCAGTGTAATTAGAGACAACTGGAAAGAATTCAAGAACTGGATGAACCCATGCTGCGAGCCCTAGAGATGGGATGGCAGATGGCAGAGACAAAAATGAACCCGGGACTCTTTGACAGGGGAAGGTCTGAACCCTGGCAGCCTCATTGTTCCACATCTCCAGCCTCAGCTCTGGACCTGGCAGGGCTCTGGGCCACACTGCAGGGAAGAGGGTCTGCAGCCTGATATGCCAGCCCTAAAATGCTCCTGGTGGCTTTCAGGCAAGGGCCACTTCCTACCCCTGACTGCCCCCCCCCACTCCCAGGCTCCCTGGCTATCCCAATGGCCCATGGTTGGTCAAAATATTAGACAGATGGTGAGTTCTGGCAGTGGTCAAAACACACTGTCCTAAGTTGCCCAAGTACCTTGGAAGGTCATCTCACTCATTTTCCTGTTTTCAGATGGACCAAAGGAAATGGACACCAGCTCCCATTCAAAGAGGCTGGCTGCTCCCATCACCTTTGATGCTGATGGTTTTACGGGTCTCTGCTTGAGGAAGGATACATGCATTGCCAACTGTGTTCTCTGAGGCCGGCCATGCAGAGAACGATCTGGAAGCACAAGGATGGGCGGTGGGCCATCGCAGGCACAACAGATGCCATCACATACCTCTAACGGTGTCACATTGACCCAGTGTGCGGGATAAAAACTTGTAGCTGAAAAATTCCTTGTGACCACTTGGAGTGTGTGCCTTTATTATTTGCAAACCTAAATCCCCCCAAGCAGACTGGGGTCTAAGCACTCCTTATCAAGCTGTTAGAGAAAGCCCCCTCCTCCAGATTTTGCTCTAAGACCTGGCCAAGGATTTGGACAGTGGCATGCATGTGAAGAAACAGAGGCACAGAGAAGGCAGGGGATACCCTCGCCCCCAAGTTAGAAGCTGTTTCAGCAGAGCCATCGGGTGAGCTAAGATCCCTGCAGCAGCTCCTTGAGATTTGGAAGAAAAAAAAAAAAAGGATCCTTCTTGAAACTCAGGCCCTGCCTCTGAGGTCTGATAACAGGAAATACAGCCCTGTGTGTTTTCAAATACAGCCTCCCTCTCTTCTACCTCCCTGCTCCCCTCCCAGCCAAACCAGCCTGCAGATGCCGCCCCGTATGCAAAACACATCATGGAAGCTAAAATGATCCGGAGCTCCATTCCTGCAGCTGAAACGTCCTGATGTTGACAGAATGGGGACGCATTTCCAAGCTCAAAATTTTATAATAATACCTCGGGGGAGTCATTGGCAGGGTTTGGCCAAAATATAATTAGTTTGCACAGCTATTAGAGGCTGATAAAAGGTTTTAATTTGTGGAGTGATCTCAGGAATCTCAGATACTCTGTGGCTGCTCTGCTTTCCTTTCAAGGTGGGTGGCTACCTGGCTGGTGGAAGCCTCCAACCCGCACAGGCGGAGCCCCTAGCATCCCAGGGGAGAAAGTGGCGCACGGATTCTTTGCTCTTTTGATAACCGGGTAAAGGAAAGGCAAGGGAGTTGCCAGATGCCTTACCCTTCTTTCTTTGCTATTCTTTCTCCTGCTGCCCACCCTTTCTATTGTGTTCTTTTTTTAGAACTTTTTAAAATTTACCATTTGTCTTTACGAATTTAGACATTTAGAAAATATACTCAAGATGATCCCTTATGTCCAGAGAAGCCAAAAGGCAACATCAGTCATCTTCTTGAATGTACTTGAATTATTACGGTACTGCGCCACCCCCCTCCCTGCCCCCTGCCACTGCCCCGCCGCCCCCTGCCCTCTTGAGGGTGGAGAAATGAAGCTGATGAGGCAAACAGAGGATGTGTGACTTCCAGAGTGTCTCTGGGATGGTAAAAGCCTGGCTGGCTGATGTGGGCTGAAGACAGAGAGACCTGCTCAGAGCTTCTGAATGCTGCCAATTAGCTGAGAGACAAACATGATGAAAGAAACCAAGGAGATGGTATGAAACTACCACCCTCTCCTGTGCCTCTGCAAAGTGCACTTGAACAAAGGCTGGGGCGCATCTGACAGCAAAATGCATGTTTTACCCACAGCCATTTGCCTCTAAGTGAGAGAGAACACAGCACACACAGTGAGACCATCACAGCAAAGGGTCGTTTACATTTTCCTCCCAAATGCTGCTTCTTAACAAAGCATTTCTACTGTTTATGGGCAATTGGGCTTGATGGATGTACTTGAAATCAGAGAGCGGGACAGGAGGGTGCACTGATGGATAAAAGACACATACAAACACATGCAAAATAATTTTGCTTTTCAGATATCTTTTAAGTCAGCCCCCCCCCACCTTATCTATGTCATAGATATTTGAAGCATTAGGAATACGGGGCAACTCATCATTTGCCTCATCTTCTAAAGAAAAAAACATGATAGGTCATGGTAAGAGGGGAGGCTTCCTCAACAGATACGTTTCCAAAAAGGACAAAGATTTACAAGTTTGAACTATGCTGCACATCCCTGCTCAGCAGTCAAAGCATCCTCTTAGTCAATCTGGCTCATGTATCTAGACATCACCCAATTGTATTGCCAGGGGGGAAGGAAGACTAAATACTCTTAAACTTAATTACTGTATCCAACACGTGGTAACCATTCAATAAATGCGGTTACATCCGCATCAGAACATTAACCACAGGACGGCTTATCAGCCAAATAAGATATGTGTTCATGTAACAAAAGGAAAAGCATGCTTTTATACAAATAAACATTACAACATATACGTCTATATAATATATGCATGTTGTTATGCATATGCATAAGGCCTACATTTTACTATAAGATGCATTTACTTACATAATACCTACAAATACATATACTTGATTCGTAATTAGATCTTCTATAAGGCCTATGTCTTAATATCTAATGGAAACAACTGGGGCTTTGCCACTTCTCCAGGATTCCTGGTTAACTGCTTTAGTTCACCTGTTTGCTATGCCAGCCAATGTGCCTATGACAATGATCGACCTCTCCGAGTTTGGAATTTTTTTTCCTCTGTCAAATGCCATCCCACTCTCTCCCAAGTTCCTTTGGACAGTTTTTCTTCAGCAGAGTCTCTTGCTGTGGAATTTGGCCTGTGGCCAAACCTTTTCAATGGGTTGGTGTTTTCTCTCAAACACACAGTGGACAGCAGACAGCTGCTCTATAAAGGTAAGCTGAGAACCCAGCCCTCCTTTGAATGGGGCAACCCTTCAGTAGGGTCTAGAAAAATGTTCTTGGGATAGAACATTCAAGACAACAGAGTCCAGGGAGTTCCTGTCATGGCACAGCGGAAATGAATCCAACTAGGAACCATGAGGTGGCGGGTTCCATCCCTGGCCTTGCTCAGTGGGTTAAGGATCTGGCATTGCCATGAGCTGTGGTGTAGGTCACAGACACGGTTCGGATCTGGAGTTGCTGTGGCTCTGGCGTTGGCCAGCAGCTACAGTTCCGATCAGACCCCTAGCCTGGGAACCTCCGTATGCATGGGTGTGGCCCTAAAAAGACAGAAAAAGAAAAAAGACAACAGAGTCCAGTTTTGAAGCTGGGGAAGTCAAGACAAAAGCCAGTGTTGCAATTACATACAATAAGACTGTGATAATCACTAGTTCAAAATCATTCTGCTTGATTCCACATGACTTTTTGTCTCTGGTTCAATAAAAAAGATTATAGGTAATCTCGATAAAGCAAATTGTTTGCAGGACTGGGGGAAGGAGAAAACAACTGGAAACAAATGGTTTTCATCAATTATTTGCGTATTTGCCTCTCCTGCTAAATTATGAACTCCCTGAGGATAGTAATCATGTTTCATTTGTCTTTATTCCTCCAATCTGTTTATTTTCTCCAGCTTTACTGGAACCAGTAGATGCTAAGTAAATGTCGATGGATGGATGGATGGATGGGGGGGGGGATGGGGGAATGGGGGGATGGGAGGGGATGGGGAGATGGACAGATGAGCCAGAGAAGACATTATGTTCCCAGATCACTACATGTTATCCTATCACAACTGGAATGGTTTGGAAGACAACAGAACAGTAAATTGGTACTGCTCCTTTTCTTTAACTATAATTACATGTAAAAGGAAACTTATTGTGTGCGTGTTTCTCTGCTTACAGCTACACCTACAGCATATGGAGGTTCCCAGGCTAGAGGTCAAGTGGGAGCTACAGCTGCTGGCCTACGCCACAGCCACAGCCACAGCCACAGCCACAGCCACACGGGATCTGAGCTGCATCTGTGACCTATGCTGCAGCTTGCTGCAATGCCAGATCCTTAACCCACTGAGTGAGGCTGGGGACTGAACCCACATCCTCACACACACTGTGTTGGGTTCTTAACCCACTGAGCCACAACAGGAACTCCAGGAAAATTATTATTTTTATTCTGGTCTTATAAAGAATGAAACACATGTACATACACACCTTGATATTATATACTTCATGTGTATACAATGAGATAAAAATAATAATAATGAGTTTTCAGATGCACACAAGAAGAAGGTTTGGTAAGGAAGATATGTAGTAAAATATATTCCCAATTTATATTGTCTGCCAGTTCCTATTGCTGCTGAGATTACCTATTAAATCACAAAGATACCTCTCTTCTCTCTCAGCAGAACTCAGCAGTACTTCATAACACAGACAGGAGGATCAAACTGAGGGTTTTTTGTTTGTTTGTTTGTTTTGTTTTGGGTCATGCCCGCAATATATGGAAGTTCCTGGGCCAGGGATTGAACCTGCTGCAGTGACAACTCCTTAAGCCACTGCACGACCAAAGAACTCCTGAGACAGGTTTAGAGAAGCACATTAGTTCCATTCTTAAAAAGCAAAACAAAACAAAACAAAAACAAAAACAAACCTTTAGAATTTCCTAGGGAACAGTTTTGTTAATTTCAACCCTGATTACTTGGGCTTGCTATATGGAGCAATTGCTTAAGTTTCAAATTTATTTAGGTTGTGTAGAGAGAAGGTTTTCAAGATGCAGAAAAGGAGGTTATTTTGGGAAACTCACAAGTGGCATGGCAGACACCATATTTCTCTTTGGAGAACAGGATTACATTGAGGTTTCGAGAGTCCAAAAGGATAACAAAGCCCTTTTGGTTCTTTTGCAATTGATACTATAGAAGTAATATCTCAGGACACTTCAGGAATACAATGTTCTTGACCTTAAAAACCAAAGGCACCAGTTTCTGGGAGGCTTCCTGCTTGCCAATGGTCTTGAAACATTATATCTGAGAAGTTTACATGCCTCGTTCACCCCAGTACTTGGGGCAAAAGCCAGACAACCCCATTTGTTCATGTCTGAAATGGGGCGGAGGCTGCTCCAGTCAAGCCAGCGCAGGAGTTCCCGAGAGACACAGCACCCCTGTTCCCGGAACTCCCCCGAGTCAGGGGCCTCGCCCTTCTCGGTGGGCCCTCGCTTCCCCTGAGAATGGCCTGTGGACCCATAGCCTCAGCCTGAGGAGCCTGCTGGAGATGCTGAATTTCCAGCCCCACCCAGACCTACTGAATCAGAATCTAAGTCTGAGTTTTAACAAGATCCCCAGGGGATCTCTGCGTACCTTCAAGTCTGAGAAGCAAAGGTACCACTGACAAGGGAGGCCTGATGCAGAAATTCCTTTCATCTTCTGCTCAGTCCCCTGGTCCCCTGGTGTGTCTCCAGCTGCATTTCCTCCACAGCAACAAGCTCCCGTGTGCTCAGCAAAGTGGGGAGAACTGCTATTTCCCAGGAGCCTCTCAGCCCTGGAGCCAAAAGACGATCTCCATTTCTAGATCTGTCTTCTGCCTCTCCTGATCTGTCTGGGGTGGCTGGCTCTTGTCACACTGAGGATGCCAAACAGAGGCAGAGAGACGCTAAGAGTGATCAGAAAAGGGTTTCTGTGGATTCACAACTCCTGGGCTGAAAGACGGCAGGTGCTCTGATCACGTCTAAACCATCACATCACCAAGGCATCTTCTCAGGAGCTTGGCCCAAAAGATCAGATGCTGTGTGAACTCTGCCTTCTTCCTCTTCCTGTTTCTGGTGGTCCAGCCACGCCTGGCAGGCTCTCCTGCCCCACCGCCACCCAGAAACGTGATCTTGCTCACATTTTACCCTTTCCTCCCCTCACCCCTGGACTCCACCCCTCTTCAAAGGGTGCTACCTCACTCACTGATTAAGTGCATATCCAAACGAGTGGCAGATTTAGAGGTTAAGCGTGACTGAGTGGAGGGCACTGCAGCCAAATGGATGCCGGCTGTAATGCAGTTTACCTCATTAACAACGCACACCCAGATCCTGTCTGCTGTAACACAATTGGTCTCCGAAGCCCAGTATTCATCTTCCAGGGTTGCTGGGAGATAATAAATGGGTAATATTCCGGTGATAATGGTAATGGAGTCATGGCTCAGAGCTAATATTATGGCAAAGTAGTAATTATTTCAACAGTAAACAAGGGGATGGTTGAGCTGCTGACAGAATTCAAGCCTGTTGAAATGGTTCAGTTAATTTACTTGGGAGCCCAGGCCTGGGACGGGCTGAGAGAGGAGAAGGAAGTTTTGATGCCCTGCTCAAGTGTTCCAAATCTCTGCCTGCAATCAGATTTCCTCTGGCTGTGCAGACGCAGATTCCCAAGCTCCTACTTGCCCTGCTTCTGATTTATAGGGAATGACAGGCATGGTGGCTTCAGGCCTCTGCCTGTGGTTTCTGGGAAGAGGGAGTGTCATGGTTTCCATGGAGGGTGCCCCAGCCTGGGACACGGAGCCCGAGAGCAAGAATATTAACATATGGGTTGGGAAAACTAGGGGCCTTTACATGGCAAACTTCTCCAAACGTCCCCCAGTTTTATGGGTGACATGGTCCAAAGGCAGACAGAGCAGTGAGACAATTCTCAGGACACACACAGCAGCCCACATTAACCCTTGGAGGTCCTGGGAGCTCCCTGACATCAGATATACACAGCGGGCTCAGCACAAATTACTGAAATCCGAAAGGAAAACTTTGAGACCAGGTCATAAGCTTCCGGTGCTGGGAAAGCTCCCTTGTGACCGAGATCATGAGCTCTACCTTGTGTGTGGCCAGGAGGGAAAAGAGCAGCAGAGAGGGGAAGCCAAGGTGAGAAGCAGAAAGGCAACAGGATACCTAGGGGAGTGGCTTTGTGATCTCCTCTTATGATGTGTTCCAGCAAGTTAGTGCTGCGTAACAATCCACCCCAAACAAAGGCTACAACAGCAATACAGGCACAACGCTTCTTACAGCACTTTGCTATGTTGTGCTTCACAGATATTGCAATTCTTTTCCAAATCGAAGGTTTGTGCATAGAGCAAGTCTACCGGTTCCATTGTCCAACAGCATTTTTGCCTACTTTATGTCTCTGGCTCACATTTTGGTAATACAATATTTCAGACTTTGTCGTGATTATTATAGTTCTAATGAGGATCTGCGATCAGGGATCTTTGATGTTACTACCACTCACTGAAAGTCCAGGTGATGGCTAACGTTTTTTAGCAATAAAGTACTATTTTATTTTTGACTGCACCTGCAGCATATGGACGTTCCCAGGCCAGGGAGCAAATCTAAACCTCAGCTGCAACCTAAGCCACAGCTGTGGCAATGATGGATCCTTAACCTACTGTGCCCACCTGGGGATCGAACTGACACTACCACAGAGACAACGCCGGCTCCTCAACCCACTGTGCTACAGTGGAAACTCCAATAAAGTAGTTTTAAATTAAGGTATATATTTGATATACCAAATGTAAAAGTCTAGACATGATACTATCACACACTTAACATAGCTCTGACATGCACTGGGAGAGCAAAAACTTGGTTTGACTCCCTTTGTTGCAATAGTGGCTCTGTTGTCGTGATCTGGAACCAAAAAGGCAGTACCTCCCAGGTCTGCCTGATCTGTTTTGCTCACAAAGCTGGAGCTGGCTGGGCTCAGCTGGGAGGTCTGGCAGGGCTTGTGCCAGGTTCTGAGTCAGATGGCAGCTGGGCTGAGGGCCTCTCCAAAGTTTGCTCCCAGAGCCCAATGGCTGATCTGGTGTTCCTTAGCATCACCCCACGTGGTCTCACCCCACGGCCACTTCAGCATGACTGTATTTCTTTTACAGTAGTGAAGGCTCCCAGTCCGTGTCCCACAGGAAAGCAGCAGACGCTTTAGTAACCTGCCCTTAGATGTCACAGCCTGGCTTCCACCTCCTTTCATTCATAAGGAGAGAGTCAGGAAAGGCAGCCTTAGTCCAGGAAAGGGCTGGACTCCAACGCAAGTGGGGGAGTGGGGGGTGCCCAAGGAATCTGTGGACATGCTCCAACGCCAGCACAGCCCTCAGACCAGTTCTCCTGTTCGTCACCTTTCCATGGAAGCACCGAGGTTCCTCTTGCCCCGAATTCAATTCAAAATTCTGTTACTGCACTGTCCACCCCTAAGTCCATACATGTATAGATAATCTCTCCATCATATCTGCATAATACTGCTGATCGTCCCTCTGTTAATGAATGTTCCTTTATGCCTATAGCTGACATAGAATAGTTACGCCATCCTACTTTTAGAGATTATATATTATTCCCAAATTATAACTGAAGAAACAGGACGAAAAGGTTTATCAGAAGCCCTGAGATTCAAACACAGGTCTGTTTAATTCCACCTATGCTCTTTCTGTTGGGTTCTTTTCCTTCTATATAAAATTAGTTTCTATGGATGTCACACAAGTTAATGAAAAATAACCCCAGCAGTTATTCCTGTGTGACTCTGTGAAAGGTACCTTACCTCTCTGAGCTCCAAGAATCTTATCTATAAAATGGAGATTATAACGGTACCTACATCTTTGGTCTGTAATGATGATTAAATGTGATCACAGATGCAAAGCCCTTTGCACAGGGTGGGCGGAATAATGCTCATGAAAAGTTCCTTAGTGATGTTTGTAACAATTTTAATGACAGCAAAATCATTCTTCAAGCACGGCTTTCATTTTTCAGAAAGGCATCTGGATCAAAGTATTAAAAATTAGATGAGTAACATATGTATTATTATAGATGAGTAAAAATGATTATATATTAGATATAATTTGATGGATGTATATAAATATTATCAAATAACTATATACGTATATATACAACTATACATTTATATATATATTTATATATATATATATAAAACCATCATTTTTCTTTCGACTGAAGTACTTCTATACATTCCTTTAGTCAAAAAATTGGATGGTTCATTTACTTTATTTTTTTATTTCAGTTTTTTGTCTTTTGTCTTTTTAGGGCTATACCCGTGGCACATGGAGGTGTCCAGGCTAGGGGTCTAATCCAGCTGTTGCTGCCGGCCTACGCTAGAGCCACAGCAACACCAGATCCGATCTGCATCTGCGACCTACACCACAGCTCATGGCAATGCCAGATCCTTAACCCACTGAGCAAGGCCAGGGATCAAACCCTCAACCTTATGGTTCCTAGTCGGATTTGTTTCCACTGCTCCACGACAGGAACTCCGAAGGTTTATTTTTTAAACAGGCACTTTCACAAGAAGTATTTCAAGATGGCACTAAGCAATGGTGGCCCAGTTGATGAGTGAGGGTACCACGGAATAGCCAGCTCTTTGTCAAAACCACCATGTCGTTCAGAGAGACCACATATGCAAAGGTGAATGTTAACTAATTGCAAGTTTTCCCAGGGGATTCACTGTTAAAAACCCCAGTGATGAGATAAGAAGCAGGCCCATGGAGCATTTTGAGGAACTGACTTGGCAAACCCACCCAGCACTTGACTCTGTCAACTGTTGATGCTTCTGGTGGGGACAGAGTCTGCGGGCCATGTGTCTCGCATAAATTATCCCAGCTATCTGATAAAAAGCCCACTGGGCTCTTGCATTGCACAGAGTTCTTTAGTAGTACATAGAGAGAGGGGGAAAAAAAAGAAAGAAAAATAGAGAAAAGACAACAAATTTCATTTTGATGGTTTTCTCTCCCATGTCAGTGCTACCCAAAGTACTAAATTCCAGGCATCTACTAATTCTAAAATCTCTCCACTTTTAAATTCAATTTAATTACAACAGGGAGAACAGTCTGGAGGCTAGAGGTGCGTGGGCAATGAGACACAGGCAAACACACTCACATGTGCACACTCATAGGACAGTAAGAGCTTGATGGGTGTTGGAATACACACCCTGCTTCCCACTAATGCATCATAGGACTCCAGCATTTTTCATCTCCCGACAGGGTTTAAAGATGATTCTAATGGTGTTTAATGAAGATGGAAGTAGAGAAACCCATGTGTCAGGAAACCCATGTGGATTGACTTTAGGATCTGGGCTTTGGTCCAGAATTCATCCCATTGAAGCTAGGGAATGCCATGACTCTGACTTCTGCTCAAACAGGGTCTTAAGATCATAGGGAGTTCTATGAATCACAGAAAATGTGGGAATGAAGGAACAAAAATCCTAGCTTTGTCCTAGGGTGAGAATTAGTCTATATATAATATAGCATGTTTGCTGGTTGCTCACCAAAAACCCAGCTTTTACTTTTTTAATTATTTTCTTAATTACTCAATGCATTTATTACATTTATAGTTGTTCAACGATAATCACAATCCAATTTTACAAGATTTCCATCCACGACCCCAGCTTTTAAAACTCAATGTCTTTTCTCTTCCAAGCATATCTTACTAGCACTTAAACTTGAACATTTATTTCTAAAGGTTATATTATGATGATAAAATTTTTGCAAGCCATATTAAACAGTTTGAAAAGTAGAAAAGTCATGAAGAATATAAATAACACCTGTACTTCCAGCAGATAGCAAGAACCACTCATTAATTTTTTGACGCAAAAAAATTAGGATTCACTTTTGAGTGTGAGTGACGGGATTTCAAAGTCCAACTCAATAGAAAAGAGCTCTCTTTGACAGAATGATCCTTTACTCTCGCTGGTCAAATTATTATTATTATAATGTGGAAAGTATTTTTCGAAACTATGAAATCATCATGATGGGTTTCTGAAAGACGATTCATCAAGAAGATGCCTAAGGAATTCAAAAGGAAAGTACAAACCGCATAGAGTCTGTAAGACCATGATCATCCAGGACATGGAAAGCCTGTCACCTGTGCCTCACAGACAAACTCAGTGCTACAAACATATTTCAGACAAAACCAGCAGCAGGGGTGCTGGTGATGGGCAGATAGGGTGTGTAACCAGAGGGGCTAAGGTGTCTGCACTCCCATAGGATGGCCGGAAGGTGCCGATTTAATGTAAGTGGGCTCTTCCCAGAAGACGCTGTCCAGCATTTAGACCAAGAGTGGAGACAGGATTTGATGGTAGCATGAAACGCCACATGAAAAAGAGAAACAGTACCAATATCTGAACAACTTCCCCAAGGGTAAAAGCAGAATCGACTGCAGAGCAGGGACCATGTTGGAAGCTTATAAGATCAAAGACCCCGGACTAAGGCTAGATTTTTGTGATCCCCCGGGCAAAAGTGACTCCGGGGAAGGCAAAGGAGGTAGAGGACAGAACAGTGTGAAAATCAGCAAAGTACTCTTCTGGGGCCTGGTAAACAAGTGCCTTGTGTGGGCAGAGGTCAAAACCAAGGTAGACACAACTGTCAGGGGAAGCACAGCATCTGTGAGCCAGCAAGGATCCCCTGAGAAAGGCATCAGCCCCTCCCCTTGGAAGGACCACTCTGAGATGGATCCTTTTGAATGTGGATGAGAACCACCATAATTGCACGTTCACAGCAGGACAGGAAAGAGAACCAAAGAACGCATACAGATAAAAATAAGAAAGTCCATAGCAATGGTCAGAACGGTCCACGGTCCATCTTCATGTAATGCAGATATTGGTCAACTTCTTTTCGAAGGGACCAGGTGAAGGATACTCTAGGCTTTGCAGGACAAACTCCTGAACTCATTGAAACTCCTGAACTCTGACACTGAAAGAGGAAAGCCTCCAGAAGCAAAGGGTGTGGTGATGTTATATTCTCACCCGGAAACCTCGTGTCATGATCTCATAAAACATTTTAATTTCAAAAAATCAGCACACGTCATGAAATATTCCTCTTCTGTAATTTTAAATTCAGCCATTTAAAAATGTAAAATGCTTTCTGAATTCACAAGTGTTCAAAAGTAGCTAGTGGGTCAGAGCCACATGCTGAGCCCCAGCCCTGCTGCTCTGAAACAGGACGAGGAGAACCAGAACTGGCTTTGAGATCCTGACTCCTGTGGAAGTCAAGATCCTGGCCTGACCCTAAAACTGGCTGCAGCAAGCCAAATCTTCCAGCTGCCCTTCAAGTTCCCTTTGGATGTCTGTGATTTCTCTTTCGAGCAGCTGTGGCCCAGTGTTCTGCTCTTTTTATTTTTTATGTATTTATTTTTAATTAATTAATTATCATCATTATTATTTTTTGCCTTTTTTAGGGCTGCAGGTATAGCATGTGGTAGTTCCAGGCTAGGGGTCAATACAGAGCTGCAGCCGCTGACCTACACCACAGCCACAGCAAAGTGGGATCGGAGCCTCGTCCGTGACCTACGCCACAGCTCACGACAACATCAGATCCTTAACCCACTGAGTGAAGCTGGGGATTGAACTTGAACCCTCATGGATGCTACTTGGGTTCGTTTTCACTGAGCCACAGTGGGAACTCATGTTCTGTCCTTTACAAACAAGTTGGAGATTCAGCTTTCCTCACTCACTTGGGCTGCATTCTAGGTGGCCTTTGTGAAAAGCTTAGGAGAACGTTCAAATTAATTATGCTGCCTCGATAAATGTAAGACTTACAAAGATAATGGGAACATCTGATAATTGCGGTTGTTATAACAACGGTCACAAACAGCAGTTACATCATTTGTTTTTCAAGTTCTTATTGCAAAAACACTAAAAAAAATCTTTGTCTTAGAAGATGGCTCAGTACCAGATTCACATCTTCCATCCCGGCTGCCCCAGAGACACGCATGATGAACGCAGAATGGTTCACGAAGGACCACGCACACGGCGTTTTCATGTGGACTGCGCACCTGGACTATGGAGTTGCTAATGTCCAGTTTGACCCTGTTTTATCAATGAGGCAGCAGGTTCAGGGAGGGTGATTGGTTTCAGGAGGCTCAGCCGCTCAGGAGCCAGCCAAGCAAAGGGTCCAATCGAGCATCCCCACAACAGTACTTCCTCCATCCCTGTGTCCCTGTGACCCTGGCCTGTCAGGTAGGCATCCATGCAGACCAAGAGCAGACCAGAGACCCCCCACCCTTCACTGTGAAGACACGTGCCTCATGGAAGGGCCTAGGAGGTTGATCCTTTCCACAGGGTGCCACAGCCCGAGTTTTTCTCAGTGTAGACAAGATGATCTGCTGTTATGCTTCCCAATGTACTGTTTACTTTCTTTCTTCCCTGTCTTTTCCCGTTTCCCAAAGAGACGTGTATCTTCAGGTGGTGAAAGTGCTTGCGTTTCCTCTGAGCACTTGGCAAGGGCCTCCTCCTTCCTTTCTTCTCCCAGTGGAAAGGGAGTGGCCAACCTGGATCTGAATAGCTCCAAAGGTTGGACCCTCTCCAGCTGGGGAGACTCTTACAGGCTACACAAGGGTAGGGTGACAAGAGCTCAGCAGGAAGCCTCCAATGCCCTTTTGTTTCTAACTTGCAGGGTTTTCTTTCTTTTTTGAGCCACACCTGCAGCATATAGACGTTCCCAAGCAAGGGGTTGAATCAAAGCCATAGCTGCTAGCCTACATCACAGCCACAGCAATGCGGGATCCAAGCTGCATCTGTGACCTACACCACAGCTCACGGCAATGCCTGAGCCAACCCACTGAGCAAGGCCAGGGATCAAACCCACGTCCTCCTGGTTACTAGTCAGATTCATTTCTGTTTCACTACAATGGGAACTCTTGAACTTTCACCTTGACAGAGACACCACTGGGACCCTCTTGGTTCTCTCCCATTTGGCCTTCAAGCCCTTCAGCAGCCCTGGTGCCCAGGAGGCAGCAGACAGCCCAGACCTTCTCCCCCTGGCTGCCCTATGGGATGGCCAGGCAGAGAAGAACATTTTCATCCTAAAAGGCACAGGGACACCTCCTCAAAGCTGATGGTGAAGTGTGACACCAGGGCAGCAGCAAAGCACCTTGACCTTATCAAGTCTTGTGGCTGGCATGGATCCTATCTGCAAGCTCCTTTTTTGGGAAGTGGGACTGGAGGGGGTCTTGGTCAGGCTTCCTGTCCCTGCAAACTAGACTTGCAGCTTATAGCTACATGCACTTAATGTAGCTAGAGCATGGCCTACACAAAAATGATAAGAACAGAACACATCCTCACTCAATACTGACTCATTACACTCCAGATGAGTGTCTCTTTAGAGTGGAAATAAGAATTTTCTATTTGTGTTTTTATTAAAACCTAGGACAAAGTATTATTTTTGGTTAAATTTCTGTCACTTTCTGCTATTTTAATACAACTGCTGTTTCTTCCCAAATCAGATGCTGCTAATTGTGAACTTAATATTTTTTGCACCAATGTTAAGGAAACACTTAGCAGCCCTCCGCTCTCTCCAATTCAAGGGGGACATTCTCTAGGAGCCTCTGGTGTCCCCTGGGAACATTAGAAGAGGCTGTAGGTTTGACTCCAGGGGAGACCCAGGCTCTGGGAAAGACTGTCAAAAGGTAGTCCATCTATTGGGAGATGATTTAGAAACAGCAGAGGGAAAACTGTATGAGGTGAGATGGGGTGTTGGGAAAGGCCCAGGTTTGGGCATCTGTACCTCACCTGCCACTTATGACCTGTGACACCGCTCACAAGTGTTCTGAGCAGCCTGCTCATATTTAAAAATAAGATGAGACGTGGGAGTTCCCGTTGGGGCTCAGTGGGTTAAGAACTCGACTAGTTTCCCTGAGGATGTGGGTTTGATCCTTGGCCTTGCTCAGTGGGTTAAAGATCTGGCGTTGCTGCGAACTGTGGTGTCGGTCACAGATGTAGCTCAGATGCTGCATTGCTATGGCTGAGGCATGCAGCTGCAGATCCGATCTGACCCCTAGCTGGGGAATGTCTATATGCTGCAAGTGTCGCCATAAAAAGAAAAAAAAATTAACAAAAATAAGATTAAGATCCTATTGTTAAAGTTTCCATCATGGCTCAGCAGTAATGAACCCAACTAGTATCCATGAGGATGAGGGTTCCATCCCTGGCCTCGCTGGGATCTGATGTTGCTGTGAGCTGTGGTGTAGGTCTCAGATGTGGCTCGGATCCCATGTTGCTGTGGCTGTGACATAGGCCAGCAGTTGCAGTTCTGATTCATCCACTAGCCTGGGAACTTCCACATGTTTTTAGGTGCAGCCCCAAAAGCCAAAAAAAAAAAAAATCCTATTGTCAAGGGTTAGGGTAATGACACCCACTGATGTGTATGTCTGACCATCACTTCCACACAAATATTCATAGAGCATTTATTCTATGCCAGACACCAGACATGCCTTTACATGTGACATTCGTGCCTTCCCTATGAGAAGCCTAGATGGACATCCTATCATGAAACTCACCTAATAGATGAGATGACCAAGGGTCAGAAGCAGGGGGAAACATGGCCAAGGGGACACTGTTTAGAAACTGGCATCATTGCCATCTGATCTCACTTACATGTGGAGTCTAAAATAGAGCACAAATGATCCTATCTACAGAACAGAAACAGACTCACAGACATAGAGAACAGACTTGCGGTTACCAAGGGGGAGGCGGGGAGGAAGTGGGATGGATGGGGAGTTTGGGGTTGGTAGATGCAAACTATTCCATTTAGAATGGATAAGCAATGAGGTCCTACTGTAGCACAGGGAACTATATCCAATCTCCTGGCACAGAGCTTGACGGAAGATAATCTAAGAAAGGGAATGCATATATATGTATGACTGGGCCACTTTGCTGTACAGCAGAAATTGGCACAACACTGTAAATCAACTATACACTAACAAAAATAAAATTTTAAAAAAAGTGGTATAATCAGAACTGGAGTTGTGACAGCTCGCCACGTGGTGTCTCTGTCAACCCAGGCCCAGTGCCTGAAACCCAGCCCAAGATGTGATACAGACGGTGGGTGGGCAGGTCTCTACACACAGACCCAAAAGCGAAAGGCAGTGTCCAGCTCTCCCACTCAGGAGCTACTTGCCCCTCAGTATGTTACCAAATATCTCTGTGCCTCAGTTTCCTCACTTGTCAACTGTGGATAATAACAGTATCTCAACCCTCAGGGCTTTTCCAAAGATTCAAGAGCCCGCACAGGTGCAGTGCTGGCATACAGTAATAAGAACACCATAAGCCTTTGCTAAAATTGTTTGTATCATTCTTATTAACCTCACTGCCCCCACCCCCACCCAGCACATCTCCCTCCAACCCTCTTGAACCTGAAATGAGACCCATCGACTCTCAGCCCTGAGGGTCTTCTGCCTTGAAAGCAGTACTTTCTTAGGGGCTGGTTTCTAAGCAACATGTTTGTGTTTAACTGTCATTTTCTGAAAACTAGCACAGACACAGAGCTATAATTAACCTTTTCTTGGGATTCTCACATAGGTTAAACTACTTGGTCCAAGTAGCTCAGAGTCAAGGACAGTAGCTGGGATGGGGGGAAGAGGGCCCGTCTCCTGCCTGCCTTGTGAGACAGAAGCAGCTGCCGTATCCCTGGAGTCATCACGCAGGGAACAAGGAGGCCAAAGCAGATGTACGTTCACCTGCGTGACACACGTGACCTGCCATTATCCCTTCTATCGCCAATGGAGGTGCCTGCTGGCAATTCTCCACCCTTAACAGTGAGGAAACTGTTCCCCCAGAGCCAAGCGTTGGGCCACATGATGCAATAAGTCAGGCAGTGGGACATAGCCAACCCTCAATTCTGAATCATTGGCAGTCAGGTACATAGCGTTCGTGTGACAGAGGCCAACAGCCATGCTTCTTTGGGAAATCAGAGACTCTCCAAACTTGGGTTTTCTCAATAAAATGAATAGCAAACTTTACCTCATCGGGTTATTAGGGAAGCAAGTGAAAATATAAAGAGATTTAAAATTTAGGGAGTTCCTATTGTGGCTCAGTGGTAACAAACCCAACTAGTAACCATAAGGTATCGGGTTCGACCCCTGGCTTTGCACAGTGGGATAAGGATCCAGCGTTGCCTTGAGCTTTAGTGTAGGTCGCAGACGGGCTCAGATCTGGCATTGTTGTGGCTCTGGCGTAGGCTAGCAGCTGTAGCTCTGATTTGACTCCTAGCCTGGGAATGTCCATATGCTGCAGGTGTGGCCCTAAAAAGCAAAATAATAATGATAATAATAATAAAATGAATTTTAAAATGTTGTAAACTCCTTGAATTATAGTGGAAAGAAAAAAAGATGACTTAAGTTGGTACCTCCTTTGAGAGCCGGGCTGATTTGTGCTGATTTTTCCTGTCAGCAATAAATAGGATCAGGGCAAGGAGTGGATTTGTGGGTTCAGAGTGAGGCCTCTGCAACCTAAATGCCTGGTTGAGTCCTGGCTGCCTCCCGTTCTAGTGTGTGTCTTTGAGAAAGTTACTTAAGTGAGCTCTCTGGGTCTCTGTTCTTTCACCTACAAAAGCACATTAATAACACCTACGCCAGAAGGTTGTCAAGAGAATTAAAGAGTTCCGGCAGGTAAAACATTCAGAATAAGTGTCTGGAACATAGCCAACCTACAACAAAAATATTATCTCCCAGGATGATGATGATGGTGATGACGGTGATGCCGGTGATGGTGATGATGATGGTGATGCTGGTGATGGTGATGCTGGCAATGGTGATGATGATGGTCATGACGGTGATGATGGTGATGATGATGGTGATGCTGGTGATGGTGATGATGATAGTGATGATGGTGATGGTGATGATGATGGTCATGACGGTGATGATGGTGATGATGATGGTGATGCTGGTGATGGTGATGATGATAGTGATGATGGTGATGGTGATGATGATGGTCATGACGGTGATGATGGTGATGGTGATGGTGATGATGGTGATGATGATAGTGATGATGGTGATGGTGATGATGATGGTCATGACGGTGATGATGGTGTTGATGGTGATATGATGGTGATGGTGTGATGATGATAGTGATGATGGTGATGGATGATGGTGATGAGTGATGATGGTGATAATGATGGTGATTGATGTTGATGATGATGAGATGATGTGATGGTGATAATGATGGTGGTGATGATGGTGATAATGATGGTGATGATGATGATGATGCTGGTGATAATAATGATTGGTGGTGATGATGGTAAATGCTGGTGATGATGATGTGATGATGATGATGGGATGATATGATGGTGGTGATGGTGGTGATGATGGTGATATAATGATGGTGGTGATGATGGTGATAATGATGGTGATGATGATGATGATGATGATGATGGTGATAATGATGGTGGTGATGATGGTGATAATGATGGTGATGATGATGATGATGATGATGATGGTGATGATGGTGGTGATGATGGTGATAATGATGGTGATGATGATGATGATGATGATGGTGATAATGATGGTGGTGATGATGGTGATAATGATGGTGGTGATGATGGTGATAATGATGGTGATGATGATGATGATGATGGTGCTGATGATGATGGAGGTGGTGAGGAGGAGGGGGAGAAGGATATGACAGTGGGGAGAAGAATGAGGATGAAAGAAGGACCATCTTCTTTCAGTCTTCTCCTTTCCTTTTCATATGCATTGAATCTAACCATTTCAGACTGCCACTATTTTCCTAATTACTGTCACTTGCATTTTCGGACACAGAACTTATTAGCTTCTAGCCTAAGAATTCAGGCTAGAAGCCAAGAGATCCCAGCCTTCTGGACCATGGCTCACAGGATGACAATGAAGTGAGGCTCTCATCAAGAGGTCCTTATAACCATGACAACATGAGCAGCACTACTCTTCTGAGGATGTCATTGCCATGACAACACCTGAGTGACCAAAATCAAGAGGCCCAGGAAAGTGCATGATAAAGAGAGAAAACACATCAACACACACGGAGAAGTGCAGCCTTTCAAGATCAGATCAGGGATTTGGTTGGTGGGGACACTTGGCAGCAAAATCCAAGGAGGCAAAATGATATTGAAGAACTCACTGCGGTCAGATTCACTAAATTGCCCTGAATTCTCAAAGGTCATGGTCCCTGGGTACAAACAGAGATGCACAGAGAGATGGGACCAATTCCCTCCAATGCTTCCATCTTTCACGCTATGTCCTATCAATCCAGGGTCCTTCCTACCCAGGGAAAAGAGAACTCTGGGTAACAGGACAGGGAGAACGGGTTTGCCTGGACTCAGAAGAAACACTTTGGATGGATGTCCAGGAACTGCCTGCCAGACAGGACAGGTGGAGAGAGGCTGCCGCCTGTCACAGCAGGTGCTTTCTTCCGGGTTTGTGAGCTTTTCCTCATCTCTAACATTTTTCTAGACTAAACACTGACATTGTCTGCTTTCTCTGCTCTGCCTGCTCAAAACTCAGCACCAACAGGGCAGCAGGGACATTTGCAGAATTTCCAAGGCATACATCCATATCAATCTGAAGTACTTTCTCTGGATAATCTCTCCCTCCAGAACTGGATTTGGGCAGTACTGGTCCACACTTCTGGGTATTTAGTTGGCCTCCTCATCCATCCAGAGGGAGCTTTCTTGGGCCACGGAGGGGCTTCACCTGGACAATGAGTATAGCCAGAAGGGGTGGCTGCCCCAGGCTAACTTGAATCCTGCTCTCATTTTTTTTTTTTTTTGGCCGTGACTGCAGCATGGGTAGTTCCCTATCCTGGGATCAAGCCTGAGCCATAGCAGTGATGACACTGAGTCCTTAACTGCTAGGCCACCAGGGAATTCCCCTACTGTTTTAAAGAAAAGATGAATTCAGATAGCCCCGCTCCAGGTAAATATCTGGTCAAGGAGGGTCAAATAATAGGGATTCCCTTAGTCCCTGGGGAGACTGTAGATGAGCAAAAATATTCCTGCACTCCTGACCCCTTCTTCTGGGCTTTTTTTTTTCTTGTTCTTTTTAGGGCCATACCTGCAGCATATGGAAGTTCCCAGACTAGAGGTCCAATTGGAGCTGTAGCTGCCAGCCTATGCCATAGCCACAGCAATGCCAGATCTGACCCAAGTCTGTGACCTTTACCACAGTTCATAGCAATGCCTGAGTGGGGCCAGGGATAAAACCACCATCCGCATGGATATTGGTCAGGTTCTGAACCCACTGAGCCACAATGGGAACTCCCTCTTGAGCTCTTTCCCACTTCAAGAAGTAAATGCTTCATATGTCAGCCCCCAGGGGACTCCTCACTAGACCACCTCCAGACAATGATCCTGGAGTCAGAGCCTTCTCCAGAGTTGCTTTAGCAACACAGTGACTTTAGCCCCAACTTTCCTGAGCACTGGCAAGCCACGTAGAAAAACTTTGGCGCAACACAGCCGAAAATAAAAAAATCCCTAGGCTGCTTCACAAGCAGAGACAAGTCGTGGCTAATTCCTTCCTTTATGTCATGTGAGGAAGCGGGAGAACTGAGAACTCTAAGGCAGGGGATTGCACAGCAATACCAGGTGGGGAGTGGCCAAGGCAGACCAGGCTGCAGACTGCACTTTGGGAAAAAGTTCCTTTGGCCACATGTTCCCTGCCAGCTCTCTATTCTGCTAACCCTTATAGCAAAACATCTCCAAAAAGTTTACTGCTCTGTCCATCTCTTCTCCCTGTCTGATTAATCTTCATCTCCCATCTTTCATCAGAACCTTTCTTGCAACATCTCTTTGTAAGTGCATTGGCCAATTCTCCGTCTTCGTCTTCCTTTGACTTCTAAGCAACACTGGGGATATTAATCAACCCTCCTTCTATGACCCATTCCCTGCACTTAGCTTTCAGATTTCCTTCACAGCTCTCTGGCCACTTCCTCACAATCATCTTTGCTGGATCATCCTCCTCTTCTAACACCTGAATATTGGGATGCCCGAGGCCCAGCACACATCTGTCCTCTATTTCTCTTCATTCAGTAGGTGGTGAGAGTCAGTTATGGGGCTCTAAACACCAACTGCATGCTGATGACTCCTAGCTTTATTCTTCTAGGACTATAGGGAGGAAAAGAAACCAGAGATGGGGCAAAGATAAGAGTGGTGCTTCCATAGCCAAGAGTTTGCTCAACATCTCCACCTGTGTATCTGAAGCATTGAGTTCTTTTTTCCTCTACGAGCCCACTGCTCTCGGAGTTCCTAATGTATGGGCTTGACACAAGTAGCCAGCACTGGGCACAGGCCACACATCATCCCATCCTTTTTGATCCCTAACCTTTTTTTTTTTTTTGGCTTTTTAGGGCTGCACTGGCGGCATATGGAGGTTCCACCAAGCTAGGGGTCGAATTGGAACTACAGCTGCCGTCCTACGCCACAGCCACAGCAATGCAGGATCCAAGCCACGTTTGCAACCTACACCACAGCTCATGGCAACGCCAGGTCCTTAGACCCACTGAGCAAGGCCAGGGATCAAAACCACAACCTCATGGTTCCTAGTCGGATTGGTTTCCGCTGCGCCACAATGGGAACTCCAATCCCTAACCCTTTCTCACAACCTCTTCTAATGAGTCATCCAGCCTTGCCAGCTTTCGGAACACATTCCAGATCAAACACAGTCTTACATTTTCAGCCCCAACACCATAGCCCATGTCTTCATCCCTTCCCAATGGGCTAAAGCAATAATATTCTTTTTTTTTTTCCTTTTGTCTTTTTAGGGCCACACCTGCGGTATACGGAGGTTCCCAGGCTAGGGGTCCCATCGGAGCTGTAGCTGCAGGCCTACACCACAGCCACAGCAATGCAGGATCAAAGCTGCATCTGCAATCTACACCACAGCTTACGGCAACACTGGATTCTTAACCCACTGAGCAAGGCCAGGGATCAAACCTGCAACCTCATGGTTCCTACTTGGATTTGTTAACTACTGTGCCACGACGGGAACTCCTAAAGCAATAGTATTCTGACTGGTCTCCAGTTGCCACCCTTATCCCCCTTCCCCCTTTCCTCTCTCCTTCTCTTCAAACAGTAAAAAACGACCCCTTCACAACATTTATTAAGTCAGTTCACTCTCTTGCTTGAAACGGGCCGATGTTTTTATTGGAACAGAGGCTGAAGTTTTTAACTGGGTTTCAAGGTACTAAGTGATGCACCTCCTTCTGCATCAACATTCCTGCCGTTCCTCCCAGACACCAAGGTCATGGCCTTGGAACTTGCAGGTCCCTGTGCCCGGAACACCCCCTCTTTACCTGCCAGCCTCATTCCACCCATCTTCCCAGGTCTCGGCACAAGCTGCCTCTCAGCACTCTAACCAAAGGAGCGCCGCTCTCATTCTTTGCCCTGTCTCTGCTTTCTTCTTCTCCATAGTGCCACCTCTCTGGCATGAGTGGGCATCTTTATTTACCGACAATTATTACCTATACTTCCCTCATGGTGCAGAGGCTTTAATGCTGTTTTCACCACAGTCTGAAATACCTAAATAGGCACCTCTTGTCTTAGGTGCTCAACAAAAAACCTGCCAACTGAAAGATGATTCCTGTCTGCTTGTTTATCATAGTCTGTCCTACTCTATCATGTCTGTTCAACCGAATCAATCCTGAGTCTCTAACGATCAATAAATAAATAAGGCAGGGGTGGTTGTAAACGCTTTTGGAGAAAAAGGGGACTGAACCCCATGGATCAACAGGCAGAAATAAATCTGACACCAGTTCGTTCCCAGTATCCTCCCCTTAGCCACATGGGAGGCAAGCCAGAGAGAGAATCTCTAAACCCCCACAACGGGAAAGAAGGGAGGCAAGTTGGAAGCATGGGGGTCCTTCTCACCCTTGCTCCTGCCTCACTATAAACCCATCACAAGTTCTGGCAATTTGGACCCCTGCATATCTCTAAGTCCCAAACTCACTTTCCATGCCTGCTGCTTCATGATTTCTGACCCTGACCTTTTAGTGGCTTCTTAAAGGTCAGTCTCCTAGCTTTGGATCATAAGAAGGCTTGGCCTTGCCAATAGCTACCCATAGTCACCACCCCATCCGTGGGCTCAGGAACAAAAGGGATCCAGGCTGCAGCTGAAGCCCACAGGATGTGCCTCCCAGCCTTCCCTCGGGGACCACAGAGAGGAAATCCAACCAGTGTGGCATCTTCACAGCTGGGGTGACCCTGAAACATGTGATCACCATCTGTACCCTCAATGCTCTGTAGCCCAATCACTGGTCACATCTCCCTACCTTCCCAGTCTGATGGCTATGCCTCTGGAGCTCCCACCACCTAAGCCAGATGTTCCCCTAGGCCTCAGGCTCCAGGCTGAACATTCCCAGAACTGCCTTCATGAATTCAAACGCAGTTATTTCCCAAGGTCAGGGCCTCCTGGGTAGCTCTCTTGAGAAGCTGCTGGGTTGTGGGTTTTGGCATCGGAGGTCGGCGTGATGGTCTCCCTCCTGCCGAGGTTACCTGAAAACCTTTCCTCTTGCACATTTTTATTGTAAACCCTCATTCCATCCAAGCCCTGACCCTCTAGCAAGTTGCATCCACCTCTCCTGTTCCTGATGCCAAGGACCCGTGTCCTGAACTCCTCAGGATTCTCTGGGGTCTTTCACACGCGGATCACTACTTGCTCCTCCCCTCAGCCATTAACTGAGGTGACGTCAGCATCCCCTCTGGTGATTCATCTGCACCATTGGCCACTTGGACCAGCTTCTCCATGGACCTGCCCCTTCATATCAGCCCTTTGCTGCCACTGTCATGAGTCTGACCATATCTGGAACTTGAAATCACTAGTTAGAGAACCACCTTTTCTTTTCTTTTCTTCTCTTTCTTTCTTCCTTCTTTCCTTCCTTCCTTTCTCTTCCTTCTTCCTTCCATCCTTCGATTTTTAGGGCCACACCTGTGGCATGCGGAGGTTCCCAGACTAGGGGCCAAATCAGAGCCACAGCTGCCAGCCACAGCCACATGGGACCTGAGTGGCATCTGCGACCTACACCATGGTTCAGAGAAATGCCAGATCCCAGACCCACTGAGCAAGGCCAGGGATCAAACCCACAATCTTCATGGATGCCTGTCGGATTTGTTTCTGCTGAACCACAATGGCAACTCCCCTCCATTTCCGACTTGAACCTTGTCACTTCCCACCTGCTCAATTACTCACACTGGGAGCCCATGCTTACTTTATTCACTCAGTCATGAAACAAATACGTATTGAATGTCTACGATTGGACAGGTACCCGGCTGACACGGGGTCACACAGTGGCAAACAGGGAGAAGCATGTTCCTTACCCTCACGAAGCTTATGGTCCACAGAGAGGAGGGAAGATGCTCAGTAAATGTTCTGCAGCCACATGGCCTCCTTGACGATCCTGGACACACAGGAAGTGTCCTGATGGAGGGTCTTGTATCCTCAGTTGAGCCCTGCCAAGAACGCTCCTGCTGGCTTTACCTGAATGCCTCCTCCTCCAATTTTTACAGGATATATATTCCTAATCAGTCCACCCCTACTCTATTGAAGGCTGCAAACCCCAAACAGATGCTAGAGGATCTCTTTGCCGCTTATCCTATTTAATTTGTTGACAATAATCACCATATAATATACTCTCAGGTTCCCTTGTCCGTGAGCTTATTTTCTGTCTCCCCCCAGTAGATTATAAGCTCCATGAGGTCAAGGATTGTGTTGGCTTTGTCCCTCTGCGTATCCTCATGACTTAGGACAGCTGCATAGATGCACGCGCTCAAGAGTGATGATTATTGAATAACCCATTGAATCAATATACGGGTAACCCAAATTGTTTTGCCAAGGAGAGTTCCTGGGGGCAAAATCCATGACACCCTCTCCGCTTAAATCCTTTTCTGGAATGCTGTGGGACAGAGGAAGTAAATCAATGCAGGAGCAAGCCATTCATCTTTCTCTATCATGCAGATGACCGGCCAAATGTCTTCAACCACAGTGACCCTGGTGAACCCTTCCATAAAGGGCAAGCAGCCAAGCAAAGAATTAGAGAAGGAACACACGGCCTCCTGGACTGCAGATCAGTGAAAAAGGAGGTGTCCTGAATCTATTATGGAGGAGCGATTAAGTCCAAAGTCATTCCACTTTGTTAGAAAAGAGAGGAGGGATTCAATCAGGGGTCTGGAGGAGGGGGTTCATGTAGAAGAACCAGACTCTGCTGGGGAAAAGTCAGGGGCTAAGATGATCCTTCTAGGGAAGGATGGGGTGCATAGTCCTGACCCCAGATTCTCAGGCAAGAGAGGGGCTGATGGTGCATTAGGATCTGAAGAGCATGTGCAGCCCCGCCAGGAGGGAGGCCAGCCCCAGGATCTGAGAGAACGGAATTGGTATTCTGCTCACTGCTTTCTGACTGTCCTGGCTCCAGCAGGAAAAGCATTTTACACTCCTAGGAAGATGAAGTGTGCCAAATACCACAAGGACACGGAGCGAAACTGAATGGAGTCAGATAATGAAAAACATAGCCTAGAATCCAGCCATTTCTTTTCATATCTAAAGCTGTTAAAGTGTAAAACAACCTAATAATAACAATCAAAGCAGAAGACATACCATTGTGTGAGTGAATGATAGTATTTAACATGAGGAAGAAATAAATTGAGTCAAAGAGCAGCTGCCTCACTGAGGCTCCGGGGTCCGGCGGGGAGGGAGAGGGGATATAGCAAGAAGCTGGTACAGGGGACTCTGTGGAGGAAGATGCCTCCCTGAGAAGTGAGCAGTCAGCACCCTGCTAGGGCCCCATCCTTGGCTCAGAGGCATTCCCGAAATTGTCCACTGAAAGGAGCCTGGGGTTCTGGGGAGGAGGCAGACTCAGACTCAGCCTGGAGCCCAGCCTGCAGCCCAGGGTCTGGACAAGAGTGTGGGTGAACTTGCAAAGACATTGTGGAAACCTGGACACCCAAGGACCAGAGGCCCTGGGCTGGCAGGAGGCCTGAAACAGAGAGGAAACGTGTTCCAGGGACAGATGAAGCAACAGGTCAGAAGTGAGGAAGGAATTCGACACACACTGAGAACACAGATCTGGAAGTCAAGGCTCGGGTTTGAATTTCACCTTGGCCATTTAATATTTGTGGGCCAATTACCCTCTCAGCGCTCCATTTCTTCATCACTCAAGTGAAAATAAGGCCTAACTGTTGAGACATTTGTGAGAATTAAGTGATATATGTCAAGCAGAGTGCCCAGCACACAGAAATATTCCACACCGATGGCTCTCAAACCTGTGTGTATCATGATCACCCAGGGGGTTGCTAAAATGCATTCTTCTGGGTTCCACCCTAGGTCTGGGTACAAACCAGGTGATGCTGATGCTGCAGGTCCAAGGACCATCCTTTGAGGCCGGCACACTGCAGCAGGACAGTTAAGCAGGGGCATTCTGGGTGGGGGGGCAGGGTTCAGTCTGCAACTTGGAGCCATGTGACCATGGCCCACTTGCCCGATGCTCCAAGCCTTGGCCATCTCATCCCTAAGGTGGCCGAGCATGAAACCAGTCTCACGTCACCGATAAGGATGTACTACACTGACACACACTTGGAAGAGCACCCGGCACCTTTTTAAATACCCACAAATTCTCAGTTACCGCATTATTGGGTAATAGACACTCTGCAATTTCGGCTCTAGGGGGAAGATCGGTCATCACAGGTGAAGATAAGACTCAGGATGGAAAAGTGGGTACAAAATCAGAGCCAAGCAGAGAAGGAAAATCAGAGCGGAAACCATCTCCAAGCACTGATGGCAGTGCCCAGTGGCTGCTGGGCATGGAATTCCCAGAGCCTTCAACTGGTCTTCAGGGGTCCCATGGCCAAAAGGTTACTGAGATGGGTGGTGAGACCCTGGTGAGGCCCTTTGGGAACTCCCATAGGGCTGCCTGTCATGGGTGCTCCCGGAGGGCGTGGTCTCCTGACCTGGAGGGGCTGCCCCTTTGAACCCACCTGGGCAATAACTGAGCCACGGCTGGTGAGCATCTGTGGAGAAGAGAGTACAATCTCTTGCTTTCCTGTTTCTTTTTTCATTCCATCAAAACAGTTCTGCATGGTAACGGTCACCAAGTAGCCGCCTGAATAGCCTGAGACTCGGGAGAGTGTGGGGGAGGATGCTGTTAGCGGTGCCTGCATTCAGTGGACGTCTGCTTCTACAACATTTTTCAAGGGTTTTAAAATAATTGGGTAAAACCACAAACAGCGTCTGTGGTGTGCACTCCTGCCCTTGGTTTCTCGACGGAGGCTGGATTTCATATGTTCTCAATTGAGGCACACTGAACTCATTAATTTCCCCACTAGTCTTTTTATGATTTTTCTCGTCTTTGAAGTAGGAAGTTGCACAGCTCTAATATTGCTTTAAACCAGATCATAAATATTAAAATTACAAAACCCCTTATTGACAGTGGCAAATTTTACCCTAAATGTGTCTATCTAGCTCTAATGTTACCGTTAAAGAGAATTTCAGATTTAAAGGGTGATCTATAGATAGCTTCCTCCACTCTCTTCTTTGTCACCTTGGTCTGTGTTTAAATCATTTGCTTAACGAGTTTCTGGATCACATTGCCCCATAGGTAAGCCTGTACCACTGGTTTACCTTTATCACAGTAGACTGCTTTCTCTGCAGGTTGACCAAATACCATATATATCTCCCTGCTACTCTGGACATATCTGCCACTTTTTACATTATGATGCTTTTTTTTTTTGTCTTTTTGCCTTTTCTAGAGCCACTCCTGTGGAACATGGAGGTTCCCAGGCTAGGGGTCTAATCAGAGCTGTAGCCACCGGCCTACACCAGAGCCACAGCAATGCAGGATCCGAGCCGCGTCTGCAACCTACACCACAGCTCACAGCAACGCCGGATCCTCAACCCACTGAGCAAGGGCAGGGATCAAACCCGCAACTTCATGGTTCCTAGTCAGATTCATTAACACTGCACCACGATGGGAATTCCATGATGCATTTTTTTTCTCCCACCATCAGTGACCACTGCAATATCTTTTGCAAGAGCAATGACTTGTCCCTCCTGGGACAGCTATTAGGGGGTACTTTGGGATGTTTAATCAAGCACCTACATTAATTAGACAATTGTAGGGGTGAGGGAGTGTGGATTAAGCACTTTTGAATATCTATCCACTCTGATTGTTGCTGTTGTTTTTGTTTTTTGGCATGTGGAAGTGCCTGGGTGAGGGATTGAACCCACTCCACCACAGTGACCTGAGCTGCTTCAGTGACAACACCAGATCCTTAACCCGATGAGCTGCCAGGGAACTCCTCTATCTATGCTGGCAAGTGAAGGAGCTTGGGTTTTTGTGAGGATTCAACCATTTCAGAGGAAGGAATTGTAACTCCCTCCCTTTGGTTTGTGTCCCCTGGGTGGGAGTGAGGAGGAAGGGGCTGCTCCAGGCCTTGGAAGGCAATGGGGTTGGGCCAACTGTGGGTCATCAGGGCTGGGCACTCTGCATTGGAAGCATGAGTAATAGTAATCCTACCACATCCACCCTGTGATGGCCTTGTTATCTCTTTTGTGCAGATGAAGAGTCTGCAACTTGGGCCTGGGGCCAATCAGGGAGGCAGTGGCAGCAGGAGAGCCTTTTCTTACAAATTCCTTTGGTGGGTTTGGGAAACATGATGATGATGCAGAGATGAAGCCCTCGTGTCCTACTCTTGACTCACTGAAATAAATTTTGTTTTTAGTTATGCACCAGAAAGACTCAGTTTTAAAAAGGGAAGAAAAACAGTCTATCTGTTCCACTGAGCCCTTGTTCCTTCAACAGTCCCCACAGGGCCCGCCACTGTCAGGTGCTGTGGTCAACACTGGTGATAAAATGCAAGCGTGTGAGCCCTGCTGCTACTCTCCTGATCCCATGGACACAGGAAGCCAATGGAGCACTCAGGTAACAGTAAGCATTGTCACCACACAAAGTGCTGTGGAGTCTCGGAGGAAGGAAGGCCTGTCGCACTCTGCCTGAAGAAAGCCATCAGAGGTCCTCAAACTGGTAGCATTTGAGCCTAGTCTTTAGGTATTATTTTTTTGCAAGCGTTCCATAATTTATTTCACTTCTCATGTGTACATATAAGTTAATACTTCACATATTTAGGATCTTAAATTTTAATTTCCTCTGTCTCATGGCCAAATGGACATGAAATAATAAAGAAAATCAGCATTGTAAAAAGTGCTAGTGTGGCTTTAACCAGAGAAATGAGCCTAGCCTAGTGGGAGAGCTAGGGTGGGGGGTGGGGTGACCTAAGGGGAGAAGAAGTGAACCCAAGGAGGAGATGCCATGTCTGTGGTGAATCTCAAGCTGTCCGTGTGACTGCAGTGGGGTAGAGGATGGGATCCAGGACCAGATCATAAAGTCTCTAGGTAGAGGTCAACAAGCAAGAACAGACTCAAGAAGGAAGCACATCTTCAGAGAGGCTTATCCTTGCCCCAGCTTGACCCAGGCAGTGAGCAGTGGAAGAGAGTTCAAATCCAGCTGGACCCACCTCCGCATGCATCCCTTCAGGTGGGTCACCCCAACCTGTGAGATGGAGACATTGTGGGCTGTCAGAGCCTCAGAGAAGGGCCAGACATTCCACACAGTGTAGAACTGGCCCATCCTGAGCCTAAAGCAGAAGGAAGGACCAGCTGGACAATTCTCAACTGTCTTCAGGAAGCAGCCAAGGAAGGATCGGAAATGTTAGCCATCGCCCTTGTCCTCCGTGGAAGGAAACAGCTCAGAGGAGACTACTTCTCTCAACTGCCTCTCCCAGACCCTACCTCGGACAGGCGGACAGCTGGCTGCTCAGCAGGATCTGGGCCAGGAGCCTCCCTGACCAGGAGCAAAAGAGCACCGATCCCAGGGTCTCCTTTCCTTTCGGGTCTCTGGTTACTTGGGCTCTTGGGCTAATTCCTGGATTCACGGCACAGTGGCCATGACTGGAGAGGTAACTGAGTCACTGAGTTTCCCCTTGGCTTCCTGCAGAAATAATGTCTAGCCTGTTAAGCACCCGGCAACCACCAAAATGAGATGCCAAGAGTGGTCCAGAGTTGGCATAGATAGGGATCTGTCATCAGTATCTTCCTTCTGGCCTCCTCCTCCTTCTCTTTCTTTTCTTTCTTTTTTCTTCAGTCCCCTCCTGCTGGGTGGCTAACATCTTCTTCTTTTTCTTTTTTGGTCCCCTCCTGCTGGGTGGTTAACATCGGTGGGTGAGGTGAAGACTTCAGTTCCATTTTGTCCTCCTTCCCTCTCATCCCGGGAGCCTCTTTGCCAGAGACGTTTTTCTCGTCTGCCATCCTAATGATCTCTGTGCCACACAGGGCCCCTGATGCTGGTGCTGACAGGCTGCTCATTAGTGCTGGGTGCCACGTCAGCCGGTGGCATGCTGGAGCTCTGCTCCTGACACTCTTTCACAGAGCTGTCACTGGAGTCGTGGCTCCTGCCAGCTCTGGTTGAACTCAAGCTGTGATACCTCCAGTGCCAATTAGTGCTTGGGTCCCGCCTGACTGGGGAGGATGGCCTGTCAGGGCCGACACATGGGGACGAGGAGGGCATGGGGCAACGGGAGGGCTCCGAACATTGGCAAGGAAAGCGCTCCCATCCAACAGACACTTTGTCCTCAAGGCGGCTATCTTGGAAAGCTCTAGAAACGAGAGCTGGGACCACTGAATGGGTGATGGCCCCTTCACATCCAGCAGGAGAGCCGAAGTGGGAGATGAGGAGACTTGGCAGCTGGGCAGGTCACGCGGTCCTGCAGGAGAAGGTGGGGAATGCAGACAGGAGTGCCCACCTCGGGCCCTGGCAAGAGGAGGCTTCTAGAGCTGGGCCTGGTTTGCAGCCCAGTAGATACCGTCTTGCTCTAATTCTGCCCCCAGGTCTTTGTGTGGCCCTGGGAAGAAACCGTCCATCTCAGCCCCACTTCAATTCACCCACAGGGAATGGAGGGGAGAATTTTTTTTAAATATTTCTCTTTTCTAGACTGATATCTTTCTTTGTATTTTCAATTTTTTTTTAACCCATGAGGAGCAGCAGATTTTCATACACCGTTTGTTTGTTTGTTTGTTTGTTTGTTTGTTTTTAGGGCCCACCAGCAGCATATGGAAGTTCCCAGGCTAGGGGTCAAATCCAAGCCATATCTGCAACCTACACCTGATGACAACACCAGATCCTTAACCCAGGGATCGAACCTGCATCCTCATGGGTCCCAGTCGGGTTCGTCCCTGCTGAGCCACAACAGGAACTTCTCATATACTGCTGAATTCACTCTCAGAGCCCTTAAGGGTTTAGGGACACATAAATTTGGGAAGAGTAAATCAGCAAAAGGATCCAGTGCCCTGGAAGGGCCAGGTGAGTGACATATCAGAAATCACGAGCATGACAGCAGCAAGGCAGAGATGCGGGCAGAAGGGAGCTCACACGAGACCCACCTTCAGAGATGCCCCCAAGCTTTCTCAACCTCGGCAAAAGAGAACTTGCAAAGGAGTCACTCCTTCAAGCAGAAGTTGAGCCCTGACCCAGAAGCTTCCCCACCGGGGCGGGGTCGGGGGGGACTTCAGGAAAGGCTTGCAGATCCTGTGAAGACCAGAGACAATTTCCTGGAGACTCACCAGCAGAGTTTAAGCTGGAAACACACTAGCAACATCAAAGTGGAGGAGAATTCCTCAAGGATCGGGATGAAGTCTTTGAACTGGGAGAACGGCCATGGCCTTTAGGGCACCGGCAAACACAGGTGCTGTTCACTGAATCAACAAGTGTGTCTTAGATGCCTTCTAAGGTGCAGGGCACTATGCCAGGAGGGGAAGAATCTAAGATCATGGAGACCCAGGCCCTGGCCTCAAAGAACTCACAAATCAGGAATCAGGACATCTCTGTGGACTGAGCACTGGACTGTACTGAGTCCCCAGGCAACACCCAGGTCAGAGATGTTCTCTTAGCAGTCTTGGTGAGGTTCTTCTTTTCAGTGGCTTATTTAATGGAAGAAAGGCTGAGGTGGGGGCACCCAAGAGGGGTGCTCCATTAGGACCCTCAGTGAGTCCTGTTCCCGTAGGAATAGCAGGGCCTCCACCTGGGTTTCATAGTGGGCACCCTGGGATGTGGAAATACAGGAATCTCAGCCTTCTCTCTAAAGCTCTAACAGTCCAACAGAAGCTGAAAACATAACAGTTGGACTTTTAGAATAATTTTCTATGAAGTGTGAGGTCTTAAAGAGAATTTTTGTCTGGATATATGCCCAAGCGTGGGATTGCTGGGTCATATGATAGTTCTATGTATAGTTTTCTAAGGTACTTCATGGATTAGCAGTGAGAGTCTGCTGTGTAGCACTGGGGATTATGTCTAGTCACTTATGATGGAGCATGATAATGTGAGAAAAAAGAATGTGTACATGTATGTGTAACTGGGTCACCATGCTGCACAGTAGGAAAAAAAATGTATTGGGGAAACAACAATAAAAAAATTTTTAAAAAAGCATTTTTGAGGCTACTTTAAAAGAGATGCTATATCTGTTTTCTTAGAAGATCCAGAGGAACGGAGAGGAATAGGTGCACTTTGGGAGACAGAAAGGCTGAAGCATAAGGGCTGTGCTAAAATAAATTCCTGCATGCCTAGACAAGGACAAGACAAGAAGCAGAGGCAGGAGTGGGACCATCCCATTTCTAAGGGATGCTGGGCCCATGGCTGGTCCTTCAGCACCTGTGGTGCTAAGCCATGGAATTCAGAAAGGGGCCATTAGCACATTCCTGAAGCTCACAGTGGCATTTCTGCATGAGAAAACGAGATGAGCTCTTCCTCTTGAAGAGATCAAGGCCTGCACAGGTGTAAGCCACACCTGTATCCTTCAAAACAGGTGTGCAGGGAGGGCAAGTATCTATACAAAGCTAGGATGCCTTCTCCTTAAATCCCTGGGAGCCATATGCTCATGAAGGGAACTAAAAAGATACACAACCAGTAATAACAGGTGAAATATGATACTCATGATCTATGGCAATGCCAAGAGGTAGCCTGGGAAGTCTTCACTCTGTCTCCATCTAGGAGAAGGAAAACTGACTTTTTCTCCATCTGATGTAATATGCCAGGTAGACAACCTTCTGAGAAAGACCCCACCACCCTCTTCCCACCAGAAGATCAATCCTAGCTTCTGCAGGTCTATATGAGCCACCACTAACACAATGGTGGTTAACATTTCTATAGTCCTTTTCCACAGAGGAGGCAGTCAAAGCTGAGACCTTATGCTAAGTGAGATAAGTCAGACAGGGAAAGACAAATACCATATGATCTCAGTTATATGAGGAATCTACAAAAAACAAAGCAAAATAAAATGAATGTGAAAATCGAACCAAACAAAAACAAACACATAGATACGAAGAACAGAGTCATGGTTACTAGAGGGGAAGCCCTGTTGGGGGGGTTAGTGAAATGGGTGCAGGGGGTCTACTGTATGGCGATGGACGGAAACTAGACTTTTGGTGGTGAGCTCACTAGAGTGTGCACAGAAATCAAAATAGAATATTTTACTCATGGGGCTTGCATAATGTTATGAACCAGTGTTACCACTCTATATTTTTTTTTAAATGAAGAGGTTTATATAAGCTTATTGCAAGGAGCACCATTTGAGTTACGACAGAGGAAACTAAGATTTTTCAGAAAAGTACAGAACATGCAATGAAGCCAGCAAGGTTGCCCAGAGTGCTTGGCCCAGGTCAGCCCTCCATCAGGGGTTTAACAGGTGTGAGCGTAAGAATGACTTTGAATAAAACACCATCTGCCCACACAGAATGGGACGAGAGGTAACCGTGGCTCTCTGCCTTTGGAGCCTCTGCTCAGGTACAGCCTATCTTTTTCTCCAAGAAACCCCAACATATTGAAAATAAGCAGCTTCTCAGAAATATTTAGAGGGCAAAGACGAAGGTCTTGCTGCTAAGGGTCTGCAGCTTCCGTTCACGTTTGGCAGCCACTCAATGACAGCTTTGATCTCCCAATAATCAGTCACAGAGAAATCGGCCCCCTGGGAGCCCCGAGGTGATTAGTCACTGCTTGGCATGGCTCGTCACTTGGGATCTGGGGAAAGCTGCTCGTCTAAATTACTCTGATCCACAGGTAGATTCTGATTATCCTGCTCCTCTCCCCTTGATCCATCTTCTGTTTCCATAGCAGCTAAACCCCCTGTAAAAGAGAAGCATCTGGCCCAGGCTCAGGTAAAGTCCCCTGGGGAAATGAGGCGTCTGGCTTGCCAGGAAATGGGGAGGATTCGAGGGCACAGATGTGTGGACTTCAGCAAGAGGAATAGAGGGGGCGCCAGTGCCAGAGGGGAGCCAAAGAGGTGATAGAGAAGAGAGAGAAACAAGAGATTACCGTGTGGAATAAAATAATGAAAGGGGGAACCTGTGAGAAAAAGGAAAGTGGCAAACAAAAAGAGAAAGCATGAAAGGGCAAGAAAAAAATGAGAAAGAGAAAAGACAAGCACCCAGAAAAGGACAAAGAGCTGAAGGGCTGGGGGAGGGATGAGAAAAGACATCAAACAGGAGCCAAAAGGGGGTTTGCAGGAGGTAGGGTGCCGCACCTCCCAACAGAAGGAAAGTCCACCCATCTGGGATGATGGATGTCCTGCAGGTTCTAGAGGCACAGACGCCCCAACTTCCGGGTCACCGAGGACCTGGCACAAAGCAGTGATGAATGGCTGAATGGCATGACCATGGACCATAGATGAGGAAGTCTGTCCATTTGGACACCCCACCCTTGGAAGTGCCCCATGACCCCATGCCATCCCTAATGGTCTCATGCACAGCTGAAACCTCCACCTAGGTGATGGGAGGTCCTTTCCATGCCTAACTCATTTCCAGTTGAGAGACTAGCAGGCACACAAGCAGCTCTCCCTGATTCCTCTCCTCATGGTGGTGGTATCAGGAATGGTGGCAAGGGCGGCTCCCAGGACTTCAGGGCAAACGCATCGGAGACCTCACATCTTCTCTGGAAACCTCTATCAAGGCAAACTGTAACCCCGAGAGAGGGAATCTGGTACCTAGGGCCCACAGAGAGCCTGAAACTGTTTTTTCATTTTTTAATTTTCTTTTGTCTTTTGTCTTTTTAGGGCCCCACCCACGGCATATGGAGGTTCCCGGGCTAGGGGTCTAATCAGAGCTGTAGCCGCTGGCCTCTGCCACAGCCACAGCAATGCCAGATCCGAGCCATGTCTGCGACCTACACCACAGCTCACGGTAACGTCAGATCCTTAAACCGCTGAGCGAGGCCAGGGATCGAACCCACAACCTTATGGTTCCGAGTTGGATTTGTTTCTGCTGCACCACTAGGGGAACTCCCTGAAACTGTTTTTTTTGTTGTTGTTGTTGTTTTTGTTTTTGTTTTTGTTTTTAATGCTTGATGCAGCTGCCTTCTTCAGGAATGGAGGAGCCTGCCTGGGGTCAACAGACAGCCCTCAGCTGCAGTCCCTCATGGGAATTGTTCCAGATGAAGAGAGACGCCTGGCAAAGGTCACAGTCCTTGGATTGTGTGATGGGGACAGCACAGATTCTGTGATGGATTGCTGTGCTAGTATTAAAGGCCACCCCCATAACCTCAAGAGAGGACAATTCTGGAAGGTCATCCTATCCTCAAAACTCCCCACGAGGCCAACAGGGCTGTTCCACTGGAAGGCCTCACAATTCAACTTCTCCTGAGGCCCAACGCTGCCTCCCTCCCATCCCTTTCACACTGTGGATTCCAAGAGCAGGTCCATAAACTTCAGGCTCATCAATCACCTCCTTGGGATCCACTTTAGGGGGACTCCACCTGCAGCACCAACGCCACCAATCCCTGCAGTGCCTTTAGTGGCCTCATTTTTATTTATTTATTTTTATTGATGTATAGATGATTTACAATATTGTGTTCGTTTCAGATGTACAGCAACATGTTTCAGTTATATGTACACACACATATATATATATGGAAGAGGATCTGAAGGAGAACACAAATCCATGTTCTTTATATATATGTTATTTTATATATATGTTTTTTATGTATATGTTCACATATATATTCTTTTATATACCTTCTTTATATATATATGTTTACATATATACATATTCTTTTTCAGATTCTTTTCCATTATAAGTTATTATAAGGTCTTGAGTACAATTCCCTGTGCTATACACTACAGTCTTGTTTATTTTATACGCAGTAGTGTCTATCTGTCCTTTAGCATCTTTAATTTACACTACTTGGCAATGCATCTACCTTCATACAAATATACACACACACACACAAAAACACACACATACTTACATAAATATATTTCACATTAGATATAAGCCAGGAGATTAAGACTCTTTATTCATGTCTCTGCTCAAATGCCACCTTTCCTGACCAAACTTCTGTCAATGTCTCCTGCCCTATTTTCTCATCTGTATCCCCAACTATTATTATTATTTTTTTGGTTATTTGTCTTGTGAGAATGTGAGTTCACGAGAGCAGGGGCTTGTCTGATTTGGTTTACTGCTGTATCTCCAAGCGCTCAGTAGACATTTAAGAACAAATGAAATAAGTAATGCACCTTGCATAAAAGCAAGCTTAATAATAAATGACATCTTGCCTTAAGTTCTCAAAGTTTAACGTTCAATCCATGAAAGCACAACACTTAGTCTGGTCTACAAAATATCTAGACATTTAGACAAAGTGGATGTTGCAATTTAGTCACCCATTAAATTATATTTGTTATCTAGGATTAATCAGAGTAAAACAACAACAAAAAACATAAAACGACTAATGGACCAGCGGCCAGATATTTGGCAATGTTGAAGAATCACAGACTTGGAAATTTTCCTTTTAGGAATATGGCAATTGAAAGCTCTCATTCATCACTGTATGTTTGTGTTGTCTATCTCTTATACCAACCAGCTGAACAACGCCACCAAACCCGAGCTGACGCCTCCACCATCAAATACGACCAGGAACGTTCACCCAAGGACATGCTACCACCATTTCACCCAGAAACAACTGGGATACTTTTCCCAAGGGTCGGCGAGATTCTCAAGCATATGACTTTTGAAATCTAAGAGGTTAAGTACAACTTTTTTTGAGGACACCAATATTCTCCGAGGAGCCATAAATACATTGTCCTCAGGCCACCAAGAATGTGGGACCCTTTGGACTAAGTCACGGGTACCATAACCTCCTGCCATGGCCAACAGTTCTACCACCTCTTCTCAGGACACGATAGAACAAATGCTTCTCTTACCTTTTGGGGAGATGTGTCTCCAGGTCACCGTAGGCTCTGGTCTACCTGTTGCTATGCAGGTGAGGCTGATATTGTTCCCTTCGTTAATGGAGATATCTGAAGAAATCTCTACAATTTTGGGAGATACTGTGGAGACAGAACAGGTAGAAGGAAAATAAAAATCCTGCTGTAACATGTCTTGGTTGTCTTAAAATAGTGGTTGGCAGAATAATCAAGGGACTGAAATACAGCGACTCTAGAGGAAATGATGATGGATTACCTTAAACATGGGAAAAACATCTTACCTTGAGTTTAGCGTCTATTTCCTCCTATTTAAACTCAACGTCAGGAGTTCCTGTCATGGCTCAGCAGTAACGAACACGACTAGTATCCATGAGGACATGGGTTAGATCCCTGGCCTCGCTCAGTGTGTTAAGGATACAGCATTACCATGAGCTGTGGTGTAGGTTGCACATGAGGCTTGCATCTGGCTTTTCTGTGGCTGTGGTGTAGGCCAGCAGCTACAGTTTCTGATTGGACCACTAGCCTGAGAACTTCCATATGCCATGGGTGCAACCCTAGAAAGACTAAAAATAAAAATAAAAATAATTTTTAAAAAATAACATACTTAAAAAAAAAAAAAAGAAAAAAAGAGGAGTTCCCGTCGTGGCGCAGTGGTGAACGAATCCAACTAGGAACCATGAGGTTGCAGGTTCGGTCCCTGCCCTTGCTCAGTGGGTTAACTATCCAGCGTTGCCAAGAGCTGTGGTGTAGGTTGCAGACGCGGCTCAGATCCCTCGTTGCTGTGGCTCTGGCGTAGGCCGGTGGCTACAGCTCCGATTCGACCCCTAGCCTGGGAACCTCCATGTGCCGCGGGAGCGGCCCAAGAAATAGTAAAAAGACAAAAAAAAAAACATACTGAGTGAAGTAAGTCAGAAGGAGAGAGACAAATACCATATGATATCACTGCCAAGGATATCATATGGTTGCCAAGGAAGAAGGGAAAGGAGTGGGAGGGACTGGGAGCTTGGGGTAAATAGATGCAGAATGTTGCCTTCAGGATGGATTAGCAATGGGATCCTGCTGTGTAGCACTGGGAACTCTTGTCTAGTCACTTATGATGGAACATGTTATGTGAGAAAAAAGAATGTATACATGTATGTGTAACTGGGTCACCATGCTGTACAGTAGAAAAAAATATATATATATATAAATAAAAGATAAAAAAATAAAAATAAATAAATAAACACAATGTCAGAGAGTCTGAAAAGGATGGCTCTGCTGCAACCCTGTGGCACCTGTTCTCCACTCTCTTCTGTCTCCACTCTCACCCCACCCCTCCAACACCTTCGCCACACAGCATCTTTATATGACACAATTCCATTGCATCTCTGCCCAAACACCTCCAGTCACTCCTATCGCCCACCTGATAACACCCAGCCTCTGTCCTGATAAGCCAGGCCCTGGGGACTCAAGCCTCGTCCTCTGTTTCCACTGACATTCCCAACCACCTCCCTTTACTCACCCCTCTGTGTCCCCAGCGCATCACTTCCGTCCTGGTCATCCCGCATCTGGGAGCAACCTGGTTCCTTACGTCCTTCCTGGCAAACTCCCAGTCATCCTTGGAGGCCCAGTCATCCTTGGAGGCCCCTTTGCCACAGCTTTCCCTTGCCCTACTTCTCCCTGCCCTTCCATATGCCTCAAACCTACTGCTGCAACTCGTCCTGTGCCCAAATACATCGCACAGGTCAGAGGGAAATGAGTTTCTCTCTCACATCTGCATATCTTAAATGAATCCTCCCAGGGAAGGGAGGAGCTCCTTCTAATAGATAAATCTGGGGTCAGGATCCCTGCATTTCATGCACTTTTCCATACTAGAAACAGGCTTCCCTTCGGAAGCCACATTATATTGTACGCTTCCTCACTGACTTTTCACGGAACAGCAGCCCGTGGGGATGGGTACAGCCCACCGCACAAGGGTGCACACCTGTCTCACTCTGAGGCTCAGAAGCAGAAGCTCATCCGTGCTGCACATCTCAGCCCCATTCCCCAGCATCATCTTCACCACTACTGAGTGTGAGATTTGATTCACATATGACGGCTCATTTGTCTTGTCTGCCAATGGGTGTGTAAAGTAAGGGCATCATCTCTTGGGCCCCCAAACCCCAAGTCTTAGCATTATCCCACTGTGCTGTGATTATATGCATAGCATCTCTCACCTGCTAGACAGTGAGCTTTCCAGTGGTTTCAGCCAGGTCTTACTTACATTTATATCCACAGTAAAAATTCGACAAATACTTATAAGATGGAGTTATAATGGTTGTTCAAGGGCACCAGCTCCCCAGCTGGCTACATGTGTGTTTAACAACCTCAGAACTGGGTCACTAACACATCATTTCAGTTGCAGTGACATTGGTTTTGACACATTAGTTTTTCAAGTATTCAGTGGCCCCACTGTCCCATGCTTTTAGGTGTCTTCGTGTCAGGGTGCCTGCTTAAATCAGCAGGCCTCTGAGACACCACCGTGTGCCATTCCAGGACCCAATGCCCTGTGGGCTGCAGGAGACTCCAGGCATATGACATTCACCTTATTCCCTGGATAAGTCCTCACCAGAGTGTGACCTCACACAAAATCAGATTGGTTGGAAATTTTCATGCTGGTCTTTCCTCTGCTGGAACCATTAATTACTTACTCTTAATTGTGCCAGACTTTCTCCTCCAAGAAAAGGGGGTGTCTTACTCCTTTTCCTCTGTCTTCTTTTCCAGGCTCCACCCAACCAGGAACCCTCATTAACAAGCACTCATTGAATGTTTGCTTCCTGACCCCCAAGCCCTTGCTGCTAGTTTTGGTCCCTTAGACTCTTCAACCAATCATAAAAACTGACTGAATTTTTCAAGGCCTGGTTGAGCTGCCACCTCTTCCAGAAGGTCTTCCAGGTGATTTCCAGGAGGATGCAGCCTCTCCTTCCTGGGGATTCCATAACCTCCTCTAGGGCCTTAAAATAAACTGGCTTATGCTACCTCTGCCTCATCTTTCTCCCATGCCATAAATTATCACAGTATAAGATACTGGGCAAGAGCCTTACTCATCTTTTTATGTTCTGCTCTCTCGAATATGGTGCTTTGAATAAAGCAAGCACCAATTAATCATTTTTAGATTTAAATCATCATGAAGCTTCAGGTAGAGAGGCAGTTTGTGTGCATGCACGTATGCATACCCTGGTGTGCACACTCATGCATACACACACACACACACACACACACACACACATACCTGTGCTCTCACAAGTACTTGGCAGACAGAAACAAAGGAGAGTTGATGTGGCGAGAGTTGGGGAGTGACCATTGGCTCCAAGATCCAGGACTTTTAAAACATAACATTGTCATTTATGGCTGTATCATTTTAAAAGCTAGATTGAACCTTCCAGGACAGAAAGATGATTGATGAGTTAATGACTGAACACTTGATTTGCTGTCTGAAGGATCCCAATTCCTAAACTCTCTAAGTTCCAGAGTCATTTAAATGTGATGCATTTTATTTGCAGAGTTTTAACTGGGACTCGTGCTTCTTGGACCCTTCCCCCAGCCCATACATTTGCCTGGCCCTGATCCTGCCCACCCTTGGCCCTCACACAGCCTTGCCTGTTTCCTGGAGGACAGGCTGCCTGCAGAATGAGTGTGCTGGCCTTGCAGACATTGCTTCAACTCTGCAGGTAAGTAATTTATTGATCTGTAAAGCACTCTGAGATGCTCTGCAAGGGATTATGTCATGCCAACGCCATGTAATAAAATAAAAAATGATGGACTTTGAGAACACAGGGTGATTTAGGGTTTGTAGTTGGAAGTGTGGTTAAAGTACATTTTAAGTGGAAATCAGGCTGGGTAATGAATTACTCTTGGTTTGGAAGGGCTTCCTGGGAGTTCATTTTCCTGGCTCCTTACATGATAGCTAATCTGCTAATCATACACTAGAGAACAATGGACAGTCCCCAAGTAGAAGAGAAGGTGGTTTGGGCCAGAGCTGTCAGCGCAGTAAGTATATCAAATGAGACAATCACACCTTATGCTTAGAAGAATCATCTAGAATTGTCTCCCTCCACTAACAATTGGAATGTATCCAACTCACGAAATAGAAGTTGGTGAAATGCTTGCTGGCCTTTCAATCCTGCCTCAGAGTGTAGCCTGAAGGTGGCAAATTGGCCCTCGATGAGTGTGAAAGGCAGAACATTCGTAGTAGAGAGCTGACATGGTTTGACTAGAGGTGCAACCCCAATGATCAGAACTAAACGGGCACAGTACTTTAAGATGCTAGGGAACTGGACTTAATCATTTTCTAGGTGGCAACTTCTAACCCACTGTCATTATTTAAAATGAACTTGAACTGACAAGGATGCACTGTGGTCTTAGCTAATCCACGTTCATAAGAAAATTTTGGCCAGCTGAGATAGGGCCACTTACATTTGTGTATTGTTTCCATGAATACATCCTGAACCTTACCTCTTATCATGCAGGCTGTTGGGAACATACTAGGATCGCTCTGTTTTTATTCATTCATCCACTTGATCATTCATTCATTTATCAGTATTTACTATAGATGTGGGGAGCAGACTTGAAGTTGCCAGGGGGAGGAGGGAGAAAGAGGGATGGACTGGGAGTGTGGGGTTAGTAGATGCAAATTATTACCTTTTGAACGGATAAGCAATGGGATCCTACTGTATAGCACATGTAACTCTGTCCAATGTCTTGGGTTGGAACAATGATGGAAGATAGTATGAAAAAAAGAATGTATACATATATGTGACTGGGTCATTTTGCTGTATAGCAGAAATTGAAGGAACTTTTAAAATCAACTATACTTTAATAAAAATTTATATGTATTTATAAATATATATACCAATATACTGATCACTTCCATACACCAGTATTGTCCTTAGCACTAAGGATGTGATACTAAAAAGACACAGGCTTGGAGTTCCCTTCGTGGCGCAGTGGTTAACGAATCCGACTAGGAACCATGAGGTTGCGGGTTCGGTCCCTGCCCTTGCTCAGTGGGTTAACGATCCAGCGTTGCCATGAGCTGTGGTGTAGGTTGCAGACGCGGCTCAGATCCAGCGTTGCTGTGGCTCTGGCATAGGCCAGGGGCTACAGCTCCAATTCGACCCCTAGCCTGGGAACCTCCATATGCCACAGGAGCGGCCCAAAGAAATAGCAAAAAAGACAAAAAAAAAAAAGAGACACAGGCTTGTCCTCAAGGAGTTCAGAGTCTAAAGATGCAAAAATAGGAACAGAAGCAAACCCCTTTGTGTACTGTGACACAAAAGAACAGATAAGGTTTTGAGGAAATGCAGGAGAGACACCTAAGTTGCCTAGAGATGGATGTCACTGAAGGTTCCTTGGAGATGAGACACCTAAGAGAAGCCCCAGGAGATAAGTAAAAATTAAGCAGTGCTAAGGAGGAAAAAAGCATTCTAGACAAGGGAGGCCATGTTAGAAAAATATTATTAATAAGACTTTTGGTGGCCAGGCATAATTGTTTTTTGGGTTTTTTTTGTTTTTGTTTGTTTTTGTTTTTTTAACTCAAGGCCAAGCATAACTGTTAATGGAAGAATAGTCATTGGATGAAGCAAGGGCAAAAGCCACTCAACAAACATTTACTGAACACCTACTATACATACAGCTGTGGGTTATGTACATGCACGGCATGTAGGAATGCACACATTTTGTTGGCCTTCCCTGAACTTACACTCTGTTTGGGGAAAGAGTGCATATAAATTGGATAAGCAATGAGATCCTGCTGTATACCACCGGGAATTGTATTTAGTCACTTTTTTTTTTAATAGTTTTTATTTTTCCCATTATAGTTGGTTTACAGTGTTCTGTCAATTTTCTACTGTGACTCCCCTATATATATATCACATATATATATTCTTTTTCTCACATTATCCTCCATCATGTTCCATCACACGCCACTAGATATAGTTCCCTGTGCTATACATCAGGATCTCATTGCTCATCCATTCCAAATGCAATAATTTGCGTCTATTAACCCCAGATTTCCAGTCCATCCCACTCCCTCCCCCTCCCCCTTGGCAACCACAAGTCTGTTCTCCAGGTCCATGAATTTCTTTTCTGTGGAAAGGTTCATTTGTGCCCTATATTAGGTTCTAGATATAAGTGATATCATATGATATTTGTCTTTCTCTTTCTGACTTACTTCACTCAGTATAAGAGTCTCTAATTCCATACAAGTTGCTTCAAATGGTGCTATTTTGTTCTTTTTTATGACTGAGTAGTATTCCATTGTGTATATATACCACATCTTCTTAATCCATTCATTCGTCAATGGACATTTAGGTTGTTTCCATGTCTTGGCTATTGTGAATAGTGCTGTAATGAACATGCCTGCGCATGTATCTTTTTCCAGAAAAGTTTTGTCCTAGTCACTTGTGATGGAACATCATGGAGGATAATGTGAGAAAAAAAATGTATATGTATGACTGGGTCACTTTGCTGTACAGTAGAAACTGACAGAACACTGTAAACCAACTATAATGGAAAAATAAAAATGATTAAAAATAAATACATACATATATACATACATACATACATGCATAAAGCTGTTGGAAACCAGTGGCCCAGATCTTAGCTCTGCTGCATTCAGACTGGGCCACCTCAGCTCAGTTACCCACTCTCTCTGCCTCACTTCCTCATGGCATGAAGCCAGTCACACATACCTCACAAGGTTCTTTTTTTCTTTCTCATTTAAAAAAATTATTAAAAGTGTAGATGATCTACAATGTTGTGCCAATTTCTGTGGTACAGCAAAATGACACATGTATGCACTCCCATTCTTTTATTATCTTCCCACATGGTCTATCCCAAGAGACTGGATATAGTTGCCTGGGCCGTGTAGTGGGACCTCATTGCTTATCCATTCTAAATGTAATGGTTTGCATCTACCAACCCCAAACTCCCCATCCATCCCACTCCATCCCCCTCCCTCTTGGCAACCACAAGGCTACTCTCTATGCCTCAGAGGGTTCTTCTGAGGACTTAAGGAATAAGTTTATCAAGTGCACTTACAAAAACTCTAAGCGTTGAGAAGTACTCAATAAGTGAGGTGGTTTTTTTTTTTTTTTTTCTAATTAAGCTATAGTTGATTTTCAATGTTGTGTACCATAAGTGAGTTTTAATATTGGGTTTGCTTGGCAAATATATGTCTCCTCAACACAGAATGGTGGTCAATAAACTTTAACCAACTTGGGGATGGATGGGATACAAGGTCAATGAGTTAAGTTAGAGCCAAATTACAGAACAGCCTGAACGACCATGCCCTGGGTTTACCCAGGTAATAGCAAGCATGTGAGATTGTTTTAAAAAGGAAATGCCGGAGTTCCAGTCATGGCTCAGCAGAAACGAATCTGATTAGTATCCATGAGGACGCAGGTTTGATCCCTGTCCTTGCTCATTGGGTTAAGAATTCAGTGTTGCTGTGGGCTGTGGTGTAAGCTGCAGATGTGGCTCGGATCTCACATTGCTGTGGCTGTGGCATAGGCCAGCAGCTACAGCTCCGATTCGACCCTTAGTCTAAGAACCTCCTGATGCTGCAGGTGAGGCCCTAAAAAGACAAAAAAATTAAATTAAATTAAAAAATAAAAAACCAGGAGTTCCCTTTGTGGCGCAGTGGTTAACGAATCCGACTAGGAACCATGAGGTTGCGGGTTCGGTCCCTGCCCTTGCTCAGTGGGTTAACCATCCAGCGTTGCCGTGAGCTGTGGTGTAGGTTGCAGACGAGGCTCGGATCCCGCGTTACTGTGGCTCTGGCGTAGGCTAGCAGCTACAGCTCCGACTCGACCCCAGCCTGGGAACCTCCATATGCTGCAGGAGCAGTCCAAGAAATAGCAAAAAAGGCAAAAAAAAAATTAAAAACTAAAAAGGAAATGCCATATGTAAATGCAATTAATATGTAAATACATTATATTTAATTAATATAGATAACATAATTTTTAATGAATCTATTTCTATAACATTGCCTCTATATTACATATATATTAAATGTACTTTAAGCAAAATAAGCTGGTAACAGTGTGTCAGAGGGAGTGGGTCAACAGGAATTAGAGTTATAGAAATCAATTTCTATGAGTAATGTTCAAGGCCTGGGTTAAACCGTTGCCTCTGAAAGGACGGAAAGAAAAGGAGGGGTTTGAGAGCAATGCCAGGGATAGTGCAGGTGCCTGATGACAGCCTGGATGGGGAAGCCCAGGATGCAGCATCGAATGTGAAGTTCAGTGTGATCACGAGCAGCTGATGGAGCGCACAGATCCCTGATGTCATATGCATACCTTCTTTGGGGGAGAACATTGATTTGATTCTGTTTGAGACAAGCTGCTGGTGACCGGACAAGGGGCTGGCAGGCAGGCAGAAGTACCCTGTCGGCGGTTGGAATCATACTATCAAGGGTCTGGGGTGAGTCTGAGATTGGCTCAGAGTGCACGGGTCCTTCAAAAAGGCCATCACCTTATTTCCACAGGGCTATACGCCATGTCTCGGCTGACTTTTGAGGTCTAGATCTAGAAAGCCTACCACTACAAAAACAGAAAGATCAAGAAGGGGTCAGCTTCTGTTTGGAAAGAAAGGCAGAAACCCCCCAGAGCCACGCTCTTTGGAGAGAGGTCCACATTTAATATATTATGTTAAGGTTGAATGGGGCTGTTATTGAATTTTAATTTGAATGTGTAAATAATTAAATAACATGATTATTAAAACAGTATTCAAGGGAACTTCCTCACTCTTGGTGTAGCCTCCACTGCCCAGGTGTTAAGTTTTAGTAATTATGTCATTAATAAACAGCAATTTGCTGTCTTTAGCACACAGTAGCTATCCTATTAAATCCCAATTAAGATGCTTTATTAAGCCCTGCACGGTCCTGTGGGGCTGAGGATGCATAGAAGCGGCTTGGACCAGGTTCCTCTACAGGCCACGTGCAGATCCATGCATCCCAGATGCTGGCTTGCTGCTGGAGGCTCATCCCCTTCCCCCTCCTCTCCACAGCAAGGCTTTGGGATGCCCATGGCAGCTCAGGATACACTTTTCCTAGCAAAGGCTGCATCAGAGCTAAAGTCTTGAGACCTTTGTCTTTACAAAATTAAAAGGACTCATCTGGAGTACCCTTGACTATCCTGGTGTCCAGACCCCACATAGACCCCCAGGCCTGGGTCCACACCTGATGCATGAGTGCTCACACCACTGGCCTCCCTTCCTCCTGAAACACCTACGATCATCCTTTGACTCTGGTCCTTTATGCCTTCCTATCTCCCTGCTCTTCATCTGGCTGGATCCGTCTGTCTTTTTTTTTTTTTTTTTTGGTCTTTTTGCCACTTCTTGGGCCGCCCCCCTGGCACATGGAGGTTCCCAGGCTAGGGGTCTAATCGGAGCTGTAGCCACCGGCCTATGCCAGAGCCACAGCAACGCGGGATCCGAGCCTCGTCTGCAACCTACACCACAGTTCACGGCAACGCTGGATAGTTAACCCACTGAGCAAGGGCAGGGACCGAACCCGCAACCTCATGGTTCCTAGTCGGATTCGCTAACCAGTGCGCCACGACGGGAACTCCCCGTCTGTCTTATTCTTTAAATCTTAGCTCCCCCATGAATTCTTCCTCAATCATCTTTGCTGAAGCAGGACGCCACATACCAGACTGTTGCATAATTGTCCACTCTCCCAAGTAAAATGGAAGCCCAACTGGTTGTCTAGTTTGCTGAAGTATTCGGCACACACCACAGTGTCAGCACCCAATTTGTGTCCAACACTTGGTTTCTGAATGAATGAATGAGAGTGTTTTGACAAGGCAGTATGGAACCGCAAATACATAGAAATGACTGATCTTCTTCAATATCTTTGAACAGCCCTCAAAGACTCTCATCATGTACAATAAGGTCAAAAGTTACTATGTATTAAATACCTGGGGGTAACAGGTAACAGGTGTTTATATCACTCGCCCTTTATCTTACCCTTGCATTAACCTCACAAGTAGATATTATTTCTAAGCAGACCAACTGTCTAAGTTTACCTAGAACTAAGGAGTTCCCAGAACACAGGACTTGCAGCACTAAGACCGGAAAGGTTCCAGCCAAACGGAGATGCACTAGTCTCCCTGTTTCCCTTTCCACATTTTACAGATGAGGATATATGCATTGAGAGAGGCCCAAGAAATGTTCAAGTTGCAGGTGAACACTGTAGCACTTCAGAGCGTTTCCTTTTTTTAATGGGGGGGTGCTAGATGGTTTAGGAAAATAACAACTGCATCTTGAATCAGGGATGCCTACACACAAAAAACAAACAGAAATCAACCGCACACTCATTAGCACCGAGACCGTGAATTTCTGTTGTGCCTTAGACATTTTACAAGGAGTGTGACTCCATATCTGATTCGATCCCACGAGAACCCTCTGAGGCATTACTATTATCCCCATTTACAGTGGAAGAGACTAAGACCAGTGAAGTGACTGGCTCGAGGTTACCCAGATAGGAAGTGTTGAAAGTGGGGCCTGAATACAGATGATGTCTAACCCCGATGTCTTTTCTTCATACAGAGTCGGGGCAGTGGACTGCAGACAGCTAACCTTGGTTCTCCGGGTCTTCACCCTCCCACATCCTGCATCCTGTTTTGTTTGTTTGTTTGTTTCTAGCTGCGCTCAGGGCATGTAGAAGTTCCCCGGCCAGCAACTGGATCTGAGCCGCAGCAGTAACCATGCTGGATCCTTACCCCACTGAGCCGCCAGGGAACTCCCAGCATTCTGTCCTGTACCCTCGTGACCCCCTGTACACCCACGGTGGATCTGGGTGAGGGAGACCTCTTGTTTATTTTAATACAGGGTCATATGTTCTCCATCAGAAGGGTGGGTGGGAGGTTTCATGAGGGTATTTTTTTGGCCCTTCCAGCATTTGTCCTCCTGGCCCTTCTAGCCTGTCCTCCTCTCACCAGCGTGTCCTAATCCCGCTCCTTCCATTCACCCGTCTTTTACTGTGCTCTGGACCAGGAAGCCACAGCTTCCAGAGAGCTTTCATCAGAGGCAGGGCTGTGGCTGCTGCTTCTAGTGACCAGGGTCCCCAGCTATCTGCATACTATGACAGAGAGAGGACCAATTCAACCCACTTCTGAGTCCACTAACAGGTGTTTCTTTGACTTATTCTTTCTTCTTAAAAAACTAGTCAGCCTGTCCTTTTTTCTTTCTTTTACCTTTTGTCCTTCATTCCAATACAGATATTGGTATAATAGGATACATAGTCCAGCCTTGTGGGATCTGTCAGGTCTCTTTTGACAGAAGGTATCCTAAGCTTTGCATAATAAGACCAGGTATTAAGCCCAGACCTGACTATTACTGACTGGATCCACTCACGTAACTCATTTAACGCTCTGATGATGTTAATTATAGTAATACGTAGCATACCTTTTTAAAATAGATGTTCTGTGGATCAGATAAAACTGTGAGAAATCACATTTTAAAGTACTATCCAAATGTGATTTATTAGTGTTACTAAAAATGTGTATCTCTGGAGCCCATTGTAAGGATAAATATAGATGTTAGGTGCAGTCGCTCGGGGGGCTTTGGTTTGGAGGCTGAGATGGGCATGGCCGCCCTGCCCCCTACCCCCCAGTGGATGCAGACAGACCACTTTCTTCAGATGTGTCAGTGCTTCTGAGATAAACAGCATCTTAAAATGAGGTCGCAGGCTGCAGCGTGGGAGATTTGCAACAGGACCCCACCTCCCGCCAGCAGTGTGCTTGCTGCCTTTCTAGAAGGGAAAGGTTAGATTCCAGATAGTCAGAATCCGAAATTAGAGTTTGGAAATGCAGAGAGCTCCTTAATGACAGAGCCTCAGGCAGACTGTTATTTCTTTTACCAGAATCATTTTGTCATTTCTCACATCTCATTCTTTCTCTCTCTCTCCATATTAAAACCATTCATGTTTGTGGGGAAGTCAGGAAGCCCTGGGAGAAAAGCTGGCGATTTATACGGGATTAGTCATAAACCACTGGTTCTGAAGTTTGGAATTTGTTCCTTTCAGGATCAGCTGAAATGTGGAAGTTTTTATGAGCTCTGCTCCCCGACCCAGTTTAGTCATTCCTGATAGAGACACAGGAGAGGAAAATAAACACCATGGGTTACCCACACACCATGCTTTCCTGATTCTGGGCATATTAGGGTAAATTGAATTTCACAGCAACCTACCTATAACCATCAGTGCTCCATTAGATTTCCCAACATCCAAGAAATTGCTAAGAACGCTCTCTTCATCAGTCGTTTACTGCAGAGATGTGAGGGAATTATTGCTAATCATGACGTCCAGACAGAGTGGATGGTTTCTAGCTCTAGTGTGATGGCACCAGCTTTGGGCTGAAGGCACATGACTGCTTCACACACCACCCCTCAAACAGAACCAGCTCTTTAGGGACCAGATCATAAAGTGGGGGAGACATGGGACAGGAAGAGAAGGACCACGAACACCTCGAACACTCTGTATGCTGGGCACTTTGCCAGGGGCTTAACATGAGCTGCTTCCTTTTAAATCCCTTGGTAACTCACAGGCAATCCCCGCATTGTATAATAAAGACCCCCCAGAAGTTCCCGTCGTGGTGCAGCAGAAAGGAATCCCACTAGGAACCATGAGGTTGCGGGTTCTATCCCTGGCCTCGCTCAGTGGGCTACGGATCAGGCATTGCTGTAGCTCTGGAGTAGGATGGCAGCAATAGCTCCGATTAGACCCCTAGCCTGGGAATCTCCGTATGCCGCAGGTGCGGCTCTAAAAAGACCAAGACAAAAAACAAACAAACAAACAAACAAACCGAAATTCAGAGAGGAAATGCAACTAACCCAAGGTCCTCACACAGGAAGTCAGGCCAATTGCAGAGTCACTAATAAGGCGTCCCTACAAAAATCACCTAAAATTTACACAAGCTGAGGTCCTCACAAATGAAAATGGCAGTGCCAAATGGAACCAGTTAATAACCTGATTTACTTACATGATTTCATGTGGAAATTTGGGGGAAGAAAAAAAGCAAAGTCGAGGGCAATCTTACTTTTATCATTCTTCATGGAAGAGAGGTAGTATCTGCCCTACACCTGCTAAGTACTAGATACCAGCCATGCACTTTCCTATGTAACCTAGAACACTGAGGCTGCAACTAGCTACTAACATGCTCAAAGCCAGTGAGCTAGGATGAGGCAGATTTCAGATGTAATCTCTGCCTATGGAGTTTGGGGATCAGATGAACTATGTCCTAGACCTGAAGGCACTTAGTGAACCGCTAATCAAGCTGCAGATGAAGGCTATTGTGATTGAGGTAATGCAGGGTCCAATCTATTAGTGGTATATGGCATATCTGTCGCTGAAAAAGCCCACAGAGCAGCACTGACCATGATTTCTTGACAGCAGAGCTAGAACATCTGGGTGGTTCCTTCACCCCATCTCAGAGTCAGAGGCTTACAAGATGCTTCTGATCCCTCATGTGTCTAATTTCTCTTCTAACCCTGTCATTCCCAGCCCCCCAGTCTCTGCAAGCAGATTGTTCTGCCACTTTGGCATCAGGCATTTAATGGGCGCGCCCATTTTCCAAAGCAGGCCTGCAGCTGATACCCACAAAACTCCAGTGGCCAGGGAAGGGAAGCTGCACAGGTGTGACTGTGGTCTTACCTTATCCTGGGCCCCGCCCTCCAGAAAGACATTGTGCAGGAGCTCCCAGAGATGCACAGAGAAAAGACACATGTCCCCATCTGGCCCGGGACACACAACCGGGGCTACCCAAGCACCCTTGGCCTTGGCTAGAGGGACCCACTCCTTACTTCAGTTTTAGGTCCTGAGACTCCTGCGGTGCAGCATCCTTCTTTCTTTTTTTTTCTTTTTTGCTTTTTAGGGCTGCACCTGTGACATATGGAAGTTCCCAGGCTAGGGGTTGATTTGGAGCTACAGCTGCTGGCCTGGAGCACAGCTCATGGCAACACCGCATCTCTAACCCACTGATCGAGGCCAGGGATCAAACTCGCATGCTCATGGATCCTAGTCAGGTTCGTTAACAGCTGAGCCATGACGGGAACTCCCCCGGGCACTTTCAACAGGGACCATTCTCCCAGTTCAGGAACAGGTCCGCTAACTCGGCCCGTCGAATATTCTTGCTTCAGCTCAGAAAATTGCTTTATAGGTCGGTGCGGCCACCTGGCCCCAGGAGGAACTCCCCATGCTCCCCATCCTAAGAGTGAACACTATGTACATGTGCTGTTAGGCCTCCTGGATTCAATCACTCTGCTCTCCGAGGCTGCTCCACCCAGGTCAGAGGGGGACAAAGGGACAGGGTGGGGATGGAGCCCCTCCCCCGAGGACCCTGTGCTCAGCTCTGCAGAAGCCAGCCTCTCCGGGGCTGTCAATCTGCTGGCTGCCGAGGGTGCCATGATCCCTTCCATTCTCAGCTGCCTTGATGGCGTCCTCAGCGCTTTAATTCCTAATTGCCTAAAAGCACTGGTAGTTATACACTCAAGCACAAGCGATAAAACCCTGTGCAGCGGGGAATTGCGCTGACTGCAGCAGGAAGGCGGTGATGGTGGCCTCCTCCCCCCCGCCACCTGACTGCCCTGTGGTACAAACACTTCCACAGACTTATCTCTGACCCTCCAGCCCCTGCAAGGTCAAGTTCAGAGGAAGGTGGACAGCCCTCAGGGGAGTTTTCTGCCTCTTTCCCTCCACATACCGACATCACTCACACCGAAATGAAAACTTGAGCTATACCCACACTCTCCGCGACCATCATCTTTGGGAATAATTAAGCCAAGTGGAGGGAACATCTCATTATCCAGCCTTGAATCTGGAGGCCTGGGAAGGGGCCCCACTGCCATCCAAAGTCGCTTGTCCACTGGCTTGAAGCTGATTTTCTGTTCCGAGGCCTTATTGCCACTAAATCCCTCATAAAGGTTACGGTCTGCGAACAGATCAAGGTGAAGCGTCTTCCCTGGAGCTCGAGGGGTGGAGACGCAGGTTGGACTGTTTGAAGCTACAAGATTTCAGCCAGAGCTGCGGCTCTGAGAATCCTCCTGTGAAATACCACAGAGCCGGAACGCGGGCGGAAAAAGAAAAGTTTCAACATGGCTTCTTGTTAATACAGAGCTTGTCAAACACATCGCCTAGAAATACTGAACGTCTTTATTAGATTCTTTGATCTCCTCCCGAGACTGGGGGGCGGGGGACGCAACCAGTTGCTTCTCGGTGGAGATATCATCCAGAAAGTAATTAAAGGCTATGCAGGAAGCTGGGTCTCTCACACTCTGGAGAACCAAATGCATTAGCAACCCGGGTTAAAAAAGTATTGCAAGTGAACTTCATATGGAAAAGGGCAAGTTGGGAATTTGACAATAACTCTCCTTCTCCCTCATCAGGGCGCAGCAGGCAGAGGTAGCCCCATCAGGATGTCAGCAAATCTTGACAGGATTCAGAGACAGGAGGCCATCTGCTCTCCAGCTCCTCTCCTGGTACAGAGGGTGGAGGGCACATGACCACTTACTACGGGAAGTACAGTCGTCCGGTTGCCTTGCCAGCATTTGCCTTCACCCAGAAGAGCGCCAAGAAATGTGCATTTCTGAATAACATTCATTGATCTGTGCCCATCAAAGGGCCTGTTTTCTCTTTCTGTAAAAAATGATCTAGGAGTTCCCACTGTGGCACATCGGAAATGAATCTGACTAGTATCCATGAGGATGCGGGTTTTATCCCTGGCCTCACTTAGTGGATTGGGGATCCATCGATGCTGTGAGCCACGGTGTAGGTCGCAGACAAGGCTCAGATCCTGCATTGCTGTGGTTGTGACATAGGCCGGCAGCTGCAGGTCTGATTCAACGCCGAGCCTGGGAAATTCCATCTGCCTCAGGTGTGGCCCTAAAAAGCAAAGCAGAAAAAAAAAAAAAAAAAACGATTTAATAATGACCCTTCCCATAGGGTTATCCTATGGATTCAAGGAGTTCATAGACAGAAGAGCTTAGAACAAAACCAAGTATGCAGTGCGTGCTCAGCAAAGGAGAGCCAGTTGGCCTGTTGTTATCCTTTTTTAATTGTTCAGTAGGCAACAGGCTCCAGAGTCCTGGACTCCTCAAGTCTCTGTCCTAACTGGCCATCCTCTTCAATTACACCACCATCTACCTAAGTGTTTAGTCCATCTACCTAAGGACTAAAATGAAGGGATTATCCTGATTTCTCCCTTTCCCTCAATTTCTACATCCAGCTATAAAGTCCTATTGGCTTTATCTCAGAAACAACCCTCATGCTGTCTTGATGCCTCTCTTCCCTCTTACGACCCACGTCTGTCATCTCTTCTCTGATCTCCCTGTTTTTATTTACATGGACATTCCATTTTCCACATCGCAGGTGGACTAATTAAAAACTACAACCACATAAATCCGACCACGTCACCTCCTGCTTGAAGAGCTGTCATGGCACCTGGTCACCCTTAGAATAATACTCAAAGTTCACAGCTGTCTCTCTAAGACTCGGTGCAGTTGACCCCTTTATCAGGAGTGCTGTGGCCAGAATTCGCTCAACACCCCCAACCCCCACCCCCGTCCTGGACCTGCCCTCTGCCCTGGGAGGTGCCCAATTGGTCCTTGTGCGGGGCATTCAAGGTTTCTGTTCCCTTCTGGAATGATCATCCCCCAGATCTTCAAGTGGATGTCTGTCACTCAGCCATCATTTCTTTTCTTTTTTTTTTTTTTTTGGTCTTTTTCCCATTTCTTGGGCCACTCCCGTGGCATATGGAGGTTCCCAGGCAAGGGGTCGAATCAGAGCTGCAGCCACCAGCCCTACGCCAGAGCCACAGCAACACGGGATCCGAGTCACGTCTGCAACCTACACCACAGCTCACGGCAGCAGCAGATCCAACCCACTGAGCAAGGCCAGGGATCAAACCCGCAATCCCATCGTTCCTAGTCTGACTCGCCAACCACTGAGCCACGACAGGAACTCCGTCAGCTCTCATTTCAATTGTCATCTACACTGCATCCTTCCTGACCACTATTTCTCAAAGAGCCTCCTGCCCCATCCCGGTATCTGCTTTAGTTACTTCACGGCTCGGATCCATTCTCTGAAATCCTCATGGATTAGCTCAGCATGTGTTGTCTACCTCTTCTCATCAGAACCTAAAGGCTACACTTCCCTCTCTTTCCCCATCTCGAGGACAGAGCCTAGCGCACAGCAGGGACTCATCACACGTGTGTTGCATACATGAACTTTGCTGATCAGAATCAAGTGCCATTCTTCCTTCTCTCACAGTCCTTTGGTCAAAAGACCCTTAACAGCAGATCACACTCTGCCCTGGTGACTATTGGAATATGGACATAGCACCCTCACTAGAGTATGTGAAAAGGAAAAATCTATCATATTTTTTTTCTTTCTTTTCTGTGATCTGCCTTTGCATGCCGACACGTGGAACAGAGTTCCTTGCAGACAGAAGGGACATGGCAAATGCTTGTCCACGTGTGCATTTGAACTGAATCATACATAGTATCTTTCCTGTGGCTCCCTGGCAGTGAAAGACATATTTTTGGTCGACGTTGCATGGACTGACTACTGACACTTGCATAAGGAAATTGCTATTACCACACACCCTCCTAAAGTAGTACACGTGTCCTGCATGTGCAAACACACTTATCTGTGGTGAACCAGAGGGCAGGGCAAGCCATATCTCCTATTTCAGAATTGGCTGCTTGTCCTGAAGCCAGAGAACGTGTGCTTCATAGAAGGCCAGGTTCTGCACCTGCGGAGGCATCAGGGCATCAAAGAAAACAATGGCTTACAGGCTGTTCTTTTTTCCCTGAGAAGGGTGTGTTGAGTAACACAGAAAAGCTAAACAAAAAGCCTGTCACTGGGCAGTAAATTAAAAAGAGGTCTGAGCTTCTGAAGATAAATCAGTAACTTTAATACGCCTCTCCTGAGCTGGGCATCTTCAAGGAACGCAGGACAGGTGTCTCCAAGCTGAAGTATTGGTTAAAAAGTTGGCCTTTAAATTACATTTGGGCTCTCTCTTTTCTGGCTGGCTATATTTTTTGTGCTCTATCTGGAGGCTTAAAAAGACACACAGGAAAATAAATCTCAGTTCCATTAGGTACACACTCTGGACGTGCATATGTGTTCTTATCTTTGGCATCCCACCCCCACCCCCAACCTTCCCCACACCATCAAACGCTGGCACCAGGAAATGTTTACAATTGCTCCAGACACTGATACCAATATAAGTCCCTGTGATTGCCATTCATCACATGCAAATGTCTTTCCTATTTTTATTAAGCCCCATTGCTCACACCCCATGTACCCTAAATTCCAGGTATAAACTCACACACGATTATTTCTATCATCAAAACGGTGGCCAAGGAGTCAGCCCCCATCTACACGGTCAGTGCAAGAACGAGGGTCCGTAGAGACAGCCAAGGGGGCAATGCTAGGGATCTAGATTAGATTAGCACCAGTTAATGTACTTGCCTCCATTTGGAATCGGGCACAGGCCCCCTCTGAGATGAATCAATATTTAATAATTTGAGATAGAGTTATGTGTACATGAAGGGGTCTCTTTTCCACTCTCATGGGGAACTATTTGCAACAACATTCCACATCAGCATCTCATAATGTCTAGGGCTAGCTCCTCTGGCGATTCCTATCTTTATTAGCACTTCCATCCACTGCTAAAATGCATAACAAAGATAATCGGCTAAGCCCCCAGAAGAGATCTGCCTAGACCGAAACGGGCATGTGTTCACAAAGGCAGGCGATGGAATTCTCCTTACTGGAAATGTGAGCTGGAAGGGTCCTCTGTGGTCCAGAAGGAGAGGGAAACAATGTCATCATTTCCAGCGCAGAAATTGAAAGCACACCTCCTAGTTATAAGAGCACAGGAAGCAGGGTTCCTCCATTCCCCATCTGTGTAACCCTGAGCCAATCATGTATACATTGTTTCAGCTTTCTCATCAAAAAAATAGGAGGGGTCCCTGCTCGCTGGTTTCTCAACCTTGGCACTATTGACTTTTGGGGCTGGACACTTCTTAGCAGTGGAAGTGCTGTCCTGTACACTGAAGCAGATTGTTTTCTTTTTTGGCTGCCCTGGAGGCTCATGAAAGTTCCTGGGATTGAATCTGAGCCACAGCTGTGACCTACGCTGGATCCTTAACCCCTGTGCTGGGCAGGGAACAAACCAGCACTTCCTCAGAGACAATGCTGGATTCTTTTTTTTCTTTTTTTCTTTTTTGTCTTTTTGTCTTTTAGGGCCATACTAGCAGCATATGGAGTTTCCCAGGCTAGGGGTCAAATCAGAGCTGCAGCTGCCAGCCTATGCCACAGCCACAGCAACGCGGGATCTGAACCGCGTCTGCAATCTACACCACAGCTCATGGCAACGCCAGATCCTTAACCCACTGAGCAAGGCCAGGAATTGAACCTGAGTCCTCAGGGATACTAGTTGGGTTTGCCAACCTACTGAGCCACAAGGGGAACTCCTAGATTCTTAACCCACTTCACCACAGTGGGTATCCCTACACTGTGGGATGTTTAGCAGCATACCTGGTCTTACCTGCTAGATGCCAGTCATATCTCTCTCCCTCCACGTGAAAGTCTGAACAACTATGAATGTCTCCAGGCATTGCCGAATGTTCCCCAGAGGGTAAAACCACCATCACAGCACCATGTAGAGTCGCTGGGCTAGCTAATGCTTAGGAGGTCTCCTAAATTCCTCAGCTCCCTGTCTCTTTTTCTCTCCTAGGAAATTTCCATGTGAAGATGTTAGAGGCACAGATTGCAATTGTTTAGGAGCTTCAGCTACATATCACACTCTTCTCTGCTTGCCCAACTGGGGTTCCCTTTCAAAGCAGAGCCATCCTTTGTTTGCCATCAACCTCCTTGCCCAGCCCTTAAAGGCACAGTGGTGCTGTAAGCATCACACTTCCTGGCACATCCCGCCAGATGCCTCTCAGTTCCTGCTGCAGAGGCAGGTGTCATGGCCACAAGCACCTGCTTGCTCTCATAACTTCCTCCAGCTAAGAGATGTCCGGGCTCCCCTCTCCTTTGCACTTGGCCCACATCTGCCTGGTTCCCTCTCTCACACCCCACCCCCCACCCCATAGGACCAGCAAGGCAGGGCAGCAGCCGCTGAATGGCTCATTACCCAGGGCAAATTCATCAGAGGAGCCTCAGCCTCAGCACTGTAATGAATCCTTCAATTGGCTGGAATGAATGCATTAATCTGGGGCTATTAGAGTCTTTTATCAGACTGCCTAAAATATACTGCCTTTCCGAAGCTTACAGAATAGGCATTTCACCCTAAAGGGATATGTAGGAGGGAGACTATATTGGCACAAACTAAAACAGAACAGCGAAGAAAAATGTGAAGTTGGGGTCGCAACTGCAGAGAGGATGTGCTGAACACACTTGTAGACTTTCCATCTTTTTATTTGTTTTTCTGAGCATCTGAGACTAAAAGAAAAAAAAAATCATACCATCTGAACAACTTCCTTCCCAGTGAGGATGAGGAGAAGAAAGACTGAAAAGGTCCTTGGAGGAGGCTACCTTCCCGTGGGGCTGCCCGGTGATGGCAGAGAGGGGCTCAGGGACTCCCCAGGGACTCCCTTCCCATCACGCCACCATGGAGACAGTCAGAGGGATGGATGTGGACACTGGCATTCAAGGACCCACAGTGTCCATATACTGGCCACCAGCATGCCCCTCTCTGAGAGGAGGACACAAGGGCAATCCATGGCCAGTTCCCTGAGCTGTCAGACCCTCCTGCAGAAGGTCCCAGGCAGCCCCAGCTCTGGGCACTGGAGCTGGTGAAGAATCTGGGCTCCCGGCCCCAGGACAGTCTAGGGCCAAAGGGTTGATGTCTTGGGGCTTCTTGGCTTTATTTATAAAACAGGAATTAGTTCAACCGCCTTGCCTGATGGACTTTTTGTGACAACCAAATCCAGCAATTTATGTGAATATGTTTTCATGCCAATAAAGACAATTAATATGAGGCATGGGTGTGAGGCTATGACCAGAAGGACAGAGGAGTCAGGGTGGGGTGGGGAGGGCAGGCAAACTGCCCCACGCAGTGGCCACATGGAGGAAGAGAGGTGACTCGAGCAGCTGCTGTCAACGTGCGAGTTCCCAGGGAACTATAACACCAAAGCCGAACGGAAAAGAGGAGGCAACAGGAACAGCCTGGGACTTGATGGGGTTTCCACAGAGAGATATGGGCTATCAGAAATGGTCAAATGCATTGGTGGGTCTGCTGGCCATTGACCAATTCCTGCAACTTTGTTTCCTCTGTTTTCCAAATCGCGCCATCCCACCCACCCTCACTATGACTGGTGATTCTCACGGGCAGGACCTGATGAGCTCCTGCCAGGAGGTCCCATGAGGAGAGAGCTGTTGGATTAGCCCCGTGGTCAAGGGTGGTCACCAAGGGTCCTTCTGGTTTCTCTTTCTTTCTTTCTCTCACAGATTTGGAATCATGGGCGTCCCAAAAGCCTGGGATTGATTGATTTCAATGGTCCTCTTAACCATCTAAGGCACAACCATTTAGATTGGACTTCATTCTTCACCTAATCTCTATTTCTAGGGTGGAGAAGAGATTAATAGGCAAGCTCAACCATCATTTGTGACTAGGATGAATCAAGTCTAGTTGAGCTATCTGCTTTTAAGTGCCATGACCCACTATTTGCCTGAGCACAAAGCAGGGTCAACATTAGAAAATTTCAGCCCCAAAATAAAGTGAAAGTGATTCATGCTCCAGAGCTCTGAAGCCCCTTCCTACCCTCTCCTGGGCTCTCCCCCAGCATGCAGAAAGGCTGCACTTTCAAAGAACTAACTTCCAACCCTCCCCCATGCCAGATCTGGAATCTACTTTGGTGACTGGGACCATAGATGCTAACCAGATAGTCTTCTTTTAACAACTTACATTTTAAAACTATATACAGCAAAATTAGCAACGCCTGGCCATTTGTTCTGCAGTGGATCACCATGGCCTATTTATGGAGCTACTGGGGAGGGAAGAAGGTAGCTATTTGTGGTATAATGGCATCCTGAGCGATGGGATCACTGGAAGGTAACACATGCTAATTCGGGGTATCATTTTTCACTAGATAAGCACTGGAAAAAAATCTTTATGTGCATTATAAACACAGTGCTTATTTCAGAGAGAAGCTCCGATGGAAGAAAATGTCCTTTCTTAAGAAAAGTAAGAAGTGAACGTGAAAGGGAACAGCGAAAGGTCTAAGCTCTCCTGCAAAATAAATGTGTTCATGCATGTGTGTTGGTACATATGCCTGTCTGCATGTACACAGACATATATGTGCCTCTGCGTACAAATGTGCCTTCATGAACATGTGCTGAGGAAGAAGTAAGCCTGGGAGGAACAGAGAGGGAACTGATGTTTAAGCGTGTAACATCTTCTGACATCCAGGACTTAAGAGTTTTTTGTTTTATTTTCCATTTTTGTCAAGAAGTTCTTCTCTTTTTATAGCACTGAATGCAGACACAAGAGTTTATTTTTTTAAAGAGGAACTAGGAGAATAATAGATCAGATACCATCATAAGACTGTCACAATGTATAAACAGAAAGAGCAAAAGAGTCTGCTGTGCTGAGGCAGCCATCAGTAAAAATCCAAATCAACAGAAATTAAACAACACAAAAGATGAGCTGAAAACAGGAGGTCCAGGCACACAGTTTCCCAGGAATGTTGACTCCTAAATTGCAAAACTTGACCCAATGATGTGCTGATGTATAGCATAGGTTCACAGTGACACAGGGCATTGATTAATGGTTTGTCAGCCTGCCTCAAGACCAAATACCTACAACTGAATATTATTTTAGCCAGAAAACTATGGGCAGCTAATTCTTCATGGAATTCATGTGGTAGGACTACAAATAACCTAAATTCAAAAAATGCAGCATTGAAATATTAGGGTACCCATTCTTCCCTCGTCCTTCCTTTCAGGTGCTAACAATTGAGGGATGGAGAAAATTTCAGGTGTGATCAAGGGCTACACCAGGTTTACTGCTAAGACAAGGGGATCTGGCATATGGCAGACCTGCAGGGAAAGGGACTTCCTATTCCCTCCTACCTGAACTGAAAAGGGACAGCTCTTCACCTGGAGACATCTGATCTACCTAACCAGTGGTTGTTGAAAAGGTCTAGAGGGAGCAGATCCCCACCTGTCTGTGACTGCAGGAAACCAATCCATGCCCAAGGGGTGTCCTCTACCCCTGAGCAAAAGAGGGTCTAAAGAAAGTGAGAGGAGAGGAGTCTGCTTTGGAATTGGTCGATGATCTAGGGGTCAACTCGACCATCTCAACTTCACCCTCTCTTCTCTAAGAGAACAAAGTGGAGAGAGAATGGATAAAGCCCTAGGAAGGAGGTAGATGTTCTGACGGAATGTCCCCTGTTTGGTTAGTGGATACAGGATATGAAGCCCACAGTTACCCCTAAAGACGTTTCCAGAGAGGCTGTCAAAAAAGTAAAATATTTGGATTACAGAATCCCTCTCTTCCTTATTTTAGTTCAGCCCTATGTGTAGGAGATGCTGAGATCAAATGATTTTCCACAAAGAACATAGGTAAAATGCACCAAGTATCTCACAGGCAAAGGTGGTTGTCATTGTAGGAGGATTAAGGGGTGTGGGCATCAGATTCTAGAGCAGTGTTGGTTACCATTCAGCAGTGGAGAACTTGATACTGTTTGCTCTGTCAAGAGGAAGATCAGTGCAGACTTTCAGATCAGTGAAATGAAGGCACTGTGCCTTTGCAGTTGCACATTCATTTGTTTACTAGATCATGATTTCCAAGTGCTCACCGAAATCCTATATTCTAGAATCAGAGCATGGTGACTGCAATGGAAGAATTTTACATCAGGATTTTCCCAGCCCTAGTCTCCAGCACTTAATATTCCCAGGGAATTCTTCCTAGGTGGTGAACAAATAGAAAAATTCATGCTTTTTCAATAATTAAATTTTGTAAGAATCATTTTCTAAATTCTGCTTGTCTCTCCTTTTCATTCCCAATTAGATCATTTAGTGGCACCCAATAATACTGTTTTCAAATACAATAAAGAGAGTGACAATTAGCCTTCTTAAGAGCATGGGACTTTTTAATTTTTTTAGAGAAGGAATGCAAAGTTTCTATAGCTTCTTAGATCTAGAGAAAATATACATGTCCTGGTTCTCCCAAGGAACATGGAGGTTTTTCAAAAGGCCCCTGTAAACACAGGTAACGGTAGTAATATCTGTTTGAGAATATTGTACTAAGAAAGACACAGTCTTTGAGTTCTTCCCCTTAATGGTGATGGCAAATTTGGCTTCAGAGTCCCATACATATGATGTTCGCTCATCTAGATTTCTACTGAAATAAAAATTCCTCTAGAAAAAAAAAAAAAAGATCGTATCTTCCTGGTATTCTGTTAAAGTATGTACAAGGTGTTTGGTGCCAAATAGAAATTGGAAATAATTAAAGCAGAGCTATAGGAGTCAAGGTCTTTAAATGTTCTATTTGTTCACTTCACTGCCAAATGTAGCTGGTGGAGCATGGTACACTCACCGAGTACAAGTTGGTACACCTCTTCCTGGACCCCTCTGTGGGTTCAAAGAGTCATTACAAATGTGTTCATTCATACAGTTGTTGAATAGCCATTCCCTGAGAACCTGCTATGTGCCAATCCCACCTGAGACAGAAATGAATCAGTCAGGAGCATTCAGCTCAGGGCCACTCAGCAGGTGTAAAATTTGACAATATATGGAACAAATATTGTACAGTGTCACCATGTGATGTGCATGGAGTGAGTGTGATAGAAACACAGGGAGAGATTTGGTGGGGGGATGCAAAGAAAGTTGTCATGTGTTTGGGCCTTTCAAGGCTGCAAAGAGGAGTATTATAGGAAGCAGACACAGTGTGTGTGAAAACTGAGAGAAGCAAAATCTCTGAAATGCCAAAGAGTCATGACAAGTGGCAGAAGACAGTAGTAGAAAGATAATTTGGGGTCCCATTTTGCAGGAATATATATATATATATATATATATATATATATATATATATATATACACACACCTTGCTAGAGAGTTTGGATTTTTTCTCATAGGGAATGGGGACTGCCAAAGGATTCTAGGCAGGACAGCAACACAATCAAATGTTATTTTGGAAAATAATGTTGGCAGCAATAAAGACTGCACATTGGAGACAGTACTGGTTAGAGGCAGTTACTACTATTACTGAAATAAAGCAGGGCCGTATGGTCCTTCCCCACCTCCCATCCTCCAACAGCCTTTTGTCTGTAGAAAAAATTTAGCCGCATAATAAGTTTAATCACAGACATGAGAAAATGCAGAAGCAAGGGAAAGTAGCCAAACAGGACAAAATATTAAGCATAGTCATTAAGCAAAGTTAAGGATTTTAGCTCCTTCTCAAGGGCTATGAATCATATTCTGAGCCATGTCCTGTGAGCTCCTCTGTAGATACTGAAACCCCCACCAGCTGTAAGAAGTTTACTACATGAGGACCAGACTACAGACAGGACTTTAGCTGCCCCAATTCTGAGAACTGGCTTCCAGGAAATGGGAACACACTGACCCTAGAACTGATGATTAACTGTAGTTAAGACAGTCAAGATGATGATGGTCAGACTACTGCATGGCGCATTTCAAGAGGACAGTCAGAGCTGACTGTGCTGTTTCTGCCTGTAGCCCCCTCCCTCCACCAGTAAAAGCTCTTGCCCACTGATTGTCAGTAGGAGGAGTTGGCCTTTGGACACACGTCTGCCCTCTGCTCTGGGTGTCGGGTTCCAAAATAAAGCAAAATTCTTACCCACCAACCTTGCCTCTCTAGTATTGGCTTTAGAGAGGTGAGCAGCTGGACCCCACTTTCAGTAACATCCCCACCATCATTACCATCTTCACCACCTCACCACAGCTTCACTTTCAGCCTCACCTTACCTGGATGGAAGGACTACTGTTTGTGCACATTCAACACACTTTACCCATAATGCGCCAACCACTCACTGCAACACCTCTATGTGGAAGGTGTTATTACTAACCTCATTCTACACACCATATAGAGCCAGGCGAGGTAAAATGCTTAAGGTCACCCAGCTAGTGGGAGGAAGAAGTATGATTTGTACACATGGAGACCACATCCTTTATACCCTTCACCTCCTCATTGCTTGAAAGTCTTCAAAGTCCTCTAGAAAGAGCCTAGGGTTGATCTAAGAAGGGGGCACTGGGATGGAGAGTGGAAAAGAGTTCAGGAATATTTGGTGGATGGAATTGTAAGACTTGGTGACTTAAATAGACCACACCAACAAAAGAGATGTGTACCGTGAAGAAAAAAAAAGACTTGCAAATGATTCTGAGCTTGGTTGACTAAATATATGTTGGTCTCGTTTGTTGAGATGAGAAATACTGGTTGGGTAGACTCATCTCATGGGACACACAGAGGGCATTTGCCATTCTTTCAAGCTATCTGAACTCTCTTCCTATACTTGAGAAACCCTAGACAGACTGTGTCTACTTTGAAATCTGGTAAAGCCAAAGAGTTGTGTTCTTACACCCAAGTGTGTGGAGAATGGCACACCATCATCTGGTCTCTGTCTGATGGGTGCTCTTGCCAAGGACACTGTCTCTATAGCAAGTGATGAAAAGAGGCAGCGACAGGTTGTAATTCATTCCCATTGAGACGTCTACTCCTTCAGAGGTGTCAGAAGGACCACAAAGGTGCCAAGAAGGGTCCCTATGTTAGCTGTGGTGGCCACAATGCCCTGGCCAAACTCTTCCTGTATTGTGATTTTTTTTTCTGCTCATCAGCCTCTTTCCCATTTTTGAATCAGCCCCTTGTCAATTTCATGGGTTCTGCAATATAGTTGGAATCAATTCCTGTTTTTTTAAGTCAACCCGAATCAATCTCTTTTGATTGAAACCAAGAACCCAGTTAGGAAGAGAATATAGTAACAGTTGAAATTTGTTGAGCTCAGGTTATCTGCAGGACATACACGTTAAGATGTTTGCTAGACAACTGGTAATCATTTGGGAATTTAAAGGCAGAGCACACCTTGATGACTGCCAACATCAGGATCTCCAGCTAATGCCATGGCTGAGTAGCATTATCTGGGGAAAACATGAAGGGAAAAGACTTAAAGTGGAAATACAGGAATGCCAGTATTTTTGATTTATGAAAAGGATTTAGGGGCTTAAACAAAGAGGACTGAGATGGAGTGGGTTAGAGCAAGGTGAGTATCAGCAGAGAATTTGTTTCGTGAAAAAAATTAGGAAAAAATATCGAGAAAGAGAGTGGTAACACTGACATAAATTTCATCAGAAAGAACACTGGAAAAGATGTCATGGGAATTGACAAAAGAAAGTACTGGTGTCCTTAGATGAGCAGCTTACCTTACTTTTTTGCAACTTATTCTGAGATCCTCCAGCAAAATAGATAGTTTTTGCTGTTGTTTTTACAAAAAAAATTATAGTGTTGGGTAGAGGACTATATCCACACAGTGATGAGCCAAATTTATCTTTTTTTCCCCCGAACACTCTTCCTCTTCCTCTCCCTTTTCCTCCTCCTCTTCCACACGTCTCCGTCTTTTTCTGAAACCCTTTCTAAGAAGGGGTCCACGTTTGCCTGGGACTCGGTGCAGCACGAAACAGTGGAAAGGCAACCTGACAACACAGCTTCACCAGACTTCATTTTTCATTCTCTAAGGATAAGCAGGATGAAGGTGGTGACCTGACCTCCTCTCTAGGGCACCTCTAAATGTGCCAGATGATAAGACATGAGTAACTTGGGTCCTTGTGTTTCTGTCCAGCTTCCTGATCACAAAGTACAGAAAATTATGAAGGAATGGGTTTTGTTTCCTCCTCTGATCTTGGAAACCTATGCGCTTGCAGTTCTGAATCAAGGGCAGACCAGAACTATTTGTTTACAGGGGGAGAAGCTATTCAGTTATAGACATATTCTACCTTTTGTCCTTTTCCTTTAAAGATTTAAATGCGTCTTTTCCCTCATTTTTCTTATTCCTTTGAAGTTGCCTGCTTCAATTCTTGGCTAATCTCTGCCTTTAATAACAATTCATCACTGTTTAGTAGCTTCTTTAAAAGTCATGTTTGACTTAACATGACTGTCAACTTCCCCCTGCCTCCTGAATGCTCTAGCTAATCATCTCTAACATCTCTCTATTGGATAATTTCATCCTCTTTAAGGATGTTCTTATTCTCTTTCATCTTCACAGATTATGAAATAATTTATTGGACCGTGAATACATGATACAAAGTGAATGTGAAGTTCCAGACTGAATGAATCACCTCTCTCTCCAAACCCAATCAGTTTCTCTTTTATATCAAAAAAGCTCTTAAACTGGGCCTTTAAAAGGGCTTAAGAAAGAGTATCAGATTTCTTTAATAACTTTCTGAAAGTGTAAGTAAAGTAACATTGCATTTAGTATCATCACTTCCTAGTCACAGGTGGAAAAAACTAAGGCACAGAGAGGTTAAGACATACGTCATGGTCTAACAAGTCAGATTTTAAAACAGCTAGTCAGTGGCCACATGCTAAATGGCTATGCTGGATGATTACCAATCAAGGGATTTTCCCATTCTTCCTCAGTTTCTTTCTTTCTTTCTTTCTTTTTTTTTTTTTTTGTCTTTTTTAGGGCTGCACCCACTCATATAGAGGTTCCCAGGCTAGGAGTCGAATCGGAGCTGTAGTTGCCAGCCTATGCCACAGCTACAGCAAAGCCAGATCTGAGCCGTACCTGTGATCTACACCACAGCTCATGGCAACGCTGGATCCTTAACCCACTGAGCAAGGCTAGGGATCAAACCCGCAACCTCATGGTTCCTAGTCGGATTCGTTTCTGCTGCACCACAATGGGAACTCTGTTCCTCGGTTTCCTTACTCTCCGTGTTAGTCACCAAGTCCTATGGATCTTCACAGGTGAAAAAGGCATGAGACTCTATATCTTCTCATCATCATGAAGCATATGACCTTAATATAGACCATTCTCACAGTTCCCCTGAAATGACTAGAGTAGAGTATGTCAGTTTTGCTCCCTCTCCAAACTCTCTTCCAAAATAACTTTAAGTTACCTTTTAGAAATACAAATCCTATGGGCCTATACCATGTCAAAATATTCACGTTTCATTCAGGGTAGCAGTGTGTAAACTCTTTAGCTGAGGGTATAAACCAAGCACCTTTAGGACTGTCACATTTACACCTCCACAAGCTTACGCTTTATGGTTAAACTGTCCAATTTCTTTCTCTCTCTCTCATCTTTCAATTGTTATCATAGGCAAACTGTATTAGGGTCTTTGTCCCATCCTCCTCTACCCAGAATTCTCTCTTGTGCATCTGTTCTATTTCCTTAGATCCATTGGCAGAAACTCGGTCTTCACACAGCTAACGTCCATTAGCCCTTTAAATCTAAACCCAGATCTAGAAGCTCCCCTACTTGAACCAGTGCAGTTTTGACCCTCTTTTTTGTTTCGCTAGCCTCTTACAATAGTTTATAGCATGAGATGTTAACAAAATGTAGCGTTTCCTGAGAACTCTTTGAGAACAGCTATTCTCTTTTATCCCTTAATACCCAGACAGTACAGAGTGTCTGAAACATAGCAGGTACTCAATAAATGAATGACAAAATAAATAAAATCAAGAAGAAAAGGTGAATTCAGCTTACTTAATTAATGTAATTGTTTAAACTGAATAACTGAAACGCCCAAATTTTTCTTTGCTTTGAATCCATTAATCCACCTGACAAGTTAAATGTTAAATTCTAACAACCTACATTTTCCATAATATTTAAAAAACATTTTTGTTCTGAATAAAAAAAAAAATCTTTCCTCTCTTAGGTGGCCTATATCTACACTAACGAAATTCTTATCATTTCCATTTGATTTTTAATTCCCTTCTTCTCCATCATGTTTTCCTGATGAACAAATGATGAGCATTCCTCCTCCAGGTTCAAGGTTTAAAATGAACAAATGATTCACACACACAAAATGCACAAGTGGCCAGCTGTCCAAGGTATATTTAAAATAATATTAAGGTATATATAATTGCATGTTATGTATTTTTACATATATATAAGTTACATAAATATTACATATATTTATATAATTTATATATTAAAGTACATATATTTCTTTGTCAGGTTATTCATTGCTATTTATAGTCCACAATCTCCAAAATAAATTTGAGGCATCTTACAGTGGAAACATAAGATGAAAGAGTAAACATATAAAGGTCCAAGGAAAAGGAGAATACCTCAGATGGAAATCATAAATAGCAGAGTTCCTGTCGTGGCTCATTGCAAAATGGATCTGACTAGTATCCATGAGGACACAAGTTCGATCCCTGGCCTCGCTCAGTGGGTTAGGGATCTGGCGTTGCCGTGAACTGTGGTGCAGGTCACAGACATAGCTCAGATCTAGCATTGCTGTGGCTGTGGCATAGGCCAGTGGCTACAGCTCTGATTCGACTCCTAGCCTGGGAACCTCCATATGCCGCAAGTGTGCCCCTACAAAAAAAAAAAGGAAAGCATAAATATCAACATAAATTCTGATAATTAGCTTTAAATTTCTTTTTGATAAAGACTAAAATGGGAATGATGTGCATTTATGTTAATGTTTTGTTAGGTAAGAAGTAAGCATTGCTGCTTTTCCAGATAAAGAGAAAGAACAGATAACTCACATCATGTTAAAGTTTGCCCCCACTCCCTTTTTTTCAAGCAGGTACTGAGCATAGTCCGTGTGTTTCTCCCTGAGACCTGAGCCAAGTGATATGGCCCTGATGACTCAGACTCTCCCCATCTATAAGAAGGCAGTGTTCCTATCTATGACACATGCTGCATGTTGTCTAAGACTTACATCATCTTATGCTCTATTTTCAGTTCTGGCATCAACATGGATATGTATTCTACCATCCAGTTTAATATGAATTATTCAGACAAGACTCTTAACAACTCCATTATTAGTTTCCCCTTATTTTGTCATATGTGGGAGAAGCAAACAATATCCTGGATTAAGACTATATCTCTATTTTTTTTAATTTTGGGAGAGTTGTCCAAGGTCAGTGTGAATTAACTAGAGATTTACCTAGTCAGGATAAGAATATTAGTTCTCAGCCATTAAGACAGAGATCCTAATTTTCCCAGTATTTTACTCCATGCTCCACTGGGGCCTCGTTGCTTTCAACAACAAGATATTCATTAGCTCTAGGCCTTTGGTTCATCTGCTTGGTTCATTGCTCAGGTGTGGAACCACTGAAATCAATTATGGCTCCTTGCATAGAGTTTTGAAGAGCAGCATTGCTAAGAAGCAGCTTGTTAGGAAAACTTCAAATATCTTCTGAAGTGTACTGTATTTTATCTGATTTGTTGCAAAATAGTATCCTTCTATTTAGCAACAATACTAATAATAATGACAATAATATATTATAAAGTCATCCTATCCTGTCCCTTGCTCCACTTTGTGGCAACATAAAGGCAAAATAATGTATTAATGGTACTCACCAGGTTGAATTGTTAAAGGTATTAAATTGGGTCAATCAGTGGCCCCTGGATTGGAGTGCTACTGTTGAGCTATGGTATTTACTTGTACGAGGCCAACTGCATCAGAATGAAAGGGAGTTTCTGTCCATGGTTCTGAAAGAAAATAATCTCCCACAAGATTTGATAGTGAAGGAGTTCAAAGGAACCTCTTATGTTGAATCATGCATGTATTGTAATGTCTCTAATAAATCAATTACTTTTTGGCAGCAAAATGTCACAGCATTTCAAATTCTGATAATCACCTCTATTTTGCTGAGCTTTCGGTTGTTATAACCCACACAGTCTAGCAAGGAAAGCATCAAGGAGAAAGCTGGGCAACAAAGAAACAATAGACTTTAGGCTCATACACTTGGCTAGGATTCAGAGAGGCTAAATCCTTTCTTGCTCTCAGAATACTAAGGCATATATAGATATAATACCTCATGTCAAGCATAATCTGTGAGGAAATCTACCCCTTGGTGGCTTATTTGGAAAGTCCTCTGGCATTTACAGATTAAAATCTCTCCGATATTTATTTGTTAAACACCAGTGTATGCATGATATCCTTTGTTACTTATATAATCTAGTTTTACACCTTTCACATGACAAGATCTGACAACATCTTCTACTTGCTATATTGCAAAGGGTGTGGGGGGGGAAACTGCCTTCAACTTAAAAGTGCTTTATCTCCTATAGAGATGAAAACTTTTTCTGAAAGGAATTTTTTATATATGTGCTTTTTCTAATCTTTGAAGGATGATTCTCTCTCTCTAACTGACCCAAATGCCAAAAACTCATCTTTTACAAATGCCTGCTTTTTTTTTTTTTATCACCTAGTCTTGTGCTAACAGTCCCATCAGAGTCCACCCCAACAGAGTCCACCTCTACTGACTACTTCTCCCTCTGGAGTGAGAAGACACATGAGTTTCCCCAGGGCTGATCACTGAGCATGCCTTACATACAACATGCAGTAACACTTAACTGGAGGGACGATCTGAATATGCTTGGATCAAGCAAAATCCTTCCATGGATTAATTCAAAAAATCTTTCTTTAGTGCCACTCATACATGAGACCCCACTAAAGCGTGAGGATACAGAAATAAATAAAAAACCTTCTTGGGTTTCCCTCTGTGGCTCAGAGGGATCCATGAGGATGTGGATTTGATCCCTGGCCTCACTCAGTGGGTTAAGGATCTGGTATTGCTGTGAGCTATGGTGTAGGTCACAGACTTGACTTGGATCCCACATTGCTGTGGCTGGGGTGTGGGCCAGCAGCTGCAACTCCAATTTGACCCCCTAGCCTGGGAACTTCTATATGCCAAGGGTGTGGCCCTAAAAAAAAAGCAAAAGAAACAAACAAACAAAAAAAACCTTTCTGGCTCTTGTCCTCAAGGAAAGTTCAAGGGTGGAGCCCAGCAACTTGCTGGAAATAGCTTGGGGTGAAGAGCGGAACTATCCTAGGGTGGCTTCTTACAGAAGGCAGTTCATTTGAGTCTTAGCGAATGGGGAAGTTGGTTGGTTGTCAGTTTCAGGCTGAGAAGGAAAGATGCAGAGCATGGCAGGACCTCAATTATAAGTTCTTGGTTGTACCTATCACATTGCTCCAAACTCTGTCTCTGCATCTCTGGGGAAGTAGAGGAATTAGTCTACATTTTCCATAAAGACTACATTCTGATATATTCTACATTTCGGCAAACGTGATTGACTGTACCACATTTGAGGTTCTAATGCATAGAAGGTGGACAGCAGGAGACAGTGGTGGATGTATGTGAGGGACTCGGGTATAAGCAGACCTGTGGGCTGAAAGAGAGGGCAGGGCCATGAGGAAGGTGGTGGTCCCTGTGGAGCAGAGAGAAGACTCCAGGCAGAGGTGAAAGGAAACATGCCCTCCATCCACCTTGTCACTAGGAACAAAAGATCCCCCACACTTTAAATTAGAAATCTTACAGGTACAGGGAGTTCCCATGGTGACTCAGCAGTTAACAAACCCAACTAGCATCCATGAGGACATAGGTTCCACTCCTGGCCTCACTCAGTGGGTTAAGGATCCAGCATTGCCATGAGCTGTGGTGTAGGTCGAAGACATAGCTCTAATCCTGCATTGCCGTGGCTCTGGCATAGGCTGGTGGCTACAGCTCCAATCGGACCCTTAGCCTTCGAACCTTCATATGGTGTGGGTGCGGCCCTTAAAGGACACACACAAAAATCTTACAGGTACATATTCTGCACTAACTAATCTCTAGTGTCTAAGTTGGATGCTTTTATTACCCACTTTATTTGCAAAGCCACAGCCTCCCACGTCCCAGGACTGAATGTGGCAGAGCTCCTCCAGCCTGCTGCAGGGAAAGTGAAGTTCCTTGGTCCCCTGATTCAGAACAGCACATCAGATAAATGTGAAGTCCTGTTACCCAGAAACGTCCATCTAAGAAGAAGAGGGAAATTGATTATTGTGCATTCTGCCCCACACTCCTCTTCCCGCCTGACAATCACCTCCCTCTCCAGAGCAACCATAATCTAAACACAAACAGAAGTAAAGCTTTTCAAAAAGTAATGAACTTGGAGGCGTTGGAGCCAAGGCAAGCGTGGTTTAAATGCAGGGCTCCAGCAACCCAGAGAGGCTATCAATTATACAGCCCCACTGTTGAGGAAGCAAAAATAATATTTCAAAGAGTCATTGCCAGAAAGAGAGAGAAAAAGAAGAAAATGCCACAAAAGTCATATCATTCAGAGCAAGCAGTTCTAAGAGCAGGGATGAGTGGATACCTTCTGCCAAAGGCAGCCCAGTCCACCCAGAGAGAAAAGGCAGGACACAGAGACTTCCTAAATTGCTCAGCCCTCATCATTCACACCTGAGTCATGATGTCACTTTTTCAGCAATGTTTTCTGTTACCCCTGGGGTACAGAGAAAAGCACATCCTTGACTTGCCAATCTATTCACAAACTTTTGTTTTTTGTTTTTGGTTTTTAGGGTTGTACTTGTGGCATTTGGAAGTTTCCAGGCAAAGGGTGGCATTGGAGCCAACCTACACCACAGCCACAGCAACTCAGGGTCTGAGGCACGTCTGCAACCTACATCGCAGCTCACGGCAATGCCAATATCCTTAACCCACTGAGCAAGTCCAGGAAGTGAATCTGCATCCTCATGGATACTAGTCAGATTCATTAACACTGAGCCAGTCCAGGGATCGAACCCATATCCTCATGGATACTAGTCAGATTCATTACCACTGAGCCACGATAGGAACTCCCTCACAAACATTATTGAGAGCTTAAAATAATATATCACCTAAGTACAGGATTTGTTACTTACATCCATAATTTAACTTTATTCTTATGAAAACTCTTTGGAGTAGGGGAAGGATGTTTTTATATCTATTTAGCAGATAATGGAATCAAGGCCTGGAGAAGTTCAGCAATTCGTTCAAGGTCAGTCAGCTTTACAGTGCACTGCTGAGGGCCTAGAAAGCAGGAGGTCATCAATAAACGTTTTTGGTTTTTAGAGGGCAGGAAAGTGTGATAAGACAAAATCATAAGTATCTAGGTCATGGAGTTGGTCATCTACTAACCAGCTGAGGCCTCTATCCAATGCCTCTTTCTGTTGAAGGCAGTCTATTCAGAGCTAAGTAGGACCAAACCATTTATAAGCCATCATCAAACCTCAAAGAGCATAAGACACACTCTGGCTAAACCATTCTGGAAGTTTTTTTGGTGGTGGTTGTTGCTGCTGTTGTTTCATGTTTTTAAGAGACTAGGAGTAGAAATAATCCAACATTTAAAAAACAGGAGTTCCCATCATGGTGCAGTAGAAATGAACCCAACAAGGAACCATGAGGTTGCGGGTTTGATCCCTGGCCTCACTGAGTGGGTTAAGGATCCGGCATTACTGTGAGCTGTAGTGTAGGTCCCAAACGCGGCTCAGATCTGGCATTGCTGTGGCTGTGGTGTAGGCCAGCAACTGTAGTTCCGATTAGACCCCTAGCCTGGGAACCTCCATATGCCGAGGGTACGGCCCTAAAAAATTCATCCAATTTTGGCCATGCTCTTTTTAAAAGTAAATGCTTTATCTTATAGAAGGACAGCTCTGTAGCTAGGGAAGCTTCCCTCTCCACTATCTTGGGCACTAGTCACACTCTGAGCTTCACTCTTAGAAATGGAATTGATAATACTTGCCCTCCTTCATAAGCTGGTGGTGACAGTGGACAAGAAGACAATTTTATACAGCCATAGCATACAACTATTACATAGGCAATACAGGTTTGAGTTATTGTCCTCCAAGGATCTCAGCATCCCCTTCTGGAGAAGAGGAAATGGTGAGCCTATGATACACAGCCTGTGGAATTACTAAAATAGCAAGAATAGTGGCAGCGATCATAATGCTTATTCACATCAGTATACAACTTTGTGGTTTAAAAACACAAAGACACGTGTTGAAGTTAAAAGCATAGCATTTGGAGCAAAGAAGATGTTCCAAACCCCACTTCCCAGGCACTGGTGAACTATCATAAACAGATTGCTTAACCTCTCTAGGTCTGATTCCTTAGTCATGAACTGGTAATAATAAAGAGATTAACTCAAACATCTATTGAAGTTTATTTATGTATTTATTTATTTATGTATGTATTGATTTATTTATTTTTATTGTGCCCTAGAATTCCTGTAGGTATTTTGGACTGTTTGTCATTCCTTTTTTTAAAAATTTATTTATTTATTTTTCCACCGTAAAGCATGGGGGCCAAGATACACTTATATGTATACATTTTTTTTCCACCCTTCATTCTGTTACAATATAAGTATTTAGACATAGTTCTCAATGCTACTCAGCAGGATCTCATTGTAAATCCATTCCAAGTTGTATCCAATAACCCCAAGTTCCTGATCCCTCCCACTCCCTCCCTCTCCCCCCGGGCAGCCACAAGTCTATTCTCCAGGTCCATGATATTTTTTCCTGTGGGAATGTTCGTTTGTGCTGTATATTAGATTCCAGCTATAAGTGAAATCATATGGCATTTGTCTTTTTCTTTCTGACTTATTTCACTCAGTATGAGAGTCTCTAATTCCACCCATGTTGCTATAAATGGTATTATGTCGTGCTTTTTTAATGGCTGAGTAGTATTCCACTGTGTATATATACCACATCTTCCTAATCCAATCATCTGTCGATGGACATTTAGGTTGTTTCCATGTCTTGGCTATGGTGAATAGTGCTGCAATGAACATGCGGGTGCATGTGTGTCTCTCTCTCTTTTTTTTTTTTTTTTTTTGCTATTTCTTGGGCCGCTTCCACAGCATATGGAGGTTCCCAGGCTAGGGGTCGAATCGGAGCTGTAGCCGCCGGCCTACGCCAGAGCCACAGCAACGCGGGATCCGAGCCGCGTCTGCAACCTACGCCACAGCTCATGGCAACGCCGGATTGTTAACCCACTGAGCAAGGGCAGGGACCGAACCCGCAACCTCACGGTTTCTAGTCGGATTCGTTAACCACTGCCACGATGGGAACTTCTAAGATTTTTTTTTTTTTTTTTTTGCTATTCATGTGTCTCTTTTAAGTAGAGTTTTGTCCAGATATATGCCCAAGAGTGGGATTGAGGGGTCATATGGAAGTTCTCTGTATAGATTTCTAAGGTATCTAAATTAGAAATGTGCATATATAGGCAATAACACAGTACCTGGCAACTATGTGGAGCAATTATAATCATTATTCACAGCGTTCCATGCTGTCTCACTTTTTGCACATTTTTCTGAGTAAGGATGGGTGGACTGACATGGTGTTATTTCCCTCTCTTCTAGATAACCTGGGAGATGTTTAAACACTGAGAGTTGCAGGATGACAGGTGAGGTGCATGACTTTTTATACTAGTCCTTTGATATTACAATTGATCTTGCCTGGTTTCCTCTTACATTGATCTGTTCAGAATGCTCTTGACACAAATGCAATTTTCTGTGGCCAGCAATCAAATTCACCAATCAAACATGGCAAAAGCGATCGAAACAAAGGGCAGAAGTTGTGCTATTTCCAGCACAAATGATCAGTTCCTGAGTTTCTGACAGCATCCAATGGAAAAATCAAAATAACTTGAGACAGAAATAGCCCAAAGACCCTCCACCCCCAACCCATTTGCAATACTCCTTTGTGACCTGGAGCCCTCCACTCTGCACAAATGTGGAATTACACATTTCGGGAGGCTGTGTGCTAGGGAGGTATGGGGGTTGGCTGGCCTTTCCAATCCAGTTTCTGATTTTAATTATTAGCATTTGAGTAGATTTTAATAGTCTCATTCCTCTATAAGGCCAAAACATTTCTGTATCACTCAACCAATGTTAGGGAGATTTTGAGTCAGTGAACAAAATTCCTGCAAGTCCTGGTTTTTGAAGAGAAGGCTTATATCCTCTGGAGGCATTTTCTGAATGTCTCAGCTCAGGAAGGGAGTAAAACAGATGAAAAGAACCAGAGGGAGGCAGACAAGGTCTGTGCAAACCATCCTTGGCTTTTAACCTGTAGACATTACAAAACATCTCTTTCTCAAAGCTGTTGATGGCTAACCCTTTACCCACAGCAACTTCTGCAACAGCAGAACCCTGAATAGACAGAGAGAATATCCTACACCCTATAGTCTCCACCTTCTCCCCACCCTTCACTGATTGGAAAAAGTGTGTTCACCTGACTTAAATGAAGACCATCTGTCTTGATCTCCTGCAAATTTGGACTCGAGGCACCAAAACCAAATCACTTGGCTGTGATCCAGCTGCTGTATGGATGTGCACAAAGGCAGGCAGGACCACCTGTGAGATGAAGTTATCAGGAATCTGAGAAACCCTAACCAAGAGAGTCAAGGGGCCACGGTAGATGCGCAAGAAGAAGCAAACATAAGAAGCAAACACAGCCCCAGTAAGAGAGCAACGAGGAGGGCAGTCCTTTCTTAGAGGGTTTGCAGTTATTCCTGAATTTATTTTCACAATATCTACCTGTCCTTCCAATAAACCCTTTTACTTTTGAGTACATTCCTGTGATTCAAGTGTATTCCAATGACCATGACTCCAACTGGGTTGACAGAAATTGCCATTGAGGGAATCAAATAGACAGACATTAGAGGTAAATATAAAGGGCATGAAAGGAAACTGTCCTTCTTTTAAGTAATCAGCAACAGGACACATAGAGACTGGATGAAAGCCAGAGAGGGCTTATTTGGTCTCCAGGACTTGGGCTGTCCTCAGAGAAAGTTGGTGAACAACTGAAGAGAGAAGACACTAGCATCTATAGCAATATGAATGATGAAGATTTAGTCATTTAACAACCACCATTTACTGAGAAAAACATGGGAATTCATCAGATGACTCTTGAGCCCAAGAGTTACATCTTTTGGGTGAAGAGATAATTAGAATATAATGAGGTGAGTGCAACAATAGACCTATGCCATGCTTGAACTACCTAGTTAGGGGAAAAGAGGAGGCTTAAGGAACATTACAGGCATCATCAAATATTGCAATTTCTAGCATGAGGTCAGAACCACTTATGGCTCATTTTCTTACTCCCAGCACTGAGCACAGTGCCTGCCACCCAGCAGGAATTTAACAAATATGTATCAAACTGAAGTTTTTAAAATATTGAATGTTTCCTAGTATTAGGCATTTCACTAGTTTCCATTCTCCCTCATGATATACTGATGAATGGTTATACTCTGCATGATGCAAGTGAGAAAACTAGAACTCAGAGAGCATAACTATCAGATTGAAACACACACAACTGCTGATATTCAGCCGTTTTGATCTGTCACTTGTAGAAGTGTACATCGGCAGGAAGATTCAAAATTTATGTCTCTCAACTCAAAGCCAAGCACTTTTTATCCCTACAAAGGATTCAACATATTCTATATAGTTCTAGGAGAATAACCAAGAGTCAGACATTAGAGGAAGGCACATTTTGGCTTCATATTAAGAGAAAAAAAAAAGCTAGAGCTTTTCTAAGGGAAACATCCATGAGTAGACGACCCCCATCACTGACAGTCTTCAAATGAGTGGTAGTTACTCTCTACTATCTCCCTACCTTACCTCCTATTACAGAGAGACTTGGGTTTGAGGAAAGGAACTGCGGGAAGATACAGGTCCTGGGATTTCCATCACCTTCAAGAACACACCTCTTATTCTTTGGAGGCCTAAGGATGTTGGGGACATGAGGGAGGCTGGAGAAAATGAAATTTTGGAATGAGTAGAACAACTCAATTTTGTTTTGGTAGAACAACTGATCATATGGACCTTCATATATTTTCAATGAAGTATTTTTGAAGCATCTTTTTAACTGTTTCTGATGTGGCCACACAGGCTTAGTCAACCCATGACCTATAGCATTTGAATGTTCACACTGGGCAGGTGTCAGTGGCCATCTGGGGTAGTTGTCTCCATCCTTACTCCAGAACAAAAGAGACACTCTCCACCCTTCTCCTAACCCCTAGCCTTTTACCAGAGGGTCTGCCAGTTCCTGGATCATTTCCTAACATGGCATTTCTTGAGATGTAGGAAGAAAGATGGGATGAGCTTCACTCCAGGTAGGAGATGGTCCCAGAGAAACAGCGGCAAGATCCAGTCCTGCCAGAGAAATTCCATCAAGAGTATCTTCTCGTTTTCCTCCAGTTTGTCTGTCAGTGTTGAAAAACAAGGTACAGTGATCCTCTGCTTCTCATCTCTAGGCACAGACCAATGGCAGTGCCAGTCCAGGAAGCTATTCTCAGAATGGGGAACTAAACTTGGAGATTGTCCTAAGGACACAGCTGGCTGGAGACGTCTACAACTCTTAGGAAGAGACTAAAACGTGTGTGATGGCTCTGTCCTACACTGAATTGAGATGGCTGGCCACTCAGTCACTGGCCCTGAGAAAGAAGAGAGAGGAAGAAGAAAGAAGAATGAGCCAGAGATTCCCAAATAAGCAAAAAGCCAAAGGGCTATGTGATTAGAACCGATGACTCAAAGCCTAGGAATAAGAGAGACCAAAAGAAAAAGATGTGAATGGGTAATGGATTAGATAACGTCTGCAGAACTCTGTGATGTTGGATTCTAAAATCTTTTCAGCATACCACTCGCCTATTCAACAGTCCTGGCGCCGTGACTCCAAAAGACCATCCCTGTACAACTGCCTGGATCCCCACAGGGCCAGGTTTCCATGTCTGGATGGAGTGTAAAGTTAAGATGTATTTGCATAAGCTCAGTCTTTCTTCTCATGCCCTGGGAAGCAAGCTACTCACAGGTCTGAGCTCCTCCCCTTCCTACAAGCAGATATCTCTCAGGCCTTGGGTTGACTTAAAGCTTCCCTGGGAGATCTGGCCTGAAAATCAGTTCTAAAAGCCAAAAAAATGAAGAGAGCCAGATTAAAGTATCAGCCCAGAATTTATGCTCTGGACTTAAGGTTTAATAATGCAACAGAAAATCAATATTTAATAAAGCAAATGATGGAGAAAAACACTGCCGGGGAGATGAGGCTGCTTGCGCTGTTTTCAAACGTCTCGGTCCCAGAGGAGGTTGGGTTGGCAGAATGGATTGGAGACAAGGTTGACAAGAAAATCTGGCATGCAGACAATGGAAGGTCCCATTGATTCCTATTCTGTTATCTCTGGGCGAGCTGGCCATTTTTATTAAAGGACCAGCTCAGAATGACAACGAGAGTGATGGGAGATGCCCAACAGAATAGGGACAGAGACACCAAGCCAGCTTTCAGTCACCAGCCCTAGCCATGCAAGAGGGCCTCCCAAGCTCACAGTCTTTGTGGAGGAATGGGAGGGTAAGGATGGGGCCAGGACGGCACCCCTTCAGATGGACTCCAGAGTGGGGACAAATAATAAGTGGTTCCAGCCAAAATCATCATGAAATGAGGAGTGTGTGTGGAGGGTATACTCAGTGGCTTGCACTTAGTAGGGACAGAAATCCTCCTTGAGTGATGGATGCGACTTAAGAAGACTGGGCCTAGGAATGTGAAATTTCTTGGATTCTCTCTGATAACTCTGTGGATAGAGAAGCATTTCTCAGCTGCAGGAAAACTTCACTGAACTAGACAGGTCTCTAGTCTGCATCCTTTGGAGCAAACTGAGTATTTCTGGTTAGTCATTTTTCATTGGAAATTATTCTTCCTTTTGAGACAAAAGGGGCTTCGTCCTGCTATTTCTTCCTTACCTAGACATCTGGGTCACAGTTCATTTCATGTTCTTATTTGGCTAGAAGGAAATATAGTTGTTAGGTAACCAACAACCTCTCCGGTGAAAAGAGTAGGTTATCCACATCCACCTGAGTAAGCTCATTGTGTTTCCTGCTACTGAAACGATGCACAGCCACCATGTATAATGCAATAAATTCTTCCGTGTTATTGTGTCTTCCATTCATCTAGGGCTCCCAGTGTAGCTGGGAAGTACAGACAACTGAAGCCAATATGTTGCTCATAATATAAGAAGCCTCAGGCAAGGTGCGTGACAGCCGCTGCTTGAATCGGAATGAACTCATTTGCAATGGACAGATTGGCTACTTTCATTTGTTCTCTAAAAACACAGAATGGAGATAGCAAAGTGTATTGCTCTTGGTTAATTAGGAAACATCTTCAGCAATCTTTAGTGCAACTGTAAATTAGGAAGAAAATATTTGCTGGAGACGGAGACAAGTCAAGATGAAAAGAGGAGAAGATGTGAAGAACCCACATCCCAAAGAAGTAAGGCATGATGGCAGGCTTGCTCATCCTGATGCATGCCAGCCATAGAGGTGGTACATACTAAGTGCCTGGTTATTGTTTTTAATTGAAGTATAATTGATGTGCAATGTTGTGTTAGCTTCTGAAATAAAGCAAAGCAATTCTGTTATACACATATGTATGTATGTATATATACATTATTTTTCTTATTCTTTTCCATTATAGGTTATTAGAAGGTATTGACTAGAAGTCCCTGAGCTATATGATAGGTCCTTGATGCTTATTCATTTTATTCATTATTAAGTGTGTATTTGCTCCTAATTTATACCTGTCCTCCACCTTTGGTAATCATAACTTTGTCTTCTGTGTCTGTGAACTATTTCTGTTTGGTAAATAGGTTTAGCTGTATCATATTTTAGGTTCCACGTGTAAGTGATATATGCTATTTGTCTTTGTCTGACTTACTTCACTAGTATGATCGTCTCTGGGTCCATCCATGCTGCTGCAAATAGCAATATTTCATTCTTTCTTTATGGGGAATCCAATTGTGTATGCATGTGTATATGTATAGATACACATCCACTCTTCTGTTGATGGATGTTTAGGTTGCTTCCATGCTTTGGATGTTGTAGAGAGTGCTGTTACGAACACTGGGACACATGTATCTTTTGGAATTAGTTTCATCCAGTGGGATTGCTGGATCACATGGCAACTCTGTTTTGTTTTTCAAGGAACCTCCATACTGTTCTCCATAGTGGCTGCACCAGTTTACATTCCCACCAACAGCATAGGAAAATTCCCTTTTCTCCATACCCTCTCCAGCATTGATTGTTTTCGGACTTTTTAATGATGGACATTCTTGTTTGTTTGTTTGTTTTTGTATTTGGTTTTGGTTTTTTTGCTTTTTAGGGCTGCAGTCATGTCTTATGGAGGTTCCCAGGCTAGGGGTCGAATAGGAGCTATAGCTGCCAGCCTACACCACAGCCACAACAATGCCAGATTCGAGCCACTTGTCTGAGAACTACACCACAGTTCAAGGCAACGCCAGATCCTTACCCCCCTAAGCAAGGCCAGGAATCGAACCCACAACCTCATGGTTCCTAGTTGGATTCATTTCCACTGCGCTACAACAGGAACTCCCTAATGATGGACACGCTGACTGCTATGAGGTGATACCTCATTGCAGGGTTTTGTTTTTGTTTTCATTTTCTTTCTTTCTTTCCTTTTTTTTTGGCTGCACCCAAGGCATGTGGAAGTTCTGGGGCCAAGGATCAAACTTGGGCCACAGCAATGAAACTGCAGAGTCCTTAACCTCTAGGACTCCCCCCATTGCAGTTTTGATTTGCATTTCTCTAGTAATTAACGACGTTGAACATCCTTTTATGTGCCTATTGAGCATCTGTATATCTTCTTTGGAGAAATGTTTATTTAGGTTTTCTGCCCGCATTTTGATTGGGTTATTTTTTGTTGTTATTGAGTTGTGTGAGCTATTCATTTATTTTGGATATTCAGCCCGTGTTGGTAGCATCCTTCACAAATATTTTCTCCTGGTCTTTTCATTTTATTGATAGTTTCCTTTGCTGTGCAAAAGCTTGTAAGTTTGATTAGTTCCCTTTTGTTTACTATTGCTTTTGTTTCTATTACCTTGGGAGACTGACCGAAGAATACTTTGCTATGATTCATGTAGGAGAATGTTTTGCCTATGTTCTCTTCTAAGAGTTTTATGGTGTCCTATCCTATGTCTTTAAGTCATTTTGACTTTATTTTTGTGTATCATGTGAGGGAAAGTTCTAACTCTACTGATATACATGCAGCGGTCCAATTGCCTGGTTAATTTTTATTGAGTGAATGCATGAGTAAAATGTGTTGAAAATAATGGGGAAATGAATATATATCATGTGGGGAGCTGAGAGAGGGAAGGCCACATCCAATAGCATAACTTGGGAGATGTCCAGGGAGAAACCCCAGCTCAGCTGTTGGTTTATCCTATGGATTTTTCATTACATCATAGGCATTCTATAATTGGAAGACAATGGTCCTCTCACATCTCTTGCTAGTAAAGTGCTATGAGACCACGAGGTACAGGCAGGATCCAGAAAGTAGCCTCACTATTAAAAACGATGGCCATTGGCACACAGACCCTTACCTTACTCTTAGCCCAAGCGAAGTTTGGGCTTCACTTCCTTTCAAGACTGACAAAAACTGGAATTCCTGTCGTGGCTCAACAGTTAGCGAACCTGACTAGCATCCACGAGGATGTGGGTTCGTTCCCTGACCTCGCTCAGTGGGTTGGGGATCCGGTATTGCTGTGAGCTGAGGTGTAGATCACAGATGCAGCTCGGACCCCTTGTTGCTGTGGCTGTGGTGTAGGCTGGAGGCTACAGGTCTGATTGGACCCCTAGCCTGGGAACCTCTGTGTGCCATCGTGTGGCCCTAAAAAGACAAAATGACCAAAAAAAATTTTAAAAAGACTGACAAAAACCATGTCTGGACCAAAATTTAGAGTTCTGAAATCCCAGGTTCCAATTAAATGTCGTGATCAATTCCTAACCAGCCCTGAAATATCCTGGAAGAGATTTCTGCCTCAGTCTACTAAAGAACAAGGTCTTGTTTAGTATGGGTGGGCAGAGAGGGTGGAATGACTGCAAAATTAACATGATAGGTCCAGCAAATGGAGATTGGAACTTCAGTGATTCATCAAGATTTACAAAAATTAGGTCGTGTTCTCCAGAATACCTTACACGGAACTCTGGCTGAGGTGTTCTCTGAGCAGTCCTGGTCAGGAACATAAGGAGAGAAGCTACCTGCCTGTGTCCAGACTCCCACACGCAGGACAGGGCAGCAAAAGACAGACAGAGCTTGGGCTGTAAAGGGCTTTAGGTGAAAGTTTTCAACACTGAGGGAAACTGATATATCTACTAAATAGCTCAGGGGCTGCTATCAGAGCAGCTGTAACAATAATTTTATTTATAAAATCCTCGCTGCTTCTGAGATGCCCAGGGCACCGTACAATAGCACTAAATACATTAAATTAAAGCATGAAAGATTATGAAAATGCAAGGAAATCAACACGGAGGAAACAGGGAAACCCCAAAAAAGGAAAAGAAAAAAGACTCTTCTCTGCAAGAAGCAGCACTTAGCAAGAGGATGATTTTGAGAAAGCTCAGCAAAAACTCAGTCTCCCAAGGAAGTGGTAGAACTACCTGTGGGCATCCTTTCAACAAGAGATAAGAGTTCAAACCCATCATCCAGGTGTGAGCTTTATGATCACTAGCAAGATGCCAATTCTTCCTAGCCTTGGTTTCCTCATCTACACAGTGCAGATATCATATTCTTATCTACTGCCTATGACCACTGTGATATTTATTTTTTTTAATTTTTAAACCGAAATATAGTTGATTTATACTGCTGTGTTAATTTCTGCTGTATAGGAGAGTGATTCAGATGGAGATAGATGATAGATAGATAGATATACAGACATTCCTCTTCATATTCTTTTCCATTATGGTTTATCACAGGATACTGAATACAGTTCCCTGCACTCTATGTTATGACCTTGTTATTTATCCATCCTATATGTAAGAGTTTGCATCTAACTGTGGTGAGATTTCAAGGAGCTTTTGTAAATGCTAAACCTGGTACCCATGACATGGGAAAACCCAATAAATGTGTTCTATTCTTATCACTGGGACCACTGGGAAGAGGCTGTGTAGTGAGGGACAGAGACTGGGTATTAAGCAATTGGTTAGGTGACAAGAGACAAGATCCTGAACCAAGGCAGTGACGGTGGAAATGGGGAAATAGGAACAAGGAGTCTGCATAGGATCAGGTGACTGACAAATGAAGGGTGTTTGGGGAGGGAAGAATCAGGGACAACCTCCAGGTCTCTGTCCTTGTCAATGGGGATAGGGTGCCTCCACACTTCAGGATTCCTAATACACAAGCAGGAGAACTTGGGATGGCAAGGATAGTGGGTGAGCTGATTTGTTTAAAGTTGAATATATTGCAGCACTTTCAAGAGAGTACAACAGGCTCTTGGAGATATAGTTTTGCTCATACTGGATATGAAGATGTGGTTGTCATTAGTGAAGCCCCAATGGCTGAAGTCACGAGCTTGGGGAGATCATTGAAATGATACAACCCAGCTAAAGAGAATGGGAGTTAAGGTGTAGATCCCACGGGCAGGAAAAAGCTGAGAATAAAACAGCCATACAGGAAAGAACCAATGAGGGAAGGGGGAACATGGGAAGAATAGTTTTACATCAGCCAAGGGACAAGAGGCAAAGCTATTCCACTATGACTTCCTTGTGAGATAGAACTGGGACAATCATGAATGAAAAGCAAGCCTCCTGAGAGTGACAATTCCATAGAGAAGAGGCCAAGGTAGTTGATGAGTGATAATGCTGTTCTCCATCCTCAGCATTATAAATACCTTTACCTCTCCTCTGAGAAGAACTAGGGGAGGCAGAACAGCAGCCCCACAAGGGGTAACATGCTCAGAGCAACGTGGTGACACCAGATTGAATGCTGGGCCCACCCCAGCCAACCAGTGGCCAGATGCGCCATTGTTACGCATTCGGTAAGGACCCGTGGATGATACTGACTTGCTCGAGGTACATTTTAAGCACCTACGTCATCTTCAATGATTTCCATGATTTTATAGTCTCATAAAATTCTTTAATTACATTCCATTTCTTTAAATTCAAAGTTGAGACGACCTGGTGAATGGCTGGCAAGATAGATGTTTAATGAACAGTCCTTTCCATATGATAATATGCTGTGAAGGATTCTGAAACCTCTAGGTGGTATCAGGTCACACTGTCACCTCACAGCAACTCCCTATGACAGGCCTTATTATTATGCTCATTTTGCAGATGACACAAACCCAAAGCACAGAAAACTGAAGCCCAAGGTCATGGCTACTATCCTAACCCAGCCGTGTCTCAGGGCAAATTCCTACCCACCATGTTTTGCTGTGCTCTCTCTCATGTAAAGAGGGATTCAGCTTTGCTTAGGGAACCAGCCCTGGCTGAGAGTCAGGAGAGCTGGGATTGGTCCTAGTCCTCACAACTCCTCAATACCAGTACAACCTTGGTCAAGCCAGTTAACCTCTCAAGTTCCATGTTTTCCCATCATAATATTAGAACAGTGGTTCTCAACATGGGTGAAACAGACAAGCACACAGGGTGTTTTAAAAAATAAGTATGCCACAACCTTATCCTCAATAAACTGAATCAGAATCTCTGGTGGGGAGACCTTCAGCATTGCCGCTGTTTAATGATACCCCCAAGTAGCAGGGTTAGGAAACAGAGGTGAGAACCACTGGTTAGGTGGCCTTCAAAGTGCTTCTCGCTCTGAAATGGTCTAAGCCCCTGGTCCATACCCACCAGGTCAGTTCTCACCTGTGATCCAGTCCTCCAGTCAGATTAACCTGTCTTTGCTCATGAAAGCGAGTGCAGTGCTGGGCTGTGTAGTCAGACCACCTTACTGTACCAACTCCCCTCCCTGGGCTGCACAGGGTGGGAATTTCAAGTGAGACTGAGTGTCAACTCCCCAGGGGAACTGGTGTAGTGTGAGGGATGCTGCAGCCCAATTGCAAGCTGTGCTGATTAAGTAAAATGAAAATAAATAAATGAAAAGCACCCTCAATTATCTTATTTTCTGCACAACGGCAATGTGAGCTCTTAGTGTTGAAGGGAAAATCGTGGATGCCATTGACAAGTGAAACCATCCTGGAGTTCCTGTCATGGCTCAGTGGTAATGAACCTAACTAATATCCATGAGGATGCAGGTTCAACCCCTGGCCTTGCTCAGTGGATTAAGGATCAGCATTGCCTTGAGCTATGGTGTAAGTCATAGAGGCAGTTCAGGTCTGGTGTCACTTTGGTTGTGGTGCAGGCTAGCCTGGGAACTTCCATATGCTGTGGGTGTGGTCTAAAAAGGCACAGAAAAAAAAAAGAAGAAGAAGAAGAAGAATAGAGAGAAACCATCCTAATGGTCAGGTCAGAAGACAGAGACTGCAGGGCCAAGGGAGTCAGCAGGCTGAGGGTTGCAGGGCTGTGGCCTAAGCATGAAGAGGCCCATGGGTACCACTAGGCCATGACAAAGGAGAGAGGGACAGAAAGAATGTAAGGGAAAGGAGATTCAGACAAACACTAGGACAAAGAGCCCAAGGGCAATTGAGGGCACAGGACTGAGACCAGAAGGTCAGAGTGATGATGGTGTGGCCACAGGTGGATCAGATGACAGAACAAAACAGAACAAGATGAGAAAGAAATGAAACAGGATGCAAAACCGTGAGAGGCAGAATCAACACAAAACAGAGGCAGCAACAGAAAAGAAGTTGCTGGTGAGATCAAATGAAAATCAGCCTCAGAGAGATAGCTGGGAAATGGCACGAGGGAGGGACCTGTCATCCTAGAAGGGACAGATGGACATCTAACTCTGCATCAGCCCCACCGGTCCTCCAAACAGGTGCTCACTGATGCCAAGTGCCCACTGGCCATTCATACCCAGTCAAGGCTAGGAGCCACGATACACCCTGGGGTGTCTGAACCCAGGTGATGTGCACTCCTCCTCTGGGCAGCTCTGGGAGGCCCGGGGGGAACCATGTGAGGCCTTCTCATCTTCGCTTGGCTCCCAGGAACTCTCACAGCAAAACAGAACCCCTGTGGGAAAGCTTCCTGAATAGGGTCCTTACTCCTCTCAATCAGGCACCTTTTGCCATTAAAAAAATTCCAGGAGTTCCAGTTGTGGCTCAGTGGTAATGAACCCGACTAGTACCCATGAGGATACAGATTCGATCCCTGGCCTTGCTCAGTGGATTAAGGATCCAGCACTGCTGTGAGCTGTGGTGTAGTTTGCAGACGGGCCTCAGATCTGGCATTGGTATGGCTGTGGTGTAAGCCAGCAGCTACAGTTCTGAATCGACTCCTAGCCTGGGAACATCGATATACCACAGGTGAGGCTGTAAAAAGACAACAACAACAACAATTCCAAACTCTGCAGCCAGGTTACTGGGCCTCCTGGGATCTGCCTGGAGCTCACCTTTCCAGTCTCACTTCCTACCCTCTCTTGCCTCCTCTTAGTGCCCACCTGAAGGGTGCCTTTGGGTTCTCTGAATAGGTCGTGTTCCCAACCATCTCCTGGCCCTTGCATGTGCTGTCACCTGTCCAGGACAGCCCACTTTCTCTGCTTCACCTGCCTAATCCCAGTCAGCACTCTGCAAAGGCAAAGCTTGTGTTCGGGAATCCTCTGGGGTTCTCAAAGGGAGGACCCTCTCTGGGGCACTGCCACAGCCCCTGCTCCTTGTCCCCAGACTCTCTCCCTATATTACTGTGAACTCTTCATTTCTCTTGTCATCCACTAGAATACTGTTTCTTTGGGGACAAGTATCAGGTCTTGTGTTCTACCCCAGAGTCTTGCATAATGCATAGCTCACAGGAGGAACTCAGTGAATATTCGACTAGTGAATGCTTGCTGGAGAAAGCTTATGTTATAAATGCTGGGCCCCAGGTCAAAGGTGAGGCAGGAGATTCTGTGTGTTTGGCAGGAGAGTTGTAGGGACCCTATTTCAGGTCCCCTTCTGTCCTTCTGCCAGTGGGCCACTGCTCTGGCTGAGTGCTCTGGGCTCCCCTTACCTACATTTCTCGTGTCATTAGCTGTCACCACTAGGGCTAAACTCCTCAATCTAAGAAAGATTTTTAGCACGAAAATCTCACTTGTCATCTCTATTAGCCAGGGTTTTCTAAAGAAACAAACTAATAGGGAAGATGATAGATAGATAGATAGACAGACAGATAACAGAGATAGATTAGATAGATAGATAGATAGATAGATAGATAGATAGATAGATAGATAGATAGATATTGGATATCTAGATGATGGATGGATGGATGGATAGGCAGATAATAGATAGATAGATAGATGATGGATAAATAGATGGATAGATAGATAAACAGACAGATAGATAATAGAGATAGCTAGCTAGATAGATAGATAGCTAGATAGACAGACAGATACAGATAGATAATAGATATAGAGAGATGATAGATAGATAATATAGATAAAGAGTAGATGGTAGATAGATAATAGTGATAGATGATAGGTAACAGATGCTAGATAGATAGATAGATAGATAGATGATAGATATTTCTAGCAATTGTCTCACACAATTACGGAGGCTAATCCTATGATTTGCTGTCAACAAGCTGGAGAAACAGAAAAGCAGAGGTGTAAATCAGCCCTAGTTAGCAGGCCCGAGAACCGGGGGCTCCCTTGTCTGTGGGCAGGAGAAGATGGATGTTCCAGTTCAAGCAAAAAGAGCAAATTTGCCTCTCCTCTGCCTTTTTGTTCTATCCAGGCGTCCAACAGATTGGCTGGCTGTGTGCCTACAGAGAGAAGGAGATCTTCTTTACACAGTCTTCGGACTCACATGTCTTCTGGAAACACCCTCACAGATATGCCTGGAAATAATGTTTTCCCAGCTTTCCGGGCATCCTTTAGCCCAGTCGAGGTGACATGGAAAATGAACAATCACAAGTCTACCCCTTGTAAACTTGGTACCAATGTCCATGTCCTTAAACCAGATTCAGTCTCCAAATAAAGACAACAATAAGGTCACAATTCCACCTGGCATGATATAGCTCCCAGAAGAGAAGGCAGAGTCCAGATGGTTCACTCTTTTCCTGACATCCTGTACCTTCAAGCCAATGATGTAAAATCAATCACACTTAAATGTCGATATAAAGTGAATACATCTTAGGTTTTATGATAAGGGAATGAGAGAGGAGAGTAAACAAAATAGTTGATACGGTATGCTACCACTTAAATCTGGAATCTAATATACTTCACTAATGAACTTTTCCACAAAAAAGAAACTCGTGGACTTGGAGAACAGACTCGTGGTTGCCAAGGGGGAGGGGAAGGGAGTGGGATGGACTGGGAATCTGGGGTTAAAAGATGCAAATGATTGCATTTGGAGTGGATAAGCAATGACATCCTGCTGTACAGCACTGGCAACTATATCTAGTCATTTTTGATGGAACACGATGGAGGATAATGTGAGAAAAATAATGTATATATAGATGTGTGACTGGGTCACTTTGCTGTACAGTAGAAAGTTGGCAGAACACTGTAAACCAACTGTAATAGAAAAATAAAAATCATTTAAAAACCCAAAAAACAAAAATAGTTGCTTAATATATGTATGTATACACACAAAAATATACTCATAATTACATAGGATATAATTATATAGAGAGAACTATTGAAATACTCATGACAATCAGAGTCCTTGAAAATGGCTGGTGTTTATAAGTTTGTGGCTGGCATTTAAAACCACCTTCTTCCACTGCTACCCTGTGTTTGCTTTGCCCTCAGCAAGCAACACAGCTTTCTGGTTCTTACAAGGGGAGGGGGAGGAGGAGAGAGGACCCACACCTTCCTTACTGAAGGACCCAGTCCATCAGTCATCCTGATTGACGGGGCTATTGTCATTTCCAGCTGTCACAGGCATGGTGAAGCCCTAAAGAATCCCTTATATTCCACATGCACGCTTCTTTAAACCAGATGGCTTCCAGTTTTCACTTGGTGGTCAGGATCCATCAGCCAGCCAGCATCCTGCCTCCCTCCTATTTCTGCTGGTCCAGAGGTAAGAGGAGCCCAGGATGGCCAAGCGGCCGTCTTAACTTCCCATTCAATGGAACCACTGCTGTCGCCTCATGGAAGCTTTCCTCCCTCTGTAGGCCAGTAGAGCAGAAGGTCACAGTACAGGAAACAAAACTCTTGCTAGTGGGTCACTAGGGGTAACAGGGATCAGAGTCCCTGCCATCTCCACCTTTGACTCCTGGTCCCCAAGCCCTACAGAACAGCCCCTGGAGCTGCAGCAGAGGGCAGAGCTGGCCTTTCCTGCCCTGACACAGGAAGCGGGTGGAGGGAGCTGCAGAGCTGTTCGCATTTGGCCATAGCAATGAGGCTGTTTCTGTTTCATTTTTATCAGCTTTTTTCGACTCCACATATAAGTGATATCCTATGAGATTTTGTCTTTGGTTACCAAAGGGGAAAGGTGAGAGGGGGAGGGATAAATTAAGAGTTGGGGGTTAACATATACATACTGCTATATACAAAACAGATAACCGACAAGGACCTACTATTTAGCACAGGGAAACAGGGAACACTACTAAGTACTCTGTAGTAATTATAATGGAAAAGAATCTGAAAAAGAATGGATATGTGTATATGTATAACTGGGCCATACACTTGAAACTAATGCAACATGGTTAATCAACTATAACAGAAAATAAAAATTAGATTGAAAAAATAATTTAAAACTTTAAAAATTAAAAGAACATATATGTACACATATATATGTATATGTACCTATATACCTGAAACAGCAATATTAAGTCAAGTATACTCCAATATAAAATTAAAATATATTAAATTGAAAAAATTAAATATTAAACAAAATTTAAATTTAAAAAGAATGTATGTATACAAATATGTATGTATAACTGAATCACTTTGCTGTATTTCTGAAGCACAACATTGTAAATCCAGTATACTCCAATATAAAATAAAAATTTAATTGAAAAAATAATTTTAAAAAAATTTAAATTAAAATTTTTTTAAATAGATGTATATACTTGTATAACTGAATCACTCTGCTATATACCTGAAACTAACACAACACTATAGATCAACTATATTTCAATACTATTTTTAAAAAAAGCAGCACGGAGGGCAGAGCCTAGTGACTCTTCAGAAGCTATTTTAAAACCAAGTTGGGGTTATGGGAGAGTCTCTGCTGATCCGCTTAGATGGGCAGCTCTTCTTTATGTCTCTGTTTCCTGTTTTTCATTGGAACAACCAACTATGATCAGAAGCATGGAACAAGCCTGCTCACCTGATGGATGCCTCTTACACCAAATGCAATGGACCAAGTTAGATTTTACATTAAAAAAAAAAACATTCTCAGCATCATTTTCAGTTGCCTCTGGCCCTTAGCTCCACTGGGCCCAGATCTGTGATTGTCAATCACCCTCCCCTCCCCCCACCCCCACCACACAAGGCCCCCCACTCACCCCTCCCCTGATGCAATTCAATTGATTGAACTGGTCTGAGAGGCAGTCAACATCCTTCTTCTCCCTTTTTTTTTTTTTTCTAAATTTTTGAAAGTGAGCATGGATGGTCTGATGTACCATGTTTGGTATCTCATATTTTGGGATTATTTGAACCTCTTACTCTTCCTATTTCCAAATACCTTCTCCTGGTGCTGGATTCTATCTTATTCTGTCTTATTTTATCCATTACCCTTTTTCCCTGGCCTGTGGTCTATCTTACCACCTCTTCGTGATCTGGTTTATTTCAATAATCCAAACCATACTCTCAGAATTCCAAACTGAAACAAAGCCTGGCCCAGGCTTTTCCCCTTGTTTGTAAACATATAAACCTGGAACGTTTACAAAGATGTAAACATCAACGTCATTTAACTTTCAATCTTAACAAATGCCACAGGGAAAAATAATGGGAAAAGGGTCATCCGAGAAGTCTGGCCCAGCCAGACTTGAGCTGTGCGCGTCCAGCTGCTCAAGAAGAGAAGGGATCTCTCAGATCAGGAAGGAAGGACAACACGAAGAAAACTGCGTTCTCGCCCTCTCCCAGCATCCCTGCCTCAAAACCGCCCCTGTAGTCGATCCTCCACTCCGATGCCAACGGCTTTTTAAACCATAACCCCTACCATTTCTTTGCTTAACACCCTCCTGTACCTTTCCATCCGTCCAAGATGAAATCTGAATGTCGTGGGCTGGCAGAGACCTGCTCATCTCACTTCCTCCTGGCCACAGGCATCACCCACAGTATGCGCTTTCCATCCCGCCCGCTGTGCAGACAATGACCTGTACGTGGAGCCCAAGTCCCTCCCTCCATGTGTTATTCCCTCAGTCTGGGGCATCTGTCCTCCTCTTTAACCCGATGAGGAAATCCACCCCATAAACTCAGCCTAACGTCACCTGGCCTGAGAATAGGCTGACCACGTCATCTTGATAAAAATAATAGAAAAGTTGACACACTGACATGCCAACAGGGAAACTGAACACTGGGAGGAAGAAAGAGGTTCCCTCAATAGCAGACCCTAGTTTTCATTCACGTATCTGTTCCAGAGACATTTACGGAGTGCCTACCACCTGCCAGCCCCTGTTTTAAGCACTTAGATATAACAAAGGACAAAGCCGCCAAGCCCCTGCCCCCACCTGTTCTGGAGTGAAACAGACCAGGACTCTAAACATGTAAATATATGTTATGGCAACAGGAGAGCTTTGCTATGGAGAAAAGCAAACCAGAAAGGAATGAGCAGGGCGGGTGGTGGCTCTGCTAAGGCAGGTGATCAGAGAGGACCCTTCCTTAGGTGACCTTTGAGCAGGGACTGCAGAACGGGGATCGCTCCCAGGGACAGCAGGCAAGGGCTCCAGCAGGGGGAGGGGCACAGCCCTGAGATGGGAGCCCCCGACTGCCTCTGAGAACAACGAGGCGCAGAGGCAGAGTAAGAAAAGGGGCATGAGGAGGGGGGATCGGAGAGATGCCCGGTGGGGTAGGACCAATCAGGCCGGGGTAAGGATGCTAGGCTCTACCCTGAGCATTGGTGGAGGACTGGGAGGGCTGGTCAGCAGGAGGAAGAAAACTGTAAAGGAATCTCCTGCTGAGTGTGAAGAACAGAGGGCAGGAGCAAAAGGGGGAAACAGAGAGATGATGGGGGCGGGCAGCTGGGCAGCAGGGCATCAGAGCTGCCTGTATAGAGAGGGAGTGGATTCTGGATAAATCTCAAATGTCAGCAAATTGAACAGGTAATGCTCAGGACTGAGGACAATTAGGGGAAAAGGGAAAGAGTCAAGATAGATGCTGAGGTTTCTCCAAGAAGAGCTACTAAAGAATAGAGTTATTGGAGTTCCCATCGTGATGCAGTGGAAACGAATCTGCTTAGGAACCATGAGGTTGTGGGTTCAATCCCTGGCCTCGCTTAGTGGGTTAAGGATCTGGCATTGCTATGAGCTGTGGTCTAGGTCGCAGATACGGTTCGGATCTAATGCGGCTGTAGCTGTGGCTGGCAGGTGTAGCTCCAATTGGACCCCTAGCCTGGGAACCTCTATATGCTGCAGGGGCAGCCCTAAACAGTACAAAAAAAATAGAGTTACCACTGACTGGATGAGAAGATCATAGAAGTTAAAAGAGTGGGGTCAGGGTGAGGGGCCATCTGCAGATTCTGCTAGAATTCAAGAGGTTGATTCTGTACCTTCTGAGTTTGAAATGCCTCTGAGACAAACACTAGAGATCAAGTCCAAGGAGCAGGTTCCACCCGGAGCAAATTTATCTTCAACTCCAGTCCCACATTCTGAGACCAGATCTCACGGCTCAGCCCAGGGCTAGGGGGACACCATGGGCCTCCTTCCAGAGAATCCTTTGTGGCTGACCCCACCCCTCCACAGGGACCTGGGCACTATTTCCAACATCAAAGAGCTGAGCCTCTGTTTTGGCCTCTGGATTATTCATCTTCTCCTGTAAGTACCCCAAGGATCAGGAGATGACATCATACTTTACAAGGGTGGTCTCCAGAGATTCCTTTAAAAAGGAAATAATGAAAACAGCCCTCCCCAAAGGTGACTTTTTCTTAACTGTCACACTGGCCAAGCCTAAACTTCTGGCAGATTTGGAATGCCAACCTTTTTTTTTACTTTTTTTTTGTATGTTTGTTCTGTTTTGTTTTTTGTTTGGTGATTTTTCTTTCTTTCTTTCTTTCTTTTTTTTCTGAGGGAGAGGTTAACTGGAACGATGGGTGATTTTTTTTTTTTTTTTTGTCTTTTTGCTATCTCTTGGGCCACTCCTGCAGCATATCTAGGTTCCCAGGCTAAGGGCTGAATCAGAGCTGTAGCCACCGGCCTACGCCAGAGCCACAGCAACTCGGGATCCGAGCCGCGTCTGCGACCTACACCACAGCTCACGGCAACGCCAGATCGTTAACCCTCTGAGCAAGGCCAGGGATCGAACCTGCAACCTCCTGGTTCCTAGTTGGATTTGTTAACCACTTCGCCACAACGGTAACTCCAACATTTTCTGACTATTAGCTGCCAGGGATTCACAGTGTTGGTGGCCAGTGTATTAGTTTCCTGTAGCTGCTGCAACAAAGTACCAGAGACTCGGCAGCTTAAAACACCAGGAATTTATTCGACCACAGTTCTGGAGACCAGGAAGTTCAAAATCAATTCCACTGGGCTAAAATCAAGGTCCCTACAGGGCCACCCGGCCTCTGAACGCTCTGGGGGGAAACTGCGCTTGTGTCTTTCAGACTGGTGGCTGCCGACAGCCCCAGGCTCCCGGCCACATTATTCCATTGTCAAAGGGAGCGACTCTGAGTCTCTCTCTGCTCCATCTTCACGTGGCTTTCTCCTCGGTGTATCTATATCAAATCTCTTGCCTCCTTCTGATAAGGATACAGGTGACATTTAATGCCCACCTGGTTAACCCAGGATCATCTCCCCACCTCAAATCTTTGCCAAATCTGCAAAGATGTCACAATGTACAATAACACAACTCCAAAAATTAGGACCTGACTGTTAATGGGTGGCCATTATTTAGACTATCAGTGCCAGTCTCAGACTTGCAATGAATCAGTTTGCTTAATGATTTTACAAATAAGCATTAAGGGTCCATTCTTTATCCGACAAGCAGCCCGAGAGCCCCCATTAAGTTTTGGGCACCAGGGGATAGGATGCAAAAGCAGACAGTCTTCTTGCCCTCCGGAGGCTCCCTGTCTACTGGGAAAACAGACATAATCAGCTAATCACAAAACAACTGCCCAATTATAACTGTGGAGAGAAACACAAGGAATTTGCATGATTCTAAATCCTGGGGGAGGTGGGGCTGGGGGTTAACCTAAGACAGGAGGTCTGAGAAAGCTCCCTCAGGACATCCAAGTTAATGTTTGAAGGATGGATGTGGTTAACTGAGTGAAAAGAGGGAAGGATGCAAAGTAGAGAGCAGAGAATGGACAAAGGACTTTTCTGGTCATTTCCATGACCTGAAAGATTAAGACCAGAGAAATAAAACGAAAGGAGAAGAGCGAGGCGGGAGTGTGGTGCGAACCAGGAACGAGAGGGGGTGTGGCAGGATGAGCAGCTGCTGGTAAAGTCCTTGAGGTGCCACACGTTCAGGCTTGAAAAGAGCACTCTGCCTGTGAGCGCAGAGAGGGTGTGGGCAGACTAGCTCTTTTATTTTCATTTTAACAGCCCAGAGCTATAATGTCAGGCCATTCATTTCAAAAGACTTCTATTTGTTTGGCCTTCCCAGATACCCAAGCCTTGCTCCCAGTCTGCAAAGGCATCTCTCTCTTACCCTCTTAGACCTCAGATTCTGGCGAACAGTTCTGGCCCAGCAGCTCCTCTTTCACACCCTAACTGCTGCCCCAGCCCCATTATAGATCCTGATCATAGGAGCAAGTCTCCTTCACCTCTGTGTCTCTTGCCATGTGTATTTCAGAACCCACCCTATGGTGGTCTATGCAACATAAAAGGGAAAAAATGCAATCAGATATTCTGATGCTCTGTGTCAAGGCAGCAAGAAAGAACACGGCTAGCTTGAGTCCTCAGAGTGAGGGCAGCATCAGCACAAACGCCCCCCTTCTGAAGGCCAGGCATACGACCTCCACAAACCAGGCCCAGGGGGACTGTAAGAGAAAGGGGATGATGACAAGAGGGACATCACCAGGTCGGAGGTCAGAAAACCAGGTGCACAGAAGGAGGGAACCAGGATGAGAAAAGGGAGCTGCCATCCATACAACCGCTTGGAAATGGGGCCCCGCATCTGACACAGGACATGTGCACACTGCTGGCTCAGAGGATCAGGACCGTTTAAGGGAACCAGCAGAGGACACAGGGAAGGAAGAGCGTGGCAACCATCACAGCTGATAACGATTCCTCAAATGAAGGACGTTGCTATGGAGTGATGTTCGGCTTCCTTCTATGTGGTACCTTTCTCCAAACGAGACTGTGTGCCATATCAAAGTTTTTCTATGCAGTCTGTCTAATCGGAAGTAGATTAAAGAAATAGGTCATTTTTCCCCCCAGGTATTTATGTCAAGATTCAGACTGGAATCCAGGACTCCTAAATCCTAACATGTAGTTCTTTCTGCTAAACTATTCAATCCCCAACAGAGCCAACACCGGGTTCATTGTGCAGACTCCCAATTAATCACAGTAGAAAGCTCTATTTGCCAAGTGAAAATCCTCTATTTTGAATTCTTAATCCCCCCACCAGCTGAGTTTACCACAAAGACATGAATATATAATTGAGACATAAAGAAAACATGCCACCAAATTAAACTGCCCTAATTTTAAATCAATATATTTTTTTTCTCAAATAACATGCAATGAAGATCTCTCTGAAGAAAAACATTGTGCTCCAACATCTCCAGGAGCATTTCACCCCTGAGCCAAACTCCAGCAGAAGCCAATTATATTTCATACCAACGTCAGGCACTAAATTATCACAGACAACTTTCAACAGGAATATAAATCTTAAGATATACTCCAAGTGGTGACACTGAACAGCCTAAGTTGGCTGGGAGACATCTAAAACACAGGTCTTCTCCTCCTCTACTGGCTCTCGGGCACCAGGCTGTTGGTGGCCAATGGGTCTCTTGGACCCTAGGGGGTACGCACCCCTTCCTGGAAGCATCCTTGCTCTCACTGGTACAATCACCATGATGACAGAGCAATGAGCCCTCTGCCATGAGCTCTGTTGGCTCATGTACTAAGAAAGGCACCTTAACTGCACCGAGGGAAAACCATCATGACTGTGACTGCAATTACCAAACCTATGTTCTGGTCCTTTAAATGTTGACCCGGTGGCAGAAGAGTCTTGGCAGTCCTTCCCCTTTGTATTTGGACATGCAGGGGGCATTGGACCAGCTGGGTTTGGACATACACTTTCCTTCCAATACTTTTCTCTCCCCCAAGGTGTGTTGCCTCAACACTGGCCAGTTTCTATTCCACTGATAGCTTTCTGGACATTCAGTCTTTGACAAAACAACTGAATGCAATTTTCCTTGAAGAAGAGAAGTGATATTCTTGCATAACATCAGGGAAAACCATGTGACACTCATCCGTCCGTTGACAATGCAATTCCTTCCCGGACACACAGTTCAAGCTAGATGCAGCTGATCTTTCTGGCCAGGCGTCCAGGAGTTTTAACCCAGGAGCGCTGCCCTGGTACCTGCCCTTATCCTCCTCTTCCTTCTCTGTGTCATACAATTTCAGACTTTCCAGCTTTGGGCAGGCCACTTTTCCTGGCCAGGATGCTTCTCTCCAGATCCCCTGAAAATTCCTGCTCATCCCTGAAGACCCTGGAAAAATGCAACCTTGTAGCTTTGCCTCATCTTGCAGACAAGTTCAATGCTTCCCTTTCAGTGTATTCATGACATTTCTATGTACAAGCATCCTAATCCCTATGCCTTTTTTTTTTTCTTTTTAGGGCTGCACCCTCTGCATGTGGAAGCTCCCAGGCTAGGGGTCAAATAGGAGCTACAGCTGCTGGCCTATGTCACAGCCACAGTAACATGGGATCTTAGCTTCGTCTTCCACCTACATCACAGCTCATGACAACACCGGATCCTTAACCCACTGAGCAAGGCCAGGAATCGAACCTGCATCCTCATGATACCTAGTCGGGTTCGTTAACCACTGAGCCACAAAGGAAACACCCCCTGTGCCTTCTAAGAGAGCTTTTTGTTAATACAGTGGTCTCTTCTGCTGGGCAGGGCAGGGGTACTGTGTTCCCAGTGCCTGGCTTCAAAATACAGTTAAATGGAATTGACAAACCTCAATTCACAACTAAGAGACTTGCCTTCAACCTTTCCTCATGCCCTGAGAAGCTAGGCATTTCAGTTTTAGCAAGAAGAGAAGAGAAAGTTCAAATGTTTTTAAGTCTTTTGCCACAGGCATGACCTTCAGATCAATGATACTGTTCTTGATAAAACTTTATACACACCTAACAAGCATAACCTACCAGAATCTTTAGGGATAGGGTCATGAGGGTCTTTTCGGACATATTTTGAGTCAGATCCAGTGAGTCACCAAACCACAAAGATACTTCTTATAATCCTTAATTTAGAATACTTGCTTCAAAAATAAAATAAAATGAGTCCCCACTGTGGCACAACAGGATCGGCAGTGTCTTGGGAGCACTGGGACAAGGGTTTGCTCCCCAGCCCAGAGCACTGGGTTAAGGATCCAGTGTTGCCATAGCTGCAGCTTGGGTCACAACCATGGCTTGGATCTGATCCCCGCCTGGGAACTCCATATGCCGTGGGGTGGCCAAAAAATAAATAAATGAATAAAAATAAAGTAATATAGGGGTTCCAGTCATGGCTCAGTGGAAACCAATCCGACTAGCATCCATGAGGACGCAGGTTCGATCCCTGGCCCTGCTCAGTGGGTTATGTATCCGGCATTCCCATGAGCTGAGGTGTAGGTCACAGACATGGCTCCTATCTGGCATTGCTGTGGCTCTGGCATAGGCCAGCAACTACAGCTCCGACTCAGCCCCTATCCTGGGAACCTTCATACACTGGATGTGCAGCCCTAAAAAGACAAATAATAATAATAATAATATAAAAAATCTTTAAAAAAGAATACTCGCTTCAAAAATAAAATAAAAAACAATCTTTAAAAAGAATACTCGCTTCAAAAATAAAATAAAAAACAATCTTTAAAAAAAATACTCGCTTCAAAAATAAAATAAAATAAATTCAATTCAATTCAATAAACTGTCTTAAAAAGAAGAGTTGCTTCAAGTTCAATTTAAGCAAACCACAGGGAGCCTCGGACACAGGAGAAGGAGTCTAAAGGGATGTACTAGGAAGTCTACTTAGGATCTGACCTCTGCCCTTTCCCCAGTACAAAATGACAACCCCTCTTATTTGGAGGCTGCAGGGCTACATATGATCCAGGAGGAATCAGGGCCACTTTTCTCAAACCTGCGGTTTTGGAATCTGAGGCAGCTCAGACTCCCTGGGTAAAAGCACCTAAGGGATAAGAATTCTGTGGTTGCTGGAAAACCCTCCCTTGGGAGCTCTAACTGCTTACCTGGAGGGCTGCTTGCTGTCTGACTCATGTGAACACTTGCTTCGAAGCAGGAGGGTCACCCAAGCTCTCCGGTTCCTTAGAACCCTGAGTGGCATGGGAGGCTTAGACTGGGGGACGTGCTGTTAGCAGCTGTGCTGACCAAAAGCACCAGGAGGAAGAGGCCAAATTTTCCCAACTGCCTGGAAAACAGGAGGACCCTGCCTGGCAATAGCAGAGGGCATAGACCCTGCTGTTATCAAACCTACATAACTTTTACTTTAGCGGTTTTCTCAGATTCCTCTAGTCTGACTCTACCCCTACTTGGCTAAGCAGATGGATGATGTTCCAGGGGGTTTCCTGAAACTGAATAAACTCACTAGGAACGTTTCCCCTTCCCTGTCCCGTCACGGCATCAAAAATTTTAAACCTCAGCAGGTGAAATGGAGTCATCTCATTTGCATGCTGTCTAAATTCTGTAAATCAATTTCAGGTAAAATGTCCTACTTCCTTGCAGTCTCCAGGGGGCTTTGAGAAACACTTTAATTTTGCAGTAGAATTTAATTTCCTGACTTTTTGTAAATTCTGTCCAATTCAGAGGCACAGCCTCCCGAGCAGACGGAACGCGAGTTTTCATCTATGTCTTGAATAGGGCGGGAAGAGGCTACACCATGCTGAGAGCAGTTTGGGATGGCAAAGGTGACCTACTGTCACACAGGGTCCCTGGAACCTGGAAAAAGCAGATGTGTTCAGAAGGTGACTTCTGTGGACTCAGAGCTGGATGCTGAAGGCTCCTCCACTATGGACTCAGCAAGATGCCGCCTGAATGGAAATTAGATGGTGCAAAGGTCTCCACAGCTCCACAGGAGCCTCCAGGGCTGGCAGGCGGGGGGGGGGGGGGGGGGGGGGGGGGGGGGGGAGGATGCGGGGGCTGCATTCTCAGGGCTGTGGCTGGAGAGACAGAAATCTTTGCTTTCAGTGTAAAGATTAGAGCACATTAGTCCCTTTGATCTGTTGTTTTTCAAATTCCCTTCTGATCAGGTTTGGGATGGGGAGGGTCTACAGGGGCGTAGGTGTCTAGAAATTAAAAGTTATTGCTCCTGTTCTCTTAATCATAATAATGAGTTTGACTTGACAAGGTCAATTAATTATTCAGGATTAGAAAGCAATAGAATTCTCCATATCAGGTGGGTAAGAGGAGAGGGTTCTGAGAAGGGAGACAATACCAGGTAATGAAGGGCTGGTCCCCCCTCAAAGCTTTACTGTTTGCCAGTCACCTGCTGGTGCTGGCTCTTCCCTGGCCTCATCCCTTTCTCTCTGGAATCCCACCAGCACAAGGATGGACAGCCAGGTCATGGCTTCTTCCTCTGTTCCTGTCTTATTCTATAGACAAGAGCGCCTCTCCCCTTCACATGAGCTTCAGAACTGTTTGACTCTAAAAGGCAGGTAATTAACTATCAAACAATAGCAGGGCTTTTCAGATTAATTCTGCCCAGGAAGAAATAGGAAAACTCATTTACACCAAACAAAAGGGGTGGGGGTGGGGGGGCGGATTAGATGCTCTGACGACAAAAGAGAGACCTAGATAGGGCCTAGGAAACTGATAAAGGGCCCAAAGCTTTTATTGTTATTGTTGTTTATTACTATTATTTCAGGAATATTCCCATTTTGGTAAGCACTATATTCTACTGATCTCTATCATGCAAGTATGTCTCTAAGTGAGATTAAAGCCCAGCAGGCTTGCCAAGTCCGTTTCTGCACTCTGATAAGGAAGAGGACAGCCCTTGTGTTCCTTCAGACTTCCTGGGTCGGGTTCCCGCACCACCACACTGGGCTTCTCCAAACACAACCAGAGCTTATGAGGAGTCTTGCACGCCGTCCTGAATTTGGCCAACAGCTCAGCCCAGCAAAGCATTTTTGTTCCCTCTGCTTTCCAGGATGTGCCTCTTGCAAGGAGCAAAGGAGCCAGGGGTAGAGCTTTTCCGTGTCACGGGAAGCTTGGTTTGGCAGCAGGAACAAGGGGAGAATGGGTTAAAATACGCCGCTGAACTGGAGACGCAGCCACGTATTAATTACACTCATAAAGCAGGGCACCCTGAGGTCAAAGAGATGGAAATCGCTGGACCCAAATTTTAATAAATCGTAGACAGGTCTCCCTCACTCTGGTCTAAAAGATTACGTTCTGGCTGCCTAAGTGGGCATACAAACCCATGGGTGGTTTTTCTTACTTTTCACAAACTCGTTTTCAAGGGAGAATTCAAGGCACCTTAAAAATCAAGAAGTCCGAGAAGCTGCATTGCACACCTCTCTGCCCTCCCCAACCCTGAGCTGCTTCAACACATGGCACTTTGCAGGAGATAACATAACCTTTCCCCACCCCCACCCCCACCTCCCCCACCCCTGAGGTGGGGCTGGGAGGGGCAGGGGCGTCGGGGGGAGGCTCCTAAGCCAGAATCCCCACCTCCTGGTGGCTGCATTTCCCCCCCACACACACACTCCCATGTCTCCATTCCCATCCATGTCCTTCCTCTGCTCCTCAGGACACAGCTTCAGACTTCTTTCTCCATCTAGCTGGCAGGGGACCTCCAGCCACCTTTTCCAAAAATTCCCTCTTGTTTTTAAAATACACCATCCCTGCCCACTGCCATCTTCTCCCTAAAATTCCATCCTCCTTTCCACACCACATCCAAGCCTTTGAGGTCAGTGCAGCCTGGTCTTGCTTTGCACCTGCAGCCCAAGGAAGGGTTCAGGCTAATGGGACGTTTTATCCAACAGCAGTCCCTGGTCCCCCGTGGCTGTTGAAGCTTCTGAAATATGCCTAGTGTGACTGAAGGAAAAGAACTATGAATTTTATTTGACTTTAGCTCATTTAAAATTAATTTAAAATAGCCACTGTAGTGAGGAGCTACTTAGCTCAGCTTTCCTGCTCCCCGCCCCCCACCCTCCTGCCACCAGCCCAGGCTGCCTTCCCCCTGACCTCCTTACCACACCAGCTCCAGAACCAGACCACTCTCTTCCTAAGGCTGCCCCCTACACCAGACCTGCCTTGGAGACACTTCTCATGGGACTGCCTGGACTCTGTCTACAGCCCTGAGAGCAGCCCTCCCTAACACTGATGATGGGTGGTGCAAGTCAGTAGCTCCCTCGCCTTCTTCCTCCCTGGCCTTGGAGGCTGGGTTCTCTGCCTGGTGCTCTTCGGGGCTCTACTGCATAGCTGCTCCTCCAACCCCTGCACTGCCCACTGCAGGGTCTCTTTCTGCAGCCCAGGGCTGCCTGGCCCCCCTCCATGCCCCAGTCACTCCACCAATACTGAATGCCCTTATTAGCATGGGAAACATGGAGAAGAATTTAGCCTAGAGCTTTCTTTCCTAAAAAACCAAGGTGAATACAATACCACAGCAACAGGTGGTGGGACAGAAGAGAGGGGAACACTTAAAAAAAAAAATCAGCCCTTTGCGAGTACCTGTCTCCTTTACTAGGAGGATATGATGATGTGTGGTCAGCAGATTTTTAAAATATCCTAGGGAACCAAGCACAGATCTAGAACATGCCACCCATGAAAGTCTGCCCTAAGGGCTGGAAAGCTCAAGTCCTGGAAGATCGAGGCCAAGGCCAGCCCCTAGTGCCCGGCCCTGACCTTGAGCCAGAGCACAGACGAGTGCCCAGCACTAGTGGAAATGTGGCTGCCATACAAAGGGACAGCCTGTTCTCTGTATAGGTCATTCTGAACTCTATTAAAATGCCTGATCAAACACCAGGGGGGTGAGAGGACCCAGGGATTTGAAACCCTATATTAGCCCCTAAGTCCTTGTCTTTTGAAGTAAAAGGTTTTTCCTTTAGCCTCCCAGGCCTCCCTTCAGTCTCAAAAGGCTGACTCAAGAGTTAATGATTAGAAGATATTATTACATCTAAAAACTAGTTAAAACAGTCTCTGTGATGTTGTGCCCTGCCTTGACCTAAAAACTTACTCCAACTGGCTTTTCACAAATGATTTCTTCCTTGCTTAATTGCTTTCTTTTACTAATGGTTACTTTCTCCTTAGTTATATCACACCCAGTATTTTCTTTTGTAATTGGAACCCACCCCCCCCGCCCCGCCAAACACCCTCTTTCTTTTGTGAGCAATCGTCACTGCAGAGAAAAAGTCAAGGTGCGATAACCCCAAAGACCACCAGAAACTGTCACCAGACCATCTAACTCCCACCTTTATGACTTTGCAATGATCTACGGAGGGAGAAGAATGCAGGCACCCTAGTCCTTATCAACTGCGCTGTTTTTTTCAAGCCAAACCTGTAAAACCCCTTGCTGCCCCCTCTCAAGGAGGACACAGTGTTGAGACTTTAGCCTGCTGTGGCCTCCTTTGCCTGGTAAAGGGATAAAGCCGTTCTTTCTTTCTTTTGTCTTTTTAGGGCCACACCCGAAGCCTATGGAGGTTCCCCAGCTAGGGGTCGAATCGGAGCTGCAGCACTGGCCTACACCACAGCCACAGCAACACCAGATCCAAGCCACATCTGTGACCTGTACCGCAGCTCACAGCAATGCCGGATGCTTAACCCACTGAGCGAGGCCAGGGATCAAACCTGCATCCTCACGGATGCTAGTCACATGCGTTTCCACTGAGGCACAATGGGAACTCCAAAGCTATTCTTTCTGCTTCACACCAAACCCTGTTTCCAAGAAATGGTGCCAGTGTACATTCTAGCTATAGGTGTGGAAAAGGTCGGGGCCCAGGAAGGATTTAGCCAAGTTCTAGGAGGACTTGGGAAAATGGTACCAAGTCCCTCTTCCCCACATGATGGGAACTGATGCTTCAAGGGCAGCTTTCTACCCATCCACATGTGCTGAGTGCTTGGCCAGGGTTCTGGGAACCAGAGACATTTCTCAGTGGCAATTTATCTAGCAGTGAATGGGGCCTGGATGGCTGGCATAGAGGGCTGGAGAGCATGGCACTCAGGGAGATGAAAGAATCCCCAGGGCTCTCAGCAGGAGTTGAACACACAGTCCCACAACCAGAGAGAAGACCCAGGATAAAGAAGCAATAGGCTGTAGGGGTGTTTGGTAGAAAGGGGTGGGGGCGCATATAATTCCAGACTTTAAGAAGCTCACGTGGAGTTCCCATCATGGCACAGCAGAAACGAATCCGACTAAGAACCATGAGGTTATGGGTTTGATCCCTGGCCTTGCTCAGTGGGTTAAGGATCCGGCGTTGCCATGCGCTGTGGTGTAGGTTGCAGACGCGGCTGGGATCCCATATTGCAGTGGCTGTGGTATGGGCCGGTGGCTGTAGCTCTGATTTGACCCCTAGCCTGGGAACCTCCATATACTGGGGGTGCAGCCCTAAAAAGCCAAAAAAAAAAAAACAGAAGAAGCTCATGTGACACTGTGAAAATGCCATCACCTTCCTTCTATGTGGGTTTATTTATATATGAAGATGACTATATATACACAAAGACACACACTTGTGGGTCGAAATATCAGTTTAGTTCCTTCTTGTTACTGCTCTTGAGTGTGCATTTAAGGATAATACCATTTTGAAAAGTTAATATGCCTTTCATTCCAACACTGTTCCCTGCAAAGGGTTGAACCTCAACTTCAACAGAATCCAGACAGCCAGCTTCTGCTGGGGAATGAGGGTTCATGTTCAGTACAATAAATGATCCCAAGATAAATACATTTCTTTTTTTAATCCTGGACAGTGATGTATCCTCTTTCCAAGACAGAAACAGGGGCATCTGGCTCTATTTAGTTTGTCTGATTGCTTTTAAGAGGGGGGACAGGTTGGTTCTGGGAAACCATGGTCCTCTATTCATTAAGGTGTCAATAATGCCCAGTCCAAGCATATCGACAGAGGATTAGCTGGGCTGAGTCTGCGGACAAGACCAGAGGCTTTTCTCACCCAGCTTGTTTCCAGATCAATACACCCATCAGCATTCGAAAATTAGCCCAAGATGAGATTCCGATACTTGAGGTGGTGTGTCACGCTCAGAGGCCACCCCATCAGAGCCACAGGTGTAAACACCTAGACGAGGATTAGACACTTTCCATCACAGTGAACATTGCTGAGGTTTAATATAGAACCCCCCCCCAGCGCCCCCCCCCGCCCCCATATACACATACACACACTCAAGCTTCCCTCTCTGAGGCTCCATGAGGCCAATCTCGCCATTCGCTTCAATAATCACTCATTCAATGTGAATTTCCCCAAGGCACCCAAGGCACTCTCCTGATGCTCAGGGCAGGAGCATATGGGTATGGGGTGGGGGGGAGGCTTAAGAACAAAGTGACAAAAACACAATCCTTGTTCTCAAGGAGGCTTCAGCATTTTTCAGGACTCCTTCCATTTTTTGGTTCCATAAAGATCCTGCTTTCCAAGGCAAGAGACTTTCTTTTCCTTTTTCTTTTTTTCTTTGCTTTTTTTTAGGGCTGAACCTGCAGCATATGGAAGCTCCCAGGCTTGGGGTTGAATCGGAGCTGTGGCCACCAGCCTATGCCACAGCCACAGCTGCTTGGGACCCAAGCCTCGACTGTGATCTACACCACAGCTCATGGCAATGCTGGATCCTTAACCCACTGAGCAAGGCCAGGGATCGAACCTGCATCCTCATGGACAGTAGTCGGACTCCTTTCCACTGAGCCACAATGGGAATTCCCTCTAAGGCAGGAGTCTGTGATGGTACAGAGTTACCAGTGTCTCTGTGTCAATGTCAGATATTTTCAGCAGTAAGTGTGTGCCTGCAGAGGGGGTGAGGGGGATGGGGCTTGCTTTAAATGCACCCCTGGGGCTGCTGGGGGGGTCGGGGTGTCTTTCAAACTTTCTCACAGAACAATGCCTCTCAAAGTTTTTCTGGCCAACTATCCACAATAAGAGACACCTTTTATATGAAAATGTTGACCCACCGAAACAATCTCACGTAACAATAACTACTCTGCCCTTATGTCATATGCTCTGATACTCCCTATGCAATTCCATTTCCTCAGCAAAATCTTTGGCGCCAGCAGTTTGAAAGATACTCATAACAGAACCAATAAGAGAAAAGGCCATCGTCATGTCTTTTTAGAAAGAAAGAGGAAAAAAAATAAATGAAAACAACGTGGTGCGACCCTACGTTGTTGCAGATGCCCAACAGGCTTGGTCCCCAAGCAGTCAGTGCCCCCACTGTGGCGAGGTCCGTCCACCCTCGGGCAGCATCCTCCTCTCATCACTGCCCACCCATCGTCTCCCTATTCACAGTCCTGACAGATTCCCAAGATGCACTCTCTCCTGCCTTCTCCCAACTGGCCTGCTCTTCCAGTTCCTTCTTCTTCTTCCTTCTGGAACCCCCTCCCTGTTTGGTGTTCCTCTCACCGACCACCTAACAGCTCTCCCCCTCCCTTGGGTGCGCAGCCCCTGGGCGAGGAGCTTTCTCCCCTGCCCCTGCCATTTAGGGGGATGAAGGGAGCTGGGGATGAAACACTAGCAGAGAACCTGGTGCCGTTGCACTCTCGGGTTTCATCTCTGAGACAAAGAGATTTTCCTTTTTTTTTTTGTATTTTGTCTTTTGTCTTTTTAGGGCCACACCTGCGGCATATGGAGGTTCCCAGCCTAGGGGTCTAATTGGAGCTATACCTCCCGCCTACGCCACAGCAACACCAGATCCAAGCCGTGTCTGCAACCTATACCACAGCTCACAGCAACGCCAGGTCTTTCAACCACTGAGCGAGGCCAGGGATCGAATCCGCAACTTCATGACTCCTAGTCGGATTCCTTTCTGCTGCACCAAGCTGGGAACTCCTGAGACAATGAAACAATGTGTTTGGTCCACTGCTAAATATGTTTTTTAAAAGTTAAAAAAAAACTACATTAAAAAACCCCAGCTAACCATCAAACAGCACACCTAGCTGCCAGGAAGCCTTTTGAGTGTTTTACACAGGAGTACCTGGAAAATGTAATTGTCACCAAAGACCCACACAACATCGACTCCATTTTACAGAAGGAAAGGCTGCACCACCATTGGTAACTTGAGGTCCCACAGCCAGAAAGCAAGTGCGATTGCTCCCTGACTAGGAACCTGCCCACGTGGTTACCTGAATACCTAACACCTGTTCTGCTTACAAGGAACAGGTGAGTGAGGGCCACGCCCAGTGCTTGAGAAGCATGGAGATGGCAGATGTAAGAGAGGTGCAAAAGCAGAGCAAACACACGGGTCTCAGAAGCTGAAGATGGGGGGGCAGAGGAGGAGAGGGGAGTGGGGTGCAAACCAAACAAGGAGAATCGGACCAGGTGTTAAACGGGAGCTGGAGTAACAGAAACCCAGGGCTCGGAGATGAGAGAAGAAGCAAGCAAGGTGGGAACAATGGCGGTAGCGGTGATGGATGTGTCCTAGGCAGGTGTTTTGAGCATCTGCAGACAGCGCTGCCTTCTTTGAAGGCTGGGCAAGGCTATGGCATGTTTTAGTGCCAGAAATGCTGGTCTTAAAATAAAGCAAGCTTAGAACTGGATGGAATCTAAACAAAAACAAAACCAAAAACTTAGAGGAGGGGGGAAAAAAAACCAAGGAAAGCAAAAATTAGGAGATAATTTTCTGAGAAATTATATTATTAAAGCAAAAGTTAAAAAAAAAAGAATCCTAGTTCTATTCGATGGGAACATTATTTGAAATTTCAGCAACTGAGGGCAAAGTGAGAAGTAGGAAGTTGTCCTGGTGGGATGGAGCAGACAGAACTCATCTCAGCAGAGGATCTCAGCTCAAGCACTGACTCCAGCCCCTCCCAGCTCGACCCAGCCGCTGGCCACGTCCCCCTACCTTGCACAATGAGGTGGACCCGGGAGGTCTTGGGGTGGTTGTCTGTCTGCACAGAGCAGGTGTACGGGCCCTCGTCGTACACGTCCACATTCTGGATCTCGATGCTGTACTGGGTCTGGGTGTTGCTAAGCAGGACCACGCGGGGGTCCAGGCACCACTTGTCATTCCCCGCATAGAGGATGGTGCTTCGGTTCAGCCAGGCCACCCGGGTGACCCGGTTGTCGATCGTGCACCTGGAACCAGAGAGAAACAGGAGCCGTCAGGAAGAGGTCCTCTTGGGATGACTGGTAAACCATGCCTTGTCCTTACCCCCTGCCCCCAGGGTAGACACATTCACCTCCTGTTTGATTCGTCCTGGGTGGAACTTTCTGGAACTCAGCATCCCAGTCTTAAGGAATCGCAGCCTCAGATCACTGGCTATTTCAAACTTCTGGATCCCCCGTGATTCGGTGCTTCTGAAGCCCCCTGAGCACAGGACTGTTTCAAGAGTCCTAACTCTTCAATATTACACCCTGGAGCCATCTTCCACCCCCAGGATGGCTGGGGTGCTGTGAGTACCACCTACTGCGCCTTCCCCTCACTCTGGGATTTCCATGATGTGGATGATAATAATCCCTCATATTCCTTGCTAGATGTTCAGGGGGTACTAAGTTGCCCGACATTTATAACAACCTTATGAGGAAGGTTCTATTGGTGAAAAGAATGGAAGAACAGAGGAACCGAATATTTTTCCTCAATCACACAGATGACATGAGCCAGATCAGAAACCCAGATTTTAACTACTGAACAATATTCCACTCATCTCAGAATAGCGAATTCCAACAGAAGGCTTCTGAAGTCAAAACTAAATCTGGACCACCACCGTCGCCACTTATCTTCATTATACCCAGGGGCAGAAATGTTCAATTACTGCTAGACTAAAGGCATTTTCCAAAATCTCAAAACTGTTTGCACATGTATAAATAGATTTTCTTTCTTTTATTTTTGCATCTGGAGTCCCCAGATTGTGGAAGCTCCCTTCTCGTTTCCTACACTTTCAAATTTCCTAGCTCCACTCGCCAAGTCCTCATCAGAACTCTGTGTGCATTCATTTCCTTCTCCAGCTACAGCAAATATGTTCTATGGCCTTAGGCTAAATTCACAAACACAGTGTCCTGATCCTGACTACAATGCTGGAAATAGCAATGAAGCCATGGTAGATATAATAATGCCTCCAAATTATACTTTTTTTTTTTTTTGCAGTATACAAGGTACTTTTTCCATCCACACTGTCTCATGTGATTCTTGCAGCAAATTGGTGAGGTAGGTGATCTTACTCATGCTCCACTTTAAAGATCAGGCCTCCAGGGCTGGAAGGGTCTGGGGACTTGCCCCAGGATAGAGATTGAGTGAGAGATGATGTCAGACCATGCAGCCAGAGGCTCATTCCTAGTCCTGGGTGCCCCTCAGGATGTGCAAAGATGAGTTTTTCAGTGGGGAGCCATGTGGTTTCCACCGAATGCTCCAAATTGCCTGTGACCATAAAAAAGCCTAAGAACTGGTGCTGAGCACACCAGCTTCCCCAGGCGGTCCCTCTCAAGACAAGCTTTCCTGTTTGGTACATCCTTTCTGCTCGTACTTAGGTAAATGTCACAGGATCATTGCCGGCCTCTCAGGCGCAGGTGGGAAGGCTTGCTGAGAGCCCCTGTAGGGAAAACCGCTCAAGCAGTTATACCACTGCTCTGTTGTCCAGCTCCTTTGTGTTGTGCATTGTTTCTTCTGGCCACGCAGGATAGAAATGATAGGAGGCCCGACGAGGGGATTGTGTCTCAAATTGGCCATGGACCAATCCAAATCGCGTGAAGTGTTTGTTTTGAGTTTCCCTGTCCCACTGATTCAGAATCTTTGGAGACCCAGAAACATGAATTTTTAACAATATCCCAGTTGGGCCCTATACACACTAGAGATGTATCCAGAACCAGCTGCCTAATTGGTAGGTCTCTGTGCAGAATGCAAATGCAGAGCCCTTTGTTCAGGAATTATTAAGAATTTCAAGGGAATTCCTGTGGTGGCGCAGCAGAAACAAACCCATCTAGGATCCATGAGGATGCTGGTTCGATCCATGGCCTTGCTCAGTGGATTAAGGGTCCAGCATTGTCGTGAGCTGTGATGTAGGTCGCAGATGTGGCTTGGATCTGGTGTTGCTGTGGCCGTGGCTGTGGCTGTGGCTGGCAGATGTAGCTCCGATTCGACCCCTAGCATGGGAATTTCCATACGCCGCTTGTGTGGCCCTAAAAAACAACAACAACAACAAAAAAAGAATTTCAAGATAGTGAGCTATTTAACAAGTGCAGGGTCCTGTGTGAATAAACACACAGCCTGAATGAATGTCACATGTTATTGTACTTATAAACCTCCCTAGGATCTTACTAAAATGCACTTTTTGGGAGTTCCCGTTGTGGTGCAGTGGTTAATGGTTAACGAATCCAACTAGGAACCATGAGGTTGCAGGTTCAATCCCTGGCCTCGATCAGTGGGTTAAGGATCTGGTGTTGCTGTGAGCTGTGGTATAGGTCGCAGATGCAGCTTGGATTCCGAGTTGCTGTAGCTATGGTCTAGGCCGGTGGCTACAGCTCCGATTAGACCCCTAGGCTGGGAAACTCCATATGCCACGGATGCGGCCCTAGAAAATACAAAAAGACGAAACAAAACAAAATGTACTTTTTGACTTGGTACATCTGAGGTAGGACCGGAGATTCTGCATTTTTAGTAAGTTCCCCTGGAGATGACAATGCGGATAGCCCCAAGGCCGTTCCTTTAAGTACCTCACTCTAGAGGTGAACCGTATGTACAGGAAGGTTTAAGAGGCATTGAGCTAGTACTTCACTGTGTGAAAGCATGATCGGAAAGACAGCAGATAAGTATCCCCCAGGAGCTTGTCTGAAACACGGAATCTCAGGCCCCACCTCAGATGTTAATGAACTTGCATTTGCATTTTATTTTATTTTATTTTTTGCTTTTTAGGGCCTCACCCTCAGTATATGGAGGTTCCCAAGCTAGGAGTTAAATCAGGGCTACAGCTCCCGGCCTACACCACAGTCGCAGCAATGTGGGATCTGAGTTGCATCTGCCCCCTACGCCACAGCTCATGGCAAGGCCGGACCATTAACTCACTGAGAGAGGCCAGGGATCGAACCCACAACCTTATGGTTCCTAGTCGGATTCATTTCCACTGCACCACTCTGGGAATTCTGGCATCTGCATTTTAACAAGCTCTCCAGGTAACCAGGATGCACGTGCGGTCTGGCTGATCTAGAGTGAACTCCAAGACTCCCCACCAGCTGTGAGGCCATATCCTGAACATACATGAGAGCGAACAAGAGGAAAGCAAGTGCGGCCGATGGAGGAAGACCCTGATGCTGGGCCTCCCTGAGGCTGTGCTTTCCTTGCACACTTGATGCTCTTCCTCTCAGCCTCTCCCACTGAAAGGTGGGTTTGAACCACAATGGTTGGAAACCCCTGAAGATCAACGCACTCCACCACTTGCTTTGCTAGCCATGTACATGGGACGTCACTTGTATTCATGACCTCAAGGGTGGGGGGACGCTCTGAATGTTGTTTCTACTCAAGCAGAGAGGTTGGTGAAAATCATGTTATTGGCCAGTGTTTATTGAACACATATTATTTTATGCTAGGCACCGTGCACGTCTATTATATGTGCTATTTTATCATCTCAAAAACATGGTTGGTTTCACTTATTATTGCCAATTTTAGATAAGCTTAACCGAGTCTAAGAAATCTAATCTGGGAGTTCCCGTTGTAGTGCAGTGGAAACAAATCTGACTAAGAAGCATGAGGTTCGGGTTCGATCCCTGGCCTCGCTCAGGGGGTTAAGGATCCGGCATGGCCGTGAGCTATGGTGTAGGTCGCAGACATGGCTCAGATCCCGTGTTGTCGTGGCTCTGGCGTAGGCTGGCAGCTGTAGCTCCGATTGGACCCTAGTCTGGGAACCTCCATATGCCGTGGGTATGGCCCAAAACACAAAAAAACAAAAAAAAAAGAGAGAGAGAGGGAGAGAGAGAAAGACCTCATCTGAATGAACTAAGATCATCCTGATTAAGCTGCAGAATTGAGATTCAAACCTTTTTCCCCCAAAGTCAGTGTTCTTGAATGTCCTTATCCAGGCCTCTCAAAAGTCCCTACAGCATTTCAATTCCATATGCCTCGGAACTACCTGGAAGCCCAGATAAAATGCAGATGGCTGGGCGCCTACCTGTTCCGGGGCTTGCATTTTGAAAACCATTCATTTAGACATTTGTCTGGTTTCTGATGACATGAGAGCAGCAGAGCAAGTGGCAGTAAGAAATGACTCTCATTTGAAACACTTCTCCATGACTTCACAGGGAGAAATTTCCTGCAACCAATATGCTCTGAGATGCCAGAGGCGGCGTCCTGCTTATTTTGTCCTCCAACTGCTGAAACCTGACCAGATACCAGGTGAATGGTGCTAGTACAGGAAAGGCTGATCCACAACCTTGAAATTGCTTGAGTAATTGTTTCAGATGCCCACCACGGGGGCAGCTCATGGCCTTGGGAAGAATGTCAGAGAACTGTCCTGGGCTTCCTTGTGAATGTCTGATGATTGGAAGTCGACTAAAATGCCAGTGGACTCACCACACCACGCCCCACCTGTGGGGCCAAAGACCCGCATCTGCAGCTGCACTAACGCTTCAACATAGCCCATTCAGCACGGTTGTGCGGCCCCTGTGATAGACGGCGCGGCAAAGCTGGCACAGCTTCCGCCCTGATCTGGGGCACGTCTGAGGTCATGATTAGATGTCCAAACTGTCACGGCTGGACATCAGTCTTGCTGTCTGCACAGAATTAACAGGGCTTCTGCAGAGAAGGATGACAAAGGTAAATGTGGCAGCCAGCTCCTGCCACCTCCTCCTCCTGCCTCCATCCACCTGTCTCATTTAGCGAGTCTCCACGACCACGCGTGGGAACACAAATCTCCCACGTGGTGAAAAAAAAAAGATATATGTATACAGAGAGAGAATGAAAGTAAGCATAACCTGCTCTCAGCAGAGCCCATGGGGAGTTGGTAGAAAATCGGGTGGGAAATTTAGTCAACGGGCTCCCTTTTTCCAGAAACAGCCCTTAATGCAGTTCTACGAAATTACTCCTGAAGCACGTGTATTTCATGATAGTCCATCTCCCTCAGGAAGGGGCTCAACTTTATGGTTAACTAGGAGTTTAACCAGTTTAAAGTTTCCAACTTAACCTTCCCCAAGTGAGTGTAACTAGACCTGGCCACTTGTTACCTGAGAAGTGGTCCCAGGCCAGCAAGAGGCAGGCCAAGAAGCAGAGAGTCAGAAAGGATGTGAGATGCCCCACCCCCAACCTTAAAGGTCTCCACCCCTCCCCCCACAGTCTTAAGATACACGAGGCCCCCACCCTGAGCATCCTTTCCCCCACTTCTCCCACCACACATGCAAAGAACAGAGGAATAGCCTTAGCACACAATGGACTTCTGGATCGAGTCCTGGAATCCCCAAACTCCAAGCATCTCTCAACTCAGAGCCACCTGCCCACCGGCCTCAATGCCTGCCCTCATGTACCTCCCTGCTCCAACCCTCCAGCCTGTGGTCACCGGCCTTCCACATTTCTGTGAATGGCTGTCCCAACCACCAGACTGGCGGCTCTCCCTTCCTTGCGTGTGGCCCCCACAAACAGTCCACCGCCTGGCCTACCTAACATCCTGGCAGAATCCAGACAGAGAGAGCACACCTGAGAGGGAATGGGCCTCTTTGTCATTTGAATGGTCAGCCAGTGTCCTCAGTCTGTCTGTCTGTACCCTGCTCCCTTGATTGGAGAAGTTTCTTCTGACAGACGATGAGCCTGGTCCATTTGAACACAGACCATCAAGGGTGCCTACTGGGAATCGTCACTGCATTCTCTGTGATGAAGAGACACCTTCTGCGGAGTTGACCAGAAACCAGCCACACACAGCCACACCAGACCATGCACCAGGCACAGTGCATGGTGGAGAGAGGTGACACACCTGAAATCCTCTGCAGCTGCACTGACTGTGCCAAAGCTCTGAAAGTGCAGCCCTCTGTGCCCTTAATCTCCTGCTGATGAATAGCAGCTTTATTCCAGCGGCTGCATTTTTACAGGAAGGAACAGCAAAGCATGATTAAGCCAGGCCAGAAGAGCACTGAAGAGATGAGACATAAAAGTATGGATGCAGGGCCTCAAGCTACTTTCAGATTTGGAAGGAAAAGAGAACGGGAAACAGAGACACACAGAGAAAGAGGACCCTGTAAATTGGAAGGAAAATAGAGCAGAAGTATCTGCTTGGCCCCTTCAAAAGGCAGACGAGAGAGTGTTGAAATACAGAGAAGGATTATTGAAGAAGAGGGAACAATTCTGGCGTGGCCTTTCTTAAACACACCTGCCCGAAGATCTGAGGACAATAATGGACCCAGACCGCGAGGTGATCCAACCGCCCCTTCTCCCAAATGGCCCTTTAAGTGCCTTTGAAAAGCATCACATCTCAAGCAACATTGGCGCCTACAGCAAAGTAAGTGCTTCTGCCCTTCCCAGCACCTGGCTACGATCGCCTCTTGTGCAGAAATGGCCCAGCTGCCCCCTAAGTTGGGTTGCTCTAAGTATTTGGCTTGTGTCCTGCCCCTTAAGCTTCCCAGCAAAACACTCCAGGGAGGATGGTTCAGAAATACCAACACCCAGCTCCATGGGGTTGGCCTGTGCTTATTCCAGGCCGGCTTCGGTGGGAAACCGACACAGACAGACAGGATGCCTCATCTCCAAGCTGCTGAAAATCCAACAATACCGACAACAGAAATAGCTGGCTTAGCTCTTTATTGCAGGAGCAGGCTTCCCTGGGGTGTGGTGGTGGTAGGGGATTGCTAACTTTGGCCCTTCTGGAATCTAAGCTCCTGCTACTATGCATACAATTGGCCTGGGTCCTCTAGAAACACTAAAACTACCTCACACCTGTTCACACTGGCCTCACCTCTCCTGATCACAACTGCTTTTGCTTTACATGGACAATGAAATCCTTTGCAGTCATGAAGATAAGTCCAACGCTGATCGGGCATCGCTGGAAGCAGAAGGAGCTCTTATGACGGAGGAGAATAGACCAGAGGAAACACCATCTGTGTCCATGGCGCTCCATGAGCCTGCCCTGCTGGCAGAGCTGTGGTCTGAGGAGGGCAGGGAAAAGGAACGATCCAGGCTCTGAAGTACATGGGCTGGGATCCAGTTTCCCCCTCTGTTCTGCTACCTCCCAACAAGCCATCTGACCTCCCTGAGTTTCATCTAGCTCCTCTGCAACGGAAATAATGTTTCCTCTTGCATGAAGTTAGCAGGAAGCTTACCCAGAAGCATGCATGGAAATGCATTGCTTGGTGTGGAGTGGAAACCCAACAAAAAATGGGGTCACACAATCTATCATGCACACAGCCTTTTCCTCTTGGGCCTATACCTTCATGGCATCGCTCAGTAGATGGTAACTTCTGGAAAGGCGAGGGTGAGGGTCATGCCTGTTTTCCTTGTGTGCCTTTACATATTGTACTGAGTACAATGTAAGTGCTCAATAAATATCCATTGACTGATTCCTTTTTTTTTTTTTTAATTAAAATCTCCCACCTTTCACAAACTCCTGAGAAGTAAAAAGATCAGGAGGGTGGATCCGGTAAAGGCCCAGGCTGTGAGTCAGCACCCCCTGAACTGACAAGCACAACCCTCGACCCTCCCCGCACACTCACTCTTTGTGGCAATCTGTCACCTTTCACCTCCCTAGGTTTCTGGGAGCAAATCAGGAAGGGCCAGCTGTGTGGACCCCTGAGGAGGGTTCTCCATAAGCACACCTGCCCTTCAGTCCCTTCTGTGAGAGTCTAGGGAAGTGGCATCAACTCAAAGCAAGCCCTGCCCCGCCAAGAGAGGTGTTGCCGGGACGTTCCTGACATAAATGGCACCACCACTGTGATCTGTACCCCTGACCGAATCCCAGTATGATTCAAATGCCGGAGGAGGCTTGAGGATGCTCAGGACATCATTTCACATTTGTAAAGCACAGCCCCCACAAAGCCATGTTTTCAATAACAGTGCGTTACATCTGCCACGTGGCAACAAAGGGAGGCTCTGCACTGCCACCTGATGGTTGGGCAAAGTGGCATCTGGATCCTGCGACTGATTACAGACCAAAGCAACGGAGCCTTCTGCTCCCTCTGCGACTGGGACCAGACAGCCCAAGGTGCTTTTCTCTCCATTCACGGTCTAACGTACTCAAACAGTCCACACAGGGTTGAGGGTCTCTGGAGCCCCTGCGTGGAGACCAAAGACCAGAATTGCCAAGGGGTCACTGGAAATTCACCTTGGACTTCATCTGCCCTTTGACCTTGGGCCCCAGAGAATAATCTCCTACAAATCCCCATCACACCTCCAACGCCAAGTGCTTCAGGTGTTCCAGGTGTGACGTGAACTAGATAGACTGGATGACTTCTCACCATTACCCGAGCACTCTGTTCACCTCTAGGATCCAGTGGTTCACTGTATTTGGGATGCCCTTACCTATTGCATCTTAGACTAATTCCTATGTCACTATCAGAACCACTTATAACACACAATGTTATTTTGTGTGCCAACTACATTTCCTCTGCAAATTTTAACCCCCCATGAACTTTCACTAGACATACTCTTATCCTGGTGTGTACTGACGGCAGCCTGTCCATGCTCCATCTACCTGTACTATGGGGAGTTCTGGGGCAGGGGAACAGGAGGCATAAAATGCTTACTTTCAAGGCAGTGTGGCTCTTTGTGAGAGTTATGGTGGCTTTTAGGTTGGAAGGAGCATGCTAAATAAAAGAGAGCAGGGAACAGTATTTCAGGCTGAGGGAATAGCATGCCAAAGCACAGTGGAATTGTGAAAAGATACTAGCAAGGAGGAGTTCAGGTTGTGGCTCAGCGAGTTAAGAATCCAACTCATAGCCATGAGGATTCCGTTTTTTGTTTTTTGTTTTTTTTTTTTTTTGGTCTTTTTGCTATTTCTTTGGGCCGCTCCCGCGGCATACGGAGGTTCCCAGGCTAGGGGTCGAATCAGAGCTGTAGCCACCGGCCTACGCCAGAGCCACAGCAACGCGGGATCCGAGCCACGTCTGCAACCTACACCACAGCTCTTGGCAACGCTGGATCGTTAACCCACTGAGCAAGGGCAGGGATCGAACCCGCAACCTCATGGTTCCTAGTCGGATTCGTTAACCACCGCGCCACGACGGGAACTCCAGGATTTTGGTTTGATCCCTGGCCTCGTTCAGTGGGTTAAAGCTTCCGGCATTGCCATGAGCTGTGGTGTAGGTCGCAGACACAGTTCAGATCCTGAATTGCTGTGGCTGCAGTGCAGGCCAGCAGCTGCAGCTCCGATTCCACCCCTAACCTGAGAATTTCCATATGCCACAGATGTGGTCCTAAAAAGATTTTTTTAAAAAGATAGCTGCAAGGAGAGGAATTTGGACTGTGCCAAGTGTAAGGCTTTGGCAGAAGAGAAAAGTTTGGAGAGATGAGGTCAGGAGTGAGTGTCCTCTTTCTGGATCCCCTCCAACCACTGTAAATTCATCAGGGTGGGTCACAAGAACTGGCTTCTCAATGCTCTGGCCTCCCTTTGGGTTCAGCTGATGGATGGGAGAGGGGCTGCCACAGCTCATCCACATCCTTGTCAGAGATCACAGCTCCTGGCAGGGGACCCTCTGTCCCTGATGGGAGCTGTGCCCTCCTCCTTTCTTCACTCCAGGCCTGGAGGTGTTAACCATCACCTCCTGTTCTAGCCCCAGGTCCTGATGAACCCTTGTGGGTTTTCTTGCTCTTTAGCTGCATCTTTGTAACTTAAACTCTCCTCACATTGGCCCAGTTTGAGCGTGCCATCTTTTCCCTGCAGGAATATTGCAGAACGCCACGAGAAAGAGTGTTTACTTGATCCTTAAGACAAGGAGGATCAGAGAGCCACTGAAGAGCTCTGCCATGGCCACCTCAAAAATCACAGAGGGCCACCAAGCACCCAAAGCCAGTGCCTCCCTCTTCTTTAGCGGGCAGCCTCCCCACCTCCCACAACCCCGGGAGGGAGGAGCTGGGAAAAAGAGACTAGGTCCTGGCAAATGAAGCTATCTGCAATCTCTGATCCTTCTTTTCTGTCTGCACTTCTCCGATCCTGCTATCCTCGCCTTAAGCTAGACCATGTGGAGGCCACACCTGAGATGGGGCTTTGTCTTGGAGGAGTTGGGTCAGCCTGGCAGAGCAGCAGTGGGGGGATATGCTCACTCTTGAAACTGGAAGGGTACTGCCCTATCATGCTGGAAAGGGGTCTGGAAGTACCTGGGACCTCCTGAGCCCAGGGCTGGGGGCCACTGCAAAAGATACACCAGGCTGGCCCCACCTTTGAAGCTGGTTCCAGCTCCCTCAAGCCTGGATCCTGCCTCCCACACCTACTCCTATCATCACATCAAGAACCCCCTGTAGTGAGGGCTTGACCGACCAGCATGGAGAGGATCTCAGGGCTTAGGAGACAAAACCACATCTTCGACCAGCCCAGCTGATCTCCTCCTTGATTCTGACAGGCCCCGGGGCACAGGCTGCCTTTCTACCTGGTACTCACCCCAGAGGCCCTGTACACACACGACCCTGCCCTGGGGGAGGAAGAGGTCAGAGGAGAAGTGATCCAGTTCAAGGCTACAGTGGTTCAGAGCAGGAGGAGACAGTGCTACATCCAACTCCCACAGTGCACTGCGAGAACAGGCCAATTAGGGCTAGAATCCCAAAGTGACAGAGGGCCCTGGTCCAGAGGGGTTCTTCTCCCTCTTCTCAAAAATTGAACTTGACCACCCCTCATCTTACCTCTTGGTGGTGCCACTGTGTCTAAACTGACTGCCCGGCCCATGGGGACATAAGGAGTGGCAGGAAGCAGGCTGGCTTCCTCCAAGAAGCTGGGATGCTGGTTACCAAGTGCCACTTCCACCATCAGAGAGGTGAGATGAACTTGGGCAGTACAGAACCCACACAGAGAGGCAGGCTGGAGCCACCGCCAGCTTCTTCCTCCCGGGCACTTTCCCTGGGCACCCTCCCCCTGGCACACCCCCACCCCCACCCCCTCTGGTGGCCTCTGAGGAGAAAGAGTCCCTGGATCCAGAAGACAGTATCATTCCAACCAGGAAATAGAAGAATAAGTAAGTGCAGACAAGGTCATGGCCCTTCCAGAGAGCTGATCTCCATGATGGGATACTGCTGGGGGGCAGGATGTACCTCCCAAAGGAGAAAGCTCCCCGGGGAAGGGGCTCCTTTGCTGGACAGAGACTGCTGTCCCCTGAGCCTTCCTGTTTCCTCCTCATTTGCATGCTTTCTGTCTGATTTCTTCTCCATCCAGGTGTGGCCAGCTGTCTGCAGAGCATCCTCTTGGAGAAGGAAGATCTCCAAACCAGTTTGTTGCAGACCTGCTTCAGCCTGTCACCTCCATCATCTTCTCCATCACAGCAGGGACGCCGACTGACCCCTGTAGCCAATCACAAGTCTCTCATCCTGGGTGAAGCCCGCAAGTACCTTTCCTGGACCAGAAGGAAGTGCCTAGAGCAAAAGGAAGGATGTGCCTGCCTCTTGTTCTGCCTCGGCTACTGACACAGAGTGCAGGAAAGGGTCAGGGACTCTGGGCCACCTGGGACCAGGTCTCTAGGGAGCCACACCCACACACCTGGGGAGCAGATAGGAGTCAGGAAGCCACTCTGCTGGAAGCAGGAAGCCAGGCACAAGTCCCTGTCCTCCACCCACTGGGATGTCCCCTGCCGTGCAGGCAGGCAGCCCAGCCCCTGGGGGCCCTGCAAGTCAAGTCTGTGTCTCTGCCCAGTTCTGTGCTTCTCTTCTGAGAATCCATTTCTGCTGCTCTTCCCGGAGACCACCTTGGGCTGGGAGTACCCCTCTTCACACATACTCAGAGGCTGAGGTGCCTGGGGGTGCACCTCCCCCCGCTCTCCCCCACCCCCACCACCAAAAGCAGCATCAGCAGGTGGACTGTGGGAGCAGGAAGGCCTGAGTCTCCCTGCAGGCCACAGGAAAGCCCTCCTGGGGACCCTGGCCTGAAATGGAGTCTCCACTTGGCTCCCTGCCCCTCCTGGCTGTTCTCTGGGGAACACTTCCTTAATAAATCACTTTCACATAAATTTGCATCTCAGGGCCGCTCCTGGGGCTCCAGAGCTAAGACATCCTCTTTGTAGTTCTCACAAACATTCTGTGATTGGGAAGCTCGAAGGAAATGCTTTGGCGGCCGAAGAGACAGGCCAGGCGGAGGGGAGAGTGGGCGTCCTGCTCCTGGGAGGGGACAATGCTGAGAAGAGCTGGCAGCCAGAAGAGCAGGGGGGAAGGGGCCACTCAGGGGCACTGCCACCCATGGGCATTGCCACCCCGGGCAGCAATGCATCCAGGCCTAACCACCAAAGGGGGCTCCGGATGAGGATGCCAGGAGTTTGGAGATAGAAGAAGGACAGGTGGACTGGAAATCCTGTGGAGGGAGTGAACCTTGAGCTAAACACACAGGTGCATGAATAGAGAGAAGGGGACAGGGTGTTCCCCACAAGAGGAAAATAGAGTCCAGAGCTGCCCACGGGGGCATGGGGTGTGCGTTTGAGTCTGGTCTGACAGACACGGGCTCCGTGAGGACACAGGGGGAAGGGGTGTGGGAAGGAAACCACAGCTGGCTTGCAGAGGTCCTGGAACACAGGCACAGGGCTCTGCTCTCATTGGCAGCCAGTCAAGAAGGCTGGGGTAACTGGACATACCACGCAAACTACATTGGAGGGCAAGGCAGAAGAGAAGATGGTGGGGACAAAGGGCTATAACAGGCAGAAACAGCAGGCATGCTGAAGTTTCCCAGGAAGGCATCATTCCCACAAGAGCTGGCTCTCACTCAGAGTATCAGATGCGGAACCCTGAACTCTCCTATGAGGCAAGGTCTCCATTTTTGTTTTTGTTTTTTTTTTTTTTTTGCTTTTTAGGGCCACACCCTCGGCATATGGAGGTTCCCAGGCTAGGGGTCAAATTGGAGCTGTAGTGGCCAGCCTATGTCAGAGCCACAGCAACGCGGGATCTGAGCTGCGTCTGCAACCTACACCACAGCTCATGGCAACGCCAGATCCTTAACCCACTGAGCGAGGCCAGGGATCGAACTCGCATCCACAAGGATACTAGTCGGGTTCGTTAACCGCTGAGCCACGAAGGGAACTCCTGAGACAGGCTCTCCTTAAACGGGGCTGCCAGGGCATCTGTGGTCATGGGGGTTCGGGCTCCCTCCTCAGGCAGGCTCAGTAGCCTTTTCCCCTCCCCCACAGGGATCCTTCCCCCAGGCCCGCCCTTCTTCTCACCATGTGCATTTCACTTCTAGTGATCACCTCTGGAGATAATACGAGGTGTGTAAGGATAGGTTTGCTGAATTATTCAGTGTTTTAACACGTGCTCCTTGAGGTCCTACTGTGCACCATGTAGGGAGTGGAGCACTGAAGCCATGACTTGCAGGATGGTTAAGACATAGGCAGGGGTTCTGCAGGAGAGAAGCAGAGATAGACTGTGATCAAGAGTGAGGGCTTTTATGAGTAGACATTATGGGATGTCAAACAGAAAATACACAGGTGTCCAGGAGCCCACTGTAGTCTAAGCAGCCAGGGAAGGCGGACTGTGGAAAGCTTTGGAGATGAATGTGCCTTTGTTGTTTGCAGGAACCTGCGAGATCATCCACATCAGCCTACAGATAGGGACCCTAGAAACGCTGAACTGTGCGGTTACTTCCCTCATCAGCCTGTGGCTATGCAGCTATTTGGCTCAAAAAAGACTGGAGGTGGGAACTTGCATTTCCTGATTCCTTAACCTGAGCTACCATAATGGTGTTTTCTGGGGTTAGTGAATTCTATGAAAGGTTCTGGGAGTTCCCATCATGGCTCAGCAGAAATGAATCTGACTAGCATCCGTGAAGACACGGGTTCGATCCCTGGCCTCGCTCAGTGGGTTAAGGATCCACTGTTGCTGTGAACTGCAGTGTAGGTCACAGATGCAGCTTGGATCTCGAATTGCTGTAGCTGTGGCCATAGAAGCTACAGCTCTGATTCAACCCCTAGCCTGGGAACCTCCATATGCTGTGGGTGCAGCCCTAAAAAGACAAAAAAAAAAAAAGATTCTGCAGTGAGCATTCTGAAAGCTTGACAATGCACTGGCATTACTTAGATTTTAACAAGATCTCTACCATCTGGAAGCTGCCAGGCCTTGGTATATTTTATCTGATAGAACCTCAGCTTGCACATTCATAGTGAAGAGAAGCAGCGGCCAGGCTCAGTGTTTCTGGCCTGATTTCCGTGGAGTCAAGCTGGCGCAGTCTTCGGTTTTATTTTATTTTTTTTTTTGTTTTGCTTTTGTTTTTTTTAGGAATCTGAACCACATCTGCGACCTACACCACTGTTCACGGCAACACCAGATCCTTAACCCACTGAGCAAGGACAGGGATGGAGCCCACATCCTCATGGATGCTAGTCCGGTTCATTAACTGCTGAGCCAGGACAGGAACTCCTCAGTCTTTGTTTTATTAACTCATCTGCTGTGACCGAGCCTGAGTTCCTTGTCTTTCTGTGACTCAGCTTGCATACATGTCAAATGGGAGAATTTGCTTGGCAAGTCAATTCTTATGGTTGTCAGAGGATCACAGTCAGCATACAAAGGAAGAGTAAGAAGAATTCTAGGAGTTCCAGTCGTGGTGCAGTGAAATGAATCCAACTAGGAACCATGAGGTTGCGGGTTTGATCCCTGGCCTCACTCAGTGGGTTAAGGATCCGGCATTGCTGTGAGCTGTGGTGTAGGTCGCAGACGCGGCTCAGATCCCACGTTGCTGTGGCTCTGGCGTAGGCCGGCGGCTACAGCTCCGATTAGACCCCTAGCCTGGGAACCTCCACATGCTGCAGGTGCAGCTCTAAAAGGACAAAAAAGACCAAAAAAAAAAAAAGAATTCTAGAAGAACAAGGAGATGTTACTATTTACAATCCTCTGTGTGAAAATACAGCTGCCCACCCCCCTCCCCCAATATTATTTTCCAGGTAACTCAATACATGCCTCCATCACCACGCTCTCCATTAAACTTTTATTTACTGTGCTTCAATGCCTGTGGAGAGGCAGTGCTCACTTTTCAGAACAAAACCTGTTCCTTACTGTCTATATTTTAGGAGCTTATCATACAAAGACGGTAACAACTGCTTGAACGAAAACCAACAGGGGACCTGCACAGGCAATTCAACCACCAACACGGGACAGACACGGAGAAGACCTGAAAACACAATGCCCCTCCTCCCCCCACCGATCCGGGAGCCTGCCACACTCCAGAAGTCACTGAGCCACAGCTCAGGCTCCATGAAAGCTCGCCAAATGAGAAGAGAGGATAAGTAGGAGATATTTTTGTAAAAGCATTGGGTCGTCAGTGTTGTTAGTTAATCAGAAAAAAATAATAGCTCAGACTTGCCTGATGCATGATAGTGTGCAAAATCCTTTCACATATAATTTTATCTCATGGAATCATCCAAACAAAGCTGGAGGCAGAGACAAGTCTCTAACCTCAGCCGCAAGACTATAAAATGTGTGACTGCAGGCAAGTCCTTCCCCCCCCCCAACCCTCAGTCCCTTCATCTGTTAGAGACCAGCGGTCACTGTGGGACCCCCCCAGCCCTGCAGGACTTCTCAGTCTGCTGCCTGAGCCACCACCCCCACTTTCCTGTTCTCTGATAGGCAGGGCTCTCTGATACCCTTAACCATCCCTCTCCTTGCCAAGGTGAACAGAGAGAGGAAAGGTGAAGAGGTTAAAATAAAAAGTGGAGCAAAACGGTGAAGGCAAAACATGCCAATTACTGAAACGCAATCAATGCAAACATGCCTTCATTTCTTATGCAAATTCTTCAGAGAAAGAGGGGTGTAAGTGCAAAGGCGCATGTTTAGTTTCACCTCTAGGAAGAATCAGATAATATTAATTAGAATGTAATGCATCGAGTACAATCAGCAACATGACGGTTCCTTTGATGGTAATTATCAAGAGAATCACAGAAAGTCGGAGGATGAAAGTGCAGTGTTTCCTTCCTCCCACTGGGAGACACATTTCAAGCTCCTGGACCTGGTGGCTTTCTCTGCCTGATGCGCTATTGCCTCGCGCCTCCTCAACAAAGGTGACTGGTTCGTACCTCTGAGCCTTTGTTTCTTCCCCCACCAATCAGCTAATCAGATGCAAGCGGTCTCCTCTTCCGGGACGTTGCCTTCTTCTGAGTCACCACTGGGCTCCTTTCTCCTGAGAATATCTGGTGCTAAACACATCCCTACTCTCAGAGTCCTAACAGTGTCTGAATCGGGTTCTTCTAATTAAGACCAGGGTGCACTTTGGTAGTCTTAAAAACCTGTTCAGGAGTTCCCGTCGTGGCGCAGTGGTTAACGAATCCGACTAGGAACCATGAGGTTGCGGGTTCGATCCCTGCCCTTGCTCAGTGGGTTAACGATCCGGCGTTGCCGTGAGCTGTGGTGTAGGTTGCAGACGCGGCTCGGATCCCGCGTTGCTGTGGCTCTGGCGTAGGCCGGTGGCTGCAGCTCCGATTCGACCCCTAGCCTGGGAACCTCCATATGCCGCGGGATCGGCCCAAGAAATAGCAACAACAACAACAACAACAACAAAAGACAAAAAAAAAAAAAAAACCTGTTCAAAATTGTTCAGTGTTACATTTGTCGAGGAGCCCACTATAGTCTAAGCAGTCAGGGAAGGCGGATTGTGGAAAGCTTTGGAGATGAATGTGCCTTTGGTGTTTGCAGGAACCTATGAGATCATCCACATCAGCCTACAGATAGGGGCCCTAAAAATGCTGAGCTAAGATGATTTCAATAAAAAGCCTGAGCCAGATTGCTCAGAAAATTCAGGAAGAGGGAGGACTAGAGAAAAGGGAGTTGAGAAGAGGAAGTGAGGGTGGCTGGCTGCTTCCGGTGAGGGGGCCGCTCACTGTTGGGACCTCCTTACTCTCAGATTCCTCCTCCTTGCCTTTCTACAAAGTGCCGCACACCCCAATTTGGAATGACCGGTGGAAGATGCAGCTATCTCTTCTTTGCTAAAGAAAAGCAGGGATAATAATAACAAAAGTCCAATTTTCATTTCCTGGCCAAGTCTCTCTTCCACAGCTTTGCATTGGAGCAGACAGGATGCTGTGGATTAATCCAGACAGAGCCCAGCCCTGCTTCTAGGTAGGCATGGGGAACCCACATATGGTCTGTATTTAGGAATTCCATCTTGAAACTTATTTCTCCTGTCTTCAAAATGAGAATTGGAGCCCACAGGGCCTAAGAGACTGGGTTAGACCTCCCAGGGTTCAGATACACAGGCTCACTTAAAAACCACAAAACCTGAACTCAGATTCCTGGGGTCTGTTTGCTGCCCTTTTGTTATCTTCCTGGAGGTCAAGTTCAACCCCTTGGATCACTACTTGTAGAAGAGGCTGGAAAAGCGTCCTCAATGTTGACTCTAAAACTGTCACTAGACAGCCAATAATAATGTCATGCATTATCCAATGCCACCCTTTCCAGAAACACACCTAGTTATGGCCCCCTCCAAACTTCTCCCTTCAAATACATGCCCAAAAAGATGCTACTTCACCCGTACCTCTCCCCGCCACTCCCTGACATCTGACGCTCCTTCGGCAGATTGTACCTTCTAGGAGCGATTTGTAAAAAGAAGTATTCTGTGCCCGCTGACACCACCAATCCATCCCCAGGAAAATTTCACAGCGCTGTCCATGGTGATCGCCGACCTTACTAGCTCTCTCTGCCGATGTGATCTTCTGGCAAGCTGCCTGGGTTTGGCGAATGTCTACACCCACAACTCTAACCCACCGGAAGACTTTTGGGGGCTCTTGATCCTGTGTGAAGGAAATAGAAATCTACACAGCCTGGAGCCAGTCTATAAGAGGTGAGAAATGTCCTTGGAGGGGCAGCTTCTACCCTTCTCCTCTCTTCAGTCCCTGGGTACTTCCTAAATTCTACTTTGCAGAAAGCAAGCAGGACGGGCAACTGCTGAGATGCAACATTTTGTATGCATATGCAAAAGACATTTATTATCTGTAGGACATTGTTTAGAAAGTGCTCTACTATTTGATTTGTGATAAATTATTAGAAAACATGTTTATCAAAGCAAATAAAACCCACAGAGTGACTTCAATTGGACTCACATGCGTTAGTGTCTGGGAAACCTGAAAAGCCATCCTAAGAGAACCCAGCAGTCATGTGCCATGAACATCCCCTCTCCACCTCCCTCTCACCCAGCCTCTACACCCAGATCTCATCTACAGCCCTGTCCAGCCTCCTTCCAAGCACAAACTGCTGGTCACAAGCAGAGGAATATAGAAGACGGGGGGTGGGGGGGGCTGTGCAAATACAAGAACACTATTTATCCATAAAAGCTTGCAAAGAGTGTCCAGCTTTGTCAATTGTCAGCAGGTCAATTCCTTGGAGAGAACCCCCGCTAGGCTACGTCGCTTCTTGGAGGAAGGGTGGAGCTCAGGCCAGGGTCAGGCTCTGGAACTGCAGACCATAAACTCAGACATCACTAAGCCTGGCGGGATGACATCCTTTCTCCTATTAATAGCAACTTCCTCGTTCTGCTCGCCCCAGAAAATGAAATGAATGAGGCTTGGCTGCAAGCGTAGGGGAGAATAAAACCCAGGGTGGCAATAAATCGGAGTGCAGAGTGGCAGACACTGTAATCCGCTGGAATGACGCTCTGGCTCAAGGAAAAGAACCTCTTTGGGGAACCAGTGAAGGGAATCGATGCCCATAAAAGCATCCCAGGCAGCAGCGGCAGCAGGAAAGAGAGATACTGTTGACCGGGACATGCAGCAGCTTGCAGGTTGTAAAACAAAATAGAAAGTCATTAAGCTGTGGGCAAGGGGCAGGACGGCGTGATGTGGATGCCACGGGGGACCCGCATTTCGGGGAGCTCAGGGCTCCCCCCCGCTGCCCCCCGCCGCCAGTCAGGAGGTCAGAACCGCCAAGACTCTGTCCACGTGGCCCCGGGATCCTGCACCAAAGCCCTTCCGCCTGCACAGGCACAGATGGGGGCGGGGGGAGATGGGTAGTATTTATTGCCACTTATGTAATAGGTCTATTTGGAAACACATTCTGACCAGCTTATCAGGGAATTAATACATCACAGGCATATTGAGCTGCACTCATTTAGGGTTTGGGTTGTTTTAACCAAAGACTTTCCTGGGAAGCACGCCAGGGTCTGTTTTCTGGAACAAGTCCCCTTCTCTGCCTCAATTGCCACCTTTGGATCCAGCAGAGGGCAGAGTCCACCCTTAAGACTCAGGCTTGGGGACACTCCCCCACCTCCCCACACCCTCGGGCAGTTTGAGGCTGGAGGTGTCCTTGGGGAACGGGCCAGAAAAACAAAGAAGTGTATAAATTCCTCATCCTGTGAGGTGGCGGGGGGATGCTTTCTGGAACCCTCCAAATTAAAGACTGGGCGTAGGGAGGGCTGAACAGGATCAAGTGAAAGCCCCAATGGGCTGTGCCTCAGTTTCCCAACCTGTCCAGGAAGCAGATGCATGAATCATTTGCCTCACACCCTGTAAGTTAAACACTTCTCAGAGCCCAGGGAGAAGCTCTGATGGCAAAGGAGGGGCAGCTGAGAAAGAGACAGGATGCCAAGTCAAAACCACAGAAGAGCAGGAAACATGGCTGGTTCCAGAGGCTGCGGGTCTATCCCCCTTGCGAATTCCAGTCCCGGCCCCTGGCCCTTTTTCTTCCTCTGGCTGTCTTGGCTACTCTCGGCAGCTCCTCCCTCTCGGGAAACATAAAAGCAAAACCCCTAACAACTCCTGGGGGAGAAGCACAGCAGCTGCTGCCTCCCCCTCGGCTGCCCCTCGCCTCCTCGGGAGGAAGCTGCGAAGGCAGGCACCCCGCCAGCGGTGCGAGAGCTTTGATTTCCAATCCCATCGCCTGGTTTTGTCAGCCTCTGCACACCGCAAATGGCTCGGCCCGCATCCATCACAGGGGAGAGGGGTGATGGAAGGAGAAAAAGAAAGAACTGCCTCCATCTCCCATAATGAATAACTGGTGCAATATCCCTGTGCCCCTTGGAGGTCCTCGCACCTCACCACCTTGCCCTGGAGAAGTCACTGGCCACAGCTGGGCTGCGGTGTCGTTGTCCTCAGTGCTCCTCTACCTGCAGATTCCATCCATCAGTCTCTTCTTCTGGGGAGAATTAATGGATTCAGGATCCTCTTGATCTTGGCTGTTTATATTTCTGTTCCTATCCATGTACATTCACTTTCGCACACAGATGGTCAGACCCCCACTTAATCTCAGTCTCCCACCCCCGCCCATCATGCAGGGGTGCTTGTGGGGACTCACGGTGCTTTCACAGTGCTTGCAAAATGTGATGTTGTACCTTTCCTGGGCTGCGCTCCTTCCTCTGCCAACAGCCCACACACCTTCCCCATCCCGGACTGCCTCTCTCCATCCCTCTCTCCCTCCCTCTTTCTCCCCACCCCCGCCCCCACCGGACAACACACACACATTATTCTCCCCTCCACTTCCCTACATCCTGTGGATACATATAACATGTGATTTAGTCTCACTCTCTCCAGTATCATAGGAAACATTCTTTATTTGGTCAGTAAGTCACACAAAAGATTGCAACTCTACTGTGTGCCAGTCAGCGTGCTAGGGGCTGGGCACACAAAGGTGAGCAGGACACAGTGCCTGCCTGCCCTGTGGCCAAAGGCAGGGTGTGTTCAAGGCAGTGGCAATGCTTCCCAGCTTGAAATGCACATCAGAAACATTTGTGGAATTTAAAAAAATACCTGCATTTTATAAATAGATCTCCAATCCAATATTCCAAATAAGCTCCACAGATTTTCCTGGTGAATAAAGCTGAGGACCCTTAGTGAGGGTAGCTGGAGAGGAGGCTTTGGGCAGGAGGCAGATGTGTGGAATACCTGGACAGGTGAGCCAAGGCTCTCATGAAGGGCCTTCCATCTCAGTGACCCTAAGGAATCTGGGATCTAACCTATAGGTTCAAAGGGTTTCAAACAGGTCAAGACTGTGCTCAGATCCATGTCCTGTAAGATGGAGATGCTGCCCGCAGGAGAGTAGGCAGAGGAGAGGCAGAGAGCATTCGCAAGACCACCAGGGGGTCCAACCCCTCCATGGCTGAGAAGGGGCAAGGCTAGGGCAGGGGTGCAGTGAAGGAGACTAGAGATGTTCACCCAGATTGGGTGTCGGACGGGGGAGGGCAGGGGAGGGGAGAGGGACTGGTACAAGGATAGGAACACGGCTGTACTGGGATCCAGCAGGCACCTGGCACCAGGACTGTGTTAGTTCTCTGCCTGCCCATGACCTCTCCAGCTGCCCTGCAAGGCCATGGTCAGGAATGTCTCCACTTCACATGCAGAGGTCCCAAAGTTAATAGATGACGGAGCGGGGACTGGACCTCTGGTGGCCTCTCTCCAGGAGACCCACACTCTATAGCCAGGGCCTGCAAGTCTCTGGCTGTGGTGGACGGGGGAGGACAGGGCCCTAAACAAGGGATGGGTGGTGCCTGTGGGAGTGTCCCTCTGGAAGGGAATGTCACATGTGGTTCTCTGAGGATTCACATGGGCTGGCCTCGCTTGCCCACCCAGCCTGTCAATGGGGGAGCCCCAGAGGTGGGCAGACACCTGTTGATGGGCGTTCAAGATGTGCACCCGGTGCTGTTGTAGAAAGGACCAGTCCTACAGCTGCTCCAGGAGGAAGGGTTGCAGGTCACCCCCACAGCACTCTCCTTGTCTTCCCTCTGTACAGATGGCTCCGGTCAGCCTTCTCCATAGCTCTGTCTGATGGGCCACTCGGATACTCCATCACCAGGGCTTTTACAAATGTGTGGGTCTCAAGACTTCCCATTGTGGCTCAGCAGAAATAAACTCTACTAGTATCTGTGAGGATGCGGGTTTGATCGCTAGCCTTGCTCAGTGGGTTGGGGAACCAGCATTGGCGTGAGCTGTGGTGTAAGTTGAAGATGCAGCTTGGATCCTGCACTGCAGTGGCTGTGGCGTAGGCCGGCAGCTGTAGCTCTGATTGGACCTCTACCCTGGGAACTTCCAAATGCTGCAGGGTGTGGCCCTAAAGAGCAAAAAAATAAAGGGTCTTCTGGGGACATGTCCGGTTGTCCGGTTCAGGAGAGACTGCAGCTGCATCTGCAAGAGCACATCTGTATGGAAGCACAAAGGTGTGCCCCCTCCCCTGCATGGAGCCACTCCTCTGTCCTCCCCTCTCCTCAAACCACCCCGTGCCCTTGCAGCCCCCTTGCCGTCCTTGCGGTGGACAGTACATTTTATATGAAGCTGTAAAACTTGGTGACAGCTTTCCTTGTCAGTGTGGCCCTCATGCTGATCCCTCCGTGATATACAGCACTGACCCTCTGGCATTGAGCAGCCTCATTACAAGTGAGAGAAAAGGGGCAGAGAGAAGTAACGGAGAGTCACGATGGAGAAACAGGGCAGCTGAACAGGAAAGAATGAGAGAAGACTTATGGGAAGGAAGGCCAGAGAGGGAGACCCTAGGGTGTGGTTTTTTAAATGGGGAGAAAGAAGAAAACGTAGAGGTTTTTCCATTCCCTAGGTGCTTTGCTGTTGGATGAATGAGTGTGTGAATGTGTGTGGATGAGTATGTGTGTGAGAGAGAGTGTGTGTGTGTCCCAGGCATCAAGAATCCTGTTCGGAGCAGCACTGGGACAGGCCCCATACCTGGAGAAAGTCCGAGCCGGGTGAGATTGTCTTTATAGAAACACCATCTAAGGAGCTCGTGAATGCTAAGTCAGGGGCACCCCTGGGTCTCTGGGGAGCACCCCCACCTCTTTTGAAGCTGCCCTACTGATATCTGATGCTCAGGGCCAGGGGAGGGAGAGGCCCCCCTAGCCCATTGACAGAGGGGACCCTCATTTCTTTTCCCTGAAGGCGTGGGACATCTTTAGGCTCCCTCAACAAATGCCTCAAGTCTGACAGTAGGTGGCATTGGAGGGGAGCCCAGGCTCTTGGTTATAAATATTTGTTCCCATGAAAACCCTGTTGATTTGACTTTAACAGCCCCAGGGGAGGCCAATCTGCTGAGCAGAGAGTTGTCTAAATCAACCCAGTCAGAAGAGAAGCTCACACAACCCTGCAGTGGGGAACCCACCCAGGCCTCTCTGGGTGTCCTCAGAGGGCCCTCTTTGGCCTCCCCTGTCCTCCATCTGCTCCCTTTCTAGCAGGGATTACTTTGCAGAGAAATTCTCAGCCACGGCAGGTCCTCAGCCCCTGACCTCCCCAAAGGGGCGGACACAGAACCTGCCATCCCGGGTAAGGGCTCAAGCCCAGCGCACAGGCCCCAGCACCAGGCAGAACCTCCCCAAAAGGCTCATAGGCGCCTCTGGCACTTTACCTACATTGCACCTTAATAGGCAGCTCAGTTGTCCCCTTTCAGTCTCGTGTACAGAGGCAGAGGCTGCAGTGAATGCCAGCCCACAGTGTCGAGGTTATTAGATACGTCTGCGGCATGCAGGTAATTTGTGTTTCTGCTTTGTGCAATTGGCACTAATGGCACATGCACGAAACGAAGCCATCTTCCTAAACACACGTCAGAGGAATATATTTACCAGGCACAAAAGGCTAGGAGCAGAAGAATTGAACTCTCACGCTAACATGTTTGCAGAGAAGTGAGGCACTTAAGTTATTATGTATGAAAACTATTGGCAAAATTGTCAGTCTCGGCCCCTTCGAGAGAGAAGATGAACAGAAGGGGTGGGCCCACGGGTTGGAAGAGAGGGCCACGGAGCCGGTGGGGACATCGCTGACATGCGGGAAAGGAAAATACAATGCGAAGTAAAGCTTCTGAAGTAGACTTTAACAGAGGAACAGGAGGGGATTTCATAGGTCAAAGCAGGGAGAAGCAAGAATGGAGCTTGGAACGAGATCCCGTAATGCACCAGCTTTTCACTTATATTTTCTGTACTTCATAGTCCTTTTACTTAAATAAATGGAGCCGGGCATTTTCCACTTAGTGCCTCATCTCCCACATTTCAACATGCCCTGGGTGACCCTGGGAGGCGCAGGCCTGGCTTGGATGTTTTCTGCACCCCATGCTAGACGACAGTATCCACGGCTGCTTCGGCTTCATCCATCTGGGTTTATATTTTACTTTTCATCCTTGCTCCTTGATGTTGCTTTGGGTTTTAAGAGCAGGGCATTAACACCACGACCCTGATTTAATATTCAAAGCAAACGAGGTCCCGGGAAGAAGGGCGTGTGGATGTCATCACAGAGGCGATTTCATGATGAAGATGAATTGCACCTCCTCGGGCTCGCGCAGTGCGTGCCCCCTTCTCTGTCTCTAAAATGGGAATAAAAGCACGGCCTTTTCTCCTTTTCTCCTGTGCACTCGGCAGACTTCGAAGAGAGTTAAATCAGAAGAACATATCAAGGTGACCATGTGTAATAAATTTTGACAGCAGAAAAGGGTGTCAACATGATGAATACAAGCTATCCGATCACGGAGAAACCGATTGGCGCACATGCTTATACACATGCATGCAGCTCACAGACACAGCCGTTTCCACCCAGGGGCTCCTAATCTAACACAGCTTGTAGAAGCCCAGTCAGATCCTACCAAGGGTGGCAGTGGGGTTAGAGGACAAATAAAGGGCCAAGGAGATATAGCATCTGGGGGCAAGCTAGAGAAAGTACGCTGAGCTCTCTCGCTGCTATTGGCCTGCCTCTCCAGCAGCCTGGAGGATAACGTGGCCATCTGTCCTTGCAGAACCCTAGGCAGACAGGCACCTGGTATTTTCCTCCCATTACCAGATGAAGCAAGAAAGGGACTGATCAACACAGATGATCTGTCTAATGCGCTATAGAAAAGTAGCCAGAGAGGGGTTCCCATCATGGCTCAGCAGTTAATGAACCTGACTAGGATCAGTGAGGATGCGGGTTTGATCCCTGGCCTCGATGAATGGGTTGAGGATCTGGTGTTGCCGTGAACTGTGTGTAGGTCACAGACATGGCTTGGATCTGGTGTGGCTGTGGCTGTGGCATAGGCTGGTAGCTGCAGCTCTAATTCAACCCCTAGCCTGGGAACCTCCATATACTGCAGGTGTGGCCCCAAAATAAAGAAAAAAAATGTAGTCAGAGGATTGATTCCCTACACACACTCGTGACACATTTCAACCTTGAAGGTGGTCCCTCTCTGGCCCACCCTGAAGACCCTGATTTTCTTGGCAACCCCGTGGCCCTGCCCATAGTAGGAAATAAGAGCCCCTAGCCAGGGGGTCTCAGGCCGTTTCCAGGGAGACCAAATCCTGGCCAGGTGCTCTGAGCAAAGGCCCCTCTCTTCCCTTTCTCTCTTCCGTGTTTTACCTTTATTCATCAGCCCAGCAGTCCCTCTGGGAGAAGGGAACCATTCTGCCTTTCTTTCAAAAATCTTCTTGGTCACACGTACCAAGAGAGAGACATACAGCACGTGCATCTGAAGAAGCCATTCGCTCTGATCAGTTTTAAAGCCAGAGCTGTTCAACATGTGCAGGAAGAAAATAGCACCATAAACAGAGGGAGAAACAAAGACAGGAATTAAACACATCATCAGCCGAGCTGTAAAACCACACTGTGATTGGGGGAGGGTGAGCTGGGCTCAGGCTGGGGCCCGGCTGGGGGCACGTCGGTGGATTCATAGCATCTCAACCTTCTCCCACTCCTAATCATTTCCCTGCTCTGTAGCTCTGATGGGACCTCCTGTGTTGAAACATAGATTCTTTATCCATCCTTTCCTCCTCCTGAGCTGAGACACAGTTGGTTGTGCCATCGTGGTCCCAGCCCCTTGACAGGAAACCTGGTCTAGACCAGCAGCTGTACTGCCTTGAACTTCACCGCAGCTCTGCCTGCCCACTGACAGGTGATTCATTTCATTTAACAGTTCTGCCCGCCTGTGGCCTCAGTGCAGAAGGTCCCCAGAGCCCATCAGAGATGGCCCTTAGGTAAGAGGAGAAAGGACATGGGACCAGGGGACAGCCAGTTCACTTCAAATGGGGCTGAGAATCCCATTCCAGCCCAGGGTAGCAAAAGCAAACAATTTAATGCATTAACCTGCACTGACTCCTCACCCAACTGCTTCCCTTCTTGATTGAAGGGTAAGAGGGTTAATTATTCCCAGGCTCCTCTCCAGGCTTCACCGAACAGAGCATGGCTGCTGGGGGTGGGAGTGGGGACTGGTCTGGCTGGACGCAGGCTCTGGAGGATGCAGTGGTCATGAATTTGGTGGCGGCTGCTGCTGCTGCTCCACCTGAATCTTTGATATCGGAAGGGTCAGTCGTGAGGTCAAGAATCACCTCCTCACATCCAGGTACCAGAAAGCACAAGAAGCCGTGATTCGGCCACTGCCCAAGGTGGTCTGACGATGTGACCAGCCCTGGCAGCACAAGCCTCAGCAGGGACCACACCCAGAATGGGCATCTTCCATCCAGCTTAGAAGGAAGATCACAGAGGGACAGCTGCTGGCATGTTCGGAGCCTCTGCGAGTCAGCTCCAGACACTGGCAGAAGGTGCAGAGGATGCACCGATGGCTGGTGCCCATGGGGGAGACTGCTGTTTCTGCTTTGGAAGAGGAAAACCGGAACTGCCCATGGCAGGGGGTATCTCTTCATCCACTGGCAGCTGGAGGAGACTGAGAGGGGGTGAGGTCGGGGGGGAGCAGTTACCTACTCTCTCTGCTCCTCCCCCTCCCGGCCCCTGCACCCCCTTGAGGACATCATCCTTAAAATATATTTCATTTCACAGCTGCATTATGGTACCACAAAATCCTGGGAATCCAATTTAAGAACAGATTACCTCCTCACTTACTTCATTTGAAGCAATTACATGTTAATTTTCATTGAAACCAGCCTAATGCATACCAATCTGATGGTGCAATCTCATTTGAATACTTAAGGGAACATCCACAGGGTTTGGGGCTCCAGAGATTTATATTTAAAGGGCCACTTCATCATTCTTTTTGTTGGTGGGCTCTCTGTTCCCAGCCCCTCCCCACAGCTCCTTAGGAGGGCAGTTTCTTGATAAAGGAGGGCGGATCAGCTGCAAGCAGGGCTCCCTGAAGAGGGAGCCTCTTCTGGGGCTTCTATCTTTTCTCTGCCACGTTTGCCGTGTATGTTTGCGAGGAAAACATCTCCACCCGCTTTGTGGTCCTTGCAAAGTCAAGCTTCATTCTCTGCCATCTGCATAGGGATGGGAGGGCCAGGCCAAGCCTCAGGTTCTTCTCAGGTTCAATCCATGCTCCCCATCTATACCAATCTCCAATAGTTGATTACCACTTTTTGTATTCTCCCCCATTCACCAAGGAGGAAATAGCTTTCTCGACAAACCCTGCGCATTGATTTAGACCACTGGTAATTAATAATACTCAAGGATGTTGGAATCCGTTGGTCTTTTGGTGTTAGAATCGGGAGGTTGAAAAAAAGAGGTTTGTCAGCTTGGTTTATGCATTTAAACTAAAGAAATTCATGTTTGAAGCTATGATTTAATTAGATTGTAAGATTGTAAAGGACCCCAAGACTATTGTGAAGATGCTATATGATGTGTTTTATATTATATTGTAATTAATCTACACTGCCATGGAGGCAGGCAGATGGGAGTGACAAGATTGATTTCATTCAAGACAGTCCTGAAATGTTGGTTCCAAAGCAGCCAGAGCGTTCTCCTTGGAATGAGGTACGTGGGGTGTGGGGACAGGCACAGCACTACGGTGACACCTTAACTGTTGAACAAGCTTTGTCCTGAAGTAGGACAGGTGTCTCAAATACATATCGCCCTGCACATGCACATGTACTGAGCGCCCGCTGCCTGCCTGTTCTCAGAGCCTGGCATAGAGCAGAGACTTAGAAGAGAAATAGCAAAGCCCTTGTTCTTCTGGAGCTGACACAGACAAGCCAACATGCGAATGCATTGGAGGATAAGGAAATGCTGGGAAATGTGACGGTGGTACTGTTTTATTCCTTTATTGTTATGGCATCACATCGGCCAAGCGGAGCCTTTGGGATTTACTTCCTGGGAGGAGTCAAAGAGCCTAGGAGGGCTCTGGCTTCAGCATTAGTTACACTAATAATAGTAATGCTCTATATAACAGGGTATCTCAAAGCCCTTTTGCCAAGGTGCAGCCCTCCAATTTTCAGATGAATGATGTGTCACTCTTGCCGCCAAGAGGAGCTTGGAAAAGCCAAAGGATCATAGGTGACCTGGCCAGTGAGAGGCACACAGACCAGACAGAAGGGTCACACTCTTCTGACCCCAGTCTAAAGCCCAACAGACCTTTATAATCTGTTCAACCTCAACAACAGAAGAACAAAAACCCTTATTTCCTTCCCTGATGGAGAGCTTGGCAAATACATGTTTTGTCACCATGTAGCAGGATGGAATACCATTTGCATTGCTGGAGGGTTTACTAGACTGGTAGAATATAGTTGTAATCCAAAGAAATGCTATTTTAACAGGACACTTTTGAGTTTCTAATAGAAATGTTCTAATGTATAATTGGAAATAAATGTGAGCCACTCAGGAACTTTGGATTTCCATGACTGGTTGGGGGCGGGGAGATCCTGCTTGATTGGCAGATGCCAGGAAATAGGCTCTTGGGAAAAGATTCGCATAAACTCTGTACTGTCTTCTGTGTACGCTTCTGTTTTCATCCTCTAACCTGGGCTGGTCACAACACTTTTCTCTCTTTTCCAAACAAGTAGTTTATTCATTCTGAGTTTTTTTAATTAACCACACCACCTTGCATCCTCAAGTCGACACACAAGGATGGCACCATGGGAAAGAGATGAGCTCTTCTGCCACATGTGGGGAAGAAAGGTCTGGAAATCAGCCACCCTTAGTGGAGTTCATGCTTCTGGAGCTTGATCCTAATAACAGTCACTTCATTTCCATAGGACACATCTTTTCCCAGACCTGAGCATTCATGCCTTCAGTACCACGCTGTGCCAGGCAGGCACTGGGTGCCTGAGGTCTATTCGAGGTCACTCTAACCACAATGAGCAAGCAATGTGGTGTCCACTAGATCGAATGCTTTGAGTCCAGAGATGCCATCTCTGCCTCCATCCTCTCATTCATTTCCTGACCTCCTCTCCTCAGATCTGAATCTGGAGAACCCCATTATCCACACGCCCCAGGCTTCTTCATCCTCTGGCTTCAGAGCATGGCAGGCTCTGAGGTGGAAGGGTGGGAGGGGGCAGAGGGGCCCTTCCCTGCTGTTCAGGTGGCATCTGGCAGTGACTGCTTTTTCCCAAGGGCGCCAGCCTCTCCCTGCATGGTGCAGCTCCTAACAGCCAGTCTAGCCCCCGAGCTCAAAACTCAGCCTCTCCCTGCCTGTGCCCAGCCCAGAGATGCATGTGGTTGGAGGAGGGTTGTATTTAATCTCCTGGTTGCCAGGCTGTCTCTGGTTGGCTCCTGGGCTCTTCCATCACCTCCATCGCTAGTGCAATCAAGGATGCCTCCTGTTACACCGAGACTGGCTTCTGGCTATTACAGGCACTAACTCAGATTGAGGATGGAGGGTAAATGTTCTGAGTCGCAGGGACCACACCTGAACTGAATCTGGAGGGACCCATAGCACTGAGCCAAAATACAACTGGGAAAGAGCATCACAGGAGGACCAGTGCTTGTGTGGGCAGGTTTAGGTCACCATGCATGTCTGCACATGGCTGAGGACACAGTAACACTTAGAGGATGGAGACGGAGCTGGGCTGCCCAAGGTGCTGGCCCCACCCCCCACGTGGGCAGCCTGGGACTTGTCTGCGTTTCCAGACTCCTAGAGGGCTGGAGTCTAGTCAATGAAGAGAGAGAAAGGCAATGAACCTCACTGTTTTGTAGGTGAAGTTCATGTTAGAACAAAAAGAGGGAGTGGTCAGGGGGACACTGCAATAATCTTGGGCTCAGCAAAGGTTTTCGAGGCTGCTCTTGGGCCCAGTTACAAATGGTGGGGAATGTCACTGATGCCAGATGGATGGCAGTGGTCCCCCCCTCCACGGAAGGTCCTCCTGATCTTTCAGAAGTGTCTTCTTGCAGTTTGGACTGCAAATGTTCCACACGTCTAACCCGACTTTGAACTTCAGGCCGATACCACTCAAGATCTGGAGCCCTGGAGTTGAAAGATGTGAGGTAAGAAGATCCTGTGCACGTGGGCGCAAAGACATGCCACACAGCCTAATAAACAGTTTTCAGTTAGGGTCAGCCAGGAATTATTATAGGGCCTTGAGCAGGACACACCACCTTTCTGGACTTATGTTACCTCACCTTAAAGAGGACGTCCAAGGGGAGTTCCCATCATGGCTCAGCAGTTAATGAACATGACTAGCATCCACGAGGACATAGGTTCAATCCCTGGCCTCGCTCAGTGGGTTAAGGATCCAGCGTTGCCATGAGCTGTGGTGTAGGTTGCTCAGATCCCACATTGCTGTGGCTGCAGTTCTAATTTGACCCCTAGCCTGGGAATCTCCATATGCCGTGGGTGTGGCCCTAAACACACACACACACACACACACACACACACACACACACAATACAGGACATCCTAGGTCCTACAATTATCTACTATTGCAGTTTAGTGTTGAAAGAGCAAACTTTAATTCCTTGGCCCTAGAGAATTGTGGATGCGTTTCCTGCAAAGGCCTGGAGCAGTGAAAGAAAGAGCATAGCATGGAGTCAGCAAGTGTGCTTTTTATGAGCCTGCTAATACCATATTTGGAAAAATACTTCTCCCTCCTTGAGATGGGCTAATTATGAGAATCCAGACAAGGTAGCAAACCAGGGCCCTGCATGTCCCCCTGGTGGCTGGCTAGGAAGGGACAGATCCTGGAGGCATCTGGGGCTGCAGGAAAGGAGAACATGAAAAGCTCTTGCAGGGGCAGAGATGCATTTAAAGCAGTCCAAGTTCTCACAATGGGAAGCCAACCGCCTTGACACATGCCTCGTACAACACTTGCTCTTTATTTTAAACACATTTTTAGATGTCATGTCTAAAGCAAGATAAGACCTTTTCAATAAAATTCCGTATTTACACCTCTTTTATTTTTTTAAACAAAAGCTTGTGTCTGAATAGAAACACATCTTCAAAAGATGGCTTTTAAAGAATCCGCAGGGCAGATAAAAATGTGTTGATGATGAAATAAGTTCAACGGTACAGTATGAAGGAAAAAAAAAGTTCCTGCCAAAAGATGAGGAAGAATGACATGAAAAGGGACAAAAAAGACTCAAGGCTGGAGAGAAAGGCCCCGGCTGAGGAGAAGCTGGGTAATCAGGATGGAACTGTCACAAGCAGGGCTGAAGGCCCTTGCTGATGACTGCTCAGATGCCTTCCCCGGCTCCCGAGTTCGGCCAGAACGCCATCTCCTGTCTCCCCAGGAGCTGATAAGTCAATAAACCCAAAGATGGGAACCCTTTCAAAGAGCAATTGTGCTCTGCAAAGTGACGGGTGGGGTGACTGTTTGCTGCCTGCCAACCTCTTCCAGTTTCAACTGTCCTCACTGACAACCCAAGAGATGCTTTTCTTAACCACCTGCTGCAGAGAGTACCATCCTGGCCTTGAGGAAGCCACGCCCCATCTCCTGCCCCATATCCTGCTGGGATGGAGGTACTGAAGCCAGATCTCAGGGGACCTGGGCAGGGTGCCTTTGCAAGGAACCCAGGGCACACCTGAGCTCTTTGGACCCTTCCACCCAAACACCAGCAAACACATGCGATCAGTAGGATACCCGGATCTGAGTAAGACACAGAGGGAAATCTGTACGTGATGTACACAACTGGCTTTGAGAGGAAGAGAATTCGGGTCATGATGTTGAGCTAAGAGAGCTTCCCTCTCTGTGATCTGTGGATGAAAATACCATTTAAATGCAAATCACGGAGGCATCTATTACAACTCTGGTTAGGATTCCAAAGTTATTTAAGAAGCAAGTCACGGGTTGAATATCTTACCAACCACCAGGTGAAGTTCCTCGGTGAGGTGGGGGCCGGCTGTGTGGCCACACAGCACAGCAAGGAGACAGCCTGCTCACATCCTGAACTTGGTGGGGGCAATCAGGCAATTTGCACAAAGTACACACACAAAAAAATGCTTTGGGGGATGAGCATAGGGATGCAAGAGCATCGGCAATAACTAGGTGAGGGGGACAGGGAGGGGTAGCTTCCAAGATCTTTCCTGGGATAACCTTTCCTGCTGTCTCAAAGCATAAATGATGGTCCAGTTGGCTCATCAGGAAATTCCAGCGCCTTCCAGGGCTTTTCTGGAGCTAACAAGACGTCCACTGGCTGTTTTCACCCACTGTGACCAAGGAAGATTATCCCTATAATTCTTTTTTTCCTCTTTTTTTTGGCCCCATGGGGAGTTCCCAGCCCAGGCATCAGATCTGAGCCACAGTTGCTACCTACAGCACAGCTGCAGCAAGGCCAGATCCTTAACCCACTGTGCCGGGTGAGAGACTGAACTTGCGTCCCCATGCTCCATTGATGCCACCCATCCCATTGTACCACTGCAGGAATGCCTATGTCTGTGATCTTTACAAGGAGAAAACAAAGTTGATATTGTTTCATTCAAAGCTGGCTTGACTGGAAGTCCGGGCGTGTGGATGGGTCAGCAGCCCCTCCCTCCAAACGGGAGAGCCCTGTCATGTAATAGGCATTTGCACGGAAGGAACACACTGCCCAAGGCAGGGGATGTTTATTAAGCTGACACTGGTGTTCAGGTCCAAGCCTTGCCCACCAAAGGCCTGGGGAGGTTGGGACCAGGGAGGAGGGGTCTCCTCTGGGGGAAGAATGCACCTCAGGTTGAGTCTGGTTTTGTACAGAACATACCACGTAGTACTTAGCAAGACACGCTCTCCCAATGGGAGTCCAGTTTCCTGCTATTGACCAAGCCAGACACAGCCCCAAAAGACTGAAACATTACTTTCTATCAATTCAGAACAACTCAAGGGACTTTCTAAGAAGTCTCATTGTTTACTAAGTGAATGGTTTCTGAAAATATCAGAGATCTTTACTTTTTATTTCTTTTGTATTTTCACATCCCACCCCCTGCCAGTAGCCACACCCTTCTACATAACTTGTCTTTCAAGAAGTCTAACTCAGCTAAATGTTAAGAGACACTGCTTTCTTTCATGTATCATTCAATGCCTTACAGTGGGCAGGATGTATGGTGCCAGACCCCTTCAAGCGTGATCTGTTCCAGATGCATTTGCACGGCGCCATCCAGGCCCAGGTCACACTGACAACAGCACAGCACATAAAGAAGGCGGGGTGGGGTGACACGAGACAGAAAGGGGGAGGATCAAGGCCCTCCTTCCAGATAACTGGGGAAGGTCACTGGAGAGGAAGGAGGGGGCTTGGCTTGCTGGTAGAGCAGCTACTTGCAGTCTGAGTCATTTCCAGCCTGGGCTGAGAAAAGCAACATTTCCCTCTTTCTTTGCCAAACTGACTATTTAGAATCAAACTGATCACCTTCTGCCTCCAGCACGAATCACTGACAACCTTGCCAGAAAGGGCAAAGGTGCACTAAAGGTTTTTTTTTTTTTAATTAATAATCACAATGATGGAGGCCACGTGCAACCCCCGTTGGTCCTGACTGGCTGGAGGAAATGTTCTCCATGTTAATCTGGTAAAGAATTTAGGTGAGGGAGTCATTTGGGGAATAAATCTGAAGCCTCCTGCTTATTTTTCATCAGTTGACTTTGATGTCTGCAGCATCTGCAACCCTTCAGAAGCTCAGTTCATTGAACTCCCACTGACATTCCTACAGCCAATGCACAATATACATGCAGGAGACATGGCACTGAGGGCAGAGGGCTCGCCTAGCACTGCAGAGGACCCCAGACCAAAAATGACCCAGCAGTGTTCACCCTTGTGTTTAAATCTCTGGGTTGTATGACAGCTACATTTAAGTTTATTAAAACTAGCTCAGGGTAGGAGTTCCTGTTGTGGCTCCTCTGCTTAGGAACCTGACTGGTATCTATGAGGAGGCAGGTTCAATCCCTGGGCTCCCTCAGTGGGTTAAGGATCCAGTGTTGCCACGAGCTGTGGTGTAGATCAAAGACATGGCTGTGGCATAGGCAGGCAGCTGCAGCTCTCTTCAACCCCAGCCTGGAAACTTCCATATGCTGTGAGTGCGGCCCTAAAAATGACCAAAAAAAAAAAAAAAAGTAGTTCAGGGTAATATGTGCCTTCCGTTCACTCACCCTGTACTAAAGAATTTCAGAAGTTCCCATCGTGATGTAGTGGTTAACGAATCCAACTAGGAACCATGAGGTTTTGGGTACCATCCCTGGCCTTGCTCAGTGGATTAAGGATCCAGCATTGCCACGAGCTGTGGTGTAGGTTTGCAGATGTGGCTCAGAGCCACGCTGCTGTGGCTGTGGCGTAGGCCAGTGGCTACAGCTCCAATTAGACCCCTAGCCTGGGAAGTTCCATATGGCGTGGGAGCGGCCCTAGAAAAGGCAAAAAAAAAAAAAAAGAATTTCAGGTCTGAGGTTATTTCTTAACCCCCCTTTTTTTCCCAAAAAAAAAGGAAATAGAAGGGAGAAAAAAGTCAAGAGATCGAAAACTTTAGATAGAGGGGTAAATAGGCAGATAGATAGATAATAGATGCATATACATATATAATATATAACACATATACTTATATATTTACACACACATACATATATGGAAGGTTTTTGTTTGTTTGTCCTTTCTAGGGCCACACGCATGGTATATGGAGGTTCCCAGGCTAGGGGTCTAATCGGAGCTGTAGCTGCTGGCCTACACCACAGCCACAGCAATGCCAGATCTGACCCACTCTCAGAGCTACACCACAGCTCAAGGCAGCACCAGATCCTTAACCCACTGAGAGAGGCCACGGACCAAACCCACAGTTGGATTTGTTAACCACTGAGCCACGACGGGAACTCCCACACATGGAAGGTTTTAATGCCTTCCTGTTACATGTTTACTTCTCTTGTTAACACAAAGTGAGAATTCAACTTCTTGGTTTTCCTCTTTAGGAAAAGGACACGTGACTATAACCTACATGGTTGCAGAAGTTCAAGAAACAACTCTATGTTTACTCATTTAAATATTGAAAACATATCCAGAAATAATAGCATGTTTTCAGGTAAAATTCAAAATTTCAAAAATTCGGAGTTCCCATTGTGGCACAGTGGAAACGAACCCGACTAGTGACCATGTGGTTGAGGGTTCGATCCCTGGCCTAGCCAGGTGGGTTAAGGACCTGGCATTGCAATGAGCTGTGGTGTAGTTCGAAGATATAGCTCAGATCCGACATTGCTGTGGCTGTGGCATAGGCTGGCAGCTGTAAATCTGATTTGCGCCCTCAAGCCTGTGAACCTCCAAATGACACAGATGCAGCCCTTAAAATAAAAGCAAAAAAAAAAACCCTCAAATTTCAAAAATTGATATTTCCTTAAATTTCTTCTTGCCACAAAATCTCAGCTAAGCATGCATATGATTAAAAGCATCTGAAGTCAAGCCATTCACAGCCATAGCAACACCAGATCTGAGTCACGTCTGCAACCTACACCCCAGCTCACAGCAAAGCCTGATCCTTAGCCCACTGAGTGAGGCTGGGGATCAAACCTTTGGCCTCATGGATGCTAGTTGGATTCATTTCTGCTGAGCCACAACAGGAACTCCATGGATCTCTACTTCAGCCATGGAGATCAACACTGTGCCTGGCAAATATTTATTGAATAAATAAATTCATACCTGTGGGAGTTTTGCCTGATTTTATAGATTTTTTAATCAAAGATATCCAGCACCCAAAAAGCCACTCACCCAGGTGTGGGTGCCCTATGCTGGATGTACATATCTGGATAAGCTTCCATGATCAGCATCAGAGAATTAAGTATCATTGTCAACTACACCATGCCTTCCAGCTCATCACAGCCGAGTGAGGGGCAGCCAAAAAAGTTCGTGGCACTGGGGACACTTTGGGGAAGGGATGCTTGCAGATGCCTGAGACTCATCGTCAGGGGCTTGGCTTGGCTCTGGATTTCAACATGTGAAACCAACTTGGACAGAGCCAAGTTTGCTTAAATTCCCCCCAGACAGCACCTTGGTGGGCCGTGGGCACAGACAGATGGGGCCCTGGAGCGGGAGGACGCGGCACAAATGCCAAGTGGCCAGGGCTGGGGCCAACCTAGACACCTTCTGCTTCGGACTTTTGTTTACTAATCTCCTGTTCTTGGCAGCGCCTTTGGCGTGGTCACATGGCCTCTCCACACGGAGCAGCTTAATTGCTGCCGGCGGATAGTTTGACCCTTTTCATCCAGATGGCTCAAATCTCCGGGCACCGGTGATCCTGCCACTTTCCCAAGTAAAGCCCAGTTGCCTCATTACTTCAGAGCAAGTCCCCTTTAGAAGAACTCCCATTCCTATCACCTTGGAAAAGCTAGGTTGAAATATCCAACCACAGGCAAAGGGAAAGGGGTGGGAAGAGGAGGTGGGGAGGAGGGCCAGGTAACCCTCTCTCCCCATTTTCACTTCTGGAATATGATCTTGTTTATTTATAACTCAACATTCAAACTAATTATTAGCTGAAGGCTTTCAAATAAAAATGTAGGTCAAGCAATATTATGTGGGATAACGGCAATTGTTTCAGCCTCAGGGAGCATGCGCATCATTTAAACTCGCTCTTTCAGCGACTTATTACAGACCCACACCCACCCCGGCAGCCACGGAGGGAGCTCGTGTTCCCCCCAAAACCCTGGAACTGACTGGAAGGGCTGGGTTTATAGCAAGCACTTTATAGTTGGCCTAGCCAGTTACATGCCCCTCCATCCCTACCTCTTTCATAAGCACGTGCAGGTGACACGGAAATGCCCCCTCTTCCCAGGCCTCAAGAAGCCCTTTAGGTTAAGGAGACAAAGATGGGGAGGATGGAGGAGGGTCCAAGCCAGGGTTGCCCAGCTTGATGCAGTCTGCTCAGCACATGGTGGCCAGCCCATCAAGGTTGTGTGATGACAAAGCCCGTAGTGACAGCCAGCCAACCAGAACAAAACTGCCTGTAACCCCAGCCTGGGGGCGTGGAGGAATCAAGCCATGATAACTAAGAACAATTAGCCATGTGGCCAGGCTGCTGCATGATCCTGAGCTTTCTGCGGACCCTGGGGACTTCAGAGGACAGCTTCTCTGCTGGGACCCTTGGCTTTCATTTCTTTTCCTTCTTCTTCTTTTTTTTTTTTCCCCCTCTCCCCACTCTTCTTTCTTAACCAGACCTTCCTCCCATCCAGGTTGGTTTCCACTTCCTACCGCCCACCTTGCTCCCTCTCCCTTCCCTTTGATTTCTCAAGTCCTCCTCCTAAGAAATGAATTTTAATACCACTCTCTTCTGCACTAAGACAAACGGATGCCTCGTCTAACAGTGCATATTAAATTAATAAGCAGACACATTTATTTATTCCAGACTTACAGCATCTCCATTCCCTGGGGAGTTTCTAGATTCCAAGTTGCCATTCATTCTCACTAAATGGGGTGAAGCTTCAGGAAATCACATCTTTTTTTTTTGCTTTTTAGGGCCATACCTGCGGCACATGAATGTTCCCAGCCTAGGGATCAAATTGGAGCTACAAGGGCCGGCCACAGCCACAGCCACACCAGATCCAAGCCATGTCTGCAACCTACACCACAGCTCTCACGGCAACGCCGGATCCTTAACTCACAGAGTAAGGCCAGGGATCGAACCTGCATCCTCATGAATCCTAGTCAGATTCGCTAACCACTGAGCCATGACAGGAAGTCCCACATCGCATCTTAAGCTCTGATCAGACCTCTGGTCTCCAATCATGCTTCTTCCACTGTTGAGCCTTGGCTAAATCCTTCAAGCTATTTCTTATGTCTTTCATGATTTTATAAAGTGTTAATTAAAGGAAAAATAGGCAAACAGGAAGGAAGGAAGGAGATTACTACACGGTGTCCAAAGAAATGTCTACAACATACATTTTGGTACATATCTTCACATACCTTCATATACAATGTATATATGCATGTGCGTTACATGCACAAAGTAAAATGGGATTATACTCTTAATAAACTATTTTAAGTTCAAAAGTGCCTATGGCAAGGCCTCCTGAAGGGATCCTATCCTCTTTGACTTGGGAAGGGAGAAAACCGGCATTTATTGAACTCCTGCTACATACCAGCTCCATGCTAGGCTGCTTCATATATATTACCTTGTTTAACTCTCACAGCAACCCAGAAAGTACTTTAGAGGTGAGCAAATGAAATCTTAAGAAAAGTAAGCATCTTGCCTAGACCCATAGCCTGTCTGTGGTCCAGACCTGGGCCCAGGAGGCAAATGACACATATGGACATTGCTTCTGGGCTAAAGTACATACACAGAGAAGCCACAGAGATAGGATGTAGAGAAAGGTGGTAGATGCCTGCCTTAATTTCTGCCCCTCCTCCTCAGTCATATAGAACATATATTAGGAAGAGTGTAACAATATAACCAGAACCTTACTTACTAGCTTTGCTTGCAAATAAGCAGGTCAACCTTAGGCGCAGGAAAAGGCATTTCCACAAACATCAACGTCCCTAAGCTGAAGGCTGCCTTGGTAATCGGGGGCTCCACAGCCAGGAACACCCCAGGTAAGACACACCAGCACAGCAGCAAACCAGGACTGGCCGTGTGGCTGAGAGTCAGATTCTTTCTCTGTGTCTTCCTTGAAGCCACCATGGCCCCCAAAGTCCACAGAAGAGCCTGAATCCAATCTGGCCAGGCTACGTGCCCATCGGTGTCAGCCTGTCAAATCTGTCTCACAGAAGCTGGAGCAGGAGGGGCCGCATGCCCACGTGCGTTTGGGGGTCACCTCCAGAAACATCTGGGGCTGGCATGATGGGGCCACCAGGAGGGCAAGCCCTGGCACTGTTTGCTTTTCCAAGGGGCTGATTTGCATTGCAGATGGCCAGGCTCCCTGGGGCCCTTAGACAGTGTGGCCTTTACCCTCCAATTTGGCTCCATTGGGCTGAGTTAGGAATGAGATTTGCACTCAGTTTAATGCCTGGACAGGAGGCACTAAAGTGTGCTCGAATCTGTAACTGTAGGATAGTTGCTTGTTAGGGAGGCAGAAAGGCGGGCTCCATTTAGGGGTAGGGTGGCCGTCCACAGTCAGCATGGACCCAGGCCAGCCCAGAAAGGCTCATCTGGGCACTCTGAGAAATGCTGAACACTTGCCCCCTTAGGAAATGCCTTTTGGGAAGCTGGCACTGATGGTGTAATCTTTACTACAAGGTGGGGCAGAGAGAAATTCCACTAGGATGGCCAGTGAGAAAACATTACTTTAATGTGCAAGTTGCTAAGCTCTTTCCCACTGTGCAATCCAATGTCTGCAATCCTTGGATTTTTTCCCTTTTTTTTTTCCTTTTTTTTAAGGGCCCAACCTACAGCATATGGAAGTTCCCAGGCTAGGGGTCATTGAATCAGAGCTACAGCTGCCAGCCTATGCCGCATCCACAGCAATGCAGGATCTGAGCTGTGTCTGTGACCTAAGGCACAGCTCACAGCAACACAGGATCCCCAACCCACTGAGCAAGGCCAGGGATCAAACCCACACCCTCATGGACACTAGTTGGATTCATTTCTGCTGCACTGCAATGGGAACTCCCAAGCCCTGGATTCTTTACAGTCAGAGAAGGAAAACTTGCTCCTTGCTCACCTGCACAAGGAACGCCTTCTCTGTCTCTTCTCCCCAGCCTAAGACTCTCCCTAGCTCTTGTTCAAGGCACAGCAAGTTACAGGAACTGAGAGCAGTTGGACATAAATGGTACCTGGCTTTTGGAATCCATCAGTTCTCTTCTTGGGGACATGTTTTTCCAGGATAAAAACATAAGGTGCCAGGTGTCTTTTCTCACACTGGTGATAGAACAAAGAAAAATACACCTCCCTGTCCCCAAGGGGTTTACTTTCTCCTATGAGACAGAGACGCATGAAAAGGAAACCTGTGTGTGTTCCTCAAAAATCTCAGAGGACAGACAACAGGCATGTGGAGGGGACTCTAGGGGCTTAAAGAATCGTTCCAGAAAAAGATGCCCTCTAGGCTAATTCCTGAGGGATGAGAAAGAGCAGTCAAGGGGAAAAGGTAGAAAGGCTATCACAGGAAAAACTAAGAATGTGAGCAAAGACTGGGGTGGAAACAGTGGGGAGGAAGAGGAGCCCCAGGCAGTTCTTCCTAGAGCAGGAAAGACTTGGAGGGAGTGGCAGGCAGGGGGTGGGTGGCAGGGGGAGTGAGGTTACAGAAAGCTTCTTTGCGATGGCCTGGAGCTTGGACAAGAAACACATAGGGGCACAAGAAGAATGTACATTTTGCATAAATCTACTTGCTGACTATGTATGGATTTCAAGATGGAAGGATGAGATTGGACAAGACAAGGCTGGGACCAGGAGGTAGGACAGTGCATGATCACAACAGCTAAGAGAAGGGCCAGTGAGGATTACAACGATATCCTATAGTTGTATTGTAGAGTTGTATAGTTATATTGCATCCTAAAATTGTATCATATAATTATATTGTTCATCGAGAAGGAGATGAAATCAAAGGATCAGGATATCAAATTGGAAAAATCAGGTGAGAACGAAGGCAGTCCTGGCTTCTGGTCTTCTAGTCCATGTTATGTGGCTCAGATGACATTCATGGTTGGGCACACACACACGGCTGAGTCCATCCGTCTACCTGATCTCTTTTCTTTCGCTTGGTGACATTAAAGAAAGAGTATTCATCCAACAAGTATCTACTAGCCACCCGGCAGGAGAGACGGTGTGTATGGTTACATCGGAGGAGGTGAAGGTCGCTAGGCACGGGGTCAGGCCACGAGATCTCAGAGGATGAGATAGAGTGATGTCCAAGGGGGGGGTCCCAGTTAGAGGAAGCTGGCTGCTGCTCAGCCATCCGTCCCTCTCACTCTGAGGTTTCCTTTGTCTAAGTGAGTAGCCTCCTGTGGTGGATCGCAGTCAGCAAGATCAATATTAAAATAAAAGGCAGGGAGGGCAAGAGAGGAAGAAAACAGCAACTCCAGTCCATAGAGGTAGGAAGATTGATCAATGGCCTCAGGAACAATCCATACTAATTATGGTGATAAAAAGCTGTCAGTCAATACTTGGGATATTAAATTTAGTGGATTGGAGACAGCACGTCTGCTTTCAGGTCCCCCCCCACCACCACCACCATTTTATTTATTGAAACACTCAGATACAAATGAGCATTCAGCGCTAAGATTGCATTATTGTTTCACCTGCTTTGAACCGCAAATGCTTTGATAACTGGATTGAAAAGGCTGTCAAATCTCCCTCTGCAGTTTCTAGTCAGCGCCTTCCTTCAGCCTCTGATGAAATTTCATTTTGTGAAATCTGACAGTGATACTCTTCATTAGACAGCTGCTGATAGCCCACCTCCCATGTCTGAGCACAGCTCAGGTGTGTGTGTGTGTGTGTGTGTGTGTGTGTGTATGTACATGAAGCAGGGGTGGTAGTGAACACTGGGAGGGAGAAAGGCGGGGGCTCCCCCTGCAAGAAGAGAATAGAGCTATTTGAAGGCAGCGAGGCCAATGACAACCTGCTGGACCAAGTTGTGCCTCTGTGAATGCGGCCGCTCAGGGAAGTGTGTGCCCACCTGCTGGGGCCCGAGGAGATGAGGCAATGGGGTGCAAAGGAGTCAACTGTGGAAAAACGGGACCGAGTGCATGTTTTATCCACCGTGCCCAGCAGAGGCGCAGGGAGGTGCTGAGGTGTTCTCATCCATAGACGGCTTCAAAGGGCCCCTGAGAGGAGACAGACAGGGGCAGTTACCAACAAGGAAGCTTTCATTTGGAAAGCCCCTTTCAGTACATGAAAAATACGCAAACATAGGCACGGAAAGCAAGAGATGTCTGTCACACTGTTGTCCCAAGGATTTCCTTTTTTAGACTGGGAATTATCGTCTCCATGCGACTGCCTTTTTTATGTACCATTTCAGTCTGAGAAGGAGCAGCGAGGGGGGCAGATGGGACCGGGTGTCTAGAAACGTGGTTGGTCCCATTGCTCCTGTCTGGGAAGGTGGCACGGCATGCTAAGGACCATGCTTACGGTCACCCTTAAGACTGTATATAAAGAACACATCCAGGGATGCTCAGCTCACATTCTACTGAGGAGTAAGCTTGCAGAAACGGGCTTCAGGGACGCCAGCCATAGAGCTGCTGGGAAGAGTTTAATAACAAGGTCTGACACTGACAATCTACCCAGGACAAGTCACTTCACCTCTCTGGCCCTCAAACCTTAACATTCAAACTTCGGGATTGAATCAGATTACTGCTATTCAGTCTTCCTGCTATGCAGCAGGAGTGGATCATGAATCAACTGGATGATTTTTAGCCAGAAATGTTTGTAATGAATTAAATAGGACAGAACTGACATGATCAGCGTAGGAACATCATAAGAAGAAGTTATATGTCATCAAATTTAAGAACGTATTTGAGGGAGTTCCCATTGTGGCTCAGCAGTAATGAGAGTGACTAGTATCCATGAGGATGCAGGTTCCATCCCTGGCCTCGCTCAGTGGGTTAAGGATCCAGCATTGCCGTGAGCTGTGGTGTAGGTCACAGATGCGGCTTGGATCTGGCGTTGCTATGGTTGTGGTGTAGGCCAGCGGCTACAGCTCCAATTTGACCCCTAGCATGGGAAGTTCCAAATACCACAGGTGCAGCCCTAAAAAGACAAACCAACAAAAAAAAAAGAAAAGAAAAAAGAAAGAGAAAGTATTTGAAAGTCACTGGATGAAAAGAGCTTGAAGGTCCCTTCCACATGAAACAAGACATGATGTGACTTTTCTGAATCTCATCCGCCACCACCAAGCAGCCTGGAGCCAGTGACCAGGTCGGAAGAGAGCGTCTGTGTCCGCTTCCCTGGTCAGCAGCCTCTTTCCCTTTTATCTTCCACTTATACTCTAATTTTATGACATCGCTACATGTTCAGTTTCGATAACACCAAGTTAATTAAGACGTGATCTCTAAAAGGCAGGTTGTTGCAAGGAGATAAGCAGCAGGTTCTGCAGGCAGTAAACAGTTGGGATCCTGACCAGCTTGGGGGGATTTGCTGCTTTTACAAAGAAGACAAAACTATTCTTCCCAAAGAAACATAATCATGAAGTCCACGTGAATACTTAGCAGATGCCTCAGACATTGCTCTAGCTGTGATGGAAACAGTCCAGGTCCTAGGAGATCAGGGCTGCCCTGTATGAGCCACAGGGTTGTTCACTGCACAAAGGAGCCTGGCCAAGGTCCCCGGGGGGGCTAGGACCCTTCCAGCTACATGGCCTGGGGTGGGCTTATGTCTCCTGATCTGATTGGAACAAAGATGTGACAGGTTTATGGGGCCTTGCATTTGCGGGGTGATGTTTACCCATGAGAGGGCATTTTCTGCTTCTTAAAAGGTGCCCTCGGGGCTAGCAGCCAGCCTTGGCTGGAAGGGAAACGGAAGACTGAAAAAATACAAAGCAAAGCAATAGCGTTAAGAGTCAGAAAGGGTCACCTTCCAGGGGCAGCTGAGGCATGTGGTCTGGAGCCTCAGTCTGTCCTTCTAGCATCTGGACAAGTGTAGCCCACAGGGAATGTTCGGATGGTTGAGTTCATAACACACAGAGATGGCCCTCTTTGCAGGGAAACGCAGACACGGGGAGTTACCAAGAGGATGACTCAATAGAAAAGGCAGTGATGCCAAAGCATCGCTACACAAAAGAGGCTCTGTGAGAGTCTTTACATTTTTTGCATTTAAGACATTATTCGATTTAGGTTGAATGCCACGGTTTTAGGAGAAGAGGCTCGCTGCACAAAGGACAGCATGTTCTCTCAGCCACAATGTTGCACTGTCTCAGCTTTGATTTGTATGAAGTGGGCATCATCGCTTCCACTTTTTGGTCAATGACGCCTATGAGCACTGATGTTTTCACAGTGATAAATTTCAGTCCAGCAACACCTCATAATTAAAGAGCATCCTTGCCGTTTTAACTTTTCCTGAATCATGGCACATTTCTTTCCAAGTAGGATCAGTGGATGTTAACAGTAACAAATACCATGACACAATATCCGTGGCAATCTTTATTGGCATTGCTTGGACAAAGGCAGAACTGGTAGGGGAACACCAGGTTATCACCAAGTCTATGCAGCTAGATATGACTTGATTCAACCACTTGCTGGGTGTGATAAACCAGGTGCTGTCCTTGCAATGACCAGTCTGCCATAGGCCCAGGAGCAGGAGCCCAGGGTCAGCTCCCTCTTCCTCTTTCCCTTTTATGGGGGACGGTGCTCTCCACAATCACCCAAGTGATATTAATGCTATATTTCTAAAGAGAAAAACCCTGCTTTATCTGCAGCCTCATTCTTCTCACTGGTATCTATGAAGTCTTTACTTCCTTCTCAGAGAATTTTTGCAGACTGGCTCAATCTGGGCAGCCATATCAGTGTGAGTCACTCATCATGGAGTCCCGACTGCCCGTCCAGACAACAGGAATTATAACTAAAGCCCAAAAGAAACCCACACTTCCTCCTTAGTCCTGGAAGAGACAAAGTCACTTCCCCAAGGGCCTGACTCTAGATGGAGTGTGTGGCATCACGACAACTTAGAAGCTCAAGCCTTTCCTGTTCAGGGACACCGTGGCCGCCTATGCATAGGACAGGTGTCTTACAACTTCCTGGCTGGCAGGGACCGAGGACCACAGGTGGCCAACTCAGGGACGTCTGACCCCAGGGCCACTCAGGTCTCTCTGCAAGAGATCTCATTTCCAAACTGTGTGTCCCTTGTAAGTGGGGCCACTGGCAATGGTACAGCCAAGTTAATGCTACAACCCCAGGCTCTCTGGAGGGCCGGGCTTTCTGAATCTGCAGAAGGAACAGGTGCCTATGCCTAAGCAGCCCCTCTGCAGCCTGAGTGCTAAGCAATTCCATTTATGGGTCTAGGGGCCTTGTGGATCTACTGGGAGGTCAGATCCAAAATACACACACACACACATACAACCTGAAACACACTTACTGGGGGTGGAAGGGTTGGCACCCCTTGGTTGCAATCATACCAAGGGAAGCTACCCTTTGTTTAGTGCCTGCTTTGTGCCAGACCCTTGGGAACATGCCCAGAGTCACGGGGCCCTTAGGAGGCAGCGCCTGATCTACAGGCCTGGAGGCCCTTCCCCTCACACTATTTGCTCTTTGATTCTGATGGTTAGTAGTTTGCACTTCCAGTAATATGGCGAGGCAGTTATTACAGAACTGACATTGGATAAACTGGCACATTCCAGTCCAGCTGGAAGCAGCTGAGAGTATCCTTTAAAACCTGAAGTCTGTGCACCAGCATCCCCCATCCTTCGATCCTCCTCCTCGCAGAACCCCCACAGGGAACTCTCTGACACCCTCTTGTTCTCATGGTACACTGGGCTTTCCAAAACCTGCCCGATGATTTATGGCTAGAGAAACATCCACTCCATTCCTGGCAGCTCTGGAACAAGGCAGGCAGGGAGATGCAGAGTGAGGAGACTGTGGGGACAGAACCAGTGCTTCTGCTGGCAGAGCAGAGCCTGATTGTTCTTTGATGGGTCAGTAATTAATTGCTCCAGAGTGCTGGACAGGAGGCTGCAGAATGGTGCCTGGTGAATAGACCCTGGAGGTGGGGGGAGTTACATTGCTTGTAAGGTCATTAAGAGAATATTATAAGTAATACTCCATGACTCCCTCATTAAATACTAAGTGAGTCATTCAATCTTGGGGTTCTATTTCTAGTCCCCTTTCTAAATACAACTTTAATGATTTAAAATCCCTTCAACCCAATTACAGCCCTGTATTCTGATTAGGAACTCTAGCCCACTGTGAGCGGGAACCATTATCCAGCAGCCTATAGCAAAATTAGCACCTAGAGAGGGTGCACTAGGAAATAAATCTTTCCTTGACATTTCAAGACCGATTCCTGGCCAATTACAACACACTCTGTTACTCGGGTAATGTGTAACTGAGTTGCTCCCTGCAATCAAAGGCCACTGGTCAGAAAGGGGGGGAAAAATCATTCAGAGAAAAAAAAAATAGGCTTAAAGGTATGCGGGCAAAGAACTGGCCATCGTATGGAAGGAGAAAGAGGGATGGGCTGTGAAATGGGACCTGTCACTCAGGCTTAACTGCACGCAGTCCACTGTGGGAAGATAAGGGGGCTGATGGGACAAAGTGGGTGGGGCAGGAAATGACATCCACTTGCCTGCAGTGTAGACTGAGACAATGTACTTCTTAGGGGGTGGATGAAGGCTGTTACTAGTTAACTCAAAAACGCCAGGTAGAGTCTCTTGGCTCAGGCAGAGGCCAGCATGGGTGCCCCTGGTCCTGGGGGCCAGATTGAGTGGCTCTGCTCTGATCAGCCCAAGGGCCCAGGCTGCTGAGGTTCCTTGTGTTTTAACATGTGTCTTTGCCGGGTTTTTTTGTTTTTTGTTTTGTTTTGTTTTGTTTTTGGCCACACCCACGGCATGTGGAATGTTCCCAGGCCAGGGATCGAACCCCTATAGCAACAACCCAAGCCATTGCAGTGACAATGCCAGATCCTTAACCCACTGGGCCACCAGGGAATGTGTCTTCTAAGACTGACCTGGGCGTAGATAAACATCTGGTGGGGAGACAGGAAGAGGCACAGGTAACCAAGTGAGGTTACCTCACGGTCAGGGCCAGGACGGCTGGAAGAGAAGCCCTGAGCCCTCCAGGCAGGGTGACAGGGCTGAAGAGGGAAGGCCAGCTATGGTAGCTGCAGTCCCCTTTGACACAAGTACCCTCCCTGGTGCTTGTTTTTGTCTCCTCTGCTCAAATGCCCATCAGAATGGACCGCTTGGAGTTCAGAGATTTCAGGTCTGCTTCCTGCCATGCCTTTCCTCATGGAGACACCACCTAGATCCTAGGGCTTCCTGATTCTTAAGGCCACAAAGGACACTGAGGGGTGTGAGGTGGCCCGGAAAGTCTCCAGATCCGCAGGAAAGATGGGAGTGTGGAGTGTTACCTCGGAAAGGGTCTCATGACTCTCTCCCAGGGCTCGAGATGTGAGTGATTACTGGACGAGTCTGAGAAGGGGTCCTGGGCTGCCTTTTCTTCCAACCCTCAAATCAGATAAAGAAGCATAGAGGCAGGAAGAAGCAGCTGGGTGAAGGGCTCCAGGATGGGGGCTGCCAGGCAGCTGCTGTTCTGTGTTCCATCAAAACCAAACGGGAGGCACCAAGAGAGACTGCACCACCACTCCATGGAAAGGAGACAGGGCGGGACACTGGACCATGATTCCATCTTCCAGTTATGTCTTCTTCTCCAACCCTCCTCTGGCTCTCGTTCTGAATCTCTCCATCTCTGCCTCCCTCTCCCGCTATTAATCAGACGGAGCTGTCATGACAAGGCTCCCTAATTGCTGAAAGCTGATAGTTGTCTCCTGGTCGAGCCTGATTGTAACAAATGCTGTGAATAAACATTACAATTTCCCCCGACCCAACAGTGTTCTGGGAACAGAGTGAGTGCAGTGCGCGCGTGCGCGCGCAAACATGCACACACACACACACACACACACACACACACACACACACACACACACACACAGAGTCTTCTCAAGCATATGGGGGCCGTCTCATCACTCTAACCTCCCTGACTTTTTTGTTCTCTCACTCTAGTTGTTTCCATGGGAACCACAAAAATAATAATAATCATCACAATAAAAGAGGAGGAAAAGCCTGCTGTGCTTCTGCTGAAAGGGACCTCTATTTACCAACACCTGGAGTCCACTGTCCTCCACGGATGCTAAATGTTAGCCAAATAATTCAGCCTTCCTCTTCCCTCAGCTGTATGGCCCTCTAGGTTGCTTCCAGACCTTCCTAAAGAGAAGGGCTATGAGCCTTAAGGGTTGAGACTCTCATGGGGAGAAATGCGGTAAAGACAGCAGAGCAGAGGGCTGAGAAGGGCTGGCCCCGCTGAGACTGGCTGATGCCCCCATGGGAAATCAGGACTCTCACAGTAAGGCACGCTTCCTGACCACCCCCCCCAGAGCCCAGGGAGCTGGGAACAGCACGGGATGTGGAACCAGAGACAGGCTTGCCAACATACTCCTCTGTCTCCCTACCCAGCCAGCAGCCAACAAATATTACTGCATAATATACCCTAATCTATGCACGGGGCTAGTCACTGGCACAATACGATGGTGAAACGCTCACTGTCACAGCCCTCATGGAGCACACTGTCCCACTGCAGGGACAGACAACAGTACATGCTCAAGGTGTAGTGTGGCCAGTGCCCATCACAGTGCCTCATACAACAGAGGCATGCCATAGCTCTTTGTTGATGGACAGAACCTGCTAGGGTGGGCGAAGTTCAGGGTACAATGCAACTTCTGAAAAGAGAGGCAGAGAGTGAGTGTGTGTGTCAAGAGAAGGTTCTCCCGATTAGCTGAGGACCAAGGTGCAGCATGAAGGCTTGGAGATAGGAACAGGTGAAGTGTTTGGAGCAAGGGGGAGGGGAATGCCTGACTCAGCATCTGTTGACTGGCTGAGAAGACAACTGGAGCAATGCAGTCTTAATCCGTCTTTCTGGTTCCAAATCCTGTGTTCTTTCCAGGGCACTATGCTCCCTGCAAGAGAAACACATGGCCTCAGCAAGCATGTGGGACTATGACCCATCTTCTGACCAGTTTCCAGGCAGAAGGATCAGGTGAACAAAGATCTAGTGTGGGAGGGCATGGGAGGAAGCTGGAGTCCATTCAGTGTTGCCCAAACAGAATGTGGGTTGTGTTCAGGGTGGGAGAAAGTTGGGTAAAGATATGAGGGTGGATGGAGGTCCCGCTATGCTCAGTGGTGGCGAACTCAACTAGTATCCATGAGGACACAGATTTGATCCCTGGCCTCGTTCAGTGGGTTGAGGAGCCAGCATTGCCGTGAGCTGTGGTGTGGGTCAAAGATGCAGCGCAGATCCCATGTTGCTGTGGCCATGGTGTAGGCTGGCAGCTGCAGCTCTGATTTGACCCCTAGACTGGGAACTTCCATGTGCCTCAGGTACGGCTGTAAGAAGACCAAAAAAAAAAAAAAAAGATATGGGGGTGGAAAAAAAGAGACAAGAAAATGTCAGATGGAGAAAGACTCTGGGCCCCTGAAGCCTCGTTAAGGAGGTAGGGCTTTATCTTGAATAGGAGGAGAAAACCAATGGAAAATTGAAGATACAGAAATTACATTCCATTCCAAAGGCCTTCTCTGGCTGTAGCATCAGAAAATGAATTGGATCAAGCACAGCCTAAGGTGGGAAGGTCAGTTAGGGGCCACTCCAATTAATCCCAAGGTGAGATCACGGCTGCCTCAATTAGCCAGGTGATGGCAGGAATGGAGATAAATGGGCGAGGGACATTTGGAAAAAGGAGACAGAGAAGCCAGGATAATACCGTTTTCTGATTTGTCCTCTGGGTAGAGACACTGTATGAGAAGTGAGTTTGGGAGAAAGCTAATGGAATCAGTTTAGATCTGCTGAGTCTGGGGTGCCTGTTGGTGTCCACGACAATGAGGACGGTGATTGAAGCTCAAGGGAGAGACCAGGCTGGAGCTACCGATTAGGGAGTCGTGAGCAGAGGATGGCACTAGAACCCAGGAGAAAGGGCAGGCTCCCCAGTGAACCCCAGGAAGGCACATTTCCATGACTGTCACAGGAAGCAGAGCCACAAAGAGAGCACAGTTTCCATGAAGTGGTAGAGGCAGAGGTCAGGCACAGTGAGGACCAAAGGTGAGCTGGAGAAGAAACATCCAGTGTCAGTGATGCCCAGGAAGAGACAAAACAGAGGTTGGGCATGGAATCCAGAAAAGGGTTTAGGTGGCTTCCATGTTTTGGCTGTTGTAAATAGTGAGGCAATGAGCACTGGGGTGTGTGTATCTTTTCGAATTGTGGTTTTCTCTGGGTAGATGCCCAGTGGTGGGATTGCTGGCCTCAAGGTCCATCGACAGAGGGATGGATAAAGAAAATGTAGTACAACCAGCTATGATGGAAAAAATAAAAATCACTTAAAGAGAGGGAAAAAAAAGAAAATGTGGTACATATATGTAATGGAATATTACTCAGCCATAAAAGAATAAAATAATGCCATTTGTAGCAACATGGACAGACGTAGAGATTACCATACTGAGTGAAGAGTTAGACAGTGAAAGACAAACATCATAAGATATCACTTATATGTGGAATCTAAAATAAGATACAAATGAGCTTATTCGCAGAACAGAAACAGACTCTCACAGACTTTGAAAACAAACTTATGGTGGTGTTTCATAAACACCAAAGGGGACAGGTGGTGGTCAGGGAGGGATGGACTAGGGTTTTGGGATTGGCATATGCACACTGTGGTATATGGGATGATTGGCCAACAGGGACCTGGGTACAGCATGGGAACTCTACCCAATTTTCTGCGATGATCTATATAGGAAAAGAATCTGAAAAGGAATGGAGGTGTGTTTATTTATAACTAAATCACTCTGTTGTGCAGCAGAAATTATCATAATCATATAAGTAAACTACATTTCAATGAAAATTTTAAAAAATGAAAACAAATAAATACAATCTTCATGTATAAAAAGGGTTTCATTTTAAATATGAAATAGGTTTGATCATGTTTAACGTCTGCAGAGTGCAGAGTAATGAAAGAATGTAAGGCTTTTTTGTTTTGTTTTGTTTTGTTTTTTTGCTTTTTTAGGGCCACACCCGCAGCATATGGAAGTTCCCAGGCTAGGGATCAAATCGGAGCTACAGCTCCCAGCCTGCACCACAGCTACATCAATGCAGGATTCATGCTGAGTCTGAGACCTACACCACAGCTCATAGCACTTGAGTGAGGCCAGGGATCAAACCCGCATCCTCATAGATACTAGTCGGATTTGTTTCCACTTTGCCACAACGGGAACTCCAAGAACGTAAGACATTAAATGCATAGAAAGACAAGACGGATTAAAAAAACCAGGTTGCCAAGAAAACAGGAGTAAAAGAGTCCCCTGGCATCACTGAAGAGAGAGCTCTGGGTGGGAGGGAACAGCTTTTCTTTGTAAGAAGACAGAAGATAGAAAGGAAGGAAGACACACAGCTCCCAGCGGCAAAAGAGGTCATGAAAGGTCTTGTGTAACAGCATGTGGGTATTTTTCCTTCGTTCGTTAATATATATGTTGTCCATTTGCAACACAATCTTACTAGGTGCCTCCTAGACTATGTGCCTGCGGAGGCTATGACGCACGTTGTTTGAGCTCTTGAAACTTAGAGATAACGGTAAATTTAAACAAGTCATAAAAACACGAGGCCTGTGTTATAATCTGTGAGATAAGGAAACTATGAAAAGATGGGTATCAGGAAGAGCCTCGCTGAGAAAAAACGATGTTTAAGCCACGTCTTCAAAGAAATTTGCCCAGGGAAGAAAGGCCAAGTTAGAGGCAAGGTAATCCTCTGGGGATAGGGAGAAAAGTAGGATTAGAAGGCTTAATTATTATGGAGAAGATCGAAAATGGCCATTGTGTAGATGGGAGAGGTGCCAAAACAGGGAAACTTGGAATTGCTGGGGGCTTTGGGTTGTTTGTGGGTCTAGATAAGGTTGGTTGTCAAGGATTTATGGGGACACCTCTGTGAGGAACTCTGTGATTTTTCTCCAGCATCACCCAGTGTGAGCACCTACGATGTAATTTTTTTCTGATATTGAATTTTGCCAGGAGAGTCTGAGACAAGGACAGTGGGGTAAGGACCTTGAGCATCTCAGCAATGGGAGATGTTGCCATGGACCACTTCATCTATGCTGGGTGGACAAGGGAGTGAAGGCAGGGGAAGCCCAGAGATGGAGAGGAAGTAGCATGGTCAGAGAACCTTTGGTTTCAGGGCCTTTGAGGAGGAAGAACTCGATCAAGCGGGGAAAGGCAGGAAGTTAGGGTCAGGGAACAGGACATCTGACCCGGGAGTTGGGTTGGAGAACTGGGTATGGCAGCAAAGCACAGAGGTGGAGGACGGCTGGAGAGAAGATGGGGCAGCAAAAACACGGAAGGCAGAGTGTCTGCAACGTCATCACCAAACAGGGCATGATGCAGGCCCGAGCAGAGGGAAGGTGGCCCCCTTAGGGAGGACTTGCTCTTGTCCTCGGCGTCCTCTAGCCATGCTAGTGTCTGTTTCCCAGGAAAGCAGTGAAGGACAAAGGAGATCTCCCACAGAAGGTCCTTTGCAAATGGTTGACTGGTAGGCAGATTCCACGATTTTATTGCACATGGGACACTGTTTAGATGATGATCTTACTCTGGTCAGAAGGCCTGTTTCACAGTCTCTTTCCATCACTTATTCACTCTCTGCCTTCAGTCTCTCAGTATCTTGTTTCCTTTGTCTGTGAATGGGGACAATAAGGCTGCCAACGCTCAGAGGCTGTCATGAGGATTAGATGATACATAATTATTTATATATGATATATAATAAGTGCTCATCACACAGCAATGGCTCTAGAAATAATAATGCTATAGCAGCTTTCATCTTCCCTGTACGAGCCATTGGGATATTTCGCAAACTATTCTGATGGTTATTCCGGATGTTATTTCAGACAAGTGTCAGCAGATGTAAAAAGCTACTTGGGCATGGAAAAGGGATGGTTTCCATCCTGTTGGGCAGTGAAAGAAGATCTTACTAGAAAGACACCAGGGTCCATCACCATTGGCTACCGCAGTCTCATAGCCTTTTTGTTTTAGGAAATGAAATGAGGACAGAAGGGCATCGGCTTACAGTTTCTGTGGTGTAAACGTGTCTGCATGTCTGTGTGTTTGGTCTCCATGTATGAGATAATTTCTCCATGATCCATCCTCCTTCCTAAAGCTGACATTTCTTGCATTCATCTAAATTCTCTCCAGCTCAAAAGCCCAGATCCTGCTCTGCCTTCTGGATTTTTCCGGCCTATTGTGTATTCTTTCCCATTCCAGTGACTGAAGGCTTTAGGACCTGCACCACATTCCACAGTACCCCCATGTATGTTTTTTTACATACTTACATTTCTTCTTATGCTGGACTTATGTCCCTCCACCCATCAAATAGCCATTAGGACTGGTACAGGGATGGGGGTCCTTGCCCTAAAGCTGCATGTTCTTCTCTAGGTCTAACACTGGGCTGGGTGCATATTAGAAAGACAGATGCAGAGTTCCCATCATGGCTCAGTGGTTAATGAATCCCACTAGCATCTATGAGGACACAGGTTCGATCCCTGGCCTTGTTCAGTGGGTTAAGGATCCAGCATTGCCGTGAGCTGTGGTGTAGGTCACAGATGCAGCTCAGATCCTGCATTGCTGTAGCTGTGGTGTAGGCCAGTAGCTACAGCTCCAATTCAACCTCCAGCCTGGGAACCTCCATATGCAGCAGGTGCAGCCCTAAAAAGACAAAAAGAAAAGAAAAGAAAGGCATATGCTGTTGTTCAATAAATTTTCTTCATTCCTACTTGTTATAAGCTACCCAACTGTTAGATGTCTCTGCAACCTCTCAAAAACATTCTATAAAACAAGTACATTTCATAGTTTTCTGGGATTAAAATCCAAACTAAGGGCCGTTAGCAAGAGAAGAAATTTCCATGGAGATGAATTTGAAAAGTTCTCAGGTTAATAAGTAAGGACCTGGAGGAACTTTCCAGCTCACAGGCAGAATAGGTCAGTGAAGCTTAAAGGGCTCATCAGAGCCCAGGAGAACACAGAGATGCAATGCAGCTAAAAGGTAAGTGGACGGATGGCTAGCTTTACCAGCAAGGCTGATGGTCAGCCCCTGGGCCTATCCGTTTTTGCACAAGGGCCCAGCAGAGGGCAAAGCACTCCCCAGAAGTGGCCCCTTGGCCTGAAGGACAAGAACTGTCTTTGTCAAGCAAATCTGTCTACCCTTGGCTGCCAGAGATTTCATGCTAATGTTCAAACCCATGATGGTCTTTTTGGCATGAGATTTTAGTACCCAGACAAGGTAGATGAGCCCTGTCTGTTCTCTGAAGAGTCATCCAGTGGAAGGGGCCGCGTGGGCACAGCTGGCGGAAGCCTGCTGCAGTGAGTGCACATTTAGTCACTTGGCAAATTAAAAGATGTCCTACACAGGCTGTAAGCACATTCTCAGTTGCCTACCCAATGGGAAGGCCAAGGGCAATTGATTTTTCAGCGTTCTTTCATGATAAAACTTACCTGAGCTTCACAATGACTCCAGAGTGAGGCTTTGAAGGCTTGGCATCTGAGGGCTGTGAATTTAGCTAATATATGAATAGGAATTCATGAAGCTCTTCCTGTTTGATCACACCCCCCACTTAACATCTAAATACTCAGTACCGTGTGCATCTTCCCCATTATACCCCTACTCGTTTTTACAATAGGGTCTATAAGAAAGCACCAAACATTTTTTTTTTCTTTTTCTTTTTGTGTCCCCACCCAGGGCATATGGAAGTTCCTGGGCTAGGGATTGGAACCAAGCCTCAGTGTAACCTACACCACAGCTGTAGCGACACCAGATCTTTAACACATTGTGCCACAGCAGGGACTCCAGAAAGCACCATATATTGAAACAAAAGGCCAACTGCAGAAGTACAGGAGATGGTGCACTGCCTTAAAACTTTCATGAAAAAAATCTTATATTATTGGCATTAACTCTAAATCAACAAAAAGATGTAATGTGCATTCCACATGCTAAAAGATGCTAGACCATATTAACTGGAGAATAAAATACACACTGAGGAGTTCACCCTTGGGGCTCAGCAGGTTATAAACCCGACTAGTGTCCATGAGGATGTGGGTTTGATCCCTGGCCTTGATCAGTAGGTTGAAGATCCAGCTCTGCTGTCAGCTGTGGTGTAGGTCTCAGGTGCAGCTCAGATCCCGCATTGCTAGGGTTGTGGTGTAGGCCAGCAGCTGCAGCTCCGATTCCACCCTTAGCCTGGGAATTTCCATACAAACCAAAAACAGGCCGGCTTCCACTGTGCTTTACCCTCATCAGACATGCTGGTGCCTTAGGACCGTTCAACCAGGGGAGGACAGAAGTCAAGACACAGACCCCTTTCAGGAACTGCAGATCAAATGCGGGTTATTAACCCTGGAAAAGAAGAGTCTGGGGGTATCACTGCCTTCAAGGGTGAGAAGGCCTGCCATGTAGAAGAGGCGTTAGCCCACCTCTACTTTAGTCCTAATGAGTGTACTTTGTAAAACGGGAGATTTTGACACCAAAAAACAAACAACAACAAATCCCAAAGGGACAGCTTTCTAACAGCAGCAGCTAATAGCTGGTGCCCGTGAGATAGCGGAATGAGGACAGTGTCCTCAACAGCAATATCAGGACAAGGACAGCCAGGAACAAGAGCACGGGGGCAGTTTGGGGAATAGTGGAGAACTTTCTTCACATCCAAGAGTTTATCAGGCTGACATGAGGCTCCAAAGCCAGGCCAGCTGATGCTAAATCCTAAGCTCATATTCACCCCCTCACGGAGGTGGATGACGATGAAGGAAGAAGATGTTCATCCGACACTAGAAAGACAGCTGGCAGTCAAGGTGCTGGCCCTGGGTATCAGTTTTCACTTCCGATATCATTATTTTCATTACTCTGTGTCACAGATGTCACTGGGTAGAAGGATGGACAAATTCTAGAGCTCCGTGGTTCTCTTTGGCAAGTGTACATCCTCTGCAGCGCACTGCCTCTCTGCTCTGGGCCCGCACCAAGTGCTGATCCCTGAGCTGGGTGCACCCCGGAAGCTGGCAGCCCTGGCAAGGGCCAAGCATGTGTCTCTGCAGAGACAGCTCAGATACCCTTGAGGTTCTGCACTTAATCCTACCCTTGGACTTCTCTTTATTCAAATCCCATTCAGAACTGGCACAATTCCATTTGCTGATTCAAAAGGGGGAAAGAGGTTTTGAACAGGCTTATAACAAAGGCTCATAAGCCTTACAGATCAAACAGCTCTTAAAGAACAACATTTTGATGAGTTAAGTGTAAAAGAACCAGAAACATACGGATTAAATTCCCCTTGAAATTTGAATGCATTTAAAAATTAAAGGGAAAAGCACTTGGCAGAATGCATTGGGGCCCTTTGCTGAATCTAAAACATTTAGAAAAACAGCTCGAGACATCTTGCCCAAATGAGGCAGCTCCCATTTCTATCTGGCTTATTCTAAGTGCTGGGGTTTTTTTTTCCATGTCTCTTAGGAGACTATTTCAGATCTCCAGTTTCCCTCTGTTTCTTCTCCCTGGACGGCTAATTGCTAATTAGCAAGATATTTGTGCGCTGGAAAAAGCACTTCATTTCTGAAATGGCCAGAGCCTACTGCTGGGGTCCAGGGGAAAGCACACAAGGACCCCAGGGCTGCCCTTCCGGGCATGCCATTGATGTGCTGAGACCTTAGGCTCTGCACCCATGGGTGGTACCCCTCAGTCACCATGCCACCAGCCCTCATTTGGGATCCTTGGGAGGTAAAACCTATGTAGGCAGAACTAAATGTGGAGCTTAAACTCTATTTACCAGGAAGCAAAACATTGTTAGAAACCTGATGTGTCAATTTGGGCAGCTGGGGTGGTCCAGCAGAGTGGTCTGAAAAGTACCCACATCATTTGATGTGGGTGGGGATCCACTTACACAGGGGAGAAAAATTCTACCATTTATATTTAGTTTTTGTGCATCTGGTTTTTTTTGTTGTTTTATTTTTGCTTTTTTTTGTCTTTTTGCCTTTTCTTGAACTGCTCCCCAGGCATATGGAGGTTCCCAGGCTAGGAGTCTAATCCGAGCTGTAGCCACCGGCCTACACCAGAGCCACCGCAACACGGGATCCGAGCCGCATCTGCGACCTACACCACAGCTCATGGCAACGCCAGATCCTTAACCCACCGAGCAAGGCCAGGGATCGAACCTGCAACTTCATGGTTCCCAGTCAGATTCGTTAACCACTGCACCACAACAGGAACTCCTAGTTTTTGTGCATCTTTTTACATTTCTTTTATTTGTATAAATGTTGGGTAATTTGCTCGATATACATTAGCATAACAATACAGAGATTTAACTTGTTAATAAATAGGCATATTTTATGGATAACATGCAAATATATGGTATGCAGGCACCTATATGTATATTGAATGAGGAATATGTATGTTTTATTAATTAATTAATTAAATCTGTCTCTTCAGGGCTGCACTTGTGGCATATGGAAGTTCCCAGGCTAAGGGTCAAATCGAAGCTGCAGCTGCTGATCTATATATACCACAGCCACAGCAACATGGGATCTGAGTTGCATCTGTGACCTACGCCACAGCTTGCAGCAATGCCAGATCCCTAACCCACTGAGCGAGGGCAGGGATCAAACTCACAACCTCATGGACCCTGGTGGGATTCTTAATACACTGAGCCACAACGGAAACTCTGGGAATATGTACTTTTAAGTTGTTTTTTGTTGCATACGGTTTGTTTTTCTACTGGAGATTGTCAGCAATCTAACAATTTAAAGATCACTGTCTGGTAAATAAAGCACTGGCCTTGGAACAGGCTGATCAGAGTTTGAATTCTGCTTCTGCCACTTACCAGCCCGATGACCTGAGGAAGATACTTAGATTCTCTGGGTCTCCATCTCATCCTTTGTAAAAGGAGAATTTTACTGCCTTCAAAGGTTGTGGCAATTTATTGTGGGGCTTAGGAAAATGTTGAATTCTATGCATCTGACACGGTGCCTGGTTTATACAGGCTCAGCAAAGGCTGACTACTATTGTGTTTCCTTCTTGCTGTTTCCAGTTTGTATGTTATGCATTTTCTGAGCGCTCTGAACTTTCACTGAAATCTTACTTTGGTAAGCAGAAACACAGAATATATTTCACATGGTCATTTTGAATCGGAGAGGACTGAACAGGGTAAAGCTTAATTATCTCAGTTTGTTACTCATCACCTTTGTCAACAGATGTTTATAAAGCTTCTGACAAGCAAGAACAATTCCTAAGTTTGTTCACCCTCTTTTTCTGAGGGTCTAGACCAGCAGCTCACTCGGTGCTTTTTCATGGTTTATCAGCAAGTTCATAGGAGCGGCTGCTGACAACGACAGAAACCCAGTAGGGGTAAAGTGTGGATGTTAAATACTGGTTTCTCATGTTAGCTGAAAGGAAGATGGCGGCTTCAGGTTGCAAATGCCTTAGAGGAATTCTCTGGTAAGTGGATGCGAAAACCCTGTCTCATCTGTGTTACATTTTGTTATGTTTCTTATGAAGAGTTGTTCACTTCCAAATAAATGTGAGGGATAATAAAGATATGGGCGATACAAAGGACATCGAAACCAGTATTGACAATAGGGTGTAGTGGACATGAAATGGGTTCAACTGGTTCACAAAAGACCCTTCGCAAATGTTACCTTATTCATTCTTCAGTGTGACCCTATGAGATAGGTATTGCTATAAATTGTTAAATGATGAAACTGAGGCTGAAGGGAATGATGCAAAATTCATTAGAAAACTTGGATTCATAAGAAAAACCCTACAAATTATGCCCCCCCCAAATGTAAGCTATTCTCTATCCAATCCCCTTTTTTCCACATAGATATGAAATTATTTTGTTAACTTATTTGCTTATTAGCTTTTCTGTTTCCCTTTTCTCCATGAGAATGTTGAGTCCAGAAGCGCAGCAAAGCTGACCAGCTTGCCACCATGGATTTAAGTCATAGATTCAAGTCAAGTCATGCCTTTAGTCTTGACCCTCCATGGTCAGTCATAGTGCTTATATGGCTCCTTTCTCCAACCTTGGGGTTAGCAAATACAGCTGTGGTCCAAACTCCATGCACCCATGATTTAAGCAGTGAACTTGGGCTGGAACACAGACACACCTATAGGACGGCACATCCTTCAGCGGCAGAGCTCAAGAACGGCATCTGAGACAGGAGTGCTCACAAAGCCTGAAATATTTACTGTTTGGCATTTTGTAGCAAATGTGTATTGACCAAGAACCAAGTAGAGGTAATTGAGGAAGAGAAGACATCTTTAGCAAGCAGGACTACGGCTGAAAGCATGTTATAGCTGCAAGACAACTGTTTCAACAACACATACTCATTAGGTTGAATTAATGCAGCTGCTTAGTGTGGCACATCTGAGGTGATCAATACTATGTGTCTGTTCATGAAAAAAATAAATGATGAGAGTATGCCATTGATTACACACCCACCGACGCTACCAACATTTACCTTAGTCCAGGTAAATGCCAGCAAGAGAAAGGTTACCTATTGCATAAGAAGAATTAGATTTTTCACCCAATTCTCAATCATTCTGAAACAGATTAATAAGACCTTTGCTATGTTTTCTTTTCTCTCCTGATTTTTGCCTTTTGGCTGGTCTGCTTTTTCTTCCAACTTTTCAGGGGAAGGTGGGCTATGGAAAGAGCCATTCTTTAATTTATGCACTTTTACACCTTTCTCGAAAAATGCTATGTGCTTAAAAAAAGCTTCAGAGATAATGAATAAACACTGTATTTTTAGATTTCTGTGTGCAATACAATTATCTCTACTCATCAGGCTAATAATAGCCCAGGAAATCCAGAGCTCTTTAAAGCTCACAAAGGCTTTGAGTCCGAAATCATCAGAAATTCTTTTCTTCCTTAGATGTACACATATATAAAGTCACAATAAAAGAGAAAATATTTGACTATCTTAGGATATGATATCAAGCTGAGAATTCTATTGGAAGGAGATTTTAGAGCAACTATGTATGCAACTTTTGCTGCGGGGCTGCCAACAATAATGTTTTACCTCTATGTAACAAAGATGTTTTTACATTTTAACATTTCTGAATTAGACATAGATCTTAAAATATGTATGTGCAAGTAATGTGGTACCCACCTTCCTACTTCTCCCCATGATAAAAAGCTGTTATTAAGTCAACAAGGATCTTACAGTGGATGGCACTTTCAAGTCAACAAAATGTATTTTCCTGGGGCACCAAAAGAGAGTGGGGGAAATCCATTTTTCATGAAGTATATTCTCTGAAATTAATCCTTGCTGCTGATAGAACAGGTCCTAGACGTCAGGCTCCATATTTCTTCTCGAGTCCTGACTCCCAAGGCAGGTTTCTCCACCCACCTGTCTGATGAGGCCTCACAAGGACAGCGGCACTGGCCTGAGACAGACACAGCCAAATCCCCACCAGCAAGGCCCTTTGTTACCAGTGCAAAACCATCCCTGAGCCCATCATGACTTCCGTTCTTATTTTTTTCTTTAATTTTTTTTTTTTTTTTGCTTTTTAGGGCTGCACAGCAGCATATGGAAGTTCCTAGGCTATAGCTAGAATCGGAGCTACAGCTGCAGGCCTACACCACAGCCACAGCAATGAAGGATCTGAGCCACCTCTGTGGCCTACACCACAGCTCATGATAATGCCAGATCCCCAACCCACTGAGTGAGGCCAGGGATCAAGCCCACATCCTCATGGTTCCTAGTCAGATCATTTCCGCTATGCTACAACAGGAAATTCCCCATCACGGCTTTCATTCCCACGTGCCCTTTTGCTTCAAGAAGCTACCAGGTTCTTTCTAAGAAAAAATGCCACCGAGCCTGGGCACTGTTTTCCCAAAAGACCATTATCCCCCAGCCTGTTGTAAAATTAGCTGAGGGACAATCTGTGTTGAGAGATAAATCTTCCTATGACATATCCTCAGTCAATCAGAACTGCACTGCGACAGTGACCAGACAGTACACATAGAAATCACATCCATCCACCAAAAGTCCCCAAAGAAACTGCTCAGCAGGCCTGCCATGTCCTCTGCAGTCTGTGACTCTGCAGCTGATGGCCCATCAAAATCCAAACAGGTCTGTGGCCAAAGATGAGAGCTGACCACAGAAACGAGGACTGAACCCCGGACGTTGCTGACTCAAAACAGTAAAAGCTTTTTATAGGACCAGTGGTTTCTGAGCCCAGGCTCTCGCTCAGCTCTGAATGTAGCCTTGGGCCATGCGGAACCTGGATGACCAGACAGGTGACTGGATGGTACTTTATTTCCAGACCTAATCAACCTTATTGGTTCGCTTGGTGAATTTCACCATGGGATTCTGACCTGCAGATTTTAAAAAATGCTCTAGGTCAGGGCAGTAAGAGTCTCTTCTCATCCTTAAAGAGTGGCCCTATAGTCCTCAAGGAACTTTCTGGAGAGCCAGTGAAGCCATTTCTGTCTCTCTCTCTCTCTTTTTTAACAATATCCAGATTGCCATTTCCAAAAGTTCATTTTTATTGGAGAGGCCAGGTACTTTGGAAAACTTACTACAATGAATATGATGCACATTTTTTTTATTACTCAAGTGAATTTATCATATCTATAGTTGTATAATGATCATAACAATCCAATTTCACAAGATTTCCATCCCATAACCCAAGCACATCCCCCCACCCCCCCAAGCTGTCTCCTCTGGAGACCATAAGTTTTTCAATGTCTGTGAGTCTGAAACTGTGATTAAAAAACATCCAACAAACAAAAGTCCAGGACCAGATGACTTCACAGGCGAATTCTATCAAACATTTAGAGAAGAGCTAACACCTATCCTTCTGAAACTATTTCAAAAAATTGCAGAGGAAGGAATACTCCCAAACTCATCCTATGAGGCCACCATCATTCTGATACCAAAACCAGACAAAGAGACCACACAAAAAGAAAACTACAGGCCATTTTCACTGATGAACATCGATGCAAAACTCCTCAACAAAATACCAGCAAACTGCATCCAACCATACATTAAAAGGATTGTACATCATGATCAAGTGGGATTTATCGCAGGGATGCAAGGGTTCTTCAATATCCGCAAATCCATCAGTGTGATACACCACATGAACAAACTGAAGAATAAAAACCATATGATCCTCTCAAAAAACGCGGAAAAAGCCTTTGACAAAATCCAACACCCATTTCTGATAAAAACCCTCCAGAAAGTGGGCATAGCAGGAACCTACCTCAACATAATAAAGGCCCTATATGACAAACCCACAGCTAACATCATTCTCAATGGTGAAAAGCTAAAAGAATTCCCACTGAGATCAGGAACAAGACAAGGATGCCTGCTCTCGCCACTACTCTTCAACATAATTTTGGAAGTCCTAGCCACGGCAATCAGAGAAGTAAAAGAAATAAAAGGAATATGATGCACTTTGGAGGCTATTTATATCATAAAATCATTGCATAAGCATTGCTTCGGTAAGTCTCAAAACATTCCTATGGATAAGGAAGCACCCTTGCTCTCCCCTTTTCTGGTTGCATAAACTGAGACCGAGGGAAGAGAATTCGCACCCCCAAGGTCTTCAAAGTACATTAAAATATTGTGTTTTCCTTAGCTAGACTCCTTTTGCCAACACGAAACTTCCCATCTTGGCTCCCAATTTTTAGTCCAGAGGGCACTTACTCTGGAAACCCTTAGCCCAGAAAACTGCCAAGCGTATTCCCCTTCTGCCAATGACAGTCAGTGGTCCCTGGGACCAGGGGAGCCTGGGCATCTCGAAGCCGAGAGGCTCGGCAGCCACAGGCAGTGTGCCGCAGGGCCAGACTCTTCCACCAGCCGTGTTCCTCAGAAATGACAAGCAGCTCAGGATCGGTTCCTATCTGGCCACAGAATAATTTTCTGAATATGTTTGTCAGAAACTCATTCTTCTCTCAGAAGCATCCCCTAGAGAAAACCTCTCTTCCTCTCCGCAGTAAAATCAAAATACCTCCTCCTTGCAATCGGCACACTCGGCGCAGTGAGGAGGAATCGCTACAGTGACGGAAAGAACCAGAGACCCACAGCGACAGCCGTGCATCTCTCCTGGGGAGGTGGTGATCAGATCTGCATACACAGCATCCTCTCCTAGGAACAGGCCTCCTGTCTTCCGTAAAACTAAAAATATGGATGAGAACAAGAAAGATTTATCTGAGTCTGAAAGGAAGCTCTGACATTACCACGATGGCATCTCTCCAGAAAGTCTGTTCTTTCCTCTCCATTCACATCCCCATTTAGTGTTTCCCCGAAAACACCGCTACAGGGAACTATTCTTGCTCCATGGTTGAAAACAATGGGATGGCCCAAGCTAGCACACACGCCCCCCGCCCCAAACTTGGCTAATTACTCGCCAACAGAAATACCAAAGCAACAAATCAGTTTCAGGCACATGTGTTTGAGAACCCTTATTGTTGTGAGAGACTTCTAATTATAGGTTTCCTCTGGTACCTCCCCCTCCCCCTCCCCCTTCCCTACGGGAGACTCAGTAACATAATCAAAGAAGATTCTAAAGAGACTTGTCATATCCTGGGGTTTACAAGACATGGTATTCAAAAGGCAGTGATGTTAATATTGTTTTACAGTATGCTGACTGCTTGGGGGGTTTGCAGCCATCTGTGTGCATTAACCCCTTTCTAAGTCAGGGGAGGGGCTGTGACTGCTCATTCCTAGAACAAGGCTGATCCCCGCTTCCTTGGTATGCCCTGTCATTGAATTGGGGCCAGCAGGCATCAGGGATTAGTGGAAAACCTCTAGTGGGCATCTCCTGATTCTGCCCTAACCAATCCACAGAAGAACCATTTTCAACATGACTTCTGAGCTGTCCAGGACTTGACTATAGACTATCCAGGTGGGTGTGGGTTTATGAACACAAAAGATTTTATTAGATCCACAGCCTAGACTCCAAATGGAGGCTTATTTCTGTTGATGGATGACCTGGCTACCATACAAGTAAAGTATGACTCTGATGAAAACTATGGACTCTGCAGAAACAAATGCATGTGCACTCTCTCGCTTGCCCTCTCTCTCTCTCTCACACACACACACGCAGAAACAGAAAACTTATAATTCTAGGAAATGCATGGACATCCTGATTCATAGGGCTCTGCCAGCCTCAAGCTAGGAGATCTCACTTTATTCAAAGATTAACTTCTTCTAAATATTGAGAATGCCCCCACCTCCTGTGATAACTATGTCTAATGGATTTTAATGACCCTTTAACTGTCTTGTACTTCCATCAAATGATTTCCTCGCTGGTATGAGAATAACAGTCCATGACCATAGTCTTTTATTTCAATCTGTGGTTAACATTCAAACTCAGCTGACTTTACATAGATGATCCTAAATAATCTGGATGAGCCTCCCCAATCCCATGGAAGAAGAGAACTAGACTTCTGGGAGGAAGAAATTCCACCGTGGACACAGCAGCCTCAACCCTTGTCAGAGACTCCCACCTGTCTACCTGACAGCCAGCCCTACAGATTTTGGACTTGCCTAGCCAACCTCCACAATCACGTAAGTCAATTCTTGGACTAAAACCTTTAGTAGATGGTTCTGTGTCTCTGTTTGAACTTTTACTAATACAGATCTTGGTATCAAGAAATTGAGTGTTGTCGGAACAAGTACGTTAAAATGTGGAACTGCTTTTGGAATTGGCTAATAGGTAGAATCTGGAAGAATGCTTAGGTACAAAATAGAAAAAGCTGGTATTTCCTTAAACAGATGATTGGCAGAAATATGGGCAGTAGAGGTGCTTTTGGTGAAGCAGGAAATGATTAACAAGTAATGGAAAACTGGAGGAAAGATGACCTTCATTATATAGAGGCAAAAAATATAATTGATTGTATCCTGAAGTTAGTGGAAAGCAGAACTTGCAAGTTATGAATTAAGGTATTTAGCTGAGGAGATTTCCAAGCAAAGTGTGGAATGCATGATCGTTTTTTGGTTCCTGCATATAGTAAAATACGATAGGAAAAATATAAATTGGGGGAAGAACAGTTTAACAAGATTGATGATTTGGAAATGCTTTAGCTTATTTAAATTGCAAAAGATGCTAAAGATTCCCTGTCAGGAAAATGTGCTCTGAAGAAAAGAATAAGGCTAAGCAATCTTTTGCCAGTACTAAATATATTAGGTAATGACTCATGGGACCACTCAGCCGTATCAGCAAAAGCGACAAGAGAGAGACAGGATTATCTGGGAAGATCTGTGGAAGACCCTTTTGCCTAAGAGTATGAATCCTCATCATATACATAAGAGATCCACAAAGTTTTGAGAAATTTTTATTCAGAGCTATTGCCAGCTTGGGCTGAAAGCGGTGATGAAATGACAAAATGAAAGAAAGCTTTTGGACTCCCAAAATTGTATAGTCAAGAAACAGGTTGCTAAACCTACTCAGTTGTGAACATGGGCTGTCTTTCAAGAAGAAGGAAAGTTGACTCTGAGGGCTGAGAATTGGGCTCAGAGGCAGAATTGCAGGGCTGTTAGGCAGAGCTATGGGTCCGAGGCATGAAAATACACATCACGGAGGATTCTTCCCAGCCCTTGCATCCTAGCTGTGGACTTTTTTATAATGCTATGAACTAGTAGCTCCTTTTCTCCTTTCCTTTTTCCTCCATGTGGAATAAGAATGTTACAGAACTGTTACCCTATGCCTGTTCCACTACTGCAGTTTGGAAGCAGATGCCATGCTTTCTAGTTTCACAGGTCCACATATGAAGAGAAATTTTGTCTCAATGAGATCATACTGAGAGTCACGCCAGCTGATTTAGATGATACATTTGGAGATTTGGGGAGCTGATGACATTTTTTTACATTATTTTTAAATTATTTTTTCCATTATAGTTGGTTTATAGTGTTCTCTCAATTTTCTACTGTACAGCAAAGTGACCCAGTCACACATACATATGTATATACATACATTCATTTTCTCACATTATCCTCAATCGTGTTCTATAAGTGACTAGATAATAGTCCCCAGTGCTATACAGCAGAATCTCATTGCTTGCCCACTTAAAATGCAATAGTTTGCATCTATTAACCCCAAATTCCCAATCCACCCCATTCCATCCCCCCACCCTTGGCAACCACAAGTATGTTCTCCAAGTCCGTGAGTTTCTTTTCTGTGGAAAAGTTCATTTGTGCCGTATATTAGATTCCAGATATAAGTGATATCATATGATATTTGGCTTTCTTTTTCTGACTTATTTCACCTAGTATGAGAGTCTCTAGTTCCATCTATGTTTCTGCAAATGGCATTATTTTGTTCTTTTTTGTGACTGAGTAGTATTCCACTGTGTAGATATACCACATCTTCTTAATCTATTCTTCTGTCAATGAACCTTTAGGTTGTTTCCATGTCTTGGCTATTGTGAATAGTGCTGCAATGAACACATGGGTGCATGTGTCTTTTTCAAGGAAAGTTTTGTCCAGATATATGCCCAAGAGTGGGACTGCTGGGCCATATGGTAGTTCTATATTTAGATTTCTGAGGGGCTAATGATATCTACATGGTGTTTTCCTTTTTCTTTCTTTTTTTTTTTTTTGTTTTACCTAATTTGATGCTGTAACTGGTTGAAAAATTTGGGAATGTTAGAATAGGGTGAAGGTGTTTTGCATGTGAAAAGAATGTGAATCTTTAGGGACTAATGGACAAACCCTGGTAGTTTATAAAAGGTGCTTCCCAAAGATAACTACACCCAGTCCCTGGAGCCTGTAGTGGAAATTTCTATAGGAAAACATTTAAAAAGAAAGGTCTCTGCATATGTGATTGTGTTAAGGATCTTGACGGAGAGATGATCCCAAATCATCTAGGTGGCGTCTAAATGTGATCATGTGTATCCTCCTAAGAGGAAGCAGAGGAAGATCTGAACACACGTAGAAGAGAAGGCACTGAAGATGGAGCCAAGAGGTTGGGCGATGCTGGCCTTGAACACTGAGTGATACGCAACAAGCCAAGGAATCACAGCAGCCACCAGAAACTGGAAGAGGCCAGGAACATGTTCTCCCCTCGGGCCCCTGAGGGGAGTGTGGTCCTGCCAGCACCTGGGTTTCAGGCCAATAAACTAATTTTGAAATACTGGGCTCCAGAACTGTGAGAAAATACAGTTGCGTTGTTCTAAGCCACCAAGTTTGTGATAATATGTCACAGCAGCCACAGAAAACCAACATAGACTCTTCAGAAAACAGAGATGAAAAAGTTCTGATCCTCTCTCAAAGAGCTCAGAACTTGGAGACAATGAATGGTCAGAGAACTCTAACCCAGGACTGGAAACAATAAAGATGCAAAGTGTGAAGGGCTTGGGACAGTTCTTTGGGTTGAGAGGATTCACAGAGAGCAGGATGTATGAAGTGAGTGGGAGAAATAGAGGCATGGGAGTAGGGGAGATGGTGTTCAACATGGAAGAACTCTGAGAGGCACAGAGCTGAGAAGTGGTACTGCAGGGACAAAACTGGCCAAGACATAAAACAGGATGCTATAGCCAGCATCCTTGTAGAGGCATTCTAGTCATCTTCAAATCCAGCTTCATGTGTGACATGGGAGAACAACGAAACACTGAAAACCACTGGTCTGGTCTACTCCCCTCACCCCAATTAGATGGTAGGAAAAAAGAGAGACTTCCCAAGAACACATAAGCAGAGACAAAGGCAGGATAGGCCAGTGGATAAAGTAAGGGTTTTGGCATCAGATCGAGTTGAGTTCAAATGAGGTGCCTCTGTGTATTCATAGATAAGTTACTGGACCTTTTTGAGTTCAGCAAAGCCCATGGAGATAAGAGCATCTGCCTTATTTGACTGCTAGGACAACTACCTAATGTTCGCCACAGGCCTACACAGTTCCTTGAACTTAACCCAGTGCTCAATGGCAGTAAGTAAGATAGAAACTAGGACCCCTCATCTTAACTCCTGACCCTTCACTCTTCCACCGCGAGGCTAGAAGAGCATGTTCAAGTCAGAATGTGAAATTCATGAAGGATACGCCAAGGGACCTTAGGGTCTGAGCTTGAATTCACAGGAAGGTTTTGAATTATAGGATTGCACCACCTTTTCTGTGTTCTAGACAGATAGTGATCTGATGGTGGAAAGATCAGTGAGATCTTTCTCACTGATAAAGGGAATAGTACAGGAAACACTGTTTGAAAGAGTGTGTGTCTTACTAACTTGAGATTGTTTTGGGGAGATGGAGAAGTGTCCATTCACACTGGATAACGTGATGGCGGGAAGATGCTGCAGGCATGTTTGTGCTGGTGAAGAATTGGGGCAGCCTAATTAGGCAAGGCTACTCCAGAAAGGCCACGGCGTTTGGCATCCCTTCAGATGGAGCCAATTATGAAATGCCAGTGTTCAATGTCTAGGAATGCATGCAATATTTACAAAGCCTGCCTTTCATGATCTCTAACAATCTGGATGGCCAGCTGCATATGTTGCTCCAAGAGCCATGCACTCCTGTGCACAGAGGAGCCAGTGGCCACACACAATTCCCTAATCTATTCCTTTGAGAGTAGAGATGACTGTATTCTTAGAATTCTAGTATGCACGAACATCCTTGCAGGTGGGACCACGAATCCATAATATCATGCTGTACTTTGCAACTAAGCAGACATGCAGATACATGTGTGAGGAGTCATGTTCTGGAAAACAGCAGAGCTGCAGTATATATTTTGTTTGTCTTTTTAGCGCCACACCCACTGGGGGTTGAATCAGAGCTGCAGCTGCCGGCCTACACCACAGCCACAGCAACGACAGATCTGAGCTACAGCTACGACCTGCACCACAGTGCATGGCAACACCAGATCCTTAACCCACTGAGGGAGGCCAGGAATCAAACCCACGTCCTCATGGATACTAGTTGGGTTTGTTATCACTGAGCCACAAGGGGAACTCCCTGATGGAGTCTTTTTCTAAAAACACAATGGGATATGACATTCTGACCCATAATCTAAGGTGGTGGCCATTTAAGCTGCCTTCTCTAGGGAAAGAAAAGGTGCTAGCTTGAAGAAAGATCAACTGGGAGAGAACTGTGGGGTTCAAAGAGGGAAAGTCTGTTAGTCTTCTCCGCCTGCTCCTCCAGCTATTTTCAGGTTTATCTCCTGCACTGGGTTATCCAGGGCTTTAGGGAAGCTCATTTGAAATCATCTAAAACCGGTGTCTTCAAATCCTCTCTCTTGAAGAAGTCATTGCCTCATGGGAGCCTCACCCCTAACTCTTCATTCCTGACAGTCACCTTGAACTCGTCTTGGCTGAGTTTCTGCACATTATTCATTCTGGCACAATTTAGATCCTGAGGGATTGTAGTTGATATCCATGTTCTGTCTGCATTTGGGTAACGTATGCAACCTAACTGCAACTTAGAAAATAATATATAGATAAACTGGCACACACATCTATGCATATATATGTATGTGTGTATGTATTTATATGTAACTTTAATAAACTGTGGTTGTGTGTGTGTGTGTGTGTGTGTGTGTGTGTGTGAGTGTGTGTGAGTTTATATGACCTGAGGTGCAGAGACGGGCTTTGTTTCACAGAGGAAAAGATCATTATTTTTAGCAGCTTCTTTTGTTTTTTTTTGGGTTTTTTTTTGTCTTTTTTATCTTTTTTGCCATTTCTCAGGCTGCACCTGCGGCATATGGAGGTTCCCAGGCTAGGGGTCCAATCGCAGCTGTAGCCGCCGGCCTACACCAGGGCCACAGCAACGTGGGATTCGAGCTGCATCTGCAACCCACACCACAGCTCACGGTAATGCCGGATCCTTAACCCACTGAGCAAGGCCAGGGATCGAACCCGCAACCTCATGGTTCCTAGTCGGATTCGTTAACCACTGAGCCACGAAAGGAACTCCAGCAGGTTCTTGAAAACAGTATGCAACTCCCTAAGGCTGAGCCTTAGTAGCAACCTCTGCCTCTTCCCCTCCTCCCCTCTCCCTTCTCTCCTCTGCCTTTATCCCTTGAACTCTTCACTTCTCTCCTCTTCCTGCTACAGGACAGAACATTCTGCTCCCTAAACTTGCATGGCTTCTTAGGCCAAGTTAAGTGAGTTTTCACTGGGCCTGACTCCAGAGAAAGGACCAGCAGTCCAAGCAGGTGAGGATGGTCCAGCACTGAAAGAGCTCAGCATCAGGGCATGGAGCGGGTGGGAATAAACTTGCTTCCATGAGTGTAGCCAGCACTATCTATAAAACTGGGGTTCACTCGGCTTGATCACTTCTCATCAGCTTTTCCCTCGGCCGGCCCTGTGTCCCTCCACCCATTCATTAATAAAATGAAGCCTCTCATTAATTGGCTTGGCAGGGCTTTTCCATTCCCAGTCCTCTGGGATGACAGCACTTCTGGAAAAGTCAGTCCCTTTCAGGGGTTCACTGTGACCTTCTGTCTCTTCTTCCCCCAGGCTCTCCATGACCACACATTCCATTAGGCCAGCTTCCAAACCACACTTCCTAGGGCTTTCCTGTAAGTGGATTTTCCAACTTCCACCTGCCCCCCTCTTTTTTTTTTTCAAGCCCTGCACTTTCCTTTCCAAAACCCAACCCAGCCTCCCTGGCATCCACTCCTACTCCTGTGAATGCACAGGAGATGGAGAGCCTTGGCCTTCAGTTTCTCTGTGTAATTCACTCCATGGAGTTTTTTCTTTTTCAATAAAGGACTTCATTTCTATTGACTTGCAAAGACCACACATTTCAAGTGCAGCCAAAACAAATCAATGTCACATGAGCCAAGTAAATCCTTCGAACTACTCCAAAGAGCTAATGATTCTGTAGTCTTCTCACTGTCTGAATTTGGGTTAGGGCTGGTAACATCCTATGTGATCACAAGAATACCTAAAATACTAAGTCACTATGTAAACGGTATATGTACAAAATACATCTTTTTTTTGGGGGGGGGAGATTTTTTGAAGGGTTTCCCTCCCTATGATGTATTCTGTTTCACTCTTTACTCTTCAGCCATATTCTTGAGCAACTTGATTCTTATGATAGTTTGTTTTATAAAAGCCAAATTTATTAGACATTTGGAACTGGACCATTAAAATAGCTGCTACAGAACAAGACTGGGAGAGTTTGCTTTGCTGTTTGGAACTAGCTGGGTTAGCACCTGCCAAATCTATTCTTGGCTCTGGTTTGTGTGATTAGCCCCTCACTTTCCCCAGCTCAAAAATATAAAAACAAACAAATAAAAATTACCATGTGACACTGCTCCTCTTTCATGCTCTGCTGGAACATCTTGAGTTGGGTTTACTGTTACTGACCTCGGGGTAATTTTTTTTTTTTTTTTTTTTGCACCTGGGGTGGTAAATTACTTCCAGGTGAGGCAAAACCAGATGGCCTCAACTTTCCTGGAGTTGATTAAAATGACTTTACCTGCTTCAGGAGTCTACCAATCAAACACCGTGGTTCAATTTACCATGGTAACATCTCAGCCAGTGGCTTCTGCACAGTTAGTGGAAGATGTTGAATCTACCAATTAAAACTAGCAAATGACACCCCCCAGGTTGCACACACACACACACACACACACACACACACACACACACTCTCTCTCACATCACATTATTCTAAGTGCTTGCACAGAGCCAGCTGCTGCTGAACAAAAGGAAAAAAAAAATTTAAATTATTTAAAAATGGAGCTCCTACCTGGTGACATATAGAATAATAGAGCAGGTTTGCAACCCTCCTGGCACGGTCTACAAATACAGAAGATGCTTGAACTGTATAATTGCCTTGGGTCTCTTGCGATGCTCATCTCCATTTGGCAAGGATACCCAATAACATAGGAGGAGGGCAATTTTCTCACTTATGAGTTATCAAATGTCTCCTAAGTTGGGCATATGCATTCCGTATTCTGCCATCATCAGATGCTATTAGAGCACCATGTCTTTTCACTCTCTGGCTTATAATTCAATACAATTCAATTTATTTCTGTTCAATTCAATTTGATTCCATCTAATTCAATTTAATTCAATACATTCATTAACCACATACTCTATTAGTTACAAGCGGGTATGAAAATTAAACACAACCCTTCCCCACAAGGAACTTCAAAGAATTTATCAGCCCAGGATTTGAGGGACCTTTATAATTGCAGCATGAAGCATGCTAAACATCAGTGAGTGTAACACCGAAGGTGCTGGGAAGGACTTTGAGATGACTGTGATATATGGGCCAATCTATTAAAATGTTCCCCCAAAATATGTCAAGGCTAAGCATAATATTTATGTGTGACACAAAATAGCTGATACCCACTATGAGATGGTTTATTTCTACAGGCATTTGCTTATGGACTTCTTGCCTGGCTATCTTGATTTTTGAAGAAAAATAGAACTACGAGGATGAACATGTTTTGCAAGACAAAGGAAAAGAAGAACCAGGAACAAAAATTGTGATGCGGCATGCCTCTATCTTCTATGCAGCATTAACGGGAAAAGAAATAAAAATCCAGCAGCATTTTGTTCATTCACAAAGTGACATCTTAAAATCACTTAGATCTTCATTATTTTTTCAACATAGCAAACGTGTTTGCTTTTGCAGATGCTCTAACACAAACATTCGCTTTCCAGACCGATAAAAATAGCAATAGTTTGCAGTTATGACCACTAACACCATTTGTAGACATGTAAAATCAGAAGAGATTAATCACACCATACAAAGCAGGCAATGCACTGATTTCTAAATTACTCTTCAACCTCAGGTCTAGACCCTCATAGAAGGAAAATGCTAACAGCCACAGTTGCACAAGAGATTGTATATTCCTAAGGGAATCCGATGTAGTTTATTATTTCTGCGTCTGGAAGTCGAAGTCTGCCTTTGGATTCTATGAGCAGTTTCCACCAATAACATGTGTCAGGGTAAAATGTTTCCTGCATTGCTCCACATTTCTGTCTTAACTTTCCCAGTTTATCAGCAGCAAAATCTCTCTCTCCCCACCTTACATCAGTGAAGGATGGTAGTTCTAATATTTTATTTGATTCTAATATCCACATCCCATTCCACATGAACCACCCCTTTACCTGCAGCACATTAGCCTTTAAAACCTAGGAAGCTCTGGGGTTCCCATTGTGGCACAGCGGAAACGAATCCGACTAGTAACCATGAGGTTTCGAGTTCGATCCCTGGCCCTGCTCAGTGGGTTAAGGATCCTGTGTTGCTGTGGCTGTGGTGTAGGCTGACAGCTGTGGCTCTGATTTGACCCCTAGCCTCGGAACCTCCATATGCTGCGAGTGCGGCCCTAAAAATAAAACAAAAACAAAATCTTAGGAAGCTCTCACTCTGAGCTGCACCCATTTAAGAAAACAATTCAGAAGGCAACGTCTCCCTGGTCTGTGCTTTCTTAGGTCACTGGTTCCGAATGCACCAGGGAAAAAGTCCTCACAATAGCTCATCACCAGCCCCCTAACAAGGAGGGAACTTGTAATCAGAGGCTCAGGTGCACAGAACACTAGGAGAACCCAGGTCGGTCAGCAGTGGAGCTGTGGGATGTGCTATGTCTTCAGGAAGAAGTTAAAGCCAAGGTGGGGTCTACCTGAGAGGCGGCAGGACTGAGTCTTGGCCCGTGGAGGTAAGTCTGACCCTCAGCCACTGGCCTGAGTCTCCCGGGGAGGGAGCAACCTCTCCAGGACCCATATTCCTGGAGCCTTGGGCCTTTGGGAGGAGGCCTGGGGAGCGGAGACTCCTCTCTGGGGAACTTGGAGGGCTACAGGTATCTGGGGGTGACTCTGACCTAGAAACACAAGCATCTAGCCGACAGCACACAGAAGGGGCTCCAAGGGCCTATGAGGACCGTGGAAACATGGAGCCCTGGGCCCTGCTGAGGAGTTGAGCTGGGAATGGGTAGAGAGAGAAGGGAGTACAAAAGTGGGGCTCTTTGACTTGAATACCCCAGCAATGGCCCAGACGCTCAGGCTCGGGCAGAGCTGACGATGCCCAGGTTCAAGGGCTCAGAAGCAGCCCCCGTGAGAAGCATCACAGAGCACCTGCTATGGGCCCATGTAGAGACTTAGCTTGTGTGGACGCTGCCTGGGCATGGGAAGCAAGACCTGACATCCCAACTCACTGGCTGGTCACCATGAGACATGAACTCTAGTCTACCTGGTGCTGTTCACTTGCTGGGCAGGTCAGACACGTTTCTTCACGTCTGCACTAAGGTGCAGGGTGAGCTGCACAGGATCATGCACACTGCTGCCCCCATGCCTTCAGGAGGGAAAACACCATCCTAGTCAGCCCGGGCTGCACGACAGACCAATAGCTTCAACATCAGAAATGCACTGCTCATAGAGGAGTTCCTGTCGTGATGCAGTGGTTAACAAATCTGACTAGGAACCATGAGGTTGCAGGTTCGATCCCTGGCCTTGCTCAGCGGGTTAAGGATCCGGCGTTGCCATGAGCTGGGGTGTAGGTCGCAGATGCGGCTCGAATCCTGAGTTGCTGTGGCTGTGGTGTGGGCCAGCGGCTACAGCTCTGATTCCACCCCTAGCCTGGGAACCTCCATATGCCGCGGGCATAAAAAGACAAAAAAGAAAAAAAGAAAGAAAGAAATGTACTGCTCATAGTCTGGAGGCTGGAGGTCTGAGCTCAGGTAATGGGGCGTTCTGGGGAGAGCCCTCTGTTAGGTAAAGTGGACCTCTCTCCCTGTCCTCACAGGGCTTTCAGCACATCCTTTTCTTCTTCTTATAGGGCCACAAATCCTATCAGATTAGGCCCCACCCTCATAACCTCATTTACTCCCAATTACTTTTGCAAGGTTCTGCCTCCACATACAGTCACACTGAGGTCTTACCCCAACTGAGGCTTCAACATGAACTGTGGGGGGACACAATTCAGTCCCTCACACCCCTGAAGCACCCCTGCATAGAGGTTTCCTTCCTCCTTTGTGGGAGGCCAAATTTCCTAGGGCCCACATGCGGATTCTCAGAGGCAGCCATGAGAGGGCTGGTCAAGAGGGGGACTGGCCTTGAGGGGGACCAGCCAAGAGGGGACTATGCATGAGGGGGACCAGCCATGAGGGGTGCTGGCCATGAGAGGGGCTGGCCAAGAGAGGGACTGGCCATGAGGAGGACTGGCCATGAGGGGGACTGGCCACGAGGGGGACTGGCCACGAGGGGGACTGGCCAGGGGAGTGCTGGCCATGAGGGAGAGTGAAATATACATTCACTGATCCAAAGTATTCAATCAAGGATTACCAAACAGTTTCCAAAGACCTGTACCATGAAAATGAAATGTCGAGAAGCAAAAGACAGTCAACAGACAGGAAAACTTACGATTAATTGGAGAATCGGATTTTATAAGTAAGTTTCATATCAACAGAAGGATTTTGAAAAAGCCTTGTGTTCCTAAATAAGAACAGGGATGATGAGATAAGCACAGAGTTATGAAAAAAACACAATTAGAGAGCTTGGAACTGAGAAGCAAACACATGGGGCAATGGTAGCAGGTAATTTGCCAAGTGATTATGAGATGGGATAGAAGAGGAGAGAAAACCCAAACAAGACAGCAGAGCTGAGACAGTTAGTCCCTGGCTCCTGGCTGCTCTGAGTGAGGTCGGAAATCTCAGAAGGAACAATGGGTCCTAAGCCTACTTTAACAGGTAATTAAACTCTTTATTAAGGGTCTGCTTGGTAGGTCTGGTGAGCCACTACACAATCAATGTCAGGAGCTTCCCCCCCAGAGTTGATCAGAAGGAGACTGTGTTTCAAGGGCAACAGGAAGTTCTAGAGGGATTTGGAAGGAGCAGGAGCAAGGAGGAGACAAGGCCATATTTGGAGGCAAGGCAGCAAACAGTAGGGATGTCCCATTGAGGCGAGTAGAAGAAATGGCAGGCTTTTTTTGGAACGGAGAAGGATGTTTTCAGAAAAACTGGACAACTGAGAAGACATTACTAAAATTCTTTTGTGTGTGTGTGTGTGTGTGTGTGTGTGTGTGTATGTTTTAGGGCCACACCCACGGCATATGGAGCTTCTCAAGCTAAGGGTCCAATCGGAGCCACATCTTTGACCTACACCACAGCTCATGGCAATGCCTGATCCCTAACCCACTGAGCGAGGCCAGGGATCGAACCCTCAATCTCCTGGTTCCTAGTCAGCTTCATTTCCACCGCACCATGATGGAACTCCTAAAACTCTTAAAAATAAAATATAGCTCAGGTCTAGGAAGGCTCATGCACCTTTACAGTAAAGGGGTGTGAAGATCAAAGATAATAGGGTACCTGGACACAGAAGTCATGAGCTGGGCAGGGAGTGGGAGCTGGGGTGCCAGGTGAGAGTTGCATGCACAGCCCCAGGACACAGCTACACACACAGTGTCTCTCATGTGGAGGCGAGAGACATTGGGGTTCGATCTGCCTCCTTGGGAACCTAGGACAAAAAACTGAACTGCCTATTTGGGGTTGGGGAGGGAAGATGCATACACACCCCAATGCACCATGCATTTTAGACATAATCTTTGACAAGAGGCACTGCCTGGTGTGTGCTTTCTTTCATGTCCTTGTTCTTTCCCTTCACAACTGACCGTACAGTCAGACAGCCCAAGTGTGATACGCACCAGACGGAGGCCAAACACCTGCTCTTGGTGCCCGACTCACGATTTCCATCTTCCCCTCCATCGAGTTATGTCTACAAAACCTATGCTTCTTGTCACCAGCACCAGCACTTCCATTTTTTCCAGTAAAGGAAGAATGCAAGACAATATCCAGACAACTGTACCAACTGCTTTACTGACGAGCAGGTGGAACCTAAGCAGAAACTACGTCGTGGGCTGGCTCACTCATCCTGGGGGCACACAAGTCCACACCCAGCATTTGCAAAGTGGTTCCAGTAGAAGGTCTGTGAATTGTGCAAAAGTCACGTGTGCAGAGGTTGAGGATCCCCTGTGTAAGTGTAAGACCTTGACTTAGGAACCTACTGATGAAAGGACAGAACCTATTGATTCATAAAATAAGAAGAGCAGGTCAAGTGTGGGATTAATCTCATCGTTCAAGGACAGGACGGTCCCTACATCCAGGAGCATCTGCTTCTCCTCTCCACGCCCCTCTCTGCTGGTCCTCCCTTCCCTTCCTCATGTTTTCATCCCCCGTCTTCCCTCTGCGCTGCTGATCCCTGCCCGCGTGGAGCTTAAGTTTTCGTGAGGAAGAGCAGATATCAAACGATGTACATGAACGGCTATCACACTTGCTTTTTAGGTAGTAGAATATCTTGCCATTGAAATCCTACACTGAAATGTCATCAAGGTATAAAACTGAACTGCTTGGAGCTCCCGTTGTGGCGCATTGAAAATGAATCTGACTAGGAATCATGAGGTTGCAGTTTCGATTCCTGGCCTCACTCAGTGGGTTAAGGATCCGGCATTGCCACGAGCTGTGCTGTAGGCCGCAGACTCAGCTCGGATCTGGCATTGCTGTGGCTCTGGCATAGGCTGGCAGCTGTAGCTCCGATTAGACCCCTAGCCTGGGATCCTCCATATGCTGCAAGTGCGGCCCTAAAAAGAAAAAACAAACAAATGAAAAAAAAACTGAACTGCCTATATGGGGTTGGGGTTGGAAGATGTGAAGGAATGCAGGACTATCTCTCTCTCTCCTTTTTAAATTGCAAAGTTTAGAACAAGGGTAGTGTTTAGTCATAGTTTGTATTTATTGAATAAAAATAAACATTTCTACTTTTTAATTATAAGAGGAGGGTGTCACATTTTTTCAGCCACCACAAGAGTGAATTCATAAATAAAAATAGACTCTCAGGCTTTCTCACTGCCTTATACCTCTCAGCCGTCCTCCTCCCCTTCCTAAAGCACAGCTGCCTTTGTCCTCCTGAATCTCAGAAGAGCCCCCGTGCCCTTCTCGGAAAACCAACACCAGACTACATCAAGGACAAGCACCTATGGAGCACCCTGTGTTTCAGGTCCTGTGCTTGATGCCTAAGATACTGCGTGTGACCCTGAGATGCAAGTGTACCGAGGACAAGCTGTGACTAGGATTGTGCAAAGGACTAAAGACTCAGGTCACGTAAACACGCCAGGGCCACCTGATTGCTGGGAGGAGGAGACAGGATTCAAACCCAGATCCACCTGGGTCTTCCATCCACCTGCTACTGCCTTGTTCTCTCTGTGCCATTCCACTGTGCCTCCATCTCTCTCTTAAACACACACACACGCGCGCGCGCGCACACGCACACACACACATACGTGTGCGCACACTCTCACACACTTCTTCTTTGCTTGGAAATGCTTGCTCCTGGTGTGAAGCCCTTGGAAAGTGCAGGGTGACATTCTCTGCCCTGCTGGCCAGCCCAGGCTGCAGCTGCTACTCTGCATGCCACAGCCCCAGCCGTGCCAAAAAGCTGTTTCTCTTCCACTCTAATAAACATGTTTCTATTCACTTGTGAGTTGGTGTGTTTGTTTATCTGATGGGATCCTACCATCGATTTGAAGATGTCCAGATCATGCGTAACCCCTCCCAGACTACAGCTCTCCGGAAACGAACTCTACCAGTGCCACCCTTGCCCCCGCTCACCAGACACACGGGCTCCACTGTGCTCAGTGTCCTGGGGGAAGGAAGATGTCTTTGAGATGAGACATGGAGGTGAGCAGGGTGAGGGCATAAACAGAACATCTGCTTTCATTATCCGAAAACAAATTTAGTGCCAATAAAAGGTGTTCAAGTGAGAAGGCTGAGGATGAGAACTGACAGTCAAAGACACAGCCATGTCTGATCCCACTACAGTGCCCGTCTCACCCTTTACCACTGGACTCACTCCATCCTAAAGCTTGATGGGGATCTCAGACCCTCTCTGATCGTGTCCACTGGCACTGCCAGCTTTTCTCAAATCTTTGTAATGTCAAAGGACATGGTTTTGCATGTTCTAGGAAAACTCACCATTCAATCTTCACAGCAGTCCTAGGAGGCACAGAGAGGTTAAATGCCTTGATCAAGGTCACACAGCTAATGAGTGAGAGATCCAGCGTTGAACCCAGGGAGTTGACCACAATGCCCTGCTGGTTATTGACCAAAGGACACTTAGTTTTAGATATATACGGAGACGTCCAGGTCAATCAAAGGGAATTTGAAATTTCTCTCTAAAGAAATTAATGAGAAAAGGCCTGATGTAAGTGGGTAAGTACCATGCTTTGCGGTTATTCTTTTCTCTGTGACCCTGGGTTAGTTATTGAATCTGGAAAAGCCTTGCTCTCATGACCTCCTAAATGGGGGTGATGATGACAGGCGAGGAAGGTGGAATGAGGTGATCAAGTGCCCAAAGTGGTACCTCACTCATCACTTTGATGTTCATCACTGGAGGTGCAACAACCTAGGTGGGGCTTTTTGGGAGGACTGAGGAGAAACCCAATCAAACCAAACCAAATCAAGCCAAACAACACACCACAGATTCATTTGGAGCAGATTTCACCTCTTGACAACCACTGTTCTGTCCCCACTGCCAGTAAAGCATGGAATCCCTAAGTGCCCACAGCAGTCATGTTGCCTGAAGGAGCATCTCCCTGCAGTGAGCAGAATGCCTTACAGGATACCCTCTGAGAGTTCATCGGGCTCTGCTTGCTGTCTGAGTCCACCCCGCACCCTCACCACATCCCTCTCCCAAGCCCTTCAAAGGCTTCATCAGGACCACCTACCTCTGTTTCTCACCTCCACCAGCCCCAAGGTCCCAGGTCCCCTCCCTGCAGGAAGGGTGACCAGTCATTTTCTTACTTCCCCCATCTCAGTTCCATCATTTAACAGAATGGTTTGGCTAACTTTGTGATACATTACACAAAGACTTGGATTAGCTTCAAGAAAGTCACCAGTATGCCCTAAAGAGAGAGATTAATTTCGCTCAAGGTAGATTGACAATGGCCCTCAATCTCCACTTCCTAAACTGGTGTCTCCCCTTGGCCACTTCCTCCTCCTCCCACTGCCCCACCCCAGGTCCAGGTGGAAAGGTCCCATCTAATCCATTTCCAGCCACCAGCACAATCAAAGGCGGGCTGGCATTCTTCTAACACACCGCAAACTAACTGCTTCCATCCTTTCCCGTCTCCCGACTGTGACAATCACCACTGCCACCCTCCCATCTTGAAGGAGTGTTTTGAGTAGAAATGACATAATAAACACAAAGTTGCTTTGAGATCTTCAGGGAAAGGATTTCACATCGAGGTGCAGTTAGATGCTAGTTTTAGTAACCATGACTCTAAATCAGAATCACCATTTTCATCCACAGACAATATAAACAAAGGGCTTTGTAACTCAATTTACAGATTGCTTAGAGAAAAAAATAAGTCAGGTGATAATCCCAAATCTTCTATGGAGCACACACAGCTATTTATCACACCCAGGTCCACTGTGCCGGATTTACACTCTAAAGGCATGCGATTTTATTTTGTTTTGTTTAAATGTTACTTCTTCATTGGATTTTGTTGGGTAACCCCATCATTTGCTATTGTAAATAGACCCCCAGATTCTGTGCAGCTGCTCAGGTGGGGAATTTACAGCTGCCACTGGAAAGGAGCCCACCAATCAGGATAGTCAGTCCATGCCCAGATAGTCAGTGCATTCTGCTTTGGAAACCACCCGGGCAGTTTTCGAGATGAATTCCCTATTTGAGGTCTTTTTTTTTTCTTTTTATAACCACAACTGTGGCTTATGGAAGTTCCTGGGCTAGGGGTCAAATTGGAGCTGCAGCTGAAGCCTATGCCATAGCATGTCAGTGCCAGATCTGCAGCTTGTGGCAGTGCCAGATCCTTAACCCACTGAGGGAGGCCAGGGATCAAACCTGCCTCCTCACGGACACTACGTCAGGTTCTTAACCTGTTGAGCCACAGTGGGAAAACTCCTTTTTGAGGTCTTAAAGCAAGTGTTTGCTAATTTTGTAAGATTTTTATTTGGACCATTGGAGTGGGGGAGGAGAGAGTATTTCTGCTTTGCTTCATGTTATTTCATGCCTAGAAGGTCTGCCCTCACTAAGCCCCTCCCCCTCCCCACATCCCAAGTGAAGATACCTAGGCTGATCCGGGATTCCAGAACGTTTTTCTGGAAACCCATTGAGAGAGGGACTGATTCCCATCCTACAGGAATTTGTTTCAGGAACTAGATTGTCTTGACTCTTGGCCTTGGCAGGGTAAGAAAAGCCACTATCAAAGTGGGCAAGACCTAGTTCCCATCGTGGTGCAGTGGAAACGAATCCGACCAGGAACCAGGACGTTTCGGGTTCCATCCCTGGCCTCACCCAGTGCGTTAAGAATCCAGCGTTGCCGTGAGCTGTGGTGTAGGTCACAGACATGGCTCGGATCCTGCGTTGCTGTGGCTGTGGCATAGGCCAGCAGCTATAGCTCTGATTAGACCCCTAGGCTGGGAACTTTCATAAGCTGTGGGTTCGGCCCTAAAAAGAAAAAAAAAAAAAAAAAGGAAAGTTCACAGCACCTGAATCTAGTGCCTGGATCTGTCCTTCAATTTTCTCTGACTTTCGAAGCCCTGTCCTCATCTCAAACACCTAGAAAGCGAATCTCTTAAGAGGCCAGGCTTTGGCGTTCGTCTGCCTTGGATCAAATGTCATCTCCACCACTGAGTATGTGGGGCTCTTGGGGACATGACTCAACCTTTCCAGGCATGAGTGTCTCCACTGGTAAACGAGGAACATGGCACTGCTCCCTCACAGGCTAGCATAGGCACCAATCTAATCATGCCTGCCCGGTGTTCCATTGATAAGTATGTTGTGATTGATATGCCATTTCCATCGAATGCAATGCAAGTAGCATAGAAAACTACCAAACGCTGTACAAATAAGACAGATAATACTACAAATGCAGTATTGTTATTATTTGAATTTTTCCTACTTTAGCTCTTGCTTCGGGCCACTGGTGGCGGTGACTGGAGACATCCCGAGAAAAGGAATCACATCCTCCTTTTACTTCCATGAGGCTTTGAAATACCTCATATGATTGAGAAATACCATCCACAAAACACGAGCATACGTATCGATGAGAATTTACACACATTCACAGACTCACTTAGCCCGGAAAATCCCGGGAAGAGAGTGAATTAATTCTGTTCTCCCTGCCTTTAGAAAGAAGGGAAGGACAGAGCCTCCAAAATCAAATAACATACCCTTCACATGTGAAACTAGGAATGAATAAGTGACGGATGCTTCCATTTGGTGCCTTAATTCCTGTCTGTCAGATTTCCTGCCATTTCTTGCCTGGAAAGGTTATTATCTATGACTCTTCTGGAATGAACCAGAGTAGGTACATCTCTCTGAAACTCACTCGCTCTCTTTCCCTGATAAGCCTGGCAGAGCTGGGGGCTGTTGACAAGATTCACATTTTCACCTGATAAAGTACCATTTATACTACGAGTGTCCAAGAGAGTGGTGGGGTGGGTCTTTCAAACACAGCTCTCTAAGGGGGACAACAAGACAGGACTCCCAAACTTAGAGAGAATGCTGGTCTCCAAAAATGAAAGGTGGGGAGGAAGGAAGGGGGGAGGGAACTGGGGGAGGGTTCCAATTAGCATTCATGCTAGTTCTTACTTCGTGAAATCGGGGATCATGGCTTTGGGGATTAAGGATTAAGAGTAAATTTGGCTTAGTGAATATTCCTCCTCTGGATAAATGTCTGTTGGGGATTTAGAAAACATTTTTCTCAACCAGTTGGATATTTTCTTAACATGCCAGTATTTTTATTTTTTTCTTTAATAATTGCATCAATGTCTACATAAAAAACCTGATTTTTTTTTCCCACATTTTTAAAGGTGACACCTCCCCACCGACTTAATTGATGCTCTGGCCCCCAACCCATCCAGGGCCTGGGAGATGAGCACCCGGCCAACTGGCGCAATCAGCGGGTGACCCCGCTGGCAGGGTCAGCCTATCACTCCGCAGGCTCCCACGGCACGGAATCCAATCTTCAGGGATCACAGTGCAGTAAGCTGCCTGCATTCCTGAGTTTCCCACAATCATTTCTGAAATAGACTCAGCACTTGAGAAAGCTTTTCCACAGCATTGCCCCCTTGCATTCTGGATCAGAACAGTAGATGGGGTGGTTGGGGGGACAAGGAGGGGTGGCCCCTGGCTCAGAGGACACTCTCTCTGCAGGGATGCTGTGGTGGGGAAGGGGAGAGGGGCACTCTTGGCTCCCAGAGTGCACCCTGCCTGCACCCTGTTGGCCCCCCACCACCAGGGACTCTGCTCCTCTGCCTCTGGGCCCTCCATCCTCACCCCAGGGAGACAAGAGACCAACATCATGGGCAAGGAATAACCTTAGACAAAAGAACAATATGTATATGGAGGATTAAGCAGGGAGGGCTGGCTCACTGGAGCCACCTCACTTCCTTCCCTTTTGATCACTATGGAGAGAGCATTAACCTCAACACCAAACCCTATGCAGACTGAAAATATGAGAACACATGGTAGATGAGCATGCAGATTCAGGATCCAGAGTCTATGGGTTCCATGGTTCTAAATCCTGGCTCTAAGCCACGTTCACTGTATAATAACGCCTCAGGGCCTCAGTTTACTCATCTGTAAAATGGGAATAATAACAACAGCATCTTCCTTACAGAGTCACTCGAAGGATTCAGTGAGTTAATATCTGTGACACACTGAAAACTGTGCCTGGCATAAAGCATCATTATCACCATCATTATTAGGGGCAGATGAGGAAAGGTAGGTATTACCTGTATTTTTCTACATAGAGAGATTAAGTAGTCCAGGGTTAGAATTCAGACTGGCTCCCAGCTAACTCTGGAGAGCAAACCCTTAACCATAAACCAAGGCACCTCTCTTGGTCAAGGTTCACCAACCAGCTGGCACCAAGATGTCCTTCCTACCCCCTGACACAGAGCTGGGCTCTGATGCCACCAAGTCCTAGGGGAGGAGTTCCTATTACCAGTCAGACATAGTGATGCAGAAGAGGGGGTCCCTTGGAGTTCCTGTTGTGGCGCAGTGGTTAATGAATCTGACTAGGAACCATGAGGTTGCGGATTCGATCCCTGGCCTTGCTCAGTGTGTTAAGGATCCGGCGTTGCTGAGAGTTGTGGTGTAGGTCGCAGACGCTGCTCGGATCCCCCATTGCTATGGCCCTGGCATAGGCCAGTGGCTACAGCTCCGATTAGACCCCTAGCCTGGGAACCTCCATATGCTGTGGCAGCGGCCCTAGAAATGGCAAAAAGACCAAAAAAAAAAAAAAGAAGAGGGGTCCCTTTCTTTTATATTTTATATTTATATACCCATAAATATAAAAAGACAAACTGCAAAATTGCAGCTACAGGAGTTCCTGTCGTGGCGCAACAGAAAAGAGTCTGACTAGCATCCATGAGGACGAGGGTTCGATCCCTGGCCTCGCTCAGTGGGTTAAGGATTTGACATTGTCCTGAGCTGTAGCCTAACAGCTTGGATCCTGCATTGCTGTGGCTGTGGTGTCAGCTGGCAGCTGCAGCAGCGATTCGACCCCTCATCTGGGAACTTCCATATGCTGTGTTGTGGCCCTAAAACACACACACACACATACACATACACACACATACACAAAATTGCAGTGACTGGTAGATAAAGGCCAAAGGGAAGGGTCTCCCCATAGCCCCTGCAGCCATCTCCCCAACCCCCCACTCCTCACCCGTACCCCTGACAGCTGATGCCCATGAGACGATTAGCTTATCGTGGGGTGGGGGGTGGGTATTGTGGTGCTCTGGGGCACCTGCTCTGCCTGGGGACCTTTTTGCTCACTGGGGTGGTTCCGTACTCTCCCCTTTATCCCTTTACCTCCTCTCCATCCTTTTTTTTTTTTTTTGTCTTTTTGCCATTTGTGGGGCCGCTCCTGCGGCATATGGAGGTTCCCAGGCTAGGGGTCGAATCGGAGCTGTAGCCACCGGCCTACGCCAGAGCCACAGCAACAGAGGATCCGAGCCACATCTGCAACCTACACCACAGCTCTCGGCAATGCCAGATCCTTAACCCACTGAGCAAGGCCAGGGATCGAACCCACAACCTCATGATTCCTAGTTGGATTCGTTAACCGCTGAGCCACGACAGGAACTCCCTCCTCTCCATCCTTGAAGAGCCTGCTGAAATGGCTCTTCTTCCTAGAGCTTCTGGACGCTGCAGTCTAGGCCCTCCCATGGCACTCACTTCTCCTTGAAGCCCGGATCTCAGCCGCGAGCGATCATTTGTGTTATGTGGTGTTAATACCCATCTCCTCCCTTCCAAATAACATCCACGAAGGCAGGGGCAGCTTCTCTATTGCCCCGACCGCACACAGAGCCTGGCTGATGGAAAAAAAGGAGAATGTGACTCCTCCAGACACAGGGCTGCTTGCCCACACCCCTCCCTTCTTTGTCCCCTGAGAATCTATTTCAGGAATCTCCGGATCAGGGCACATCTTGAAAGGGCAGGCTTGTCCACCTGGCCATGAGGACACACCGTGGAAGGCTCTGCTATTCCAGAAGGATAGGGGCTGTGAAAAAGGCATCTTCTGGAGCCCAGCCAGCTTCAGGTCCAGGCTCTGCATTCCTCTCAAATAGTCCCAACTCAGGCAGTGTGTCTCCCCCGCCGCTTGTGGCCTGGCTGGATGTTTATGAACCAACGAACTGGCCTTGGAGCATTGCACAGCATTACAGGAAAGGGAAGCCTGTATATGCAGCCCCCCAGGCCTTTCTGCCCTTCCTGTTCTCCTGCCAGCGTTTTTCTCCAAACTCTAAATCACCCAACTGTGTCACATTGCCAATGGCCTCAGTTAGGTAAATGCCACTGAGCAAATTTCCGACTGCCTCTGGGATAGCCCAACACAGAAATTCAGAAAAGGTCACTGGGAAAGCTGGGAGGAAGACAGCGCATCTTTCAAAACACCCTGGTGATGAGTCTGGGGATCCCATGAGCCCTGATGAAGAGCCCCTGGAAAGAGATTCAGAAAGGGGGTGTCAGGAGTTCCCATTGTGGCACAGCGGAAACGAATCCAACTAGTAACCACGAGGATGCAGGTTTGATCCCTGGCTTCGCTCAGTGGGTTAAGGATCCAGAGCTGCTATGGCTGTGACATAGGCTGGCGGCTGTAGCTCTGATTTTACCCCTAGCCTGGTAACCTCCATATGCTGAGAGTGCAGCCCTAAAAAGCAAAATCAAAAACAAAGGGGATGTCAGGTTTCCCCTGAGGCCAAGCTTCCTAAGCTGGCAGCTCCTCCCTGATCAAGCAGCAGGTACCTCAAATGCAAAGGCTTTAAAGGCCGCCCTCTTGACTGAGTTAAACAGAAATGCACGCCCTTCTCTGGTTTGCCTTCTCTGCCCACCCTACCTCCTGCCCACCCCCTGTTCCCATACTACACCTGCAGGTGCACCCAGCATGTGCCAGCTTCCCAGGCGGGTCACATCCCCACCAGCCACACCATGACCAGGACCAGCATAGGTAAAACCTGGTCCCAGGGAGAGTGATGGAAGCAAGGAATACCTTCAGCAGTGCTTATAACCAGCGAGGCTGTAGGTGAAAGATGCCCTCTTCCCACTCACTATGGCAGCCAGAGAGCCTTGAGTGACTTCAAAAGCAGTGTCTGGGGGGACTGGTCCTCTGTTCACTGGAAGTGCTGCCTCCTGCCTCCTCTTCTTTGCAAACTCCATCCATCCTTGTCCCAGCCCAGCTTGGCTTCCAGGCAGGAGCTTGACAGCAATGAAAGGACCCAGCGAACCATCTCAGGAATAACCAGTCCCAACCATGGTGACAGGTGAAGGGGAAAACTCCCTCTCCTATCCCCTCAGAAAAGCCCTGTGCCCATGTGACTCCATTCGGTCTCTACTCCTGGGCCATCTGCCAATGTCTGAAGTTTTCCTCCAGGAGTCACTTGCAATTTTCTTTCCTTTTTTTTTTTTGGACAAATTTTATGCTCCAATTTTTCTCCTTTTGATCAGACATGTCTGAGTTGTTCTCTTTCTTTCTTTCTTTGGTCTTTTTCGGGCCACACCTGCAGCACATGGAAGTACCTAGGCTAGGGGTCCAATCAGAGCTGCAGCTGCCGGCCTACACCACAGCCACAGCAACACAGGATCCGAGCCGCATCTGAGACCTACACCACAGCTCATGGCAATGCCAGATCCTTAACCCACTGAGCAAGGCCAGGACCGAACCCGAATCTTCATGGATCTTAGTTGGGTTCATTACCCTTGAGCCACAACTCCTATAGGAATAGGAGTTCCTATAGAATAGGAACTCCTATTCTCTTTTTGTCTTGTCAGTCAGTATTTGAGGTGTGTAACCCTAAACTCAGAAGGGCACACCATCCTCCAATTGGATTTTCCTTGCATCATATTTCCTGTGCCCTGGTCATACCTGAAAAACTGAAGTTCCTTTCTTTGGGGCTCATAATTAACAACACAATAAAAACAACACTCTTGAGCTATAATACAGAAGTCCTCCTCTCTTCGGTGGGCTACACTGGGGTTTCAAACAAGACATGGCTGACTCTTCAGATGCCTCTCACCCCCCACCAGCCTAGCCCCTTGCACCAGCCAGTGAAATAAAGGACTTCTGGTTGTCTTGAGTTTAACAGCTGTGGCTCTGTAGTTGTACAGAACATGGTTTTTGTAAGTTCTCTGTGTTATTGTTGTTGTCACTGCTGCTCTTTGGTTTGGTTTTCCTGTTTATCTCTTTTAAGAATGTCAGGCTGCTCATTCTGAGACCAAAATGACTTCTGATGGGGTCTCTTGACTCCTGGGTCTCTAAGCCATTGTCATTGCCATCTGGACCCAACCATCCACAACTGTCTACCATACTCAGACTGCTTTCTCACACATAGCTGCAGAAGGACTTTGGAACCACGACAAGGAACAAAGAACTCTCTCCACTCTGATGGGTAAGAAGACGCTGTTCTTTTCCTGTTTCCAGAAGGAACACAAGCAATGCTTCTGGGGCTTCAATGGTCCTGCTTTTCACCTGCAATATGCAATGTTGGCCCCTCCATTCTTGGGGCCAAATAATGGTGAACCAGTTCCCCCCACAGGGCTGGGTTCTGTGGTGTGCAAATCTAGAGATCTTTACAGAGCGCAAGAGATAATCTGGTCCTTCTTGGAGCTGGAGGGAGGGGTGAGGCGGCACATGCGTGTGGGGAGGGTGCACTGCTGCTCCACAAGTGTGCCTTCAGATTCTGCAGAAGAGAGGAATCTGTGTACTTGCAGGCAGCAGTGTGTTTGGAGACCCTCGTTTACATCCCCAGACTCCAGGGTCATCCAAAAGACAGATAAAGAAGGAAAGTCATCTTCCTCCTAAAAGTTCAAGTGTAGCTAAGAAGAGCAGGTGAGTGAGTATAAACACAGGTGCATGCAGCTGCGAAGAAATAATACAAACTAAATCAAGATGAAAAGCCAGATCAGTATAGGAGATGAGGGCGACAGCGCTACAGGACAACCCAGCCACACAATGGAGACATCCCACAGTTTGTCCACTCAACTTTGACCTGAAGGGGGGCTCTCATATGGGTCAAGGGCAGAATGGAGTCTTCAAGACCATGTTCAATGGGAAAGACAGAGTTCTTCTATCTTGGCCTCAGAACAGTTACTTGAAAAAACAGTGGAGTCCAGAGGACGGGAAATCTTTAGCCGGGCTTGCATATCATCCAGTCAGCCCATGATGGTCAAGAATGGAGTTGTGGCTACACAGCTAGTATTTTCAGTGATGATGAGGTTCTGGCAGACTCCCTTAGTTTTTTGTTTTTGTTTTTGTTTTTAGGGCTGCACCCCTGGCATATGGAAGTTCTCAGGCTAGAGGTCAAATTGGAGCTGTAGCTGCTGGCCTATGTCATAGTCACAGAAATGCCAGATCTGAGCTGGATCTGCAAGCTATACCACAGCTCATGGCAATGCAGGAACCTTAACCCACTGAGAAAGGCCAGAGATTGAACCCACATCCTGGTTCCAACCCCATCAAACCCAGTCAAGTTCGTTCCCAATGAGCCACAATGGGAATCCCATAGACTCCCCTAGTTTTAAAGTCTGAGAATTCTGATTTTGGAAATTTGGAATTTTTTCCTTGAAATGAATAACAGGGTTTGATACCAAGCTTTTGAGGGAATGGGAAAATGGTATCTGAGGTGGAGACACGGCTGTTCAAAGGCTTGGAGACCAACTATGTGCAGGGGATATTCAGCAATTAGCATCAGGCTGGCTTGGATTCGCTGGCTTAAATCTGGCCTCAACACTGAAAGATTATTTAGTTAATTGGGTAAGACTCCCTTCCTAAGACTTCAGGGTCAGAACTGTGTTTATTTTTCCTCAAATGATTGAAGAACATTTCAGATCCCAGTTTATAAGAGCATAGAAGACTGAACTTGGCAAATGAGTTTTTACACCAGGATACTAGATGGATGGGTAGATGGTTGGCTAAATGGATGGATGGATGGATGGATGGATAGATGGTTAAATAAATGGATGAATAGATGGAGGAATACATGGACAGATGGAGGGAGGGATGGATGGATGGAAGGATGCATAGATGACAGACATAGGTAGACAGACAGGGCGAGCACTCAGCTGCCCTCTCCACTTCATGCCACGAATGCACCTCTCTTCTCTCTAAAGAGTGCCTTGTGTCCATCCCACATGCTGATCAGGAAGACACAGAGAACACTGGGGAGTGACGTCTGGGAATGCTCTATTTTCTGTACTCAGCATGTTCCCAGAAACCTGCTGTCCCCAGGAGAACAGGTGCAAGCCTGACACTGTCAAAAAAGTGGGGAAAGCTTGCCGCTTAATTTTTTATCAATGGTATTAAAATTTTCTTTGCATAAGTCATTAATCATTAGGTCACATAAAAGACTTATGTTTATTCAGAGAATATAATAAGTCACAGCAGTAAGGATGTATGTTTTCTCCATTGGCCAGTGGAAGTGCAGTGCTGTTATTTAAAGAAATAGATTTTTTTCCATTTTCTTATTTATTTTTACTTAGAACCATTAGTTTACTTTAACAAACAATTACTGAATGTCTCTGACAAAGGTAAATAGGATAACATCTCTGCTGTAGAAAAGGTCAGAATGATTACAACAATGACAAAATGCAAGAATTGTCACCATTTCAAGAAGCCAGCCTCTGGGCTAAACACTTCATGCACAGGGTCTAGTTATTGCCTAGAATCCATGAAACCATGCTATGAAGTTCATACTCTTTTTATTCCCATTTTGTGGAAAAGGAGGTTGACTATGTTGAGTAAGTAACTCATCTAAGGTCATGAGGTAAGGATGGTTAGAGTCCAGTGGGAGAGACAGCTGCACTGATAAGATGTCATTTCAGTTACTTAACTTACCTAAGCCACCACTTTTCTATACACAAACCTATAGAACCAGGACAACAGTATTCCTTTGATTTTCTATTTCCCATCCAAATGCTGCTGTGGACCCACTGGTAGATGTCCAGAGATAGTACATGTTCAGAAAATAGCTCAGAAAAAAATGGCCAATTCTTCCATAGAGTCTAAGAAAGTGAGCTGGTGACCCTAGAACCCTGAGATTCAAGGCTGCCTGCTGCATCCTGGGGACAGCGAAGAGCCCAGAACAGAAAAACCTTGACCCCATGTTGAGAAATGTGCTCAGAGGAAACCCCAGCTCTGACCCAGCAACACTCACACTTAGGAGTTAAGTACACTGCCTGCCTTTCTTGTTCAGTTGTATATAACGACGGGGGTGACTAGCCATAGAATAGAATATGAAAGGACCACTGAAATCATGTGCCTGAAAAAATAACCACTCATATGGAAAATCATAATAATGTATTTGTAAAGGAAACTAAATATAAGGAAATGCACCAGAAGAATAACTTCAGATATCTCTAGGTATAGAACTAAAGAAACGTTAGCAATTTTAAAGAGCATTATTGGAGTTCCCATCGTGACTCGGTGGTTAATGAACCTGATTGGCATCTGTGAGGATATGGGTTTGATCCCTGACCTTGCTCGGAGGGTTAAGGATCTCGTGTTGCTGTGAGCTGTGGTGTAGGTTGCAGACGCGGCTCGGATTCTGTGTTGCTTTGGCTCTGGCGTAGGCCAGTGGCTACAGCTCTGATTCCACCCCTAGCCTGGGGACCTCCATGTGCTGTGGGGGCAGCCCTAAAAAGACAAAAAGACTAAAATGAAATAAAATAAAAAGCGTCATCTTTTTGGCAATGCACCTGTGAGGGCCAGTCCCTGACTCCCGCTGTCCCCTCCTGTCTCTCCACGTCCTTCCCCATTTCTCTTCCTTCCCAGCAACAGGGTCAGCATCCCCTTTCACTCCACCTCCTTCAAATCTGCATTCCCCTCACCCAGCACCAGTGCCCGTGCTTAACCCTTTAGTGCCTGCAGAGAATTCAACCTGCTTATCACAGGACAACCAACCACCTCACAGGCAACTGAAAGCAGTTCCTACTGCACAAAAGTGCCTCTCCCCTCCATCTAACCACAGGCTCTAGGCCACTGTCCAAGGAGGCCCATTCGAGAAAGCACAAACAGCTCTGGTGTTGATTTCATTAACGGGTTCACCCCTAGGAGCTGGTTATGGAGGCTGATTCACCGTGGACCCCAGATGACAGCACATGGGACAGCCAGTTTCTGCCTATTTTCTCAGCCCTTCACCTTCCTGCAAAGCTCAGGGACACAGGGACCCCCTCAGGGACACAGAAAGAAGAAAATGTTTGGATCCATGAGAAGAAGCACAGGAGAGACCCTACAGGATGGCGAGGCTCAGGGAGGCATCCTCTCCCCTGAACTGACGCACTGATTTCACAATTCACACATCTTTGGGCCTCAGGTCTCCCAGGAAACACAAAACATCCTGTCTGGCCCAATGGCCACATTCTGCAGCAGTAACATAAATCTTAACACGCAAAGTCCTTGTATGTTCTTGAAAGAGTCATACAGGCAAAGCTATCACTGGAGCTCTGCCTAAGGGCTGAGATCATAAGAGACCATGAGCCACAGCCCAGCCTCGTTGTAGGGGATGCAGAAGTCCTGTTTCAAATGCTCTCTCTCTCTCTCTCTATTTTACACACACGCACGCACACACACACACACCCCCGTCAGCACCTGCCCTTCTAAGGTAGTAAGAAGGCAGCACTGCCACTCATCTCATTAAGATTAGACCTTCTTGAACCAAGGAAACGGTTCTAGGACAAAATGACCTTGGCCCGGTGACATCTCACAGCGTGTTTTATTCTTTGCACAATTCTTCCTTTTTAATTCTCCCCTCTCCTTAGAGTTGATACTGCTAGGACAACAGTAAGCCCAGATTTTCCTGAATATCTGATGCTGTGACTGGTTTCTCCCTGCCATCCAGCTATAGGGAGAATAATGGAATCAGGTGTTTGAACTGACCCAGGAGTAGAGCCAAGGGCCATAATGGGTGACCACTTTCCAATCTCGTAGAAATGATAAATGAACCCAAATCAACAAACTGTGAAAACTGCCTGACTCAAAGTCTGTGGCTCCACGTAGGGCCACCCATGCTCCTGAGTCCCTGGCGTGGCTGCACAATGGGCTTCAATAATTGAACAGCAATGGGGAATATAGGGAGAGTGTTTGGCAAGATCTGCAAGCAACCTCTCCCCATCTTTGTTGTGGTTCTTTTTATGTTTGTGGGTCTATTTCTGTTTTGTACCTAAGTTCATTTGTATTTTTTTTTAAGTGATATCATATGAATGTATCTTTCTTGGTTTGGCTTACTTCACTTAGTACGATCATCTCTAGGTCCTTCCATGCTGCTGCAAAACATACTTCACTTTTTCATGGCTGAGTAATATTCCATTATATAAAGACATCATATCTTCTTTGTCCATTTCTTTGCCAGTGGACATTTAGGTTGTTTCCATTTCCTGGCTATTGTGAACAGTGGTGTAGTGAACACTGGGGTGCGTGTATCTTTTTGAAGTATGGTTTTCTCTAGCAATATGCCCAGGAATGGGATTACAGGACCATATAGTAGTTCCATGTTTTGTTTTTTAAGGAACCTCCATACTGTACTCCATAGTGGCTGCACCCATGTACATTCCCACCAACAGTGTAGGAGGGTTCCCTTTTCTCCACACCCTCTCCAGGATTTATTACTTGTAGACATTTTGATGATGGCCATTCTGTCCAATATGAGATGATACCTCATAGCAGTTTTGAATTGTATTTCTGCAATAATTAGCAATGTTGAATGTCTTTCCATGTGCCTTTTGGCTATCCATATGTCTTCTTTGGAAAAACATCTATTTGGGTCTTCTGCCCATTTTTGGATTGTGTTCTTTTCATTTTTGATATTGAGCTATATTAGTTGTTTGTATATTTTGGAGATTAATCAAACTTATGGTTACCAAAGGGGAAGAGGGAGGGAAGGATAAATTAAGAGTCTGAGATTAACATATATATATGGTTGGAGTTCTCACCATGGCGCAGTGGTTAACGAATCCGATCAGGAACCATGAGGTTGCAGGTTCGATCCCTGGCCTTGCTCAGTGGGTTAAGGATCCAGCGTTGCCAAGAGCTGTGGTGTGACACGGCTCGGATCCCGCCTTGCTGTGGCTCTGACATAGGCCGGTGGCTACGGCTCCGATTAGACGCCTAGCCTGGGAACCTCCATGTGCCACGGCAGTGGCTTAAGAAAAGGCAAAAAAAAAAAGAGACAACAAAAAAACATTTACACATGGTTTTATATAAAACAGATAACCAACAGGGATCTACTGCATAGCTCAGCGAATTATACTCAATATTTTGCAGTAACCTATAAAGGAAACGAATCTGAAAAAAAAAATAGATATCACATATGCATCATTTGTATACACACACACATATATATAAAACTAAATCACTTTGCTAACACCTGAAACTAATATTTCATTGTAAATGAACTATACTTCAATTTTTCAAAAAATTTCTAAATTTTAAAATGTGCTCTTTGTTACAATGTGTCAAATGATTAAGCTTGGACCTTTTGTTTTTGGCAAACCCATTAACCAGAAACTACTTGGTTTGAAGGAAGAATTAGATCAAATTTTAAAACAGAGCCCAGATCCTTAGTGGCCATGCAGGAATTTGGAAAGGGATAAACCAATTTTAAAAAAAAGCAATAGCAAGAATATCAGAGTAAATGCAGGATTCCTCAGCACACCACAAAAGAAATTCCTTTCAAATCTGTGATCCACAGGATAATGGAAAAGGATGTCTGAAATCCACTTTTATGCTCTAGCATCCTAACAGCAGTCACTGCCTTTAGAACGCCTCCACTTTAACCTGGGGTTCTGCACACGTCTACTTGTTAACAGAGGCATGGATAAAGTACCTTCACCCAGGGTAGGAAAAAGCTCAGGGAATGGACTCACGCTCAGAAATACTTATTTCGAGCATGAACAGTAAGTCTTGAAGTTGGATAGTATGAGTCCTCCAACTTTGTTCTTCTCTTCTATATTGTTTTGGCCATTGTGAGTCTTTTACCTCCCCATAGAGACTCTAAAATCCACTTTTTAGTATCCGCAAAATAGCTTCCTGAGATTTTTGCATTGAATCTACAGCTTTAGTTGGGAAGAACTGTCATCTTGACAACACTGAGTATTCATATCCATAAATAAGGGATTTCTCTCCATTTATTTAGTTTTTTGATTTTGTTCATCAAAGTTTTGTAGTTTTCCTTATACCAATCTAGCACATAGGTTTACACCAAAGTACATCATTTTGTGGTATTGAAGCACAGAGCACTGTGTTTTTAATTTCTTTTCTTTTCTTTTTTTTTTTTTTTTGTCTTTTTGCTATTTCTTTGGGCCGCTCCCACAGCATATGGAGGTTCCCAGGCTAGGGGTCAAATCGGAGCTGTAGTCACCGGCCTACGCCAGAGCCACAGCAACGAGGGATCCGAGCCGTGTCTGCGACCTACACCACAGCTCACAGCAACACCAAATCCTTAACCCACTGAGCGAGGCCAGGGATCGAACCCACAACCTCACGGTTCCTAGTCGGATTCCTTAACCACTGAGCCACAATGGGAACTCCTAATTTCTAATTCCACTTTCTCATTGCTGCTATCGAGGAAAACAGCTCCTCTGAGTTCTGACCCAAGTGAATTCTTCGTTTTGGTCCTAGAGTAAAGCCTTAGATGCTTCCCTTCCAATTTGCAGTGTAAGAGAGAAGCCACATGGTGAGTGACACGCTGCTCACCAACACTGAGACACTGCATGCTATGGACTTCAGGTGATCCACAGAAAGGCAGGTCCTTAAGATAATTGGACCATAATCCCCACACTCACTTCCCTAATAGGAAAATTGAAAGCTAACTCAGGATGACTAAGAGCAAATAACATCACCCTAGTGAGTGTTTCAGTTTATTAATCTGCTAATGTATGTAACTTACTTGATCTTCATGACACGACAGATATTCCCCCCATTTTACAGATGAGGAAACTGAGCCTCAGAGTGGTCCAGTGTGTCCCCCAAATCAGACTACTGACAAATGGCAGTGCCAGAATTGGTGCCCATACCTCCCAGTTCCAAATCCCACCATCTTTCCACCATCGCTCAGAATTTTCCAATGATTCAAGAGTAGGGGTAACATTTGCCCCAGCTTCTGACACCAGTCCTGATCCTTTTGCTGCTCCCATTTAACCCAGAGAACCAAGAAGCCTACGTCTTCGGTTTGCCAGTAATTGCCTTCAGACCTACTGAGTGACAGCATCCATCTTGGGGAATCATGTTTCCATAAGCCTGCAAGGCAGCTCATTACGGCCCAGAGACAAAAATAAAATGCATGACTGTTCAAATATGCTTAAGGTTATTCTGAACACATTTGAGGGGATTTGACAAAATAACGTCTCTGCCATTAGCACTTGATGCTGAGTCAGTGAATATCCTTCACTTCCACGTTCCTATCGTCAATGACACCTAATGCTTCCTCTAGAGCTCTACCAGCGCCTTAACTATAAAGGGAATAAAAAAAGAAACAAAACAAAAAGCACAAACAAACCCCGATCACACACACAGGCACACACCATAAAAGAAAGAGCAAATACAATAGAGATACACAGGCTAAAATGCGCATTTTAAACAAAGAAAGGCCCCAATCTAGATAAATGTAACTGAAAACCCTTTCTTTTTGGGTACTAGATGTGAAGGATGCCAGCTCGTTTACCTGACAAGAAAAAGGGCAAAACTAACATAGGTTCCTACTATGTTAGGCCAGGAATTGTCCTACATGCTTCCACGTACACTAATTGATTTAGTTTTCGTAACAACCATGGGACTGGCTATTACCCCCTTTTTATGTCTGTAAGAAAACAGGGGAGTTCCTGTCCTGGCTCAGTGATTAAAAGGAACCTGAGAAGTATCCATGAAGACAGAGGTTCAATCCCTGGCTTCACTCAGTGGGTTAAGGATCTGGCGTTGCTGTGGCTGTGACGTGGGCTGGCAGCTGTAGACTCCAATTTGACCCCTAGCCTGAGAACTTCCATATGCCGAAGGTGAGGCCTTAAAAAGACAAAAAAAAAATAAAAGAAAGAAACAAAACTGGCTATTCGAGCAATGTGTCCATGGTTGTACAGTTGGCAAATCTGCAATTAAAACTTAGGAGGGGCCCGCCTAGTGTCAGGTACAGGCCGAGGTCTTTTTGTTTATATTTAGGGCCACAGGTGCTGCATGTGGAGGTTCCCAGGCTAGGGGTTGAATCGGAGCTACAGCTGCCAGCCTACACCACAGCCACAGCAACGCCAGATCCGAGCTGCATCTGCAACCTACACCACAGCTTACAGCAATGCCAGATCCTTAACCCACTGAGCGAGGCCAGGGATCGAACCAATAACCTCATGGTTACTAGCCAAGTTCATTAACCACTGAGCCATGACAGGAACTCCTGAAATCAGTCTTAAACGCAGACAGGACACATAGGAAGTTATCCTAGGTCAGCCAGGGAGGACCACTGCCTGGTATCCAGCACTGAAGCATCCCTGATCCGGTGTTGGGCCCTGTGCTGACACGACACACATACTCTGCCTTCATCCTCTAAACAGCCCTTATCAGTCCCAATACCACACCCCTCCTTTACCTGGAGGACACTGAGACTTGGGAGTTAGAGGACTTGTCCAAGATTTCAAATAGCCCTGTTACTGCCTTGGGGCAGTAACAGGTGCCAGGTCCAAGAACCAACGCCTCTCTTTTCACTCCATACGAAACTCCTAGCCAGAGACAGCCATCCTAGAAGCACCACTGGCCAAACAATGTAGAAAGGGAGGTCTAGAAAGGCAGTCTGCTTGAAAGGATCCGATACCCCAGTGAAAACAAATTCACACTGCCCACAGTCACTACATATGAACAGAGTGGCAAGGGACTCTGAATGTGGGACAAGGATTCAGAGGGAACCTGGAAGCCAGGAAGGTCACCCACGCCAACAGGCAGCCCTCGGCTCTTCCCCATGACATCGTTTCTGCGGATAGAAAACCACCTCCTCTCGCCCCACGCATGTGCACACATGCACATGATGATATTTTGTTTGCAGATCTGCCTATTTACATATTAATTTGGGATCTGTTTGCAAACACAAATTAGTTTGGTGCAATTACTTTGTGCGCGGACACGGAGTTATCTGCTTCAGCAGTTTAACAGCACGGAGAAGGGCTGCGATGTAGCATATGGCTGTCTATATATAATCACAATATTACCTGCACATATTAGTTACATAGCAGTTACATTATAATTAGCGCTGGTTTTAAGCCATTCAAAAGCAAAAAAAAAAAAAAAGAATTTTAATTAAATCAGCAAGGTATTTTGAGTGGAGAGCAGTGGCAGAGCTTTAATGATTCACAGCATTCCATCAACTGAAACGTGACGGGCACGCCAGCACCCTTCTGCCTCCCAGGTGGGGAGAGGCTTTTCTGATAACAACATTGAATATTATCTTCCCGTGACCTTGCACCAAGATGCCAAGCTGTTTTCAGAATTGTCTGTAGGCCATAAATCAGAGTCAGAGACAACTGTCAGAGCTGCAGAGGACCTCAGTCATTGTCTGGTCCACTGACCACTATCCAGAGAAGCCAACTGAGGCCTGGATGGAAAGGGGGCAAGGATCTGAGCCACAGAGTTTAGAGGAAACCTGAGAAAAGAACCCAGGTCTCCTACCCTGTATCACTGTTGACTCTAGAACCAACCGCATCAGTACATGCCTGTCACATTTAGAAATGCCCCCTGCAGAAGTTCCCATTGTGGCTCAGTGGAAATGAATCTGACTAGGAACCATGAGGTTGTGGGTTCAATCCCTGGCCTCACTCAGTGAGTTAAGGATCTGGCATTGCTGTGAGCTGTGGTGTAGGTTGCAGATGCAGTTCGGGTTTGGCATTGCTGTGGCTCTGGTGTAGGCTGGTGGCTACAGCTCTGGTTAGACCCCTAGCCTGGGAACCTCCACATGCCGTGGGTGCGGCCCTAGAAAAAAAGACAAAAAGACAAAAAAAAAAGAAATGTCCCCTACAGACCATTTCCCCCCCAAATAAAAATTCACACATATCAGAGACCCTCAGAAAATGAAGTGATGTCACACACATCAATTGATTAATAAAAACATACCGTTAAGAAGCGTGTCCTAAGCCATTCAAGCAAATTTGTGGTAATATCTGAATTTCTTCATACGGTTTCTAGTGGTTATGTTTTAAAAAGTGCATAGCCTCCTAATGATAAGAATTCACTTAAAATCATTAGAGTGGAAGGAACCAAGCTCTTTCATTTGAGTTCCAGACGCACCATTTACTTGGTGACACTGGGCAGGTTATCGAACCTTCTCATGATTTCTCTATGATACCGAATTACACACTTAAATGCTTTCCTCTTCTCTTCATTATGCAAAAAGAGTCTTTCTTCCAACAGGCCGTGTGTTAACATAAGGTTCAAATTACAAGAGGCAGAGACATAATCTGGAGGTTGGTATTGCCATCTCATTCTGGATGGGATGTGCCAAGATACTCCTTTCACTCCATTTCCCCTATGCTGCTCCATCCTTTCTTATGGAGAAAACGTGAACTTGGCATCTAGGGGAGGAAAGGCACAGGATGCTGCTGAGATCAGCAGGCCCACTGAAGAGAACAAAGAGCATTGTGGGGACCCCACACCATCCCTGTCCTTCCGAGCACACATTTCACACTCCATGCAGAAGAGACTAAACATCCTGAGCTGCCTAAAACAAGAAACAGACCACGGTAGAGCAGGATAAGCAATCGCTAGTGTGATCGCCAGTGTCCATCAGGAACAAACGACCATGTAATAACTCTGTAATTACATGGTAACTAGAACTGATTGAGCCTGTAAATTATATCCTTGTCACCTCTGGGTAATGATGCAGCTCTATCTCCCATCTACAGGAAGCAGCAGCACATGGTCCATAGTCGCGGAGAGATAAGGGAATTCGTGGCTGTTAAGGCAGATTTGCTGCTGATGAGAGGTGATAGAGAGACAGGCTGAAATCTGGGATTTAATGATTTTCCAGTTGAGACATTACTGCCTCGCCATCCATAGCAAGACATCCATTACCCGGGCAGCATTCTCCATCCTTCCTCAGAGGGACTGATTAAGGTCCCCCAAATTACAGAGGAAATGAAAGGCTCCCCAATAAACACACACACACACAAAACGCTCACATGTGGGGGCACACACACACACATACACACACACACCGACAGCCAATTTACCCTCCCCAGCACATTGCATCTGCAGATCTTTGAAACATCACTATTATAGCATTGCACCAAATATTTTAATACTTGGAAGAATACTGTCTCTTTTTATGCAACATTCTCTCTGGGACTATTATGCAGAGGCATTAAGAAATTCTGTGTGGTGGATTATTCAGCAAATATTGTTTGACAGCCGACTGTGCGTATAGCATTCAGCTAGGTGTTAGGCAGGAAACAAAGAGGCATGGTACTCGGCTCTCTTTCGCAAGGATCTGAGTCCACTTACACAGATAATATAAACACATAACAAGTGAAATTATAATGCCACAAGGCAGTGTATAATTATCTGCCAAATGACGGGTACAGACAACAAGAACTACAGAAATAACAGAAAGAGGAAACTCACTTTGGGGAGGTATAATCATAAACGTAGCTTTTTACAGATTGAAATGAACATCCAAGAGAGCTAAATATCACATTCATTTAAGATCTGTTAGAAAGAGACATTTTACATTTCTCTATATCCATTGTCCTCTCAGTTCTCCAAAAGCAAATCAACAACAGCAACAATAACAATGAAGCAGTTATTTTTGAATTAATGAAAAACCAAACCCTTGGGAAGAAAAAAACCCTCAGAAATATGAGCATAAACAAGTTAAAAACTGCATACAGCCAAGGTGCAAGGAGGCCAGAGATATACTAGTAACCTCAATATCCTTTTAGGTTTGACTGCTTATAACATTTAGATATTCTATCCACAGCAGTAGAAATGTTTGCTGGTCAGCAAAGGGATTTAGCGTCTAGTCCAGGATATGGAGAATTAAAATCACCAAGCTGGGAAAATACAAAATCCTTAATCAAAGCATACAGACTTGGGGCTGCTAACATAGGACACAATCCATTGGGAATCCGTGGGGGTCCTTCTCTGAGAAACAGAGAGCCTGCCCCTTTCTCCAAGTTCCTTCCACCCTAAACACCCAACCATCTAATTGCTATTTATAACCAGGTGTCAAGAGAACAGAAACCTGAAAGAGTTACTATACAGCTATTGCTGAGGGTCAGTCACAATGGCCCCTTGAGTTTTATCTGGATTTAATATAAACCCATTTGCCATCATCTGACCAACACTTGAGCAGGCTTTTGATTGGCTGACCTTCCTGCCACAAACCTCCAACAGCATTTACCCTACAGATGTTCTCCATTGATACAGCAGGTGCCAGGACTCACAGGGTATAGATCTTGAAATTAGTGACATTCAAGCCAGGACCCCCTGAGATCCTGGAGCTGCAAACCTTGGGCCCTAGTGCCCACTGGTAGTTGATCTCTGGGGATACGAAGGAATATGAGGGCATCAGGTCATCTGTATTTATCCATGGAGAACTGTAAAAACACACCCTCTAGACTCTGGGCGAGTTGGCACCCCTCCTTAAGGATCAAAAGGTCTCAGTGAAGATTTTTTTCGTTCTGGAATAAATGAGCACTCTCCCAAAGAAAGTATCTTCTACAACCACCAGAATTCTAGTAAGGTTAAAGGAGGTGGATATTTTGATAATCCTTCAAAAGAAGTCCAAGTTAGCTCTGTGACCTTGTGTATGTTCTTTACCTCGGGGTTATCATTTCCTTGTTAAAAAAATGAAAAGGTCAGTTGAGATGATCCATCCTAGTTTGAACTGTCCATGAACTAGAAGGGCCCTAATGATCAGTTTTTCAAAAGTTAATGAAGAATAATCACATCCTGAGTCTCAAGCTGTCGATAAAGCATAAGAGACTCATGTATTAACCAACCATTAAGTCTATAAAATAATTCATTATCTGGACTCCTGACCTATCTCAGGTTCATACAATTATTTTCTCACAAAGAACCAAGCGAGACCCCAGGAATGTCCTGTGACAAATCATGGTTGATCCACAGAGGTCTTTGAGCACACGGTTAGGAATGTATTGGCAATCATCAGGGTGGAACCTATGTTTTCCATGTCCCACACAGGAAGCCACCACAGGTTCTTGCAGAAAGTCTCAGCATCCAGGGAATGTCAAACTGCTCCTCTTCACGTGAGTCTTCAAGTGGCTTCAGGAGGCAGCACCTTCCTCTCATCAGTTCTCAACGCCCATGACAGGACTGGACATCTCTCTACACCTGCGATTCTCCTTTTATTTACAGTGGCCACAGGATCAATACCTCCTCCCCTGGAAATAAAGCTTTCTACTTTGCATTGGAATTTATCTTCAATAGCTGCTGGAAATCATTATCACACAATAATGTTCTATTCACTACTCATGATATCTCTTCAGCCGGGCAGATTGCCAGGCATTTGACTGCCTGACACCAAGTCCATTTGGTGCACGACAAAAATAAAACCTTACATTGCCTGGAAATAACACGGGACACACTCATCATCTAGCCAGGGATGATTGGGCTACTTTCTCTTTCTGAGGAGTTGTCAGAATTCATGTAAATCATCCAGTGCTTTTGCCTACAGTCATGAGTGCACTCTCATTATGTGTGTATAGCAGGCATGAAGCATGAGCTCTGGGATGGACCACAGTGATTATGAATTCCAGAGGTGAAGCTATGAGGGTAAAAGACTATGTGTCTAGAGCTGTATCTGGGCTTGGCTTAGATATGGCTTTACTTGCATCCATTGATGTGGATGTCATTTCTGTTGAATTTAAAAACATTTCTTGAGTGCCTACCAGGTGCCAAGTACTGATCCAGGTACACATATGTGATTCACAAAAGAATACAGCATTCCTCCCAGGAGAAGTTTAACTTATCAAGTGAGGCAAAGAGATTTACATATAATGTCTTCACAATATGATGAGACATGTGAACAGGATGTTGGCAGGGTACCAAGGAGGAACACTATCTCCTGGTTAGGAGCTCAGGGAAGCCTTCTCAGAGGAGATACCATTTGGATCAGATGTCTTAGAGTAACTGGAAGCAAAGGAAAGCTTCAGAGAACATCTGTGTACAGAAACATCACAAGTACATCCAGCAGTGGACGGGTATTGAGTCCGATATATATCTATAACAAGGTCTGAGTCACTGGAGTTTTAAGAAAGAGTGATGGCCTCAACCTCTCCAATTACCTGGGGATGTTTTATTTTGGATATACTGCAATCGAAGTACCTATTGGACATTGATATGGGTGTGCCAACCTGTAGGTGGAAATACTTTGATTACACTCAGGGGTGGGATCAAAGTCAGAGATGATAATTTGAGCCAAATTACCTCCACATCCTCCCAGGTCTCATGGTTTCCTCTCCCTCTTTCACTCTGCATAAGACATCCCCTTGCCACAGGGCCTTTGCACATGCAGCTCCTACATAGCAGCAATAGTGAAAACCTATGAAATGGATGGAATTTTCTACAGAGAAGGCTGATAGTTTAAGATTGTGCACAGAACCAATGTTTTAGGGGTTAACACAGAAGGAAACATGCACACAAGGAGACAAAGCCAGAACAGCTGGAGTGGCATAAAGAAAACCAAGCAAGGAGACAGTGTTGCAGAAGCCACAGCTGGGGGTGGCTGGGGGGGCTCTCAGGAAGGGGAGACATCGAACAATTTGAATGCAGCGGTGAAATAAGCACTTGGATGCATGCAGTTTGGGATGCTTGGTCAGAGCAGTTTTAAGCGATGTACCAGTTACTTAAGGAATGGATAGAAATGAGGAGGTAGATTATTCTTGAAAAATATCACTTAAGAAGGAAATCAATAGGCATTCCTGTCATGGCCCAGTGGTTGATGAATCTGACTGGGAACCATGGGGTTGAAGGTTCAATCTCTGGCCCTGCTCAGTGGGTTAAGGATCCGGCATTGCCATGAGCTGTGGTGTGGGTTGCAGACGCGGCTCGAATCCCACGTTGCTGTGGTCCTGGTGTAGGCCGGCGGCTATAGCTCCGATTGGACCCCTAGCCTGGGAATCTCCATATGCCGCGGGTGCAGCCCTAGAGAAGGCAAAAAGACCCCCCCCCCAAAAAAAAAAGAAGAAGAAGAAGAGGAAAAGCCAGTAGAGAACAAGAGGATTTAGGGTCTCCCACTCACAAGAGATGACACAGAAGAATCCATCTCTAAGTGAAATATTATTTTCAACAAAGAGGACAAATTCAGGCCAAAGTCTATTATAAGCTTTCCGTTAACCCTATCTTCAGCCTGTACCTCTCTCCTGAGCCCTAGGTTCATGCACATAATTGCCTACTTGGCATCTCCACTTGAAAGCCCAGACATCAAAACCTTGCAGGGGAGTTCCCATCATGGCTCAGTGGTTAACAAATCCGACTAGGAACATGAGGCTGCAGGTTCAATCCCTGGCCTCGCTCAGTGGGTTAAGGATCTGGCATTGCAGTGAGCCGTGGTGTAGGTCGCAGCTGTGGCTCAGATCCTGCAATGCTATGGCTGTGGTATAGGCCAGCAGCTACAGCTCTGATTCGACCCCTAGCCTGGGAACCTCCATATGCCATGGGTGAGGCCCTAGAAAAGACAAAAAACAAGACAAAACAAAACAAAAACCTTGCACGATCAAAACAGAACTGTAGATTTCCCACCTTCTGCTTCCAAGTCTGCTCTTTGTGCAGTCTTCCTACTTTACTCCAGATCTTCCAACCAAAAACCATAAGGCCCTTCTTGTCCACTCTCTTTCTCTCATGCCCAACAGTCAATCCTCATGGCTCTACCTGGGAAGCAGATCTAGAAAATGGCTACACCACAGCATCCCAACTTCTATACCATGGCCAAAGCCATCATCATCTCTCATCTTGAATAGGACAACACCTCCTTACTATTGTTCTTGCATCCAACTAGACCCTTACAATCTATTCTCCTTCTGCTCCCAGACTTACTCTTTGAAATCGAAAGTCAAAACAAGTCACTTCTTCACTCAATATTCTTTAGTGACTTCCCTTCACATAAAGAGAAAACGTTAAAGACTTTCAATGGCCTACAAATTCCACCGTGGTTGCAGGAGATTGGATGATGGGGCATAGTTCTTTACTCTGCCCCTGCCCTGCCGCCTGCTCATTGATCTGGGGCTTGGCCAAGTGACTTTCTTCAGTCTGTGGGGTGTTAGGAGACAGCACATCCTCAGGCTTGGGGTTTGCAGAGCGCATGCCCCCTTGCAGGGCCTTTCCTGGAGAAATTATTCAGGGGTAGCACCTGTCTCCTCAGCTTGGGTGCAGAGTGAACCTGTGTGCAAGAGGCTGGAGCCTAATTTGCAGTCTACAGCAATAGCAGCCAATTCACAAATCCAAACGCAAGGGAAAGAAGATACTGTGGTACATTGCTGAGTTCTATGTAGAGCTGTGCTCAGCAAAAGCTAAGTCATCCCATGATGTAGCTCCACTTCCTCCCAGGTCTCATGGTTTCCTCTCCTTCTTTCACTCTGCATAAGACACTGGCCTTTTCTCTTCCCTGATCCCTAGCATCCCCACCCCTGCCACGGGGCCTTTGCACATGCAGCTCCCAGTCCTAGTCCACAATATCCAAATGGCTTCTTTCTTCACTTCCTTTAGGTATCTACTCAAATACAATCTTCACAAAGAGGTCTTCCAGGATACCTCTCTTACTACTTACCTTGGTTTATTTTTCTCCATAGAACTCCATAATACATTGGTCACATTACACATTTATTTTTTTGGCCTATAGGCCAGAGCCTATAACTTAACTTTTACACCCACCATCTGCTCAATCAATAAAATTAGGTTCCCCTGCTGATGTCAAAGTCTCCTATCCTACAGAACAATGGTTTTCCAACTGTTTCATGTGCTCCATGGAATGATATAGGGTATGGTTCTATGAGATAAAGGGACAGATTTCATATAAACAAAATATATTCAATTTTAGTGAGGCTAGTAGATGACCTGGGGCTTGAGGTATCAGCGGTGAGAAAGCATGGGAAGGAGCAACGTTAGGAAGCAAGGCAGGCAGTGAGCTTGAGTGCAAATGACCCCAGTCACCTCTGGAGCCCTTGACAGCGGCTCTGCAACTGATGTTTACAGTCGTGACCCGAGTAACAAAAAAAGATAAATGGTTTTCTCCACGCTTTGCTCAATAAGACAGAACAATAATATATTTTAGAAGAAGAACTCTATCAAAAAGGATTGTAATGTTTTAAGTTCAATTTAAAGGATGATAGCCCAGTTATATGACAAATCCATCCATGTGGAACACTGCTGGTACCTCATAAATAAGACTTTCTTATATAAACATAGGGATTTGCAATGAGTTTGCTGATTATTCTTTCCCCATGAATAATGTGTAGAATTGATTTTATACCTACCCCTCTTCTCTGACCCCCTTCCTCCCACCTTTATGTGGCTTTCTTCCTTTTCTCTTTAAGAGGCAGTTTGTGAAAACAAACACTGGTGGCTGTAATTTAGTATATGCTCTGTTTCCCACCTTTTCACTGCTATAGGTCCATACGATTATCTTCTGCAGATGGACTACACAGAAGGAACACATTTGGGGATAATTCTTGGAGCAAATAGAAGGTCTGGTTTCCAGGTCAGCATAGAAGTCACTTGGGAGTTATTGTTCCCATGCCACAACAAGTAAAAAGGGGAGAAAACTGAAAACAACAATTGTCCTTAGACCCATCAGAGAGCTAAGGTCAAAAGGCAAACTGCTATCCCTGAAACTGAAAGGACCAGTGAGTGGGTACAGAGGATAGCAACATACAAGAGCAGAAAGCTAGGAGGAACCAGCTTGGGGGAACCAGCACTGGGAGTGGAAAACTTAAACTGTTATCAGTGAATCATGGTAGGTGCAGTGTGGACATGCTTGAGAGTTTAAAACTCCAGGGCCCAATCTGGGAGGTGCTTCTGCACACATTTGTCATGTGACTTCCAGAAGCCCCACCAGGTTCTCACAGTGAAGACCAGGAAATATGCCCTCTTCCAGTAGGAAGAGAGAAATCAATGCCATTTCAAAATACACCCAGGGGAGGGATAAATTACAAGTCGGGGATTACCATATAGACACTACTATATATAAACTAGATAACCAACAAAGACCTCCTGTGTAGCACAGGGAAATCTACTAAATACTCTGTAATAACCTATATGGGAAAAAAATCTGAAAAAGAATGGATGTATGTATATGCATAATTGAATCACTTTGCTGTACACCTGAAACTAACTCAACACTGGAAAGCAACTACACTCCAATATAAAATAAAAATTAAATTAAAATGAAATAAACTACACCCAGAGCAATCTGTTCTTCTGAACAAGACCTGCTCATAACAGAAATTATTTTACTAGCGTCTAAATGACCTGGGGAAAAAAAGAAAAATTGCATACCAACTCTAGCCTTCCTATCTCACCTAAGGAAGAAGAAAAAACAAAACTAAACTAAACTGAGAAGTAACTGTAAAGGTCGCAGTCCAGGGACCTAGGCTCACTTAAGTCCTGAGACCTAACCATGGGACTCAGGGTGCTTCCTGTCCTGTGTAGTAATAACAGGAGAATACAAGTGAAATAACTATATCTCAGATGCTATTTGAGAAGTCTCTAGGGAAACACAAAGACAGCAAGTACACAAAAACAAAGACACCACTGGGAAGTTTCAGTCTCGACACCTATAGCTACAGCAGAGAATAACGGTGTTTAACCCACAGCCAGATAAACATAAAGCCTTATGCTGAACACCTACTAAACTCAGCTCCTTTTACTTCATACATCTTGTATGGCTTTCAATGAAAAATTACAAGACATACTAAAAAACAAAACAAAACAAAAAAAACCACACCATGAAGAAACAGAGTAGGTAAGCATCAGAACCAGACTCAGCTATGGCAGATACTGAAATTTACAGATTGGGGATTTAAATCAACTATGAAAAAAAATTTTTTTTAAGTAAAAAGAAGGAGTTACCAGCGTGGCGCAGCAGAAACGAATCTGACTAGGAGCCATGAGGTTGCAGGTTCGATCCCTGCCCTCGCTCAGTGGGTTAAGGATCCAGTGTTGCCTTGAGCTGTGGTGTAGGTTGCAGACGTGGCTCTGATCAGGTGTTGCTGTGGCTCTGGCATAGGCCGGAGGCTACAGCTCCAATTCGACCCTTAGCTTGGGAATCTCCGTATGCTGCAGTGTGGCCCTAAAAAGACAAAAAGACAAATAAATAAATAATGATTAGATATATGTTTAGGTTTTTGAGAAACACCCATACTGTTTTCCACAGTGGTGCATCAATTTACTTTCCCACCAATTCTTCTCCTGGTTATGTATATATATCCAAACCAAAACTAAAACACTAATTTGAAAAGATACATGCACCTCAGTGTTCATAATAGCATTATTCACAACTGCCAAGATACAGGAGCAACATAAGTGTCCATCAACAGATGAATGGATATAAAGAAAAAGTGGTGTGTGTATACATGTGTGTATGCGTGTGCACATGCAATGGAATACTACTCAGCCATAAGAAAGAACTACCTTTGCCATTTGTAGCAACATGGATGGACTTGGAGGGTACTACGCTAAGTGAAATAAGTCAGACAAAGAAAGACAAATACTGTATGATATCACTTTTATGCAAAATCTAAAAAATACAACAAATCAGTAAATATGAAAAAAAAGAAGCAACCTCACAGATATAGAGGATAAACTAGTGTTTACTAGTGAGGAGTAGGGGAGGGGCAATATAACAGTAGGAGATTAACAGGTACAGGTGGTTAGGTATAAAATAAGCTACACGGCTATATTGTATAACCCAAGGAACATAGCCAATATCGTATAATAACTATAAATGTAATACAGCTTTTAAAAATTGTGAATCTCTAGGTCACATACCTGAAACATATATATCGTACATCAACTATACTCCAATAAAAACAATAAATACATACAAATAAAACAACTATGACTAATAATAGTCTAAGGGCTCTGAAGGCAAAAGTGGGCAATACGTAAGAACAGATGGGTAATGTGAGCAGAGAGAGGGAAATTCTAAGAAAGAGGAGTTCCAGCTGTGGCTCAGCAGTAATGAACCCAGCTAGTATCCATGAAGACATGGATTTGATCCCTGGCCATGATCAGGGGGTTAGAGTATCTGGTGCTGCTGTGGGCTGTGGTGTAGGTTGCAGATGTGGCTCAGATTATAGGTTGCTGTGGCCATGGTACAGGCCGGCAGCTACATCTCCAATTTGACTCCTAGCCTGGGAACCTCCATATGCCACAGGTTCAGCCCTCAATAGACAAAAAAAAAAAAAAAAAGAAGAAGAAGAAGAAGAAGAAGCAAAAATCTTGAAAGAGACCAGTGGGGGCAGGGATGGAGGTGCACCTCACCTATGAGGACCAAGTGTAAGATTTATATTGGAATTCTCTTCAGAAATCAAGCAGTCGAGAAGAGGGGAATGAAATAGGTCATGTGTTAAAAGAAAAGAGCCACCAACCTAGAATCCTGTACCTAGCAAGATTATCTTTTAAAAGTGAAAGAGAAACAAAGACTTTCTCAATCAAAAGCTGAGGGACTCTGTTGCCATTAGACTTGTCTTGCAATAAATGTTAAAAGAAGGTCTTAAAAGTGAAGGAAAATGACACAGGCCAGAAACTTGGGTGTTTATGAACTGGTAATGATTTTGTTTTCACATATTTTATGTATTCAAGACACTGCTGTCAATCAGAGCTTCTGATCAGCAGAAAGCAATCAGCACTAACTCAGCTGATGTTGTTCCAGCTGAAAACAAAGAAACATGACACTTCAATTTTGTATGTGTTCTCACCAAGAGGAAAAGGCAGCCTCGGGGTTCTGAAATTGTGACAACTGGAGGGCCTGCAGTGGTCTCTCATGGGGACAGTTGGGCCACTTCGTAATTTGTCCAAGGCCTTGGGCTACACTGGAATAATTATCTGGATGAGTTTATTTTTTCACAAGCTTCATTCTCGTTTTGCTGTGAATAAATCAGGAAACAGGGGGGTGGCTGAAGTCTAAGAAATTCAGACTTCCATGTCTTATGACTGGGAAATGGGAGTGCGGATGATCATGAATACGAGCCAATAACTTTGTATTGCTAACCGAATCCCAATATCATCTCTTGCTTCGTTTTCCCAGTCTTCTTTGCCCAAATCAAACCCACAATTCTTCAGTATCATTTCCTTCTTGAGAAATGAAAGAAGAGACTCAATTGCCTTTCCCCACAGCTCCTCCTCCCACTCAAAACCCAAGATAAAACTGTACAAAACAAAATCACAGCCAAAATAGTTGTCCTGTTCTCAACACCAATTGCTGCAGATAATATCTGTGAATTGTCAGCATCGGAACCAGTCACACCCTGCAACACAGGCGAGGATGTTCTCCAGCACATTTACCACCATACGAAAGCAGATGGCCAAGCCATTGTCGATAAAAGACTAGCAGTTGAAGGAAAATAAAATTGCCTCTGATGAAAACAGTAGAAAGAACTGTTGAACTCTATGCTCCTGGCATTCCTTAACCTAAAGAGGAGATTTTGTAACATGACCTGGCAATGACCTGAGAGTCAGGGACATCTCACAGTGGGCCCCAGAGTGGTGTGCATACATGACTATGTGCACTCCCAATGAATGACACTTTCCTGGGAGGTGGAGAGCAATGGTCATCACCAGCTGCTTAGTGAGACTTCCTGACAATGTGGGGCCAGATGTTAACTCAAAGGACACACTGAGTTCCCACTGCATGGGACATGTAGTAGCAGTAGCAATATTATTGGTATTAGCAATAATTATAATAATTATGAGCACATACACAGCACTTTTGTATCAGCAAAATGCACTGCATTCATCATAGTGATTAGCATTTGTACAGTACTTTGTTTTTCTCAAACACTCTCTGCTCATTAATTAGATAATGGTGGCAACATCTGTGGGTAAGCGTTACTACTCCCGTTTTACAGACAGGAGACACAGAGAAATAAACAGACTTGCCCAAGGCCACAGGAGGAGTCTGTGACACAATCAGGATTCCATTTCTCAGTTCTTAAATCTCCATTTTTGTCTTCACTCTGGGCAAAGCTGGATGGTTGCTTCCAGTTGAAAGGGCAAGTTAAGTACTTAGGACATGAAATGTCAATACTCCCATGGCCTATGAGTGGCTATTAAGTGCCACAGAAGCCACATGGAATCCACTTTCATGGAAAACTTCACGGGGGCAGCATTCCTCAAAAAAATCATTCTAGGTCAGTGGTTCTCATCGAGGTCAGAGTCTTTGGCATGTGGACGCGGTGATCAGTACTTTCTAAAGCTCCACAGGCAATCCCAATGGGTGGCCTTGGTTGAATGTAAACAGCTGGTCTAGAACAGGGACACTCAAACTTCAGGGAGCAGCAGAATCACCTGGAGGGCTTATTAGAGCACCGATGGTTTGGCCCCACCCCAAACTTCTTGATACAGTGTGTCAGAAGGAGGGCCTGAGAATCTTAATTTTTTTAAGTTCTCAAGGGGATGCTGAAGACCAACCTTGTCCCAGAAGCACACTTTTTGAAGCTCTGGTCTAAGGTATTTTAGATGCAGATAGAAAAAGTACTAAACCGCAGAATGAAAAAAGTACTAAATTTCTTCAAGTCCAGGCACTAAGACTTGGACAACTGGACAGCCTGATATCAGCATTTCTGGTGCAGTAGAGCCCGGCCAAATCCTGGGCACAGGGCACGACTCCATTCTCATTTCCCTCGCGGGGAGGCTGACAGCAGTGACTGCCCCATAGATCAGGGAAGATGGGGAGACATGCCCTGACACATCCTGCTCTACCTTCTGTGCTCGTCCACTGCCGTCTTCTAGTCTCTCCTCTGCATCTGTGTCCGGATGCTACGAAACTCCAAGATGGGGGTGCCACCCAGGAGAAGGAACTCAGACCCAGGAGTCACCAGCTGGCTGAGAGTCACTCGGTGGGTCTGTGCAACCTGCTCCAGGCAGTAAAGGGAGCTAGAACTAACTTTCTTGTATTTGGCCTCTAAGATCTCAGGGCTTGTTTATCTTAGCAGCATAGCCCAGCCCACCCTGACACTCACAGGATGACCAGTGCCCAGCCCAGCCCGACACTCACACAATGATCATTTTGTGAGCTGTTCCTAACCTTCTGAAAAGATGGACTGAATCTGGGAGACATGTCGGGAAGAGGCCTAATGAAACTATTCAAAAGAAATTGAGAACTATGTGCCTCTTAGAAGAAGAGCATGAAGGAATCAGAGGATGACAACTTCAGAGAAGCCCAGGATACCTCTGGTCCAGCATGAGTGTGACCGGTCCACACCTGGACAGTCTGCCACTGGTAAGGTGGCAGGTCTGGGTTGGCCCCACACAGGGCTTTCAAAACTGAGTGATCAGGGAAAGAGGGCCAGGAACTGACCAGTGGGACATACAGTGAATGGCACAGCCGGCAGGTCTTTAGGAAAAGAAATAGATACAAACTTTTATAAACACAGAATAAATTCTATCCTCCTCCTCTCTCTGAGTCTCTTCAATTCCAGCACTCAAAAAGGTGCTGTTCGCTTCAGGAAAATTCTGAAATGAGCCTGTGCAACAGACTTCTGGCAAGCAGACCCCAGAAGTCCAGAAATGCAAAGAGCTGCATGTCTGGGGCAGGGGGAAGGAAGGGTGCTGCTGCCTCAGAAACAGTCAGAGGAGAAGGCAGTCTGGCTGCCTGTCCACAGCCTGGTCTGTCCTCCAGGCAGGATGAACGCCTTTGCCAGGGCCTCTGTCCTTCTCCCAGGGCTCAGCTGTGACCAGAGTGCCCCATTTCACAGCTGTTCAGTTCCACACTGCACTTCTGTTTCCCAGCTGCAGTGCCATATTACTGAAGTTTGTTTGCCATCAGCTTTAATTAAGAGAGGTTTAATTTTCCAACATTATTTTGGCTCCTCCCCGGCCCAACACACACATCCAGAGATGCTTCTGTTTTCCCCCAGCCTCCACTACAACATATACCTACAACACAGGGGATGTCTTGCCACAGCCTCCCCCAGGGACATGGCACACAGACACCCCACCCATGACCTCAGTCTATGGCTAATGAGTCTTCCCTCTCACCAGGGAGCCTCGGAATGAAAATAAGATTTTCCCACTGCAAACTCAGGTCCCTCTGTCATATTCTATCATTTTTTTTCCCCAAGTCTTCCCACGAGCTTCGCATGGAGCCAGCCTGAGGAACTCAAACTTGATTCCAATCTGATTATCCAACATGGCCCTATCAGTTGAGACAGCAACATTTATCACATTAATAGGAAGGATAGAAGAAAGCCGGGATCCCATCCAACAGGAGCGTTTTTATCACATGTTGCACTGTCTTACAAATCCAATTATCACCAGCTGAAGGTCTTAACAGCCCCTGAATTGCAGCTTTCAAATCTTAAAGGACCACAATGCACATTTTCTGAGATTCTTCCCGCTGTACATTACTCAGCACAGCTTGGGCTTCCCGTCTTCATGACCACTTCAGGGCTAAAGCTGCCAGTGGAATGTTTGTCCTGAGTCTAACCAGTAAATTCAAGAGACCCTTGGATTGGAGATGGCCACTGACTTCCTCCTACTCAACAAATACAAGCCTCTGAGTTTACTTCACAGTCAAAAGTAGCATCTTGGAAGCTAAGTAGTGTAAGGCTCTTAGATGCATTCATGGCAACTGACAGAAAGTGGAGGCAGTCTCTTGCAGGATCACATGGGACTAAACATTTACTTACAAATTTAGAGAACGTGATGACAAATATCACCCAAAGCAACACATACAAAGGTCTGAGATCAGTACTAAACAAAATCCAGTGTCAAAATCCACTGACTTTGCTATGGCAAAGAGAGGAGACTGGCAAATACTCTCTCTACCCACCAAAAAAAAATGGACCCTAAAGTTGAACAAGACTGACAGAAAAAAAACCATAAAAGTGATGTGAAAATGGAGGAAAGATGCAACAATCTGAGAAGCGCATACCCATGTGAAAGCTGCTGAACTTGACCACAAACTGTGGGGCTCAGTGATGTTCTGATCACACCCTGTCCGGTCACGTGTTGGTCCTTCCAGGGCAGGGCAGGTCCTGAGCATGGTCAGTTCCCCTGTCATTGTCTAAGGTGCTCACTTGAGCTGGTATGGCAGGTGATGCTGTCACTGTTGTTGGTAGAAATGACACCCTCAGAGGCAAGCGGGAAGACAATGACCTTACTGGCATGAGGTTTGGTCAGGGCTGGGCAGGCATAGCCTGCGAAGCACTCAAGTCAGCCACTTACTCCACAGATGCTAAGCTGTGAATATGAACAGAAGGGACATGGGGGACCCCAGTAGGAGGTAAAACCAAGTCAGATTTGAAAATGGTCTGAACTCTGAATGTCCTCCCTATACCACACACCAGTCTGTCAGCAGAGTGCTCAGTGGCTTCAGCTGTTCCAGCACAACATCTGTCCAAGTCATTGGCTGACCAACTCAGCTCCATAGACCTGGAAGCAACTATAGGAGGTTAGGCTTAAACATGGAAAATAAGGTATTTGTTTTAAAAACCCGAGGAGAAATATTAGTAACTGCACATTGCACAACAGAGATGGCAGATTTCACAGATTATTCCAGCCAACTGTTTCTACAAAACAAAGAAACAAACCAACAAAAAACAATCAAAACAAGAAATTTTCAAGGGGGTCAAAGTAGGATCCAGGATCCAGATAAGCCACAACATGTCACCTAAAATGTCCACTTCAAAAATTATGACATGCACAAAGAAACAGAAAATTTTGACCCACACTCAAAAAAGCAGGCAATAGAAATTGTCCAGGGTCCCCAAATATTGGATTTAGCAGTCAAAACTTCGAGGCAGCTCTTATAAATTCTTTTTTTTTTTTTCAGGGTAAGTTATATCAGTGAGGATCTTGCCGTCTATCTTTTTTTTTTTATTACTCAAATGAATTTATCACATCTGCAGTTGTATAATGATCTTATAACAATCCAATTTCACAGGATTTCCATCCCACAGCCCAAGCACATCCCCCCACCCCCCAAACTGTCTCCTCCAGAGACCATAAGTTTTTCAACGTCTGTGAGTCAGCATCTGTTCTGCAAAGAAGTTCCATCTGTCCTTTCTTCAGATTCCACATGTCAGTGAAAGCATTTGATGTTGGTGTCTCATTGTATGGCTGACCTCACTTAGCATGATAGTTTCTAGGTTCATCCATGTTGCTAAGAATGCTGTTATTTCGTTCCTTTTAATGGCTGAGTAATATTCCATTGTGTATCTGTGCCACATCTTGATCCACTCCTCTGTCGATGGACATTTAGGTTGTTTCCATGTTTTGGCTATTGTAAATAGTACTGCAATGAACATTGGAGTACATGTGTCTTTGCCAGTCGTGGTTTTCTCTGGGTAAATGCCCAGGAGTGGGATTGCTGGATCAAATGGTAGTTCTATTTTTGGTTTTCTGAGGAATCTCCATACTGTTTTCCACAGTGGTTGCACCAATTTACAATCCCACCAACAGTGTACTAGTGTTCCTTTTTCTCCACACCCTCCCCAGCACTTACTGTTTGTAGACTTTTTGATAATGGCCATTCTGGCTGGTGTAAGGTTGTACCTCAGAGTGTCTTTGATTTGCAGGACCAAAAAACCAACCCCCGGGCTGACGGCGCAACCTGCTAGGGGCGCACTGAGGAGGGGGAGGAGGCGAGGCCGGGGTGGGAGAGCGGTCGCGCCGTGGGAGGGGCGGCCCGGCCCCCACAAAAAAATCCTGGCGCGCCCCCGCGAGGGACACCCCCCGCCACTGGCGGGGAAGAGCACCCGCGGCTGGGGAGAGCAGGGCGACACATCTCACTCCCTCGGCCCTGAGATTCGGGGAGCGCTGCTGCGGGGGCGGGGGGGGGGCTGTAACACTCAGGGCGGTAAATTCATTTTTAAAAATAAAAGAAATTATGTTTTCACAATTAAAGTATGATAGCAATAAGCCAGTAAACAGATTTTCAAAACAGAAACAGAAATTATAAAGAACCAAATGCAAACTCTCGACTCAAAAAGTATACAATGACAAAGTGAAATTTTAACTGCAGGACCCAAGGGCAGATTTGATATGACAGAAAAGAAAATCAGTGAACTTGGAAATAAATCAATAGAAATATCCAAACTAGAAAACAGAGGGGGGAAATGAGGAAGCACAAACAGAACCTAGGGCACCAATATACACATAACGGGAGTCTCAGGAAAGAACAGAAAGAAAGGCACAGAAAACATAAAGAAACAATTGGGAAAACTTCTCAAAGCTGATAAAAAAAAGCATTCATCTACCTATCTACACAGTTTTACAAATCCAAGGCAGGATATGAGGTAGCATACTCTTTCGAGTTACAAAGAAATCCACATCTAGATACATAATAATCAAACTACTTCAGCCAAAGAGAAAGGGAAAATCTTGACAGCCGCAAAAGGAAACTGACAAGAGAGCAGTGATAAGGTTGAGACAGACTTCTCATCTGCAGTGATGGAAGCCACGGCAGCAGGATGATACATTCAAAGCACTAAACAAAATGCTGCTGTTAACCAAGAATTCTCCAACCAGCCGAACTCGCCTTTGAATGTGAAGGTGAATTATTTATCCTCAGATAAATAATTTGTAGTTAGTTGATAGATAGATATATATATATATTGGCCACACCCAGGGTATGTAGAAATTCCTAAGCCAGGGATCAAATCTGTGCCACAGCAGTGATGAAGATAGATCTTTAACCTGCTGCACCACAAGGGAACTCCTATTGACCTATCTTACAAGCAATACTGAAAAATGTCCCTCAGGGAGTTCCCATTATGGCTCAGTGGTAACGCACCAGACTAGTATCTATGAGGATGCAGGTTTGATCCTTGGCCTTGCTCAGTGGGTTAAGGATTCGGCGTTGCTGTGAGCTGTGGTTGTAGGTCAGAGACACAGCTTGAATCCTACATTGCTGTTGCTGTGGTATAGACTGGCAGCTACAGCTCAGATTCTGCCCCTTGTGGTTGCCAGGGGGAAGGAGTGGGATGGACTGGGAATCTGGAGTTATTAGATGCAGACTATTGCCTTTGGAATGGATAAGCAATAAGATCCTTCTATATAGCATTGAGAACTATATCTAGTCACTTATGATGGAGCTTGATGGAGGATAATGTGAGAAAAAGCATGTATATGTGTGACTGGGTCACCCTGCTGTACAGTAGAAAACTGATAGAACACTGTAAACCAACTATAATGGAAAAACTAAAAATAAATTTTAAAAAGTAAAAGGGGAGTTCCCGTCGTGGCGCAGTGGTTAACGAATCCGACTAGGAACCATGAGGTTGCGGGTTCCGTCCCTGCCCTTGCTCAGTGGGTTAATGATCCAGCGTTGCCCTGAGCTGTGGTGTAGGTTGCAGATGCGGCTCGGATCCCGCGTTGCTGTGGCTCTGGCGTAGGCCGGTGGCTACAGCTCCGATTCGACCCCTAGCCGCGGGAGCGGCCCAAGAAATAGCAACAACAACAACAAACAACAACAACAACAACAACAAAAAAGTAAAAGGATTAAGATATATCTTGTAAATAGAAACCACAAAAAAGAAAGCATACAGATTGGTAAGGAAGAGTTTTAATATCAGGCAACATAGATTTTATTTATTTATTTTTTTTTTATTTTTTCTGGGGACCAAGCATGGGAACCAAGTTACACATACATGTATACATACTTTTTCCTCCCATTGTTGTGTTGTGATGTAAGTATCTAGACATAGTTCTCAGTGCTACACAGCAGGATCTCATTGTAAATCCATTCCAAGAGCAATAATTTGCATCTGTTAACCCCAAGCTCCTGATCCCTCCACCCTAAGCTCCTGATCCCTCCTACTCCCTCCCTCTCCCCCTAGGCAGCTACAAATCCATTCTCCAAGTCCATGATTTTCTTTTCTGTGGAAATATTCATTTGTGCTGTATATTAGATTCCAGTTATAAGTGATATCATATGGTATTTGTCTTTCTCTTTCTGACTTATTTCACTCAGTTTGAGAGTGTCTAGTTCCATCCATGTTGCTGCAAATGGCATTATGTCATTCTTTTTTATAGCTGACTAGTATTCCATTGTGTATATATACCACCTCTTCCGAATCCAATCGTCTGTCAGTGGACATTTGGGTTGTTTCCATATCTTGGCTATTGTGAACAGTGCTGCAATGAACATGCGGGTGCATGTGTCTTTTTTAAGGAAACTTTGGTCCAGATATATGCCCAAGAGTGGGATTGCTGGGTCAGATGGTAGTTCTACATATAGATTTCTAAGGTACCTCCATACTGTTCTCCATAGTGGTTGTACCAGCTTACATTCCCACCAACAGTGCAGGAGGGTTCCCTTTTCTCCACACCCCCTCCAGCACTTGTTATTTGTGGACTTATTAATGATGGCCATTTTGACTGGTGTGAGGTGGTATCTCATGGTAGTTTTGATTTGCATTTCTCTAATAATCAGGGATGTTAAACATTTTTTCATGTGCTTGTTGGCCATCTGTCTTACCTTCCCTGGAGAACGGTCTATTGAGGTCTTTAGGCAAAATAGATTTTAAGACTAGAAACCTTGTCAAAGGCCAAGAGGGATATCTTGTAGCAAAGCTCATATAGAATGCATTTCATAAAGGGCCACATATGAAAGGATATAAAACTGATATATGTACCTAAAAAGGGAACCTCAAAACACAGCAAGCAAAGCTGAGAAGACTGCAAGGAAAAAAATAGACTAATCAACACTTAAAGTTGGATATTCACTCTCAATAATTGATAGAACAGCTAGAAATCTTAAGCAACATTATAATTAACTTGACCTAACAGTATATCCTGAGTATTCCAATCAGTGTCTGTAGCATACATGACTACTTCCTATGTGCATGGAAGATTCTACAGCACTCAATATATGGTGGGCCAGGATAAGCTCTAACATTCAAAAAGAACTGAATCAGAGTTCCCGTCATGGCTCAGTGGTTAATAAATCTGACAAGGAACCATGAGGTTGTGGGTTCGATCCCTGGCCTCACTCAGTGGGTTAAGGATCTGGCATTGCCGTGAGCTGTGGTGTAGGTCACAGATGCAGGTCAGATCCTGTGTTGCTGTGGCTTTGGCGTAGGCCAGTGGCTACAGCTCCTATTAGACCCCTAGCCTGGGAACCTCCATATGCTACGGATACGGCCCTAGAAAAGACAAAAAAAAAAAAAAGACTGAATCATAGAAAGTATGTTCCCAATAATGATATAATTATAAATCAGTAATAGAAAAAAAGTCTGGAAAATCCCAGATACTTGGAAATTAAGCAATAAATTTATAATGAATGCACAGTCCAAAAAATAAAAAAATATAGAAAATATTTTGAGCTGAATGAAAACAAAAACGCAACACATCAAAAATGGTGGGACACAGCAAAAGCAGTCCTTGGGAGAAAAATCTGTAGCTATAAACACCTATGTTAGAAAAGAAGAAAAATCTCAAATTAATAACCTAGGTTTCTACCTTAAAAAACTAGAAAATGAAATCAAAATTAAACATAAGAAGAGAAATAAGAGTGATTCTGAGGAAAATCAATTAAATAGAATGAGAAAGCCAATAATGAGAGCCAATTAAACAAAAATTATTTGAAAGATCAACAAAATTGACACATCTTTAGTGAGAATAAGTGGGAAAATATACTAAAATCTAATAGAAGGACATGTACTACAGACCTTAAGATTATGATTATAAATACATTGGTAGTGAGTATTATTAACAATTTTACGCCAAGAAATTAGACAATTTAAATGAAAGGGAAAAATTCCTTGAAAGACACAAAGTCCCAAACTGACTCAAGAAGAAACAGAAAATATGATTAGAACTAAGTCAAAGAAGTAAATAACTTAAAAAATCTCCCCACAAAATAGCCTGTGTGGTTTTCACAAGTGAATTCTATCAAATATTTTTAAAAGAAAAATACTAATTTTTCAAAAATTCTTTTAAAATATTGAAGGGAATTCCCATTGTTGACAAGCAGTAATGAACCCAACTAGTATCCATGAGAAAGAGGGTTTGATCCCTGGACTTGGTCAGTGAGTTAAGGATCCAGCATTGCTGTGACCTGTGGTGTAGGCCGCAGACATGGCTCAGATCCCACATTGCTGTGGCTGTGGCAGAGGCTGGCAGCTGCAGCTCCATTTTGACCACTAGCCTGGGAACTTTCATATGCCACAGGTGCAGCCCTAAAAAAGCCAAAAAAAAAAAAGAAGGAAAAACCTGGACACTTCCTAAATCATGCTATGAGGGCATTATTACCTGATATCAATGCCAGACCCCACCACCACCACCCCCAAAAAATCACAAGAATAAAACAGAGAAACTACAGGTAAACATCCTTCATAAATACAGATAGAAAAACTCTTTAACAAAATATTAGCCAAGTCGAGAAATATATAAAAAGAATTATACACCAACACCAACTGAGACTTATCACAGAATAATAACTTGATACAGTACCTGAAAATCAATTAATGAAATGCACTATGTAATACAATAAAAGAAAAAGCCACATGGTCATCTGAACAAATGAATAAAACACATTTGACGAAATTCAACACCCATTCACGATAAAAACTCTCAAATAAGAGGATTATAAAGAAACATCCTCAACCTAACAAAGACATCTATGACAAATCCACAGCTAGTATCATTCAGTAATGATGAGAGACTGAATGTTTCTCCCTCAAGATCAGGAAAGAGGCAAGGATGTCCAGTTTTGACACTTCTATTCAACACTGAACCAGAAGTTCTACAGAGTGCAAAGAAATACATGAAAGATATCTAGATTGAAAAGGAAGAAATATAAAACCATCTTTATTATAAGGTGACAATAAAGATTCTAAGGAATTCACAAAGAAACAATTAGAGCTAGAAAACATTTTTGTAAGGTTGCAGGAACTAGCATGGATAAACAAACATGAATTGTATTTCTGTATACCAACAGCCCATAAGCCAAACATGAAACTGAGATAACAATTTCATTCCCAGTGGTATAAAAAGAATGAAATACTTAGGAATAAATGTCCACACTGGAAACAATAAACAGTATGGAGAGAAATTAAAACAGATCTAAATAAATGGAGAGACATTCCATGTTCATGGATTTGAAGACTCAATACTGTCATGATGGCAATTCTCCCCAAATTGATCTATAAGTTCAATGAGATCCCTATTAAAATCTCAGCAGGCTGGTATACATTGACAATCTGTTTCTAAACTATATATGGAAATGCAAAGAATGTAGAAGAGAAAAAACAATTTTGAAAAAGAAGATAACACTGAAGGCCTTACACTACCTGATTTCACAATTATTATGAAGTCAAGGTAATCAATAATGCATGCTATTGATACAAGGATAGGCATTTAGATCAATGGAATATAATTGAGTTTCCAGAAATAAGTCTCTTCCACAGGAATAAAAGAAGAGGCACAAACACCATTTATGGTCAGTTAAATTTTGACAAAATTTCTAAGGTCATTCAATGGGAGAATGAGTATTTTTGAAAAATGGAACTAGAGCAGTTGGATATTCATGTGAATACAAATAAATTTAAAACCTTATTTCATATCGTATACAGAGAATAACACAAATTAGATCATAGATCTAAATGTAAGAACTAAAACATGATACTTCTAGATGAATATACAGGAGAAACTCTTCATGACCTTGGATTGTGCAAAACGTTTTTAGGTATAATTCCAAAAGATCTATAAAAAATGATATATTGGGCTTTGTTAAAATTAAAACAATTGTTTAAAAAGAAACACCACTAAGGACATGAAAAGACAAGCCAGAGATTGGGAGAAAATACTTGCTAATCACAACCTAATAAAGGACTTGTACCTAGAATGCATAAAGTATTCTTATAACTTAACAAGTATAAAAACTGCATAAGAAATTTCTAAAATATCTGATTAAACATTTCATGCAAGAAGATATATGAAGGGCAAGAAGCAATGAAAATAAGTTCAACATCATTAGTCATTAAAGAAATTCAAATTCAAACCACAAGGAAACACCCCTTGTGGTTTATACACCCCCTAGAATGGTTATAATCAAAAAGAAATAAAAGCAAGTGCTGGTGAGGAAGTGGAGAAGATGGAGAACTCATAAATTGCTGGTGGAAGTGTAAAATGTTACAACCACTTTGGAAAAACATTTGGCAGATTCTTTTAAAGCTAAAAATAAACTTACTATATGACCCAATGATTCCATTTCTAGGAATCTCCACAAGAGAAATGAAAACTTATGTTCACATAAAGCCATGTAGGTGAATGTTCATAGCAGCATTATTCATAATAGCTCAAAACTGGAAATTATCCAAGTGTCTAACAACTGGTGAATAACTTAAAAACGTGTTATATCATCATAGCAGAAAATCTTAAAATAGCAAAACAAAAAAAATGAATTATGAGACATGCTAAACATGGATGAACCTGAAAAAAAACTGTGAAAGAAGCTTGATGCAAAAGCTACATATTCTTTAATACCATTTATACAGTATATCTAGAAAAGGAAAATGCAGAGATACACAGAATGTAATAGGGAAGAACAAGTCTGACCGCATCAGATTTGTTCCTTTTTACTTTAAGGTTTGTCGCTCTGATTCCTGTGCTTAGTCATGCTGGCTCTGCATCTTTTGTAGAAGAAAGTTGCCAATAGCCTGAAATATACAGGATAGCCTATTCTCAGGGCTCTGACCTTCAAGAGACCTTCGGGGTCAAAAAGTTACAAAACAGAGAATAACATGTGTCTTGTTGGAACTTTCCAGGAACATCCTGACCTCCCTATGTGAACAGCTGCAAGAACAACTGAATCAGACACCAAGAAGTCTGCAGCAACTAACCACACCCCTCCTTTACTTTGCCTTTAAAAGTGCTTTGCTAAAACCCTTCAAGAAGTTTGAATTTTGGCGCATGAGCCATTCCTCTCCTTGCGGAGCCCTGCAGTAAGACTTTTTGTGCTCCAAACTGCAATGGTTAGGTATTGTTTGACCTCACTGTGAGTTGTCAGGCACACAAACTTGTTAACACAAGCAAATCAATAGCTGCCTAGAGCGGAGGCGGGGGGGCGGGGGGGGACGGGGACGGGGACGGAAGTAGAGCCGGTTAACTGCGAATAGGCACAAAGGAATTTCCTGGAGTGATTAGAAATGCTCCACAACTGGGTTGTGGTGATGGTTACTGAACCCTATACATTTACCTAAAAACAATTGTTTTACACTAAAGTGGGTGAATTTTTTGGAATGCAAATTATAGCTTCACAAAGTTATCACAGACAAACAGCAGCCACCAAACATCAGTGAACTCCACTCTTCACTCAGGTCTATCACTCTTGCCCCAGCAGAGGGAAGGATGCTGGTCCTATTCTAGGCAACTTGCTTCATACTTTTTCTAGGTCCTCTTTATTCCCAGCTCTTTGTTTCCTCCCAAATCCTCTACCAGATATTTCCTTTTACTGCTAAGTGTTTTAGAAGGATGGTCTGTGAAAAACAGGGCCAATTCTTACTTCTCATCCCATAGCTGGCTCCAGTGTGGCTTCTCCATCATGAGAGTGAGGCTGCTCTTGTCTATGACTGTTTAAATGTGATGGCTAATATATGCTTTATAGTTCTCTTTTCCTCCATCCCTTCTTAAAAAGATTCCCTTCAAGGTCTCTACTCCCTCAAGTGGAGTCTGGGCTACTCTCTGACTCCCAAAGCCATTCCTTAGATAAGCCTCTCTGAGCCGAATTTTACCTTAAATCTCTGTGGCCCCTTCCTTGGTCCTTTTGCTGTTGACTTTATACATCCCTCCTTTGTGAAAATCTGCACCGATCACATATGCTGAGAACTCCAGAATGGGTTATCTTCAGGGGACCCTCACTTCTGACCTTCAGGTCCACCTCTTCAGGGCCCTAAATCATTAGACATCTCAGAATCACCCTAAACACAGTAAGTCCAAAATTAAATTCCATACTGTCGCTCAGAGTTTTCTCCTTCTCTTGCATTACCAAACTTTTTCCAGACTGAGCAGGAAGTTTGCAAGCAGTTCTGCAGCCCTTCCTCTCCCTGGTCCCTACCTAGACTGTCCCAGGTCCCAGTCCATCATTTCCAGGTTTTTACTATACCTTCCCCTTGTCACCTCTCCATTACTGTCCTCATCATTTTTATTGCTGCATCATTTTAGCATTTTTGAAATAGCCTTCATAATTTTAGATCTTTTTTTTTAAATGAATGAACCACTCGATTAATCAAAAGAAAGAGATGTTAATAAAAGAACAAATGGAGGCCAGCCCTGAAAATTCTCTAGCTTATTAGCTAGACTAATTAAATAAGCAAGACTAATTTAGCCTGGGTCATTTCTTGCTTATGCCACTGAGAAGCATAACCAAAACTTAATCTGTTTCCCCAGGTTGATATTAGGTAACCACTAACCAATTCCCTATCATTTTAGAAAATTCTAATATTATAACCAATCACTGTGAAGAATAAACAGTTGCTTCTTTCTCTCTATATTAGCTGCTTTATAACAATATACCCCTCAGTCTCATCCATTATTTTGGTTTGAGGACTCAAATTGCCTGTTTGGTGTGTGAATAGTAAACTTTTACTAGTTAACCACTTTGGTAATTCACTGGTTTTACTTTATTTCTGAACTTTCAACAGGGAGGAAAGACTGAAGTCAAAATTCTAAGCGAATATCCTATAATGTTGGCAAATAAGATCCTCTGTCTGTTTCAACAATTATTAAGGCCATGATTAGTACTATTTAATGAGAAAAACATATTTAGTAGTGTCCTATGCCTTCGTTATCATATGCACCTTCATCTTTAGACTTCTAGCTTACCTTATAAAAACGCATTATTTCAGATTGGGCTAATGTAAAATTCTCAGTAATCCGGAGATGGGCTGGTCTTAAGTCCATTTTTGCATTTATGCAAAAAAGCACTGATTAATTACAGTGGGAATGACAAGACAGCTACTTGACAACATTTTGTTAGCCATTAATTAACTTTATGTTCTTGAAAGTAATAAAACTGCATTTCTTTTAAAAGGCTTTATAATTAGTCTGAACCACACAATTTAACACTTAATTATACACTGGCTTCTATTGTTCTCTAATTCCTTCCTTTCTTCTTTTCTCTCACTCCTTCCTTTCCCAACCCTATCTTCCACATACGTATATTGAGTGACTACATGGAGCATGAACTGTTCCAGTCACTCCCAAAGAGTACCAATGAATCGAAGGTCATCAATTCTCCCTCATGGAGCATCCTGTGCAGGAAGGAAGATGAAATCAGTACACAAATGACTATATTTATGGATGATTAATTATAAGTGATTAATTATGTTAAAGAGTTTTAGATAAAAATCTAAAGTGCTGAGAGAATTCCTGTGAAAGGGGTGATTCCTTCCAAACTGATGGAGAGCAGAGCTTGGGGCTCAGGGGGACAGCTGCAGAGATACAGATGGAAAGAAGGCAGTGCAGGCTTGGGAAGAGGCTGCACAGAGACATAGGCACAAGAGGAGGTAGAGCCTACATGGAAACCATAGGATGCATGGAAAGAACCATGAGCTCTGCAATCAGGTGGGTCTGCCTGCAATGGCAGCTCTCTGCCTCTTACCCCCTGTGTAACTTTGGCCGAGTTGCTTAGACACCTTGAATTCTAGTTTTCTCCACTTTGAAATGCATATCATAATATATTGGTCACAGGGTTATTATGAGAATTTATTGGGATAATGCTCATAAAGCTCAGATACATTGTAGATCATAAAAGTGTAAATCAGACAGGCAAATATTCTTTTTGACAAGTAAAAATAACATGTTTAACATAACACCCTGGCTGAAGAAACAACGGAACAGGTGTTTAGGGGTCACCTATCCAGTTGGTGGTGAGCCACTGATCTGACCTCTCTGCCATTGTCTGTTTTCGGTCCCTTAAAACTTGTGCCTGGTACCTTCCATTCCAGAGCATTGCAAGCATTCACATCACTTTTTTTTTTGTCTTTTTGCCTTTTCTAGGGCCTCTCCCGTGGAATATGGAGATTTCCAGGCTAGGGGTCTAATCCGAGCTGTAGCCACCGGCCTATGCCAGAGCAACAGCAACGCCAGATCCTTAACCCAGTGAGCAAGGCCAGGGATCAAACCTGAAACCTCATGATTCCTAATCGGATTTGCTAACCACTGGGCCACGACGGGAACTCCCACATCACTTTAAAGAGAGGTCAACTTAACTAAAATTCGTTTACACATACTTCAAGAAAATATCAGAAACACTACGAGAAATGGTTGTCCATTTCCCCATCTCCATTTATATATTTATTTTTTTCAAGATCGTTATAGAATTTTCCCTAGAGGTAGTTTCATTCGGTTCTTCACACATTTATGGAACACAATTTATACATCACAGAACTAGTTCCTATGAAGGATACCAATCATATAGGGAATGGTTCCATGAGTACGGAGGCTTAGAATTAAACAGGTATACAAACGACTTACTGCCAGATGGTATCCACAGTGGTGATGCCCATGTGAGAATATAAGTATGAAGTCACTTCCCATTACAGAATGAAGATCAACATCATTTAGAGGTTCTATTTAGACAAGTTACTGAGACTAAAGGAACTGTAAGGGTCTTATCCAAGAGCTGAGGTCAGAACCTGAGTCGCTTGGCATCAAGTAAATATTTTCATCAGGAAATTCTTCAGAGGGTCAGCATGTGGATATGCTCTGAGAAATCTGTACAACTCCAATGGACAAAAATATAGGATGGAAAAGTGTTACTTAAGGGGACACAAAAAGATGGTGGGCTAGTCTCAAGCTGGGGGAAGTTGTAAGAAGTTCCTTCCAGGAAAGTTGGCAGTACCATCCAGCTGCCATCATGTGGGAGTCTAGTGGAAGACAAGAAGAAAGGCAGTACTAATGGGTGACTTAACAGGCAGCCTCGAATGCCAGAATAAGACAGGAATGGCCATTGAAGGGGAAATTCATTGAAGTTCGCTCAAGGAGAGAATAGACACGATCAAGGCATTCTTTTAGCACAAAGAACTATATCCAAGTACAAAGCAGATGCGGGGCCGGGGGCAGGTGTTGAGACTGAAAATGAAGAAACGAATTAGGAGCCCGTCCTAGCCACCCAAGTATGAGTCAAGTCATCAGGAAGAGCAGTGGGAGATTTGGAAGGAAACGGACCTTTGTACACTCTCTGTCATCCCTGTAACTTAATAACTGGACCTGTAAGCGGGTGGTCTGACCACAGAGAAACAGAATCCTTATCCTCTTAGTCCTCTGATATCTGAGTGACCCAGGTGAGCTGGAAGTTCACGGATACAGCTGTATCACACACTCGTTGAATTTCAAATGCTTGGTTCTGTGCTCAATGTAGTTTATATGAAAAAGTCATTTCTGAAACATTTAGGTTCAAATAGATAAGTAAGTACAAAGCTAGCAAGATTAGGTACTATGTGAAAGCCATGGTGAGGATAAGTATTTGGATTTTCTCAAAATTCCAGAATTATTGGTATGGACATTTACAATCTAGTCACTGGCTTAAGAAGCTGGCTTGAACCTTTTCTTCCCTCCTGCTGGGAGAATTGGTACAGTGTGCTCACTGGTAAGCTCAGTGACCCTCCACAGCCATTTGAGCCCCACGGCCAACAGTGAATATGAAAAAAAAAAAAAAAAAGGGTCAACCCTTCCTGCAGGGTGAGTTCCTTAAATATCCAAATATGCCTTCTCTTTTCTATCTTTCACTCCCTCCAAGAACTGGCATCATGATCTCCTTCCAATAAAACTGAAAAGGCAAAACACACCAATGACGGATTTTTTCTTAATCACAAATGCAATAACCCATCATGTCTCATGAAAAAGAAGGAGGGCAACAGGGAGGCCGTTTGGTCCAGGAGCTTAATAAAAGTGCGGCTTCCTCATTAGGAACTTCATATTGTCATTTTGCAAATGAGGGATGCAGAGCATTGCTCAGAAAGCAGTGAATTGGATCCAGGCTCTGGAGATGTCACTGCCTGCATACTCTCTGTCCATCCTCCCAACTAAGGACCTCCAGAGCTGCTGGACCCAATAGAACCAACACCGGCCTGGGCCCAGCATTGTTGCAGAAAGGGTCTCTCTTTCCTCATGGCCCTGCAAGAGCATCTCATTCTCCCCCCTCCCTGCTGACAGGCTTTTTCTCAGCTCCTAGCCTGTTCTTTCCATCAGCACCTGCATGTACATCTGGCAGACTTGTCCATGGGATTTGCTGTTCCAAACCCAAACTGTACCTACGCTTAAAGAAAGCCAAGTACACAGCGAGGAGCAGGTCAGAGAAGTCAGGAAAAATTAGGACACTTCCCTGGGCAGCAAGCATTAACTTGCAGGACCCTTGCAGGCACAGGAGTCTTTCAGGAGAGCACACTGTGTGCTGAAAAATGCTTTTAAAAAACAAGCTTCCAATGGCAGCTTTTCCTAACAAAAGGCAGGGGGACTTCTGCCAGAGGAAAAGCTTCCAGGCTGATGGGCAGAGGGAGGGCCAGGCAATGGGACAGCAGGAAGCAGACCCAGTGCTGGCCACCTCCCCCACTGCGCCCATGTGCATCTGTCTGCTTTTCTTTCACCACGCAGATTTCCACCTTGGTGTCCCGCTGGTGAATTCTCTCTGGTTATAAAACACGCTGGTACCTTCATTCGCTCTTAATTAAAAAGGGAAAAGAAACTCCTAGGGCTCTGACAACAAGGGGGAGGGGGGCAAGGAAAGAAAGACAAGAAAAGGAAAAGGGAAAAGGGGAAGAAAAGGGTCTTTGAGTTGGTGGAATCAAAGGGTCAGAGCCTGATGGGGCAGGACAGAGGGGATAAAAAGAACGTGCAGTTGCTGAAAACGGTTTCATCTTTCCGAGCAATGTGGTTTCTGTGAAAGGGACGTGTTTTTTAGAGGAAAATGGAGGCATCCGTAATGCTGGGGAGGAAAAGCCAAAGGATAGACAGAGGGAGATGTGTCACCCACGGCACAACCATCTGGCTTCCACTCCCCTGCTCCCTGCATCAGCACCATGACCCCTTCCCTCGCAGATACTTAGAAAAGCCCTGCCATTGGCTCCACACTAGACCAGCATGTTAACAGTTCGTATTGGGGGGAAAAATAAATAGACAGCCAACAATATTGATAGTTTTCATTTCCTGAGTCCTGTTGGGGGTCAGCTATAATATTAAGCACTCAATGTTCACAGACTCTTGATCCACACAACCATCCTACAAGGAGTGGGTGTCCGAGTTGGAATTCAACCTCCCGTCTATCTTAGACCACAGCTCACGCTCTTTCCACAAGTCCATGTGCCTGCTCAGTGGAGTCAGAAGCCAATCAGAGAAATCAAAATCTGAGTGCCTGATTTATTCTCACTCAGTACCTTCAGATGTGCATCCTTGCCTCTCGTGACTGTGGGCCTTAACGGAGGGCTGAGTGGACTTTCCCCCAGTTTTCTCATTCCACATACCTATGATGAAATCTGAGTTCTGTCTGTGCAATGCTTTCTTCTGTATTTCTTCTATATTTCTTCCCTTCTTTGCCCTTCCTTACATTCAAGTTAACCCCACCAGGGTTATTCTCACCACCTATGTTTTCATATTGCAAAGCTTTGGGGGAAAAAGTGGTCCCCCTCCCTCTGCCCCCATTACAAAGTCAAATTAAGTGCTTTAGCTGACCTGAGAATAAAATTCAGCTCTCTCGAACTCTATGTTTGACATTATGCATTATGACGTGCCCCAAATTCATAAAGCCTGATATACACACCAAGAAACCCCAACATTTACAAAGTGAATGCAAATCAGGATAGATGATTATTCCTTCACAAAAGGATTCACCACGGCCTTCCTTAAAGAGGAAGCTTCTCTGATGCATTTAGGATACATCTTGATTTTTTCCCCCAGGGATATAGCCTTTGCATAAATAAAGCAAAGCCAACTGTGGTGACAGGAGCATCAGAAGCATTTGCCTGGAGACACCACAATGTGGGCCTGTGCATGGAGTGCTTAGCTGTCACCAGGACCCACATCCTTTGCTGCGCATCTCAAATTTAGCAGGAGTTGGGCCCCACTGGCTGTCCCAGTGGCCTGCTTCTGCACACGGCCTGGCATCAGGTACCAGTCTATTTGTGCTCACAAGTCATCCAGGTAGGATTGGCCCCTATTCCCTCATTTCCATGGCACTAAACTACCTGCACAATACTGAGCCCCTAAAATAAGAAGGCACTGTGGAGAGAGCCAGGCTTCAATTCCTGATTTTTTTTTTTTTTTTGCATTAGAAACAGAGTCTGTGAGAGTCAGGATAGGTCAAGTCGTGCTGAAATAACAAACAAAATTCCCAGGGGCTTCAAACAGCACAAGTTTATCTTTCACACTTGACTTCCATCACAGGTTAGAGGGCAGGAGGGGATGAGGGGTGGGAGGGGGAAAGGGGCTCATTTCATCCACCCTCTCAGGGACCAGGCTGACAGACCAGCCACAGGCTTATAAGCCATTGTCTGTCATTACAGGGGAAAGAGAGCCTTCTGGAAGACCTCATAGAAGCAAATGCTTAACCCACTAACTGGGCGATACATGGCACTTCTGCTTGCCTCTCACTGGCCAGGATTAGTGACACGTGCCCCCTGGACAAGAGAGGAAGTTCAATCCCTCCAAAGGGAGTACCCAGAAGGCAGAGAGCCCAGCATAGCCAATGAGTAGCTTGGATGATCACCTGGAGCCCACAGCAGTGCCCCAGGCTATTCTATGACCACAGAGGACATGGTACTACAGATCCTGGGCCCCCAGAGAACAGTTGCCTGCAGGGAGCTCCAGCTGACCAGGGCTAGAGAGAGCCCTAATAGATCCCTGATTAAATCACCCCTTAAGCCTTGTCCCCAAGGAAAAGACTGCAGACCTCTCCTGAGTCAGAAGGGGCACCTGGGCACAGCTGCCTTCCTCCAGGGCTCTATTTAAGTGGGAGAGCCAGGTCTTAGGTGCCTTGCTGAGGTTTCCAGCTCTACAGAGATGCCTTTGTCCTATGATGTTCTTGCTAGAGAAGCTTTAATCTATTTCAAAGGGAGCCCATCTTCTTCACATTCTCTTGTCTCTTGTTCTTGGAATTTTTCCTCTTTTGTGGATAGATGGGAATATGTTCCACTCCCCAAATTTCTCCTCCCACCTCTAGCTTTTTCACAAGAAAGAAGAGAAACAAAAGCCAATCAAACTGTCCCTGTTACATCAATGGCCATCCCTCTCCTCTCAAGCTATCTCACCATTTTGGGTTGAGAGACGCAGCTGCTAGGTCTCCCTGGTTGATTGTCAAAGCCAGAGAAAGACCCCAAGGTAGATTTTTGTCAACTGCTACACATCCCTGAATGCTAACACGGAGCACTCTTATTAAAGGAGATGCCACCATGCATTAGCCAAATGGAATGAGGCTTCCGAAAGACAGGAACAACTAACAAGAAGAGAGGAAAGAAAGGGGCCGTGTTTCTGGCAGGAAAATAAGGAAATGATGCAAAGATGCCTCACTCATCTGCATTAACAGGGCACAGGAGAACACTGAGAAATGACATGCAATGTGGTTACAATTTTTTATGTTTTTATTTCCTTAAAAAATGTACATCTTGTTTAAAGTCACTTTACAATTTCTCAGCATTTGTTCTCTTTAAGGAAACAAGAAGGATTTGAGTTAGAAAGCTAGTTTATAAATCCAGGTGTGCTAATAACCGATGCTAAGTCTCAAGGCAAGTGAAACAGATAAAAGGGGAATAAAGTCTGAGCCCCTTTTCCCCTTTTAAAAAGGGAACCAACAAGGCGAAGGGATACGAAAACCGTGACAACACTGTGAACTTGCTGGACTTAGAAAATGCACATGAAAAGGGGAAGAGACGAGAGTTCCCGCTGTGGCTCATCAGTAACGAACCCAACTAGTATCACTGAGGACACAGGTTTGATCCCTGGCCTCACTCAGCAGGTTAAGGATCCAGCGTTGCTGTGAGCTGTGGTACATACAGGTCACGATCCCGAGTTGCTGTGGCTGTGGTGTAGGCGGGCAGTGCAGCTCTAATTCCACCCCTAGCCTGGGAACCTCCATATGCCATGGGTGTGGCCCTAAAAAGCAAAAAAAAAGGGGGGGTTTGGGGGGGGGAAGGGACCATCCTTGAATCCCCACAGTACACCAGGGTATTACACACTCATTTCCTACACACAAAGCATATTGGAGATATCATGCAGGGCCACCTTCCTTTCTTCCTTAACTCGTTCATTCATTCTGACACAACCAGCTAGGTCCCACTCTCTGCCTGGCACTATGCAAGGAGCTGATGAAAAAGAGAAAATAGAGACATTGCCCTTTAACACAATGACCACGGGGTGAGGAAAAGGAGACAGAGAGATGTGTCCCTGTAAGGGTTTCTAGGTATTAATTGGCTGAGAGAAGTTTCAAGCTCAGCTCTTTCTTCCACCATCTAAACCCAAATTACCCCAACCTGGCCGGCTCTCTGAGTCAGCAGATGGAACCCTATTCCCCCCTGTGTTATAATCTCCAGGTTTGGGTTCTAGGAACCTGGTTTTTTTGTTTTTTGGGGTTTGTTTTTGTTTTTGTTTTTGTTTTGTCTTTTTGCCATTTTCTTGGGCTGCTCCCGCGGCATATGGAGGTTCCCAGGCTAGGGGTCGAACTGGAGCTGTACCCGCTGGCCTACGCCACAGCCACAGCAATGAAAGTTCCGAACTGCATCTGCGACCTACACCACAGCTCACGGCAACTCCGGATCCTTAACCCACTGAGCAAGGCCAGGGATCGAACCCGCAAGCTCATGGTTCTTAGTCGGATTCGTTAACCACTGAGCCACGACGGGAACTCCCTAGGAACCTGTATCTTTTGAAAACACCTTGATAACATTAATCATATGACCAGCCACACCAGGGATGTCATTCCATAGTCATCCCCTGCTTAACTCCCTACCCCATCCCAGCCATCATCAATAGCACTGCTACATCAAAAACAAAAACAAATATAAAAACAGAAACTTAGGTCTGTTTCTCCTAAGTATTCTGGAGTCATTCTGGGCGGGAAGGTACAAAAGTAACAATTTTCAGGGATGGGTTTATACCTGTATCACCCCATTCTAAATGTAACTATAAAAATTGTCTCCATTTCAGATCTTAAATTCTGTCCATGCTGCTCAGAGGACAACCAATAATGTCATTACTTAAAAGTCCCCAAGGAGAGTAGTCCTTTTATCTTACCATCCATAGCTACTTGAAAGCTGAATCAATCTCCAAGGCAGCCCGAACTTCAGAGTCTGAGCAATTGTGATCCTACCACAGATACACCCATGTTCCAGCTGATGCAGTGTGTGTGTGTGTGTGTGTCTGTGTGTGTGCGTGTGTGTGTGTGTGTGTGAAACTCCTCTAGAGCCAAAACAGAATAAGACTTATTATAGCCTGTTACAGAGGACACCAATCAATGGGAATCAGATTTCCACACTGACAATACAATAGCAGAGACAAGGGACATCAGTGATGGGTGAGAAAGTTTACTGCACAAAGGAAGGGGGATCTTCCATAAATGAACCCCAGGACTGTGTATTCAAGCAGGGGTCTGGCCACAAGGAATAAACAGAAGCCAAAATGCCATTTTTACTTCATCCATGAGACACATCTTTGAGGGAGTTAATGAGATTAAAAGGAAAGGGGATTCGAAACAATTCAGAATGGTGTCTGTGTTTCTACCCCCCCCCCCCCCCCCACACACACACGCATGCACGCACGCACACGCACACACACGCCTTCTCATGGAGAACATTTCAGAGAAGACTGGCAGAATGAAGTGCTGGTCCAATCACCACCCCGCACCCACCACCCCCTCCCCCCACTCCCCACCCCCCACACAAATACTCTCCTGCCCTCCTCTGTAATTCCCCTTGGTGTAAACATTCTCAATTATTTATATCTAGATTGAAGGCATCTTTCTGTCTGACTGGGACGACAGTAATCAAAATATAATTGTGCTATAGATATGCTAATACCTTATGCTAATGCTTGATCAAGGAGACTATTAGACCTAAAAAAGGAGGGGAGGAGCTCTGGGCCAAGCAGGGGCTAAAGGATGCTGGAGAAAAAGGTTATAAGAGACCACTGAGCTCAGAGAAAACCTGTGTGGCTGAGTGAAAAACAAATTCTAAGCAACAAAAATCTTCATGAAGCCAGCTCTGTGAGCAGCAGATTCTGGGAAGGACTTTGCTCAGTACAGGAATTGGCTAAGTACTTTATAGGCGTACCAGGTACTTATACCTCAACTTGATGAAATCATTACTAGTATTTTCCCCATTTTCCACATGAATTAATATAGCACAGAAAGTTTAAATTAACTCACCCAAGATCACAGACCAAAGAAGTAGCAGAACTTGGGTCTAAACCCATGCAATCTGCTGCCATAAAATGTAATAGATGGGCTGAGATTCCTGAGCAGAGAAATGATTCAAGAGAAACATGAGTATGAAGAGAAAAAGAAAGGAACAAAAAACCCTAAGTCTATGCACACTGGTAGAAAGTCATGCACGCAATGACCAGACTCATCCTGGTCTTGGCAAATAAACACAAAGGCACTATTTCATTTTTCTGCATGCTGGTTACAGTGTGTTAATTGTATTCCCTCAGAAGAAATTGATACAGTAGGGTTTATCTTGGACCATTGCCACTCAAAACTCACCTTCTTATCCTCTTTGCCCAAAATTTTCCCTCCTGATATCCTTCTAATTCAGTTGCTTATCAGTAAACTTCCATTCCTGAATTCCCATTAAAAGATATGATATCTTGCTATAGTAATGTTCCAGATAACTGAAGAATTATTAAATGTGGTGGCTTTTGTACAAGGAAGGTGCCAGAAACAGCCCCTAAGAGAAGTCTGGCCAACCCTATGTCACTTCCCTGCTTTCAGTGACTCCCTGATCTGAAGGCATGGCTATGTTCTCTCCCAGTTACCATGCATGGACACCAATTCTCTTCCCAGCAAGTTTGTACATTCAGTCAAATCTGTCTACCTATCTGGACTCTACCTTCCCAAAGCTCTCCCAACCCTTCTGGGTTTAGTTTAAATCCACCCCCTCTATACCACCTCCAATGACCATCTGTGTCTATGTAATTCTTCTCTCCTCTACTTCCATAATTGTCCTTAAGATGACTTGACAATTACGCACGTGTGCTCTTGTCATCTCACTTTTCCTCTGATGCGCATGTGCGCACATGTGTATATATGTGCAGTGCTATCCACGTCAGCTTTTTTACATGTTTGTGCCCTGTCTCCACAACAATATTTGTGACTCTTAGAAGGCTGGTACTAAGATACATCTTTATATCATTACTGTTTCTCTGTCATACCTGCTACACTATTTAGTATACAGCAGGCACTCAGTAAATGTTTGCTAAGTTGAAGGGACAATGCCCTACAGTGATATGGAAACATACAATGCTGTTTCTTTTCTTTGTATAGTTGATTTACAATGTTCTTTCAATATCTTCTGTACAACAGTGACCGAACCATATATATATATACACACACACGCATGTATTTATATATATATATATACATATATACATTGTTTTTCTCACATTATCCTCCATCATATTCCAACATATAATGCTGTTTCTTGTCTTAGTAAAATCTAAGTCCACATATGGCATCTTGCAACACAAACACGCCTCAAAATCCCATCCTCAATTTCCTTCCAGCTTCTTTCCTGCCGAATGCTTCTCCTGCTTCCTCAGCAGACAACTCTGAACGCCACACACATGCTGCTGTATGGTTCTGGGAGTTTCCCATGTTGCTTTCTCTATTCTTCTGAGGAGAATCCAGGTAAGATTAAACTATGCCAGAAAGTCCCTGCCTCCTCCTACTTCCTTCTCGTGTATCACTGCACTTTCTGCAATGTTTAGTAGGTAATTGATTACATTTCCTTCCTGCCCTATTTGTTTATGAACTGCAAGAAGACAGAATTGTTCCTTATTTATCACCATGTCCCCAGGCACTAGCGTAGTACCAGGCACATGGTACTGTGCTTTGTGTGTTGAATGAGTGAACAAATAAAGAATGAAATGCAGACTGAAGACCAAGGCTCTTTTATACATTTGTGAAGGAGTCTGTCAGTAGCCTAATGGAGAGTGAGCTAAAATTATGCCACGCGATGGGCCAAAGAGGCACACTAATATGAAAAATGTACCTCCACACATTCACCCCAAATGCTCTCCAACTTCAAGCCATATCCTCCTCTCATTTATTGGCTTGCTAAAACCCCTGGGGGAAAATCCTCTCTGGTAAATAAGCTGGCATGACCTCCAATGGGGGAGAACCGCATTGGAGTAAGGAAACAAGGAGCAGCCAAAAAAATGACATTGAAAGATGAGAGTTTACAAGGAGAGTTGACCACATGGAAATCATTTGCTGGTACGGGATCCCCCAGTTTGACCAAGTGAAGTCAAATGTGGGCTTGTCTTTGGGAGGAAGCTGCTGAGATAAGGCAATAAGCTTGGTACTGAAATCAGAATCCATGAGAAAGATACACAAAAGAAGGGATGGGCCGAGGGTCCCACCTGGCGATGTGCAGGTGCCCTTCTCTGAAACCAGAGGGTCACTGCAGTGCTCCCCTTCCAGAGCACAGATACAACCCTCAGTGCTGCTCTGGCTCATGGTTCCCTGGATACCTTTAGAAAGATTTGATTAAGCCAGGTGGAGAGGAAAAAAGGGGGGGGGGATGTGTTAAAAATCACCAGTATGGAGAAAGGGGAGGAGGAGAGGAAGAAGAGAGAACTCAACCATGAACAAGAAAAAGGGAAATATAGCCAGAGACAGAGAAAGCCTGTCAAATCTCTCCAAACTGCAACAAAAGCACAGGAGAGATAGTTTCTCTTTAATGAATGCTTTGATCAGGCACAGTTGATATAATAATTATATAAAACTAGAGCAAGACAGAAATAAGATGTGTTTTTCTCGCATGTAGCCTGTAACCTTTGTGACTGGTTCATTTATTTAAGAAAAGAGTAAGCCCCTTCACAACAGAGACATATGTCAGGAGAAAGCCTGTTTTCTTCTCTGACTTATGCACAGAATCTGCAGCAAAGCCCTCATCCCTTTCCCTTCGTGTCTGAGGTGGGCTGATCTGCCAGCCCACGACTCTGAAAGGGAGCTAACGGTGCTGGAGCTTTCCTCGCCTGCATCCCAGTCTCCCTCCTCAGGCTAACCCTCTGCCTGGCATCAGGGCCCTTCATCCCTGCCCCATCCCAAGCCTGTCACCCTACTATACTTGGCTCCCCACCAATCTACACTTAGTTGGCCATTTCTGAAGTAATGAGATACCTCTTGCTGCTGGAGGCATTGACTTGGCTGATCTCCAAAGAAGGAGGAGTAAGCATCATTTTTTTTTTTTTTTCAGAATGATACTCCCACAAGCACGTGCTCTTCAGAAATAGCAGGGGAGAGAGGTGGTTGCCATGGGAACACAAGCGGCCAGGCAAACAGGAGTAGCACATTTCTCCCAAGGGGGCGAGAGCAGGGCCTCCTTGCTTCTACCACCATCAGAGGCTCTCCTGAAAGCTTTCTTTGCCCGGAAGGGAAGCGGTCCAAAGTGGTGAAGGGTTAGGCTCTTCTTCTTAACATTCAGATCTCAGCTGAAGAGTCTGGGTTGTTAGACTGGTGATGTACTTGACCAAAGTCTCATAGAAAGTTGAAAATGGCACAAAACAAAGCAGTGTCCCATAATCCCTGCTGTGGTTCAGTTCTCTTTAAGGCACAACCCGAGGATGGGCCCAGACAATGGCCTTCCCACTGGTCAAAGTGGCCCCACACTGTGCCATCATAAGGCCAACACGATGGCAGGAAGATGTGAAAAGAAGCACACAAGGGGCAATGGCATATGAGGGGTCTGGAGGGAGAACGTGGGTGATCCTCAGCAGGGGTGTCCTGCCACCCTGATGGACAGCCTGGGATCACGTCTCTTTAACTCCAACCGATTAAGAAATAAATCAATCTGCTTTAAAACAAGCAGGTTTATGGCAATATGAAAGTCAACCAGCTATGGGGTAAAAGGCATCCAAACAGCTGGTTGGTTAACCAGGATACTCTTCGCAAGGATGGCTCTGGAAAAGGACGTTGGCCTGAGAGGACTGGTCCCAGCACCGCCTTGCCTGCGAGGTGGGACAGGAAGGCCACAGGGAATGCGGCAGAACTGGAAGCCTTCCCCCTGCCACATGCCCAGCGCTGATTTATCAGGACTGGAACAATTTGTCTAAAGCTGTAATTTTAACTACCTCCGTGCCGAACAGCCAATCAGGGGATTCTCTCCACGCAGCTTTTACGAGTCCCCATAAAAGCAGCAAAATGAAAACTCAGGGGCCCTTAAAATATACTCCAAGGGTTTCTGCAGTGCAATTGGAGGCTTTTATGACTCCTGTCAGGACTTTTATGACCCTGTAAAACCAAGCAGCAGCCTGGCCTGAGATGAAAAGTGGCCCCACTGTCTTAAAGTCTAAATGGTCTGTGCATTTACAAGGCCTCGAGGAAAGATGGAGGGAACGCCACTGGGGGTCTGCCTTGAGCAAAGGGGGATGTGGGTGTGGTGGAAGGATGAGGGGACGGGGGGAAGGAAGGGGGAGGCATGAGAAACATACCATGCATATGGCCTTGCAGTCTTGAGCACTCAGAGCACCAAAATGCCAACCACTAGTAACCAAACACAGCGGGGGCTGAGGTTCCGCAGACAGACTCATAACTAACAGGGAGTGAACACGAAGGTGCCTTCATGGGAGAGAGAAAAAAACGAAGCCTCCAGGGAACCACAGGGTCCATGGCACTTATTCAAGGGCATCTTCCCATTGTTATGACACCTGCATTACAGAAAGATTAAAAAAGAGAGAAGAGGGGCCAGAAACCCAACTAGAGCACGCTGGGTACCTCAAACTCTGCAGGCTTCTTCTATCCTCGGCTGGGGTGCCTAGCTCATGCCTACCAGCTCCTTCTGTGTCACTAGGACTGAGACACCCTCATCCCATGCCTGTATCTGGAATCTTTAACCATCCAAACATGTGAGCCAGGCTCTGTGTTCCATCCCCGCAAAGAGCTGGTGTCATCCTGCAGAGGTCAGAGATGAGGGCTTGGATGGAGGCAGCCTGTGCATTCTTGGTGGGTGCACATGGAGGGGCAGGGGACTCGCTTCCCGACATGTCCACACAAAGAACCTGAGCCAGGCCGCAGAAGTGAGGGATGCTGACCTTGGACCTCAGGAAATATCCCACAGAGGCAATGGTGTGCTACCTGCCTCAGGTGGAATCGGCCACGCTGCTGCTTTGTCCACAGGACATCCAGAACAGGTGAGGCCCAGGGCGAGGCTGACAGTGTTCATCAAGGGTGACCATGAAGGCTTTGGGTTTTCCAGGTTGGGGAAGACAGATAGATGGGGCCACCAGTGCCCGGTCTGGATGGGTGACGGCTCATGTGGGGTGGGTCCCTCCATCGTGAATCAGGTTGAGGGGTCCGGAGGTCCTGGCAGAGGGCAAAGCACCTCCAGGGAGTGAGGTTGAGCTTGGGGCTGGAGCAACGACCCAGGGTTGGTGACTGTTCCTCTTTACTTTTCCAGGAGCCTTTGTCAAGGAGGAGGGAAACAGGTTCTGAGATGCGGAGACTTAACCATAAAGCCCCAGGCCCACATGTGTGACTGGGGACAAGTTCTTAATCTTTCTGAACTCTGTTTTCCTCCTCTGTAAGGTGGAGATGAAATACCTGCCTCATATGGTGGCCATAAGGGTTAGAGGAGAAAAGAAGGTGGAATCTGAGCAGCCTGCGATGGGCAGCTAGGAGCGTGCGGTGCCAAAGGAGGAGGTATGTCCAGTAGAGGGGCCAACTCGATGGCATTGGATGTCAAGGTACAAAGTCTGTTGTGCCTGAGCATCAGCTCCTATAGGGAAGGGTTAGGTGTTCAGTCATTGGCTGGGCAAGTATGGTGGATGCTGTGCTGGGCATGGAAGATGCTGAGCAGTGTGCCCAGGAGAGAGAAGCATAGGAGACCAGGAATGTGGCTGCATGTCCCGCCTTGACTCTTGGCCTCATCCAGTCCACTCCACTCAGAGTAGTCAGAGCCGCCTTCTCACACTTGGATTACCTAAAAGAAAGAGTCCTAAATCCCAGAAGCGGAAACGATCCTGTGAGGTCTTCCATGAACGGACTCTTAGGAGCTCCGACCAAGTTCACGGTGTAGCCTTGGCTACCCTGGCTGCTGTCTCCATCCATATCCCATCTTCCTCACACCCTGGCCTTGGCAAGCGCCATTCTCCTCCCTCAACTTTTACCTGCCTGACTCCCCCTCCCCATCCAGGCCTCCCTGGCTGGCACCCTCAGCCACCCTGTCGCCTGGACTAACCAAGACACGCAGCTACACTAGTCCATCCCTGAAGACACTTCCTTCACTCACTAGATTGTGAGGTTCATTGTATCACCCACAGTGGACGGTCAGCCCCATTAGAGCAGAGCACTGTTATCAAGGACCTGGCTCAGTGCCCAGCAGATGGCAGGAAAAAAAAATAAAATTCTGTTAAATTGCTGAATCGACCTAGACTGAAGACAGAGTAAGGTGCTGCACAACCAGCCCAGCTGTTTCGTGGTCCTCTAGAGTTGACATGAATCCACCCATCCATCGGCTTAAAGGTGTAGAAGGATGACTGTGGCCACACCAGGGAGGAGGGGCACAGAGGATGAGGGATCTGCTGGTTCCAATAAGGCCGCAAGGAAACAAGAGTGTAACCTGCCACAGTGGCAGCATGGATGCAGATGAGAGAAGGAAGTCATTCAAAAGTAAACCCAGCAGTGATAGGGAGGAAAGAAGATGGGGACTAGGATGAGGTCTGGTGGCCACTGGCTTAAGAAAAAGAAAAAAAAAAAAAGACTCAGGATATGAAGTAGTTGGAAAGAGAGTCCAGTTTGGGGTATTTTTAAAGATGAAGTGTGTGTGAGTCATACAGGTAGAAATATGCCACAGGCAGTGAGAGATGAGATCTGGTATCTGGGAAAAAGGCCGGAAACATAAATTGTGGAATTAGTGGCCCAAAGGCCGTAAGTGAAAATAAATAGTCCTTGGTATCTGTGTGGAGCCTGAAGAGACCAGGGGTTTATGGTGAAATTCTGAAAAACATGAGCATTTAAAAAAACCACAGAGGAGTTGTTGCCTTTCTTAACAAATTTCTGCCAGGACACCAGCCCACATTAACTGGTCCTGTTTCTGTCCACTTACGGATGATATTACTCACTTTGGTACCAGCTAATTTAATCAATATGCTAATTTAATATAATTTTATTGAGTGCCTACTTAGTTAAGGTATTGGCTCTCCCTCCCGGGGGCTCCCATAATCATCTGCATAATGCCATTGGACCTCGTCCTTTTCTACTATAAACTTTATTTGTCTTTCCATTAAATTCTGAGCTCCTTGAGTCAAAAATTCTGTTTCCAAACTCCTAGCCCTGCCTACAGGATGTTTACTCAGTGAATGCATGAATGAAGTTTACCATCAGATGGAAAGGGAAGGCATATGGAAATAACAGTAAAGCAGAAAACTACTCTCCTCAAAGTCATAATTGACTGGCTACTAGGAAGACCCAGTGGACATTTTTGACACTGAAAATCTAATTTCATTTAGCTAATCCTGTCTTCTTTGAATTCTTTTCCTACTTAAAAAAAAATATTGACATATAGTTGAGTTGCACCGCTATGTTAATTCCTGCTGTCCAGCAAAGTGATGCAGTTATACAAAAATATACTCTTTTTATCCCTACTTTTTGAAGGACACCAGTCTCTCTTGATTTATATTCTACTTCTATTGATGTGTCTCTTTTATGGGCTGCTTTTTCTCAAAGCTTCTCACCCCCATCACTTTTGATGTTCCCTAAGTTCAAAGACATATTGGTCCTTGATTATACCCACCCTAGCAACTCTGCATACCCTGCCTTCATCTATCATTTGCAAACAATGATTACAAAAGCATCTTCTTTAGCTCAGAACTCCCAGCACCCAACTTCCCCCTGGCCTCACACAACTGGAGGCCCAGAGGCATTTCCAACACAAAAATGTCAACATTCAGCTCATCTTCCACCCCAAGTCCCATTTCTCCTCCTGTATCACCTACTTACCTCATTAGCCCTGCCAAGGATATGAAGGCTGTTCCACATGCACACCTTGCCCCCTTCCTCCAATACAACTGAGGACAAGGAGCTGCTTCTTTACCTTCTGAACACCCCTGTCTCTAGCGTATGACTCCTGCGCTAGATGAGAGTTTTCACGCCCCTGGATGAACATAACAGACTCCTAAAACTCACTATACCCTGTTGGAAATTACAATAACTCTGGCTCAGGTTGTCAGTGTCAGAAAGTGAGACACATGGACAAGGAGAAATCTTGACAAGGTTCTTTACTTCTGCAGATGGGTGCGGGCACTCCAAAAAGTGTGCGTGCCGAACAAAGGACCCTCCCCTATTTATCCCTAATGCAGGTGACGTACCTGTCCCCTTCTCATTGGTCAGGTCAGGGCACACACTCTTCCCAGTTGGCTAATTTGAAACAAATTGTTACTGGGAGAAGAGAGAAAGGGGAGGGGTGGGGGTCGCAAGAAGGCGAAACCAGAGCAAAATGGAGTAACCAAGATTTCCTTTGAGAGAAAAGACAATACGTTACTTTCCACAACCGCCACTTTCTTCCCAAACTACTTCCAGAGCTGTGTCCTGTGAAGCACAGCCCAGGGCCTTTCCTGCTGCCTCCTGAGGGTTCCTCTCTTCTTTAAGATAACATAAAAATCCCTTAAATCAGGAGTTCCCATCATGGCACAGCAGAAACGAATCTGACTAGGAACCATGAGGTTGCAGGTTCAATCCCTGACCTCGCTCAGTGGGTTAAGGATCTGGGTTTGCCGTGAGCTGTGGTGTAGGTTGCAGACTCGGCTTGGATCCTGAGTTGCTATAGCCGTGGCATAGGCCAGCAGCTGTAGCTCCAATTGGACCCCTAGCCTGGGAACCTCCATATGCCTCGGAGGTGGCCCTAAAAAGCAAAAATAGATAAATAAAAATAAAAAATCCCTTAAATCGGTTTCCAGTTTAGCTGGGCATGAGAATCAAGTACTGAACTTTTAAAATGCTGGTCCCCTAGACGCCCCCCTCAAACTGGGCTAAATCAGAATGTTGAGCAGGTGGACCTCTGAAATACACTGGTGCATGTCTCCAGAATGCTGGATATTACCTTGCATATCTTATCTGTGCACTGTCCTTTGACACCCACTTCCATAATAGGTATATTTTGTAAAGTTCCCAGTCTTTTTCCCTGGTGTTTCCAATGCAACCATTCCCCTGAGGTCTCATGATCACAGAAACAAGGTTCATGCCACACAACTTGCTCTCTAGCCAGTGTCCAAGTGGTGCAAGGGTAGGTACCAGGCTCAGCTGACCGAACTGATTTCCTTTCAAAGAGAATTTGTAAATGAAGACAGGGAGGGGCTCAGTGTTTCCAGGTGATTCTAAATAGAAGATGGAAGATCTTAGACAAGGGCCTGGGTCTCTATGTCCACCGTGTGCATTGGAAAAGCAGATGAGCAATTCTGCAGAGTGAGGGCAATAAAAAAAAAATCCCATGAAAAGAACAGCAGAATGGAGGTCCCTCGGTGGCAGTCTATATCTGAGGCCAAGCTGCAGCCCAGCATCTGTACTCCAAGAGAGCACCCAGTATTTTTAAGCACGTTTCCCTCCTGCCTAAGCTAGAATGAGTTGGTTTCTGTACATACACCCAAAATCATACAGATTAATAATCATGGACTCTAAGTGCTTCATGAATTTGACTTCCATCTTACCTGGCTACCATTATCCCCAATTTTTCTCCTCTTGCTAAGTCCCCTCCATGTCCACCATACTTGACTACCTGTCATGACCTTGCTGTTTCTCAAAAGCATGCAATGCAGGTCTAGGGTCTAGAATGGCTCCCCCTCCCCCTCATCGCAGCAATTAGTCTTCTCATCCAAGAAGACATCTTTCAAGGGCCCCCTCCTCTAAAATCCTGGCCAGGAAGTTTAAATCTAGAAAATGTATTTTTCTCCTGTGTCTTAAAATATTTGTGCTTATATCTGACAAACCTTCCACCATATGGCATTACAATTGCCAGTTGACTTGTCTGTTTCCCCAATGGACTTGAAGATGAAGGGGGAGGGCTTTGCTTATAACTATGACCCTCTGTCTCTTGATATAGCTCTGGACACAGAAAATGGCCTCATTCAATGTTTATTAAATGAAGGGCTGACTTAATTTAATTCTTGAATCACCTATTAATTACCAAGTAATCAGAAGAGGGTGCCAAACGAAGTTAAGATCAGAAAAGCAACTGCTTATGGCCAGTAAGGACGCAATACCTGACTTCCAAACCAGATCCCTTTGTTATGGAACTACCATTCTCAACTACACAGCATGATATATGATATGTTTTTCCTATTTCAGAGAAAAAACCAGTCAGATGGAAAAAAGGCTCTTTTAAATCCTGCTTCCAGAGCACCTCCCCAAGACTGCATAACTCATCTCTTCAACAAGGACTCCTCAGCATGCGGAAGGGTGTTGCATTTTTTCTATGGAACACACTACAGTCCAAAATACACCACAAACAGGAACTGAGCCAAGTGAGTTATCCAGGCCATTTATTGTGTGGTATCAGTTTTCCTTGGACCTGAAGTCCATTACCTTGCTCAGGTTAGACAGTGTACACATCACACCTATAGGATGTGATTTATCAGGTATCAGGGTTTAGGACACCCTCCTAACTCTAAAACCAGACAAAGATTCAAAACAGCATACTCTTTTTCTTCTTTTTGAGTAAAGCGTGCATGTGGAAAATAGTTTATAGAGCTCAGTCCCTGCCTCATAGGAGATGAAAATGTGATCCTTTGCTAGCTCAGACAAAATCCTCTATGCTACATTAGGCTTGATAGCAAATTTTGTACTTGCAAGCTTTTATCAAACTGTATATCTGAAATCTTAATAATGCAGGAAGGTAGATTCTATTTCTCTTCTCTTTTCAGGTTTACATGAACGCAATCAGAACGAATTCCTGATTTGAAACTCAGCAGCTTTAACACGACCTGTAAGAATCTTTTGTTAGGATCCTCCAGAGGACTAAAGTACCCTGACTTTGTATTTGCACGCGCGTGTGCGTGCATGTGCGCGCGCGTGCACACACACACACTCTCATGCACCAAAAACTAGACTCTTAACAAAGATAATCTAAGATAAGGAGCATATCCATGGACAGAAAGAACTATCTTGGTAAAATATTGGTCACCATAAAGAAATGAAATATATAAATGAAAATTTAGAACCACATTTTCTAGCATTCTATAGCTGGAACATTCTCATTGTTCACTGCAGTTTCTTATGTCACACAGACACTCACATATGTAGCACAGCCAGAAAGAGTTATCAGATTTGAATTTCAGTTCAAATTTAGAATTTGCCATTTATCAGCAAGGAAACTTTAAAATGTTTTTAAAAATTAGCCCTAGGGTGTTTTTTTTCGGGGGGTCTATAAAATGTAATGAATAAAATATATTTTGCCAAACTTATACTTACTTTTGAGGATCTAAATCAATATGAGATTGATTCCTCTACCCAGACCTCAACATCGCGGCTATGTATAATAAGAATAGAGTCAATTGCTATATTGTTCCAAGTATTTGCAGCTTCCCCCATGAAAGGGTTATGTATTTCACCTCTTGACATTGGCGTCAGTCTTGGTCATTTGACTCACTTTAGCCAATGCAGCAGGAATAGAAATCTCATGTGTCACTATAAAATCGAAGTTTTTTTTTTCTTTTTGTCTTTTTTTGTCTTTTTGCCATTTCTTGGGCTGCTCCCGCAGCATATGGAGGTTCCCAGGCTAGGGGTCCAATCAGAGCTGCAGCCACTGGCCTACGCCAGAGCCACAGCAATGTGGGACCCGAGCCGTGTCTGCAACCTACACCACAGCCCATGGCAACGCCAGATCCTTAACCCACTGAGCAAGGCCAGGGGTCGAACCCGCAACCTCATTGTTCCTAGTCGGATTCGTTAAGCACTGAGCCACATCAGGAACTCCAAAATCAAAGTTTTAAGAGTCACCATGTGATTCTGCCATTCTTTTTTCTCTGGAGCAATCTTGCATGTCCCAAATAAACCTGTTCCTTCAAACTTTGGCCCAGGAATTAAATAAATAAATGTAAGATAGTGTGCATGTGTCCGCATGTGAGTATATGTGCATACATGTATATAAATACATGCATGCCAATATATATACACACACACACATATACACACATCTATATGCATAAGCAGATAGATGGATGGATAGAGAATGCATACAGAATTATAAGCCACTGTAGTAAGCCAGTGACACACTGGGAACATTTGTTATTGCATCATAACTTAGCCAAAACTAGGGAATTCCTGTCATGGCTCAGCAGTAATGATCCGACTAGTATCCAAGAAAATGCAAGTTCGATCCTTGGCCTTGCTCAGTGGTTAAGGATCCAGCGTTGCTGTGAGCTGTGATGTAGGTCACAGACACAGTTCAGATCCCATGTTGCTGTGGCTGTGGCACAGGCTGGCAGCTGCAGCTCCAATTCGCCCCCTAGCCTGGGAACTTCCATATGCCACAGGTGCAGCCCTAAAAACAAAAACTTAGCCAAAGCTGACTAATACACATTAGAACCTCTCATAACTAATTTTCATTTAAATACCCCATCAGAGTAACTGATGCTCTCTATTTCCTCTGCAAAACATACTGAAACCCCAGAGTTATCTGACTAATACTTAGTACATGAGCACTTTTCTGATCCTACAAATGAGGTAAAAAATTATCAAGAATCAATTTCTTTGATGTCATGTATAACTACTGTAATTTCATTCTATGAAGAGTAAGTTCAATACATTGCAAAGACTTGATAAGGACAAATCGCTAAATACACTGCTGTTGATTTTTTAAAATCAAATGATAAAACATAGATGAAAGTGTTTTATAAATTACAAATTGCTGTGTTGATATGTGAGTTGATACCAATTTGTCAATTAGTATGGTTTTGAGCAGCTTCTCTTTATTAGATACCATGCTGGGAATAACATGAGGCACATAACACAGAACTAATTTCAGAGGACTTTTAGTCCAAAATATTGTAAAAGGATACCAGCGACAGCATATTCAGTAATGTATCTCAATAACCAATCTTAAGTACCAAAAAACTCTGTCGCATCAATTAAAACAAACAAAAAAAGGTGTAGAATGTTCCAGCCTCACCATATCTTAGTTAATAAGGCAGGAAGGTGATGTCTCCTGTTTTATTTCATGTTTATATATCTTAGTTTATCATTCCAAAATAAGCCAAGTTCATTACAATAGGCTTAAAATAAAGAAATGCATATTAAGGGTTTGGGTACTATGACGTAGTGGTTGAGAACCTACTTAGAATAGGGGGGTTTAGTTAGAAGCCTTCTCAGTGGAGCACTTTTTGCCTAAGCCCAGCTGACTAGCCGCTTCTGCTGGCAATCAATTCATCAGACCCAGAAAACTGTTAAAATGAAGGTACAGGGCAAGGAGTCACATGTATCTGATTCTCTAGAGAATTCCTGATTTAAATGGATGAGGCATCTTCCATTTTCCTGACTTGGGGAGAACACCTGATCTCGGGCAAGAGAGGTAATGACAAAACCCATAAACCTACCTCACGATGTCTGGGAGCATCATTCACACAGAACGCTTTCGCAAAGAAAAGCCATCGCCAATCAATATGTCATCAGGCCACAAGGTATAGCTCCATTTTAACTCCCAGATCCCATCTCAAGATGGAAGGAGAAGGTTGGTTTGGGATGGAAATGCTATAAAATTTGGTTGTGATGATCGTTGTACAACTATAAATGTAATTGAGCAATAAAAAAAAAAAGATGGAAGGAGAAGGCAATGTTGTCTCCCCAGAATGCCCAGCATCAAGCCAAGGAGGAAGAACACCAACTCCTTGGGGATGGTGGAATGGAGCAGGATACCCCCAGTGCAAATAGCTACTAGCTACCAGGTCAGCTCCCAGGATGTAAAAGGCAAACACATGCTCCTCAAGGGTACACATCACACTGGAGATGTCTCTATGTTTCCAGTGCTGACATTTAACTAGTGCTCAGTAATTACTTCCTAAGTATAGTAATAAATTGACTGATGGATAGAGTATCCAATTGAATAAAGCAAGACATTAGAGTATCTTGATTTTTCAGTCTGATGATAAAATGTCAAGTATCTGGATTACTTGAGAGAAGCCTAAACTACGTAAGTACTATTGCCTGAATGGGTGTAATCTGTATTGCAGGGTTTTCCTTATCCCCAACCCATCATTCCAGACATAGCCCAAAGTCCATGTCCTCATTAAAGTATGGGAATGCCTACTAAGGCTCAGTGGGTTGTGAACCCGACTATGTCCATGAGGATGTGGCTTTGATCCCCGGCCTCGCTCAGTGGGTTAAGGATCCAGGGTTGCCGTAAGCTGTGGTGTAGGTCACAGATGCAGCTTGGATCTCGTGTTGCTGTGACTGTGGTGCAGGCCAGCAGCTACAGCTCTGATTGGACCCCTAGCCTAGGAACTTCCATATGCTTCAAGTAGAACCACACACACGCACAAAATGTTTTCCCTACCTCTCAGCATGTGGTCTAGGGCTCCAGCCCCTTTCAATACTGGGTAACATGACAAGAGTAGGTATTTTCAATTTCTGCTTTGCACGCCATATGTCTTGCTGCAAAAACACTGTAATGGGTCAAAATCAAATTAACAAATAGGGTAGGCTGGGATAGGATGTAATAGGGAAAAAAAATGGAATGGAATGGAATAGAATGGAATAGAATAGAACAGAACGGAACAGAACAGAACAGAATAGAATGTAATAGAATAGAATAGAACAGAACAGAATAGGTAAAATAGAATAGATAGAATGACTAAAAATAGAATATTTTAGAAAAATTCACACACAGTAAATACGTCCATGTGTCTATGTGTGTGCATGCACACATATGAGTGCTTGTCTTACGATGTTACAATTAAAAGGTGTTTATTTTATTTTATTTTATTTTTGGCCACTGCTGCAGCATGGAAGTTTCCAGGCCAGGGATAGAACTCGTGCTACAGCAGTGACAATGCTGGATCCTTAACCTACTAAGCCACCAGGGAACGCTAGAAACTGTTTATTTCTATGGGTGGATATAAAGAAGTTTGTAAATCACTGGCATGGATTTTAAGAAAGCCAGATAGATGTGAGTAATATCTTGTGCCCACCACTTGTAACTTCGGACAAATGACTGCTTTTGAGAGTTTCGATTTCCTCATCTGTAAAATGGGAGATTTGTCATGTATTTTTTAGGATTATTACTATATGAATTAAAATAATGTAAAACAGGAGTTCCCGTCGTGGCGCAGTGGTTAACGAATCCGACTAGGAACCATGAGGTTGCGGGTTCGGTCCCTGCCCTTGCTCAGTGGGTTAACGATCCGGCGTTGCCGTGAGCTGTGGTGTAGGTTGCAGACGCAGCCTGGATCCTGCGTTGCTGTGTCTCTGGCGTAGGCTGGTGGCTACAGCTCCGATTCAACCCCTAGCTTGGGAACCTCCATATGCTGCGGGAGTGGCCCAAGAAATGGCAAAAAAAAGACAAAAAAAATAATAAAATAAAATAATGTAAAACAGGAGTTCGTGTCGTGGCTCAGTGGTTAACGAATCCGACTAAGAATCATGAGGTTGCAGGTTCGATCGCTGGCCTTGCTCAGTGGGTTAAGGATCCGGCATTGCTGTGAGCTGTGGTGTAGGTCGCAGACACGGTTCGGATCCCGCATTGCTATGGCTCTGGCATAGGCTGGCGGCTACAGCTCTGGTTAGACCCCTAGTCTGGGAATTTCCATATGCCGCAGGTGCAGCCCTAGAAAAAAACAACAACAACAAAAATAATGTAAAATGAAGTTGATTTGGCATAATAGGGCTTTAGGAAAAGTTAGTTCTCTCCTCTTTCTTCTTATTTACCTTGGTTAACACTGCTGCATTTTAAGATAATTAGTATATAATCATTTTTGCCTTCTAACTATGTGGATATGTGTCAGATTTCTGCTGACTAGAACTTAAGTTTCTTAAGAGCAAGGCATAAGAATAATTTATTAATTCAATGACTACTTATTGAATTCCTCTTTTTTTTCTGCTTTTTTCCTTTTTATTTTGAACCCCTTTTACAGTCAGACACCATTCTAGGCAGCAGGAAGGGAGATGTAAACACAAACAATAAAAAGTCCTGGACTTCAAGGAGCTTTAATTCTAGAAGAGGAGAAAGAAACAAAGAAAAACAAAGACTTAAATAATATGCTAGTTGCAAACATGTTAAAGAAAACATGAAAGCACAGGTGAAGGGTGGAACGTATAAGATGGGGGAATTGTGATTTTAGATAGAATGGCCAGGAAAGGTCTCACTCTGCTGAAGTTATCTATGTTTGTGTCCCTTCTACTCACAACACAACAAGTGTTTCATTAACTAAGCAGCCATGCGAAAGAATGAAACTGGACCCCATCTTACACATGGTATACAAATATCAACTCAAAATAGATTAAGGACATAAGCAGAAGACTAGAAATCACAAATCCCCTAGAAGAAAACACAGAGGGTAAACTCCTTGACATGGTCTTGACAATGAGTTATTCATTCTGACACAAAAAGTAAAGGCGACAAAAGTAAAAATAAATGAGATCACATCAAACCGAAAAGCTTTCACAGAGGAAAGGAGACTACCCACAAAATGCAAAGGCAGCCTATAAAATGGAGAAAATCTTTGCAAATCACATATTTTATAAGGAGTTAATATTAAAAAATGAAGTACTCATATTACTCAAAAACAAACAAAAAAAACAGTAACCCAATTAAAACATGGGCAAAGGATTTGAACAGACTTTTTTTTATATTTGTCTACATTTTTATTTTTTTATCCTTTTATTTTTTATATAATGATTTTTATTTTTTTCCATTATAGCTGGTTTACAGTGTTCTGTCAATTTTCTACTGTATAGCATGGTGACCCAGTTATATATACACATATACATTCTTTTTTCTCCCATTATCATGCTCCATCATAAGTGACTAGACATGGTTCCCAGTGCTACACAGCAGGATCTCATTGCTTATCCATTCCAAAGGCAATAGTTTGCATCTATTAACCCCAAATTCCCAGTCCATCCCACTCCCTCCCCCTCCCCTTTGGCAACCACAAGTCTATTCTCCAAGTCCATGACTTTCTTTTCTGTGGAAAGGTTCATTTATGCCATATTAGATTCCAGATATAAGTGATATCATATGGTATTTGTCTTTCTCTTTCTGACTGATTTCACTGAGTATAAGAGTGAACAGACATTTTTTAAAAGGAGACATTAGGAGTTCCTGTTGTGGTGCAGCAGTTAACGAATCCGATTAGGAACCATGAGGTTGCAGATTTGATCCCTGGCCTAGTTCAGTGTGTTAAAGATCCTGTGTTGCCATGAGCTGTGCTGTAGGTTGCGGATAAGGCTTGGATCTGGCATTGCTGTGGCTATGGCATAGGCCAGTGGCTACAGCTCCGATTAGACCCCTAGCCTGGGAACCTCCTTATGCCGCATATGCGGCCCTAAAAAAATAAAAAAATAAATAAAAGCAGACATTAGCATTGGCCAAAAGGTACATTAAAAGGTGCCCAACATCATTAGCCATCAGAGAAATACAAATACAAAAACAGATACAAACACAAAATTCAAAGCCACAATGAGATATCACCTCACACGTGATAGGAAGGCTATTATCAAAAACAAGAGATAGTAAATGCTGATGAGGATGTGGAGAAAAGGGAACCCTGGTGCACTGTTGATGGGAATATAAGCTGGTATGATCACTATGGAAAGCAGCACCTAGATTCCTCATGAAATTAGAAATAGGGCCACCATATGATGCAGCAATCCCCACACGCAAAGGAAATCATCTGGAAGAAGTCTCTTCACTCCCATGTTCATTTAGCCTCATTCGCAATGGCCAAGGTATGGAAACAACCTAAGTGCCTGTGGATAGCCAACTGCATCAAGAATATATGCAGTACAGGGAACTATATCTAGTCCCTTGTGATGGAACATGATGGAGGATAATCTGAGAAAAAGAATATATATGAATATATATGTATATATGAATATATATGTATACACATATATATGAATGTGTGTGTGTGTGTGTGTGTGTATATATATATATATATATGACTGGGTCACTTCACTGTGAAACAGTGAAGAAAGTAGAAATTGAAAGAACACTGTAAACCGGCTATAACGGAAAAAATAAAAATCATTTAAAAAAAGAATATGTGCATTATAGAAAATTCTGTCATTTGGGACAGTGTGGATGAACTCGGAAGGCATTATGCTACGTGTAACAGCCACACAGAGAAAAATAAGTACTGCATGGTATCACTTAGATAGAGAATTTAAAAATAATAATAAAACAAACAAAATTTCATAGAAACAGAGAGTCAAAAAGTAGTTGCAGGGGCTAGGGGAGGAGGTGGTGGGAGAAATAGGCAGAAGTTGGGAAAAAGGTATAAGTTTTAGCTACAGGATGAATAAGGTCTGAGGATCTATTGTATAATTGGTGACTATAGTTGAGAACACTGTATTATTTAGCTGAAATCTGCTGAGAGAACAATTTAACTGCTCTCATCAAAAAAAAAAAAACAAAAACAAACAAACTTATATGTGAGGGAAGGGATACGATAACTGCTAATTAACTCAACGGGGAGAATCCTTTCACAATGGATATATACCTCAAATCATCTCATCCTACACCTTAAACATCTTACAATTTTATTTGTCAATAATAGCTCAGTGGAGCTGGGAAAAAGTTAACCAACTGGAAAAATAAAGTGAATGGAAGGTAAAAGAAGCAAACATTATATAACAAGTTAGAAATAGAAGGGAACAAAGCTGGTCCCTTAGCATTCTTTCTGGAGCCTGAAAAAGGACTTAAAATCGGGGGAGAGAAAAATCAGATTTGTGTGAAAAGCAAATTTAAAGGCAGGTATGATTAAGGATGAGGCCAAATGCATCAGAGCAGGTGACTTTCCTCCAATTTTGGCTATGCTAGTTTATCTTCATAGCCATCATGGGCATGTCCCTGGGGCCTTTGTCTTGCAAGGCTAAAGGACCTGTCAGGGTGGAGGTTTCAACTCTGAAACAGCTTCCAAGAGACCAGATAGGGTGCTTTGGGAAATAGTGTAGATCTCCTGAGAGATGTTTTCAATTCAAAGAAAAATGAATCCCAAAGAGATTCAGTATCATTTAGTCCAAAAGCGGGTCAGATTTCAAAGGACCCAAACTCAGAGGAGAAGTAACTATGCATAGTGACTCATTGATTTCATGTTTATTAAGTGCTTTCTGGGTACTGGGAATACCGTTTGGAGTGGGAGGGAGCTGAAGAGAACTAACACCAAGGATTTCAGATGTACCGTATCATCATCATAGGCCCTTTATACAGCCTGTCCTTACAACAACCACATCCCATGGGTTCTTCTAAGAGAGACCTCTTTTAAGAGGAGACCAAAGCATGCTGTCTTCTCTTCTTGGGCACTTCACTGGATGATCTTTCCAATCATGCCTGCATGTGCATGTGTGATGCTGCGACTGGGTCCTACCAGATGGAATGAGGGTAGAAGGGATGTGAACAATTTCCCAGGCCTGCCCTCTAAAGCCTCCTTCATATCCTTCATGAGCCAGAAGTCCATGCCCACTGCAACCCTGGACATCCCATATTAAATGGAGAAGTCCTCCTAAGGCAGCATCTTGTGGGACCCCAAGAGACACCACCTTGTAACTGGGTAGTCTAAGGCACTGCCAAGACACAGCCACCAGCACGACCATGGATCGTCACTGCTTTCTATCTCCAATTCTCCTCTTTTCCAAATCCCCAAATTCCCAAATTTGTGAAGGTTCTCCCCTGCAATCCATCAAAAAGAATGTTGAGTAGTTCCTGCTGTGGCTCAGTGACTAATGAACCCTACTAGTACCCATGAAGACATGAGTTCAATCCCTGGCCTTATTCAGTGTGTTAAGGATCCGGCATTGCCATGAGCTGTGGTGTAGGTGGAAGATGGGGCTCAGATCCCGCATCGCTGTAGCTGTGGCGTAGGATGGCAGCTGTAGCTCCTGTTTGACCCCTAGCCTGGGAACTTCCATATGCCATGGGTGTGGCCCTAAAAAGACTATAGACAAAAAAAAATGTTGAAATAAGGGGCGGCAGTCTTTATCATTTTGGCAATCTTTGGAGTCTTGGGTCACTTCTCCACGAAAATCCATGTCTGGTCATGAAGAGAAGAGTAAACATCACCCAGTGACCTTGGACTTTGAGCTAGATGCATGAGTTGAGCTGAGTTTTGAGTCGCCCTATCCTGGGGCTTGTGTGTATTCTCAGTATGTGGAGAAGGGTGCAAATGGATTTGATGGAAATATCATAGCTATGATTACTAGCCATCCACCAAAACCCATTGCTCGCTTTTTCTTGGCTTTGGGTTAGATTCCCTTCCTCAGACTCGGCATTCAGGTAGAACAAATGACTGCATTTTAGCCAAAGGAATGTGAGGAAAAAAGATATGTAGGTGACACCATGATCTCCAAGAACCCCTACTGCATGTTCCTCTGTGCTCTCCGCCCTGCACTGGCCTAGAGGGTGACTTTGGATGTCATGTGCTCCTGGGAACAGAGCCTTTGTCAGCCTGGGTCCTTGGAGCAGCGTTTCCTTCCTCACCAACCATCAGAAACAGTCATTTAAGACTGGGAACAAGACATAGACTTACATCCAGGTAACTCAGCAACCTATTTTTTTAAAATAGTACATACAATATGATCCCCCCATTTTACAGATATGACAATGAGGCTCGGATAACTTAAGTTACACAATTTAGAGAGATGATGCGTGCTCAAATCTATGTCTGCCCAGCTCCAGCATCTCCTTGCAATGGACTCCAAGGTCATCCAGCGATGGAAGACACACTAACTGTCAGTCATTAAGAAAGGGATCTATTAGGTCAAGATAAACCAACCTTTCCCTACCTTCCGAAATTAGGTAGATTTGTTTTTGTTCCTAGTCTAGGGCATGGTTTTTCTTCCACATAGCATTACTGAAAAAAATGTTTTTTTCTGAATCCCTAAGAAAGCAGGCAGGACTCAGTGTGCAAAAGCAGATTCTGGGTGGGCCCTGCAGGCTAATGAAAGAGCCCCCCTCCTCGCAATGGCTGATTCCATAGGGATTCCTTCAGTAAATGAAAACCATAAGCCATTTGATCCTGAAAGTTTTTCTGCAGAAAGGCAAGATCAGGTCCTTTCTTCGCCTTAAATCTTGCCTTGATTAAATCCGCTTTTTTTTTCCCCCTTAGTGAGTTTCCAAAGCACTAAGTTACTAACAAGAACAGGTTTTAATAGGGTCCTAGATTTGAAAGCCATAGGAAACACAGCCTGGGTCCTTTATGGTGTGAAATGAATAAAAGAACCCAAATCATTGCTTTTTAAAACCATCTATGGAAGAATCATAATAATTCCCCCCTTTATTCCACCCTCCCTTCCTTTCATTTTATGTCCCCAGTGTTGCTTGCTTTAAAGGGCACATACTAAAGAAGCAGAAACTCTGCTTTGCCCAAGAGAGCGTCCTGTCTGGAAGGACTGCGTCCTCTGGGCAGGTCCTCTTAGGTGGGTGGCCTCAGCTGCTCCTGCAGTTGGAGAAGCAGTTGTACCTGCTGCATGTCCCTCCCTGCCTCCTCTTCCCCACCTTCTATGCCTTTGCCCCTCCTTCTCATCCTCCAGCTCATTTTCTCTTTCCTGTTCCTTCCCTCTCTTTGCACTCTCACTTCCTGCGCCTCCTGTTACTGCTGTTAACAAAGAAACCCCACATTGGTGAGCACTGCCAACCTCTCTCCCATTAGGGCAAGTTCCTGCATATAAACAACAACAACAAAGAAGACCCCCTTTGCCTGTAATGGTGCTGGTTCTGCCCGGGGCCAGCTGTCCTTGGTAAGTGTCTCAAAGCCTTCTGTAGGCAGATGGGCAGTCTCTGACATAATTTCAAGCTGCAATGTGTGGGACATTATTTCCTCTCCAAAGCCCTAGAGCACAGGCAGAGTGATCTGAAATGAACAATTTTCAAACCCAATCCTAGTACAAAAATATTGGATGTTCTAACAGGAGAAAAGAATAAAGGATGCCATGTATCCCCTCTCGTCCTTCCTTGCCACTGAGACACAGCAGAGGTGCTGGGGAACACAGGCTAAGCAGAATATTTCCGTGAAAGCATTTCATTTTAATTGCTTAAATAGCTTCATGCCAAAAATGATCCCTCGGGACAGTAAGATGTGCCTGCAGGGAGATGAATCAAGACCACTCCAGCCTGTGGTGGGGAGAGAGCACAGGAGTGACTACAAGGGGCTTCCGTGGCCACCCAGAGAGCCACGTGGTCATTCAGAGCCAGGGTGAGCTTCCCAGGTGGGAAAAGTGTGCCTATGTAACCTCCCTGCGACCTGGAACAACTTTACTCTGCTCTTCTCCAAGCCTCAACAGATAGCCTTTAAAAATGTGGAGGAAAAAAAAAAATGCTGAACACTGCTAACCTGCCCAAATTGTTCAGGAGTGGTCCCCCTAACTTTATCGCTGAAGTCACACTTACTGAATGTTCTACCTACCAAAGTTCATCTTCCTACCTATGTCACAACAGATAGAGGCAAGGAGGGACAGATGAGGTTGTAAAACAATCCAGTCCAGTTATTTTAACTTACTGTAAACACACATACAGGCGCACTCACTACCCATCCAAACTGCAGAACAGTAAAATCCACTCTAAGACAGAGAGGTTTGTAAAACAAAGGACTTCCCAGCAGTGATACAGGTTCTGATTCCAGCTCTAGCACTTACACACACATGGGGCTACTTGCAAATTAACTCCTGCTCCACTTTGCCCCCACAACCCCCGTAATTTGCATATGTCTGCTATAGAATTGATCACACTAGACAGTAGCCATTTGTTGAGTGTCTTAAGGCTCACAATCAAAGCTTTTTCTATTAATACATTGAGGGCTCAGCACAGTGCTTGGCGCATAGTAGGTGTTCATTAAATACTCAGGAATTAGAATAATACATAAAACAATGGTGTTGTATCCAGTTTCTATTTTAGAGTACAGTGAAAACTACTTCTATATAGAACACTAAAATTTGAGTAATTATCCACTTACTATTTTTATTTTTTTTAAATGGGAGTATAGTTGATTTACAATATTATGTTAAAAAAGAATGTATATATGTATATGCGACTGGGTCACCTTGCTGTACAGTAGGAAACTGACAGAACACTGTACACTATAATTGAAAAAAATAAAAATCATTAAAAAATACCAAAAATACCAATCTTGTGTTATTTTCACATATACAACAAAGCGATTCGTGTATATATATAATATATATATCTCCTCTTTTATTCTTTTCCATTATAGGTTATTGCAAGATATTGAATATAGTCTCCTGTGTTAGACAGTAAATCCTTGTTGTTTATCGATTTTAAATACAGTAGCATGTATTTGTTAATCCCAAACTCCTAATTTATCCCTCCCCTACCCCCTTTCCCCTTTGGTAACCATAAGTTGTTTTCTATGTTTGTGAGTCTGTTTCTGTTTTGTAAATAAGTTCGTTTGTATCATATTTCAGATTCCACATACAAGTGATATCACATGACATTTGTCTTTTTCTGTCTGACTTCACTTAGTATGATAATCTCTAGGTCCATCCATGTTACTGCAAAGGGCATTATTTCACTGTTTTTATGGCTGATTGGTATTCCATTGTGTATATGTACCACATCTTCTTAATCCATTCTTCTGTCATGGACATTTAGGTTGCTTCCATGTCTTGGCTCTTGTTAACAGTGCTGCTGTGCACGTTTCTTTTTGAATTAGAGTTTTCATCTTTTCAGGATAGATTCCCAGGAGTGGGATTGCTGGATCATATGGTAAATTCATTTTTTAAAATAATTATTTTTTGCAAATTCTATAGGTAAGCCATCATAAAACAATTCTGGGAGTTTAGAGGAGATCAATAGAGATTATCCAACTCCGTTTCCTGCTTTTAATTAAAATTTCCATTTTCAAATAGGAATTTGGCAAACAGACATTGATTATAACTACCAGGACCTGAAGCACTGCCACTCAGGTTGAACGTGACTTCACAGGACAGTCCAACTTCTCTGGGGATCTAGAGGGAGATATTAAATTTAATGTACTCTGAACATGCAAGACATCACTTTGCCAAAAGCTTACCTACTGTTAAAGATCTGGCTACCAAACCAGTATAAATTATCAATTCCTCTTTCAATAATACATTGATGGGAGTTCCCATCGTGGCACAGCGGAGGCGAGTCCGACTGAGGACCATGGGGTTTGAGTTCGATCCCTGGCCTCACTCAGTGGGTTAAGGATCCGGTGTTGCCATGGGCTGTGGTATAGGTTGAAGACGCGGCTCAGATCCCGAGTTGCTGTAGCTCTGGTGTAGGCCGGTGGCTACAGCTCCAACTGGACCCCTAGCCTGGGAACCTCCATCTGCCTCGGGTGTGGCCCTCATAAGACAAAAGACCAAAAAAAAAAAAAAAAAAAAAAAAAAACCAACATTGAGGGAGTTCTCTTCATGGCTCAGGGGAAACGAATCTGACTAGCATCCATGAGGACGCAGGTTCAATCCCTGACCTAGTTCAGTGGGTTAAGGATCCAGCGTTGCTGTGGCTATACTGTAGGCCAGCAGCTACAGTTATAATTCGACCCCTAGCCTGGGAACCTCCATATGCTGTGGGTGTGGCCCTAAAAAACAAAAAGCAAACAAAAAACAAACAAAAAAATACATTAAGTAACTCAGGTACCCAAGCAGTCTAATAACACTTCAACTCCCTCTTGACTTCCACTCCCTCTGCTTTTCTACCATCCTTTTTCTCTTTCAATTAACTTTAAAACTATGGTCCAGGCACTCTCTGAGCAGCAAGCAATTAATTGGTGTATATGAGTGAGGAGCAGTTTGCATCTGACTCAGTTTACTTGGCAACAGTAAATTTATAAAGCTACCTTTCTGTCACCACCTGCTTGTCTGTATTCATTAGTATGTGCAAATAGCCATGAGTTCCTTGTACAGAATGGCCCTACATAGTCACAAAGGGCCATTATCATTAATTGCCATGTCGTAATTAGATGTCACCCGTTCCATTATCATATCCACAGATTTTTGAATGTCTTACAGCGCCTGACAGTAAAGTACTGTCAAAAGTGAATGTCAAATAGCCTTCAATGTCATACCCCACTCTGGGCAGAAAGAATGACATCTAAGTGCCTGCCGCCCCCTGGCCACTTTGGAGTTAGGAATGAGGCAAATGTCTCTCAAATGGCTTCAAACAATAAACCCTTATTGGATTATCAGACAATGAATTAATGGCCAGAGAGAGCCCGCCTGATCATGTCTTAATTAAGCAGGGAGGCCAAGAGGGCTCTATAACTCCCTTTCATTGCCTCTCCATAACTCTTTGGGGCACACTCCACGTTGGCCAGAGATTTGCCCAGTTCCTAATGTCAATAGAGCAAAACACTTAAATCACTAGCGAGAGGGGTGAATGAGCTCTGGTACCTTGAAACCTTAAGAAATCACGACGCCAAACTGCTAACAATGCCGTCACACACTCCCTTTGATTTCCAACTCAGCCTTAGTTGTCCTAATACCTAAAATGTGTGTGCCCTACCTCTTCTTTCATCAGGGAGATGGATCGATCAAGTGCCTGGTAAGCAAACCCGGGCACAGTAAGGAGTCTCATACTCAGTTTTTGACTTTCAGTGTTTCTGTGCACAGCAGGGACAACACAGAATAAGACGGCAACCTGCCCATGGACTTCAGGAAATACTAAAAAGAATATATCTGAAAAGCCCATAGAGCTTCCCAGATTCAGGAGTCCTATATCTGTTTCTAATAGCATCACCCCAAACAGGGGAGGGGACCTACTCTTTGAGCCTCAAAATCCCCACTTGAAAAATGAGACCAGAACCCTGACAAGATTCATGTTTCCTAAACCACATTCTGGGGCACTTGATGGCCCCCGAAGTTAATAGGTGTTTCCGATGAAAGGGTTCCCCAGTCAGCGACACTCAAGTATACAGGTGGAAAAACTAGGTCAAACATGCATTCATACATCTCAAAACCAAAGGAGCCCACACAGCCTTCCTTGCACTAGTATGCACTGCAATTCCCCAGGCTCCAGTTATATAAGCAACATCTGAAAACTTAATCAACTAAAGACACCTGTTTTGATAGGGTATGTGTGAGTCCAGGTGGGGATCCAATACCAGGGAAATTAGGGTTGTGGACTTATGCCATGGAGTCCAGGGGTTCTATTGGAGGGGCCTCTGGAACAGACTGGGCAGAGCAGGAAGCACGACAAAACTCATCTGCTTCTTAGTCACTGCAAAGCTACTGTTTTTTCTTTCTGGTCTTGTCTATTTGCTTTCATTTCTTTTCTTTCTTTTTTTTTGGTCTTCCATGGCATATGGAAGTTCCCAGGATAGGGGCTGAATTGGACCTACAGCTGCAGGGCCCACACCACAGCCACAGCAATGCCAGATCCCAGCCATGTCTGCGACCTACACCATAGCTCATGGCAAGGCTGGATCCTTAACCCACTGATCGAGTCCAGGGATCAAACCTGCGTCATCATGGATACTAGTTGGGTTTGTTACCACTGAGCCACGACAGGAACTCTCTGATGCAACCTTTTTATCTCAACTGAATAACTGACACGTGCACTCATTCTTAGCATTCCAGAAGTTCCATGAAGCCTGACGTCACAGGTCCTCTCTTTTCCTTCTGACCCAGAGCCCTTGAGGAAGAGCCTCCTCTGGACATCCCTCCAGCTGTGCCCACCCCAGTCCCTCCTGGGTCTGTAAATAATTTGGGCAACTTTCTCTTCTCCTCAGCTCATGACTGATTTTCTCCATAAATTATGCCGGGTTGTTCTTGCATATCAGAGGCCATATTATGTTGCATCATTAACTGAGATGGAGATTTATCACCCCCTCCCCTTTTTTCTCCCTGAAAGGAGCTCCCTTTTTATTGGGTGACAAAGATCTGCCCTTAAGATCTTCATTGGACATCATATTTTTATAAGACCTAGTCAAAAGAAGCAAAACCTCCTGTTTCTGATTGTAAGATCCCAGCCCTTCCTGGATATATTTTCCAAGCCATGAGCTATGTCATACAAGCACAACAGTCAAATGGCTTTATATATTCAGAACTAAGAGGAAACCTTTCAATGCACTGGCAATACCTGGAAACCAAAACACTTTTTCCTTCATGTGAGGGAAGCAATTTTTCAAGAACGCTAGCATTTGCATTGTCTAGGACTATAGGAAACAGGTGCATCTGCCTCGTCAGTGGGGCCCACTCTGAGGACAGTGAAAACACACAGAACTATCTGGCAGGGGGAGAATGGCCCTTGCGTGATGCACACCTGCTCCCTGTTTGCAAGACAGGAGGAGCAGAGGCTCCTGGGAAACTTGGCCACATAGCACGTGAGGAGACAAAAGCACGGCACTGAAGGTGTATGGTGAGAAACTGCTAAGCTTAGTTGGCTTTTCTTCTTCCATTAAAAATGCAGCCAACTTGAGTTCCCATCATGGCTCATCGGAAACGAATCTGACTAGCATCCATGAGGACGAAGGTTCGATCCCTGGCCTTGCTCAGTGGGTTAAAGATCCATTGTTGCTGTAAGCTGTGATGTGGGTCACAGACACGGCTCAGATCTGGCATTCCTGAGGCTGTGGCATAGGCCAGCAGCTATTCCGCCATTCCCCAACTCCACCAAACATCGGTGGTGAGCGGGCTGGCAGAGAACAATCAACATGCTTCTGAAAGATGGGAGCCGGGGCCTCTGTGTGTGACACGCCAAAGAGGTTTGATTTTCAATATGCATGTCTGCATAGAAAGCGTCCAGTGGATGCAGCTGACATTTATCTTCCGCAGCCAGGACCAGGGGGCTGGTCACTCCTGTGCTCAGGAGTGGAAGTAAATGTCAGCAGAGATTAGTGGCCGTGTGCTGCCCACACACGTGGCTACTTTCATGCTGCTCTTCATTAAGGAAACGGTTGTGAGAAATTTAACGTACCTGTGCTCCAGAGGGAGCAGAAGGGTGGAAAGGAGGGCTGTGCTACCATGTGACCATTCTTGCAGGAATGTTTTTCCATGCAAAATGCTACTCCCTGTCCTTCTTTGTTTTCCTCTGCAAATCAGAAACAGAGGCATGAGGAAGACTTCGACTCCTGAGACTGTGCCCTCAGACTATAGACCCCTGGAGCTCCAGCGAGGATACTGGACATGGTTATTTACACTAATAATTGGATCCACTGGTTGTGATGTGGTTGATCCTCAGGCGGGTGGGGGAAGGGGTGACTCTGAAGCATCCTTGGGAATTATCTCATGCTCACCAGTGTGCACACCTCGCAGAGTCACAAACAGAAATCAGGAAGCAAGAAAGAATGTGGAATGCTGAATGGATCGGCTGATTCCTCGGGATAGATAATGAGAAGAGAACCATGAAAACTGTGACGGGTAAAAAGCAGCTTGCAGGTCAGGGCTGACTGAGGGCTGTCCAGGAGACCGGACTCCCTTCCACAGGACTGACTGGCAGTGGAGACCAAAAAGGCACAATTCTGATCAGAAACACTCATCTCCTCCACTCACAAGCCTGCCCAACCTGCTCTTACTGCTTCAACATTATCCCATTCTAGCTTCAACTTTATCCCATTCTAAATAGATCGAAAGCGGAATTAAACTGCAGTCAAGATTTTCCAAATTAAAAAAAAAAAGTCAGCAATTAACCCTCACCAACCACCCGTTTGAAATACAATTACAGGCCACTTAGTTATTTCTGCAAAGGTAACGAGACCCCCTGGACACAGGCCAGCCCCCCTGAGGCTGCCTGGCGGCTAATGCTGGAGGCAGGTGACTCTGACCAGGTGGCCATGGGGTCCCCAACCGAGTGCGTCTGTCCCTGAGCCTGTGCAGGGCACACTGCAAAGCTCTCCACAATAAAGGACAATTCCAGGCAGAACTTTTCCCTCTTCCTGGTGGCCACAGAGACTCCAGTTCCACTTCAGACCCACTCCCCTCTGACCCTCTTGCTTTGGAGTGTTACAGCAGAAAGCTGATGACCCTCCAGCCCAACTGCACCTCCTCTCGCAAGAAGGGACACTTGAGAAGAGATATTCACAGGATTCTGGCTGAAACAGCACAAAACAGCACCAGTCTTGAGGCAGGTGGCAAATGTTCCAGTGTGTGGGCTGTGGGCCAGCTACACGCACACTCCCATACTCACCTCTCCACAAGCCCTGCCGGGTGGCTCCACTGATGACATGTGTATTCATGTAGGAATCCAGGTGATTTCAGCTTCTATGATCTGCACAATTTATTTTTCTTAATTTTGTGTAGTTTAACCGAAGGGACCAGACTTTCCCTAAGAAAGAAAATTCCTTATTTGTTCTTACCAATTACCTGTAGATAGTACAGAAGGCAGGAAGAAGCGGGAAGAAACCAGGGGCAAGGAATTATATGATATGAATATTTTCGAAGGCATAAAGCAAATAAGATGGGAAAAAAATGATCACAAAAAAACGCACGAGTGTATTTCAACCATGCCAAATGGGCCTTAATATTTGGGCCTATCCCACATATCCACGATTATAGCACTAGTCACAACAGCCAAGACATGGAAACAACCTAAACGTCTATTGACAGATGAATGGATTAAGAAGATGTGGTACACATAGACAATAGAATACTATTCAGCCACACAAAAGAATGAAATAATGCTATTTGTAACAACATAGATGCAACTAGAGATTTTCATACTAAGGGCAGTAAATCAGACAGAGAAAGACAAATACCATATGATATCACTTATATGTGGAATCTAAAATACAGCACAAACGAATCTATCTACAACACAGAAACAGACTCACAAAGAGAACAGATTTCTGGTTGCTAAGGCTGAGCGGGTTGAGGGTAGGAAGGGAGTGGGATGGACTGGCTGGGAGTTTGGGGTTAGTAGATGCAAACCATTACATTTAGAATGGATAAGCAAAGTCCTACTGTACAGCACAGGAAATTCTAGTATCTTGGATAGAACATGATGAAAGATAATATGAGAAAAAGAATGTATATGTAAGTATGACTAGGTCACTTTGCTGTAGAGCAAAAGTTGCCACAACATTGTAAATCAATGATACTTTAATAAAAATAAGCAAACAAAGAAAAAAAAGTCCAAGCTTAGAAAACATCCCCGGGTTCAAAGAGTCTGCATTTATTTACACTTTTTGTTGGGCAAGATTAATTTTATATGTGTGTGTGTGTGTGTGTATAATTTTGTCTTTTTAGGGCCTCACCCATGGCATATGGAGGTTCCCAGGCTAGGGGTCAAATCAGAGGTGCAGCTGCTAGCCTACACCACAGCAACAGCAACCCGGGATCTGAGCCACATCTGCGACCTACACCACAGCTCATGGCAATGACTGATCCTAACCCACTGAGAGAGGCCATGTATCGAACCTGTGTCCTCATGGATGCTAGTCAGATTTGTTTCTGCTGAGCCAGGACAGGAAGTCCAATAATAAATATTTTTATGTTTGGTCCAAAACAAAACAAAACAGATCAGATGACATGTCTGAGTAACATCTGCTCCCCATGTCAACATGGGGAGACCCTGTGAGGAGCCAATGCGGTAATCAGGACTAGGGCTCAGAAGACACAGTCCTGGATGCTCTGGAAAATGCATGATATGCTGTGGCCTTCTCTAACATTTAAACTGTCTCCAACTGTGTCTTCTCTCCCCATCTAAGCTGGAGAGTTCTGCAAGTTAGACCAACAACACTGGTACCTCAAGATTGTGCTATGTTACAAACATGCCAGGCTTTGCATGCATGCCACCTCACTGAATTCTCACAAAAACTCTATGAGAAACATAGTAATTTGGGGATGAGAAAACTAAAGCAAAGAGCATTTTCGTGACCTGTCAAGCTCAGGTCCTTACTTGACAGGGTCAATAGGCAAGCCTGGACAGTCTGACCAAAAGTTACAGTTACATCTTTTACTCTGTTTTCACATTGTACCTTTCATGCATGTTTCAGACATTAGACTGTGACCATGGAAGATATTAAATCAATACTTGCTGAATTAACGAACGTGAGGCCAAAAGACATGAATTCACATGTCAATGATGAACCCGTAAAGGCTGATCATTGTTCAAGTCACTTACACGACAAATATCCTGGGATACCAAAGCAGGTGTAAAAGGATTCTTCCATGTCTTGTAATGTTCGGTTTTGATTTGCGGTTTTCCTGTTTTTTAAGTATGTTAACCCCTTCCTATATATTACAGTCATATAGGCTCAAACATATCATTAAAATAAAAAAAGAATCTGGAGTTCCCGTCGTGGCACAGTGGTTAACGAATCCGACTAGGAACCATGAGGTTGCGGGTTCCGTCCCTGCCCTTGCTCAGTGGGTTAACGATCCGGCGTTGCCGTGAGCTGTGGTGTAGGTTGCAGACGCGGCTTGGATCCCGCGTTGCTGTGGCTCTGGCGTAGGCCGGTGGCTACAGCTCCGATTCAGCCCCTAGCCTGGGAACGTCCATATGCCGAGGGAGCAGCCCAAGAAATAGCAACAACAACAACAACAACAACAAAAAAAAAAAAAAAAAAAAGAAGAATCTGTATTTTCTTACTTTCCTTCCCCACATTGTATGATTTTGATGTCTTTTTTTTTAACATCTTCATGTTTGATCTGTATGCTGGCTTATTTAAGTGATTGCTTTCCAATTGTGGTTTCCTCCATCCTAATTCTTCTTACTTATTTTTCATTTAGAGAAGCCCTTTCAGTATTTCTTTTAGAATGGGTTTAGTATTGCTGTACTCTTTTAGCTTTTGTTTGTTGGAGAAATTCTTTATTTCCCCACGCCGTACAGTAGAAAATTGACAGATCACTGTAAACCAGCTATAATGGAAAAAATAAAAATCATATTTAAAAAAAAAGAATATTGGTAGGGGTAGAGAAAAAATAAATATTGGTAGGGTAAAAAAAAAAGGATTCTTATCTTAAGAGCAGTAGGCTAGGAGTTCCCGCTGTGACCCACTGGGTTTAAAAATCTGACTGCAGGGGCTCGGGTCACTGTGGAGATGTGGGTTGGATCCCAGGCCCTGTGTAGTGGGTTAAAGGATCAGTATTGAAGCAGCTGTGGCAGAGGTTGCAACTATGGCCAGCATTCAATCCCAGGCCCAGGAACTTCCATATGCTGCAGGTGTAGCCATGATTTTCTCTTTAAGCAGTGGGTAAATATGTCTAGGATAAGTAAAAAGATATCACACATGTTTTTATCACAATCCATCCATGCATCTATTTTTCATTAACTCAAGTATGCCTCAAATGCCTACTTTGTGCTAGTCACTCTTCTAAACAATGCAAGAAGCAAAAGAACAAGGCATATCGCTCTGGCCCTAAAGAGCTCACCACTGTGGAATGAAGGGACAGGTCTGGATGCTTCACAGGAGAAGCACCAACGAAGGCTCCAAAGTGGTCCCTTGGATGGTGAGGGCTGAACTGAGTCCACGTGCTGTGGAATAAGGGCTGAGTGGGAGTCCCCACATTCAGACCTCACTCTAGGCTTTGGAACTTCCACAGGTACCTGCAGTGTCTTGTGTTCAATGCTCTCCTCTGCATTCCACTGGAAGGACTCAGTGAGCCAAAGGGATGAGACGGGATATAAGAGGTGGACTTTTTTCTTCACTCCCCTTTCACGTCATCAGCCCACTGACATAATTAGAGATGGGAACAGAGGGATGAGGTAGCCCTGGCCAGGGGAACACTCTCTGCATTCTTTTTTTTTTTTTTTTTGTCTTTTTGGGGCCGCACCTGTGGCACATGAAGGTTCCCAGGATAGGGGTCAAATCGGAGCTGTAGCCACTGGCCTACACTACAGCCACAGCATCACCAGATCTGAGCCACATCTGCCACCTACACCACAGTTAACGGCAACACTGGATGCTTAACCCACTGAGCAAGGCCAGGGATTGAACCTGTGTCCTCACATATCCGCTGAGTCCTGATGGGAACTCCCAGGCAGTTCTTTTTAATGAACGTAGAACTGTTCCCAGGGCCTGAGGTCCCAGCAGACTGGTAAGTACATAGTATTTATTTTGTTCATTTGGTTGCTATTGGTTTATCTGTCTGATTATCTGTTGGTGTAAATTGTTTCATTTTAGTGCACAACACTTTAGACCTCTCTGAATGAGATGGGTTCAAAATGACTCACCAACTCCAACTGACAAACTCCACATGATAAAGATGATCGCAATTACTCCAAGAGTGCACACACGTCATTCTACTTAGGTGTCCTTCCATTTAGAATGATAAGGGGACATGGTTAAGTGGCATTCTATCTTTGCCCTTAAAAACCTCCCAATTAACTGCCCCTGTCACGAGGCTTGGGAACATACACAAAACCAAAAGATGCACCAGTGCTGCAGTTCCTAGAGGTTTACAGTCGAAAAATGGTGGGAGGAAATACCGCACAAGTCCTTTGGTCCAGGACAGCTCCTGAGAATCTTATGGAAACCACAAGAGCTGTACCATACACTCTGTCAGTGCAGGTGGGCAGAAAAACAATGGGAGGATCTAGGCAGAAACACAGTCAGAGAGTTAAATGAGGCTAGCATAATACCACAGAATGGTACAGACCCAGAAACAAGCGAAAAGGGAACAGACAAGAGAACTCAGAAAAATAACACAACACATGGAGGAACTCAACAAAGAAACAGTAGCCCCACCAGGAAATGAGAATGACTGTTTAGTAGATGGTGCTGGAAAATTGGTTTACAACATGGGGAAAAACAAAGCTAGATTCCGACCTATTGTTACACTGAGGTTATACCATACTACGTTAAGGTGGATTTCGTGTTAATTACCTCTATGGGAAAGGTGATATTATAAACCTAGGAAAAAAATTACTTGTTTTCATTGTAAAAAAAAAAAAAAGCCAAACAAACAAAAACAAACCAAAACAACAACAACAAAAATATAGAACTTACTTTTGCCAGGTAATGTTCTTTACAAATTTAAAATCATTTAGTACCAAAGTTGTATAAAGAAGGTAACTTTAATATACCCATTTTTTGAGATCGACAAGCCTCCTTTCGGGAATGGCAGTGTGCTATGACTGAGGAATATGATACTCTCAACCCCCAGCCACCCTGCACCCCTGGTGTAAATAATGAACAGTAGGGAGTTCCCTTCATGGCTCAACAGTTGACAGACCCGACTAGGATCCATGAGGATGTGGGTTCGATCCCTGGCCTCGCTCAGTGGGTTAAGGATCCAGTGTTGCTGTGAGCTGTGGGCAGGTCGCAGATGTGGCTCAGATCCGGAGTTGCTGTGGCTCTGGCATAGGCAGGCAGCTGTAGCTCCAATTAGACCCCTAGCCTGGGAACCTCCATATGCCACAAGTGCAGCCCTAAAATGCAGATATATAGAGAGAGAAGTAATGAGAGGAGAAGGTAAGGTACTACTTGGCAATGATCATCAATAACACTATTTTGCATATTTGGAAGCTGCTAAGGAAGTAGATCTTAAAAGTTCTCACCACAAGAAAAGAAATGTGTAACCATGCATGGTGATGGGTGTTCCCTGGACTTATTCTGGTGACCACTTTGCAACATATACATATTTCAAATCATGATGCCATCCACCTAGAACGAATATAACGTTATGTCCATTACACCTCAATAAGAAAAAGAAAAGAATAATGAGTGGTACAAGGGATGGATAATGAGGTGAGAGCCCAGGAGGAAGAACTGGAATGCCAACTGTGGCCAAAGGAGCAGCCAGGTCGAAATGTTGCTTAATCCTCAAGGTGGGACCACAAGCATTTAAAACACCAAGGAGTCCTGGGAACTGGGAGCAAACATGACTCTGAGGGAGCAGTTAAGCAGCCTGGAGAGGGAGAGATAAAGTCTGCAGAAGAGGGGTGATGACATGAGGCATGACAGATGAATGACAACTGGGGTGAACAAACTGGCGGATCCATGCGGAGTCAGATTTGACTCTGTGCAGAACTGGACAGAGGCTCAGAGGAAATGAACCTCACTCCAGGCTCACTGGCAGTGAGAACATGGAAGCAGACAGGAAACACACAATTGAATCTCATGACCGACACAAGCAGGGCTAAGTAAAACACAAGGAACCCAGAGCCATGATGAGTGTGTTTTAGCACCGGCCTTCTTGACCTGGATGCATGAGGACAGTTAGGATCTGGTTGTCATAAGGTGTGAGTGAAGCTTCCACCTGCATTACTCTCATGGCCTTTGTGTATGAATTACCATCTTTCTTTCCTTATAGTATGAAAACATAGACTGAGGAGAAAGAAGAGAGGGTTGCCTGGGGTGAGAGAGAAAAGTGTGCCTACAGAGCAAGTTATCATCTTCAAAATGTACAGAGTGTCCATTCTTTGTAGTGCTTGAAATTAGACATAATAGGAGCACTTCAGAGGCATGGACCTGTCCAGGCTGTAAAGGACTTCTACTCACCTCCTATGTCACTAAACCCCAAACAATGAATGCCTGACATCTATTATGTGGCTCTAATCCATAGTAAAAGACCTAGAAGACTCACCCTGACCCTCTCCAGCCTCTCCAAAGCCATCAGATTAAAGGACCCTGCTCTCCAGAGTCCACGGCCAAATGGTGTAGGTTAAGAAGACATAGTTTTGAATAATTAGAGAAAAGCATGAACAAGTACATAGATCTCACACAGAGCACAAGGTGAAAAGAATGGAGGTGAATTGAGGTCAGGAAGACAAAAACTATGAAAGGTCCTGGAGAACGTGGCCTGCCTCCAACCACTGCCCCCTCTCAGGGAACCCAACCAAGACAGCTGGGTTCTGACTTCGCTCCTGATGAAATACCCCTTGCAAAGACTTTGGCCTTTGTCCTGCTATTTCTTAAGCAGGCTACCACCCAAATGGAACACAGAATGAGTCTTATTCTGTTTTTCATCTTCAATTGCATGCTAATTGATTTTTAAAAGCCCCGCTGTTGTACTGCCATGGCCCTGTAATTAACTGTATTTGATCACAATGTTTCGGGGACAGAGGGGATGTCTCCTAGACTGCCAACAAACACATCCATCAGGTGGGTCTCCAAGATCACTGGTCTTCAGCAGACGCAAAATTCAGTATGAGAAACGGTCAGCAGGGAAAGAGTAACTGGCATTTGACCACCAGAGGGGCCACGTGAACTCCCTCCATGAGCCTGGAGCCTGTTTTTGCAGGCACATCTGTGCATGGTGGCAAAGGCTGGCCATACCACAGCTCTTACATTTTCAAGAAACAAGTGGGAAGCATGGTACTGAAGCCTTCAATGCACATGGTGGGCCTGAAGATGCTCCAGACTTCAAGGCCCAGGATAGTCAGCGTCTGGTCCTTCTGTTTGCAGATGGCAAGTGCTGTGGAAAAGCAGCCCTCAGCTTTCAGACTGGTGGGATTCCTGGTTCCGTTTCTCTGCGACATGAGCAAGTCACTGCACCTGGTTAGGCCTTACTTTCTCTGTTCTCAGTACAAAGAGGGAAACGGCCCTTATTTATGTCACAGGATCATTGTGGTTTGTCACTGTGATGAAGTATATAAAAGTGATTTGATGCATTCCTGCCATGGTAAAGTGGGTGAAGAATCTGACTACAGCAGTTTGGGTCACTGCAGAAGCATGGGTTGGATCCCTGACCAGGCACCATGGGTTAGAAGATCTGGCATTGCTACAAGCTGTGGCATAGGTTTCAGCCGCAGCTCAGATTCAATCTCTGGCCCAGGAACTTCCACATGCCATGGGTGTGGCCATTTAAAAAAAGGGGGATGATTTTAAAACACGAAGCATTCTTCTTGGTCAAATACCAGTTACCAGGTGCTAGGCACAGGGCTGGCACCACACTGTGTTATGTTTAACCTAGTCATCTATCAGATGGTGTGACTGCCATCATTTAACGGCCAGGGGACTTAGCAGCTGTAGCAATTCCGTCTCTCTATCCGAGTGGACTCAGATCTCTCTGTCTCACCAATTCTCTCCCAGATTCTGAACGTGCTAAACAGTTAATGGAAAGAGCTGGCTTCCCAGGCTCCTCAGAAACTGGCTTTCTAAAATACTAAAAACGCTGTCTCTATTTGCCTTTCCCACTGCTGTCAGCTATGCCCCCAGGAAGCAAAATATTATAAACCATAGCCACGTCTCAGGCAGTTAAGAGAGAGAGAGAAAACACAACCCCCCCCCCCCTTTTTTTAAGGCTTAAATTATGTTTTCTTTTCTATTGATCTGGTGATTTCTGTTTTGAACTGGGTGAAAGGAAAATTGTGTTTCTCCGTCTCTTTCCTTCTTCCTTTCATCTCCCCACTTTCCCGCTCCCCTCCATCCCTACTGCTCCAGTCCTCAGTACCCCTTCACATGGCCGTCGTACCAGCCTCCCTACTGCTCCTGCCCAGGGCCTCCCCAAGGGACCACCAGAGTCGCATCTGTATAAAACAGGCAAACAGAAACAGCAACAGAACAAGCCCCACTGAGATTTTGTCACTCTTATTCTCCAAAAATGTCATCAACCAAAAATAAAGCCTCCTGCCTAGACCTCTTCCATAAGGTCCAGCCTCTTTCTTTTTTTTTAATGAATTTTATTACATTAACAGTTGTACAATGATCATCACAACCCAATATTGTAGCATTTCCATCCCAAACCCCCAGCCCATCCCTCCACCCCCAACCTGTCTCTTTTGGGAAACCACGCATTTTTCAAAGTTTGTGAGTCAGTATCTGTTCTGCAAAGAAGTTCATTGTGTCCTTTTTTTAGATTCCACATGTAAGTGATAGCATTTGATGTTGGTGTCTCACTGTCTGACTAACTTCACTTAGCATGATAATTTCTAGGTCTGCCCATGTTGCTGCAAAAGCCATTATTTCTTTCTTTTTAATGGCTGAGTAATATTCCATTATGTTTATGTACCACATCTTCTTTATCTACTCCTCTGTTGATGGACATTCAGGTTGCTTCCATGTCTTGGCTATTGTATGTGGTGCTGCAATGAACACTGGGGTACCTCAGTCTTTTTCTATTTACCTGTCCACCTGACATCTCCACGTGATGTCTAATGGTCATCTTATCACGCACAAAATAACTCCAAATCCTTTCCAACAAACTCGAGCAGCCCTCAATATTTCCCACACATTAACTTGGACAGCAACCCTAGAGGTACCCCTGATGTCTCTGTTTTCTCTCACACTCTGTGTCTAACCCATCAGCACATCTCATTGGCTCCCCTTCTAAACATCCAGAATCTGGCTCTGGGTACCACTGCCCACTGAAGCCACCTTCCTTACCATCCTCCTCCCTAACCTCACATCTTCCCCTACACAGAGCCAGAATAATCATTTTCAGACATACGCTGTCCCTCTGCCCCAAACCGTCCAGTGCTCCCTATTCTCTCAAGGCCAGGCATGATCTGGATTGAAGTCCCCTCTGTGACCTCCAGCCCCACCCCAAGCATTGCAGGCACCCTTGCCTCACTGGTCTTCTGCCCTAGAGTCCTCACAAAGCCTGTTCCCTCTGCCTGGAATTCATTCCTAGACAAAAATGTCAATCATCCCATCAGCTCTTCCAAGATGCACCTCACTATCACCCTCCTAATGATTTACCCCAAATATCTACTCAGGCCTGTTCCTGTATCTCATCCTACTACACTGTCTTTTTTGCACCAATAATCATGTATCCTATATCATTTATTTATGTACTAAGTGTATGACCTGCCTCTCTTCCCTAGAATGCAAGATCCACAAAGCAGGTGTTCCATCTGCTGTCACATCCTTCGCCCCTTTGGTGATGCCCAGCCATGGTAGCCACTCAAAAGATACTTGCTGAACGAATGAATGAATGAATGAATGCAAGCCCCATTCTGTTTTATCGACCACTCTTCTCTGATGTCTAGAATCTAACTAGAATGAATTACTTGTCATTCTTTCATCACACACTCAGCCTCAAACACACTTCCTTCCACCACCATCCCCAGAAAATTACAATTTATTCTTCTAGATGCAGCTCCAACACCATTCCCCCCACTCTTGCTTCCTTCCTCCATTGCTCCCTCCCTCCACACCTCCTCCCTGCCTGCCTCCACCTCTTCCCTCTTTCTACAAACACCTTAGCATAGTTTATGCAGGAGGTACAATGTTAGACATGGTAGATTAAAAATATCGGGCACAGTGCCACCTTTAATTAGCTTACAGTTCACTAAAGATTTCTTCAACGCCCCTGTATGAATAAATCACTCTTAGGCTTTGCTTTGCGGGTGGCCGCCTGAGATGGTGAAAAGAACACCCAGCTTTTTAAGGGTCCTAAGAAACGGAGTGCATATTCTCACTCCACCATAGATCAGTGGGTTTACTCACGACACTCAAACTTTCCAAGCTCATATATCTGTATGTTTAACATGACAATGATAATTCCACCTTGAAGTGTTGGTTGACAATGAAACTAAATAATAATGAATAAATAAGCCTATGCAGCATACCATATAATATATAATGCTATAATAAGACAAATGAAACGGAATCATATCAGGTGCCCTTGCAGCCCAGAGTTGACATTCAAGCCTGAAGCTCCTCCCCCTTCCCCCCAAGGCCCCCGCAGTGAGATAACTCCTGTATCATGAACTTATTTTACTGGCCTCACTCTATAAGGCATTTAGTTGCCTGTTTCCCAGGAGATGGGAGCTCCTCGAGACCTCCCCGGAGTATAGAGATTTGCATGCTGTTGACTTCAATTCATGAGAGCTAAGAAACAGTCTTCTTTCCTTTCCTGTCTTTCCCGCACTTGTCCTTGTGCTTCTATATCCTTCCAGGAGTCCTCCTTCCTTGGCAAACCTTTTTCCATCACTTCATTCTTCATTCCATGCTACCTAAAAATTCTTTCTCTCCCACTCCACACGCTCCCCCACTCCCCGGTACTCACCCCCCCCTCCCCTCCCCATCACTGCCTCACACACCCCGTTCTCCTGTTCCCGAGGTTACAGCCCAATCTCGCCTTCCCTCTCCTCTTGATCATCACTCTCTGTCAGGCTCCTGTCCTCTCAGACCGGCCAGGGGAAGTTTTATTGATCTCTCCGTAATGCCCCAGTGCCTCTGAAGGTTAAGGTCAACAAGAGTAAAGCATCCTGCTGAACCACAAAACCTAAACTCGACTTCAGTATGTGGGGGTATCAATTATTCAGAGCCGTCAGATCACAGGCCACTCTCCATCTGGTGAGGCTGCGTGGGAAAAGGAGGATGACCACAGGGAAGGTGAGTGTGGGGGAGACCCACATAACCAACCAGCTACAGCTCACAGCCCAGGGAGCTCCGGCAGGGCTGCCAGGAGGCAGATGGCAACGTGAGGTCGGCCACTGGTCCTGGGAAAGGCTATGCCTCATAGGATCCCCTAACAAAGAGAGGCCACTAAGGAAGTGATTAGCATCCAAACAGTCTTCTGGGCTTTGAATCATGTTCTTCTCTCTTAACGCCACGCGTAGCTGGCCCCCTGAATAATGAGGTACCTGGGGTCTATGGGTCCTATATAAATCAAAATGAACTTGGAGAAGGGTTGGTTTTGCCTGTCATTTCCACTCTGCCCCACCTTACTTTGCTGACCTTTTAAAGGCTCCTGTGCCGTTTCAACAATATAGGTATGGAGCATTGTACTTGAAAATATACAGGAAACAAAGGACTGTGAATTAGACATCTGGGGAAAATCTCATCAAGCTTACTCATTCCCAAGGAACATGTGCCTTAGAATAAATGACCCATCAAAGTAGACAGCATTATCATGAGCCACCTCAACTCACTGCCAATGTCTTTGCACATGCAGTTTCCCTCCTGGAAATCCTTCCTCTCCCACCTTCACCTGGTTAAAACCAAATCGTCTTTCGGGATCGTTCTTAGATGTCACTTCCTCTGGGATGCCCTTCAGTCTGGCTTAGAAGCTCCTCCTAAATGATCCATAAATCACTGAATTCAGGACACTGTGCGATAATTCCACTAGCAGCAATGAAAGATTGAGTGAGGAGACACACAGACTCAAAAACTGCCTGGCTCTGAATCCTGGCTGACCAAGCAGCTGATCAAAGCACCTTATTGACCAAGGACCCGACAGAAGACCTAGCTGACTTCAACCAAGCTGAAGCTCCATGTTGCCCCCGAGGCTGCAGCCACCCAGCCTCAGCACCATCCAAACAAGACTGAAAATGGGTGTGGCCATTCTACTCAGTGCAGGGGACTCAAGGTCATCCAGATGACCCTGGCTAATGCACCCCTTAACGATTCTTGTTACCTGTTCACTGAGTCTTGGACTGTCCTGAACATTCTAGTTGTTTGATCTGCCACTTAGGAAACCACAGACTGGAAGATGAGACACTCCTTTTGGGGCCATGTGCTGTGAAAATAAATCATAGTGCCGCTCATGGAACCACCTGGATGATTCCTACAGATGCCCCAGCAAAGACTATTCCCTCACGAGACCTTGAAATCAAGTCACACCATTTTGAGGGAGAGACACCACTGACACTTAAATCCATCATTATACCAGATGCGGCCACATACCCACCATTCTGGGGGCCATGCTTTCACACCAGGGGCTACCACTCACGACCCTGCCAAGTTGCCTTGTTCATTTTAATGTAGAGGAAGTCACACTGCACGAGGCACTACCCTGCTCACTCCTGGGAGATTGACAACGTCTGACCTTTGACGCCCCACTTTCGGGCTAAAGACACTGCCTTGCTGTGGTGGACACTTCTTTACTGTGCAGTGCTGCTATTCCAGGATAATCTGCTCATCTGGCCACGACCTCGGTGGCCCTGGAAACTAATCTGGGTCATGGGTTGAGCTTTCTAGAGCATCTGCAGTCTTGCCATGCAGTGCTTTTTATCACTAAAGAAACTCAAGGAAGGGCTGGTAGTCAATGTATTTGACAGCCTTTACCTTGTTTTTTTGGGTGTTTTTTTCTTTTTTTTTTTTTTTGGTCTTTTTGTCTTTTTAGGGCCACACCTGCGGCATATGGAGATTCCCAGGCTAAGGGTCCAATCGGAGCTACAGCTGCTGGCCTATGCCACAGCCACAGCAATGCCAGATCTGAGCCATGTCTGCGACCTACACCACAGCTTGTGGCAACGCCGGATCCTTAACCCACTGAGCAAGGCCAGGGTTCGAACCCACAACCTCATGGTTCCTAGTTGGATTCGTTTCTGCTGCACCACGAAGGGAACTCCAGCGTTATGTTTTACTTTTCTTCTCAGCCATGGGCCCCTGATATCACTGAGTCTTGAAACAGACTCTGAGAAATTGAATCAGAGAGATTTCTGGAGTCCTAACTGTGGCTCAGTGGTAACAAACCTGGCTAGCATCCATGAGGATGCGGCCTCATTCAGTGGTTTAGTGATCCAGCATTGACCTGAGCTGTGATACAGGTTGCAGACAAGGCCCAGATCTGGCATTACTGTGGCTATAGTGTAGGCTGGCAGCAACAGCTCTGATTTGACCCTTAACCTGGGAACTTCCATATGCCGTAGGTATAGCACCCCTCTAAAAAGAGAAAGATTTCTGATTCTATTCCCCTTGTCTCCTCCCAGTCCACACACCATAACATGTCACTTTGGTTCCTGAATATGGTGCTGTTCTGAGAAAGAGATCATCTCTCTTTAGGCACCTACTGGTAACAATGGGATGAAATAAATAAGGGGGTATTAAAGCCTTGCCTGAGAATTCAAGAGGTTGCCCTGACCATTCCTGGCCATGATGTTCTTTCCTTCCTATAGCAGCAACCCCAGGCAAGCCTGGTTGATCTACCCTCTAGGTGGCAGGCTGGCCAGAAGGGAATCTAGAGGATTCATATTTAGTTCTGATCAACCTCCTGGTCCTCTGGTTGAATTGACACAATCCTAGACCAAAAGGATAATAGCCACATGGCTCCACACATTCTTGTCTAAATTCCCCTACAGAGGCTCACACAGGCTAAAGTGGGGACAGAATGAATGTATCTCAGTAACTTTTATAAGAATATCCTTGACCATGACTTATGCGTGACTCTTCTGGATGAAAGACCTAGTACAGATAAGTGATAGGGAAAGGTGAAGTGATAGCTACTGGATACACATACCCACATTGTAGAGGTAGAGAGCAGAAACCCAGGAAAGGATGCGCCAGGCCCTGGGAAGAAGGGATATGAATCAAACCACGAAGCTGCTCACGGAGCCTTATTCACAGGGAAAACGGTACAGCTCTGCTAACCCTAACCCGAACCCTAAACTGCTGCAAATACCTTAATTCAACTGACTGCCTGGTCTGCCATCACCCCTGAGGGCTTGGACCCCTTAACCCGTTCAGAAAAGTTTATCAAAGTTGGGAGAGGTGGCCCTGCTCCTGCAAGGTCCTCACCAGCTTGCCCCCAACCCCACCTCTTTCCCATAGTCATGCAAACTCTATACAACACCCACCTGGGCCATACACAATGCCCTCCTGGGTCTTTTTCCTTTTTTTTTTAAGAGTATGTTGATTTACAGTGTTTTGTTAATTTCTGCTGTGCAGCAGAGTGATCCAGTCATACATATACATACATCCTTTTACTCATATTATCTTCCGTATTTCTTATTCCAAGAGACTGACTATAGTTCTTTGTGCTGTACAATAGGACCTCATTGCCCATCCATTCTAAATGGAATAGTTTGCATCTACCAACCCCAAACTCCCCATCCATCCCACTTCTTCCCCCCTCTGCCTTGGCAACCACAAGTCTGTTCTCCATGTCTGTGAGTCCTTTCTGTTTTGTAGATAGGATCGTTTGTGTCATAGTTTAGATTCCACATGTAAATGGCACCATATGGTATTTGTCTTTCTCTTTCTGATTTACTTCACTTAGCATAAGACTCTCTAGTTGCATCCATGTTGTTGCAAATGACATTATTTTGTTCTCTTTTAGGGTACACAAACACATAGTATTCCACTGTATATGTGTACCACATCTTTTTAATCCATTCATCTGTGGATGGACATGTAGGTTGTTTTCATGTCTTGGCTATTGTGAATAGTGCTGCAGTGAACATAGGGATGCATGTATCTTTTTGAATGAAAGTTTTGTCCAGATACATGCCCAGGAGTGGGATTGCTGGATCATGTGGTAGTTTTATATTTAGTTTCCTGAGGAACCTTCATACTGTCTTCCATAGCGGTTGCACCAATTTACATTCCCACCAACAGTGAAGGAGGGTTCCCTTTTCTCCACACCCTTTACAGCATCTGTTATTTGTAGACTTATTAATAACAGCTATCCTGACTGCTGTGAAGTGGTATCTCACTGCAGTTTTGATTTGCATGTCTCTAATAATTAGTGATGTTGAGTGTTTTTTCATGTACCTACTGGCCATCTATATGTCTTCTTTGGAGAAATGTCTGTTTAGGTCTTATGCCCATTTTTTGACTGGGTTGTTTTGTTGTTGTTGAGTTATATAAGTTGTTTGTATATTTTCGAGCTTAGGAGAGCTGCCTCCTGGGTTTTGAGAAATAGAGGGAGTTGATGGGAAACTGAAAGCCATCCTGCTCATGGTGCCACAAGTAATGAAGTCTCTAGTCTCTGATCCAGAGGTCTCGTGTCTCCTGGAGGCACCCAAGAGACTAAGGCAGTGACCTCATTAGCTTGGGGAAAATATCCGACTCTTCCTGGCTATTAGGGTGGGGTGGGTGTGATAGCCAAGGGATTTAGAATGTTTAGAATGGCAGAAGCCACATTTGTGTGGAATGAGTGTGAGTGTGTGTGTGTGTGTGTGTGTGTGTGTGTATAGTTACTACAGAGAAGCGGCCTTTGCAGATGACCTCATCTACCCAGGAAGCATGAAATACAGAGAAATGTAGTATTTAAATTATGCTAAATTCTTTGGGGGTAAGTGGACAGTTCTTACAACCTGACCCAAAGGAGGAGCCTTCTCTAGGGAAGTAATTTCATTGACTTGGTAGCTTTGAGTGGTCAGTTTTCTGTGGTATTAGTGGCCTGGGCAGGACTAAATCTGGTTGAGCCTCAATGCTGGACAAAATGCCCACAGGCATCTGGACTTGTGTAAAATGGGTGGATTCTGTAGCAATTCAGGATTTAATGAAAAATGAGGAGGAAAAGAGAGTAGGAAGGAAAAATGGTAGACTAAAAAGAACTTAATAAACCAAGTGAAGAAAAGATAAAGGGATGGAAGGTGAGAAAAAGAGGAGGGGGGATAAATGGTGTGTAAGGTAAGGTAAGGGCTCCTGTTTCTCTGCCTAAAAATGTGTTTCCTGCTACTCTGACCATAAACCTAAGAGAATGCCCACAGTTAAGTAGTAAGTACTCTCCACGGTAGGACAGAAGCAGGCAAGTGATGGGACTGCTCTGACCCTGTGCACTCAGAGGCAGTGAGCTGCTCTACTTCTCATCACAGAAAACATCTGCACTCATCAACCTGGAACTTATCACCTTCAAAGCTCTTTTGTACCCGTTACAGAAAACAAATCGGAATGGAAGGAGAGATGGGTGAATGTTTGTGTGTGTGTGTGTGTGTGTGTGTGTGTGTCAGATCAAAGCCATTGATTTCAGGTTGACATCACAGGAGTTGTAGATACAAACACATTTTTGTGTTTTCTAATGTGATTTTCTCATTGCTGAATAGAGTTATATGGGGCAGTTCTTCCAGACAGTGCTAATGTGTGAACTCAAGTTCAACACCTGCAGCTTGGGCTTACCTGTGGGTATTCTTTGTGGCCAGGATGTCTCATCACTACCCCCTGCACGGTGACTCTTTTACCACCCAGCACGGTCTGGAACTTCCTATCAAAGCACTGTGGGCGAGCCCAAGCCCTTTCCCTGCCCAATACTCCTTTCCCTGTGGCATTGAGGCACCCGGGATACTTTCCAAGGGCTTTTTATGTTCTGTGTCTCTAAAGACTGCTAAATTGGGTCGGATGTGTGGGATTAAGCTCCCTCTCATAAAATTTGCTTGAGAAAATCTCAGATCCATTAATGCTTCATAAAAATTTTACAAGGTTTCTGCTAAAGGAAGGAAAACAAACAGAGGTGGTGTCCGCATCTAGGCGCTCTTTAAATCAAACATTCTCTCTAATGCATTTTTTTTATGGTACCAATCAGAAAAGCAATCAACCATGAAGCCTGAAGCTTCTTCTGCTTCCATTCCTAGAGCAAAATTTCCAAGATCTTTAAACATTTTACATGAAGCCACAGGAGAGAGAGAGAGAGAGAGAGAGAGAGAGAGAGAGAGTGTTTATCAACCTATCTGTGTGTTCATCCATCATCCGTATCTACATCATCCTTCAGGAGAATTCCCTGTTCTCTGGCTCTAAAAATGTCTATTAAAACTTCACACCCTCCAATATAAGATTAGGAAAACAGGATAAGATGATAAAATAATCTCCCATATTTCAAAATGTTTCAGGGTGACAGGAAGATATATAGAAACAATTGATGTTTAAGACTAGTGGGGTGACAATTAAAATACTCTTACCCTTATTTATACTTGTGTTGTTTCAACAATAAATAAAAATGAATCAATCAAGAGTAAAAATGAACAAATCAAGAGTAAAAATGAAATAAATCAAACCCCAGGTTTTGAGGAGGCATGACCCCTGTGATGACGCAAAAAGATACTTCAGAATGACTTTAGCAGGAGTTTCCATTGTGGTACAGGGTAAACGAATCTCACTAGGAACCACAAGGTTTCAGGTTCGATCCCTGGCTGCACTCAGTGGGTTAAGGATCTGGCGTTGCCATGAGCTGTGGTGTAGGTCGAAGACACGGCTTGGATCTGGCGTTGCTGTGGCTGTGGCCTAGGCTGGCAGCTGTAGCTCCGATTCGACCCCTAGCCTGGGAACCTTCATATGCTGTGGCAGGTGTGGCCCTAAAAAGCAAAAATAGAAATGAAAACAAAAACAAAAAACAAAAGGATGGCTTTTAGAACGTAAGCATAAAGGGAAACGAGCCCAGCCAGCAGATCCTGGCCTTCTGGAATCCAGAGCAGAGATGCTTGGAGCAGGGCTGTGGCTGAATTTCCAGTTTGACAAGAAGACGCTTATAAAATAAGGTGAGATTGGAACCGGTTTCCTGGGATGAACTTAGAAACTCTAACTGTCCCTCCCCTGTTTTTTCAAGCCATGTTGTTTTCTTTCAAAACGAGGGCCTCTAGAAACCTGCCTTTTCATAAAAGACAGGCGACTGGAATACAGAGGCAATAATAACAGTACCAAACAATGGTTAGACTGTTTTCTTTTATTTTTCATATATATTATAATCATCTGATCCTCAAAACACCCCTATGAGGTGAGGCAACTGCTACACTGTGAAAAGAAAACAAGATTTGTGCTAAAATAAAAAACCGGAATTTGTTTAAATCCCAGCATGGCTACCCCATGGCTTATGGAACCCTTGACCTCTCAAACCTCAGTTGCCAAGTATGTAAATTAGGGATGCTATTCCCTGTCCAACAGAAGAAAGATTAACAGGATTAAAGGAGATAAAGTACAGGACATAAAGCAGACAGCACAAAATAGATGCTTGAGGAATAAAAATGTGTGCGCTGACCCATCCTTTTGAAGAGTTAAGGAATGTGATTAATAATACAGAGCTAGCTAGCATCAGGCGCTGGGATTCAGCATCTCCTCCAATTCTGAACCCCACAGGCATCGCTTCCTTCCACACAAGCGTGGGCTGACCTGGGAGAGAAGGGAGAGGGTGGGTACCCCCTGCCAGGATTCCTTCAGTTAGTGGAAAGATACCTCACTAGGGGAGAAATGCAAATTTAATTTTTTTTTTCTTTTTAGGGCCACACCCACGACATATGGTGGTTTCCAGGCTAGGGGTCAAATCGGAGCTGCAGCTGCCAACCTACGCCAAAGCCACAGCAACGCCAGATCCAAGCCATGTCTGCAACCTACACCACAGCTCATGGGCAACACCAGATCCCAGACCCACTGAGCAAGACCAGGGATCAAACCCACATCCTCATGGATACCAGCTGGGTTCGCTTCCACTGCACCACAATGGGAACTCTGGAGAAATGCCAGTTTTTACAGAATGAGAAGGAAGCTGGTTAAACATGAAGAGAAAGCACTGTCCCTGAGCTGGAGGGAAGGGCGTCCGTGGCACCTCCTCTGCACTGTGGCCCAAGCTGGTAGAGACAGACACTGAGAGGCTAGGAGGCTTCTCAAGGCTTCCTCCTTCCTCAGAGCCTCCCCTCTTCGCAAAACTGAAAAATCTGGCCCGAGACCCACCATCATGACAAAGTATCTTAAAACAAGTGCGAAAGCCTACTAAAATCACCCCTGTTGAAAAGAATTCAATTCCAACAGGAGCTTGCCATCTTTTTCCAAATCCGCCCACTCTCAAATGCCTTTTGCGTGCAGATGGCTGTAACCCTGACTTTAATAATTGGCCCTTTCAGAAGCTACAGGTCACCATTCTGCCTTAGGTATGGGGGCACCCATCTTCTTCCTGCCACCATACACGGAAGTTAAAAGAAGCAAAACCAAAGCAAAACCATCCAGGGCAGAGGTGAAGTCAGCGAGTGGGGATCCCCACTCTCTTTGCCTGCCTCTGGCCAGGTCTCCGTAGGGCCGGCTAATGTAGGTCGGCGGCATTTGCAGAGAGGTCTGTTCTGAAGAAAATCAATGGCAGACTCCCGGACTCCAGGTAGGAGACACTGGCTTCCCTGTCTTGGCCCTGGGAGGCCTGGAGCATGTTCAGAAAGGAGGTGCCTGCACTCAGCCCCCGCCCCCCACAGGTCTGGTAAATAACTCAACAAGACAGGGACAGAGCTATCTTAGGAACAGGCTGCCCCAGGATCCTCAGACATCGCAGAGTGCCTCTCTGGTCATTTTCCACTCTTATTTTTAAAAGCTAAAGTGTGGACTTTATATTTAGGATAGGGATGTTTTGGTGCCCGTGAGTTAGGGTAGGATGTATCGCTACCCTGTGGGGACACTAGCACAAAATCACCTTGTCCTGACGTGCCTGTGGAGCACTGCAAGCATGGCCCACCTGGAGGGTGGGAGGATGTGCTTTTCTTGCTAAGATGAGAGGATAGGATTCTCATCAAAAGGAGTGGGTTTCCCAAGACAATTTGTTCTTTAATCGCTTAGGTATCTTTCGAGGTGTTGGCGTTCTTAGAACTATTATCATCACCTTCAACTTGAAATTTACCTCTTGATTTTTTTTCTCATATTCCATTTAAATTTTGTCTTGAAAATATTCAGTGAGGTATATTCGCTCTCTCCAAGGAAACGGAAAGCCTAACAGTTGCCACTGTCAGGAGCTCAGCCCAGATCCACGTGTGCAGGTAACTGGGAAAAAAGATCAGAGTACCATGTCTGGGAAAGTGCCAACTCATTACTATGCAAAGAAATGCAATGTAAAACAATGACATGGTATGGCTACCTATCAACCTAGCACACCTAAGCAAAATTACAGCAGTTGGCAAGCATATGCGGGTGGGAACCAGTAAAGGAGTCACAGTGCACTGCAGCACCTATCCTGGGACAGCCCACAGCAGGTACCAGCAGGCACTGGCTGTCTGCACACTATGCTATAATGCCACCTGGAAGAGTACTTCCTTTTTTTTTTTTTTTTTTTGCTTTTTAGGGCTGCACCCGAAGCATATGGAGGCTCCCAGGCTAGGGGTCGACTCTGAGCTACAGCTGCCGGCCTATGCCATAGCCACAGCCACACAGGATCCAAGCGGTATCTGTGATCTACACCACAGCTCACAGCAAAGCCAGATCCCTGACCCACTGAGCCAGGCCAGGGATCAAACCCGCATCCTCATGGGTTCTAGTCAGATTCGTTTCCTCTGTGCCGAAACGGAAATTCCGGAAGAATATTTCTTTTTTTTTTGTCTCTTTGCCATCTTCTTGGGCCGCTCCCGGTTCCCAGGCTAGGGGTCTAATCCGAGCTGTAGCCACCCGCCTATGCCAGAGCCACAGCAACGCCAGATCCAAGCTGCGTCTGCGACCCACACCACAGCTCACGGTAATGCCAGATCCTTAACCCACTGAGCAAGGCCAGGGATCAAACCTGCAACCTCATGCTTCCTAGTCGGATTCGTTAACTGCTGAGCCACGACGGGAACTTCCAGAAGAATATTTCTTAAGGAAAGCATTCATTATATTTGTAAATAGACTTAAAAGGAAAGATGGTAATTTAAATGATGTTTATAATAGCCAAACAACTGGAAACAGCCTAACTGTTAAACCATAGAGGATTATAAGTTAAATGAATGATGACCATTCCGCAAAACAGAATATTTTATACCCATGAAGTATAATTTATAAAATATCGAACATGGAAATATATTATATATTATAATTATATATTATGTATATATGTATATGTGCATATAATTATGTATTATGACTATAAATACATATTATACATGCCTATAAGTATGTATATTATATATTATATAGTTGCAATGTAATATATGTCATATATGTTATATATATTACAGATGTTATGTATCTTATATAAGCTATATATTATTCACTATGTATGTGATACTACATATATTCATATGTTATATAATATATACACATTACATATGTGTAACCAAAATTGTTTAATATAGAGTTTAATTTTTTAAAACGAAAATGATAATTAGATATATAACTGCCTAAAATAAAGACTGAAAGCATATATGACTATTTCACGGTAATGAACTATTGATGGGGAATTACACTGTTTTAATTGTGTATGTATTTTCTCATCAGTGTTTCCTACAACTTTCCACAGCAAACATGTGATGATTTTGTTTTTTAAAAAAAAAAAAAAAACATAGTTGGTTTTTTTTTCTCTAAAAGCTGATTGAGCACACTTTGTGCCAGGCACCATGGGGAGAGATTGTGTCAGTCAGGCACTCAAGCTCCTGGAGGTGCTGATGGAAAGGGAGGAATCCACAGAGTCCTGCTATAGCTATGGGAGCCCTGAGCAAGCCACTGGTTGGCTGAAGGAGGACCCGGTGAAGTACATGAGAAAGGCAGGATCATTACCCTGCGCAGCAGGGGCTTCGACCCACATTCATGGCAGTCTGGGTGCTATGGGGTCTTAACAGGGATCAGAGGACAGCAGGATGGTTCCACACTTCCTGCACCCCCTAAGTCTACAGGGGTTCCTGCCTAGTCTGGGAGAGAAGCCCCTGTGCCATCTGCAATGCCTGTGTCGTCCTCGTTCCGCAGTCCCTGACTTCCAATTCCCCACTGCCTTCAGGGTCAGGGGCATCCTTCAGGTGGCCGCCTTAGGGAAAGGAGCTCCTATCTTCCATCCTAGCTGTCAATGTCTCACCCTGGAGGATAGCGCCAGGAGATGGTCCTGCACCCCTCGGATCTGACTTAATTAAAAACCATTAAATAAAAGGAACTCAACTTTCTGACCCGACAGGTAGATTGATTCATCAGAGACAGTGGCTGCTCAGAAGAGCAAGAAACAAGATGTCCTTGTCCCCATCTCGGCAGTGCCTTGGTGAACCAGACTCGCTTCTCAGGGTTTGCTTCTCTTGAGGACACACCATTTATCCCCCCTCCTCTTTTTCTCACCTTCCATCCCTTTATCTTTTCTTCACTTGGTTTATTAAGTTCTTTTTAGTCTACCATTTTTCCTTCCTACTCTCTTTTCCTCCTCATTTTTCATTAAATCCTGAATTGCTACAGAATCCACCCATTTTACACAAGTCCAGATGCCTGTGGGCATTTTGTATTTTGTCCAGCATTGAGGCTCAACCAGATTTAGTCCTGCCCAGGCCACTAATACCACAGAAAACTGACCACTCAAAGCTACCAAGTCAATGAAATTCCTCCCCTAGAGAAGGCTCCTCCTTTGGGTCAGGTTGTAAGAACTGTCCACTTACCCCCAAAGAATTTAGCATAATTTAAATACTACATTTCTCTGTATTTCATGCTTCCTGGGTAGATGAGGTCATCTGCAAAGGCCGCTTCTCTGTAGTAACTGTACACACACACACACACACTCACACTCATTCCACACAAATGTGGCTTCTGCCATTCTAAACATTCTAAATCCCTTGGCTATCACACCCACCCCACCCTCATAGCCAGGAAAATTGATCTCAATTTTTAGTTCTAAGACATGTTATGAAAATATCTCATAAAAATATCGGGGGAAAAGGGACATGTTATGCCTCTATTTAGGGATAACTTAGCACCTCATTTGCTGCCTTTATTGCTACATCAAAGAAATGTTGCCACGACAACAGACCATCCAGTCTTCCTGATGCCAGAAACCAGCCAGAATCTGACTTCTCTACCCCAGGTTCTTTCTTGCCAGCAGCTGGCCGAACCTGAGCTTGATGGTTTCTGTTCAGATGTCATGATGACAGACTACCTCCTGATTTTGCAAAATTGATAAATCTGACCCTAAACAAGTTGATGTGTGTCACGAGGGTCAGGAACCTTAAAATGGCACTCCATCTCACTTAGCAGAAACACAGCACCAAAATGACTCTACTTACTACGTCTTTCTCTCCTGTACTCTGGGCGATTTGCAATGAAGGTAGAAAGAGAAAATAGTTATGGAGGACTGAGGGGTGATCAGAGCGACCACACCTGTAAACCACGTGGGGCTGTTTATGGAGTGTAACCTGCAATATGGATCTTTGTAGGAGAGCAATGGATGTCCTCTTTGAATGAAAACTGAGCTCACCACGCTTGTGTTCTGCCAAAATTTAAGCTGAAAAATGCAGCCCTACTTTCTTGAAGACAATGAATCTAATCCCTTGACAACAGATAATGAGTAATGACCAGTGAAAGACTTGTTTTACAAATACAGAGACCTGTATGCCTACATGCAGAAAGGATTGAGGTTCAGTGAGGGGAAGGGGCTGAGAGTGGGGGGTGAATTTAAGATGCCTGTGAGTTTGCATGCATTGATGTAAAAAATACTACGTACATGTATGTACACAGATACATCACATACCAGGTTAAACTTGTAGGAAGTAGATAAATGAATAATACCAAGTCCCTGCCCTCCAGGAACCTAGTTTTTTTTTTTTTTTTTTTTTGTCTTTTTAAGGCCGCAACCACGGCACATGAAGGTTCCCAGGCTAGGGGCCCAATCTGAGCTGCAGCCACCAGCCTACACCATAGCCACAGCAACGCCATATCTGAGCCGTGTCTGTGACCTACACCACAGCTCACAACAGTGCCACCTCCTTAACCCACTGAGTGAGGCCAGGGATCAAACCTGCGTCCTCATAGATAGTAGTCAGATTCGTGTCCACTGAGCCACAATGGGAACTCCTGGGAACCCAGTTTCTAATGGGAAGGCACACATATAGATACTCATAATACAAGTGTGAGAGGAGAAAGACCATTCATTGGAAATTACACTGAGAGTCCATGTGTAGTGCCTAGAGCAGGAGGTGCCGGGTCACTCGAGGTAGGGAGTAAGGTTGAGAATCTGACACACTTGCTTGGGAACAGGAACCCAAGGGCTGGTCCCTGAAGGATGTGCAGGACTTGGAGGTTAGCTGGGAGCCATTCCTGGAGGAGGGATCTATAAGCAAGGACATAAATGCATGAGAACAGAGGTGCTGGAGGAGAATCTAGCATCAGACTCCTTAGAAGTAAGATGGTGATGTTCCTTCCTTGTGAACTCTGGGAGATCCTATACCGTGCACTAGAACAAAGGGCAATTTCTGGCCAATCAATTCAAACACACTGCTATGCCTCAGGGTTGGAGTCCTCATCTCCAGGGTAGGGGGTATGTAGGGGGGAAGTGCTAGGAGGAAGCTGGATGGTGACAATCAGGACCTCCAGAGCCCAGACAAGCATCCCCAGGCCTCTGTTTGTCTCTGCATGGAAACTTGGTCCTTGTTCACTGGACCAGGTTAACCGGGTGGAGAGGGAACATCTGCTTCAGGGGAGGCCATCAAGTGAAAGGCAGTAACATTGTCTCCAAACCAGCTTTTCATAGCCTCTTCCTTATCATTTAATTTGGCTGCAGTGTACAGAATTAGGCTAATGGCTGTTAAGTGACTAAGGCACAAACATGGTCCATCTGCCGAGAAGGCTCCAGGCCATTGTCTATTTCAAAGGCTAAGGAAAAAAGATGAGTGAGACGTCCTGTTACACTAAGAGCCTCATCAAATGCCTTTTTATTCACCCTCTGATCTTATTTCTTTCGATGCTAGTGATTTTCCTGGTACCATATTAAGAGCTCAAAATTAGGGCCTAGCTGCTAGGCCATTACCACGGTGGAAAATAGGCTATCCTTACCTAATCTACAGGATATTGTGATAGAAAAAGGTCGGGGCAGCAGCAAAATGATTCAGTCCATTAAAAAAAATACGGAACTACTGCGGTGTTCAGAGTGCCCTGGGGACACAAGACAGATTCCTGACTTCAAGGCGTTTCTCATCTTAGATGGAGAAGAGGAACAGAGCATCTGTAGGAAGAGTTCTAATGCAAGACCATCATCGCCATAACTTCCAAAAAGATGGAGAGGAAGTGGGGAGGCTGAATCCTGGAGGATCAGAGGAGGGCTGGCAGAAAGAAATTTTCTGAGTTGGGCTTTGAAAGGAAATAATAGCTCACATTTATGAATACCGCCTCTATGCCAAACCATCCATACACAACATTCTATTTAATCCTCCAATATCCTGATGCCATGATCCCCACTCCCTCCCCCTGCCCCCATTTGACAGATTATGAAACTAAACATAAGCTCAGGGAAGAGTTATCCATTGGTCAAGCAGACTCAGGACTTGACCAGATTCCAAGTTCTTTTTAAGCTGCGGGAGGACCTAAACATGCAAAGTAAGGAGTGAGCTTAGGAGTTCCCGTCGTGAAGCAGTGGTTAACGAATCCGACTAGGAACCATGAGGTTGCGGGTTCGGTCCCTGCCCTTGCTCAGTGGGTTAACGATCCGGCGTTGCCGTGAGCTGTGTTGTAGGTTGCAGACGCGGCTCGGATCCCGCGTTGCTGTGGCTCTGGCGTAGGCCAGTGGCTACAGCTCTGATTCAACCCCTAGCCTGGGAACCTCCATATGCCGCGGGAGTGGCCCAAGAAATAGCAACAACAACAACAACAACAACAAAAAGACAAAAAAAAAAAAAGAAGAGTGAGCTTAAAGGGGAATGTTATCATAATACCTTGCCCAGGGTAGCAGCTATGGCCTTAAGGCAAAAACATAACTGCGTGTATCATCTTACCACTTACTAATAATAAGTAATAATCACGATAATGAAAATAACAGAAATCCTATTAGTAGGAGCTGACATGTATCCGATGCTTGCTTCACACCAGATTCTGTGTCAAGGGCTTTCAATGCACCCTCTTATTTCAACCTCACTATTAACCTAAGGAGGAAAAATCGAGGCTTGAAAAAATAAATTAAGCCAATCACAAAGCCGGTAGGTGGTCCAAACATTGCTCACATTCAGACTGACGGATGCTGAACTCCATGCGACTAACTGGGGCCTCAGCTCCCCCACACGTGGGTAACCAGACAGATCCGTGTGAGGGAACCCAGGCCAGGGTGCTGAGAACTCAAACAAGACCAGCAGACCAGAGTCAAGGGCAGCCTCAGGGCCCCTGCTTCTTGACACTGCTACATTATGTATGTGCTTGGTACAGGCTTCGTGCATCCTTGTAGCACCTCCACTCCTCTCTCCCCCCCTCCCTCTGTCCTGTCTTCCCCATCAACCACTTTCCAAGAGCTTCTATTCACCAGGGTCTCTGCCAGGTGCAGTGATTCAGTGAAGATGGACAGACACAGGACGTGGCAGGCTGACAGGAATGACACCCTACTGACCATGAAAGTAGAGACCAGATCCCCAGCCAAAGACAGTTCCTCCAATGGACCCCAAAGTCCTCCCATCTTTAATGAGGAGAAGATGGCCAAGAAATTCAGGAGTGAGGGCCCTGGCTCATCAATGGCAGGAGGGGGCGGAAATCCCAGGAGAGTATCATAGGCAAAAGCCATCCCATCATATTCCAAAGGAGGAATTCGCTTTCAGGCCAGTTGCACATGGAGCTTGGAGCCAGAAGAGAAGCCACCAAAAAGGGCTTTCCCTACAAAAAAGTCAAAGAAAGCCCTTTGCCTCCCCCAGAGAACACCCACCATCATAGAAGGAGGGGAGCAAGGTTCCAAGGAGACAGAATGGCCAAGGGGTTCATCAGGACCACACAGAGGCCCCAGCATGATGGCACCTCCACTCTGTTCCTTGCCTTGTCCCCCAGGCGACACTAGGGAAAATCTTAGAGGACACTTAACATGCAGAACAATCCCCAACAAGTCGTGAAACTGTTTATTAACCTACATACTTAATGACAGCATAAAACTGGCCCAGCAATAATCTGGCAAATCAATGAAAGAGAGTCCAGAATTTGTTCTGGGTCCATACAGCCATTTTTGTACTTTAAGATGGCATTTCCAGTCACAAGGAGGAGGTAGGTGACTTAAATAATGATGTCGGGACGATTAGCCTGTTTATACAAAAGAAAAGCTTGATCTCCCTCTTGACATAAAATTCATTTTAGGTGGATCAACAGTTTAATATAAGAATTAAATTTTAAAAACCATTTGGAAAATAAGTCATATTGTTCAATATCTTGAGTTGGGATTAGGGGAGATCTTTCTAACCATGAACTCAGAAGTCATAAAGGCAAAGTTTTCTGACTACATAAAAAGGAAGTAGTTTATGTAGAAAAATACATTTAATAAATAAAACTGCAGACAACAAAATGGAAAGTAACTTATGACATTTGTGATAAGAGTCAAATCACCTTCATATATTAGGTACTCCTGAAAGTCAATCAGAAAAAGATGACAAAAAAAACAACAACAGAAAAACAGGTAAACAATGTAAACAAGCAAAGACAATGAAATAAAAAAATCCCCAGTAAATATATGAAAACCTGCTTAACTTTACAGTTAAAGACCTACCAGTCTGGTAAATGTAAAAAGTTTTAAAAACACCCATTTTTGGCCAGGTTCCCTGTAAACTTCCATACATAGTCAGTGAGATCACACATTACAACAATCTCTCATTTTGCAATTTTACAGTATTTGTGGAGCTTTTCATTTGTACACCATTGTTCTTAGCAATTCTCTGTCTAGAAGTTTGCCTTACACAGACACATGTATATAGTGACATTCGTGGTGGCCTTGTTCGGCAGAGCAGAAGGAGGAGAAATAACTTGCCTATGAATTTACAAGGAACTAGAGAAATACAGGATGGCGTCTTAAAAATATAATACTTTTCATCTAGGTAAAAAAAGCAAGATTAATTTATTCGTCCTGACAAGGAAGCAGATAGCCAGTACACTGTCTGTAAATAAAAGAAACCACAATCAATAGGTGTAACATATTTCATTTGTGTATGATTCATACTGTATTCACTGAATTGGGTAGAAATTTTTGTGAACATACACCCAAACTTACAGACTTCTCCAGTGGAGGAGAATAAAGACCTCTCCAAGTAAACTTTCCCTTTCTAATTCTTAAAATACTGAACTGTTGAGGGTTTTTTGTTTGTTTGCTTTTTAGGGCTGCACAGCACCTGGAAGTTCCCAGGCTAGGGGTTGAGTTGGAGTTGCAGCTGCTAGCTTACACCACAGCCACAGCAACACCAGATTGGAGCTGAGTCTGCGACCTGTGCCACAGCTCACGGCAGTGCCAGATCCTTAACCCAGTGGGCAAGGCCAGGGATTGAACCCTCATCCTCATGGATACTAGTCGGGTTTGTTACTGCTTAGCCATGATGGGAACTCCACGAACTGTTGAGTTTTTGATAATGAGCATGGATACTTTTCTTCCTTTTTCTTTTTCTTATTTATTTATTTATTTATTTATTTACCACATCTGCAGCATATAGAAGTTCCCAGGCCAGGGATCAAATCCAAGTTGCAGCTGCCAGCTACACCACAGCTGTGGCAATGCCACATCTTTAACCCACTGCAGCCGTCTGGGAATGGAACCTGTGCCTCTGCATCAACCCAAGCCACCCCAGAGACACTGCCAAGTCCTTAACCCACTGTGCCACATCAGGAATATCCTTCTTTTTCTTCTTTTAAACAACAGTAATAAATTTAAAACCAGGAGAAATCTACCAGTTTAACTTTTGAAGCAAATTCATTTTAGCCAGGTGCTTTCTCCTGTCTAAAACAAGGGCCTTGGTACAATTTCTACTGTCTTTTCAGAGGAATGTTTCTAGGATTTAGAAAGAAAATTCTCTTCTGAGAAGCACACAGGCAGCTGGCCAGTTAGCTCAGTTGGTTACAGTGTGATGCTAATGAAAAGCAGGTATGGGTGCCCAACCTAAGCCTGCTAGGCATGGAAAGCCAGGAAACAGACATCACTGGTCTATTTCCTCACTCCTCCCATTTCTGAGAGCCCCTCACACTTCCTGCAAGCCCCATCTTCCCAGGCCTGCTTATAACGTCTATCCGCCTGATTTATCTTCCCCTCTAGCCCAATTCCCTGGGCCACTTTCTCATTCTCCTTCTGGCCAGAATCTGGCTATGACTTCCAGGTTCTATCAGTCTTCCTTTTAAGCAACCATCCCCAGTTCATTAGCTGTATACAAAGTATAGCTACGACCCATCCATCACCCCACGCCTAGCTGGTGGCTGTGCATGGAATGTGAGATTCTGCCTGCACTGGAAGACACTTAATAGGCAAGATTGCTTATCACCGGCAGGAAGCGGTCTGCCAGACGCCAGCTATTCATTTTAATACTTCTGTCTCCTGGAGATTTCAGGTGGATGCCTCACAGCTAGCAGTCCTATTTACCCTTCCACGTGGGACGGTATCTGGAGGTCACGGTACCATTCAAGGGCCACTCCTCAGGGGCAATTATCCAAGCCATGTATGCAATCTGCCTTTTCTTTCTGACAAACATTGTCTGGCTAATGATTCCCTTTGCAGTTAATTCCTCGGATTATTTTGGAAATACTAAATACTGAGGTAAATACTTGAACATCTGTTTAACCTTTCACTCTTGGCATTTTTCTTCTTACTATGTGTAGAGAGCAGTATCTGCTTCCATGTATTCAAAGGCTCATTCTGGATTTCCACACTTCAGTCTTTAACCACCAACAGACCAGAAAGGATTCCCAGGGGGGTCAAGAAGCTGCCCCCATCCAGGCCGGGTGGAACCAAGGGTTCTAAGCCAGCTGGAGGCCAGATTTGCCGAAGCGTGTGAGGACACGAAAGCTCTCACTTCGTGCACGGCTGCAAAGTATAAACACCTGAGCTCAGCTTCAGTGTTACAGCAGATCTTCGTCTGTGTGCGCATGCGCGTGCACCTGTGCGTCAGAAATGCGGAGGAAACCAGAAAAGAAGCGATTCTGTCTTACGCACAGATTTAAAAATCAGTCTTGATTTATACTATTTTGTGACTATAAGGAAAATGCTATAAATCTTGAGAGCGCATCCTGCTGGCTTCCTGGATTTGTACTCGGTGAAAGGGGAAAACAAAAGAAAAACAATGAAAGCAGACAACACACCAATGGGACTGTGTTTAGTTCAAAACTCCAGGCATGAAGCCCAAATAGATCCAGGCTGGGCTTTATCCTACACAACGGGGAGGATGATAAAATGCTTTTACTTAGTCTTGCATCATGAGAGCCGAATGACTCCAAACTGAACTAATCCTGTCCTATCCCAGGAGCTGTGTTTTGATTCCACGCGCTACATATGTCAACATGGTGACGCCGCGGAAAGATACATTTTCACGACACCCCTTCGAGTGTGACTGGGTATACCCCCCCAACGCATAAACGCTCGGCATACATTTGCTTACATAAATAATTCATGGCACAGCAAATACCTATCCCTGAAGCAGCTTCCAACTCTTACACACTATAAGCACGCTCAGCCTCATTTCAAACAGGAGGAGATGAAGTGCCTGGTGCAATTCAGATGGAGGGGCTGCCAATCCACGGGGACCTATTTCGAATTAGTGAGGAGTGAGCTACTTAGATATCAGAGCAGCAGGCGGAATTTCATTTCAAGGGCAAAATGCTGAGATTACAAGCCGATATCTTTGTTCCTTGCGTGGAAGCAAAGCAGGGCTGAGGATGAGGACAGTCAAATTGCCAGCTCTGTTCCTGGCGTCTTGTGCTTGGAGCACAGGACTGCCCACACTCTCTCCGGGCAACCCCGGGCCTCCCAAACATAGCTCATTAAGAACTTAGCTCTACCCAGCAGCCCCTCCCCGTGTGTCTGATGCAAGAGGATCAGGATTAATAAAGCATAGACCAGATCTCAGCTATCCTATCACAAGTCAGTGTCTGGTGTTTTTTGTTTTTTTTTTTTTAACAAAATTTTATTTTGAGCCTAGTAATTTGGGATATATAGCACTTCATATTTGCCAGGCAAATTGTCTTTGCACCAGTCAGTGGCATTTATCTGCTACCAAAAGCAAATCAGTGTCACACACGACATTTTAAAATCACCAGCCCTTTTCTGAGCTCGCTCTGTCACACACACACACACACACACACACACACACACAAACTTGTTTCAGAAAAGTTTATGAGCAGGAGGAGCACAATTTTCACATACAAATAATGACCACATATGGCTTTTATAAAGTTCCTCTAAGAAAGAATCTTCTTTAAGGAGTATCAGTCTAACAGGTAATTTTTATTTTCCGTTTTAGAAAAATGTGAGTCAGAATTAGAATGTCTGCCAGGCAGTAAAGAAAGCATCTCTGGGCTGTCACCATGGATGTATGCAGAACCATCAGATTGTGACGCTGTGCTTTTGAGTATCTGCATTTTGAAGGATACTCCTGGCTTATTTGTGATCTAATTTGGGAAGACATTTCTAATGACAGAAATGACACCTGTGGAGAAAACAAAAAACAAAAAACAAAAAAAAAGGAAGATGCATTTTTAAATGTTTTTATCCATGTGTAGTGGACCAATGTGATAGGAAGGGATGAGGCAGAAATCAGAGGTGTGAGCTCGGGGAAAGCACAAGAGGCAGGTGAGCTGCCACCCACAGGCCCCCTCACTGGCCTTGCCTGTCCTGGATGAGAGTCTACCCATGGGTCCCTCCTCCCTGTCTTTCCTCTTCCTTATATTTTCAAGGTAATGTGGAAACACAAGGCTCTCTGAGTGTGGTCCCTAGACCAGCAGTCCTGGGAATTAGCTGGCAACTGGTCAGACAAATTCTTGGGCCCCATGCCAGACCTACTGAACCAGAGACTGAGGGCGAACTCAGCAAGGGTTAAAGGGGTAAAGTGGTGATTCTCAAACCGCAATGTTCATCCGATGCACCTGGAGGGTTTGTTATAACCCAGTGTGCTTGGCGTCCCCACCCCAGAATGCTGCTGGTCCCTAGCTACCCTTTCTCCTTTTCTAGCCCGCAGTGGCTATCTCAGATGTGGATGTGGCTTCCACTTTGCTGAGCCTGGATCCTGTGTCCACACCCGAGGTGAATGGCAATGAACAGGGCAAGTGTTAGGAGGGCATCCAGAGAGAGGCAGAGCCATGGCCCATCCAAGGTAACAGGGCAGGGCCATTTCCTCCAATGAGAAAGGAATCTGGATGCTGGGTAAATACTGTAAACAGCAAATACCCACCAGGAGGTGGGGTAGCAGAAGGGATGGATGGGAAGAGGAACTGAGGATGTTGCCTAAAAGGCCCTTTCATCTGAGGACCCCACCCCCGACTGCGTGGCAAAGCTCCTGAAGTCTCTGCCTGGGATGGCCTGCCACAGTCCCCCACGGCTAAACCCTACGTGTCCCTCAGGAGCTCAGGCAAATATGGCCTCTGCAGTGTCTTCCCAGGTCCCTGGACTCCTATTCTCCTTCTCAATGGAAACAATGTTACAGTGCAGTGAGATGTTCTGTGTCCACCAAACCTGATCGGTTACCTCCTGGGCCCAGAGCAAAAGATGCCTGCCCCCCCCCCCCCATCACCCCCACCCCACCCCTTTGCATCTATATGAGAACAAGCTCCACTTCCAGGCCTGGACCCAAAAGGTTTGTATGATTCTTTCCCCCTCTGCCCCATCCACCTGCAAGGAAGCAAGGGCTCTGCTATGAATGAGTCACATGATGGAAAGAGCCCAGGGCCCTAAACCACCTCCTGGAAGAGGTCACCCAGGGGTCCCTTGTCACCTGCAATGGACACTGCATGAGTAAGAAGTTAACCTGGATGGTGTTAGCTCACTAGGCTTTGGAAGTTGTTTATTACAGCAGCTATTAGTAATAATTATCCTACAACGCCTCTCTCCCTTGCATTTTTGCAAAGCAGCTTGAACCTGCCCCTGCTACACTACTTCTTCCCATTTACATTACAGTCAGTTACGTTGTTTAAGCTCATCTTGCTATGAGATTATAGCTTGCTTTATGATTTTTTTGCATCTCCAGCGAACAAGAAAACCCCAGCATAAAATAGATATTTAATAAAAGTCTGCAGAAGGGAGAAGATGGGGGGAGAGGAAGCAAGGAGAGGAAGAAAAGTCAGTTATATCATATAGGATGCTGTTCAGTAACTCTGAGTGTGGGCTCAGATGCAGCCAACATGTGCCCACTGACTAGACCAGCACATCCCTTAGACTGAAGGACAATGAAGTTGAGTGGAAACCAAGAACAGGGGGGAGAACTCAAATCCATTTTGCTGGGGTTTTGGTTTGGTTTTGATCACTCCAAGTGAGCAGTACCCATTCCCCAGTAATAATAATAAAAACCTGCCTTTATTGAGCTGTGTTAGGTGCTTGGCAGGGCTTATCCCAATCCTCCTGATAACTGTCAGGCTTGGGGTAGGAGTGAAACCAAAGCCTATCTCCCCTTTACCTGCTTTTCTTCCACAGTGTTGAGGGCCAGGAGCCCTCAACCAAGCTCTGGAGATGCAGGAATCAGACACCCGCCCTGTTCTCCAGGTACTTAGAGTCTCAGGGAGGGGAGACAAGTAAAGAAGCCAGGAGGAAATGGTTCCCAGACTGAAAGCACCACACGATGCCAGAAGCCATTAGTCCATGTCCAGTTTGAGGACCCAGAATGGTTTAATGAAAACGAGCAGGGGCATAGGACTCAAGGAGGCTTGGGTTGAAATCCCACTGCTGAGCTGTGACTCTTAGAGTCACAAGGCTGTGAATCTCAGGATGCACTCACAGCACCTGCCCCATGAGAAGGGGCCCGACGACAGTCAGTGCTCCCCTCCCCCCATGTAGAAGAGAGGCTGAATTAGATGGAAAGAGATGACCCAGCATTGTGGAACATGCAAAGGAGACACAGAAAGGCTGGGAGGTACAGGGGCCATGTGCCTCTGCCTTGAGCCACCCTGGGCACACTGAGTCCTGGAACCCTTACCCACAACAATGATGACTAACAAGAAAACAGAAGGTATGATTAGTTGGTTGCCCAAAGTTCACACCCAGCTCTAGAGCAGGACAGACAGGATCTGAATCCCTGTCCCAGGGCTCCTTTCCTGGTGCTCTTCTGACTCCCCAAAGGGGCTGGGATGGAGGAAGAGAAATAGCCAGGATGCAGCCTATGAGTTCCTACTGTGGGCTCATGAGTTCCTACTGTACCCACAAACACAAAATGGAAAAATGCCAGTCAGTGAGTGGGATCAGAGGGCAAATGGAGGAGTCACTGCCCTTTTATAAGCACATACATACAAATATGATGTGTGAGAAACTGTAAAACGGGCCCCTCCTCTCTTTATCCTCTTCAGTATCCCCGAAAACCCTTGAACGCTGTGTTCCCCACGCTGTGTTCATTGTCATGTGACCTTATCCTTCCAGTCAATAGGCTCAATTAAAAAGAAATGTTTAATGTACCCGGTGGGATGGGTTCACTTTGATAAAATACTTTGGTAATGTGCATCCATATCCACAAATGACATTTTCAAAAAATCACCATGTCAGTTCATAAACTGATTATGTCATCCAAGCAAGGGTGGTCAATTTATTTAAATAATTTTCATGTTTCATGTTGCTAAGTTAGGACAACATGCAAGACTCAGCAACAAATCTCTCTTCTACACTTAACATTTGTTGGGTACAAAGAGTGATTGATTCTGCATCTGGTATTAGGTCCTCGAACACTCTGCAAAACTTACCCAGAATCAGAAAGGAGACATTCTGGCCCTGAAAATCACAAAGAGTTATTTAAAGAGATAAAGTAAGGAAACATTCCTGAAAACTTTGCGACTGTCACTTGGGACAAAAGTGTCTATAACTTCTGAGACTCCAGTTAAATGAACTATGTCTGTAAGGTGCCCCCAGATAACAGAACAGTAGGCAATAGCATATACATCATGCCTGGAAACCTGCTTACGTGGATATGCGGTATTATCTGTAAAACACTTGGGACAAACAGGTAAACACAGCTCCCTCCCACCCATTCAGTAAACTTTATTTCCAGAAAATTATACCAATTAATGCCTTTTCTTGCTTGACTGCCAATAAGCACTCCCCACTTGCCTTCCTCCACAATCAACAGTTCCTAGGAGCAGCCAACGATATTGTGCTGCTCTTATGTGATATAGCATTATATTGTATTATATTTCTATACTATGTTATATTGTATTATGTTACATTATTGTGTTATATTACATTGTATCCTATCCTATCATATTGTATTATACAGTAGTGAATGTCACAGGAGCTGCAGATGGCACTTTGCATTAGGTCAGGAGTGAAAATGAGAAACCACAATCAAACAGTGTCTGGTAAGGCTCTCACTTTGGAGACTGGATGTAAGACAAACTAGATCTCTTCAAAATTCTTCAAGTTGAGATCATGTACAATAAAGCTAAAAATAGTGAAGAAGGTTTTCTGAAGTGAGACAATTTAAACAGATTTCTGGAGTTCCCTTCATGGCTCAGCAGTTAAAGAACCTGTCTAGGATCCATGAGGATTCGGGTTCAATCCCTGGCCTTGCTCACTGGGTTAAGGATCCGGCATTGCCATGAGCTATGGTGCAGGTCACAGACGTGGCTTGGATCTGGCGTTGCTGTGGCTGTGGTGTAGGCCGGCAGCTGCAGCTCCAATGTGACCCCTAGCCTGGACACCTCCATATGCTTCAGGTGTGGCCCTAAATAAATAAATAAATAAATAAATAAAAACAGATTTCTTCTGGTTCCACTCCAATCTACTGAACAAACTACTCAAATGAGAGAGAAGATACAGGTAAACGTCTGAGGGTCATGAAGTGACCCAGGGTGGGCTTCCTCAATCAAACACAATACAGTTGCCCCTCAGCATCGGAGGGCCCTTGCTTCCAGGACCTCCACAGACACCCAAATCCACGGATGCTCAAATCCCTCCATCAGCCTTTCATATCTGCATAACCTGCAGATACAGAGGTCTGACTGTGTTGTCCTCACACACCTACTGTCACTGAATCACATGCCTCCTACTGCAATCTGGTACCCATCCCTCTTACTGCCTTAATTTCCCCCTTGGTCCACAAAACAGCCTATCATTTATTCAGAGGAACAGAAGAGGAATCTTGAAAATCCACTTCTTGTATGTTAAATTCCTCATACTGTCAACAATCCCACTGGAAAATTCATAAAAGTATGTAATGAAATTGTCCCAGCTGAGTAGCTTGCAAGAAAGAAGAAATTAGGAAGCAAGCACCAGAAGTACTGTCACATTAAGGGTGTGCCCTTGCTTCTTGCAAAGGCCAGCCCTCTACGTAGGCTCTGCCTCTCACTTCTGCCTTTTTGCATCATAATTATCTCATCTCTACTACAGCCTTCCCACCTCCATACAATCAGATTCTAATCAGCACGTGTCTGAAAACATACACAAACAAGCAATGACTTTGATTCTCAAATGACCACCCTCTGTTTTTGCTCCCCTGCCCCACTACTCATTTGAAATTCCTATTACCAAGATCGCCAAGCCTTCATCTTACCCAATTTTTACTGAATCCAAGCTCATACTGCTCACTGCATGACAGGCCAAAAATATTGAGATATGAGTTGCTGGGGTAAGGAATAGCAAATTTATTCAAAAATCTAACAGACTGAGAAGATGGTCAACTAGTGTCACAAAGAACCATCTTAACCCAATTTAGAATTCAGGCTTCTTTATACTAACAGGGGAGGGGATGTGATTGTTTCAAACTTCTTGGTGCAGGAATCCTTTGTTCATGTAGTTGTCCACTCTAGGTCTGGTCACAGAGTTCCTATAAACCTCCAAGAAGACACATGCTATTCTCTGTTCTGCAACTTTTTTACCTCTGTATGAATGGGAAAGTGCTACACCTTTCAAGGACAGTCAGAGCCTAGAGAATGGGCTACCCTGTACATTTCAGGATATAGGCAACATTCTTATAGTGACTAACTTGTAGCAAAAGCCATAGAATACAAAGATGAAAGTAAAACCGTTCCAATATGGAGTCAGATTTGTTCTTCCCTAGTACACAAGCCCATTGATACTCCTTTTTTTCACTGAACTATAGTTGATTTACAATATAGTGTTAGTTTCAGGTATACAATAAAGTAATTCAGTTATACATATACATGTATACATCTATATTCTTTTTCTATTATTTTCCATTTTAGTTTACAAGACTGAGTATAGCTCCTGTGCTATACATAAATCCTTCTTGTTTAGCATGGATATTTCCATTTTTCTGACTCCCAGTTGTGCCAGGGTTCCCAAGGTTGTTACTTCCTCCTCAGAGTATTTTCTTCTCTTACATACCTTTGATTTCACACTCTCTGGGTGTTCTCTCCATGCATGATTGGCTGCTGACTATACTTCTTGGCTCTTCCCCTCTCCAGGCTCAAAACCTTGATCCTGCCTTCCTGCAACACCCTCTCCTTATTTTGATGGTTTCACCCAGTTGCAAGATTTTAGGAACAAATATAAACTGACCCCTCCCAAATTTATATCCCCAACTCTCATCTTTTTCCTGAGTCCTATGCTTGAAAAGTCCTCTTGATCTAATTACACTGAGTAGACCTCAAATGGCCCTCTCACTTCCTCCTCTCCTCCCCCCATCTATGTTGTCTTCCCCAGTCTTGTCCATGCTGATCAAAAGAATCCTCATTCATTAAGTGCTTAAGTCAAACCCCTGGAAGTCATTCTTGATTCCTCTACTCCCTCACTGCAAGTTCCTGCATCACATCCTACGGTTCTCCACCAAAATACATTTTTTCACATTTACCTTCCTGTTTATTCAGGGACACATCCTTCGTCCAAACTGCCTCCCCTGCTTCTCATTGGCATGGCCACAGAACCTCCAAACTGATCTTTCATCTTTGTCCCCCCTCCCACTTAGCATCATACATAGAGCAGTCAAGGCAGTTTAGAAACAGACACAAGGCCAAGCCATCCTTTTGCTTAAAACCTCTACCCCTTCATGTTGCACCAAAGAAAATGCAAAAGCTGCTCTCTGGCTGGCAGGGAAGGGTGTGAGCTGGCGCCTGCCTGCCTACCTGGCCTCTCTTACTGCACTGTCAATCTTGTCACTGTGCTCAGCCACAATGATCTCCTCCGTCTTCCTCAAACATGCCAAGACAGCTGTAGCCACACAAGCTTCATACTTGTTTGATCCTCATTAGAATTCCATCCTTCTTCCAGGCTCTCTGCCTGGCTGGCTCTTTTCCATACCTCAAGGCTCAGTTCAACAACTCCCATCTCCAGAGTCCATTCCAGACCAACCCGCCCCCCTTATTTTCCATCCCATCACTGGCTGCTTTTCTTCTCAGCCCTCATTTAATTGTGTGTTTATCATCTGCTTTTCCCACTAAGATGTGAGCTTTCATGAAGGATTGTATCTTGGTCACCTGTGTGTTCCAACTACCTGGACCAAGGCCAGCACACAGTAGGCACTCAATGCATGTTAGGTAATTGAATACATGAATGAAGGAATGATAAGTACTAGCTGAACTGATAGTGAGATGCCTATTATCACCCAGACATAACAGACACCATTATTTTGAGGTTTGCCTCAATACCCTTATACAAAAAGCAGTTAAGTACAGAGGACAGGCTATAGACAACCTAAAAGAATTTCGCCTTTTCTCTGTTCCTGGAGACATTTTGCCACCCTCCCCCACCCCAGAAAAGAACCTTAATCCATATCTCATGCCCTTTATTATAACTCTAACATAGGGGCTATCTCTTTAAATGGAATGCCAGATAAAAAGACATTATGATTTATTTCTATAGTTAGACCCGGAACCAGATTATCATGGTATTAAGCGCAAAGTCTCCCCTTGCCTAGGTCAACCTATAGCTAGAGAAATAAGAAGAGACTTGATTCCAGAAGTTACTCTCATATGAAGAATTCTGCATCATGCATGAAAGACTTTGCTATGTTATTCACCTCTGCCCAAGAAACTATCCAAAAGACCTCCAACATGTTTTCAGTGCAAACATCTCACACCCTCTCCCTGCAACCTGTACCCACTGAACATGAACCCACCCCTGTTGGCCTGTGCGTTACAGAGGGTCCCAAGCACATGGGCCCACAGAGCCTCACATTCAGTCTCCCTGTCTAATGGAACAAGAAAAAAAATACACAGAATATTTTAAAAAGCATTAATAGCCGGAATAAATTATTAATTCAATTAAAGTGCTAGTCCAGAAATGATTCTTTTTCATTGCGTTTATTAAAAGGAATATTAATTGCTAAGAGGGCATTTAAAAAACACACATAAACTGCTGACTCTACTCCTGAGTGAAAGTGTAGGAGACAGAGGAGGCGTGTTGGGTACAGTTAAAAAAGACAGGGACTCACATGCCCTCTCCCTGCTTCTCTTTGTATTTTCCCAGCTGAAAAGTAAATTCTGTGTAAGCTATATGGGAAAAGGGTCTGAAAAAAAAAAAAAATGGATGTGTATACATGTATAACTGAATCACTTTGTTGTATGGAAGAAATTATCACAACATTGTAAATCAATGGTCATTCAAAAAAAAACTTTAAAAGTAAAGTAAAATAAAATACTAAAATAAAATCCTAGATTGACTGGACTTTTTCCTTCAGGCCTAGGATGAGAATCTCCTCTGGGACTATAAGAGAAACTTCGTCGTGATTTGGGGAAGGGTCATGTTCATTAACTTTTCTGGGCCTCAGTTTCTTTACATATAAAGTGGGAATAATAGCATAATCTATGGTACAGAGTGTCATGAGACAGACATTAGCCCTTGGAACTCTATCTGGTGCATGGAAAGTGACTGATGGATGCTAGCGTTAATTCTGCATGAGACCTACATGCTCTTTGGTCCCATCCATTGATGGCATCGCAGGTAGGGTATTTCTACAAGTTCAGTGGTTAGTCTTGAGTTCCCTTTGGCCAGTGGTTTGATAACCCATCATGCAGCTATATCCAAGGCTAGAGAGAAAGACACTCAAGGAAACTACTCTCCTAAAAAACATGCAAACCTAAGAGAGATGAGAAACACACATTTTCCTGTGACACCTCTGTTTTCTGGTATTATGTAGAGGAAGGCAATATGTATCATATAAATGAATGTTGAGACAAACTGAAGTTTAATTCTATATGCACCAAAATGATCTTCTTAATTTTAACCAACTTTGATGACAAATTGCTTAAAGTACATGGTTCACTTCAGTGCTCTGGGAGACTAAGTATGCTGAATGTGATTTAATGTATTTTAAAGTGTTGATGTCTCAGGTTCTTCATTCTGAAAACCAATCTTTATATTGATACATTTAGGAGTTAATGAGATATTTAAGAATCTGCTCTATATAAGCATATATAGCTACAATTTTCTCGATTCCTCTCCTTTTTTTCCACTCCTAGTTACTGCAATACCTGAGCAAAATTACAATCCTGCTACTTTAATGCCGATTCCACATAAGGACAAAATATCAGTCTTAATGATAGCGAATAGCAGGATTGTATTAAAAAGTAAGGTATGTCACAGTCTTTGTCCACACAGCCTTTGTTCTTTGTTCTACAGGAGACAGCGCTTGAATCCAAGAATCCAATTTCTCTGTCATCTTGGACTAAAACTCTACAGGTAAGAAGACCGGAGAAAGAGACTCTAAGTAAAATACATTATTCTATGGAAGACTAAACCAGGTCCACAGAAAAGGTACCTGACCCTGGGAGTAAGTGGGAGGGCTGGCGAGGAAATTTGGTGAATTAGGGCAGGGAACTCTTCACTCCCACTTCCTCTCCTCACCAAATCGCTGTCACACCCCTCCTCTTATTTTCTTTAACTATCTGTGGTGGTCAACACACACACACACACACACCACTCCAATTCCAAAATAACTCTATTAGGAAACCTGGATGGACTTAGACACAAACTGACTCTTGGGAAAACATTTACAACTAATCAACAAGAAAAAAAATCAACCTGTTTCATGTGTAAAGTGGGGAAAAGGGGTCAAAACCAAAAACAGGTGTCCCCTGAATGGGTTTTAAGTAGAGGAAGCAGAGGTGAAGCTTTCTAAATCATAACATCCAGGCTTGATTCAAAGTAGTTATGTGACAAATACTTTTCTGGGTGCATCTCAGATTATAATTCACTATATAAGTAATGGAATAATGAAAGCCCAATAAAAGCATGGTATTCTGTTATTTTAAAATAGCATAATAGTGCAAGACCAACACCCTTACACTAACTCCATCAACTTGGTCTAGTTAACCATCAAACACACCTGTAAGCATCTCTCCATCTTTACTGCCTCCACCAATGTCAAATCTGCCACCATCCTTCACCTGGATTCTGCATAGCCTCTGCCTTTCCGCTTCTTGGCCTCTTAAGCTATCCCCAAATGACCAGCCAGCATCTTCTTGCCATAACTCAGTAACTCAGGCCATGTTATGGCTCTGTTTAAACTCCTCTGGTGGTGCCCTCTCATAGGATGAAATGAGACCCGAATCCATTACCTGGCATTCAGAGCCTTGCCCGTCTGACTCCTCCCACTGCATCCAGCCTCCCTCCCCACTGTTCACTCTGCTTCAGACACAACAGTCTCTCTTCTTCTCTGCACCTGGATTAGCCTCTTCCAGACTTTTCTTCCCATTTAGATCTCAGCTCAAATGTCACTTCTTCTTAGAGAGACTGTCACTAACCCACCAACCTACAGCATCCACCCAGGTGAGCTGGACACAGTGTGTTTCTGTAGCTCACATATTTGTACAGATCTGTCTGTTTGCTCACCATCCCCCCTCATAAGAACAGAAGGTCCAAGAACACATTCTGTCTCTCTTCTTCACTGCAGATTCCATGGCCCATCACATTGTAATAAATATTGCAATGAGAGAGGTTCCTGCCATGGCTCAGTGGAAACAAATCTGACTGGAATCCATGAGGACACAGGTTCAATCCCTGGCCTTGCTCAGTGGCTTAAGGATCCAGCATTGCTGTGAGCTGTGGTGTAAGTCACAGACGTGGCTCAGACCTGGCATTGCTATGGCTGTGGCATAGGCCAGCAGCTACAGTTCCGATTCACTCCCTAGCCTGGGAACCTTCATATGCCTCAGGTGCGGCCCTAAAGAGACAAAAAAAATACATATATTGCAATGAGAGAATGAATGTTTACTCTGTACCAGGTTCTGCCAAATACTTTATATGGATGCTTTTATTTAATCCTTCAAACCTCCCTCCAAGGTAGTTTCTATCAATTACTATTCTTATTTTACCAGGGAGGTTAAGTAAATTTCTGACCTGACCCCTGGGTCCATTCTCTTCATCATCCCCTATATCCTCTCCAGGACACAATGACATCCTCCAGAGGATAATTTTGCTGGTGAGTCCCTACAATACTACAAAAAAGCCTTCTTCTTCATTGGAAAAAGATCAAAGTTTGTTCCTTCGTTTTAGTCCTTTATTTAATTGTACCCTAACTTCTTTAAAATAGGTGCTTCCAGGAGTTCCCATTGTGTCTCAGCAGTTAATGAACCCAACTAGCATCCATGAGGTTATGGGTTCCATCCCTGGCCTCGCTCCATGGGTTAAGGATCTGGCATTGCTGTAAGCTGTGCTGTAGGTCACAGATGCAGCACAGATCTTGAATTGCTGTGGCTGTGGTGTAGGCCAGTGGCTCCGATTGGACCCCTAGCCTGGGAATCTCCATATGCCGTGGGTGTGTCCCTAAAAAAAGACCAAAAAAAAAAAATGAGTGATTCCATACCCAGCATGCATGGTATCTACAAGTGGGGAAGGATGTTGCAGTTGCCACGGGCACAGGCCCTGGAATTATCTGCAATCAAACCCCTAAGTCCTCCAGGCTTTGGGCATAAGGTCTGTACTTCTGACCTTTGCCTGTAAATCAGGACACAGAGCTGCAAGTGTTAAGTGAGATAACACATAAGGCTCATGGGGATAGAACACAGCCAAAAAAAAAAAAAAAAAAAAACCACCGAAAACAAACAAGAAAGAAAAAGACTTCTGTGAATGTTTGCTAGAATTTTTATTATCACTAAACCTATTTATGACGACTTAATTACCCAGTGCACCCATGTGTCAGCGAGCTACACTGCACATATTACAATAACCCCAATGCACTGCCCCTGGGACTTTTATATTAAGACAGGTCCTCCCTCTACCCCGGCTCTTGCTTGGGCGGAGGTTAAGAATTCTCGAGCTGTAGCCTCCCAGGAAGGCAGGACCCACAGTAGCACTAACTTAATAAAAATCAGTGATTAGACCTAGGAGAGCCAACGCACACTCTGAGCCATTTGTCTTCTGCTCTGGAGGAAACTAACGCCCAGGGAGAATCTGGCTGCATAACATTAAATAATCACCCAGCAGTCAGAGTGGAAAACAGCAAGTTCTGTATCTTTGACCTGGACAGATAAATGTCTTCCTTGGGAAGAGGGAACCCACAGGGAGAAATCAAAGGATGGAGAGCCTGGAATTCCAACCTCAAACACTCAAGGGTTTGGAAAACCAAAAGCAGTCTGGGTCTTATCCTGGGATGACGTGGGATGGGCAGGTAAATGCAAAGCCTCCCCCATGCGTCAAGGGCAACTGGAAGCACTGAGCCCAAGGGAAGCTGTTGGGGCCACAGGAGGGGAGCCCACCTGGGACACAGGGACACAAGCACCCCCCGCTCCCTTGACAGTCCTGGGTCGGGGAGCCAACTGGCAGTGGCCGCTGTACTAGCAGAGAAACAGCACGGCCCTGCCAGCTCTTAGTGACAAAAGGAGTGTTTATAGCAGGCGTGCTGACAGCTGTCCGAGTGCCACATTTATTTACAAAATGTGAGTTAAATTACTGACAGTTGGCACCATGGAGGAAAAGCTGAGAGGAAAGCTGACATTTCTTGATCTGGCGGGTGCTCCCGGCACTGCTTCTGCTCCCCCATCTAGTTATTAATGCCATTATTTGCTTGTTAGTTGATCTATTTATGACTTTGGCTCATTCACTGGCCATTGTCTTTAAGAGGCTCTGGTTGTCCCAGCAGTTAAACAGCTCCATGGAAAGTGGACCCAAAGGCCTTTGGGCTAAGAGTTGTCCTGAGGACAGACTGGACCACCCCTGTGTCTACATCAGCTCAGACTCAGCCTCCGAAGCTCCCAGAAAGCCTCCTGAGGGAAGGCGGCCATCCATCCCCAGCGTGTTCACAGTGCCGACTGATGAGAAGTGTATGCTCATTAAGCTGTGAATAATCACACAATCAGCATGTCTCATTATTTCTCTTCTGTGGACCAGAGACAGGTTTTCCGTGATGAAGCTGGACGAAGTGCTTCCATTTTTTTATTCTATCTGATGGGAGCACTTAAGCTAGGGGAGAAGGAACACGGCTGATGAACAAAGATCAACACTGTGGCTGCAGCAGGGTTTAGACACGGACCTGTAATTTTGGGTACACTTAGACAATCCCATGTCCTCAAATGTGGAAAGATCATACCTGCCTTAAACTGGTGTCTTTAACTTTCTTTCCTAATGTGTTTCTTCTGATGTCAAAATACTGTGTTTCTGTGGACCACTGGAGGGGAGAGGGAGGAATTTGGAGGATGAGAATAACATATACACACTACTGCATGAAATAGATAATTAATGAGAGCCTACTGTATAGCACAGGGAACTCTAGTCAATAGTTTGTAATAAGCTATATAGAGAAAAAAAGAATAGATATGTGTATGTATGTGTGCGCGCATGTGAGCACGCACATACGTGTGTGTGTGTATAAATGATTCATTTTTCTGTACACCTGGAACAAATACAACATTGTAAGACAACTATAGCACAATTTTTTTAATTTTAAAACTATTAAAAAATAAAATAAAATAATAAAACACACAGATAAGCAAACTGCGACTCTGCAGGCCGTGTCTGGCATCCTATTTGAAATCGGGGCCTTTGCCCCCCATCCCACCTCCCCACCCTCTCCATCCTTCACAGCCTGAAGCCCTAGTCAATTGATTCCATATTTTGTATGTATTCTGTTCATTGTTTGTCTCCTTCTTCCAGAAGGAAGCTCCATGAGGACTAAGACTCTAGTGTGTTTTGTTAACTACTAAATTCCAAAGTGGCTAGAATACTGCCTGGCATGCAGCCAGCAAACAGTATCTGCTGAATAAAAATGAACTTGACCTTGCCCCCCAGAGCCTCCACTGCTCTGTCTCATGGACTCTGACGGCTCTGGGCTCAGATCTGAAATAAGTCAAGTCATGGCAGTGGGGTATCGGGGGAGGGACAAGCCCAGGAGGCCCAAAGCTTCTCTATCCCAATCTCCCTCCAGGAAAGGGCCACCTTCCGTGAGCGACCTCCTACTGCTCGAGGCTAGTGCATATCCGGTCCTTGCCAGCTCAGCCACCTGCAGCCCCTTCCTCCCCAACGTAGACAGTCCCCACTGTGCTCCCGGAACTGGGCCCTCCCATGTCCTACATCACACGTGGCTTCTGGTACACTGACACAATCCCATGTCCTCAAATGTGGAAAGATCATAAACTGTCTTGAACTGGTCTTTAACTTTCTTTCCTAATGTGTTTCTTCTGATGTCAAAACTGTGTTTTCATGGACCACTGGAGGGGGGAGGGAGGAATTCGGAGGATGAGAATAACATATACACACTATTGTATAAAATAGATAATTAATGAGAACCAGATAATTACGGATCCAGTGGTGGGATCTTTCTCAGCCTCTTTCTGAGGTCCAGGTTCTGAAGTTCCCTTATTACTTGGCCAGACTGGAGGCTTTCTGAGGACAGAAACTATGCCCTAGTTATCCTTTAGCTCACATGGGGCTTAGCAATGCCCCCCCCCAAAAAAAAAACACGTGTGCAAAAACCCTACGAGCCAGACATAGCAGTGTGGGCTCAAAAAGTAGCTTACTTTTACTTTTATTTGATTTTCTGACATTAGCCCCTTTCTGATATTGGAAAACTAACCGTTAATTTTTTAAAATGTAATCAATTTAGAAAACACAAGGAGAAAATCAAAGTCATGGTCATTCTAGCACCAGACGCTTTATGAGTGTTACTATGTTGGTAGAAGGACCTTTCTGTGTTTATTATTTTTAGCAGGCATTTTTGTGCACACTCACATTTCAGGGCTTAAAACCATTGTTGATTGATGAGTTATAGACCAGCTAATTACCTGAAACGACTTAAGGGTTCTGCCTCTCTTCACATTTAGATGATATTAATTTCACATTATCAGAAAATCTCTAATGTTACATGAAAAAACATTTTCAGGATAATACAATTTATTTTTATATAAAGAAAAAAACAAAATTAAATGATATACTGTTTAAGGATACTTATATATTTTTGAGTGAAACTCAAAAAAAAAATAGAAGGAAGTGATCAAAAAGTTCAGGGCCATGATCAGCTCTATAAAATAGAGCAGGGATAGAGGAGGTTTCACAGCTAACGGGAGAGTCGGGGGAGGGCATGCAGGTGATCAACTGACATTTTTATACACAGATAAGTTGTAGACACATTGATGTATAAAATATTATATAATAATAAGGAAAATAGGGGTTCCCAACATGGCTCAGCCCTAAGGAACCTGACTGACGAATTCGACTAGTATCCATGAGGATGCAGATTCAATCCCTGACCTCACTCAGTGGGTTAAGGATCCAGCATTGCCATGAGCTGTGGTGTAGGCTGCAAGATGCAGCTCAGATCTCGCATTGCTGTGGTTGCGGTGTAGGCAAGCAGCCGTAGCTCAATTTGACCCCTAGCCTGAGAATTTGCATACACCACAGGTGTGGCCCTAAGAAGCAAAAACAAAAACAAAAACAGCAAAAAACAACATATCTTTGGCTCCCAGGACACATAAAATACTGTGCCACTCAAATAAGTAAACATTTCATCAGATGTTTACTGAGGTTCTGCCACAAAGCAGGCCCACTGTGAGGGGTGGCCAGGCCCTAAAATGAACACAGAGGAAAGAAGACCAATCCCAGGGCAAGAAGTGATGCACATCCTCCATCATGCCCATCTGCTTGGACCATAACTGCATCTTCATTTTCTACTAGAAAAAACTTTGAATATAGAATGAATAGAAAATAAAATCCAAATTACAGAATTAGCAGAAAAGTTCAAAACGTATTTCTGATAGGAACAATATGTAAATATCGCCTCTATAAATAGGGAGATGTTCAATTAATATTTTATCTGCAACAGCAGGATCATCATGAAACACAGACCAAAAACACCATCGGTGCCCACTGTAGGGTTAATCACCAACCAGCATCAGCCAAGGAAATAATAACAAAGCAAAACAAACAGTAATTATTTATTTTTTAAAGCAGTGAATATATTTTTCAATTAAAATAATAAAATAAGAATAGTGATGAGGTTAATAGATGCAAACTATTTATTGCCTTTGGAATGGATTAGCAATGAGATCCTGCTGTGTGGCACTGGGAACTATGTCTAGTCATTTATGATGGAGCATGATAATGGGAGAAAAAAGAACATATACATGTACGTGTAACTGGGTCACCTTGCTGTACAGAAGAAAAAAAATTGTATTGGGAAAATAACAATTTAAAAAAATAAAAATAAATCAACTGGAAAAGATAAAATTAAAAAAAAATTTTTTTTTTTAAATAGTGGTTCACAGCCTTCCTGCCGAAGCATTTATTACCAATCATTTCATCAGTTTCAACGATCATAAGACCATGAGCAACAGGGGCCTGGCAGTGTGGTGGAGGCTTTGATCATTAATGAAAATGAAAGCCTGGGGATGGCACACTGTTTATTCACCCAGGAAGCCAACGGCCTTGTACTCAGGGGGCAGTCTCTGGACTCAATCAGTATGAGTCTAACTAAAGACAAAGAGATAGAAAAAGAGCTTTTCCCTGTATTCCGGTAAGTGCTGATGAGACCAAGTGACTCAGGTAATTGGAAAATCCAGGGAGGCTCACAGGGTCAGTCCCAGGGCTCTGGCTGGACCCTGGCACAAAGAAGCAAGTTAAATCCACTCTTTGCTGTGAGAGAACATAACTGAACAAGGGTGGGATGTGAAAATAATAAAATGCAAAAAAGTGAAAAAACACATGTTAACGTACAGCAGCCAAAATGATCACACTGCTCCAGCAGCTTCCAACCAGCTCACTGGAAAAGCAGGCCTGTCTTTCCCCACACTAGAAGGGATGGCAGAGGGGCAGGATGTCACCTCCGACGACTCTTGCCACTTGGTCTGAGCCGGCCCGGCATCCCGAGAGGTTCCTTGGAGCCTGGCACCAATTACTGTTCCACATTAATGGTAACAAGCAAAGCAACTCTTTTCGCAATACCAAAGGTAACCCTAAGGGCAGGAAAATGTCAAACCGGATGGCTAATAAAGTTGGTGCAAAATGCTCTTGGGGTGCAATGTTAAATTTTCAGACACAAACGGAGACAGTCCAAGGAGAGAAAAAAAAAATGTAAAGACCTCGCCTTCTTAGTATACACAGTGTGTAGGTTTGATTACTGAACAGAGATATGAAATATGTGCTAAATAACTCTTCTCAACAGCTCATTAGGCCTAATCCATCTCTGATTTCCACGAGTCCATTAATTCCAAATATGGGTCTGCTATACGTACACACACATCCACACACGGTCGTAAAACGCCGACTTAATTTCACAATGTAATATCCTGGAAATGGCAACAGGTGAGACGTCAAATCGGATATTATGCAGATTTTAAATGCTTACAATTTCAGATGTGATAAATGAAGATGACAAAGAATAATGAACCCAAGAAAGATGACATTTCAGTTAGAAAACACTAGACTCACATGAGGAGACATGCACGAGGTGGGGGTGAGACACCAAGGGCTGGCTGTCCCCAAACCATGAAGCTATGACAGCCTGCACAGCTTCCAAGGGAACTGCACACGGAAAGTAACACTGACACAGGGGCTGGATGAGTTTATGTGGAATTTAAATTTATTTCTCATGTCCTAAAATTGGAGCTGCTTTCCTCATGTGCTCCATTCTGATGTCATACCAGTTCCCACAGATACTCGGGGACCTAAATCCATCCTTTTTCTTTTCTCTTATTTTCTCCCCCCCTCTTTTTTTTTCTTTTTAGGGCTGCACCTGTGGCATATGAAGGTTCCCAGGCTAGGGGTCAAATCGGAGCTGTAGCTGCCAGTCTATGCCACAGCCACAGCAACACCAGATCTCAGCCATATCTGTAACCTACAACTCATGGCAATACCAGATCCTTAACCCACTGAGCAAGGCCAGGGATCAAACCTCCATCCTCATGGATACTAGGCAGATTTGTTTCCACTGAGCCACGACAGGAACTCCAAATCCATCCTTTTTCACTCCTTATTCCTTCTTCAGTTTTGAGTCTTTCTCCTTCTCGCCCTGCTCCTCTTTGACTAGGTCAAGAAACTTGTTGATTCCTCTGCCTAGACTGTGTTTCCCCAAGATCATGCCCCAGGCCACCTCGAAAACACCCTCATCCCCTACAGCCCAGATCACTCTGCCCCTTACCCATATTGAAGTTCCCTCCATGCAGCATCCTATTAGTCTGCTTATTTATGTGCTGACAACTGGTGCCCAGTAGGTACTGTTGTGCAAGTTGTGCACTGCTCAAGAGAACCAGGTAGGGGTGCAGGGAGTTGAAGAAGTGCAGGTCTGCTGCCCAAACAGAACCCCTAGTGAATGAGACAGGCTGGCACCTATTTCCAAGTGGTCTGTGCAGGTTGTAGGCTGAGAGAAAATGGTTTTTGTTCCCTGCCTGCCATCGGCAGCCCCACCTCCCTTTGTAAAAATAGCTCTACAAGGAAAGGAACTGGGGCCTAGAACAGTGCCTGGCCCACACAAGGTGCACAGTAAGTAGTGCCAAAGCGGCAGGTGGACACAGTAAAGACACAGTAAGCTCCTATCATTGCCAGGCACTAAGCATCATCCTGAACCAACAATGAAAACCAAATGATCTCGACTCCAAACCAGAAAATTGTGGAAAGGAGCCGTTTTACACCTGATGTCTCTGCATGGCCTTTGTTCTTTGCAGACCCACCCCTACAATGCCTTTCCCTCCTCCCTCCCCCCCTTTCCCCAAAGCCACAGGCGACAGCCCCGCCACCTCAATGCTCTTCTAAAATCTGACCTCTGACCGTGATTTCTCTCCTTTTTCTTCAACATTTTAAAGAACGAGCCTACAAACCATCCCATCTGTCTCTTTTCTGTGCGTCAATTAAAACGCCGAGTGTTAGAAGATCTCTAGCACAAAAGGTTACACTAAATAAGACACCTCCGGCCATTAATGAGCAATTTGTCATCTAAGAGATATTTTCACTAATTATAGCATGTCTCGAGGTGCACCCATTATAGACATGTGCTAATTTACTTCAAGGTAAAACTTTTCTTTGTCACTGGTGTTCACATCCTTGCAGAGTTAAAGCAGACATTTTACTCGGTTCAGACATGTAAAGACTCAAGCAAAAGGGAATCAAACATTCGAGCCTGCAGTTTGAAAAGGCCAGAGTTCCCACTTTCAGACACATGCAAAAACCACCAAAAGCCTCGCCAAGGAATTTTAATAACTGCTTAAGTTTGGATTAAAAACTGTATCTATGTATGTCTATGCAGCTGAAATCAGACAATACGAATTATAATAGTCATGAATTAGATGGAGTCATGTTAGCTCGTGTTAGCAAATGAACTCCGGGATCTCCCGAAGCCTATCACAAAGGAAGTGTGTTTCGGTGTATTTTCCTTCACACAGTAATCTAAAGAACGAAGTTCCAGGTCAGCTGGTAGAACAGGGGGTGAAGCCCTCTCTGAGCAGACATTCAGGGACTTGGCCAATGAAACATCTGCCAAAGAGGACACGGCTTCCGAGGTGATTGGGGGCACCAACACCCAGATGGCGTAAGGAGAAACAGCCTAAAGTATTTCATATGGGAGCTTTGTATGGACCAATCCACACACAACTGGGGTTCGTCTTCCTTTGGGTGGACCTCTGTCATGTGACCACACCTCAATTCAAAAGAGGCTGGGAAACGCTGGCAAGCTGGATGCCAGGAGGAGGCTTAACGATGTATACATTTTTAAACAGCTACAAGACTCCTCCTCAAATGTAAAGAATGGAACAGAGCAGGATGGACCCCGCCCCTGTTCTCATCCCCCAAGCAGGAAAAGGGGGCTTGGACCAGCTGATGTCCTTAGCAGCATCCCCTGGTGAGCTGTGACAGAGCCAGGACTGAAACTCAGGTCACTCCAGCTCCAGACCATGACTCACATTCCCAATGAAACCTGCCAAGACTTTCCAAAGAGGCTCCTGTAGCTGCAGCATCTGCACCAACATCAGCCAGGGTGCCGATGCCCCATTTTTGTGCCCAGCATCTCTCTGCAGCCCCACAGGACCACTGCCAGGACCACGAGACACAGCAGCGTTCTTTGCCCACGGCAGATACGCTTCACACTCCATTCTCCCCCAGACATAAAAAGCTAACACTTACTGAGTGCCAGGCACTGCTCTCAATGCTCTGTATTTCACTCCTGGCTCAGCACTGCTGTTACTAGTTCTCTTAAATGATGACAAAATCGAGACCCAGGGAGGTTAATCAACAGGCCAAAGGTCACACACCTGCCAAGCGGCAGAACCAGGATTTGAACCCAGAGAGAGGTCTAGCTCCAGGCCTTGCGTTTAATCATTATGCTCTATGGCCTTAAGGTAAAATTTGCTTCATAAAGAATGTTAAAAAATAAAATAATGGACATTGAACAATGTGTTAAATTTCAGGCTCAGGGGCTGATTTCTGCCTCATTGCCACTTCCTTCCCTCCACCCCCCACCTCCAAGTTTACAGGCTGTAAGCTAGAAACTGATCCCTATTTTCAAGTGTTTATTAGATTTTCTATAAAACCTCTTGTGAAAGTGGAAATTTAAAGGTCCTCTTGATTTTGCGAGTATAGACTTTATGAAGTATGTCGCACTGCCCTGTGATTTCCTCTGTAAGGCCCATCCCACTCGCGGTCCTGGAAGACAAAACCAAGGCTGGATGGCACCTAGCCCACCTGAGCTCTGTGTAAGAACACCCACACCTCAGCTGCAAAAGACATGCATTTGACCCACCTCTTCCTAATAAAAAGATACGTCCTTTTCACTATTAGCAGCTTAACATTATTCCTAATAAACTTTTCATTCACTGGAAAAATACTCCTTGAAATATGCCATGTTTCAGGCAGTAATTTAGCCACTATAAATGAGAGCAATAAAGTCAGTGGCCTTGGGGATCTTACATTTTAGTGAAAGAGGCAATAAATAAGTATCAGACAAATAAATAACAGGGTCTTCTAGTGTTAAGGGCTAGGGAGAAAGTTTAAGCTGGGTAGAGATGGGGTGATGTGGGTGCTGGGGCATGGCTATTTCAAAGCCTCCGCTCTGGAAAGTCCTCTTTGGAGACAGGATCTCAGAGCAGAGTCAGGCAGGGCATGAAGGAGCAATGTTACCCATGGCCTGGGGTCCTGAGAGAGGAAAGGGCATGTCCTCAACTAGGATGGACTTGCAGGGTTCAAGGAATATCAGGGAAGTTCAGGGAGATGCATCCTTGTAAGTGGGCAGGAAGGACAGAAGGAGATGTCTGAGGGGGAGGCAGACACCAGGTAAGAAAGAGTCTTGGAGTTCCCATTGTGGCGCAACAGAAATGAATCCAACTAGCATCCGTGAAGATCAGGGTTTGATCCCTGGCCTCACCCAGTGGGTTGGGGATCTGGTGTTGCCTTGAGCTGTGGTGTAGGTTGTACATGAGGCTTGGATCCTGCATTGCTGTGGCTGTGGCATAGGCTGGCAACTATAGCTCCAATTAGAACCTTAGCCTGGGAACCTCCATGCTGCCAGTGCGGCCCTAAAAAAGCAAAAATTAAAAGAAAAAATTCTTCTGCAGGAACTTCATTCTAAACACAACTGGAAGCCACTGTGGGACTTTATACAGAGGAATGTTACATGATTTATGGTCTTAAATGATAACATGGACTACTAGAAGGGGAATGGACTCTAGAAGAGCAGAAGCAGAAGCAGGAGGATCTAAGAAGAAACCACTGTGACATCCTGGAGAGAGGTGATGGCAGCTTTGACCAGGAAAGTTGTGTTTGAGAAAAAGCTGGGTTGTGAAAAGTGGTCTGCTTCAGGATATATCCCCCTTTTTTCTTTTTTTTCTTTTTTTTCTTTTTACGGCCACACCTGTGGCCTATGGAAGATACCTGCCATGGGTCAAATTGGAGCTGCAGCTGTGACCTATGCCACAGCTTGCAGTAATACCAGATCCTTAACCCACTGAGCAAGGCCGAGGATCAAACCTGCATCCTCACAGAGACTATACTGAGTCCTTAATCCACCAAGCCACAACAGGAACTCCCGATTCAAGTTACATCTTAAAAGTAAAGACAAACAGGATTTATTGGTGGACTAGATGTAGCATAAGAGAGAAAGAAAAAATATATCTATTATGTTTATCAGACAGAGCAGCTGGAGGAATGGTGACCTCTCTGCCCAAGATGGGGACAGACTGAGAGAAGATCAAGTGGGTGGTAGGTGGCAATGAATCAGATGGGGTTGGTATCAAGAACACTGCTTAGGAGACAAAGTTTGGAAGTCTGAGTCATGAAAGTAGACGTGTAGATTAACATGAGGATGTACAGAGGGAAGGGGACTGGTCAGGAGAGACAACAGAAAACTTAGCAAGAAAGGGGCTGTGGATAACATGGCAAGTCCTTCAACTTAGCTGGGAATTTTGAGAAAGATGGGAAAAGAAATGTCCAGAACATCTATGCAAACTTCAGGCCTCCTGGTAACAAGGATATATGGGGAAAAAGCAGCTATACCTGATCTGACTCTAGGAAATAACCCAGGAAACAGCCAAGTTTCAGACTGAGCAAAAGCTGATGGGAACATCTGGAGAAGTGACTGGTGACAGATCCTAACAATCAGAGGGTAGAAAGGTTCTGGAGATTAGAGAGAGGTTTGCAGGTGGGCCAAGTTATTGGATGGACAGGACCACATAGTAACAAAAGTCAAAAAGGTGTGGCACAGTCTGGGAGATCTCTGATTTTGGAGGTAGCTAAGATAACTACGGAAGGTGCCATAGGGTGTGTCCTGAGGGTCTAGAAGGAAAAAGAGGGTAATCAATTCTGACTATGTTCCCCTCAGACATTTATGATAAAGAGGCTGAGAGGTGATGACTGGGAGACGGACAGTCACACCAAGGGCGCTGTATGTGATGAGTATTTAAGAACTCTCTTTATAACGCCCATGTGTATCAGTTTCCTGGGGCTGTTGCTATAGAGCATTATAATCTGCATTGCTTGAAACAACAGAAATGTACTATCTCACGGTTCAGGAGGCCAGAAGTCTGAGATCAACGTGTACAAGAGAATTCCTCCTTGCCTCTTTCCAACTCTGGCGCTTCACCAACAACCCCTCCCCACTCCCTGGCTGGTGGCCTCATCACTCCCTATGTGCCTGCTGGGTCTCCATGGAGCCACCTTATCAGGATACCTGTTGTATCCCCCTGGAGTCCCAGCCTAATCCAGTGGGAACTCAATAACCAACTATATCTTCAATGACCTCATATTTCCAATAAGGTCACATTCAAGTACTGGATATGAGAACTTCAACATATCTTTTTTTGGGGGGGGTGCACAATTCAACTCACAAAGTACTGCCTGGAGTTCCCATCGTTGTTCAGCAGAAAAGAATCTGACTGGTGTCCATGAGGACACAGGTTCAATCCCTGGCCTCACTCAGTGGGTTAAGGATCCCAGCGTTGCTGTGAGCTGTGGTGTAGGTTGCAGACAAGACTCAGATCTGGCATTGCTATGACTGTGGTGTAGGCTGTAGTTCCAATTTGACCCCTAGCCCAGAACCTCCATGTGCTGTGAGTGCCATCCTAAAAAGAAAAAAAAAAGTACTGCCTTTTCCAGTTTTCATGTATAACCACTGCACCAAGTTAAAAATAGTTTGCATATATTCTCTTTTTTCTTTCTTCCTCCTGGGTTCCAACCAGTTTGAATTGTTTTGGATTACGCTTTCCTGAAGAGTAAATTTGTCCAAAGATGATTATTCTGAGGGCAAGAGCACTTTCCCACTCATCCACTACATTATAGCCTGTTTGAAAGCCAGAGAAGATCAAGAAATTATTTTCACGCAAACATATCTTCCTTTGCCTCCATGGGGCTGACAAAGCTTTATCCAAAGGTTGATTTCAGTTTTGTCATTTTCCATCAGTCTGGTGGTTGATGCTGTTTTCATTAAAAATTCTATTATTTTTAAAAATCCATCATCAAGATTGTAAGATTAATTCTTATGTACATTGCACAAGACAAATCTAACCTCTCAAAAGCTTTCTAAGCCCAAACATCTCACACTGACAAGGCAGTGGGCTGGCCAAATGCACCCAAATAAACCCAAATGACTCAACCATGTGAATCCATGAGATGAGGGGGGAACAGATCATGAACAGTCGGGATGGCTATATGTAATTTAAACTGATCCAAGCCCCAAGGCACAAGGCGGCACTGAAAAGAATTGCTTCTGTGGTTCTGTCAGTGAATTTCAAGATCCCTTTCTAATGCCAGACGCATTGGTCTTGCCCCAGTTCTGCACAGGAGAAAAATTAACAAATGTGGAGTGGCCCCCTTTTCTATTATCAGCATCACTGTGGGAGTCCTGAGGGGGCCTCTCAGTGAACAGACGAGAATGAGGGGAAATGCAGCACAGGCTTCAGAGCTGGAGGGCTTCAAGCCCCAGCTGATGGCATCTCTAGCCCTGCTTTGCCAGCCGACTCCAGTGACTTGTCGTGGAAGAATCAGTCTCCCAAGGAAGAAAGATCTACAAATCCTACAGCTTTTTTTTTTTTTTTAATTTTTTTCCTTTTTAGGGCCACACCCACAGCATATGGAAGTTCCCAGGCTAGGGGTTGAATCAGAGCTACAGCTGCCAGCCTACATCACAGCCACAGCAACACCAGATCTGAGCCTCGTGTGCATCCCACACCACAGTTCACGGCAACACCGGATCCCTAACTCACTGGGTGAAGCCAGGGATCGAACCTGCATCCTCATGGATACTAGTCGGATTCATTTCCTCTGCACCACAACGGGAACCCCAAATCCTACATCTTTATATGAACTCCTAATCCTGCTCTTTGTTCAGATAACTTGGCTCCACAGAACCTTCCAAAATTGTTTTTGTTTTTTCTGGTAGGAAATTCATCTTCAGAACCATGAAGTGTCATAACTTTCTATGCAACCATCTTGTGATGAACAATAAAGAAATGACTTTCTCCTCACTCCCCCCTCTGGTATAAAATAGCTCGAGGAATAGTGGGACAGGAGAAGATTCCTAGGATCTAAGCAAATGTGTAGGAGAAACACACAGAGGAGTATAATCAGAGGTGGATGGAAAGGCTGGCCTCTCTGCACAGATTTTTGAGAATCAAGACACAGCTGATCTATCAGAGTGTAGCTACATGGCTGTTTAAGCTAAATGGGTCATGGTGAAAATATATGTGTGTGCCTATGAATACAGGGAAAGAAAGAAAAAGACTTATACTTGTAGGCTAAGCCTTGTGTACATTATTTCATTTTAACCCCAAAACAATTCTTTAAGGTAGGTAATAAATGTCCTTTTCACATAGGGTTTTTTTTTTTTATTATTATTTCTCAAGACGACACAGAGAAAGCAGTGAGCCTGAGTTAGCGAATCCTGTCTCCCAGTCTCCTTTCTCTCTGGCACACACTCCTGCTGGAATATGAGTTAGGAAGGTCTTGTTTGTAGAAGAGCTTTGTCTCCTTCAATCCCACTCCCTTTAACATTTCTATTGCTTCCTCCTCAACTTCAGTTCACATGTGCAATTGGAAACTGCATCCCAAACCCAACCAAGTCTTGATTTCCTAAAATAACTATTCTTTGGCCATCTATATGATGATACAGGTATTATTTATTTATCAGAGCAGGAACCCATCAACCTGCTCCTGAGGAAGCAAAATGATCTCAAGTAATGCAAGAATAACCTTACATTTTACCCATCAGTGGAGACTTTGAACTTAAGAGAATACACATGCAATTCGTATTCATTGTAGTCTCCCAAGTTTCCCCAGGAGAGATGCCAATGATCCTATTTCTAGTACAACAAGAAGGAAATCTATATGTCCAGGGCTCCCTGTTTCGCCTCCCATAGCCAGGCCATTCAGAGAGACCGGCTTATGAAATCCTTGAAGTGTGTTTCCACCTAAATTTGTTCACTATCCCATTCCAGGGAAAACCATAGTAATTCTGAGGAGATACCTCTCTGTGAGAGAGTCTAAGATTGCTAATGTCTGAAACAAAGAACCTGGAAGAACCTGGAATAAAAGTCCAAAAGTCTCAGTCTGGACAATCTCTGGAGATTTCAGGATTCTCTGATGAGAAGGGACCTCTGAGGCCAGTTGGGTCATTCCCTGTGTCTCCATGTCACAGACCACAGCAAACATAATACACTAGCACCATGTCACAGACCACACCAAACACTACAAACTATCACTGTGACATAGACCACGGCAAATCTGACACACTCCCATTGTGCCATCTTGTGCCTAGCTATGGGAGGCAGAACAGGGAGCAATGGACCTACAGATTTCCTTCTTGTTGTACTAGAAATAGGATCATTGGCATCTCTCCCGGGGAAACTTGGGAAACTACAATGAATACGAATTGCGTATGTACTCTCTTAAGTTCAAGGCTCCACTGATGGGTAAGACGTAAGGTTATTCTTGCATTACTTGAGGTCATCTTGCTTCCTCGGGAGCAGGTTGATGGGTTCGGGCTATAAAAAATAAATAATATCCTTATCATCATACAGCACACCTAGCACACTTCCCTCATGCCATAGACCAAAAAACACCTAACATACTCCCATCATGCCACAGACCCTAGCAGAACTTACACACTCGCATCATGCCATAGATTACAGCAATCATTACACACTCTTATCATGACATAGACAACAGCACACCTAACATGCTCCCATCATGCCACACTGCATAGCACACCTAATACACGCTCATCATGCAATAGACCACAGCAATCCTTACACACTCCCATCATGCCACAGACCATAGCAAACCTTTCACACTCCCATCATGCCACAGACCCCAGCACACCTAATGTACTCCCATATCTAATTCCTAAGAAGGGAAGTGCTTGTGCCCCAGGATAAGGAAGAACAACTAAATGCACTTGGTTTCTTGGAGGAGAAGACACAGGGAATGAAGAAAAGAAGGAGCAGAATGAGGGAAGCCCTTTGGTACAAGAGGACCAGCCTAGAAATCAGGCAAAACTGGTTCCAAGCCCCAGGACATTCCCCATCTGACGGTGTGATCTGGGAAATGCCTCACTCTGCCTTCCAGGGCTTTGCTTCCCTGATCTGTAAACTTGGAATAATAACTAAATCCACTTCATGGTGCCGCTCTGAGGATTAAATAAGTCTCTGCTGGTAGAGAGCTGAGCGCCTGCCACACGGTAAACAAAACTGTCCCATGCAGAGTCAGAGCAGAACAGATAGGGACTAAGAATGCAGTCTTCGGTACCAGAGGGAACAAGCCGTCAGGGGAGAGCACAGTGATAAACATTCACCAGTTCTGTCAAAGGCACCCACAGTGAGCACGAGGCTTCTGCACATAGTAGGAAAAGGTGACCTTCCTCAGGCACCGGTAGCCTGAAGCCAGGGTGCACAGCTGCATGATGGAGTGTGGGCTGCACATCAGCTCCTTCTCACCCTTGCAGGACGGCCTCCTTGTGCGAGACTGATGATCACTAGCCTCATTATCTGGAAAACCGGGTTGTTGAACTCCCCAGTCTCTGTAATCCTTTCAAACTCAAAGGAAAAGAGAAGCATTTCTGTGAAATATCTATAGGTAGGTGAGATATGCTAGAGGACTGAGCTGTCCCTTTGTTCTTTCTGTAGGTTGTCCTGGCAGCGGCATGTCCTTCCTCCTTCTGCTCCATATCTGTTGGGATTTTCAGTTTTCCCATCAGAGGTTTTGGCTCCTCAACAGGCTGAATGTGCTTCTAAGGGCCTCCCCCCACAGCCCCATCTGCCCATGCTCTTTTGAGCCCTGGTCCACCTGCTGGATGCCTGGTGAGCTCCGGAGGGGAGCAGCACATGCTTCCTGAGTGGCTTTGCAATTCTGAACCAGTTAACTCATAAACAAGGGATGGATAGCTACACAACCAGGTACACACTGAGAGTGAACTCCAACCAGACAGAAAGAAAGATGGTCAGAGAGCCACTCTTCTGTGCCCTTCTTTATCTTGAAAATGCTAATTTCCCCGAGGTCTACCTGAGGTTGAGTCCATCATCAGAGACTAGCATTTCTTCAAAGGCTTAAGGTCTGGGTGGGGAAGCGAGCCAGCAGAATGATGGCACATTTCATGGGTACAGCTATGAAATAACACACAATTGACCCAGACCATCTGTGTCCTGGACAGAAAGACACCAACTCAATTACTTACACATATTTGCAACCTCCTCAAGAGCAAGCTCACGCCCAACACAGCACAACCTGGACAGAAACAACAGTGAACCAGTCACATGTCCGGGACAAGGACAACACAAAAGAAGTCTGGGAAAAGGGCAGAGAGGGCCAGGAGAGGATGGCGATCTCAGAGAGTCACTCCTTCTTCCACTCACCACTATTATCGAGCACCTTGTATACGCCAGACATTGGCAAGGATGAGACAGAGAAGACACTTCTCCTCAAGGAAACCACTGTCCGGTGGGGAAAACAGATCACAAGCATATAACCAAATAAATGAATGGGAAAAATCTCAGATACACAGGATAGCTAGGAAGAAAAAAATCTAGGATGGGATGCTAGCAGAAGCATGGCGGAAGTGGCAGGGGACTGCTTTTATTGGGGTGTCAGGAATGGCTTGGGGGAGCTCCGCTTGAGCTGAGGCTGAAATGAATGACCCTCCTTTGGAAGATCTGGCGTGGGGCCCTCACGATGTGAACCACGCGTGGGGAGGCTCTGCAGCAAGAGTTAGTGTTTTCTGTTCACGAGCCCACAGAAAGAAGGCCAGAAGGTCTATAGCAGAGTGAGTGAAGCGGGTGTGGGCAGAGGGAGTCGCTGAGATTACATTAGCCAGAGCCCTGGTCCAAGTCACGTGTAAGGTGCTGGAGTGCCAATGTGAAGAAGGCATGGTTCTGCCCCCAAGAGGCCATGAAGTAGCTGGAAAGGTTAGCAGAGAATCCATCAGTTTATAAAATGAGATGCCAGAGTTCCCGTCGTGGCGCAGCGGAAACGAATCCAACTAGCAATCATGAGGTTGCCGGTTCGGATCCTTGGTCTCGCTCAGTGGGTTACGGATCCGGCGTTGCCGTGAGCTGTGGTGTAGGTCACAGGCCTGGCTCGGATCCAGCGTTGCTGTGGCTCTGGTGTAGGCTGGCGGCGACAGGTCCAATTAGACCCCTAGCCTGGGAACCTCCATATGCCGAGGGTGTGGTCCTAAAAAGACAAAAAGATAAATAAATAAATAAATAAATAATAAAATGAGATGCTAAGTGTGTTCCATGACATGAACAACATACACAGCCCCCTGCATCTGGAAGGGGGCTCCTCGCTTTTCCTAGGCATGGAAACCACATTGGTCTCTGCTCTTCCAGGGAACTGCCATCTCAAAGTGCAACTTCCTGCCTGTATATTTCTCAGACCTTTTATTCTTAAGTCATTAAAAAAAAAAAAAAAGTAACAGCAGGCAGGGGTAAAACCTCCAGTCTAGATAAATGATGAAAGTATAGCTCAGCCTCTGATACTCACTTACCCAATGACCCCAAGGAAATAACTCACTTGACTGGTTGCTGTCTTACTTGGGGAATCTATGGAAGCATGAAACACCTTCTTCATCAAAGCTGCCAAGTGATACGTGGACATTCAGTGATGGTCTCTGATTAATGAGACCCCATAGCTGGGCATCTCAGGCTCTCCCGTTTCCATCAGAGGGGTACGGCCCCACCCACTGGAAGGGGGGATCCTCTTCTGTGACCCCAGGTAGACCTTCCGGCCACCTGCTCATGGGCACCTCGGCCTCCACTGTCCATGACCTCTTCAACCTTCAGGTCTACACTGTGGCCTCTCGAGCTGGACCCAAGGCCCTGGGGTAAGAAACTTTGGCCCCAGGCCTTTTCACACCCAACACTCAACTCATGCCCTTCATGTAAGAACCAAGCCATAGAACTTGGGAGGTTGATGACAACAGTTGTATACTGGCTGAGGGATACTTCTGTATTGTCTTCAGTAAACATTGTGAGCACACAGTGCTTCTGGCCTTGCAAAGTATGATCCCTGCCTAAGATTTAGCTGCCCTCCCATGCACGTGGAGAAAGAGGAAGAGAGATAAACAGCACAGCAAGACAGGGTGGGAGAGAACATGAGAGGGGGAGACACCACGTGGCCATGAGGCATTAGGAGAGCAGAGAATGCAGTGAGGAAAGCGGGTCCTGCACAGTCAAGGAGTCAGCATTCTAGCTCTGCACTTGCTAACGTGTGCGATTTTATTTTCTTTTATTTATTTGGTCCTTTTTAGGGCTGCACCTGCAGCATATGGAAGTTCCCAGCCTAGGGGTCGAATCAGAGCTACAGCTGCCAGCAGCACCACAGCCACAGCAATGCGGGATCTGAGCCTGTGTCTGCGACCTCCACCACAGCTCCCAGCAACGCCGGATCCTTAACTCACTGAGCAAGACCAGGGATCGAACCCTCATCCTAATGGATCCAAGTCAGGTTCTTTAACCGCTGAACCATGATGGCAACTGCCACATGTGTGATTTTAGGTAAATTCCCCTCTCCAGGCATCAGCTTCCCCATCTCTAAAATGAAGATAATTTAGTCTGCTCCAGAAAGTTGTGAGGATTCATTGTAACTAACCAATAACGGATGGCATTATCCATCTTTTTACCATCGCTATTACTACCGCCTCATAATCTGGCTTCTAAACCTCCTAGCTGTGCAACCTTAATCAAACTAGGTACATTTGGGAGTTCCCGTTGTGGCTCAGTGGTTAAAGAATCCGACTAGGAACCATGAGGTTTTGGGTTCGGTCCCTGCCCTTGCTCAGTGGGTTAACGATCCGGCGTTGCGGTGAGCTGTGGTGTAGGTTGCAGACGCGGCTCGGATCCCGCGTTGCTGTGGCTCTGATGTAGGCCTGTGGCTATGGCTCCAATTCGACCCTGCCTGGGAACCTTCAAATGCCGCAGAAGTGGCCCAAGAAATGGCAAAAAGACAAAAAACAAACAAACAAACAAAAAACTAGGTAAGCTTTCCAAGCCTCCTTTTCTCATCTGTAAAGTGGGGATAATAACAGCACCTCTAATCAGGGGTAAGGGTTAATGTCATGAGGTTGGCGGACAGGTGAGGCAGCGCATAGAACACTTAGAGGGCTCCCTAGAAAGTAGTGAGTGTCCAAGAAAATGTTACTTTTCTTCTTATTGCACATTCCTTTTTTTGCTTTTCTTTTTTTTTGCTTTTTAGGGCCATACCCATGGCACATGGAGGTTCCCAGCCTAGGGGTCTAACCAGAGCTATAGCTGCCAGCCACAGCTACAGCCACAGCCACAGCCAGATCTGAGCCCCATCTGTGACCTACACCACAGCTCAAGGCCACACCGGATCCTTAACCCACTGAGCGAGGCCAGGAGATTGAACCTGAAACCTCAGGCTTCCTAGTTGGATTCGTTTCCACTGCATCACAATGGGAACTCCTGCATGTTCTATTTTACATAACCTCACCCTTTTAAAAAGAAATATGCATAAGGCCTATCAGCAGAAGGGTAGAAAGAGTGGGAAACTGCAAACTGTCTATAATTCTATACAAGCTGGGGGTACCATGTTAGGTGAAGTTTCTCAAGACCTCCACAGGGACTGTTAGCACTAACTGGATAAACCTAAAACATTCTGAAATGTCTCCTCATGTTGGACTCTGCTGCTGAAAGCATTCATTCTTTGGGGACTGCAAAAGATCCTCAACAAAATGAAACTGGTGAGACAAAGCAGATACAATGAAATCAGAGCAAAAAGTCCTCTGCTGGGTGAGAAGAAAACTACAAGCATGAAGGATAGGGCCACGTGGAGAGGGTGGCTCTTGGGCCACAGCAGGGATATTAGGGCCTGTGCAGCTGTGGTCTGTGTAGCTTGGTCATATACTGAACCAAAAAAAAAAAAAAAAAAAAGGAAGGAAGGGGAGGAAGGAAAGGAAGACAAAAGGAAGAAGAGACCCACATAACACAATAAGAGGAAAAGTAAAATAACCCAGAGCCCTGAACCACTAGATGGGTGCCACTGGAATCAGGTCACATGCAAATTTTGCAATTTCTATGCAAACAAAAAACATTCTGAAATTCCTACTTGCTTCTTTGCATAAAGAATCCCAAAATACAGAGCCTTGCTGGAGTTTAAGGGCTTCCATGCCACAGACGTGCACCCCAACATAGCGGCCTTTCCTTGTTCTGGTACGTCAAGGCCCAAGAAGGATGCTGGCCATCCTCAGAAGCAGGAGCGCCCTCCATACAGGCTGCCTAGTTCACCTGCTGCCCCGCTCACATCCTAAATCCGACACCATGGCTGCTGTCAGGCAGATCCCAGCTCCTCTGATTCCTGCCCCATAGGGCTCCTTCCCCAGAAGGGTCTTCCTGCTCCATGTCAGAAGGACATTGAGTCCAAGAAGCTGGCTTTGAATGTTAGGAGATGTTCCCGGAGGGCCTTTTAATGCCCCTCTACATCCCACTCCCTCCTCCTACGATCCATCAAGCCTGGTGAGGCTACAGCATAACTGAACATGCAAATACCATGAATGCCTGAAGGAGACAGGAAGAGGGGCCCAGAGTGAGTCAGGAAGAGCCATGAAAGGAAAGACAAAGAAGAGAAGCCGGCCAGCACCTGATAATATAATTTTTAAAAGGAGCTATTCCTACCCTAGCCCAGCCCCTGGTTGAGCATCTTCTCAATCCAGCCATCCTGGAGTCCTGATTCTCCTGAGCCTGGGGGCTGCCTTCTGAAGACCAGATCCTGGCCCATCCAAAGCCCTTCATGTTCCCATAATATGAGAGCTTCTATCTCTCAAGGCTCTTTGGCTCTTTCTCATCTCCAAAGCTCCACAGTGTGGAGCTGACTGCCTTCCACCTTCTCCTTAAAAGTACCATCTCCCTCATTTCTGAATGTTCTTAGTGTGAGACTGGCTCCAGCTTAACTCTTGGGGGCTACACCTTGCAGCCAAGGGTGAGGGACAAAGAGAACCAGAGAACACTAAACGCCATCGACTTGACTGCTTTAGAGGTTTGTTTTGGTTTTTCTCAGAAGCCTGAAATCCCAGCATATTTGGAATTTCCATGAAATCCTGTATAAAGCAGATACACAGTTATTTCAGGTGTGAGGCAGTTAGCTGTTTAACCTTTGCTCAAAATAGCCCCTAAAGGGCTCAGTGGAAGAGGTAGGATTCCAGAACCAAGGAGTACCTAGATGCTGCCTGAGACATGGCCATCAGCTTCCCAAGACAAAGGAGCATGGGTGCCTGCAAGCCTTGACTGGCCCTTAAATCACACATTTCCTTTGGCAATGTCCTAACAGGCCAGCTCTGTAACCCAGGGTCTCTTCCTCAGCCCCATCTACGCCATGGGGACTGCCTCACATGCACCATCCGTAAACCTCAAAAGAACAACCTTAGAAGAACAGAGTTCTTTACAAAAGAGGTAAAACAGAGGGCACCAGCACCAAGGTTCTCCCTCTAAGAATCTCCATGTACAAAGGATGGGAATAATGTAGTCAGCTCAATGGTCCAGTTTGTAGAACTTTCCATCTGTGGATCTTCTTAACTTCTACCCCATGCTGACTCTCATAAAATTCCAGAGACTAAGAGCTCCCATTACAACCACTGGTTCTGTGTTGCCCCCCTGTGAGGGGTATGGTTTGTGGACACTGGAAATTGAGTTCGCATTTCAGGAGGCAGGGTGAAAAGGGAGCCAGACTCATCCTACCTTATACACAACACAGCCAAGATTCTTCTCCTTCTCTCCTCCAATTCCTATAAGCCTTAACCCTAGAAGCCAAGCAGGACCCAACTCAACACTGAAACCCACTTCCCGTTGGATCAATGAGTTCTACACATGCTGTTCTGGGGAGCAACACAGTGAACCAAAGGAAACGGTATTTTCCGCGGACAAATGAGACGCATCCTCATGGCTTCAATCTCAGAAAGCCGTGTTCAGACACAAGACAGTGTGGCCCTCTGGCTACCAGCTCAAGGCGTGAAAGCACCCCAGGAAAGGCCAGGCATAGTCAGACTCAGGACAAAACAGCAGCTCTGCCGGAGTACGGGAGCCGGGTTGGCAAATCCTCCGTGGCATGGGCAGAGTGCTGGCATTCACAGGAAGCCAGTCCAGGCCTTTGGGACTCGTTAACTTCAGAGAAGACTATTCACACTGAGCCCCAGGCAGGGCCACCAGGTTCTGGCACAGACAGTGCTCAGACCATTGGCCTCGATCTCAGAGTCACCCTGCCCCCCGCCCCACTGCTTACCAAGTCCTGAGCTAAGGAGGCTAGTTTGGGGAAAATAGCTCCTCTCTGGGAACCTCTGAGAGTTTCCCCATGACCACTACCTTCCCAGGGCAGAGCACCGGCTCACACATGAATTGTGCAGCCCAGGGAACCAGCGACCTTCCTGCGGGTGGCTCCAGAATGCACACCTGCACCCCGTGCCCCTCTCCCTCCCCCCCAAATCCCCTACACAAATCATTGTCAGTTCGTAGAAGAATGGCGGCTCCCTACCTGAGGGTGGCGCTCTCCCCCTGCCGGACCGTCACGTTGTCCATAGCTTTGGGGAAGGTGGCATCTCCGCTGCGCACGGGTACTCCTGTGGGTACAAGGAACAGCAGCCTGAGAGACACGACCACGAGGCACTTCCAGGGCAGGAACAGGTACCCACAGACCCCCATCCTCGACAGCCACAACTTCCCAGAACTCCGGCAGCAGCTGGCACACGCCCCCCGGGCGCGCACAGGAAGTGGGTGGGGTAGGGGAGCGAGCACGGGGACCGGGAGGCGCGGCCGCAGAAAAGCGCGCAGACTCCTCCAAGTCTAGTATTCCTCCCCAAATCCAGCCTCAGCGCTGCAGCCTTGGAGAAGCAGTTTCCACGGAGGACGTCCAAAGGGGGCTCCCTCGGTGCTGTTTCAGCCGGGAAGGTGGCCAAGAGAGGGGAAGCGCAGGACAGGTGCAAAGGTGCGGGCACGTCTCAGGAGCCCCTTCCTCCCGCTAGCATCCAGGCATGGCACTTTGGAGAGGAGTAAGCACTTTGGTACCAGAAAGGGACAGGGGGTGAGTTAGAACCCGCTACCCGGAGGTAGTCTGAATTCCTCAGTTCCAACAAGGGCAAATCCAACACTTTCTTTGTAAGTTTCGGAGGAAGGATGATCAGCAGAAAACAGTCTGTAACAATAGCAGAGCTGGAAAGTAGAGCACGCAGGAGGCGCCAGGGTGAGCCAGGAGGAGAGACTACGCCGGGCTTCGCGCGATCCGGACCGGGGATGCTGCGGCAGCCGCCTCGGTCAACTTCCTCCAAACCCTGGTGCGCGCTGCAAGCCACCGCGACGCGGCGGGTCTCGGCGGAGCGGTCTCCGCGGCGGCGGCCGTTCGCTCTCTCGCCTGCTCGCTCGCTGGGGAAAGCGAGGCGCTGCCAGCTCCGGAGCCGCGCGGACGCCACGCTCAGCGGCCGCCCCCGGCCTCCGCGCTGCCGGCCTCCCGGGAGCAGCCCCGACGCGCGCGGGCCCGGACCGCCGGGGTTGTCATGGCAGCAGCTCCATCACTGACCGCCGCTCTCCGCGGTCCCGGCGCCGAGCGAACCGGCGGGCGGGCAGGCAGACTGCGCGCATCGCGGCGGGCGGCAGGCGCAGGGCGCGGGGCGCGGGCGCCCACCTTAACCCCCGCCGCGCCGCGCCGTGGCCATGCACGAGCCCAGGTTACGAATTTAACCGTTTCCCCCCTTGGAAGAGCTGTCACTTCCAAATTAAGAAGAAAGGCAAAGTTACCACAGTCTTAATAAGCCCCAGACATCTTAATAAGGGTCACAAACTAATTAACTAGGAAAGGAAAACCCTGCAGCATGCATGCGTGCACCTTTAAAATTATCAGATTAATTCATTAGCATTTAGAGTAAATTTAAAGTGTTGGAAGGATGTTTTAGAATAATCTCATTTTTATTCAACAGTCAACACCCACCCCACCAGCCCCCCTCCCCAACAAAAGCTACTTCAAACACCATTCTAAATAGAGACCTTCCATATATAAAACAACTGCAAAATCACAGAAGCCTCTTGGTGTGGAAAACTGGCAAAACCGCGTCAAAATTTGGGTCAAGTTCCGAAGCCGACTTACATTCTTTATTCTTGTTTTGTCGACATTAAAAAGACGCTAACCCTGCAAAGTGCTCACTCAGATGAATGAGTGTGAGCCCCTGGCTTTATTGAGACAGAGGACTCCCGAGTTCTGGGCGTCACACTCTTGCAGAGCTGATTTCATCTTAAGAGGTGTGTTTTTCAAATTCTTGGAACCCAGGGAAAAAAAAACCTGCATTGGTCTCAGTTCTTGTCACTTCTCTCTGGCTGCTGTGGGTCCCTCTGTGCCTACATTTGTTATGTTGCCTGATTTCAGCTCTGATGGAATGTAGTTCCTTCCCTCTGGGGCCCAACTCCTGAGCAGAGGGGGGAGGCCCAGAGCAGCACAGCTCACCCAGCCTGCTAGCACCAACACGCCCCCTTCTCAGGGACTCCCCTTTGAGCTCCCTACACTGACCCAGATTCTCCCTGGGGACAGAGAGGAGGCAGCAGTGGCTTTGTTTTTCCCTAGACTCTATCAAATCCAACCAGGAAGGTATGTTTTAAAACTGTTAAATAACAAAAAAGATGTCCTTTGCAAAAGCCAGCCAGCCAGCACCAAAGAGACTGAATCATTCTAACCAAATCATTAGAACCATAAGGGTCCTGGTGCCATTAAAGTCTCTGCACCTTTTGCCCTGTCACCCACTTACAAGTAAGTAACATGGTTGTGAGTGATGCACATGCATGTCATTCATCATACCCCCCTTCCTCCAACAGCCCTAGGAGGTGGGTATGCAGATGTGGAAGCCAAGCTCCAAGGTAACAAAGAAAGACTGTGCAGGCATGTGGCTTCCATTTTTAACAGGTGACCAGAAAGTGTTCAACCATACAAAGTTGAACAACTTACACTGAAGATCTCAATTAAACCATTATTAGGCCCACCCCACCCCCACCCACCACAGCCATTCTTCTCTGTTAACTTTTCTGGTATTAAATTCTCAGGAAAGCCCATCTGCTCCTTTTGGGCTTTGGGGACCATTTGATAGATAACACCCCAAAATCAACTGTCAACCTATGACCACAAGCAATGACTTGACTCTCAGGAAAAACAAAAACGACATCTATGGGGAGCAGGAGGTTTTGTTTATGCTTTCGGAAATAAAGGAGGAAACTTAACCAGGTTTAGCACCGGCTGATCCTTAAAAGTCCCTGTTTTATCTTCACTTTGCAGTGGGAAATTGTGGAAATAGAAAGTTGAATGATTTCACCCAGTTAAGATGTTTTACGACAGCAGACATCAGGCCTGAAATCATGATTGCTCACTGCAGTATGCTGAATTTGGGGTTCTTCTCCCACAGAGGCCAAGGAGCTACCTCCAGTCACCGTCCATTTATTTTAACTATCCCTCCTGCTCCCCCACTGACTCCTCTTCTTAAAGGCATCCTACCAGCTGGAATAGAAACAAAGCTCCGAAGCAGAGAGAGAGGGACGCACTCTGGGCTTTGGAGTCATCCCCTCCAGGCCTGAGAACGGCCAGGAGGCTTCCTTTCATCATAAATTCTCATCCTGCTCCTGCATCTAATTCCCAGGTAGTTACAAATGAGCATTAGTTTTTGCATCTAGGAATGTGGGTAATGACAACAAGAGGCCTTCCCGAGGGGCCTACATACATGATTAACTCTACAGTAAAATACTTAGAAATCCATTTAAGGTGGAAGATGGTTTATTAATACATTTTGCCTGCCACCGCTTCATTATTATAGCTGGGCAGAAAAAAAATAGCTCTTCTTGCCGGCTCTGTAAGATGTGCAGTTTATACCATTCTGGGTGCGGTTGATCTAAGACAGTCAAACCGTCTTTGTCTCTGGCCAAGGAAGGGAGCAGGGTAAGCTGCCACCTCCCAGCCTGGCCAGCAGAAAACCCAGCACAGATCAGGCAGTGCTCAGGATGGACAAAGAAAAGCCACTGGGAACCTCATAGCTGCTTTGTGGACCCAGGGATCCAAACTTTCTTCAAAAATGGAAGTTTAGAAAGCAGTGAGAGGTCAGCCATGCCCGCGCAATTAACAAGGCAGAATCCATTTTATTGAAACTCGTTATTGAAGTGGTTTGAATAGATGAAGACCAAAATCATATGTCAACTCGCTTCTCATCCCCTGATCCCTAAATATAACCAACACTTAGTGGCTTATCTTATATCCTGTCCCTTGCTTCATAAAAACTGCTGGATTCATTTTATTTTTTTCCCAGCATATCTGAGTTAATGAAAAAGGAATGACAGTCAGAGCGATTTCATTATTTGTGTTCTTTATAGAAACAAGTTCCTTTCTACCTCCTGGAAAGCAGATTCCTAACGAGCGTGCACCTCCACCTTCTTCCCCCTTCTCCCTCTCCATCCTCCCTACCCTCCTGCATACACATATACTGTACACATAAATCAACTTGTCACAGCTTGTCTCCATGCTGACAGCTGTAATTGCTGCAGGTTATAAAAATATCTATAGGACAATGCCTTTCAGGCTCAGGCACATACACACACACACACACACACACACACACACACTCTGCCTGAGCAAAAGAAAACAATCATATTCTCTTTAATAATCTTGGGACTGCAGAGGAGGGGGCGTGGGGGAGCCTGCAGTGGAGACTCTGGAGGCTGGCAGGCAGGTGAGGACACGGGGGTAGATAGAGACTCCTGGCTGCGGGAGCATCTTCATTCTAGGCAGGCTTGGGAACGGGAAGACTCGCCAGTTAAAGGGAAACCAGCTGTTGTTTGTGTTTTACTCATGTTACCTGCTGCAAGCTGGGGTTGGCTAAAGAGCGGTGAATATTCCACGCACGCAAGAGACCAAAAGAAGAGCTCTAGCATAAGACATGCCAGCGCTTTCTTCTTCTCTAAAAAGGCGAAAGGCCCCCCTCTCCTGGTGGAGATTCCAAATAGGAGCACAGGCAAGGAGATGCAACATGCAGGGCACTTAGAGCGGTGCAACACCAAACGGACACCAGGAAGTTTCATCAGAAAAGGCCATGTCCATCTGGCTAAAGAGATGGGGAGTAGAGAAGGGCTGGACTATGGAAAAACACAAGCTCTTTTTTTCCTCCTATATGAATATAGGATCAAAATAAAACCATTTGTTCATCTGGACTAGAGGCCAGCATGTTAGGATTTCAGCAGAAAGTGCCAAAGAGCAACTCAAAGAAGGGGAGGAAGCATCCAGGGAGAAAAAAAGAGGTCAGGGATAGAGAGAATTGAGAAGGAGCATGGAAAGAAAGGGCAAAGGTTAGGTTGCCCTTGGCCTCTGAAGGCCATGAGAGTTTGTAAGTAACGTCAAGTGGGGAGGTCGTTAGCAGAATAACTGACGGGTGGACAGAAAAGCAAAGCAAAGCAGGACAAATGATCAAAGCATCAAAGCATCAAAGCAAAAGTCAGGCACCCAAAGGAGAACAGTAGATCTTGCCTTGTCCAGGTGTTGGGTCACTATCAGACCCTGGATTCACAGAATCACAGGAGGTGTGGTCAGAGGGGAGCTTGAAAGATACTTAGTATAACCCACTCATTTCATAGGTGGGAGGGGTGTGACGCCAGTAGGCAGGAATCATTTTCATAGGAATACCGTTAACAACTGGTAAGTCAGGACTAGAATTCAGGACTGTGAGCCCCTGCTTCTGTGTTTTCTCCACTGTATCTGTCAGGTAAGGACCCTGCTTAAGAGCTAAATAATAAAACATCTCCTTTGGCTGCTCCATATGTGGCAAGAGAAAGAACCACAGAAGTGTTGCTGTTGCTGCCTAGCATGGATACCACTTACCAATACTGATACTGAGTAGCTAGTTATTCAACTGAATTCAATGTGTTCAGACTTTAGGCTCCTCCCTTAGGCCAGAAATTTAGAGATGCAAAGATGACATTTAGGTGATGCAAAGACATCCCCCTGTGCTTAATTTGCTTACAATCTGGTGCTCTTGGGTTGTCAGTGGTTCTATTTGCATTGATATCCATGAAAGTTGAAGTTGTAATGACTCCACCTTGTGCTCGGTGGATGCCCCCAGAACATTCTCTGGGCTGAGAACAAGCTGGTCAGTGGCTCCCCTGGGGAACGGTTAATCCCATTCATTATGTGTGTCCAGATTTCCAGGCACTGACCATGGTTTCCTAAACTTCCTTTAAAGCAGCGTTAAGAGAGGTGGGGCTATTCTCAGGGATTTCAAAATATGGGGAAGTCGTTTATCTACTGGGCCAGCAAGTTTTTCATGCACACTAAATGCCAGCTATGCACCAGGGGGTGGATTTCAGTGGTGGGTGAGGGAGACAAAACCACCCTCAGAAAGGATGCTGTCTCAGAGTTCCCGTTGTGCTCAGTGGTCAACCAATCCAACTAAGAACAGTGAGGTTGTGGGTTTGATCCCTGGCCTTGCTCAGTGGATTAAGGATCTGGCATTACCGTGAGCTGTGGTGTAGGTTGCAGATGTGGCTTGGATCCCGCGTTGCTATGGCTCTGGTGTAGGCCGGCGGCTACAGATCTGATTGGACCCCTAGCCTGGGAATCTCCATATGCCGCAGAAGTGGCCCTAGAAATGGCAAAAAGAAAGAAAAAGAAAGGATGCTATCTCGCAGGGGAGGCAGGTATTAAAGCAAGAACTTTACAAAACAGTGGATACAGTGGTGTTCAGCACTGTGGGGAAATGGAAGAATGCACATGACAGAAGTTTCTCGAGGAGTCTGGGAGATCAGGAGACACTTCCCTAAGGAAATGCCTTTAAACTAGGGAGAAGGAGGGGACTGGCAGGTGGTGTGGATGGGCTCTGGATGCAGACAGGATGGAATGTCCAACCCCAGACCAGAAGGAGCATGAGCAGAAGCTGCCTTTTACATCCATAGACTATGCTCCCGTAAACTGAGGGCGGGTGTGTCTGAACTGCTCTGACTGAAAACCTCTAACTGCTTCCATGCCCTGTGTTCCTGCATTCATTGATTCATTCAGTGCGCAGATATCGATTAAGAATGACCAGGGGCTTTGGAATCAGACAGACCAGAAATCAAACATCATCTCCTCCATCAGTAGCTGTGTGACCTTGGGGAAATAACCTCGTCTGTGAAATGGTGGTAAGAATGGTGCCCAACGCAGAGGGTTGGTGTGAGGATGCCATGAGCCTCTTGATAGACAGCAGTGATCCCAGGACCTGGCAGCTGCACAGCGACAGGAAGGGAGGCCAGTGCATGCTTCCCTCCTTCGGAGGGGGGGTCCAGGCGTGATATGTGTCCCCAGAGCCCAGAAGCAGACCTCTGCATACCAGGCCCATGAACACTGTCCCCGTGCACATCCCAAAGACCTTGATCCCAGGGACAGGGCAGGAACTTCACGCTGGGATGTGGTCAGAAACGGAAGCAGCTCAGCCTTCAAACGGGGCAGGAAGAGGGCGACCCTCCAGTTCCCACTCTAGTGTCTTGAAAAACACACAGGATACAGGCCTGTGGGAAACAGCCTGAGCTTGAGCAGGAGGATGGGGCTTCATCTTGGTGCAGCAGCCGGGAAACTTGGATCTGTGTGCTCTCACATATGTGTGAACAGTAGCCAAACAACCTGAGAAACAGTGAGATGCCACCATCCTAGCAGTAAAGGAGCAGCACGTCTGACCACCTTTGTGGTGCTCGGGCCCCTCTTTGCTCCTGGGGGCCTGGCAGTGAAGTCCAAAGGCCACCACCCACCCTGGGTCTAGATTTACACTGGTCATTACTAACATGCTGGACCCACCTGTCACCTGCCATGTCTGCCATTGAGCATCTCAGGTCTGCGCTCTCCTGGCCTCCTGGAAGGGAGCAGGGCTTACCACAAATGCCTGCCTACATGCACAGAGGACTCCAATTCTGGGGTTGACAAGATGAAGCCCAGCCACACTCAGCAGTGGCTTCTCACAGAGCAAGAGCCCTCTGAGTGGTGGTCTCACTAGCTCCACATGCATCATTAGAGGTACTCGGCTTACCTCTCCCCTGCATGCCTTTCTCCCTAATCAGTCGCCTTTTGCTCACACCTCTCTCTTTAACCTTTTCTCTGCATTTGCCCTGCAACAAGGAGCAGCAGAAGACGTCAATTTTAACGAGACAAGAATTTGCTTGATAATATATGGGTCCAGTTGTACTTTTTATTGGAGCTGGCATTTTGTAAATATCATTTTGTAAACCAGAGTATCTGGATCCAAGTCTTAACTCAGGCCATCATGATGTCACCTTAAATAAGATGCCTTTTTGTTTGTTTGTTTGTTTGTTTTTAGCTTCTTTGCTTTTAAAAGAACCAATGTCCCCATGATATGTGGGTCTGTGTGAGACTGAATGCCTAATGCATCCCAGAGGGCTAAGGAACCTTAGAAAGTTAAAAGCACTCTTCCAGGAGTTCCCGTCGTGGCTTGGAGTTAATGAACCCGACTAGTATCTGTAAGGACACAGGTTCAATCCCTGGCCTTGTTCAGTGGGTTAAGGATCAGGCGTTGCCATTAACTGTGGTGTAGTTGGAAGATGCAGCTGAGATCCCATGTTGCTGTGGCTGTGGCATAGGCTGGCTACGGCTCTGATTTGACCCCTAACCTGGGAACTTCCATATGCCTCAACTTCTACATGCCTCAAGTGCAGCCCTAAAAAGACAAAAAAAAAAAAAATCTTTCAGAGTAAGATGACAGCCTGATAGGTCAAGGGCACTGTTACTTATGGACATGATAGAGCTGCCCAAGTCACTACTTCCACTTTCCTTTTTTTTTTTTTTTTTTTTTTTTTTTCTTTTTAGGGCTGTACCTGAGGCATATGGAAGATATGGAAGTTCCCAGGCTAGGAGTCAAAATGGAGCTACAGCTGCCAGCCTATTCCACAGCCACAGCAACTCAGGATCTGAGCCACATCTGTGATCTACACCACAGTTCATGGCAACATCAGATCCTTAATCCACTGAGCAAGGCCAGGGATCAAACCTGCATCCTCATGGATACTAGTCAGATTCATTTCTGCTGTTTCCCCACGGAAAACTCCCCACTTAGAAGGAAAGTTTGGATTAATGACCTCCAAGTCCCCATCCAGCTCTCACAGTCTATGGTTTTAATGCTCCTCAACATTCTTCTCAAAAGCAGTTTAGCCTTCATATCCACTTATCCACTCCTACTGCAGAGAAATATCCTTCCTCATCCTGTCCCACCCCTGTTCCCATTCACCAAGGTGTCCACTTCAAAACTCAGAAAACTGATGATGCAGAGTCGCTAATGAGCCACACTGGGTCTAAGGCAAACGATGGAAGAGCCAAGAAGATTAAAAGTCTTCCGATAAAGGGTTTCTTTAAGGAAAAGAAAATCCCACAATGCAACCAGCAATGTTAATCTTCAATAAATAGGCTGTTAATATTTAACTGGCATTTATTTAAACTTACAGTAACTGTCCTATTAAATCTAAATTAATTGCCCGTTTGGGAATCTTCCCCTAAAGCCTAGCTGGGACATGGCTGTCTAGATCATAGTCTATGCTAGGCATCCAGCCATGAATGGGATATTTAAACCATCCTTTTAAGACCAGAAGATTAGAATATCATGGTTGAAAGGGTTTTACAGGTCAACTGGACTAGTAAGTTTTATGTCCTGTGTCTTTGGACTTTCCAGGGGCCTATTTATCCCATTTCTTCAATAAGGGCTTTATTATGTGTTCCCTATGTCTAGCTCTCTCCACTCTCTTCATTTTTTTTTTTTTAATGGCTACACCCACAGTATACAGATTCCTGGGCTAGGGATCAAACTCACACCTCCACAGCTACTCAAGGCCCTGTAGTCAGGGTCTTAACCCACTGTGCCACAGCAAGAGCTGCTCTTTATTTTACTTTGAACTCTCTCCTTTCTTTCTTTTCTTTCTTCTTCTTCTTTTTTTTTTTTTTTTCCATTTTAGGGTTACACCCATAGCATATGGAAGTTCCCAGGCTGGGGTCGAATCATCAGAGCTAGAGCTGCTGGCCACAACAGCCACAGCGATGAAGGATCCAAGGTGCATCTGCGACCTACACCACAGCTCAGGGCAATGCAGGATCCCTGACCCACTGAACGAGGCCAGGGATGGAACCCACATCCTCATGTGTACTAGTTGGATTTGTTTCCACTGGGCCATGGTGGGAACTCCATCTCTCTCTATTAGTTTATTTTTTTTTTTTTTGGACTTCATATTTTAGACTCATTCTGCTATATTTTTTTTCTCTCCAATTTCTTAAGATAAGCCATTTAGGATATGTAGAAAATTCTCTGTGTGAGTGTATGTGTCACAAAGAACATTTTATCATTTTATAATGGCACTTGTATATAAAAGACTAAGAGCTGCGGAATTAATCCCTGAGTCACACTGCTTTAGAAGGGGCAGCGAGAGTGTAATTGGGTAGAACTGATCTTTGCTATCCCTGAAATCAATCAATATTTTTTATTATAAATATGGTCCCAGCTGAACTTCTGGGATGTTATTTTGCTATGATTTTAACCCATTCACAGCAGGTCTGCCCCCCCACACACACACACACTCACTCACTCTCTTCTCGCTTACTCATTACTTTCATCAAATCCATTTACAAGTGAAACATGTAGGTTAAAGATAAATGCCCAATCAGATGGGTTAGTGTTCAAGCTGAGTTAACTTCCCTCAAGAACTGGGAGCTGGTTAAGACTCAAATAACTCACCCTAAGGTTTCTAAAGGTGCAGATTCCTGTGTTGGACATATAAATGTTCACTGCAGGACCTGGAGACGGGTAGGGGTGGAGAGAAGGATGTGCTACTAGATGGATCTGGGTAGGGGGAATATAGGGGACTAAAATGAGGGGCAGTGGGGCGTGGGAAAGCATCTCACATGTTTTTATAGGAACAAACCTATGACCAAACCTATTCTCAATGGTTTGAAGGCTTTATATTTGTGCTGCCTCTAGAGCCTGTGTTTCCTTGTATTTCTAACTAAACTAATACACAAAATACCCCACTTCCTTTCTTTATCCTTTACTTCAATAGCCTCAAGTTAGACTAAAGACACTACGGGATCCTTACAGTGACTTCAGCTAGAAAACAAATCCTCCATATTCAAAGCATATTTTTTTCTTTATTTTATTGAATTTTGGAAATGCAAGAAATAACTGAATACATTTCCACATGCTTATGCACATCCCCGGCTTTTCCCTTGTCTATCCATTTTTATGAATTTGTCTTTGGGAGTTCAGGGTGTTTCACATGAAGCAACGGAGGCTGTAGGTAGAACATCACCTCCCTGACAACCTGGGAGTTGCTATGGGCTCCCTCCCATCCCAAGAAGGAATGATTTCCTTGAATCTTGTGTACACTGTTATCTTGGTTGCCAGAAAGCTGCAAGTAGGAACACATGAAAATAATTCACATAGGCTTTCACAGGAGTGTCCACAAGGTGTCAGGATCAAGGATGCCTAAAGAAGAAAGTGGATAATAAGCCAACTATCTTTTTTTTTTTTTTCCTTCTGTAAGTAGAGAATTCACGTAAAACTAAGACACAAATCAAGGATAGATTGACATGTTTCTAAATGGAGAAGTATTGGTACCATTTTCTCCAAGGGAGTGTGGCTAGGACAAACCAAATGTGATATTTCTGTCAATGATCTGTCAAAGGGAATTCACAGAGAAAGGGCCCGAGTTTGCAGAAGCCATTAAATTCCCTGATGTAATTAAATCTTCAGTTGACATGGATGTGCTGCAAATAGTCCACAAAGTTATGCGACTGTGAAGAGAAGTGGGCAGATGCAAGGTAATGTTTTTGAGGCAAGATCATGGAAAGTGTGATTTTTGATGCCCGACTCTGGGCAGCGAGGCATGAGCAGTGGCCAGGAGTGGACGGAGCATGCGATGTTGGGTTAATGGTTCTGACTTTTGGTCCAAGCTGCACAAGTGGTCAGCTTGACCTCAGGTCATTTTCTTACCTTCCAAAGCCTCAAATTTCTCTTCTATTAAATAGGAATATCGCCTACCCCATATATTTGCTGGGCAGGGCTAAAGAGATGGTGCATGCCAAGTGCCTAGTGATGTATGTGGGGTGGGATTCAGACTCCACACGGGGACTACTCTTTTACAACCCAGGAAAACAACGCTGGAAACAGTCGCAGCCAGTGGCTCCGAAGCCACAGTCCTTACAGCACATTTTGGAGTATGATCCTGCAGATTATTGTCAGCAGGTATCAGGATTTTTTTTTTTTTTTTTTTTTTGCCAGAAAAGAAGTGTTAAGCCTAACATTTTATGAAAGCCGTTAGAAGAACATTGGAAAATAGAAACAAAGAAACATTTCCTTTGCTCAAAAGTCCTGCATATAAATTCAGGAAATGTCTCTCCTGATAGTGATCACGGGAGCTCACCAAGCAGCCAGGAACTTCATGTGCCCAATTTCTGAGTCAGGAATGAGGAGTCACTTCTAATCTCCCCATCCTTCCCCACGGGGTTCTACAATCCTTCCTTCCTTCTCTTCTGGTTTTTCACCCAACCTCTACCCTGTCCAGTCACCTTTCTCAACCTCAACTGCCTCACTACCCATTTTCTTCTTTCGAAGAACAGGATTCTCTCTTAACCGAGATTTCTTCCACTGCTCTGGGCAGATCTATGTCAAAGTTCACCTGCCAAGACAGTTTTCCTGAACATCTGACCCTGTCACTCCTTTCCTGACTCAGTCTTCAGTGGCTCCGCACAACAATTTGAATAAAGCCCCAAATGTTTTATGTGGCGTCTAGCCTCCACGATGTGACCTCTGTCTGTTTTCACTTTTTTCTCTGGTCACTTCTTCCTTTATGAAGCCACATCACTTTTTAATTTTTTTTTTTTGTTGTTGTTGTTGTTGTTGCTATTTCTTGGGCCGCTCCCGCGACATATGGAGGTTCCCAGGCTAGGGGTCTAATCGGAGCTGTAGCCACCGGCCTACGCCAGAGCCACAGCAACGCGGGATCCGAGCCGCGTCTGCAACCTACACCACAGCTCACGGCAACGCCGGATCGTTAACCCACTGAGCAAGGCCAGGGACCGAACCCGCAACCTCATGGTTCCTAGTCGGATTCGTTAACCACTGCGCCACGACGGGAACTCCCATCACTTTTTAATTTTAATGTATTATTATTTTAACCCCTCAAAGCTTCTTCTTTCTCTCCTTGGGGCCTTGGCACCTGCTGCCTTCCTGAATACTTTCCCTGCATTGCTCAGGCTAAGTCCCATTCATCCTTCTAAGTTCTAACTTTTTCATAAAGACATAGCTATTCCATTCAGTTAGGAGAATGCCCATTGCATTAGTACCTCTACCATTCATAATACTAGTAAGAGTTTAAGTTCTGTCTCATTCTCTTATAGTCCTGAAGCCTCGCACAACGCCCAGCGCACATTCAGTTTGTGGTAAATATTTGTTGAATTTAAGGAAATAGTACAGCTGGGGGAACTTTAACAGTAACAATTATTTCCTGGTAGGATAGGGACTTCCAAATGAAGGAACGTGGAGAAGATGAAGACATTTGGGGGAGTTCCCATCATGGTTCAGTGGTTAACAAACCTGACTAGTATCCATTGAGGACATGGGTTTGATCTCTAGCCTTTCTCAGTGGGTTAAGGATCTGGCATTGCTGTGAGCTGTGGTGGAGGTCGCAGATGTGGCTCAGATCCTGTGTTGCATGGCTGTGGCTCTAGGCTAGCAGCTACAGTGCCGATTGGACCCCTAGCCTGGGAACCTCCATATGCTGCAGGTGCAGCCCTAAAAAGACAAAGACAAAAAAAAAAGAAAAAGAAGAAGAAGAAGAAGAAGATGATGATGAAGACATTTGGTATTTATGAAGTATGAGGATAGGATGTACGTATCTCAATGACCCATCTCTAGCTACAAATAAAAAGAATTCCGGGAACTTGAAAGATCATAGTTTAAGGTTAAAAATAAGCATGTCTGTATAAAAGGTTATATGGGCAAAAATAATATCCAAATAGGATAAAGGAAGCTTTGGATAAACTAATGGGTGACAGACCCATACTGGTTTATTAGGTTAGGGGTGTCTGATGTATATCTCTAACCTTTGAAGAATGATTCTCATGCAAAATGGTCACTGTCTAAAACAGGTAAGGAAGACATCTAATTGATGTGACCTGGTGTGACCTTTCTAATGTCATGTTCCCATTTACTCAGTAATCCTGTTGTCCACATTACTGGGGATAATGGAATTATGCTTAACTTGCTCCCTGCATTCTTTATACCATGCCATTCTAGCACAGTTGTGTACATTTGGCAAGAGCTTGTTTGAAATGAAGTGTGTATGATTTGTGTGAACAATGAACCCCAAGAGGGGAGACGCCCCCTTCAGGCGGAATTAGATGTACTGCCTTCTGTTCTAAAATATCCTCCACTCCCTTGGCCACTTCCTTGGTGTCTGATTCCTGACCTCCACTCCTAACAACTGCTTGGGACACCTGCTCTCCTGCACCCACTGTTTCCTTGAGCATCACCTCCCAATGTACTTGGGGCACTTTCCTCACCTCTCTTGACTGCTACCTTCCAAAGGCTTGACTTCTTTTTTTTTAATAATTACTTTTTTTTCCCCATTATAGCTGATTTACAGTGTTCTGTCCATGTTCTGCTGCACAGTGAGGTGACCCAGTCACACATACATGTATACATTCTTTTTTCTCACATTATTATGCTCCATCACAAGTGACCAGACATAGTTCCCAGTGCTTTACGTGGGATCCCATTGCTTATCCATTCCAAAGGCTATACTTTGCATCTATTAACCCCGAACTCCCAGTCCATCCCACTCCCTCCCTCTCCTTCTTGGCAACCACAAATCTGTTCTCCATATCCATGATTTTCTTTTCCGTGGAAAGATTCATTTGTGCAGAGGCTTGACTTCTAACAACTGGAAGAGCTGGATCACAACAAGTGTCTTTAAATTCTTGGTCCCAGAGTCCTTCTTCTCCACCTCCTTGCTTCCCTGTGTCAACTCACTTTCCAGTGTAGGATGGGGCATCATCAGTTTTACATGTGATTCTTTGTTTTCCCCTCTTGTGAAAGAGAACTGTGACAGCCATAGTCCAAAACAATAGATAACACACAGACCTGTTCCGAGTTTATGCTCTGAGATTTGTTTCCCCAAAAGGTGTCTACCTATAACTTCCTTTGAGAAGCTATATTAGTCACTTTCATTTCCTGAAGACACAGGTGAATAACAGGGCCCCAAGGAGTCAAAGACATGGTAAACCCAAGACCAGAAACACTCTAGAAAATTTGCTCCCAAACCACTTTTCAAGGAAGTTAGTTGGAAAGGTTGTTTCTAATTGCCCTGATGGGATGAAGGCAGCCTTCTCAACCGGTATGAGATGGTTAAGCGTTGAGTGCATGGAGACCAGTGCCACAGGTATGTATTAGGGCAGGTGATGTAATGAAACAAGGATGGTCATAACCTCTATCCAGACCCCAAGGCTAAAGTTCACTGCAGAGACACACGCCAGATACATCTTGATAGATAATCAATGAATCCCAAATGGAATGCACATTACAAAGGGAAAATGCAGAGGGAGAATGGAAAAAGGAAGGGATGGTGTCTTACTCATAATCACTCTATTTCAGCACAGAACAAGGTTGAATGGTTCAACAGTAAATCAGTATCAGAAGGATGGTTGAATGTTCAAACATGTGAGAACATCTTGGAGTTCCCATTATGGCGCAGCGGAAAAGAATCCGACTGGGAACCATAAGGTTGCAGGTTCCATCCCTGGCCTCACTCAATGGGTTAAGGAGCCAGTGTTGCCATGAGCTGTGGTGTAGGCTGCAGACACAGCTCGGATCTGGTGTTGTTGTGGCTGTGGTATAGGCCAGCTCCAAATGGATCCCTAGCCTGAGAACCTCCATGTGCCATGAGTGTGGCCCTAAAAAGCAAAAAAAATAAAAAATAAAAATAAAAACATCTAGAAACTAACATCTCAGTATCTCTCTCTCCAGGAGGTCAGTTGGTTGTACCTCTCCACACACAGATGGCTCTACCAAAACCCTCTTTCTTCCAAGATGCAGTAGGGATCTAGGGAACTGGAGTACCTTTTCCATGTTCTTGTTATTTAGCAAATCAAAATAGGAGACGTTTGCAGATCAGGTTATATAAATATTTTCAGTGCTCTCGTTTTGTTCTTGGGAAAGCTAGCTCACCGCGGTGTCATAAAAAATCCACTCTAATCCCAACATCCAACTCATGAGCCCCTACCACTCTCCATCTAGAATAACATGAATAGTATTCAGACTATTAGCCAGGGTGCTTGGTTTGAACCTGAAAATTTTAAAAAACGATCTTATAAGTTATTTTCCATGGACATCATCTTTAAGCATTAACAGGCACAACTGGCTCTGAATTCTGGGAATTGAGCATAATTACATGGAAATTGACAGGACACAAATGCCAGGAATCCTGTTAACCTTTAAAATCTTGAAAAAAACCTCTCTTTGTAATTATCTCTTTTCTTTGTCTCAAATGTTACTGATGAATATTTAGGGACATCGTCAAACGTGGAAGTAGATGGGATGGAGAATCTTGAACTTTGTTTGGAATCCTAGAGTTTTCCAGGCATTCCATAAAATAACGAGGTGCTAAATAGGGCGCTTGGAATTTGACCGTTTCCATCTTTGTGTCAGCTCTGCTCTAGTTCTCTGCTTATAATTCTCCACGCCGAGTAGAAGCTCCTCTGCATTACTAATTGTAGTGAAAATGTAGGTCGGAGGCATTCGGTGTCTAACGCAATTCCTGACCTGTTCTATGTTTTGGGAAAAATCACTGCATCTTTTCAGTGCCTCAGATTTCCTTTCCAGGAGTGAACATTCTGATACTCAACTCTAACAACAACAGTATTTGCACAGTGCTTTAAACCTCACCCCTGATATCATTCATCTTACTGTGTAGACATGTCTTCTACATTTTTCCTCCTTTCTGGGCTGCCCTGATACCACTAAGCCCCCCCTCCCCCTTTTTTCCGGTCTCTACTTTTTTTTTTTTTGGTCTTTATGTCTTTTAGGGCCGCACCCCACGCATATGGAGGTTCCCAGGCTAGGAGTCCAATCGGAGCTGTAGCCTCCAGCCTACACCTCAGCTACAGCAATGTGGGATCTGAGCCGTATGTGTAACCTATACCACAGCTCACGGCAATGCTGGATCTTTAACCCACTAAGCGAGGCCAGGGATCTAACCCATGTCCTCATGGATGCTAGTCGGGTTCATTAACTGCTGAGCCATGATGGGAACTCCTTCTCTACTATTTTAATGAAACTCTAATTCATCTCTGCCTCCAATCCTGCCGCTCCCTAAACCAGTGCTTCCTTCCAGGAGCAGGTAAACTCCTGGCATGGGGTAGAAAGTTGGGGGGAGAAGTTGGCTGTCATTGTAATTGCAGAAATACACCTGCCACTCAGTGCATGAGGACCAGAAGGGGCTAGACATTCAGCGATGCACACGTCGCTGATATCAAATGCCTGCTTCACATTTAGATGAGTGATTTTGTTCCTAAATCTAAGCCTACCATATACTCCATCTGATATATCAACACAAAATATTTTTGCAAGTTATTAATTTTCACTAATCCTTCAGGAATGCAACTACCCATAAGCTAAGGAAAGGTTATGCTTTGCCTTAGCCAAATCTGCACCAAGAAGTGTTCACTAGTTTGGAAGCTCACGTGATCACAGGTAAAGCTTATGTATTCAAGTCACCAGTTCTAGAGCCCCGTGTCAGTTTGCACTGTAGCCTCACATTCGTGCAGAGTCTGTGTATAGACACAGGCTTCCACACTTCATTACATCCTCTGATGTGGTTGTGCCTAAAGATTCATTTTACACTCATTTGATCATCAATCACTTTCTATTTATGTAACTTATAGATCCAGTTAGGACTTTAAGTAGGTCATTGTTTCAAGTAGGTATGTAGGAAGCTTATTTCATCCAGGAGTTATCTTTTCATAGAAATAAAGGCATTACAAAATGTTTTCTTGACATGAGTTGGATCAGATAAAGTAGATCACTCCTGATGAAAACAAGTCCATGCACAGAAATCAGCTTTCTAAAGTAAAGCTCAGTAAGGTTCTTTCCATGTTCAGGAAATTTAAGTGGCTCCCCTGCTCAGACATATAGTTCAGATTCCCGAGGTTGGTGGTCAGGGCTCTTAGAAGCATGCCAGCCAGACTGTCTAGCCTCAGTGTGTTATGCCCCCACCCTCACCCTGAGCCACCATCCTGTGACAGCAGCATCACTGCTTCTCCCCATCTAAGCGTTTGTCAAACTTTCCGTCTGCAAGATTCCTTTCCCTTTCATGCACCAATTTATGAATCCCATCGAGACTTCAAGGGCCAGTTAAAATTTTTAAATTTTCATAAAATACTACTGTTACTGATGCCCCTCTGCCCCTTTCCCCCATTGGTTAGAATCAAACCTTTTAAGAATATATATGTATATAGCTCAAGGCGATCTATTTGAAAATATTGCTACCCCACATGCTTTTTATGTTGTAGTTGACTGCTTAGTTATCTGATCTCATCTATGAGGCTAGAAGCTTTCTGAAGACCAGTTCCATTTCTTGTCCATTTTTGGACTTTCCCAAGGCTGAGCAAAGAATGGGCCCCTGAATAAGAGTTCAATAAGCATCCATTGAATTGAATGGGCATCTCCATCATTGAGAGAGAGCAAGCCGGGTACTATTTTCTTTATTTCAGCTTGAGGAAATTGAGCCCTGAATGAGTTCTGAACCATTCTTTTCTGTAGAGCATCAGCTGAAGCATGCTTTGGAGGTCTAATGCACACCACCCCTAGCTTATTCAAGGCTCTGATCTGTACCTAGGAAAACATCCAGAGAGGCCAGCCTACATTTTTGCCAAAAGAAAACAGAACTTTCCATTTCTTGGTCAGCTTCTCAATATAAGGGTTTGGATTATATCGCTGTATATGCCATTGACAATGGCAAATCTTTTGTCCCTAAAACCTCTTCTCCAAATAGAGTGGTAGGTTTTTCACTTTTGAAGACCACGTTCCCAACACAATTCAGGCAGAAATAAGGCATGAGTTTCCCAGAAACCTCCCCAGGCTCTCCTGGTGCTGGAAGGGTCAGGTTCCAGCTGCGCTCCCTGGCACAGCTCCAGCCTTGACTAAGCCCATCCATCACAGCCGACGCCTGCCCTTCTCGCACGCCGCTTGAGTTGGAAATGGAAGTGGCCTTTTAACAGAACATTGTCTTAGGATTGTGTGAAGCAAGGCTGACAGAGAAAGGAAGATTCATTCCTGACACCAATCATACTAACATCTGTCACCAAAATGACATTTTCCCTTTAATGATGAAAAATGCATCAGGAAAGGGTGAGGGGCAGGAACAACTTCCATCTGCTGCTCTGGTCTGATGGGGAGGGAACCTCTGCACCGCTGCTGGGCTGACCTGGGGGAAGGAAAGGAAGGGCGGCCAGTTGGTTATGAACACACACAAGTGATCCTTGGTTTGGAAGAGAAGGAGCAAGCAGATGGAAGCCATGGTTAGGCAGTGTCACTGAACATCTGACTAATTTCTCATTGGGCCTTCTGCCCGGGTTTTCAATAGAGCTGCCCCATTTTCATCAGGCCCAAGCAGGCATTCATACTGGTTTGCAGGGCTGCCATATACATATTGTCCCGTATCCAGGTTTGCAGGGCTAGTTGCCCACAAGATTGCAAAGCAGCTGGGGGTCCCCCAGCCCTTGTTCACATACTCTCCGTTTCACAGGAGGGGCATACCAGAGGAATCCAGTCTACTCTGCAGGCATCATATACACATCAGGAGGGTCTGTTGCTGGGGATGATCCACGGGTGGGAGAAGGCATGGCAAAGCCAGAGCTTTACAGAATGAACACCCAGGGAGGCAGGGACTGCAAAGAAACTAATTAGGTGAGCACATCGCTGGCAGTTAGAGAAACTGCACAGTCACTCAGGTGTTCACAGAATGAATATTCCCCAACAAATCACAAGTCCTCCTCTACAAGCCCATTGCTTGCAGAGATGCTGGATGCTGACATCTATCTAAACATCTATTTCTCCCTGCCTTGCACTTCTACCGGCAGAGCCTATCTCCCACAGCACAGGCTGAAAATGCCAGCTCTTCACCGCTCTATGTCTTTTGCAGATCTGACGGACCATATGCACCAGAGATGGGGCTGGGTGTCCACCCTCATCAAAAGACACAGGCGCCCTTCTCCAGCCCCCTGCATTCCTGCCTTTGAGCACAGTCCGGTGATGGTGTGAGGGCTGGAGAAATGCAGCCCCTCCCACTCATGGAAAGAAGACCCCAAGTCTCAAACATGATGGAGACCAGCTGAGAGCTCTTGGGTCCCAGACACTGTTACTGAACTTTTGGACCACCTCCCCCGAGCTTCTTTTTTTTTTTTTTTTTGGTCTTTTCAGGGCTCCACTTGTGGCATATGGAGGTTCCCAGGCTAGAGGTCCAGTTGGAGCTGTAGCTTCTGGCCTACACCACAGCCAGCCACAGCAATGCAGGATCTGAGCCATGTCTGTGACCTACACCACAGCTCACGGCAACACCAGATCCTTAACCCACTGAGCAAGGTCAGGGGCGAACCCGCCACCTCATGGTTCCTAGTTGGATTCATTTCCTCTGTGCCACGATGGGAACTCCCCCCACCCCAGGCTTCTTTGATGTCCTCATTTTCTAAGCTTCTGTTAGTACGCATCTGATTACTTGCAGCCCAAAGCTTCCAAAGTATTACATTTGCTTTTCATCAGGAAAGCTGTGGTAACTTTATGAGGATGGTACTCACTATTTTTTTTTTAAATCGAAGTGGATGTGATGGACAATGTTGCATTAATTTCTGCTGTACAGCAAAGTGATTCAGTTATACCTGTCTATGCGTTCTTTTTCATATTATTTTCACTTATGGTTTATCTCAGAATATCGGCTATAGTTCCCTGTGCTCTACCATAGGAACTTGTTGGTTGGCACTTTACTTTAGATCCCTTGCTCAGCCTTGAACTGGTCTTGCTCTGCACACATATTTGTATTCTGCTTTCAGCTGCCAGCTTTCTCTCGTTCCCTCACCCTTATAAATACTGGCATACACAGGCTGGTTCATGCATCAAGAATCGCACTGCACCAGGGTGCTTCTAAAGTTTGTTCGCTTTTGCAATTTTTTATGACGTTAATTAACACAGCACCCACGCACTAGCTAACCTGCCAGCAAAGCAACCAGCATCATTATCTTCTTTGTGTAGAAGGAAACTGAGTCATTTATGTCCCTATATCTGCACGAGTGGGCTTCTGGCTCCCCCTCTCCTCCTCCAACATTCGCACTTTCAAATGTATTTTAGACCAGCAGGGGTGTGAGTCAAAGGACCTTCACCTGAATACTCAGGCCCCCAAAACAACTGATGCACAAGGGCGTATTTTTAAAACCCCTAACCCTGTAGGAATCACTACAAATATCCAAGACCTCAGTGGCCACATCCTTAATTCCTAGCAAATACGATGCCCGGCTCTCATGGTCTTAGCCTTTCTGTCCCCCTGTACCCTTTCCATCAAGGAAGAACCCTCCAACAAAGCTCAATGGTGCAAAGCGACTACTAAGCTCCATAAATGATGCAGCAGCTCTGCCAGAAGGGTGAGAAAAGACACACAAGACTGTTGCCAGGGAAGGAGCAGCAGGGCAGGAGAGAGGCTTCTACCCCTGTGGACTCAAACAGGTTGGGGCCCCTGCTGTGGCCCCTTTTTGGGAAAGATACTCTTGCTCCTTGAGGGTGTGGGATGGTCTGAGAGCCCCTGACAGTCCAAGACAAGGACCAGGCACTCTACCACTCCTGTCCACCGTGCGATTGCTCCCTGAGAGGAGGACAAACTAAGCTTGGACACCCAAGGCCCTTTGGTTCCCTCCAACACCTGAGTGCCATCACCTAGAGGGCAGGGTGTGGGAAACCTTCACAACAGCCATACGGCCCCTGTGCCTTAAAGTCACTGCTGGAATTCTATTTCCAGTGCACAACGCACAACGAAAAACAGGTGAAAAAGCTCTGTATACCCGACTTAAGTTAGAAATCGGCTGGGACTGCCTGACATAAAGGAAGTTACCCCACTGCCTGACAGGAGCTTTGTAATAAGTACACATAATCTTAAATCACATATATGACTTCTTTTGTGAAAAGATTCATGAACTTATTAAAATGATCAAACATTCTCTCTCTCTCTGCACAGTTATCATAACCGTAATAGATATCAAAATGTTAGATCTGTAAAATAAATGATCTTTTGTCATGTGATTTGATTCTTTCTCAATCTCCTTGTCCAGCAGAACCATTGTCCCCCTTGGACAGAGGGGTCCGCCAATGCCTTCCTTGTGAAGGCAGCGGACAGGGTTCCATAGTACAATACGGAAGCCCTAGGTCTCAAACCCAATCTTCTGCCTCCAAATTGAAGATTCATTTTACTCAGCTTTCATTTAGTAGATGCAGAACCCAGCCTCGCTGTGCTGTGTCTCATCTGGAGTTCGGGAAGTGTGGCCGGATAATGGGGATCGGTTATGAGGGACAAAGGGAAGCCTACAGTTGAGCAGATGGCACAGGACCAGCACCTGGTCAAGAAGTGGATCCAGTGGAGGATGGGACACAGAAAGAAAAGGAAGGCAGTCTGGGGTGTCTGAGCAACGTAATCACTGCCATGTATCTGCTACTGTGCCACCTCTGAGATTCTGGAAAAGCAGCATTTGTTGTCCACAGAACAAAAAGCAGGATTTAGGGACACCACAGGTTTGGGGAGCATGAATACAGCCCCACCATGAAGAGCGTGGTGGGGCAGTTTCCTAGGTGGCCATGGGCAGGCCCGGCAGGACTGGGGGCTGTGATCTGGAGCTGTGTTCACTCAGGATAGGACGGCCAGCCTCCTTCATCTCCTGGCAGGATGGGGCCCCCAGAAATACTCTCCTCCTCCTCTTTTTTTTTTTTTGGTTGCTTTTTAGGGTTGCACCCGAGACATATGGATGTTCCCAGGCTAGGGGTCGAATCAGAGCTACAGGCTGCCGGCCTATGCCACAGCCACAGCAACACAGGATCTGAGCCCCATCTGCGACCTACACCAGAGCTCATGGCAACGCTGGGTCTCCAACCCACTGAGTGAGGCCAGGGATCAAATCTATGTTCTTATGGATAATAGTTGGGTTCATTACTACTGAGCCACAATGGGAACTCTGTCTCTTTCTTTTTTATTTTTTTTTTCGTCTTTTTTTTTTTAGGGCCACTCCCATGACATATGGAGGTTCCCAGGTTAGGGGCCAGTTGGAGCTATAGCCACAGCAATGACAGATTCAAGCCGTGTCTGTGACCTATACCACAGTTTATGGCAACACCAGATCCTTAACACCCTGAGAGAGGCCAGGGATCAAACCTGTGTCCTCATGGATGCTAGTCAGATTTGTGTCTGCTGAGCCATGACAGGAACTCCTTTTTTTTCCCCCTCCTTCTTGAAACAGCTTCTTTCTTTGGATTTCAAGATACCATACCTTCCAGATTCCCTTCCCTTCCCAGGAGCGCAATGTTACCATTGCAGGGCAGATCCCATCCTCTGCTGAAGCTCTGCTGATGACACTCTTGCTTCTCAAGACACACCCCGGAGGACCCTTTGTCCAAGCAGTCCCCTCTGGTCATCTCATTGAGAAATGTCTCCCTCTTCTGGATTCCTGTTATATTTTGTAGCTTCTCTGGCATGTAAAATACATCGCCTTGGGTTGTGAGTGGGTATAAATACACAGTATCTTTCCTACAAGAAGATAAGGCCATTATTAGGAGGCTCTTTGTCTTTTGATCAAACTAGTTTACTTTAGAGCTGAAAAAGACTTGTACAAGTCATCTAGGTCAGTGTCCCCTCATCAGAGCTGAGGAACTGACGCCCACGGCGCTTGCTCCTTTGAGTCCCATGCACACAGGCCAGATTCGAGCTGGAAATCCTTTGCACCCTTGGTTCAGTGAGGCGCTTGCCTAAAATAAAGCCAGAATGCAAGACTGCATACTGGTTCTGAAAATTCCCCAAGACTGACCTGCCCTCCCACCACCAAAAGGAACCCAGCCAGAGACATATGTGATTGGTATGGGACCCTCAGTCAGCTTTGTTTCAGACAAAGCTTCACTGCAGTCAGCAGGTCTGTTCCCATCCAAAGGGGTTTTCAGGAAAGACTCAGAGCATCTTAACAAGCCACTGGGCGGGGATGTTGTTTTCCGTCAGTTGGTCAGGGATGAAAGTTCTCCAGATTACTCTGCTTTATTATGTGAAGGAAATGGACAGAAAATCAATGCAGCACTAATAAAAGATGATTGAAAATTGCTAATATAAACCCAATAGTGCAACCTTGCTTTACAAAAACTGAAAGTGGGTATGGATTTCCTGTATCCTCCGCTGTAAACACTGCCCAGGGCTCAGACCCACCTCCGCTCCCCGCTGCACACAGCAGGCTGCCGATGTGCTTATTATAGGGAGGCTGCTCTACAGTGAGCTTGGCAATGCCAATTAATTGCAGTAATGAGCAGGCTTCGCATTTAAGGAAACTCACAGCCTGATCCCTAGCAGCATTTACAGGCTCAAATTGTGTTTAGGAAGCTCTGTTTCCAGGGGGTATAGTACGTGTCTCCACGAAGAAGGAATGGCTCTAAGGGTCAAGGGTGTGTTTGTGGTGGGGGGCTTCATGTGCATGTGTGTGTGTGTTCACGTGCTTGTGGATGCATGATCACCCTTAGAAAAGGACACTGTGGAGCTCTTGGCGTGGCTGAGTGGAAATAAATCCGACTAGCATCCGTGAGGACAAAAGGTCCATCTCTAGCCTCGCTCAGTGGGTTAAGGATCTGGCATTGCCGTGAACTGTGGTGTAGGCTGCAGATGTGACTCAGATCCCGCGTGGCTGTGGCACAGGCTGGCAGCTACAGCTCTGATTAGATCCCTAGCCTGGGGACCTCCCTATGCCACAGGTGCTGCCCTAAAAAAAAAAAAAAGAAAGAAAGAAAGAAAAGAAAAGGTACTGGGTCAGTGAGGAGCCTTGCTGTTCTGAGAAGAAGGAGTCTCTGTGAGAAGAAAATGGAAACTCAGCACCAGAGGACCTTGGGGAAGGTACTCAACCCCTGCTTAAGGAGGATGTTTCTGAAAGTGGAGGAAGACAGTTCCTGCAGGGACAGCCAGCCTTTGATTTGGAAACAGTTTACCCCTCAAAAGAGGCAGGAGGCAGCGTGCCTGGCCCTCTCCTGCTCCTCTCCATCCTTCCTCATCTTCTCCATCAAAGCCTTCCCAATGTGCCCCCCGCCTCCATCCTTTCCTGCCCTTTCTGCCTCCATGCAGGTGATGGGCAGCGGCTTTGGGTGGGGACAGGCTGTTCCTCACTGGAGGAACCGGCTCTGGAGCTTCTGTTGTTTGGAACCACAGAGAAGTCCCGAAACCACCCCCAAAGCAGCACTGTTTCCCCTTGAAGACCTTCTCGTGTGTTTTGTGTTTTTTTTTTTTTTTATTTAAAAAAAAAAAGCCCACACACTGGGCCGTCAAAGTCACATGCAATGTGACAAAGTGGGTAATTATGTTTCACTTAGCGCACATCAAGGAACAAATGCCCGAGAGCCTGTCTGTGTGCACTTGTACGTGCGGGCCGTGGGGAGGCTGGCCGGTGCGGGGCGGGGCGCTGACCACAGCCTCTGCCCTCTCCTCCCTGCCCTGAAAGGGAACCAGGCTGTGAGACTCATTTCAATGTGGGGACGTGTCTGGCCTTCCTCTCCTGTTCCTTTGTCTGGTTTTCATGGAAACGTGTGTTTATGGAAAATTCTGAGCATGCTTGCTACAGACACATGTTTCTGGTCTCTGTCCCTCCTCGTGCTTCTGGAAGATGAACCATTTTTCCCCCTCTTCCATCAATGCAGGAGGTAGAACTAAATCATCAGTGCGTGCTTCTAAAATGCAGGGGTCCCTCTGGAAGCAGGTGGGTCCCAGCAGCCTTTGGCAGAGACTCACCACCTGGAAGTGATGCAGTGCCTCGTTAGAAGCAGAGGCAGAACCGAAGGCACACAGCGCGCCTGCCGCCCTTGCCACAGACACGAACAGGATTCCAGCTGGAGTCCCGCATCACGTTGCATGGCCTAGGCTCCTCCTTCATCCCTGGACCACCTCATCCTATCTTCCCTCCCACTCCAGCTGGAAAACTTTGTCACTTCAACATTTGATTATATAAAATCCTGTTCCCTTTACCCCCTGTGGATGAGCAATTGTTCTGCTATTTCTATAAAGCACCACAGGAAATATGAAAATAGGAGGCAGGATTTGGAGCAAGACTGTTCCTGAACGCCTGTGGTTAGAAGTGTCAGAGATGGCTGCCCAGATTTTACATCTGTGACAAGAAAGTGGAAAGGAAGGGGGGTCAGAGAAAGAGAGTGAAGGGGAGAGGGGGAGGGAAAAAGAGAGGGGTGGGAGGGGTGGGAGGGATGGGGGAGAGAGAGAGCAGGCACCACCCAGGAACCATGTCAAGATACTATACTGTGACCTTTAGCCTGAAGGGACTGAATCTGGGCCTGAACCCCAGCAAGGCAGCCCCCACCTCTGCCAGGCTCACTGCTTAAGGCAGGAGAACTGGGCTGGCAGATGGGTCAAAAGTGAGTCAGAAGCTGGAAGGGATGAGCCCTACATTTCTGTGCAGCATAAGATGCCTTTTCCAAAGCAGGCTGGGAAGTATCTGTGGTTTCATTCATTCTTTCGTCAAGTATTCTACTGGGAGGCAGCATTGAGCAGTGATGAAAAAAGAGCAGGTACTGGAGCCAGAAGGTCGGATCATGGCTCTTTCACTTGTGCATAAATGTGGCAAGTTACCCTCTCCTGCCCTGGTCTTCTTATCTGTAAAATGGGGCTGACACTAATAGCACCTCCTAGATACCTGATACAAAGTGCCTGGAACGGAGCTATTCTAATGACCTAATAAGTGACTATATGTAGCAAATGCTGCACCAGATACAAGTGCTACAATGGTATGCAAGAGCCTGAGTCCATATTCCAGTGGCTGATAACCTAATGGAGAAGACAGATATGTAAACAAATTACAAACAGTGGGATGGAGGCTAAGGTAGCGATAAGCTAGTGAGTCTGGAATTTTGGACTGAAGGATCACAGGCATGGAGGAGACTTGTAGAAGAGATGGGTTTTGTGGGGTTTGTAGGATAGGTAGGAGGTTACCAATTAGAGAAGCGTGGTCAATTTATTCTTACCAAAACACCATGGAGGTGCCTCAGAAAAACAGTATGGAGGTACTTCAGAAAACTAAATATAGAACTATCATATGACCCAGAAATCCCACTCATGGGCACATAGCTGGACAAAACTCTCCTTGAAAAAGACACATGCTTGTATATGTTCATTGCGCCACTATTCACAATAGCCAAGACATGGAAACAACCTAAATGTCCATCAACGGGTGAATGGATTAAGAAGATGTGGTATATATACACAATGGAATGCTACTCAGCCATAAAAATAACAAAATAATGCCATTTGCAGCAACATGGATGGAGCTAGAGACTCTCATACTGAGTGAAGTAAGTCAGAAAGAGAAAGCCAAAAAACCTATGATATCACTTATATCTGGAACCTAATATATGGCACAAATGAACCTTTCCAAAGAAAACAAACACATGGACTGGGAGGACACTTGTGGTTGCCAAGGGGAAGGGGAAAGGAGTGGGAGGGACTTGGAGTCTGGGGTTAATAGATGCCAACTATTGCATTTGGAGTTGATAAGCAATGAGATCCTGTTGTGCAGCACAGGGAACTACATCCAGTCACTTGAGATGGAACATGATGGAAGATAATGTAAGAAAAACAATGTATGTATGTATATGGGTGTGACTGGGTCACTTTGCTGTACCATAGAAAATAGACAGAACACTGTAAACCAACTATAATGGAAAAATAAAAATCATTATAAGAAAATAAAATAAAATCTTCATGGTAAAAAAAAATCATTCCTAGCAAAGAACAGAAAGAAATGGAGATTGAAAATAGCACGGCTTGTTTAAGAAAAAATGAGAAATTGCTCCTGTCTGAGGGAAGGGTGGAGGGAGAAGCGAGGAAGAAGGACCCCTAGTGGCCAGCTAGAGAGTTTGGGTTCCATTTTGTTGGAAATGAGTATTCACTGGAGCTTCTATAAAAGGGTAGAGGCATGACCCAGTTTGAACTATTCTATCCACTATTATCATATTTTAATTGCTCTCCTTTCATTACAGATTCTTTATGTAATAGACAAAATTCATAACTCTTCCCTAACTGTAAAAACTGCAGTAGAATAACGCAGAAGTCTTGAGCAGCAGAGGATGGTTGAATGATGGGCTTGCAGAGAAAGGAAGACTGTAAAGAGGGGCAGTGGAACCTCTGTCTTTACGAGAAGGTTGAATGTAAGAGTGTCTTTCCAATGACTTCTTCGGACCCTAGAAAAGTCCACATTGAATGTATCCCAAAGTGGCCAACACAGCAAGTTTCCCACTAGTATGTGTCCTTCACATCCTCCTCTCTCAGGGTCTCTGAGTTGGTTGAAGCCACCAACAGGCCAACCTAAAAGCCACCTTTCCCAGTTCCCTGGGCATCAGAGGGCAGCATGTGGTGAGGACCCAGCCAGTGGTCCAGGAGTGGAAACCTCCCAGAGACCTCTAGGATAGTTTTGTTTCCTTGTTCTGGCAACACTTCTTCCCCTTTCTAATTCCTTTTTTCTTCTTCCTTCCTCGACATCCAAGTGAGGGGGAGGTGAGGCCATAATCTTTCAACCACGAGGATGAGAGTCTGACACTAAAGGATGCAGGGAAGAAAAACAAGTGGAACCTAAGGTGCTGGTGCCCTTATGCACTGGAACTCAGAGGGCCTGCCTACCCCTGGGCTTCATGCTCCTGAGTTGAGTCTGTGAACTGGGGTTTCTGTTTTCAGCAGTGGAACGTGGTCTCTGACACCAGGAGGCCCCTGCAGATGAATGCTTCATTTAATGTGCACTGCTGTTGAGGCACAGCTGTTTGACACATCAGAAGCAAAACCAATTTCTCTTTGGCACTTGTGAAAAAAGGGTCCAGGTCCCACCAGTCTTCCCTGCGTGTTAGAACCCATAACCTAAATTCTTTTGTGTTGTCAGGTAGTAAGCAGAATCTCCTACTAGTCTCTGATGAAAAACTTGCCCTGGACCCCAAAGGCTCAGCCACCATGCGGCTCACCCCAGAAAGAAGCGTAGAAGCATCAGTGTAAAAGGATAAAAGTTGGCTATGACATGTTTGCAAAATCAGTGCTGGCAAAGGATGTATCTTGCTCATGAAGAAGAAAGTGACCCCCTACAGAACCTCAGGAGCTTGGTTTCCAGCCAGTCAAAGGGGAGGCAGGGCTCTTGGGCTTGGATGGAAGGTTGCTAGGGAGATAAAGGTAAGCCGGAGGGAGATGGTCACAATCTCCACCTACAGTCTTGAAGCCGAAGTGGGGAGAAAGTCAATGCCCAGGAGAGAAACGGGGGTGAATTAATAACAGGCAGGAAGTCGATATGGGGGCTCTGATGCAAAATGGTAGAACACCAGAGGCTTTGGAATTACACTGCTGTGTGTTTTACCAGCTCATTGGTCTTGGGCAAGTGACCTAAACATCTCAGCCTGAGGTTTCCAGGTTGTGAACGGGATATAACAGTGCCCACTTATAGGCTTATAGCAAGGACTAAATGGGATAATGTGCATGAAAGGGCCTAATACAGGGCAAGATCCCTGCAAGGGAGGGCTCTCAGCATCTTTGAGGGGGACAGAAACAGCAGTCTCAGGAGCAGTCTCAGGGAATTCCAGGCCAGGGACCCATGAGAGCCCCTTGCCCCTGCTAAGGAAGCGGAAGAGCAGCTGTGAGCCAAGATTGACTCTGCCTCGGTCACAGTCAGAGCCTTGTAGGAAAGATCCCACAATATCTCTGACTTCCTTTTACCCCTTGGGATGCAGGGGTCACGTCTGAATGCCTGCGTAGCCCCGTGCCTGGGAAAGATGCCACACAAACAACAACCTGCAGAGAAATCCTTCCCCCGCCCAATGGCAAGATAGCTGTACCGGGTGAAAACAGCTCACACTGTAAGCCCAAGGCATGGACCTAAGACCCAGACAGAAAGGATAAATATGAGCAGATATAACTCAATCCGGGACTGGACCACCTTCTCTACCAGCTATAAACTAGAACCGGGCTGGTGGCTGGTGAAATGTCCCCTGGTACCACCTGCCGCAGGGCAGACGTTGTCCCATTAGCACACCCAGGCCAGAGGGCTAACTGAAGACAGCAATATCTCAGGAAGCCTAGACAGCCCAGGAGATCCAGCAGCCCTTCCAGCCCCTGTGGAAATGCTCCCTCCATGATGTGGGAGATCTGTTTACTTCAGGGAGCTTGTGTTTTATTTTATTTTATTTTATTTTACTTTATTTTGTCTTTTTAGGGGCGCACCCACAGCATGTGGAAGTTCCCAGGCTAGGGGTCGAGTCAGAACTGTAGCCACTGGCCTATACCACAGGTCATAGCAACTCTGGATCCATAACCCACTGAATGAGGCCAGGGTTTGAACCTGTGTCCTCACAGATGTTAATCAGATTTGTTTCCATTGAGCTACAATGGGAACTCTGGAACCAGTGGTTTCCATTGTAGGGACCATTTACACAGATGGCAGGGTTTGAGGGAGAGGCAGCTGGGGACCAGGGTAGACCAAATGCAACAGGTTGAGATCACCCTTAGGCCCTGGCTGCACTGAGCCCCACTTCTGTGTCCCCCCGCTTGCCTGGTGCAACAGCCATGCTGGTCGGCAGAGCCTCATGGCAGAAACACGGCTCCTGGAAAAAGCGGGCAGAGGCAGGAGAGGCAGAGAGCCCGTGCTCAGTTTCTCAGTGGAGGGGTCCGTGGTGCCCCTCCCTGGGCGGTAAAGAATGAATCCAAGAGTTGTCAGGTGTCCTGGCTCACCCTCCATCAACTCCATCTTTCTGATACGTGACCTCTCTGTGCAGGCCTCCGAAATAGAAAGCTTGCTCACTCTTGAGTTGGGAGCGAGGGATCCTGGACCCTGGTGGACCACGGTTATCAGCAATCTTCTTGTGTCAAATGCATCTAGTTGTTCCATAATTTAAATGAAGCCTCAGCACAAAAAGCTCTTTTGTTGTGGTGGCACCTGTAATGCAATGAGACGCCATCCCCTCGGAGCTAATGATGTTTGTGGGGCGATGACAGGTGGGCATGAAAATGGGATGGGATAGGCGGGGGCAGGCTGCGCTCCCTGCTCCTTGCTCTTTGCCGGTTCCGCTGCGTGGCTCGGGAGGAAGAGCGTGGGCTGTTATCTATTAGCCTGTGCATCAAAATTTCATCTAATTTCATAATGAAGATGTTACTCCATCGGATACAGATGACGTGTCAGCAGAAAGGCAGAAGGCCGTTTTTACGTGTCAGCCGGCTCTCTGCGGGAGCCCCCACCTGCCTGGAATAGTGTGGGATGCGCAGGTTGGAGGGGCCCACCCGACGGGTCCTCACAGAGATGCCAGCTCTCTCTCCACTTCCTTGTGACTGATTCCTGTCTGGCTATAAGCTCTGTGGGGGCGAGAGTCCTTGAACACCCAGTGCCTGGAGCTTGGTGAGTGCCCAGCGTAGAGGAATGAGTGGATCCCGTCTGCCATGTTCCCGGGCAAGGCCTGGTGGCCAGGTTTCCTTTTACAACCGAGGTATAATTGACAGATGGCATTGTATTCATTTCAGGTGTACAACATAATGATTCGATGTTTGTATACACAGCAAAATGATCACAATAAGTCAGTTGCCATCCATTGCCTATATGGTGACCATTGTTTTTTTTAAATTGAAGTATAGTTGATTTACAATGTTGTCTGAGCATCAGGTGTACAGCAAAGTGTGTCTTTTTCAGACTTTTTTCCATGATAGGTTATTACGAGAGACTGAATATTGTTCCCTGTGCTATAGAGTCAGTCGTTGCTGTTTATCTGTTTTTATGTAGCAGTTTGTATCTGCTAATCCCAAACTCTTATATTATCCCTACTTCCCCTTTGGTAACCATAAGTTTGTTTTCTTTTATTTTTTGGCTACACCTGTGGCACACAGAAACTCCAGGGTCAGGGATCAAACCAGAGTCACAGCAATGACAATGCTGAATCCTTAACCACTAGGCCACAAGGGAACTCCGTAAGTGTGTTTTCTATGCCTGTGAGTTTATTTTTGTTTTATAAATAAATTCTTTGGTATCATATTTTAGATACCACATATGAGTGATATCATACAGTATTTGTCTTTCTCCATCTGACTTACTTCACTTTGTGTGCTAATCTCGAGGTCCATCCATGTTGCTGCAAATCGGTGCCTGGTTTCTGCAGACCAGCTCACTCCTCAAACCTGAGATCTCCAGCAACCCTGGTCCACCTCTGAGGACTAGTCCTTACATTCAGAGGAAAGGTGGCAGAGCTCTGACCCAATTCTGTGAGTCTCAGCATCAAGTCGGCTCTGCTGTCACCTGGTGTGTCAATCCAGGCTCATCTTCTGCAACTTCCTATGCCTCCCCAGCTTCCTCTGCTGGTTGATAGAGGCACCACAGGACCTTCCTCATGGTTTTCTGTGAAGTGTGAATGAGATGACACATGGAGAAGTGCTAAGAATAAGACCTGGAGCTTGGCAGCACTTGATAGTTATTAACCACCACAAAGTTCTAAAAAAAAATCACTAAGCATCTTTCTCTGTATTTGAGTGTTTGGTCCCAGTAACCTACCGGGATGTAGCTCCTCCAGGATCTGTTGGTCCGTCTCTCAAGGGCATAATCCTACCACCCAAGCTCATGATAGGGTTGCTCACCTCCTCTCTTGACCATCTGGCCAAGATTTCCCGCACTTTCCTCTTCTTGGAGACCCTGGCATCTTAAAAGGACCCTGGTGTTTGCCTGTGCTGGTCCCAGTGACCTTTCACATGCAGAGGTCATGTTGGCACAGATACTATTTTCTCCAGCTCTCCACAGCTAGGTGGGCATCACGGTGTAGGAGTTAAGAGCCCTCCAGAGTCCCAAATAGCAGCTCTGCTGTATTCTAGCTGTGAGAGCCTGGGTGTAGGAACAACTTCCCAAACCTTAGTGTCCTCATCTGTGAAATGGGGACGTGGAGATTGTCCAGCTTCCAGGATTATTGTAAAGTTTCAATAGGTTGATTATTGTAAAGTTTCAATAGGTTGATTCCCCTGAAGGGCTTAGACTATCTCCTGCCTCATGTATTTGGTGACTTGTCAATATCATTCATTGTGGGCACCAAATAAGAGCCCCAAACATGCACAAACATGCAGCCCTTTAATGAGAGGTAGGTCTCCTCCCATTCTGCCTATAGATGACAGGTCCTGCCCATGCAGAAAGAAAGGAAGCTACCCTTCCCTTCTTTGGTTGTGAAGATGACATTTGCCTTGGAAATAAATCTCTCACAGCTCAGCACCTTTGAAGGGAAAGTGGGCAAACGGGCCTCCTTCTGGCATTCTCATGTCATCTCCTGCCCCCCTTCCGCTTTAGTGTTGTAGATGCTGGGTTTGTGGCATAAGCCCAAGAGCATGTGCACCTGTCTGGGGTCATAAAACTGAGTCCTAGTCTTAATTCTTTCACAAGTAAGCGTGTAACAGAGAGGAAAATCCTTTCTCTCCTGCCTCCAGTTCCCCCGTCTGCACATGATGGGCATACCCTCAGTGTTAGTTTCTTCCTTCTCTGTTCTCAGACTCAGAGAGGGGGACCACAGCACCAGGATCTTTGAGAAATTGGCCAGGATCTGGCCAAAGCCTTGAGAGGGAATGCATCGGTCTGTGACTTCAGTTTGGATGTTATGGCATTGCGTCGGGGCGGCTCCCAAGCCATCTATCACCAGCTTCAGAAAGGAGAGTGAAGCTCTAATGACCTTTCGATATGAGATATTAATGTTTGGACTTTTCCTCTTCAATCACGTGGGATGCACCATAATTGGCACAGAAAGGTTAGATACTGACTGTGCAGGTCATCACAAGCAGGAAGCAGACAAAAGAGAAACCCTGGTTCTCTCCCTCACAGGGACTCCTTGGGCCACTTCTGGGGTGTGAGGCTGAGGAGCAGAAGTTCTTTCCACCACCTGTGTCTTCTCCATCCTCAAGAAGGGTATGGACCCAGCAGATGCCCAGGGAGTATGGCTTTTCTGCCTTGTATACAGCCTGACTTTTTTTTTAACTCTTCTCATCCATTGTCTGTTCTCTTCGGGAAAACCAGAAAGAAAAACATGAGGTAGAAAGTCTCAGCTCTTGGAATTAGTAGATGCAAACTATTATATTGAGAATGGATAAGCAATGAGGTCCTACTGTATCCAGTCCCTTGGGTTAGACCATGATGGAATATAATATAAAATTATCATGCTAAGTGAAGTCAGCCATACAATGAGACACCAACATCCAATGTTTTCACTGACATGTGGAATCTGAAAAAAGGACAGACTGAACTTCTTTGCAGAACAGATGCTGACTCACAGACTTTGAAAAGCTTATGGTCTCCGGAGGAGACAGTTTGGGGGGTGGGGGGATGTGCTTGGGTTGTGGGATGGAAATCCTGTGAAATTGGATTGTTATGATTATTACACAACTACAGATGTGATAAATTCATTTGAGTAATAAAAAAAGAAATGTATATATATACATTCCCTCATATAATATATATTATATATTATAATATTATAATCACTATATATAATATATGATAATACATAATGCTAATTATTATATATTATATATACATTTCCTCACATATGTCATAAAATTATATATGTTATATATTATTTCCATACATACACACACACACACATATATATATGACTGGGTCACTTTGTTGTACAGCAAAAATTAACACAACATTGAAAATCAAGTATACTTTAATTAAAAAAAATTAAAAAATGAAAGTCTCAACCCTTATCAGCTTGTTGTCTCAAGCTTAGGCTTTTCAGTGTGGCATTAAAGGCTCTCTGCAATTAGGCTAAGAATTGCCTGCCCCAGCAGCCGTTAAGCATTAGCAGAGAATATTTGCTCTCTCTCCCTTCCTACTCTGAAGATGCGGACTTCCTCACCTCAGTTATAAATTCTTTCCCCTTCATGCAAGGCGAAGTCCAAACCTCACTGTCTGTGAGACACTCCAGGAGGGAAGGGAGAAGTATCAACCACGTGTCATGAGGTGGCTTCTCCGTCACATTGTGATGTTAGTTTTATGTGTCTACTTGGCTTAGCCACAGCACCCACATCTTTGGGCCACATTGGCCCAGGTGTTTCTGAGAAGACAGCGTTTAGATGAGTTGGAATCAGTAGCCTTTGAGTAAAGCAGATCACCCTCTGTAACATGGATGGGCCTCCTGCAATCAGTGCAAGACTTTAATAGATAAAGACTGTGTTCCCCTGGAGAGGAGGGGATTCTGCTGGGAGACAGCCCTCAGACTCAAACGGCAGCATTGACTCTTCCTGGTTTCCAGCGTTATGTTGAACTTGCCAGCCTCTGCTATCCTGCGAGCCAGTTCTTTGAAACAATCCCCCCAATATATACCCACAGTATACACATCCTCTTAGTTCTGTTTTCCTGGAGAACCCTAATGTGTAACGTAATGTGATGTAATGTTACTCTGACCCCATAGGCAAGACATTCTTTCAGGCCCTTGAGAGAGGTTTGGAATGTCCCCTTCCTCTGTGAAGTTTTCCTGGATTTCACCCAATTTTTGAAATCCCAACTAATTCATGTCAGGCAGAGCAAAGAAAGCTATGTGAAATTGTTCTCTGCCATGTGGGGGTGGCACACCTCCCTCCGTGGCTACCTATCCTGCAAGGGAGATGCCTGGCCTTGGAGCAGTTATTCCTCTCACAGACCTGTTTCTCGAAGGGTGTTCACCCCTGTTGTGTCACCCCATTACCAGCCTTGAATAAACTAGGTTTTCAATGATTGGTTACAAATGCATCCTAGGTTGAAAATATGAAAATCTTTTTTTTTTTTTTGTCTTTTTAGGGCCATACCCACGGCATATGGAGGTAGCCAGGCTAGGGGTCAAATCAGAGCTGTAGCTGCCAGCCTATACCACAGCCACAGCAATGTGGGATCCGAATCACATCTGAGATCTATACCACAGCTCACGGCAATGCTGGATCCTTAACCCACTGAGTGAGGCCAGAGATCAAACCTGCAACCTCACGGTTCTTAGTCGAGTTCATTAGCCACTGAGCCACGACAGGAACTCTGAAAACCTGACAATCTTAAAGCCTCCTTGGTCCTGCCTAGAAGAAGTTTGGGGATAATCTTTCTCTCCTCTTAACTTGCTTAGTGCTTTTTAGAATTTTTCTTAATGAGGGAGGAAAATGCTCTTGCACATCCTTGCTGTTTGTACGCCCTATCCAGTGTGTCTTCCTAGCTGGTGTCTATTGCTTATTGGCTGCCCTGTGTCAGAGACTCTGTGTGTGTGTGTGCGTGTGTGAGCGTGCGCACGCGCGCACGTGTAATGAAATCTCAGCATTATTCTTTAGGCATTTTTTTAAATCCCCAAACTGAAATTCAGCAGGATCAAGTAAATTATCCAGGATCAAATAAAAATCATTTAAAAAAATAAAAGAAAAAGAAAAAAAATGATCCAGGATCATATAGTTAATATGATCAATCTAGAATACACACTCAGTGTTTCTGACCCCAATTTCACATACTGTCCACAACCACAGTGTCTCCTCAAGCTTTAGAGGGTAAGGACTGTTAAAAATACATTATCTTTGCCCATGTTTGTTTTGTTTTAACTGTCCCAGTAAATGCTCAATGTGTATTGATGTGGACAATCGGATGAAAGGCAGATGACTGACAATGGAGACACAACTCAGCCGGACAACTGAGCAAGGGCCATGGTAGGAGATCAGAAAGTAGTGAAATCAGGGCTGAAAAATATACACTATCTGCATAGGAAAGCAGATTGGAAATTAGTGAAACCAGGGCTGAGAAATAGAGGCTATCTGCATAGGAAAGCAGATCATGTGGAGATATACTTGTTCCTTTCAGTGGAAGGCTCCTGACAAGTTCCGTGGAGGCTCAGGAAACCCAGTTCATGACTAATGGATGCTTTTTACAACTGGACACCTCTCACAGCAGGAAGCAACCTGGGGAAAAGGCCACCGTGAGGAGATTCTGAGTCTGGAATCCCCTGGAGCATTGAATTAGTTTGGGATGCCCATTGGCAGCAGATGGCTAATCTCCACCAGTGATTAAAGTGCCCTGTGGATGCCAGAGAGAAACACCTGGCTGAGTCAGGACCAGGGTAAGAGGGTGGAGAGTGGCTTTCAGATTAAAAGGGTTGGAACTAAAAAAGACACGTGTGGATTTTATGCCCATTAAGTGGCGTCTGGGTCTAAGTTGAGTAGCCCTGTGTTATGAGTCCATGCTGTGTCCTGAGATTCACCACAAAGTGGAGGACTGGCCAGGCCTCTGTGCTGAGCCAGCTCTCAGAGGTGTTGGGACCTGGTGAGGTCAACAGGTATAGACCCACGCTCATATCTAATGATGGCAATAACTCCGACCACCAACCCACTTCCTGGGTTGATGACAGCAGAAGTGACCAGAAAAAAAAAAAAAAAGACTTTCTTGTTTAAAATTTATTTATTTTATTTAATTTTTTTTTTGTCTTTTTAGGACCACACCTGTGGCATCGAAAGTTCCCAGGCTAGGGGTAAATCCAGAGCTATAGCCACCAGCCTACACCACAGCCACAGCAATACAAGATCTGAGCCGTGTCTGTGACCTACACCACAGCTCATGGCAACACCGGATCCTTAACCCACTGAGCAAGGCCAGGGATTGAACCCACGTCCTCATGGATGTCAGTTGGGTTCATTAACTGCTGAGCCACAATGGGAACTCCAAAAAAGACCTTCTTTTTGAGCACAAATGGGGTGATGTCAACCAGACCACCCAATGTTTTATAATTCAATAAGAACTTTTAAAATGCTTATCCTGTGCCTAGTTCTATAATAGGTAGGTCCTGGTAGAATGGGTGGAGAGGAGAATTCACAAATACATATTTATACCCACATCCAAATTTATGCATCTCTCCACACATATGCATACTCACATACACATACAGACATGTATATATGGGAGTGTAATCATTTAGTCTCCAAATGAGATAGTCCATCCTCTTCTTGGAAGGTGGAAAAGTTGGGTGGCAGCACTGGAGGAAAGAATTTGGGGAACTGTATTATTTGCTCTATAACAGGCCTGTGCTGGTTAGTTTACCCATGCCTCACACCAGCTCTCCGAGGAGGGCACTTTACTCTCATTTTTCAGGCTCAGAGAGGTTAATACCATTCAATGTCATCCGTCTAGCTTATGGCAGAGCTGAGATGCAAACCCAAGTGGGTCTCCCATTCAGGTCCTTATTTTTCTGCCTGTTCCCCTTAATACTTTTACCAAGGAGACAAAATACAACCAGATCATATTTTAATCAGTAATAATTATTACTGGAATATTTTTCCTTCTTTTCTACTATCTTTTAAGTATCTAACATCACTTCCCCACCCACCAAATCGGACTCAGGGGCCCTACATCTTTGCATATGGAATTAGCACCTCAGGGATGGATACAAGCTATCATACTTGATTATAGATACCCCCCAGCTTTCAGGGTCAAAGGAAAAAAGTAAGACATGGAGCTGGTCTTTCAGCACCACAAAGGATCAAGCACAAGGAATCTGTTTCCTGAGTAGCTAGGTTAGAAATGAAATGCTGGGGGCAACAGAGTTTGTATGGATATCATCCTAGGAATACAGATAATAATCAATAACCACACGTTAGCCCCTGTGACCCTTGAATCTGGTAGGAATTCTTCCGGGTGCCTCTTATCCTGCTCCTGTCCCTGGCACCTGGCACCTGACACTGGACTCCAGAGCTCTGGGCAGGAAGTTGCATGAGGAGCGTTTCCTTTAACCTAAACTTTCTTTTCCTCAACTCCAGGCCACTGCTCCTTGTCCCAGCACCTGCTGAGCGAGGAAATAATTCCCTTCCCTTATTTGCATGGTTCCCTTGCAGGTATGTATAGCCTATGATGAACTGCCCTGCAAGTCTTCTCCTTCTCTGGACTGTAATTTAACATCAGACCCAGGTCTGCTGGCTGTGGAACGGAGCATGCCCAGAGGCTCTGCTGCCCTAGCTGGTGCCTGGAAAGACTGGAGCCTGGTTACGGCTTCAGCAATGGTTCAGAAAAGGAGGGAATGCCACTTGTAGAATCGGTTCTCTTGGTTCTCTTTATTGAGAGTTTTATGATTTGCCTGTTGGGTTAGAAGATATTTAGAGATTTGTCCAGATGGCTGTGTGCATGTGTATGTGCGTGGGGTGTGTGTGTGTAGTGCATGGTGGGGCATGATGGGGAAGCAGAGTGGACAGAGAGAAATTTATTTGTGTCTCCAGCATCTGTCTCTCTGGTCCCATTGCTCTACTCAACTAATGTAATTCTTGAAGATTACAAAACTGAAAAACAAACCAAAACCAAAAAAAAAGGAAAAAAAAGATAAACAAATCTCCAACACTATATACAAAACTCCTACAGAGACCTTTGGAACATAGATTCTTTCAGCTTTCAAGATTCTAAGGACATAGCTCACTGAAACATGAAGAAGACTATATATGGAATCAAAAGAGAAGAAAGGAATTTGGGACAACTATTTAAAGGACTCCTGAAGAGCTACACCTTGAGCCAAGGATTTTGGGGAAAAGTTTATTCATAAAATTTGAGTAGCTGGATTCATCTGTTTCTATGATTCAGTTGAAAAATAAGATACTTTTCAAATAAATCTCTTAAAGTAAAATTGAACATGTTTTGAAGTTGAAGACTATTGTGTCCTCCTGAGACATCACAATAGTGTTAAGTTGACACTAAAGAACAGTACCCCTTCCCCTCTTGCTGAATCTATGCTGCAAATATGGAGCTGAATTAATATCATTGACCTTACTTCAGTTTAAGTGCAAGAGTATCGAATGTTGGGGCTGGGGAGTGGGCTGTGATGCCAAGATGACTTCAAGATGATCTTTCTCATGTTGTTTCCAGGGAAGGGTTGCATATAGGGGAGAACCCTGGGAGGCACCCACTTAACAAGGAATCAAGTTCAGCCTCTCCAGGTGGGACTCCATAGGCTTGAGCTTCCTGGTATGTGGTACTAAGAGTACTGCATTTGTTTCTGTGCTATTCCTACCGAGAATGTACTTCCTGGGGCTGGTTGGAGAGAAAGGTGGGACAGCTCAGGTTCAGGGTCATGCTTAGGAATAGAAAGTCTGGATACACTTGAAGTCACAGAAAGGCATGAAAGACAGAAGGACAAGCAACTGCCTGAGCTTAGAGAAGACTAGCTATGACAACTGAATTTAATCTGTGTGCCTAGAGAATATCCTGAGCCAGGAGGGAAAAAGAGATATTGTTACAATGGTTGGCAACACATGAGTGAGATCCTGTAACTGGAAAGTTACACTGGCATCATAGTGATCTCTTGATTGGGGGGGCTAAATATTGGTAAGGAAGATAGAATTCTTGTTTGCACCAGGGGGTAAACACTGGAGCCAGTAGGGGTTATAAGGACTCATAATTGGACACATTTTTCTCTCCTTAAAGAGACTCTGGACCCAGAAAAAAAAAGGAGCAGGAGATGAGCCAGATAAGTCTACCCCATCCCCCGAGAAAAACAGCCAACTCTGCCAATTCTACTCTGGTCCCCTTCTGCTTCTTTCCTCTTGAGCCCTTTTCCTCTCCCCATCTCTAGCCACTACACCGTATCTCCCTTTCACAAGGTGTTCCTTTCACTTGGCTACGACATAATCCCCAATCCCCCTGATAACAAGTTTGCTTTCTGAGAATTCCAGAACTTGAATAGGGCACACCTGAAAAGAAAATGCCCAAGAGTTCCTGTTGTGGCTCAGTGGTTAATGAATCCGACTAGGAGCCATGAGGTTGAGGGTTCGATCCCTGGCCTTGCTCAGTGGGTTAAGGATCCGGTGTTGCTGTGAGCTGTGGTGTAGGTGGCAGATGCGGCTCGGATACCGTGTTGCTATGGCTCTGGCGTAGGCTGGTGGCTACAGCTCCAATTGGACCCCTAGTCTGGGAACTTCCATATGTGGTAGGCGCAGCCCTAAAAAGATGAAAAAAAAAAAAAAGAAAAAAGAAAATGCCTTCCAGGCTCAAAGAAATCAATCTCCAAATACAGAACTTTCAGCTCCGGAAATAGAGGACCAATCCCTGACCCTCTCCTACCACAAGTGTGGTGAGGACCTTGCTCCCTGCCAAGAGGGTAGCCCTGCCCTGGGAACCTGAGACTCCCCAGCCCACCTGGAGGAGAGCTGGGCATCCTGCCCCACCTCTGTACCCCTTACTCAAAAGGATGCTCTTCCCTTCTGGAGCCAAAGATAGTTTGATATAGAGGATAGGATCATCCTTTTAAGTAAAATTCTACAACAGAGCATTAGAAAGATGTGATAAAATATACACGAGTTATTAAATATTGTCATCAAGATGAGCGATAAATCAGACATTTTATGGTTCCTGATTATAAATTCCATTTATTCCGTAGGCGTCTAAAGAAAGAAAAATGGAGATGCAACAGAGACTTAAGCACACCTGGGATAGGTATATTTCATGATTGCTGTGGGGCTGCTGCATGAAAGGGCCCTCTCAGGGCCAGTAGTACAAGCTGCTGTCTCAGACTCTGAGTGGAGTCTTTGGCACTGAGAACATTCCTAGGAGGTTTTTGAAAGTCAGGAATTCTGGCCAGGGTCCTTCTGCAGGTGAGCTTAGAAGTAGCCTGTCCCTTCAAAGCTCCAGACCAGGTGAGATGGTGAGAAGTGAGAAAAATAATTCAAGATGCAGCATGGCTGCCCAGGACACACACACTCACACAAGCACAAAGATCCTCCCTCCATATCCACATCGTACCCCCGCCACCAGTCCCATCACTTCATTCTATGGCAGTGCTTCTTTGTGGAATAAAACAATAGGTACTACAGAATGAGGGCTGGTGTGGGTCCTGGCAGGCAGCACTGACCAGTGCAGATCATGAGCAGGGGAGTCAAGACATAAAGCATCCCAAAGAGTGGCCACTGAAGTCCAGGGAGAGAGGCACAACGCCAGTGTGGCGAGCATCCTTTTGATCCACATTATGCTCTGTGTTCATACAGCACTTCACAGTTTACACATTGTTTCATTAAATCTTACACGACCCCTCTGGCATAGCCAGAGCTGTTTTCATCCTAAAGCTAGAGCAGATGAAGACGTCTCACTCACACAACCAGGGCCATTCTCAGCTCCTACTGACGCTGCATTCCTAAGTAATATCTTTTTAAAGTGGTGCACAGAGAAAAGCCCAAAATGGACCAGGTCCCGGGATCCTCGTGGCAGAATCTGACCAGCTTTTGGCTTTGGAATGACTCATATGCTATTCCTCGAGCAGATTTCTCTAATTCTGTTTTGCTTGGGCTAGGATGAAAATTGTTTTTTTTTTTTTTTTTTTATTGCGATCACGCATTGGGGATGAATAGAGCCAGACCCCTAAGGGTGAGTTAGCTCTTTCAGAAGGGCTGTCGGTCATTCATAAGCAGGTGGCTGCAGGCAGTGACAGGTAAGTGAGGCGTCCCTGAGTGTGCTGCTAACCCTGTGGCCAGCAGCTTGTTTAGGGACCAGGATCTTTGTCACAAGTTTTATGTGTCAGTCTTCAGCTTTACGGGCTCCAGCTGGGACTTCACAGGCATGTGCACGTGCGCACACACGTCCACGCCCTGCACAAACGGAGGGCCCCCATGTGCATCCTTCTGCAACACTCACACAGATTGTTAGATGCTGAGGAGTGTTGGCTTTTGGAGAAAGACCAGATAAATCACTTGGGAGAGGGAGAAAAGGGGAAAAGATGATAAAGAAAAAAAAAATCTGCTTTCTCACCCCCTTTCAAATGCCACAAGAAAATGTCAAGGAAATTGCTTGACTGGAAATAACAGAGAAGTTCAAAACAAAATTGTCAAGTGTCATCCTTTGGCCCGACTCTCCCTTCACACGGGGCTCCTCTCCATGCCTATTAGCTGCCTTCCCGCCTCTGCCTTCAGACCTCTCAGGAAGCCACTTCTCCAGTCTCCAAAGGAGGATGAACCAGAAAATAGCCCTTGGGAAGCCTTTTGCTAAAGGGCATAATAGAAAATAAACAAAAGGACAAAGAAGCAGGTAAGAGATCTTTCCTGGCCGGCAGACTCTATCCCTCTCTGAGACAATGCCCTTCAGAGACCACATAGGAGAAGGTTGCCATGCTTCTCAATGCCATCATTATCCAAAGCCTTGATTACATGATGAATCGTGCAAGGTTATGGACAGGTCATTGTAAACAGGAAACTCTATAGGGGTACTTCTGCCTTCTTGGAACTCAAAATCCATCGCATGGCTCATCATCTTACAAAAAGCTTCCCTGATTTACTGTCTGCTCTCCTTCTGCGATAACAGCAACCACAACAGTGCTTGGCTGAGAGACGCAGGACAAGGGCTACTTTGCATTATTATGGATTCATGCATTCCAGACTCAATTCAGAGCCCCTGTATTATATGCTAGGTTCTTGGCTGGGCTGTAGAGACAGAGCCACGGACAAACCATGGGTTCTACCCTTAAGGAACACATAGTATAAGCCATGATAGTCAATCATTTTTTGAAGTATAGGAAAATTATCTTTACATAAAATGCTGCCAGGAAGCCCAATATGTGAGACCAATATGCCAAGGTTTTTGGTTCAGTGGGGGAGAGTGGACGGTAAGGAGAAAACTTGTAAAGGAGAAAATATCCATCCTGTTTTAAGAGTACTGAAAACAACTCAGGGATGTTTGGCAATTTTTCTCACCCGCTGTTCTGCATTAGTAGAGAACACACGGCATGGCTGGGATTCTGCTGGAGCTCCAATTCTTGCTCATGCTTCCTGGCTGGAAGCGTGAAATACAGAGGGGCATCAGGAAAGGGAACCCACTCCTACAGAATTATTAGCAGAGGCCAAAGTTCCTCTACTCGTCATTCGTGGCAGAGTTTCTCATTTCTGCAGCCTTCTCCCTGGTACAGAAAGTCCAGACTAGAATGGGGATCCACATTTTGATCCTTTTCCTGGATCCGAAGGAGAACCTTGGTAGTAATAAAGGCCTTGATCAATCACTGGCTGGACTCTGAGAAGCCAGATCACAAAGATCCTCTAAGAATTCCCTACATTTATATAAACTAGTTTAGGGAATTACACTATAATGCAGGCAATTTTACAAGCCATGCTGAAAAATTTACCACTTACCCAACAAATAGAATGCACGAGAAGTAGGAAAGTAGTAAAAAATTAACTACAACCCCCAGAATCAGGGCCTGTAAGATTCCAATATAACCCTTAAGCAATTGACTAATTGATTATATAGAATTCTAGATTTAATTTTCCTCATGCTTAGCAATATTTATTTAATGGAGAATAGCTTACTACTAGTTTGCTGCAGATGTTGTTTTGCTTTTAGGAATGGCAATTTGAAAACTAAAAGTCATGATGAGAACAACTCAGCTTGAAAGAAATCCCTTAACCTCGGGATAAAAACCTGATTCCACATAGCGTGCCATGTGCCATAGGTTCACAGATCCTACTCTTTGTTTTGCTGGACTGTCATTCAAAGTGACAGACACCATTTGTGGGCAGAAGAGGTGATGGACCACATCTTCCCCAACCTACAGAAACTACAGGAGCCTAGGTAAGATGGAGAAGGACTCTATCTCTGAGTTTTTTCATGTTGAAACAGCCGCCAAGACATCATGCTAAATACTCTGCTGAGGTTTTGGGTACCAGCGCTGTCCGTTTAAAATCTGGTCCAATACCCAAGCATAATTCATTAATAAAATCTCCATGGTCTCAGTTTTCAACAGAGCCCCTGTTTCAACAGATGGAAGAATATAATCACCAGATTGGGTGTGTTCTTAAATATTACAATTGTATTCTGTGCTCATTATATGCATCACCTCCAGCCTTCCAACTACACCTGCACACAGCCACACAGACACACCAACTTGATTGCGTTCTTTTCAAATTTATCACAATTTGACAACCAAAACCAGAAAACAGTAAGTAGGCACTTGGTAACATGAATAGAATGGCTGTTAGGAGAGGAGAACTGATGGTCGTGGATCGTGGTTGAACAAGCTGGTATGCGTGAGGCAGTTACTGGCCCTTTCAGGGGATCAAGACAAATGAAACAAGGAAGAAGGACACTGAGAAATGGACCAAACTGGGCATCCCTAAGCATGTCCATATCTCTCTCTCCTTGGGCCTAATCTTTTTCAATCTTCCCACCCAAAAGCCTGATGTTGAAGAAACCCCATAAAAGGTAAGGAAGGACTTCCTCAAGGTTAATTGAGGGCTGGCCTAGGTGCCTAGCCTCTGCTTCCTTGCCTGTTGGTGAATGATTTGCACCAGATCTGCTGGAATCTACTCAACTCTTCCTGGAAGGTGTTTGGGATCTGGCGGAAGTGTGCCGCAATGGAGAAAGAGCTGGTAACAAGATGTCTTAGGTACACTAACTGACAATCTGGTAGCGTGGAGGAATGGATGAAGCTGGGGAAAGTGCTGAGGGAGTTCTGGATGTGTACACAGCGTGCCCCCACCACGAGCCTTGAAATCCTTTAAAGGCACTGACAGTTTTTCCCCATTTTAGCACTGAAATTGGTGGAACCTCTTCATTCTAAATTGGGAGAAACTGCAGAAGTCACAGGGAAACAAGAGGAAGAAGAAAAGGTACGTGAGGAGGAAGGAAGGACCTACGGGACCAATAGCTGAAAACTCAGAGGGAAAAAGGAGAAGGGCTCCCCCAGGGAGCCCAGGGCGGGATGCCCCCGCCCCCAGCAGCAAAGTGTGGGAAAGTCTTCAGAGGAGAGGGCGGGATGAGCAGCCGGAGGATGTGATATTGTCACTCCCTTTCTCCTTGGATTCAGTGCAAGAAAATAAGCTTATAGATGCAAAAAGGATTCATATCGATAAATTATTTATGTAAGATTACACAAATCAATTAATATACATTCAAGAGGCAACAATGTGTAAACCATATTTCATAGCTAATAGCTCTAGTTTTATCATCAAAGTATAAAAACCCACTATAATGAAATCCAGTCCTGCTGCGTCTGCCTGCCTGTGTTACCTGCACTTTCTCAGAAGTCACTCATTGCCTCAGTAGCTTTATTTATTTACTCATGATTTATATGCCACCTACTTAGAGAAAGGGCCTGAGACAGCTGGCGGTGCTAAGATATATATACAAAGCGGAAAAGCTAAAAATGAAAACAGGGATACCAACCAGTTAAAATGAACAAGGGAACAAATGTATTGGACGCCACCTGGACTGGGCAACTGAGAACAAAAGAATCCAGTCTCACCTCTGGGCTGTGAGACGAGGTGGGACACGTACGTTGGTTTGCAGCCTCATTGATGGAAACAGGGAAACCAGTTCATGTGACCACATATGATTTCCACCATGATTTCTTGGTACCCTTTGGCATATGCAGCAATGGAAAATAAACTGATTCTAACTTTAGCTACAGTTTGATGACATATATAACAGTGCCTTCTGATGGGCTTTTTTACATCTGTTCCCTGTAGATGGCAGCTTGCAGATCCTGTATTTAGGCAGGTCAGGTACTTAAATAGCCCCATCATAGCACCTTCTACCATGCCTAGCACAGTGGTTCTGAAACAGGGCTATTTTTAAGACACAGATCTGAGTTTCCATCAAATATTATGATTCAGTAGGATTCGGTGGGGTGGGGGCTCAGAGGCATCTTTTTTTTTTTTAATAAGATGTGACAGATTTTAATTATTTATTTAGGGCCGCACCTGCAGCATATGGAAGTTCCCAGGCTAGGGGTCAAATTGGAGCCATAGCTGCCGGCTTACACCACAGCCACGGCATCGCCAGATCTGAGCCACATCTGCGACCTACACCAGAGCTCAAGGCAACGCCAGATCTTTAACCCTACTGGGCGAGGCCAGGGATCGAACCTGCAATCTCTTGTTTCCTAGTCGGATGTGTTTCTGCTTCGCCATGAAGGGAACTCCAAAGGTATCTTTAATATAGACATAAATATTGAGCAGTACGCACAGGTCAATTCTATTGCTCATTCCCAATAGAGGAATGGTATACTCTGGGCTGAAAGGGTTTTATTTCAATCATTTTCTCTCTGAGAATCTGCTTCTAAATTTTGCAAGTTGGTGTCTTTCTATCAGAGCTTTCTCACCTTGCAAGTTCAAGGGAAGTAGAATGTCTTGAACCTTGGAAATGGTAATGGATCTCACGCCCCAGGGGGGAGGGGAGATGGAGGTCCTGCTCAAAGCTACAAAGGAGCATTGCTTAAAGAAGAGCCCTGCTGGCTCACAGCCTGGTGTCAGATCCACGCTAAGTTCCAGAGAAACACCAGCCGGGACTGGTGTATCCAGCAAGCAAAGTGAGGACTTCTGAACCTTCTACTCAAAGGGAAGAAACTGACAGTCGGAGAGTATGGAATATTCACCAGGTACCACTGCCAGCCATTCTATACCAAGAACTTCAGTTAATGTGTTATCTTTTTTGGGGGGGGTTGGAGTCATGATTATCCCATTTTGCTATTTTTTTAAAAAGTCTCAGAACATTTAATATCACCTTTTCCAGATCACACAAGTAATTGGTAAAACCAGGATCCAACTCAGCTCAGTCTACACCCCACGCCCAAGGCTCTTTCTGTTCCGCTTCACTGTGGCACTCTTCGCCCTTCTCTGGGGCTTTGCCTTCACAAGAGCTCAGAGACAGGGACTTGCTAAAAGCAAAGCTGCTATAGTCAGAATTCCCAGGCTTGCATCTTAGCTTCACATCTTGAAGGCTGGGGACAGCGGTCAAGTTACTTAAACTTTGCATGTCTGGAGTCTTTTTCTCTCGTGAGACTGGGATCTGCTTTGTAGAGGGGTGTTGTGAATCAGACGTGCTGACTGCTGCAGGCACCTAGCCAGTAATCAATAAATGGCTGCTGGTCTATAGCTGTAGCCACGAAGAAGTTCCCTAGGGTGTGCGGCAGAGCTGACCGGAAGGACTCACAGGGCAGTAATGATTCAGAGCCAGACAGGCCAAGGTGAGGCTCACCCTCATTCCAAGAGGAATGCTGGCGTTTTCTTGGCTGAGGAAGGACAGGGACCAGAGAAAAGGGATGTGACAGCAGAAGCGGACTTGAGATTCACAATGAAATCTTTCTAAATCATCACAGAAGGGTCCTTCTCTTTCTCAAAGTCTATAATCTTACTAAGAATAAAATAAAATGAGAGCACAAATTTTTAGAAATAGCATTTGGGAGCCTGGAAGCTGGCATCAACTAAGCCATCTGACATAATTTAAAAATTTCATTTGGTTCAAAAGACAGGCAAGGAAAGGACAGCCCAGTTTCTTGGGGAAGATAGTGAATGTTACCAGATGCCAGAGACGACAGAGCTTCTCAGGTCCCGGTTTACTTCACAGCCACCGAAGGGGAAGAGAAAAATCCTCAGGCTGGGAAGGGTGGAGTTATCTTAGAGTCACACAATGAGGGGTGGACCTGGAAAAGACTTTCTCTCTGTGAAACAATTGTTTACACGAGAGTTGGAGGAGAGTCTGTGCCAGGAGCCTAAGTCCCCCTCCTCTCTCAGGTCACCACCTTATGGGAGAGGGCAGGCAGATGGACTAGCTGACCCCCAGGGGGCAGTGTGAAGATGAAAAAGCACGTGACTGAGGCCCACTGATACCCCCAGTTAAGGGCTAAGTCAGAGACAAATGTATGAGATCACTTGTACATGGAATCTAATAAAAAGGATACAAGAGAACTTATTTAAAAAACAGAAACAAACTTACAGATTTCAAAATCAGTTTTACAGTTACCTTAGGTGAAACCTTTGTAGGAGGGAAGAATCGGGAGGATGTGAATAACATACATACTACTGTATAAAATATATGACTCACAGATTTTGAAAAACTTCTGGTTTCCAACTGACAGGTTGGGGGTGGGGCGGTGCCCTGAGGGTTTGGGATGGAAATGCTATACAATTTGGTTGTGATGATGGTTGTACACCTATAAATGTAACAACATTCATTAAGTAATTTTAAAAAAGAAAAAAAGAAAATATGTAACTAAAGAAAACCCGACTGTTTAGCAAAGGACAGTCTACTCAATAATTCGTAATAACCTATATGAGGAAAATAAAAGAATGGATATATTTATATGTATGACTGATTCACTTTGCTATACCCCTGAAAGTAATACAACATTGTAAATCAACTATATTTCAATAAAATTAAATTTGAAAAAAAAAAAAAAGAGTTGAGGTATCTGGTCATGGAGCCAGTCAGTGGAAAAGACAGGGGTTTCTCATCTCCTGTTCGCGAGCTGGGTGAAGTGGAGTGATCAACTGCCTCAAATAGAAGCTTAGCTAAGAAAAAACATGGCTACAAACATTGGCCCATAAGCTGTATGGGGTTCCCATTCAGAATAGTTGTGGGACTAGGAGGCAAGTTTGCTTCAAGGTAGGGATGAGGTTGGCAATGTACCACAAGGTATGAGAAAGGGCAAATTACTGAAAGAGGGATGGGGAGTGAGGAGCAGGTCATCAGAATGATTCATGGAGGAGGCAGAGGAGGAAGGGGAGATTTCAGGATATTGGGGCATTTGGAAATGAAAAGAAGGAAGGACAGTTTTTTCTTTTTTTTTTTTTTTTGGCCTTTTTTGGGGCTACACCCATGGCATATGGAAGTTCCCAGGCTGGGGTCAAATCAGAGCTGTAGCTGTCAGCCTTACACCACAGCCACTGCAACTCGGGATGGAGCCACATCTGTAAACCACACCACAGCTCACAGCAACACTGGATCCTTAACCCACTGAGTGAGGCCAGGGATTGAACCTGCATCCTCAGGGATACTAGTGAGATTTGTTTCCACTGCACCACAACGGGAGCTCCCAAGGACACATTTAGAAACACATGGTAGGATTTTTTCATGTTGTGGCTATTGTGAGTAGTGCTGCAGTGAACAGAGTGTTGCATGTATCTTTCTGAATGAAAGTTTTGTCCATATACACGCCCAGATGTGGGATTGCTGTATCATATGGTAGTTCTATTTTTAGTTTTCTGAGGAATATCCACATTCGTCTTCTTCTTCTTCTTCTTCTTTTTTTTTTTTTTTAGGGTCACACCCATGGCGTATGGAGGATCCCAGGCTAGGGGTCGAATTGGAGCTGCAGCTGCTGGCCTATGCCACAGCCACAGCAACTCAGGATCCAAGCTGTGTCTGTGACCTACACCACAGCTCACAGCAATGCCGTATCCTTAACCCACTGTGTGAGGCCAGGGATCGAACATACATCCTCATGGATGCTAGTCAGATTCGTTAACCACTGAGCCACAACAGGAACTTCCATATTTTTCTTAATAGTGGTTGTACCAATTTACATTCCCTCCAGCAGTGTAGGAGGGTTCCTTTTTCTCCACACTTCTCAGGCATTTGTTATCTGTTGACTTTTTTTTTTTTTTTTTTTGTCTTATAGGGCCTCACCCACAGCATGTGGAAGTTTCCAAGCTAGGGGTTGAATCAGAGCTGCCAGCTTGCAACAACACCGGATCATTAACCCACTCAGCAAGGCCAAGGATCAAACCCGCATCCTCATGGATAGTAGTTGGGCTCATACCACTGAGTCATGATGGGAACTCCTTGTTAATGATGGCTATTCTACATTTAAAATGGATAAGCAGGGAGTTCCTGTTGCGGCTCAGCGGGTTATTAACCCAACTAGTCTCCATGAGGATGTAGATTTAATCCCTGGCCTTTCTCAGTGGGTTAAGGATCTGGTGTTGCCCTAAGTTGTGGTGTAGGTTGCAATGCAGCTTGGATCCCGAGTTGCTATGACTGTGGTGTAGGCCTGCAGCTGCAACTCCAATTTGCCCCTAGCCTGGGCACTTCCATATGCCACAGGTATGGTTCTAAAAAGCAAAAAGAAAAAAAAAGAAAAGAAATAAAATAAAAAAGGATAGCCAATGAGGTCCACTGTACAGTACAGAGAACTAGCTTCAATATCTTGGGGTAGAACATGATGGAAGATAGCATGAGAAAAATAGTGTGTATATATATGTATGACTGGGTCACTATGCTGTACTGCAAAAATTGACACAACACCGTCAATCAACTATACTCTTAAAAAAAAAGTAGGAAAGATGGAGAGATCAAAACAGCTGGGGTACGCATGGTAATAAGAAGATGGGCTCACTCTGGCTCTGGAATGAGCAGGGCGAAGAGGTGGCACCAGCTGGCTGGGAAAATGTATTATATCCAGACTGAGGCCATGGCTGGCTGTGGAGATGGCTGGGGTGCCAGAGGCAACACGGAATAGGGACAGAATCAGAGCTGTACTTGGGGAAGATTAGCCTCCTGGCCATGGGACAGAGGGTAGCGGGAGAGTCCTCAGGCAGAGGAGGAAATGATGTCGGGGTGAGGCCATGCAGACTTTCCCTGAGGGGAGAGAGGAGGAGATGGAGAGATGGCGTTTCGCGTTTATTTTCATTTTTAAAAGTTTTATTGACGCATAGTTGAGTACAATAATATCTTCTGTAAGAGGATAATTTCTTCTGTATGATGATATCACTTACATGTGAAGTCTAAAAAAAAAAGGATGAAAATGAACTTATTTGCAGAAGAGATGTTTTGATGAAACTTGGCCAAGAAAAAGCCTAGTGGGAAAGGGTGAGGGAGAAGGAACCAGGTGATTCAGCCCCAGGTCCCCTCTGGGAAGTCAAGGGGTGCCCTCCTCTCCCACGTGTACCCAGATTATAAGGTTCTAATTCCAGGTGGGCACCAGAAGGCAGGTGAGGATGGAACCACAGGGCCTACCTAGCACAGGCAGTCTGATCACAAGGTCGGTGCCTTAGTGGAAACCAGAGATCCTGAGTGTGTTCTAGGTTTTCTCACACACCATGCAGAAGGGGTGTGATCTTCCCTTAACTCCTGCCTTTTTTTTTTTTTTAAGGCAAGAAATAGATTTATTAAGATAGGATGCTTATGAGAGAGGCAAGCAGGCCGGCAAAGAGAATCTGCCCTGAGGATTAGGTGGGCTACAGTTTCATCATTCAAGGGGGGTGGGGGTGGGAAAAGACCGCCTCTTCCTCTTTCTTGATGCATCCTCGCTCCTCTTTGGTATCCAGTACGAGAGTATCCGACCCTATAAGGTCAAGCTAGGACTGTCTTGGTGCTTATTCAAATCAGCAGAAGGGTGGTCCTTAAACTCTTGCCTTTGGTCTGAACCTGAAGGCAGGCGTCATTCCATCCCCACCCGACGACCTCAGGCACATCTCAGGCCTCCACTAGTCAAGTAAGCCCACCTGGTTCTGAGGACCCTCTCCAGCCCTTGTTAACTCCTGCCTTTAACACAATAATTACTTCTGAGGCCCCCAGCAAACCGCAGGCGGGCCTCCTTCAAACTTGTACCTACAGCACCATCTGCTGGTGTGGGATCCTTGGCCTCTGGGCATGTGTAAAATTTTCATTTTTGTGCCCTCAACACTCCCTCACCACAGTCACCCCCTGCATCTGCATCACACACACACACACACAAATACACACAGGCACGCAAATACACACACATACACGGAGCCACAGACACACAGGCAGACACACATACACACATATAAAGAGGGATATAGACACACACGAAGACACAGATGTACACACAGACACACACATATAGACACACGCACTCACACACACGCCTGGCTCTTTCCCTCTTTGATGCCCTGGCTGCAAATGCATAGCCTCCCTGCTCCTCCTGTCACTCTGCACTCCAGCCCTGAGGTCTGCTCTTGGTCAGGACCTAGAATTTAAGTTAAAGCACATCTTTCCCCAGCCCTGCTGCACAGTGGAAACGGCAGACGGCTAGGACTGCAGGATTTGAGAGGACAAACAGTGGGACATCTGAAAAGTTAATTTGCTGGTTAATTTACTTGCAGACTGCTAATTGATCCTGCAATTCACTCCTACCCTCTGCTGCCTGGGGTAAGAGCCCCGGGAGGGAGGGAAGCTGGCCCTTGGTGTCACCCATCTGTGTCCTGCTCTTCATCTTGGCAGCAGCACACACCGTGCCCTGCTCTCATTCCAGAAGAATCCGGAAGGCAACCTGGTTCCTCCAAAAACATTTCCTATTAACCCACTTTCCCTCAAGATATCAGTTTGTCTAAAGACTCTCAAGTTCAAATGGATTTTATTTTTAAACCAGAAAAATCACGACACTGTAATGAAAATAACCACTGTTTTTTTTTAACCTTTTGAGAAAAATGCCATTCCCTGCCACATCTCTTAATAGCTGCCTCCTGGCGGTAGCCTAAATGATGAATCCACCAACCTGTTTAAAATGTAAGGGAGGTTATTTCCAAAGTAATCCGAGAGTGTTTCTGACTGCAAATGCAAATTCTTTTGTCGGCGGTCCCTGGCGCCATGGAGCACACAGGTATTTTTAGTCCATACAAATTTGCAAAGGGGAAACATACATACACACCAAATTAACGCAGGGTGGGTTCTTAGTTGTGAATATTCATTCCTTTGGGATTTGGGGAACCCAAGGAGAATGGGTGACCAGTGCCTGCAGAGGGGCTGGTCCAGGACCACGATGGGTTTGTACCAGCCTCCTGGCCCCCAGGAGCCCCTCACTGAGAAAGGGGCCCTGCCCATGATAAATGACTTGCCTGGAAGTCCCCAGGTACCAGCTGGCAGCCTATTGGCTATACTGAGGGGTGCTGTCCATCACCCCCAGTAGGCATTCCTGGTTTTGTTTTGTATGTGTTTGCCCAGAAAAGTTTGGGACAAGACCGAATAGAAAAAGAAGGATGAAAGGACAGAAGCATGGGTGTGTGTCGGAGGGAGCTAGCCCCCCAGGCCAGGCCAAGCCCATGGACGTGGCTGTGCTCAGACTCCGCTAACACTGTTTTTATTTGTTAGTTTGCTTTAACCAGCTATCCAGGGCACAGCAGGAGGAACATATTAGCCTAGCTCAGCAAAGGGCAGGGATTATCTGTGGAAAAGCTCACGTGCTAACCAACCATGTAGTTCCCGCAGACACAACACATCCCGGATTTTTCTGGACACTCCCAACTTTAAGTAGGTATTTCTAGGATACTCAGAGGCACCTTCCAAATTTTTGTTTGATGCGATGCAGGAAAAGAGGTTCGGGGTCTAACAGACATTTGCTTGAACGCTTGCTTTTGCCATCTGTGCCAGCTGTGTGACCTCAAGGAGGCGACTTAGCCTCTTTTAAGTGCCTCTGGTCCAAGGTACAAACACGTGGTTGCAGAGTGGGGCATGTCACAAAGCATGGTAAATGAGGTATGTGACCTTCTGTCTCTCTGGCCATCTAGCAAAGCCTGGGTCATAGGAGGAAGAGCCTGAGAACCTTGTCCCATCACAGACGGGCACTCTGGGCAAGCAGATCCCCCCAGGGGAGGGCAATGACAGGGACCAGCTTTCCTATTTCCTAAGTGCAGGTATTGCTGAAACCAGACGACCTTGGGTTGTTCAAACCCAGAAATCTTTAGTACAAGGCAGAACTGAAACGAAAGCTCGGAAATTAGCAAGAGGCAGGTGTCAGCTCAGCACTAGGAGAGATTTTCTGACTAGGAGAGCTGTCCAACAAAGGACCCAGAGGTAACAAGCTCCCTGTCACTGGTTGTGTTCAAACAAAGCCGGGTAATTCTGGATCGGAGACGGCACAGAGGGAGACTCTTTAATGCAGTGGAAGGTCCAACTCTATCAGAATTGCAATTGAACGTTCTCCCAATGTTAAGTCTTTGTTTCTGGGAAAGATAAAGAGAATTGTTGCTCCTATTTTCCCTTGAAACCCAACACTCTGGAAGTCCCTGGTCCCTGCTGGAGGCAAAGAAATAATAGCTGAGCTCCGGTGTTTCAGAGCTGGGACCATTAAGCAATCCGTTTAGAGCAAGCGGGAGAGTGAGTCTGCGAGGAAGGCTTAAAATAATAATTAGCCTATGTTACAGTCTTAATTGAAACTAGTTAGGCCAAAGAGAGGGTCTCTTGGGTCAACCCAGCCTGTCCCACTGCTGGCAGCAGTGGAAAGATGCCCTCACATAAAAAAACTCGAGCAGCCAGAAGCCCTGGCACTTTCTCTCCCGTGGGCTCTGCCCTCATTGATGTATTTTGTCTTTCACTGCGTGGCTTTTCTCCCTCCCTCCTTTGCTTCCCTAACTGCCTGCCCTTCAAGAAGGATGCACAGCATTCCAAAGGCCATGGTCCTCCTATTTCTTGTGTTCAGGGTAATTGTGGGATCGACAAACTCCCCAGCTCTCGCTTCTCTCCTTCCTTCTTTCCCCTCCGCCCCTCTGGCTTTCCAGGCTGGGCACAGCATCACAGATTGAGGAGCCTCATGAATTTCATTCCTGACTGTGCCCGGCCCATTCCTACAGGGAACCCTACCCCCCACTTTATCAGCTCCATAGTCAGGACTGGCATGGTTTCTCTGAAGTGTGGTGTGTTGGGTGACATGGGTATAAACAGCTTTGACTGGTAACTAAGAATGTATCAGAATGTGTCCTAAATTGGAGTTCCTGTTGTGGCTCAGTGGTTAACGAGCCCAACTAGTATCCATAAGGACTTGGGTTCAATCCCTGGTCTCGCTCAGTGCATCAAGAATCTGGCAATGGAATTCCTGTCATGGCTCAGTGGTTAACGAATCCGACTGGGAACCATGATGTTGCGGGTTCGATCCTTGGCCTTGTTCAGTGGGTTGAGGATCCAGCGTTGCTGTGAGCTGTGGTGTAGGTTGCAGACGTGGCTCATCCTGTGTTGCTGTGGCTCTGGCGTAGGCTTGGCAGCTACAGCTCTGATTGGACCCCTAGCCTGGGAACCTCCATATGCCATGGGTGCGGCCCTAGAAAAGGCAAAAAAAAAAAAAGAATCCGGCATTGCTGTGAGCTGTGGTGTAGGTTGCAATTGTGGCTTGGATCCTGTGTTGCTGTTGCTGTGGCTGTTGCTGTGGCTGTGGCTGGCACCTGCAGCTTCAATTCGACCCCTAGCCTGGGAACCTCCACATGCTGCAGGTGCAGCCCTAAAAAGATAAAAGACAAAAAAAAAAAAAAAAAAGGAAAAGAAAAGAAAGAAAAAGCAAGCATCCTAAATTTTATCAGCTCCATGAGTTCAGGCCAGGCCTCGGGGCCTGTGGCAGCCTGAGCTCATGTTCATGGACAACAGGAGACTCTGAGCTCAGAGGTGTCTTTTTGAGGAAGGGAAGGTGGACTGGAAGAGGAGGGAGCCTGTGCCCTGAGTCCTGGTTTAGTGGAAGCCAAGTGGGGAAGGTTTTTCACCTTCACAGCGTGATTTGCAGCCTGGGCTTAGAAAGAAAGAAAGAGAAGGAAGCCTTTGAACCTGTGTCATCTGCCTCCAGCCTGTGGTTTTCACTTCAGTTCCTGACGTTGCTTCTCCAAGGCTGGATGGCTGGGCGTCAGTGGCGTCAGGTGAGGGCAGGATCACTGCCATTGTCACTTCTTGGGACACTGGTGAGGCCAGTGAGCTGAGCCTCACCAGGGCCTTAATAGGACTCAGAGAGCATCAGCTGGCATAGGTTTGAGATAAAGGTCACGTGGGGCCAGGCCAGAAGATAAAGATGGAAACGTGGAGAGACGTGAATGAGATCCCCTCCCCCCCCACCCCGGGGGAGGCAGTGCTTTGAGGGGCCTATGACAGTGAAGGGACAGTACCATCTGGGATTCAGAGATGACGCTGCCTGTCCACACCCTCCTCTCCTCGCTGCCAAGCTGCCATGACACCACATGATGGCTTTTGTTTCCGGAGCACCATTCACACGGGAAACACGAGTTTACAAATGAGGAAGCCAGGATGGGAGCAGAGGAAGGATGTGATCTTAGAGCCCAGTGACCCTGGAGAAGCCTGGCTCATTCTTGAACCACTTGAGGAAAGCCTCCCAGTGTCCCAATTTTAGAAGAAAAACTCTGCGTGATGACTTTGATGTACCTTCCAGCTTTGAAATCCTAAAATCCCATATGGGTATTTGGAGGCATATAGGCCAAGCATCTTCTCCCTGAAAGGCTCAAGGGATTGTCTCTATGTATTTTAGTTCATAAGTTAGATTTACACCTAAACCTTAAGGCAGACATCCAATTACTCACAGTGAAGCATTTGGCCCCTTCTTGCCCTAAAATAGAACCAGTTTGCAATTTCCTGCAAGAGGACTGGGCCTATATAGTCTTGGCTGTCTGTCCAAAACTCCAAAGTGAGCAAAACTTGGATGTCAGGACCTGTTTCGAAACTCAGATATGGAAACGTCTTTAAAAATAACTTTACCCTCATAAATGAAACCTCAATACATTATAAGGCAGCTGTAAATTTCAAGATGTGGCCTATAACCGTTCCCCAGATTAGCTCTATCTATGAAACATCAATAAGTATGCTGAACGAGCAAACAGATGAGCCTTATTCCTGAAACATTAACCCCTCAAATGGAAGGCTCCACAGGCTCTGCTCTATTGAAGACCTCTTAGGGACAAGGAGGTCACTGTCTTATCCAGTGGCTTTTTTTTTAAGGGAGAGGTGGAAGTCAGTTAAATACAGCTTCCCTCATGTATATCTATGTATGACTGGGTCACTTTGCTGTACAGCAGACACTGGTACAACATTGTAAATCAACTATAATTTAATGAAAAATAAGTTAAAAAAAAAGGCTTCCCTAAGCCAGGAGCAAATTTGACTTTGTCTTCTCTGTACCCTTGGCCCCAGTGAGGCCAGAATGAGCATTCCCTCCCCACACCCTGTCCTCTGCTTGTCAGCCACCATGTCCTTCCACGTGATCAGAATCTGAGACTCCCCAGATCAGCTGGCTTTGCAATGTATGTGCCCTGACTCCCACCCCCCAGCTCCAAGTTCCTCACAGATTTACCTGCAGAGTCCTATTTCATTTAGGCTGATATTAAACTGAACTTGTAGTCCTTGATCCCACACTGAGAGCAGCCAGTGGGGAGAAAGGGAACTAAATGTCTCACCTGGGGTTTAAGAACAGGCCCCAGATGTGCACAGAAGGGCCAGCCATGCCCATAGGCATTCAGGATGCATGATCATCCTCAAATGCAGAGTGGAGACAGGACTGACCAGAACCAGCATTTACTGGTCTCAAGCCACTGCCTGTGGCAATGATCTGAGCCAGGCCAGTAACCCTGCAAGCAGCTGGGTGGCCCATAACACCTTTTTTTTTCCCTTCTAAGACATATTCATTAGTGAAATATCAGAAACCTCGGGGGCAGCATGTGCTTCTAATTCATTTTCCAATTGTATAATGAGCCAGAAGTGAAATTTTTAGGGTGAATTTAATTGACCTTTACAGCAACATCAGGCAGATTGGCTTAAATGCTATTAAAGCAAAATGTAACCCTGTGAGACTTTCTGGAAGGTTATCGGAAAATCTATCAAGTTGTTTTTCCTTAATTTTCATCAAGAAAGGGAAGATAGATAGAGGACATAGAAGGATGAACAGACAGAGAGGCAGGAGGAAACCGATTTAAGGTCTGGGTGACATGGGAAGAGAAGAGTGAGAGAAAGAAGAAGCTGGGAGAACAAGGCGCAGGGGCGGAGGGGGGGCACGCCTCTTGGTGCCTGGGTTCTGTTTTAATTGACATAGGCTGTTGAGAGTGTGCAATCAGGCCACAGGTCACATTGGTGTGAAGTCTTTCCAACTCTGGGGCTAGGACCGTGCAGACCTCTGGTTATTACTATTTGTTGCCATTGAGAAATTCTCCAGAGCCGTCATGGGATAGGAGGCTTCTTTCTGACTCTGCTACTCTTTCACCAAAAGACGTGTTCAATCTCAGTATCAAGACGTCCATGGGGAAGCCAGGAAGCCAGCCATGGGGCTGAAGAACTCCCCAGGTACTAAGAGAAGGGCTGCTGCTCAAGGTATGGGGTGCCAAAGCCCACGCAAGCTAGGCTCACATCTAGTTAGTGTCAGGTCAGAGGGAGTTGGCCAGTGTGTTGGGGGTGGCCCAGGGCTGGGCATCAGAGCCAGTCAGTGCCAGCTTACTTACCACTGTCATGAGCCTGGCCTCTGGCACTCAGCACAAAGCCAGGAAGATATGAGGAGGGAGTTGTGTGTCCATGAGGATATAAAAATCAGGGAAAGGGTGCAGGCCCACCCATCATCACCTGTGGAGGAGCAGGTAAGGACTCAGGAGGTGAGATCCAGGCCTGATGGAGACCTGGTGTGTGAGAGAGGACAGGCTGAGGCTGAGCCAAAAGTCAGCAGAAGAACAGCCCATGGAGTTCCTACCGGGCCAGCAGCAGCAAGATGAATTACACAGACTGCAGGGCTCTCAGAGTACTTCCCACCTCAGGTAAGACTGGCTCAGAAGTCACGCCAAGCCAACCAGTGGAAAACAGCGGTGTTTTCTAGGGAAGGGCTGACCCCCGGTGCAGAAAGAAGTGAACACTGCCAGCTTAAGGGCCACTGTCCTTAGAAACATTGGCTTGCAAGGCTGGCTCCTGGCTGGCTTGGCAGAAACTTGAGTTTCAGGAAGGTTCTCACCATGCTCTACCTGAGAAATGTGGTTCCCTCTTCCTAGACTGTGCAGACCATGTGATTCTGGCTGCTTCCGTCTGCTTCCTTCCAGGAGGCTGGCATGTAGGCAATGCTGGTCTACATTAGGCAGAGGGTGCCTACATGACCAGCCCTACTGGTAAGACCCTGAGTGCTGAGGATCCTGGGCTTCCCTGGGCTGGAACCTCACAGGCGTGTTTCTGGGGAAGAGTGAGCTCTGTGTGGCCCCCATGGGAGGGAGGGAGGGAGGACAAGGAAGGCCCAGGAGTGGGGGTGGGGAGGGGGGTTCCTCCCAACTTAGCCCATGTCTTTGTCCCTTATGACCCATGTGCATCCCTATTGTCTCTGTGACAAAGCTTCCTAAGCCCTGGGAGACTTTCTCAGGAATCTCCAAGCATGAGGTGGCCTGGGGGACCCTCAGAGCATCTCCTCTCAGTGAAAACTCTCCGCTGGTTCTCGTCCTTCCCTTAGTCCTGAATCTCACAGGTGCTTCTGAGATTTATTTTGGATCCTCATGGAGGCTACGGATCTGAGCTGTGGCCCAATATAGACGCTTCACCCCCAGCAGTGACTAAGCTCTGCCAGCGCTCAGAGGACTTGAATAGATGCTATAGTTACTCATGTATAAGAAACACCTGTTTCTTCTTGCCTAGGAACCTACAGAGTTGGGGGAATGGGGAGGAAGTAAGAAAGAAGGTGAAAATGTCCTTACCCAAGGGAATAACTTTTAATAGTCTCCGAAAGAGAGAAAGAGGGAAAAAAGAGGAAGGGGACTCCTAAAATGAGAATGCAGACTGTCTCAGAGTCTGTCTTTATTATCACGATCAACAACATCACTACTGTTATATGTGCACAAGGCACGAGCAAAGCCCTTTATACACGTGGATTTCAGCTAAATTTCCTAACGGGGTATAGTGGCTAACGGGAGAGACCATTACCCTTCCTTTTCAGATGATGAAACTAAGGGACAGAGAGTTTAAATCACGTGCCCAAGTCACAAAACTGGTAAGTGATGGAGTCCCAACCAGCTGTGTTCTTCACAAAGACCAGTCTCAGGCATAGTGACACCCACTTACTCAATACTGTTAGATTGGCACCGTATGGTTAGAAAGGGGATGATAAAATAGAACATGACCCCTCAGGGGACCTTTTGACAGGGACAAGAGGGAGTCTTAGCCCCCAGGGTCCCTTAACACCGCTGAGTTCCAGTAGCACACGTGGGAAAAACCATGCAGGGTACCAAGGATGCTGTCTGATAGCTCCAGATTATCAGTCTTCTGTGTAAGTTGAAAGAAGTAAAAGCTCCCTTGAAACCTTAATTTTTTAATGTTTTTATCATTTCTACAGGTCAGGATCATGGATTTAGAGGGTACTTTCAAAGATAAAACCAGGGCACCACACACAGTGCTGCACCCCAGGGGGTGCAATGGATATGCTTTGACTGATCAGCCCAACCTGCCCTTCTTTCATTCACTCAACAAACATTTACTGGGCATCCACCATTTGTCAGACATGGGGGCCTGGCAGTGATCATTTTATACATAATCCAATTAAACAGTATTTCATGAACATCTATTGAGGACCTTCAAAGGACACAAGGATAAACAAGGCAAAGTCCCCAACTCCAAGGAGATCAGAATTCATTGAGGAGGTGGGGGGTCTCAAATCTATAGGGAGCACAGAGACTTCCCAGTGCCACAAACAGAAAAGAAGGGATCAGAAGAGCGACCCCTCTAAAAAATAAAATGGAGTTCCTGTTGTGGCTCAGCGGGTTAAGGACCTGATGTTGTCTCTGTCAGGACATTTAATCCCTCATTCAGTGGGTTAAGGGTTCAATTCCTCGCTCCATGGGTTAAGGATCTGGCATTGCCATAAGCTAAGGTGTAGGTCACAGATGTGGCTCAGATGTGATATTGCTGTGGCTGTGGCATAGACCCCAGCTGCAGCTCTGATTCAACCCCTGGCCTGGGAACTTCCACATGCAGGTGCGGCCCTAAAAATAGAGGGAAAAAAAAAAGATGACCTTATTGCATTTAGTCTTAGGGAATTCTGATTCTCCTTGGGACAGATATTTGAATAGGGTAGTTAGGATGAAAAAGCAAAGACATTAATTTAAGCAATAGCAGAAGGCAAGATTATGAAGATTAGCAGGGGTACTTAGCTGTTTAAAGAGGTTTGGCACTAATGGGAAAAAGAAAAAGGTTTGGTAATTTGAAGAATGTCCCTGTCAAAAGAAGCGTTTGGGTGTTTCTTGTTTGTTTCATGCCTTTTTTTGTTTTACTTTATTCATTTTTTGTTAACATGAGGAAGATCTGAGCTTGTTAGTAGGGTTTGAGAAATTTAAATTATGAATATCGCCAACCAGGACAGAATGGAAGATTTTCAGTCCTCTGTGGCTTTTGAAGTTGACATGGAGGGGCCCCAGTTATTTCCTTCAAATTAATATCTCCGAATTATGGATGTATCCAAAATAACCTAGTTTCCCTTAGCAACTCATTGCATTCACTGTCTTTTAACCTCTGTAGATTGTCAGCCTGCCCCATGTCTTGGAGTAACAAGTCTCATGTACTTGTTGCCTGCTGGGTCTAAGAAGTACTTCATTTTAATTGCTCTAAATTTACTCTTTCTAAGATGTATGCAGGGCCTGTTGGTTCTGATGATCTAGAATTGCCATCTTTGCTCCCCACCCAGCGCCACGATGGGCTGCCTCTCAGTGCCTTTCTGGGGCCTCCCTCCCCTACCCGGGGCTGGACGCTGGTTCCCACTGCTTGCATTTCCACCCCCAATCTCCTGGTATGGATTCTAGACCTGGCAGCTATAAGGACCTATTGCAAACAGACGCCGGGTCACCACACCACTCACAACTAGGGAAAATGTAAGTCCCGATTTCCCTGGGACGTGTCCCATCCGGGTGTACTTATGGAAAGTGACACTTCCACTTTCAAAAGCAGCCCCATTCACACAACATATTAAATATCCACCCTACTTTAAAACCTCCAGTGTCTTCCCATTGCTATTAAAATAAAACCCTGGAGTCCCCATGGTGGTTCAGTGGCTCAGCAATAAAGAACCCAACTAGTACCCATGAGGATGTGGGTTTGATCCCTGGCCTCACTCAGTGGATTAAGGATCCGGTGTTGCCATGAGCCGTGGTGTAGGTTGCAGATGTGGCTCAGATCCTGTGTTGCGGTGGCTGTGGTGTGGGCTAGCAGCTACCGCATCCATTTGACCCCAAGCCTGGGAACCTCCATATGCCACGGGTGCGGCCCCAAAAAGACAAAATAGATAAATAGATAAATAAATAAATAAATAAATAAATAAATATTAACATAAACCCCCAACTCCAAAGACCTTGGCTAGACCTCCCCCTCTCTATCCCTAAGGTCCTCTCCACACCGCACCTCCCCAACCCTGCTACTTGCTGGGCTCAGACCACACTGGTCTCTCTGTTTCCCCAGCACATGGAGCTCACACTCATGTTAGGACTAGGGCTCTCAACATCCCTCTGCCTAGAATACAGTTCCTTCTGCTTTGGGGGTACTAGCTTTGTCTCTTCTTTCAGATCTCAACTCATAGGCCATCTGCTCAGCGAGACTTGCCCTCCCTCATCACCCATCAACCCCTCCCAAGAAATCACATCCCTGGCTTCAATATGGCTAAGTGCCCATGAGGGACAGACACAATCTTTTTTTTTTTTCTAAATTTGTGTTTTGTGGTCATACCTTTTCACGAAATGATCATTCCCTAAGAGAAGAACCAGGTGTGTGTTGTGTATCTTTGGGTGCTGGGCTCCCCTCACACCAGGAACACAGGTCAGAGACATTCTCTGTACCTATGGCTGGGACCCTTCCAGTCTTCAGGCTCAGGAGCAACTCTAGAAAAGTCTAGAAAAGTCTCCTATGCTGAGACTTCAGTTGTAAGATCCTTGTATTTTGATTATTAATACTTTCTTTGTGACTCTAAAAAATAGCTTTCTCCCAAAGGGTCACACTGTGTCTGGGGTGCTTTTCTAACTTGCTTACATGCATCTGCCTCAGGCGCTTCCATTGTTTGATTTCTACTACTGTCATGTCTACATAATTCCCGAGAAAAATAAATAAATTATTTATTCAACAGGGAAGTGTATAACTCCTTCGCGTGCTGTGTCGTTATATACAACCTGGGCGTGTATAAATCCATCATCACCGAAACCACCATTTGCAGTGACATTGTTTTCAAAAGAACCTACTTCATAATATCTTTGAAGAAGGGCAAAGAGTTATCACACCTATTAAGGGATGAAAGAAGTCAAGTCCAGAATGGCTAAATTGCTGCTGCAAGGTCACTGAGTGCCCAGGCTGAGATGACAGGCCTGGTTCCCTGACTCCCAGCATGTTTCTTGGAACTGGCTTTATATATAGACAATGTAGACAGTGCTCCAAATACTTTCTCCAAATACAGCCGGGCAAATACCGTAGAGAATTTCCACCAAAGTGTGACAGAACTAACTCTGTAAAAATATGACCTAGAAAGGGGGACAATGTTCCAGGCAGCCCACCTAGGGCTTGGCACGGCTTTGCTCTCCCAGGCACATTGCCCTTTCAAGGAGAAACATCCGTTGGCTGCCAGATGTGGTTTCTTGGCTTTCTGCTGCTAAGTACACCTCAACCATCATATCTAATTTACTTTGTTGCTGGCTTATTTATTTCTATAGTAGTTATTAGTTCAGGGAATAAACTACCACCATGAACACCTGGCTATAGTTAGTTTATCAAATCAGCTAGTCAGTCACCTACAGGATTCTGGACACCTCTGGAGACAGAAAAATACTGATAGGTCAGAAGTCAGAACCAGGTTAGAACTGTGATTCCTACACTTGTGTGTGCCTCAGAATCATTTGGAGAGTTTGTGTAAATACAGATTGTGCCTTGTGTACAGTTTGTGACTCCCCCTGTTTCTGATTCAGTGGGTTGGGGCAGAGCCCGAGAATTTGCATTTTTGACAAGCTCTCATGTGATGCTAAGGCTTCCTGTATGCATGCAGGGGGTTAGGAGAGGGAAGGCTGGGTACCACTCCTTGAGAATTTGAGAACCACTCCTTGAGAATCTGAGATGTTGGCAGTAAGGTGACCCATCCTCTCAGTTAGCCCGAGGTTGAGGGGTTTCCTAGGAAATGAGATTTTCAGTGCTAAACCCAGGGAAGTCCTTGAGAATTTACTTCCTGAACAGAATGTAAATTCTGTTTACAGGAGGGTTCCTCGAGGGAAACAGGACCAAGCACTTAGCCGGTAGGTATCAAAGGCAAGAGGATAATGAAAAGAAGTGGATCTTTCCCTATGTAGAATACACACATCTTAAGGGTGGGGCTGCATTTAATCCTCCTCTTAATGCCCAGTACTTTGCATAGCTCTGCGGATAGAGTAAGTCATCTAAAAATAGATTATCCACCTGCAGGTTCAAGTGGATGGATGGATGAGTGAATAGATAGATGAATGGATAGAGAGATGGATGGTTGGTTGGAGGCAAACAGTGTCTCTTTCCCAGAATAATCCAAGGTAAGCTTGTCTACTCCAGCAATAAAATCAAGGTTAAGATCCTGGGATGGGTGGGATTATATCCAGGTGCAAGGAAAGACCCACTGCTGATCTAGCAGGCTCTGTCTCTAAACATGAACCCAAGAGCATCTTCAGGGCAGGGCAGTGGCAGTCTTGGTCTCCCTGCCAGCATAGCTCACACCAAACCTTCCAAAACCTAGAGAAAGGAACCATTCCGAGCAAAGTGAGGGGAAAAAGAAAGAAAGAAAGAAAGAAACAGTCAAAACAGGTGGTATTGAACTATAAGGTTTACTGTTTTAGGAAACTAAGAGTGTGGGAGCCTCTGTTGTATTAAATGCTCAGTCTGTTCAGGAAGTAAATATGGTTCGTGAGCAGACAGGGGATGAAGGTGGCAGGCAGAGCAGGTTTGAGCCCCGTTAGACATTAATTTCCCTTAGATGATCTGTCTGTCCTTTTCTTGTTTGAAGTCCCCGAGACTGGAGGCTTCAAAGCACACACAGACACCATCTGCACAAGCTCAGGGCTCTGCAGGGGGCGTCCCAGCAGGTGCTTCCCCACACCTCTTCTGCCTTTCTGTAGGTCTGCCTTTCTCTCCGTTCCAGAACATCAAGGACAGCTCTATCAGCAACTCCAGCAGCTGGTAATAAAGCCAGCTCATCCTCAACATGGTGAGTGTCCCCACCTGGCTCTGACGGGCAAATAGATTTAGACGATGAAATGCAAAGTGACCTAACTGCTTCTTAGAACTCCCACCCAAACAACCTTTTTTCCCCTGCCTTTTGGCTTGTCTCTCCCTCTCATTCTCTCTTCTTCTTCATTGTTTCCCTTTTATTTTACCAAGGTTTTGAGTCATGGGAGGACCATTCTTGCATCTATCACTTGACAACTTATTTTATTTTACTTTTTTCTCTTCCAAAGTTTTTAAATTATTATTATGGTTGATTTACAATGTTGTGCCAATTTCTGCTGCATAGCAAAGTGACCAATCATTCATATACATATATTTCATTTCTTATATTGTCTTCTGTCATGGTCTATCCGAAGAGAACAGATATAGTTCCTTGTGCTATACAGTAGGACCTCATTGCTTAAGAGTTTCCATCTACTAACCCCAAACTCCCAGTCCATCCCACTCCCTCCGCCTCCCTCATGGCAACCACAGTCTGTTTTCTAAGTCCATGAGTTTCTATACTGTAGGTAGGTTCATCTGTGCCATATTTTAGATTCCACATATAAGTGATATCATATACTATTTGTCTTTCTCTTTCTGACTTATTTCACTTAGTATGAGAGTCTCTAGTTGCATCCATGTTGCTGCCAATGGCATTATTTCGGCAGATGAACGGATTAAGAGCAATAGAGTGTTACTCAGCCATAAAAAAGGAATGGAATAATGCCATTCAATAAAGTTATTTTAATGATTAATTTATGACTGTTGTTGCTGGGGATGGTTTCCACCCTCAAGCAGTTCACTGCTCTAAAGGACATGTCCTAAGAGCTGTTCCAAGGATGTATATACAGAAGAGGATGCTCAGCTGTGTTGCATGGTTCAAGGGGACTCTCTGTAGAAGCAGAAAAGTTTTCCCTGATCTCACCCCCACCAGGCTCCAGACACATGGGGCATGTTTCTCCAAGACCATAAAGCTTTGACAGCAACTGTGGTTTGAGTAGTTTTTATCTCAGCAAGGGAGTCCAGTGTCACAAGCGATTTTAGTAATAAACACAGGACAAACAGTCCTCTTTCCTGATTTTGGAGAGAAATGTCATTCTTTAGATTTACTGGAGGATAAAACCTAATGGAGATATTAGACAAAATTACAAATAATAAAAATATTCGTTTCTGTTAGAATGAGCACTGGCCTGTGAATGGCACATTATTGAACCATTTAGGGCTCCAATTTTTTTTTTTTTTTTTTTTTTGCTTTTTAGTGTCGCACCTGCATCACATGGAGGTTCACAGCAACACCAGATCTGAGCTGCATCTGTGACCCACACCACAGCTCACGGCAATGCCAGATGCCCCACCCAGCGAGTGAGGCCAGGGATTGAACCTGCCTCCTTATAGATACTAGTCAGATTCCTTTCCATTTCCTCTGTGCCACAACAGGAACTCCAGGGCTCCAGTTTTATATCTGTGACAAGTAGGTTCTGGACCCTATGTCCTCCAAGCCCCTTTACTCCCCAATATTTGACAGATCTATGATTCTAAGGATGCTATTGCTCTAAGGAACCAAAGATTTTGAACACTGGGATCTCTGCTGCTGTTTTCACTTTCATTTAATCATTATTTAGATTGATTTGACATTAATAATTACAAACAAACTAAAATCAAAGTACTCTTCTTTAGACTTGGCAAAGTAGCCAATTGACCAAGTAAAATCTGATTTCTTTGGGTTAAAGCAAATACCAACTCAGCTTAGATGTGGCCACTCAGGAGGACACACACTTACCCGCTAATCATACCACGATGGCTGTGGTGTGGATGGCAGCCTGCAAAAATGGGCACACCAAGCAGGAGAGTGTGCACACAGCTCTGAGCACACAACTCTGCTCAGTTGTTGCATCGGTGAAAGAAGTCTGAGAAATAACCCGCTGCCTATTCTTCTAATCAAGAAACCTATGGGTCAGTGCCCTCTCCTCAGTCCACATCTGAATTAAAGATGGTGCACTTTGTTTATAGTAATTTCCTGCCAGGTCAGAAATCGACTGAACAATCCCAGCCAAATCCAATGGCCTGGTCTGCCCTGCTGACCCCCGTTTGAACATCGATTGTTGCTGCTCCCCTCATTAAACCAGTCTCCTGAGAAGCTGCTGCCTACCCAAAGGAATTTCAGCTAAGCTCCTTTTTTGTTTGTTTCTGGGTTTTCTTTAAGTGAATTGAGAGTGGTGACCTTGAACTTTGAAGGACAAGCAGAACTTTTCTGCCAAGGAAAGGAGAGCTAGTTTGTCCAATCACCCTCCCTGCTCTGAATCTCTGTAAGTATTGATAGTGCTCAGGGTGAAGGAGGAAGGGTGACTGGCTAGTGTCCAGCAGACTCAGAAACCTCAGAGCCAAGAGAAGTGAAGAAGGCAAGGAAAAACTGCTAGCTTTATTTTTCTTGTGGGTATGAGGGACTGATGTCCTTTAGCAGCTTCTGGGATGCAGATTTAGGTGAATGAACGGAGAAAGTGAATATTCATTGTCTATTATTCATTGTGCAGAAACCCTTCACTTCAAACAGCTTGATTGCTAACCCCAATACCCAAAGCTTCAGCCGTGAATGTGAAAGTGCATTTTACCTGTCAGTAGAATGATTTCAAGTGTTTACATGTTCACTAATATTAGCAAGCCATTAAAGCTAATCCTGGACATCAGCCTACTGTTAATGGTTACTGCAACCTACATTTAGCATCCTGAGCACAGACCATGTGCCTGGGGATCCTAGGTCTTCACTGGCATTCAAAGATGAGTTTTAGCTAATCTGTAATTGCCCCTGAAATTCTATGCAATACATTTTTGTCAAGAGGAATTTTTCAGGGAAGGACCATAGTCCTTAAAGTAGTTGATCCAACATGTACTAGGAATAACGGCTCCAAATTACAATATTTCCTGGAAAAAGTCTTTGTGTTTCTATTTCTCTCTAAATTCCTCTCTCTCTCTCTTTTTTTTTTGCTTTTTTTTAGGGCTGCACCATGGCATATGGAGGTTCCCAGGCTGGGGGTCAAATCAGAGCTATTGCCACAGCCACAGCAATGCAGAACACGAGCCATGTCTGCAGCCTGCACCAAAGCTAACAGCAACGCCGGATCCTTAACCCACTGTGTAATGCCAGGAACTGAACCTGTAACCTCATGGTTACTAGTCAGATTTGTTTCTGCTGTGCCACAATGGGAACTCCCACCTTCTAAATTCTTGATTTGTCTAATACTGAGCTTTGTTTGAAATATACCATTGGAAGCCAAAATAACTAAGCTTAAAAACCTAACTAGAGTTCCTGCTGTGGCACAGCAGGTTAAGGATCTGGCGTTGTCCCTGCGGTGGCTTGCATTTGATCTCCAGCCTGGGAATTTTCATGTGCCACAGGTACAGCCAAAACAAACAAACAAACCCCAAAACATAACAAAATAAAAAAGCAAACAGAAAAAGAAAAACTAACTAGATCAAGTTCATTCAGTCTTTTATAATAGTTATTAGGGGAAATGATCACACAGCTATTTTATAGATAGAAAACTTTTTAAGTTTTCTAAGTGGTGAAATAGCGTATATGAGAAAAGTCAGCTATTTGGCAAGAATTATTTAAGGTGCCCTTTCCTGGAAATGTCAAAAAGTCAAGTAAATTAATGACTCCAATAATGCACCTTAATTTATGAAAATTTAAATTTAAAAAAATTTGGGAAAAAAAAACAGTATTGATACCTCACAATGCATTATGATGTAATTAAAAGAATGGAGGTTCAAGGGAGAAGGTTTGGATTCTAATTCTGGTTCTGATATTTCCTAGAAGTGGGATTTGAGGTCAATGCGATATCTTTCCAGAGCTAGGGTGAGAACCAAGGGCAAGGTAGCTATGCGAATGCTTTGCAAAATGTAAAACGGTCCAGACATGAGTTATTAATAGTATTTTGAAAGTGAGCACCCACATTCATGTTACGACCAAAGGTCTTCAAGCAACGTGGAAGGAAGGCTGATACAGAAGCATGAATGTTTCATGGGAGGCACGCGTTCTCTGTAATAACATCCTGCGACCTTCCCCGTGGCCTTGCAGGCAGCTGACGGCTACATTACCACTGATAATATCACAACATCAGGAAAGAGACTTTCGTGTAGACAAGGGCTCCAAAAGGTCACCATTTAACCTTATTAGAGGAGCAAAAAAGGGATCAACTCTTTAATAAGAATAATGAAGGAAACCTCAACTCGAGAGCTATGACTACATGGAGGGTTCCATGTCTTTATCTGTAGCTATTAAATGATTTGTTTAGCTGGAATCCAAGGGAAGAGAGAAAAGCTAGGCCTTCAGTGAGGAAGGGGAATTTGGATGAGATTAAGAAAAAAATATACATTCAAGATTTCTATGCAACTTTTACTCTGAAGTTTGGAACTCACAAACCAAATTCCATTCAATGACACAACACATTCATGGGTTACTCAGAAAACTCTGTTTCAAAAGCAGAAATTAAAGACTAGAGAGGAAAAAGCATTGTGACTGTTCACTCAACATGTTACTAATATATATGGTCATTTCCTATGCATGGTAGCCAACCTCCAAGAGGGTTCCAATGACCCACTCCCCTCCTGCACCTCTATTTACCCCCTCAGTTAATTCCCTTCACATCAGTGTGGGCTGGACCTACCACCTTGCTTGTAACCAGCAGAACACAGCAGAAGTGCTAGGAAGTCCTCTCTAACAGTAGGTTATAAAAGACCTTGGCTTCCACCTTGCTCATGTTCTGTCTCTTGCCCTCTTGCTTGCTCCCTGGAAAAAAGCAAGTTGTCAGTTTGGGAGCAGCCATATGGAGAGGTCCCTCCGGTAAGAATCTGAGGGCAGCCTTTTGCCAGCAGCCCAGGAGGAACTAAAGCCTACCACCAACCACGTGAGTGAGCTTGAAAGTGGATCTACACTCGCAGACACTTAAGATGACCATGGCCCTAGAAGACACCTTGATCTCAGCCTTAAACTTGATCTCAGCCTTATGATAGATCCAGAGCCATAGGACTCAGGGAAGCTATGTCCAGATGCCTGACCCAGAGCAACTGTGAGAAAAAAAAAATGTTGTTTCTTTAAGCTACTAAGTTTTGGAGTCATTAGCTGTGTAACAACACATAACTAATTTACTCTGTCAGGCACTACACTGAGTGCCCAGTCAAGTTGGGAAGCCTCCTAAGATTCCTTATGTATTTTCTCAACACATATTCTGTCCTAAAACTATGGCAAAGCTTCTATCAGACACAGATCTTCCAATGCCTAGTTCCTTGCTCAGAACCCATCCAGGCAGTCCATTATCCATAGAATAACATCCAAAACCGTCACCATAGTGCCAAGCTGGCCATGCCTGACTCCAGCCTTTCTCTCCAGCTCCATTCACACACACTTTGTGAGCCAGTAATACTGAACTGTCTGTGCTCCCTGTACAACAAGACTTTTTTTTAAATTTTCAAATCTATGTCCTCGATCTGAGTCTTCTGCTCAGCTGGTTTTTCCTTCCCTGCACCCTGACCTTGTCTCTATATAAAGAAAATCCCTACATCCATTAGGAACCTGATAGGGTGCTGGCTTCTCAGGGACATCTCCCCTGACCCTCGGGGGCAGTGCTCTGGGTGCCCATACAACCTTGAGAGTCCAGTTGTCATTACCTGCATTGCATTTACAGCTTCTATACCCCCCTGTCTGTCTTTGTGCTTTAACCCTTAGCTCCTTGAGAATCTTCTTCATCCCATATCCTTAGCATCTATCACAATGCAGACTACACACCCTGGGTGGATAAGGAAAGGGACAAACAGCACCTTTCTCAGCATACTTACAATGTATTAAATACAATCTTGAGTGAAGGCATTGAATGAACCCCAAAGCTCACTGTCGCAAATGTTTATGTCGGGGCTGTGACTACAGAGCAGATAGAATAAACTGCAACATGACTGGCAAGTTACAGATAAGTTGGTTTCTTTTCCTACTGGAAAATTGGTTGAGGCCAGTCTTCTGTTGGGTCCTAGGAGAACTGGTCGGTCAGGAAGTCCTACTCAGGCATTCTTATCCTGTTAGTTGGCTAATTGGCTGTGATAGGGAGCCTCAATCATTGTATTTCTGTGGCTCTGATGTGGGAGACTTCTATGAAGTGGGATTAATGATGACCATATTGGTTTCCTAATATGGGTAATTGCCTTGTAAATGGTAGGTATTAATAGAACCCTGGCAAAATATCCAGCATCCTGGATGAATTTACATTCACAAGACATGTAAATAGCATCTTGTTAGTGCTAGAAGCAACCTGATAAGTGAGATCTAGACTACTCTCCCCAGTTTACAGAAATGATAGCCTAAACACACATGTCCTGTGTATACGGCAGCCTCTCCACGGAAACCGGCACAGGCAAGTCACAGAGCTTGCTGCATTGGTAGAAGGTTGGAGTAGTACAGGCAACAGCAATACTCTTACCTGAAAGACACAAGTAATAGTTCTTCTTGCTGAGGGAAAAGGCAATGGAAATAGAAGGCATTGTTGAAAGTCACTTTAGGGTTCGTCAACTGGACTGAAATACAGTTACAGCAGACACTGGCATGAACTTGCCTGGGGTTCTGGAGGATGATGTAGGCGCAGAGGATCTGTACGGAAGTGACGGGACCTTCTCCCCAGCAAAGAACAGTAACATGACTCCCCACCCCCAATTCTGGTTTTGAGCTCAGGCATTTTCCTAGGGCCAGGTTCTGAGGCACAATGAGATCATTCTTGGGCAAAGAAATGGTTGGTCTAGTCTGGACTGATGTCTGATCTGATGTTATTGCCACAGCAAGTTAGGAGAAAGCGAGAGAATGCTGCTGGATTTCAAGTACCTGGGAAGCAAAGGTGATTCCTCCATTCTGAAGGAAATACATGATTACTATGCTCAGGCTCTGCCCAGAAATGAGGCATGCTTTCCTGAATCCTCCTTGCACATCTTCCTGCAGCCTAAATTCTGGGAGCAAGTCATCTTGCTTTTCCTCATTATTATTAGTAATTGCATATTATAAAATTATAGACTTACAACAGTAAGATGTAATATTATTGTTACTCAAGGAATTCATATTACTCAATGAATACTAGCTAATATTCATTGAGTACGCACTAGATTTCGGAGACCAAACTAATGAATTTATTATTAACTTTCACAATAACTCAATACAATAAACATTATTATTTTTCCATTCTATAGGAAGGAAAGCCAGTGTTAGAGCACTGTGGGGATACTTCTATGGTCCTCACAACCAAATGAAAGATGTGGATATGAAATTAAATCTGTGATCACAAAACACGAAACCTTAACCATTACTCAAAGGTCAAGGTCCTTCTTCAATGAGTTTAGGGCACATTCTCAGTGCTGGGTTGCCCAGCCCTTTTCTAAGACATGCCTTGCTTAACTGTCTAGTTCCTGGTTGCTCCAACTCTGATTCATGCCTTGACCTTCCTTAGCTCATTTTCTACCTTTGTTATCTTTCCATCAAAATAACTGGAGCCCTCTCCATAGCTTCTGCCTCTTCATCCCAGCCTCAGATACTGACTTGTGCCCAGGCTCTCAGACACTCTGCCTTGCCTGATTGGATGCTTGTAGAAACCTGTACCTAACAAGTTAAAGAATGACTAAAAAATACACATTCTTTTCAGGTACACATGGGATATTTCCTATAGTTTACTATTTATACCACAGAGCTAGTCACAACTTATATCTATATATACATATAGATATATGCATATATGCACATAGATAGGATAGATATATACATATATGTATACGTGTGATAGATGTAGACATATATACATATATGTGTGTGTATATCTATATATGTATATAACACTTTTCACTCATGGATCAAATAAGAAATACAAATAAAAATTCCAAAATATTTTGAATATTATGATAATGAAATATTAAATGACAAATTGTGTAGGATATGGCTAAAACAGCACGATGCTTATGGGGGATTTAATAATTAAAAACAATTAAAAATTAGTAAACTAGCCACATAGATAAAAAAGAACAGAGTAAATCCAAAGAATATATAAAATAAAGAAAAAAATAAAATAAATGACAATTTTGAAAAGAATTAAAAGTTTCTCCTAAATTTATTATCATCTACACACTTGTATTTTTCATATTGCATATTTGAGCCTTTTTTCTTACATTTCTTAACCTCTATTAACAGAGGTTTGACAGTTTTATTGGTTTTTTTAGATTACCACTTCTCAACTTTATCAATCCTCTAGCATTTTTATTTAAGAGGAACAATATTAACTGATAAATTTGAAAATAAATATTAAAAAATGACTAAAATCAAATTATACATGTCATGTTTAAATCAAAATGTAATCAGAAGTTTAAAAAAATCTACTAGCCACAATTAAGCACAGAATAATTAGAGACAAGGCTTAACAAAATTTCAAGACACACATAACCCCAAAGTTAAACTGTTTGAGAGGCTAATGAGAGGAAAAAACACTTCCCAGTCTCCTTGTTGAGCAGAAGAGTCTTTTTTTTTCTTTTTAGGGCCATACCCATGGCATATGGAGGTTCCCAGGCTAGGGGTTGAATCGGAGCTGCAGCTTCAGGCCTACACCACAGCCACAGCAACACCAGATCCAAGACATGTCTTTGACATCCACCACAGCTCATGGCAACGCCAGATCCCAAACCCACTGAGCAAGGCCAGGGATCGAACCTGTATCCTCATGGATACTAGTCAGGTTCATTAACCACTGAGCCTCAAAGGGAACTCCTAGCAGAAGAGTCTTGATACCAAACCCAGAAGAGGATATTACCAGAAAAGGAAAACTGAGGTCCCCCTTACCTATAGAGATATCAAATCCAGATCTCTCTCTTTTAATGGCCAGTGGTTTTATCTTAGGAATGCCCTTTTAGTATAATTTTAGAAAACATATTACTATACCATTAATGTGTTTGCCTCTGGTGTTGGAAGAGTGCTGTCTAACAAAGCTGGTCAAACTCTCCTGGGTATGCTGTGCATCTGGGAATCGCGGTGGATGCAGATGCTGGCTTAGTAGGGCCGAGGTGACCTGACACTACCCCAACAAACTCCCCGGTAATGCTGATGTTGGTAGTTTGTCCAGCACACCTTGAAAAGCCACGATGTAGACGATGGATTCTGAAGGATTAGATTTCCATTGTAGACAGGAACTTCTTCCTACTCGTATTCTAGACTATGAACACCAGTCCATCCAATCTCTAGTTTTTTCCCCCTTCTTTTTAGGGCCACACCCACAGCACATGGAGGTTCCCAGGCTAGGGGTCAAACTGGAGCTATAGCTGCTGGTCTGCACCACAGCCACAGCAAAGCCAGATCTGAGCCACGTCTGTGATCTACATCACAGCTCAAGGCAACACCAGATCCTTAACCCACTGAGTGAGGACAGGGATCAAACCCACAGTCTCATAGTTCTTGGTTGGTTCTTGGTCGGATTCATTTCTGCTGTGCCACAACGGGAACTCCCTTACTTATTTTTATTTCATGCATATCCCTTGAACCAGGCTCTGGGTTACAACTAGTCAATTTATTTAGTGAACTTCTGGAATGGTGGTTGGATCCCTTCAATAAACACAGAACAACTATTTAATGAAATGTGATATAGTCATAAGAGAAACTTAAAGGAAACTACAATATAAGGAATTTCCTTAACTTGAAAAGGGAATTAATTGTAAGTATCATATTTAATAGTGAAGCATTATTATTTAATAGTACTATTACTTAGGCGATATTATTAAGCATTATTACTTAATAGCACTATTATTTGAGTGAATCACTATTAGAAGTAGTAACTTTAGGGTCAGGAACAAAGCAGGAGTGCCCCTTCTTGGGGCTTCAGTTCCACCGGGAGAAGCAGAGTCAGCACAGAGAAACCACGCAGAGACTGAAAAAATAAGAATTAGTACAAAAAACAATGAATTCTAATGGTATGATTATTTGTGCAGAAAATCCTAGTAAATCAAAAGATTAATTTGGATTAATATGCAAGTTTAGAAGAACTGCTGACTCTAACATCCATGTAGAAATATTAATTAAATTTTTAAACACAAACAAAAATTCATGAGAGGAGGCACTGTTTGTAATGGTAACACAATAGGATTTGTGGGACTTGCTGTCTAAAACATATGTAAGAGATTTACAGCAAAAATAATAATATTTTATTGAAAGCCAAAACAATGAAACCCGAGTAAATGAAAGCAGATTGCATGTGCATGGGTGGAAAAACTCAACATCATAAATATGTCAATTCACACAAAATTATTCTATAAGTTTAATTTAATACAACTCTGGTCTAGATCCCAAGAGAGTTTTGCGTGGTACTAGACATTAATTTTAGGAGGATGAACAAAGGGTCAGGAACAATTGGGATAAACTTGAATAGCAAGATGAGAAGCGTTATTCTGCCAGATAGCAAGATGTATTCTAGAGCCACGGAATAGACGTTGTGGTATGGGTCTAAGAATAGACAAATGGACCAGTGGAACAGGCTACAAGCCCCCAAACAGACCGCATTATATGGAAATTGGATTCAGGAAAGAAATGACATTGCAGGTTCTTGGGAAATCGATAAATGTTGTTGGACCCTTTTCTCAACCATACACAAAAATCAATTGCAGACAGATAAAACAGCTAAAAATGAAAAGCAAAGCTTTGTCATTTTTAGAACACAAATATAAGACAGCATTTTTATGTGCTTCTGGTAGGAAATAATTTTTTATGCAATCACATGCACACACACTCATAAAGAAAAATACAATTTTAGTTAATTAAAGCAAAAACCAAAACCACTTTCCTTCTCCCCCTCAATAAAGTGATAACACAAGTCACAGACTGAGAAAGAATTTGCAATTGTAATGCATATAGACAAAAAGAATTAGTACCCAAAGTGTGATTTAAAAAAAAGGGAAAAGGAAAAATGGGCAGTTCAGTAAGAGGACATCCAAATGGTCAATAAGTATTTTAGAAGATGCTGAACAACACTAGCAATCAGGAAAATACAAATTAAAACAGCACTAAGATATCATTATACATTCAGCAAATTGCCCACTCTCATGCACCCTAGGGAGATTATAAACTGATAAAGCCATTTTATCGAGCAATTTGGCAGAATCTAGAAAATTTGAAGGTACACTTACCCTACACCCAGTAATTCTCTCTTACATGTACTCAGGGAGCCAAGTACAAGATTGTTTATTGCAGCATTGTTTGTGATAATTGGAAGCAGCGTTGTGAGAGCTGAAACACTGTTATATTCATAAAATGGAACACTATACTGCAATTAAAATGGAATATATATCTCATGAACACATTATGCATATCATCTATATGGTTGTATGCATCACATATATGGTTACCTATATATGTATATATCAATCAATAATAATAAGTCAAATCTCAGAAATGAAGTCACATAAGCAAGGCAAATGACTCAAAGGGTATCAGCAGATTGAGATTATTTATAAAAGTTCAAAATCATGGAGAGCAAAACAATATTCACACACACACAAATGCATTAGGGAAAATGTCACTAAATTATAATTATGGGTACCTCTGGGGAGAGCAGAAGAAAGGATTCTCAACCCACTGAGTGAGGCCAGGGATCAAACCCGCATCCTCATGGGTAATAGTCAAGTTCATTATTGCAGAACCATAGTAGGAACTCCTCAATGCACTTCTTTTACAGCATGTTTAAAATAAAGTTGTCCATGAATTTTTGGATGCTCAGTGTTCCTCTTAGGGCACCTTTGGGTGTAAGCCAACTGTGAGCATTATTTTATGGCAGGATCCTGACCCTCAGTGCCCTACTTACATGCCACATATTCTTTTCTTTTCTTTTTTCTTTTTTGGCTTTTTTTTAGGGCCACACCTAAGGCATACATAGATTCCAGGATAGGGGTTGAATCAAAGTTGCAGCTGCCAGCTTACCCCACAGCCACAGCAATGCCAGATCCCTGACCCACTGAACAGGGCCAGGGATTGAACCTGCATCCTCATGGAGATCAGTTGGATTTGTTTCAACTGCCCCACAATGGGAATTTCCTGCCACATTTTATTAATGCAGGAAATCTCTAGGAATGAAACAGAAACCACAATTGCAAAACTGTACAACAACTGATGAAACGAATGAACTCTACCAAATCCTGACACACAACAGGAGCCATCCAAGGTCAAGCTGTTTTCATGTCAGCTCCTTCAGACCCTTATATTCCCAAATAGCATCGCAGAACAAACCACTCACATGTTCCACAGAGAAGACCACTGAGTGCTGCAGCACCCTAACTGGTCCACAACATACGATCAGACCCCGCATGGTCCTTGCTCACTAACTTCTGTCTTAAAACCATGCTAGGACCAATGCCAGCCGCCAGAGCTCTGGCAAGTGCCTTTTCCTAACCTCTGAACTCCTGAGAGTCTTTCTCTCAAGGTGTCACTCTCCCTTGCTCAGCAAATTCAATGATCGCAGCGGTGTGTGACCAACAGCTTCCTTGGCCATCCTCGAATGGGGATCCAAGGTACTATGGCAGCAGATGGGAGCTTGCCCCCACCTACTAGTCCCTGAGCCTCTCAGATTTCTGAAGGGGGCATGTCCTTTCATCCCCAGGCTTTGCCACTTCTGCTTCTTCAGCAGGAAAACCCTACCCTCCTCCCCATCCCAAACTCATGCTCACTCATTCTTGACTCAGTCCTGGTGGCTCTTCCTGGGTGGTGAACCCTAGTAGCTCGTGCTTCCCTACCTTAACAGTATTTTTCACACCTCTTTCTCCATTTTCTGTGTTCCTAGGTCTTACCCATGAGATCAGTAGTCCTCTTCCTAGACTGCATGTTGGAAACACTGGGGAACTTTAAACTTTTTGATTGATTAGTACGGGGCACAGTCTGGGTATCTGGATTTTTTAAAACACCCAGGAGGTTCCAAGTGCAGCAAAGGCTGGAAATCACTATGTTAGCTGGTGAGCTCTTTAAGTGCAAAAGTTATCTCCTTTGCCACTGTAGTGTTGACACCCAGCACCGTGCTGGTGCTTAATAAATGCTTATTGAGTAAAAGAAGGTATTTATGGAGAACCGCATTCTGATTCTGAAATGAAATACCCCATCAGCTTGCTGTGTCACTATTTTTGGAAATAGCATTTGGCAGTAATTCCCAAATCGATGAGCATAAATCAATTACAGAATTATCACAATTTATTAGAGTTATTGATTTCATATTTCGGTCTTTCTTGCTGTGGGACTGTGCGTTCTTTGAGGGGAGGGACTACTTTGTATTCACTTAATATCTTCAGAGCCAAGAAAAGTTCATAACTTGTAAAATGTCTCAAAAATTTGTACTGAACCTAGTTAGCTGACCCTAAATTGAATCATCTCAGTTTAAGATAATCATCGAAAGCTTCAAGAGGACCCTTATTACACATGTGGCCCTTAGCACCACATGGATGCTTTCAGTCCTCAACGCCTCAGGATGATCCTTCCATAACTTCTCTCTTCCTCAACCTCCAACACTACCTCTCCATCCTCAGAGTCACCTCCTGACCTCACTTTCTAATTCACTGAGAAAATTAAACTCTTCAGAAGAGTATTTTACTCCTCCATCCACCTGACAGCATCTGTACCCACAGCTGCCTCCAAAGAACACCAGATCCTACTCCATCTGATGTACCATCATCCCTCAGTATCCAAGCAACATAGATTCCAGGACCTCCCATGGACACCGAAATCCAAAGATGCTCAAGTTCCTTTATAAATGGTGCCACATTTTCATATAACATATGCACATCCTCCTGTACACTCTAAATCATCTCTAGATTATCTACAGGACCTAATACAATGCAAATGCTCTATAAGTAGTTGTAAATACAATATAAGTGCTATATAAATAATTGTCAGTGTGGGGCAAATTCAAGTTTTACTTTTTAGAACTTTCTGGATTTTTTTTCCTGAATATTTTCAATATGCTGTTGGTCAACTCTGTGGATATGGGAACCTGCAGATTCAGGGGGCTGACTGGACCCAGACATCACTCACTTATACCACACTCTCTCTCCTACAGGCCATGTTTTCTCTTCCTTCTGGATCATCTCCATCAACATACAAACATGCTATTGTGTATTTCATTTTTTAAAATGTATTATAGTTGATTTACAGTGTTCTGTCAATTTCTGCTGTACAGCAATATGACCCAGTTATACATTCTTTTTTCCACATTATCCTCTATCCTGTATCATCACAAGTGATCAGATACAGTTCACAGCAGAATCTCATTGCTTATCCATTCCAAATGCAATAGTTTGCCCCTACTAACCCCAAACTCCCAGTCCCTCCCACCCCTTCCCCTCCCTCTGGGCAACCACAAATGTATTTCATTTTTTAAAAAAAAGCCTCATCTTTGACTTTACTTCTCCTGTCATTTCATTGTAATCCTAAAGAAATAATGTTTCAAAAAGTTGTATGTTTTCTATTCATCTCTTTGTATTTTTTTATTAAATTATCTTCACGCTTCGCTTTCACTACTCCCCTGAACATGTTTTCAAGGTTGCTGTCAAACTCCCTGCCTCAAATTCTAAGGGTCACTTCTCAGGTCTGATATGACCTGACCTATTAGCAGAATTTAATCAGTCTACCCTCTGTGCTGTCCATTCTTCACCCGGTGTCCTTGTTCTTGGTGGTTCCTCACAGTCTCCTTAGTATTGGAGGGACCAAGGGCTCAATCTTAGCTCTTTTCTCCATTCCTGTTCCCTTCCTTGAGAATCTCATTTGGAATCATGGCTTTAGTTAACATCTCTATGCCAACAATGTCCATGTTTGTCTCTGGCTCAGATCTGGACTACATAAAAGAACATGCAGTGGTGGGCTTTTTTTTTTTTTTTTTTTTTTTTGCTTTTTAGGTCTGCACCTGCAGCATATGGAGGTTCCCAGGCTAGGGGTCTAATCTGAGCTGTTGCTGCCAGCCTACACCACAGCCACAGCAATGCCAGATCTGAGCTGCGTATGCTCATGGCAACACCGGATCCTTAACCCACTGAGCAAGGCCAGGGATTGAACCCACAACCTCATGGTTCCTAGTGGGATTCGTTTCTGCTGCACCATGATGAGAACTCCGTGGTGGGCTCTTTAGCCTCACTTATATCTAACAGGCACACCCAGCTCAGCATCTTCAAGACGGAGCTCCTGACCTGACCTCCCAGACATAACCCCCTCACAGCCTTCGCTGTCTCTGCTGATAGCAAGTTCATCCTTCCAGGTGCCCAGGCCAAATGTGATCATACATGCCGGTATGACTCCTTTCTCTCACACTGCAGAAAATCATGTTTTCCCACCATGGACGTTTATCCCCAAACTGATCATGTCTCAATGGCTGCACTGCCACCACCATGGTTTGCTCTCTCTTCGTGGGTTACTTCAGTGGTTTTCCTCATCCTTCTCCCCACATCTACATTTGCCCATGCCCAGCCAAATCTAATCTCCACATTGCAGTAGCAAAAGTTGTGATTCTTTTCAAATGCTAAGTTCTATGCAAAGCCAGCACTGGCTGTCATTCTCTCTCACAGTAAAAGCCTATGTCCTTACCATGACCCATAAGTCTCCCCCTTCTTTGCTTCCTGTTATCTTTATTACCTTCACTCCTGGACATCTCTGGGCTCCCTTAGCTTCAGACAGTGACTACCTTGCTACTCACTGAGCCTGTCCAGCATGCTCTTCAGGGCTTTCTTCCGGGCTGATTCCTCTCCTGGCCTATTCTTTCCCTTGATGACCACATGATTCATTTCCTCATCTTTTTTTTTTTTGGGGGGGGGGGCTGCACCTGCAGCACATGGAAGTTCCCAGGCTAGGGGTAGAATCGGAGCCTACGCCACAGCCACAGCAATGACGGATCCTTAACCCACTGAGCAAGGCCAGGGATCGAACCTGCGTCCTCATGGATACTAGTCAGATTCATTACTGCTGAGCCAGAAGGGGAACTCCCCTCATCTCTTTCGATATTTTGCTATAATGTCACTTATGAGTGATGTCTACTCTGACTACCCTGTGAAAACCAAAATCTGCCCACATCCTGAAACTCCAATCCTTAACCCTTTTCTAGTTCTGTTCTATCTTCTCTCACCTTCAAATATACAGCGTGCTTTACTTACTTATTAGGTTATCATTAATTATTTATCTCTTCTCCACTTCGAGAATCTAAACACGAAGAAGGCACCAATATTTGTTTTATTCATGGACATATATAAAGCACCTAGAAGAGTTTCTGTACATAGTAGGTGCTTGGTATGAATAATGAAACTCTTTTAATTCTGGAAAACTCTTTTAAAAACATAAGCCCATGCCCCTTATCCATCCAGTTTCAATATCTTCTATTATATCATTGTATGTATTTTATATTGAGGTATATGTGTATGAACACACATGTAGGTATACACACACACCCGTTATATATTTTTAAAATTATTTTTAAATTAAAGTATAGTTGACTTACAATGGTGTGCCAATTTCTGCTGTACAGCATAATAACCCAGTCATACCTATATGCGTATTCTTTTTCTCATACTATATTCCATCACAGTCTATCTAGATACTGTTTACTGTGTTGTATACTAGGACCTCATTGCTTATCCATTCTAAATGTAATAGTCTATAATTTTTAGCTGTCTTTCCCGTGTTCCATATTTTCATATTGACCACTGATTCTATCACTGAACTAAGCAAGTTCCCTACACTATTTCCGACCCCCACAACCATGTAGAAAGATTGATATACTAATTTCTATTTTAAATATGCAGAAAACGAAGCCCAGAGGGATTTATTAATTTGTAACACAACTAATAAATCACAGTCAGGATTTGAATAAAGCCACTGCTCTGACTGTTCACCCTCTGCTGCCCCATAGGAATGCAGAACGCACACAAGACCAGACAGTAAATGCTACAGTTTTTGTCTTTCTTACTAGCTTAGTATAAGACAGGATCTCTTTCAGGATCTTTGACATGCTAAGTGCCTATACTCCCAAAACCAGAGGCAGAGCCGGCCTCCTAGGACAGGCGGGCCCTGAGCATGCGCAGAGTCGGTGCGGTCCTCTCCCCACCCACCGCAGCCGCAAGCCTCGAACCAGGTCATCCGGCCCGCCACCCGGTGTAAAAATAAATAAATAACAGTGCAAAAAAAAAAAAAAAATCCAATCTCCGTTCAGAGGCACTAAATCCCCTCTCCTTTCCAGATGGCTGGGAGATTTCTCCCAGGTGGTAAATATATTATTAAGAACTCATTTCACCGTGAAATTGACTATTCAAAACACAGACAGAAGTTAATATATTAGGACAACCTGTCTGAAAACTCGCGTTGGAGAAAATTTATTTTTGTTTAATATAAAACCTGGTATTATACACGACCTCTTTCCAGCTCAGGCAGTGAAAATCATCCTCAGTTAGAACACGTGTTCCAATGTCAGGGAGTGTTGCCACCAAGAGTCACATCTCCCACGCAGACCTGGTGGTTACCCCTCCCTCTGTGGAGCCCTATATCATGGCAGTTAATGACGATGGGTCTCACATAATATTATACACAGCCCTTGGGTGCACAGTAACTTTTTCCATCCAGGAGCTAAGGGGTTTAAAATCCTTAGCTTGTCTTGTTCTAGGTTGGTCTTCAAACTAATGATTAAGGACTATCCTGGGCAACCAGGGGAGAAGAATTAGCATTACTCAGGAGGGATCTGTTTCCTCATTAGAAAAATCATATCAATCATGACACAGAGAAAGGGCTTTCAGCAAGGACCCAATTGAATGTGACTCTCCTAAATATTAACTCATCCATGCATTGTTGATTCACTCTTTAATAGCAGATTTCTTCGATTACAAAGACAATTACTGGGGCAGGTTACAGGCTACAGTGAACATCTACATTATAATGAGAACAGTGTTTTAGGAGTTGCACCACCTGTTAGAAAACCCAATTTACAGCGTCACTAACTGCTTTATTGAGGGGTGGGGGCTCCAAGAAGCCATGCCAGAGGAGTGTCTTTTCACAGAATCTTGAAGATGGGGTGAAACTTCATGGGAACCAGTGTGAAAATGTTCATCTGCTCAAGGGCCCCTGTCTGCTCTAGTCTTGATACCAACATGACTAAAAAAAACAAAAAACACACCTATCGCTTCCCCAGTAAAGTTTTTTTCGTTAATATAGGTGTACTTTTTTCTGTAGCCTGAATCTTTTGTCTTGTCAGTAAAGTTTAAAGAGAAAATGCAAACTATTTCATAACTTAGGAGTTCCTGTCGTGGATCAGCAGTTAACGAATCCGACTAGTATCCATGAGGACTCAGGTTTAATCCCTGGCCTTGCTCAGTGGGTTAAGGATCCAGCATTGCTGTGAGCTATGGTGTAGTTTGCAGATGTGGCTCAGATCCCAGGTTTTTGTGGCTGTGGTGTAGGCCAGTGGCTTCATCTCTGTTTGGACCCCTAGCCTGGGAACCCCCATATGCTGTGGGTGCGGCCCTAAAAAGATTAAAAAAAATATATTTCATAACTTACATGTAGGGAATGCTCCATAGGCCTCACAAGAGATTTCCCTCTTGTTTAAAAATGAATCCCCTCAAGAGTGACAGATTTATTACTATTCACACAATGAATCTGTTACACATCACTGGTAGCAAAATCAAACTGACACCTAAATAATGTCTATTAAAGAATTTCTTAATTTAGTCAATTATTTTGATCCAGCTAATTACTCACTTAAATAAGAATTTATTCAAACAACTGCCTAGACTGCTTTAAAAAAAAAAAAGTTCCAGTGTAATTAGTAAATCAGTAATTAATAATGCCCTGAGGAATGAAACCATTTTTTTCCCCATATTTAAAGTAAATAAAGCATCCTTTATTGGGCAACTGACTTCTACAGAGACTCAATAAAAGTCCAGCTACTTATAAAGTGGGGAGGAAGGTAGAGGGGAGGTCATACTCATTGGAAAAACTTTTTAAATGACCTTGAATTTCCAGCCTCAGATGAACTGCACACCAGTATAGATACTAAAAGTCATGTGAATGTAATCTGCAAACATGAAATCCACACTTCATTCACACAGCTGGCACTCACTGTCTCCTTCCTGAGTTCCAGGCACTGTCATGCAATTTGACATATAAAAATGAGAATTCCCTTAGCAATAATTTTAATTCACTCGCTAATTTAGTCCAAAAAGATTTAAGGGAAGCCTACAAAGATGGAAAAGCAAGAACTCTGCCCTGAAGATGAATTCAAACTAGTTTATTGTATTAGAATTCCATAAGGGGAGCTCCCGTTGTGACTCAGTGGAAAGTGAATCTGACTAGGAACCATGAGGATGTAGGTTCCATCCCTGGCTTCGCTCAGTGGGTTAATGATCAGGCATTGCCACGAGCTGTGCTATGGTATAGGCTGGTGGCTACAGCTCCAATTGGGCCCCTTGCCTGGGAGCCTCCGTATGCTTCAGGTGTGGCCCTAAAAAGCCAAAATAAATAAATAAATAAATAAAATAAAAATAAATAAATAAATAAATAAATAAAAATAATTCCATAAGAAACCTTTGGAAAACAGGGGAAGAACCAGGAAATGCAAGGTGGTAAATATCCTGATTATTTTGAAAAGCTTTTATTGAAATATAAATACATATAGAAAAAATGAGCACATTGTGAGTAGACAACATGATAACTGTTCCTACAGTGGACAGAACTGCTTTCCTGCCACTGGTTGAAGGAATAGAAGGTCACCCTTATCAGAACCCTCTCCTTGACTCCTAGCTCTACTTTCCAAGGGTGACACTCTCTTGACTTCTTTCTATAGATTTCTGCTGCCTGTTTCACACTCTCTATACACAGGATCCCTTGCAGTGAATTCCTGTGTTTGGCTTCTTCTGCTCAACTTTCTTCCATTGTTATATATATATATATATATATATATAGTTTATCAGTCTTAGTATTTAATATTATCCCATTGGAGGAATATATCCCAGTTCAAGTATTCATTAGGCTGTTCATGTTTGTGCTGCTTCCTGTTTAAGGGCAAAACAAATACGGTAGCTATGAACATTTTTGTAAAATACCTTTGGGGGAATGTATATAATCTGTGCCTGGGGAATCTTGGCTGAAAAGAATAACATGAGACTCTGTAGTTGATAGTTCTAAACAATTTTTCCATTTAGACCCCTGGCAGCAATGTAAGAGGGTTCTAGTTGCCCTATGCCCACACCAGCACTTGACATTGTGAATCTTTTTAATTTTAACTATTCTGATGGATACATAGTAATATATCATTATGGTATTCATTGAAATTTCCCTAATGATGGAGGAGGTCAATTTCCTTCACAAATTATTAGTCATCTTGTGAATTGCCTATCATTTGACCATTTTATTGGATGCCTATCTTTTTCTTTTTGATTTGTAAGAGCTGTTTATACCTTCTAGATATAAGTCTTTGTCAGTTATATATACTATGAATATTCTGATTGTTCAGATTGGGGAGCTTAAATGCAATCCGCTTAAATTCAGTAACACTTCAGATGGCATGTGTCATAGCCTTAAGGTGCACATAATACACACATGTATTTGGCAATTTTCATTTGCATTTTGAATGGTTGAGGTGAGATTCATGCATCAAACTTTGCATTATCACATGGTCCTTCAAAACAGAGAAATGGCTCCAGATCTGAGCCCCAAAAGATATGGAAATTCTGAGGAGCAATTATCTACCATCCCCTAAAACCTCCTATTTTTCTTATAATACATTATTTATTCTCCAGATTAATAAGCCTCATGAGGGCAGGAGTCTCTCCAGATCCTGTTTGCTGCTGTGTTCCTCAGTGTTGAGAAAAATACTGGGTACATGGGAAGGATACAGAAGACATTTGTTGAATGAAATAATGACTGGGTCATGCGGCAATGTCTTGCATCAGGATTCTAGCTGCCTATACCCAATAAAGAACATCTACCTCATCACTTGTTAGATATTAAGGAGTGTATCTAACAAGAAGCAGTAGAGCACAGTGATTTAAATCAGGTCCTATAGAGCCAAAAAGCCTATATTTGGATCCTGGCTCTAGTACTAAGTAGCTGTGTGACCTGGGTGAAGTTATCTAACTCCTCTGTGCCTCAGATTCCTCCTGTACAAATTACTCATAATAACATTACATCCCACTGCATTGCTGTGCCGATGAAATAAATTAATGCGTGCAAACTCTTTCAAGGAAACTTAGTCTAAGGTAAAAGCTCAGTAAGTAGTGGTGATGCTGATGATTTTGATGGTGATGACAGTGATAATGCTGATGATGAAGATGATAACAGAAGCTCTGTGCAGGGGACCTAGGATGTACATCTGAGGTTGACTTTAGCATCTTGCAATCATCTTTGAGGTTTTCTTCCTTTGAACTATCTCTTTTTACCCCCAGCCTTTCCCTGGTGCTGTCTTCGTGCCCTGCCCCCTCTCACGGTGTGCAGCCAGCCCCGCTCACAAGGATGCCTGGGCTGGGCTCCAGATATGGCTTATCTAGAAACCAGGCTGCTAGAAAAGCCTAGAGGTTGGCAGATCTGGGCCCAGATCTTGATTTGTCTTTGGTGACCAATGGGCCCCTAGTGAGTTTTTTGATAGTAACATATTAAATTTCCATTTTCTTATCTGTAAAACAAATGGTATCTATTTCATAAAATTGATGTAAGGATCAAAAAATGATACGTTGTGTTGAAAGTCTGGATGTAGCCAGCCTGCGCAGGTGGTGGTAACTGTTAGTGATCCATTGTTGTACCACCTAGCACTCTAAGACCTTCTCCCCCAGTTAGGAGCATGACTCTGAACTCAGATGCAGTCCAAAACATCCCTCAGCCACTTTCTAGCTATGTAACCTTGGACATGTCATATAAACCTCTCTGTGCTTTAGTTTACACCCCTGTAAAATGGGGATAATATTAGTATCTACATCATTGGAATCTTTGAAGATTATATGAGATAATGTCTATGAAACATATTTCCTGGAGCCTATTATGCCTCAGCTCCTGTTAGCTATTGGTAACAGTCACAGAAAAATGGAGAATGAATTGCTGGTGCTGACACACTTAGAGAATGCTGGCCAGGTGGCCAGACGCAGGTCTGACTCAAAACCCTTAGCCTGTTCCACAGTGCCACAAGTCTTCAATACAAGAATCAGGAAAGAGGAGTTCCCATCATGGCTCAGCAGTTAGTGAACCCACCTAGCATCCATGAGGACACAGGTTCGATCCTTGGCCTCGGTCAGTGGGTTAAGGATCTGGTGTTGCCGTGAGCTTTGGTGTAGGTCGCAGATGCAGCTCAGATCTGGCATTGCTATGGCTGTGGCGGGGGCCAGCAGCTGTAGCTCTGAATCGACCCCTAGCCTGGTAACCTCCCTATGCTGCAGGTGTGGCCCTAAAAAGACAAAAAGACCAAAAAAATAAAAAAATTATCAGGAAAGACCTCTAAGGAAAACATGCAGACAGGTGTAGTCTACTAAACTTGGTAATAATTATATTTATAAACTTCTGTTCAAGACATGGCCAACAGGATACATTTTGTGAGCTTAATATTTTCTGGGCCATTCACTATGATTGAGAAATGCTTTATTTTATGGTTGTTAACTACATGAGAAATACTTTATTTTATGGGTGTTAACTACAGTTCTAACCCTGCCAGTTCATAAATATTTTGTTCATCCTATGAACAATAGCAAATTAGTCTGTAATTACAGCAAATATATTACAAAAGAGCAGCCTAAAGTATATTTCAAAATTAATTTATCATTTGGATAGCACTTAGTCTTCAAAGAGTGTTCTCATATATGTATGCACGTACTTAACGTATGTAAGTGTACATATGTGTGAATGTATATGTGTGTGTTTTTACACATGTGCATACAAGCATACACTTCCCTTAATTGATCCCCAAAGCAACCCCAGAAACGACTTACTATTATTTTCCTTGCTTTATTTTCGGGGAAGCTGGAGCTTGAGAAGTCTTAGTAACTCATCTGAAGATACAGAATTAGTAAATGATGGGTCCAGAATTTTGACATCAGATTTTGCTCTGGGTTTTAGTTTGTCCCATATCCAAGCCAATGGTGAAGTGTAGATTAATTACCATGGGTCATGCATAGGCCCACACTTGTCTTATATTGGGATTAAAAATAAAGCTCAGAGTCACTTTCAGTGAGTCTATAGACTCGTGATTCTTTTTTACCTTGAAAAAAAGCAAATATACAGGTCAAATCCTCCTCGGGGCATCATGTTTTTTTCTTAGAAGCAAGGTTTCCCCGTAATGATGGCTTTGCCAAACATCGCATACTCAGTCCCCTGGCTGTGGTGTTGGAATTTGGTCTCGCAGACTCTGACATTGAGTTAGCAGGTGAAGAAATTACTCTGAGCTCATGAGTGAAAGGGAGAAGCCTCATGCATACATATGACCTCTGCTTTTTCTTCCTCTCACATCGAGAATTTGTTGAGAGTGTTTATGCTTGTGTTTGACTGTGGGCGGCTTGTTTTGATGGGCGGCTTGGGAGTTTGAGTAGGTTTTGGAACAAAGCGCCTGCCCTTTGTTCATCCATCTGTATGCAGACAAATCTTCCGTGTAGGAGAATTGACTAATATTGGCTCTTCATATATATGTACTAGGGAATCAGACCTCTCTGCTCTCTACCTTCAGTATGTAGATTAACACTGAATCCTTTGTGCTTTCATGAATATTTAAGGGACTCCTATAAGCCCCAAGATAATCTGAACATGGGGGCTGGTCTGAGAGTCGTCAAGTACAATTTATTCTCTTTAATTTAGGTCTAGAGTGAGAGTATCTGTGACCTAATTTTTACTGAAAAGCCATAGCATGAATGCAATTCCGAAATGCTCTCCTCTGCAGGTCAAGGAGTGGCTTTCCCAGGGAGAGTTATCTGCGACACCAGCTGGGAGGTCTCCTGGAATGTGTACATATTTACACATTTGAGAGTGGGAAGACTTTAATAATGCCCTGAGCCCTTTGCAAGCTGTCCAGAGTCCTGACCTCCTGGAGACTTGGGGACCTCATGACATGGGGGGAGGGGGCTCCCTGAGAGCTCACACACAACCCAGCTTGGGCCATCTGTGCACAGCCAAAGTTCCACGCTCTGCTCTGCCATTTCCAGCCCTGTGACCTTGGCCCACCATCCAACCTCCTGGCAAAGTTTGCTTATCAACAAAATGGGACACTGGAGCTTTCCACATTGGGCCTTCGAGAGAGATCATGCTTGTTAATATGCTTTGTAAACAGAAGCAAATTATAACGGTTTCAGTCATTTATTCATTTTTATAGATGCAGACATGAAAAGGAGACCTCCAACATCTTAGAAGCTACAATTTTCAAGGAAAGAAATGAGTCCCAAATACAAAATGGGTTTCTTAAGACCTGATAGAGAGGATCAGTGCTCTGGGCATTCTTAGAGCTTGTGTTTGGATAAAACAATGTTTAAGGAAGCTGCATAATCTTGAGCTTTAGAATAAGCATGTGTGTGCATGTGTGTGTGTGTGTGTGTGTAAATAGAGATGGAGAGAGAGATGGTCAGGTAGAGTGCTAGTCATGAGGCTAAAATGAACTTAGCCAGATTTATCTTTTATCGTTCATTGTATTGAGTAGTTGCAATATAAAAGTGAGCCTTGGATTTTCTAGTACTTTGAAAAGTTAATAGACACTATGGCAGTCAGAAGGACAGAGGAGAAAAAAAAAAAAGAAACAAGAGGAATAATATTTGCATGGATGGATTTGGTGTGGAGAGATCCTATGAAACACATGGAAAGAAAAGACATTTGATGATCCGAATCAGTAACTGTGCTGGTGGTGGTGACAGCGTTGGTGAAGGTGATGGTGGTGGTAATTGCAATAACCATGTAAACAATAATATCTGACATTAATTGAGCACTTGCTTTGGACAAGGCTGTGATAAGAGCTTTGTGTGAGTCCTTCCATTTAGTCCTAAAACCCGTCCAGGGAAGTTTCATGCGTGAAAACAAGGCATGGAGAGTTTAATAGCTTATCCAGATCACATAACTTCAGTTGAGCTAGAAGTTTGAACCCAGGTAGTTTGACCCTGGAGCCATAAACCTAATTACCATTTTGCATTTCTTTCCAGAAGAAAAATAGCAATTTAAGAATTAAACACTGAGATAATTTTTTCCCCCAGTGGAAAACTGATTTAGGTGTCAATGCTAGAAATGGGGGACTTAGAGGCTATTATCACCTAATGATGGTAGGAGATCACTTAAAATTCAGGTGAGCGTAATCTTAAGAGTGGGAAAAGAATGGATGTAGAAATTAGGAAGGTAACTGTCCATAAAATTTAACCATTTTGTTAGAATATGATGAAATAAATTGATGTCTATAATTAACCTACTTGTACATGACTTGAACTTCAAGATAACTACTCAATGTGAAAACAGATTTTTCCATTCACTCTTAGTTAATATACTAAACTTGGGGTATGCTGCATAATCACAGTGAAGGAGTATGAGAAATGGGAAGTGGTATAGTTCTAAGGTTTCGGGTTTTAGAGAAAACACGGGTCGTTGAAAATGGGTCCATTAGGGACAAAATGACAGGTAGGTTGTTCTCAACTGAAAGATTTGGATTCCGAGTCACCTAACCAGTTTACGCTTTTCTTCCCTGTCCTTTTTTAACCCTCTCTGCACAACACAGAGTGACTCTTCATCACTGGTGCAACCTCACTGTCTGAAACCCACAATGGGTCCCTCTCATTCTTTCCCACCTCTGCCAGGAATACTTCACCCCAATGCCTGGTATGGCCAAGCCTAGCTAATTCCCCAAACTCTCTGTATAGACCCAAGTCTCTATGTAAGTGTGTCTCTCCTTTCGTTTTCTATCACGGCATCTTAACTTTCACCTTTACATCAATTTTCCAACATATAATTAGATTTATGCATGTTGGTTTTGTTTGCTCTTTATTTTCTATCTTTCCCAAGGAGACATTAGATACCATGAAAATGGAAATAACATTTTTCATCCATCTTCATACCCAGAACCTGCAGGCCCAACTGACCTTTTATTTAATCAAGATACTCAACAATGTTTGTTGAATGAATAGAGGAAAGAATGGATGCATGCATAAGTGAAAGAATAAATGCTTTCCCTGTGAGCACTACCATCTACAGTCCTAAACTAGAGAGACAGAGACAGACTTCATATGCACATGGACTAGTTGACATATCACTATCCCATGCTGTGTAAGAGCAGAAACCCCACCTATGTTTGCAACCACACTGAAGCCAAGAATGTCAGGCAGGAGGTCAGATTTATCCCTCTACAAATACATCATCAGTAACCTCTAGGGAATCCTATTAATGCTTGGGAATCCTTCTCTGTCCAACTTGTATTCCAACTCTCCGCCATCCTCAACTTCCTGCTACCTTATCCATGTAATAACATGGGGTAAAGTGCTAGTGGATCGCTTCCAGTATTTCTGAATTTATCAACCACTGCTAACCCATTCTCAATTCAAAGGAATCACCTCCTCAAGTGTTTGACTAGAAGGGTTCTGCTCTGCAATCCCTCTGTCCTGATCTAATCTAGAGGGACAAGGAAAGGGAGGGAAATGTCTCTGATTTATTCTCCTTTCTGAAGTGGGACAGAACAGGTTTGCTGCAAAAATGGCTCAAGAGGTTGATGTCTGCCTGTAATAATAAAGTAGCTCTTACAGTTGCCACCCAGGTTCGTGATTGAGCTGCAAGCCCTACTGACCTGTGTTTTATTAATCAAATTAGGAGACGAGCACTAGAAAGAAAGAGAATGGTGTATGAGCATAGAGGGGTCACAGATTATTCCCTCGAGTTCCAATGGTTCTGTAGGTTTACATGTTATGTATCTAACAGTGTTTCTAGGCCATGAAGGTGCGGGGGTGGATAAGGTTTGGGGTTTGAGCTTCTGAGGACTTCATCAGATTGGAGCAACGAGTTTAGAGCAACTGAATAAAGTGATGACTTGCCACCAGCTGGGGATCAGCTGGAAAAAGAAATTGATTCTGGGTTCTTAATGGGCTAACATCAAGGAAGGGACTTGCTTGGGTGTGAGATGCCACTAGTTGGGCCTATTTGGGCCTCCATTTGCACCCTCTGAGTCTATAGATGAGCTAGGTGAATAGATAAGACCCAGAACTTAGAGTGCAAGCAACACTCTTTGGGAAGGGCATGCCCTTGTCTCTTGTTTTCTAACTTTATTGGGATATGCTTCACCTGTAATATTGTGTACATTTTAAGGTATACAATGAGTTGATTTGATACACTTATACACTGCAAAATGATTACAACCACTGTGTTAACCAACACCTCCATTTAATCACAAAGATTATGGTAAACAATGAATTAAATACAAACCATAAACCCAAAAAAAGATCATTGAAGGTAAGAATTTTTTTAAAAAAGATAAACTGAATTAACAAAACTTTAGCTAAAGAAGAAAAGAAAAGAGAGGAGACTCAAATAAATAAAATCAGAAATGAAGCAGGCAACATTACTCATGATACCAAAAAAAAAGCAAAGACCATTAAATAGTGCTGTAACAGTTATATGCCCACAAATGAGATAACCTAGAAGAAATAGGTAAATTCTTTTTTTTTTTTTGGTCTTTTCGCCTTTTCTAGGGCCGCTCCTGTGGCATATGGAGGTTCCCAGGCTAGGGGTGTAATCGGAGACGTAGCCACAGGCCTACACCAGAGCCATAGCAATGCAAGATCCGAGCCATGTCTGCTACCTACAGCACAGCTCACGGCAACACTGGATCCTTAACCCACTGAGCAAGGCCAGGGATCGAACCTACAACCTTATGGTTCCTAGTCAGATTTGTTAACCACTGTGCCACAATGGGAACTCCAAGAAATAGGTAAATTCTTAAAAAATATATAGCATACCAAGACTGAATCATGAAGGAGAAATTTTGAATAGACTGAGGAAGGAGTCCAACACCCAACAAAGAAAAGCCCAGAACTAGAGGGTTCACTAGTGGATTTTACCAAAAATTTAAATGTTAATACCATTTTTTATCAAACTCTTCCAGAAGTTTGAGGAGGAATGAACAGTCCCAAACTCATTTCATGAGTTTAGCACGACTCTCATACCAAAGCCGGATAAAGACACTATAAGAAAATAAAACTAGAGACCAAAATGTCTAATAAATATAAATGCAAAAATTCTCAGAAGAATATTAGCAAACTGAATTCAACCGTAGATATACAGTTCCATACACCATGATCAAGCAGGATATATGTCTGGGATGTAGGAATGATTCAACATATGCAAATCAATAAATGTTATGCACCACATTAATAGAATGAAAGATAAAAAAAATCATATGATCATCTTAAGAGATTCAGAAAAATCATTTGAAAAAAATACATCCTCTCATTATTAAAAAAAAAATAAAACATCTCAACAAATTGGGAAAAAGGAACATACCTCAACATAATAAAGGCCATATATAACAAGCCCACAGCTAATGTCACACTCAGTGGTGAAAGGTGAAAAGTTTTTCCTTTAAGTTCAGGAACAAAACACATATGCTTATTCTTACCACTCCAATTCAACATAGTTCTAAAAGTCCAAGCCATCACAACTGGGCAAGAAAGGGAAATAAAATATATCTAAATCAGAAAGGAGGAGGTAAATTTGTCTTTGCAGATGGCATGTTCTTCCCTCTCTCTCTGTCTCTGTCTCTCTTTTTCTTTTTATGACTGCACCTGCTGCATAAGAAGATTCCAGGGCTAGGGGTCAAATCAGAGCTGCAGCTGCAGGCCTACCCCACAGCCACAGCAACATCAGATCCAAGCTGCCTCTGTGACCTATGCAGCACGTGGCAACGTCGAATCCTTAACCCACTGAGCAAGGCCAGTGACTGAACCCACCTCCTCATGCAGGCTGCATTGGGTCCTTTACCCACTGAGCCACAACAGGAACTCCCAGTATGTTCTTCATATAAACATTCTAAAGACTCCACCAAAAACATGTTAGAACTAATAAACCATTTGTTAATGTTACAGGATACAAAGCTAACATACAGAAATTAGTTATATTTCTGTATACCAACAACAAAGTTTTTAAAAAAGAAATAAATAAAATAATCCCATTCACAGTAGCACCAAAAACAATAAAATGATGAAATACTTGGGAATGAATTTAACCAAGGAGGTGAAAGATCTGTACACTGAAAAACACAGACTTTAATGAAGGAAACTGAAGAAGACACAAACAAATAGATATTCCATATTCATACTGAAAGAGTTGATATTGTTAAAATGTCTAGTCGCCCAAAGCTATTAATAGTTTCAAAGCAAACCCCATCAAAATTCCATGGCATTATTCACATAAATATAAAAAAAAGTCTAAAATTTTATGGAGTCACAAAAAACTGTCAATACCCAAAGCAATCCTGAGAAAGAAGAAAAAAGCTGGAGGCATCACTTCCTGACTTCAAACTCCACTACAAAGCTATAGGAATCCAAAGAGCATGGTACCAGCATAAAAAGAGTCATAGAGACCAAGGGAACAGAATCAGAAACCCAGAAATAAACCCTTGCATATATAGTCAACCGGTATGTGATGAGGGAGCCAAGAATACTAAGTGGAAAAAGGATCATTTCTTTAAGAAATGATGTTGGGAAAAATGGATCCACATTAAGAAGATGAAATTAGACCCCATCTTACACCATCTGACTTATCACACTTAGCAAAATGACATCAAAGTCCATCCATGCTGCCACAAATGACAGAATTCCCCTCCTTCTCAGAACTAAAAACCACCCCATTGTACTTATATACCACACCATCTGTTTATATGATCTATGCGGTCTTGAAAGCAGGGTATTGCAGTTCCTTACTATTATCATACTGTTTATTTCTTCCTTTATATCTGTCAGTATTTGCTTGGTATCTTAGGTGCTAAAATGTTGGATGCATCTATATTTATGATTGTTATAGCTCTTTCAAGAATTGACCCCTTGGAAGTTCCTGCTATGGCACAGTGGGTTAAGAATCTGACTGCAGCAGCTTGAGCAGCACAGGTTCAATCCCTGGCCCAGTGCAGTGGGTAAAATGATCCAGCATTGCTACAGCTGTGCTATAGTTCACAGCTGAAGATCAGATTCAATCCCTGGCCCAGGAACTTCCAATGCCATGGGTGTAGCCACTAAAAAAGAAAGAAAGAGAAAGAAAGAAAGAAAGAAAGAAAGAAAGAAAGAAAGAAAGAAAGAAAGAAAGAAAGAAAGAAAGAAAGAAAGAAAGAAGGAAGGAAGGAAGGAAGGAAGGAAGGAAGGAAGGAAGGAAGGAAGGAAGAAAAAAAGAAAGAAAAAAAAAAGGTTAAGGAACTCGACTAGCATCCATGAGGATGAGGGTTCTATCCCGGGCATCTGGCGTTTGCTGAGAGCTATGGTGTAGGTTGCAGACATGGCTTGGATCTGGCATTGCTGTGGCTGTGGGGTAGGCTGGAGGCCATAGCTCCTATTAGACTCCTAACCTGGGAACCTCCATATGCCTCAAGTATGGCCCTAAAAGACAAAAAGACAAAAAGGTCAAAAAAAAAAAAGGAAGGAAAGGAGGAAGGAAGAATTGACCCCTTTATCATTATATAATGACCTACTTTTTTCTCTTTTTACTATTTTTGGCATGAAATATCTTCATCCTGATATAAGTATAGCTATCATTGCTTTCTCTTGGTTTTCATTTTTATAGAATATCTTTCTCCATCCCTTTACTGTGAAACTCTGTGTGTCCTCAAACTTGACATGAGTCAGAGACTTTCCTTTTCCATTCATTTTCTTCCCGTCATGACTATCATTGGTTCATGGAAAGGGAAGAGTTTAGGGGCCAGTGAGCAGACCAGAACCAGAACCACAGCACCATCTACAGTTCTCTCCATTTAAATAAAAATCTGAACTCTTGTGGGGAAGCAGATTTGAATGAAATATGAAATTGCAATGTTAAGCCAGACTGGTTAGGTTTTAAACTTTTAATAAATTGAATAGTTACAGGATTATACAGATGTTATTAAGAATCCCTATTGGTCATAGGGGAAAGGGAATTCTATTTTTAAGGAAGATTGACAGAAGTTATTATAAAAGCATTCTGTGTTTATATTCAAAATGAGAACACCCACTACCACGCTTGTATCAGGACACACCATATCTCTTCTCCCACCACTATAATGTTGGCGCTGTTATGCCTTCCAGCTAAACTCTATCCTGCTTGTAATATTTCACTTGGGTCTTATCCCCTCCAGCCTTCTCCAGGACCTGGTAGTGTTGATTTTCCTTTTACTCTTTTGTATAAGTAGCTGTTCTCTATATCTACATTTAAATGTACTCAATCTATCTTCAGGATCTTTTCCTTGACTCCATGCCTCTCTTCACCCATTTATCATCTTGCTTACACAGTGAAACTTACTCTCAATAGAATTGTATATAATGGATCTATTTCCTCTTCTCCCTATTACTCCTCATCCCACTGCATTACCTATCATCTTAGGGTGTCATGCTAAGGCTTCGATAACTTTCACATTACTGATCCATGGGCACCTTGTCTCTCCCCATCTCATTTGCCTCAGTCATCAACATTTTACATTGTTAACCATTCTCCTTGGCTAGTTTGGCTGCTCTACTTCTACATCTCTTGCCTCTTCTCTTCTGCAAGTTTATCCCTCTCACTGGCCATCAGAGTTGGATTTAATCAAAGCATACACACAGGCCTTCCTCATTTTATAGTAGCTTCTCCCTAAGACATTTCACTCATATGCAGAGTTTGACCTATGAATTAACATACGTGACAATCATCTCCAAATCTAAATCTCTAGCCTAGACCTCTTTTCTGAGCTCCAAAATGTTCCAACATCATACACAACATTTCCTCCAGGATTGAATTTCAAAGGTACCTCCTACTCTCCATAGCCAAGACTAAATTCAAGATTTTCCTTGTGAAATCTTGTCCTGGGTCACTAAATAATGCCATCATTCATTCAGTTGTCATCCTTGACCCTATCTTCTTTCTACCACCCAAATCCATCACTTGGTCCTACTGATATTTACCTATTAAATATCTCTCAAGTCTATTAATTTATTTCCATTTCTATTTTGTCCATCCTGCCATACCTTAGTCCTAATATTTTCTCACCCAGAAAACAGCAATAGCCTCAAAGAAATCTATCAACACTCAACCTTTCCATAATGAATCCTAGAAAGAAGAGACAAGAGTACCTTTTTAAAATGCAAATTTGGCCATGGTATCCTCTGTTCAAAATCTTCATGTAAAGAGCCAAGCCCCTAACATGACCTATCAATCCTCAAAGAAGTCAAAGTCATAAAGTGCCAGCCTCACTTCCAGCTTCACTCCATCATGTCATGGGTTGAATTGTGTCCCTCTCCCACAAAACCATACCTTGATGTCCTCACTTCTAATACCTCCAAATGTGTTCTTATTTCTATGTAGGGTCCTTGCAGACGTGCTTAGTGGTTAGACTGAGGTCATACTAGAGTAGGGTGGGCCCCCATCTAATTTTGTTGATGTCCTTATAAAAAGGGAAGATCTAGATAGAGACATACCCACAGGGAGAATGTCACCTGATGATAAAGCATCAGTGTGATGCTTCCACAACCAAGGAACACCAAAGATGGTCAGAAAGCCACCAGAAACCAGGTGAGAGGCATGGAACGGATCCCCGCGCAGCCCTTAAAGAAGCCAACACTGGTGACACTGTGGTCTCAGACTTCTAGCTTCCAGAAGTGAGACAACATATTTCTGTTGTTATGAACTACCCAGTTTATCACAGCAGTGCTCTTTGTTCTGTAAGAGAGAGAGACACTCAGGCCCCCCTTCTCTGCCTGTAATGTGTGTCCCTCCCACAATGAACACTACACATGCCTTTCTTTCTCTCTTTCACTTTAACTCTGACTCTTTCTCCAGTTCCTGACCAGATGGGGAGAGGTATTCCTGAGAAAGACCAGCCTAAACAATTTTCATTTTTCATTTGATTCGTTTCAGTTCATAATCATGTACCATCCATGTCATTCTTTGATGAGTGTAATATCTGTCACAGTGTAGGCAAGCAAAAATTTATTTGCTATTTGAATGAATACATGAATATTTACATAAATACATATTCTGGGTTGATTTAAATGCAAGTCCAGGCAGCATTCTTTTTTCCCTCATCCATGCTCCCCTCGTGATTTATCTGTCCACTATTACAGAATGAGCCACATTGATTACCTTCTACTACGTAGCTTATGTCACATGATGCACCCCCCTTGAAGGCAGAGGCTGTGACTTCTCTGAGCCTTAAGTTCCCAAAGTCAGCACTAATCTGGAACCCTGTGGGCACCCAGCACATATGTGTGGAAGTGAATTGTGTAGAAATTGTAGGACACAAGAGACTGGAGGACGTGGAAGAAATGCAAGGGATAATTACTACCAAATGGTTTGAATTATCTTTCCCTACAGTAGGAGTTTTTAAAGGTACTGTTTCTGTAAGTAAAGTGATGCCCGATAAGTTCCTCTGTTGAGCCTCAAGCTTCTGTAGAAGAAAATTAAATGTCTCTTCCTCAGATTCATTTATAACTCACAACTTAGCGGATGTGCTCACAATGCCTTTTGAGAATTCTTTTCAATTCTCTTTATCCTCTTATTCTCCCTCCTCTCTTAGATGTGTGTAACCCAGGGGAAAACAAAGCACTTCAATGCAACTAACACTGTAATCATACCCAGCCTTGAACCGCACAGAGAACAAACAGAAACCGGAATCTCTTCCACTTACTCTCACATCTCCCTAACTTAACACTCTTACATTTGGACACTTTACATGGAAACCCAGGCCAAAGTAATGGCCTTCTATGTCTGGGGTTAGCCATTGAAACCCATTTCGTTCCCATTGAAATAATATAACCACCATTGCTTCTCTAACTCATCGTGGTTTGTTCGTTTTATTTTTATATTTTTGTCTTTTTGCCTTTTTCTAGGGCTGCTTCCCACAGCATGTGGAGGTTCCCAGGCTAGGGCTCTAATGAGAGCTGTAGACGCTGGCCTACACCAGAGCCATAGCAACGCGGGACCTGAGCCACATCTGCGACCTACACCACAGTTCTCGGCAACGCAGGATCCTTAACCCACTGAGCAAGGCCAGGGATCGAACCCACAACCTCATGGTTCCTAGTTGGATTCATTAGCCACTGCGCCACAATGGGAACTCCATGTTTGTTTTATTTTAAGCCATGTACATCAGGACCTTTTGAAGAAGGCAGAGACATCTTATCAACATAATATCGATATGACTGGAAAGTGCTCTTTTCAGTGAAGCAATGCTAACACTAATAATAACTTATATTCCCATATTTCTTTTTTTTTTGTCTTTTTGTTGTTGTTGTTGTTGTTGCTATTTCTTGGGCCGCTCCCGCAGCATATGGAGGTTCCCAGGCTAGGGGTTGAATCGGAGCTGTAGCCACCGGCCTACGCCAGAGCCACAGCAACACGGGATCCGAGCCACGTCTGCAACCTACACCACAGCTCACGGCAACGCCGGATCGTTAACCCACTGAGCAAGGCCAGGGACCGAACCTGCAACCTCATGGTTCCTAGTCGGATTCGTTAACCACTGCACCACGACGGGAACTCCCCATATTTCTTTTTATCCAAATTTTCCAAGGCTGTATTTAAAGACTCTTTCCAATATATAAGTTCAAACCAGAAGTACTATCCATGGTCAGCAGAGAACAAAAACCAGATACCTGCTAATAAGAACTCAGGTCACAGGTCATGCAGGTGGTTCATAGCAAACTCTTTCATTCAACTGAGAAAAAATATGCATCTCCTGCGGGCCAGATGAATTAAATCTACTTATTATAGTATTTCTCCCATCTCTAATTTAATACTCAACTAATGCCTTGGCTATTTAATCTTCCTCTGAAGAAGGACAAAATCAAGAGATTTAGATGAATTTGAAGAGGTGAGGGATTGCAGGGTTGGATAACACCTCCAGTGGTCAAGTGTTCTCTTATCCAGCACTGGAGAAGAAAATAACCTTCTAAGGGTGAATGAGGACTTTGCATGGTCTCAGAATGCCCTGTGGTTATCACTGTGAGGGCAAGAACCTCCCAGGGAATGTATTTTCTTCGCCATTCCTAACAGACTTTGAGGTGCCTCTGTGAAAGCCAGGCTCCTATTGGATCAAAGCCACAGCTCACTTACCTCCTGACTCTAAGCATTCAAAACAAGAACGTTTCTGCTCTCTGCCCAAATGGATATTGCCTTTTAGTCTATTCACAGAGATGAGGTATTTTCTTGGGTATGTGGCTTTCCTTTTCAACCTGCCTTTTTTGAGGAGCAAATCAGCCCTTCAACCTTGAAAACCCATCTCCGCCCCCACCTTACTTTTCATAATTTCCCCTTTCCCATCCACCCCGTCCTTCGGAAAGAGATAGCATTAAGCCCATGGAAAGGCGATGCGCCTTCACTCAAATGTGGGAATGCATATGAGCTCCACACAGAAATAACACATTACCTTGACATCAGGAAAAATGATGCACCGGAGTTCCCTGTTTTCCCTTTTCCTTTACCACCTCCTCATTCAAGACACTGAAACCAGCTGTTATGAGGGGCTGGTATTTGCTTTCCAAAAGCAGAAAAGCTCCCTCTGTACACATATTCTTATTCTTCCTACTGATCCGAGCGTTAATAGTATTTGACAGATTGGTAATTTGTTTTTTTTTTTTAAATACCATAATTTATTTAGAGCCATTCTGCTTTTTTATTGTACATTTTACACATTGGTGCACAGAAAACATTGTCGTTTTGTCACAATTCTATTCCTTCCAGGAGTCATTCATTCAAGAGGGCTGCATGAGAGTCTCTGGGGATTGGGGGTGGGGGGTGGGGGGGTTGTGGCAGTGCCAGGAGGCCAAGGGGACCTGGAAGAGAACAAGAGGAGGGGGTGTGAAGGAAGAGCATCTGGGTGGAGGGGGGGAGCTGGGACAGAAACAAAAGACAGGATGATTAAGAGGGGGGACAAGTGCGTGAGGAAACAATGAGAATTGCAAAGAAGGAAACAACATAAAAGTACAGCAGGCCCCTGACCCCACTTTCTCCCCGCTCCAAAGGGATCTGCACGGTGTCCTGACATCATTTGAGTTTTTATTGCGAGAGGAAGGAAATTGCTCCTCCACGTCCCCAAAGTGCAGTTATGAAAAGGTGACGAAGACGGTGAAGACAAAGCCTTATGTGCACACATCGGAGACGTTCCTCCAAGCAGGAACCCATTCCACTGTCTCTTTGGGGTACGACCAGGAAAGCTGTTGGAGCTCCGCCTCCTCCTTCAAGTGCCAGGACTCTGTCCACAAGGTCACAATCCCATGTGTGCTCCAGCCCCTGGGAATGGAGTCTGAAGGAAGGGAGCGGGGGTGGGGGTGGGGGAAGCTTCTCCCTCCTAGGAGCCTCTCACCCCTCAGGACACCCGGGCCACTCCGTGCCAGACAGATGTTTAAATCCACGCCTGCCATTTCCTGTGTGGTCTCCGAATGCTAAGCACTGAGCTCTTGCTTTTCTGCCTTACTCCTCACCGCTCCTCTGGGAGGTCAGTGTGATTATTCTCCTTTTACCAATGAGGAAACACAACCTGAGAAGTTTAGTCGTTGTTTGCAATCAGAAAATTAGCGAAGGCGAGAATCCAGACTCGAGATGGATTCTGACGGCAAAACCTAGGTTTTTGCCAGTGTGCCCACCTGACTTGCTGACGTCTCCAGGCAAACAGAGGAGAGAGTGCCAGGGGTAATTAAGCAGAGCATTTTTCACAGGCTGGGGACCACCCCTGCCTGGGTGACAAGAAAGTGTGCGTCTCTGACTATAGCTTCTACCTGTCAATGGCTGAGGACAGAAACTGGTCACCAAGGAAAACAGGAGGAAGAGATGCATCTCCTGTTCCATTAGGAGGATGGTGAGGCTTCCCTTCAATTAAAACATCCTGGATGGTGGGAGAGCAAGACCTAGAGCTCAGGGGGAGTGGTTTTCCTGCACTGGTGCTCTTTCTGCCTGGCCAAGCAAAGAGAGAAATCTCTGCGATCGCATGTGAAAGGGGAGTAGCAATCCCTCCGTTTCATTCCCTTACACTTTTAGGAGAAAACCCCTCTCAAGACAGCTTGGCATTACCCACTAGAGCACAGTGGGCAATCCCCCGCCCGGGTCCCGGAGATGTAAACCCAAACATGACGGCAGCAACCTGTGTAACCGCAGAAAGTGAGGAAGCAACAAAACACCTTCCTACTGAGGAACAGGCAAGCAGATGGCTGCGATGTGCGCCACGCCAAATACAGGCTCCAGGGGCAAAACGAAGTCACTTTCAGCTGGCGTATCGGACAGAAGGACGTCATCGACAGAACTTTCAGACTGTTGAACACATACGCTGTGATGATAATTGTGTCATTTTTTAATTTGTTTTTGTTTATGTCTTTTAGGGCCACAGCCATGGCAAATGGAGGTGACATATGGAGGTCCCCAGACTAGGGGTCCAATCAGAGCTGTAGCCACTGACCTACACCACGGCTCACGGCAACGCCAGATCCTTAACCCATGAACAAGTGCTGGGATCGAACCTGCTATTTTACACTGTTTAGCAACAGATGGGCATGGTAGAAATCTGTACGGAGGCCTGGAATGACAGATATCAATCTGGGAATAGTATGGACTCCTGTGGGGAGGGAGAGAGGCTGAGAGGGTCAGGGAACCATCCTTAGGAGGCCTCACCTGGACAGGTGACATACTTTTGGTTAATCTGAGTGGTAGCTATGCTCATGTTCATCCTCCCTCTTTCTGCCTCTTTTGTCGGTTTAACATCTTTCACAATCCATATATTTTTTTGGCCATTTCTTAGGCCACTCCCTTGGCATATGGAGATTCCCAGGCTAGGGGTCGAATCGGAGCTGTAGCCACCAGCCTATGCCAGAGCCACAGCAATGCGGGATCTGAGCCGCGTCTGCAACCTACACCAACAGCTCACGGCAACGCCAGATCCTTAACCCACTGAGCAAGGCCAGGGATCGAACCCGCAACCTCGTGGTTCCTAGTCGGATTCGTTAACCACCGAGCCACGACGGGAACTCCAACAATCCATATTTTTTAATTGAAAAATATATGAAAACAAGCAGGGAAAGTCCTAGATACCAACAAGAACAATCACTGGGATGGGTAACTCCATTCCCCAGGGAGCCAAAGCGAGGATCAGGCCCCAGGTCCAGGGGGAAAGCTTCTCCCCAGACCACAGTGCGGCTTGGGTGGCAGGAGAGGGACCAGGACCAGGTAGAGATGTGATGGGTGAAGACAGAGGGGATGGAGGATGGAGGACTGAGACCCAACCAAGGGGTAGAGGAGGGGCCCTTGTTAATCCCGCCAGGCTGTTGTGGTTGAAAGAACCCACTTCGCTCCCAAGCAGCCGCTTATGTTATTATTTCTCTCAGCGGGTTTCAAGCTGCCTGCAATTCTCTGTTAGTTAATAAGAAAAGTGAGAGATGCAACAATTGCTTTTGCTTGGCTGGCTTGTAAAGGCTTTGTCACTCAAAAATGGAACAAAGGCCCTAATAACACCCTGTGCCGTAAAGGCAAGTGTCAGAGAACAGACCGAAATCAATTATCTGGGTGAGACTCAGACACGCGCATACAGCAGCATCTCCATCATATAATCCCATTAACAGGGGGCTGCCACGCTTGCGGGAGAGCAGAGCCACACAGGAAAAGGATAATTAAAAGTAAGTAAAGGAAACGAGCCCTTGGTGCCTCTGTCATGGCCCTGAACACGAGCGTGGTCCCAGCAGACGAGGTGGGCCTCCCACGAGGCTCCTGTGTGAGGAGGCTTGGAAATTGGGGGAAGCCTTTGGAGGCTTGCTGGCCAAACCTGCTTGAGAGTGACCTTTAGGGATTGCAAAGGCCTGGGGTGCGCTGGGGGCCTAGCAGAAACTTCCTTCTGGAGATTTTCTCTGTGCATCTCTCTTGCCAATCTAATACTTAAGGAAACATGTGGATTGGAATGACAAGAATGAATGAACATAGCAGTAGAATGCGTGGGTCCATGGTCTATTTGAGTTGCCCCTAAAGCAACCCATGAGGACTTGTAATGAGTCCATAGCCCAGACCTGACCGAAATCAAACACATTAAAATTTCTTGGGGCGGGTGGTGGAACCCAGTCGTCGGTGGACCCAGTCATTGGTGGTTTGCTGGGCTCCTCTAGGTGATTCTAAATGTGTGGCCAAAGCTGAGAACCTTTGCACTATTCGGTCTCTGACAGCCTCTGTCAGCTGGGTTTGTACGTTCTTATCAGGAACTTGGAGAGAGTAGCCAGAAGGCAGTTAGGACGAGTGGGATCTGATCTCACCTCCACCAATAACTACCTTTGTGACTCTGGGCCAGTAAGCTAAATTCTCCAAATCTCAGTGTCTTTGTCCATTAAAAGGGGGCAGGGGATTTGATTGCCCGATCCCTTTGTGTTTGACAGTTCTCTGACCTTGAAACTCCAGGACCCAGAATTCATGTAGAACCACCAGCACCAATATTTACTGGGTGCCTTTTCTGTGTACTAAGCCTCTAAGGGGAGGTCAAAGATGCCATAGAACAAGGGGCAGAGAGAGGACCCTACAAGTCCTGCTCTGCATAGATGCTGGCTAGAAAGACAGACAGACAACCAGTAAGTTCGGATAAGCAGTACAGACAAGTGCTATAGCATTTCACACCATGACCCCTTCCCTTCAGCATCCTGGGTTACTGACAACGCCGGACACAGAAGGGATTCCATAACTATTGGTTGATGACTGAATAAATGAATGAATGGATGGTACCTCCCACGGGTGAATCAAAGTGTGGCTTGTCTTTGGAAATGGAGTATTTCTGCCTTACTAGATGGTAAAGAATCATCTTCCCCACCAATTTCCAAGAGGCAAATGGCTGCGCTGAATTGTGCTTGATGGTTTCTAATATCCTAACCCAGCTCCACAATCCAGGGATTCTATCAATATGCAAATGTATGACTTTGGAGCCAAGAGAGATAGGGCTTCTCCTCCAGGAAGGATGCATCTGTACCCAGGGAGAGTTTAGTCTCTGTCACTGGGTAGTGAGCTTTAGAGCTCTTTAATAAATGGTCTTCCTGTTTAGTAAGTCAGTAGGAAAGAGTCTGTGCTGAAGTCGGGCAGGCCTGGGTAGAGGGGGGTCCCTCATGCAGAGATACTGGCAGGATAATAAAAAGCCATTTTAAATTAATTCCCTGGAAATCCTCGTGAAGGACGCACTGCAGCGTGAAGGTGGGCTTGGGAGCAAGGAGGGAGATTTCAGGTCATTGTCCCTCTCAGACGCCTTCAGTCAATAACTACTGGGTGCAGACACTGGGTAATGTGAGGGGAGCAAGTGGAGGGCAGTCACCAGCTCCCCAGCCCATCACTTTCAGGGTTGCTAGTGATGAACAATCGCTTTGGAAGAAAGCAACCAGCGGGATTCTCCCTTATTTGCCAAGACAGTAAGTGGTATCATTCAAAGCCAGCAACAGCAGCTGGCAGCTTCTTTGCAGCCCCTGTGAGGGTAGGAAACTATCTAGAAGCCACTCAGGATAATCCAATGACATCAGGGGGCAGGGGTGAGTCTCAGGTCAGTGATGATTCCTTGGAATGGTGTGGCTGAGACCTCGGTGCTAACAATGAGTTAATCCAGAAAAGTAGGACCAGAGGCAGCAGACTGTCGGCATAGAAGCTCAGCGCCTGCTCACACAACAGCCTTTGAAAAGATACAAGTGCACAAGGATTCCTGGGGTATTCATATTGCCCCCCCCCCCCCGCACGCCCCAAGTGGCTCTTTATGTCATTGGCTGAGAGATGACAGAGCAGTGGTGGATTTGAGCCTGGTACCTTTGCTGTGAGGCTGCTACTGAGATGCCCAGTAAGAGACCAGGCTAGTTCAAGGTCAGGCTGAGGCCAGCTTCCTATTCCCAATAACACAAAAGATCAGGAGAAGCAGTTTTAGGATCAAGGTTTTTTTTTTTTTTTTTTTTTTTTTTAAATCATCAGCATCCATTAAATTCTCTCTCCCTAAATCCCTAAAGATGATTCTATTTTTTGAGTAGGTCTGTTCTATGTGAAATAATTCTTGGTCTTAAATGTCATGTATATACCCTGAGGCTGTAGTGCTTGGGGTGCAGTGGTAATGAATCAGATACATTATTAATACACAAGTACAATGACACACTGGGGTCTTTCAGGGAAATTCACGCAGGTACACAGAGCAGTCAGAACAGCCTGGACGTGAATGCAAAGAGAGCCTGAGAAATTCAGGGAGAGAGGCACCTTCATATAGTGAAATTAAAAACTGAAACAAGAGACCCAGCGGAACAGAAATCAGGTGGTGGTAGCCTCAAATGCCCACACAGCCTGCCGCCAGAATAGAAGTGTTTGGAAATAGAGGCAGCCCGTGGTTCAAAATCCCAGGGAGGGTAAAGGAAAATCTTTGGAAGTTCTAGACACTCAGAAACCCACTCAGAGTCCATGAAGCTAGACAGCCCCAATTCAACATTTATCCAGTTAATGTTCACTGAGCATCCGCTATGTTTTAGGCTGGGCTGACAGTGGACCCATGGCTTAGAAACTCTTAAGTGTTCAAGCTGCGGGGAGGATCTCACGTAGGACATGCCCTGATCTCGCTCTGCATAGGGGATCTGGTCAACGACACAGCCCTGGAGCGCCTTTCACCTCCAAGACCTCTATTGTGATCTGTCAAAAAGCAAGCCAGCTAGTTCTAAGCCAACTCAGACAAAAGAGAGTGGTGCAATTTGGGGATAAGCCTCCAAGACTCAGGTTCTTCACCTGTCAATGATAACATGACCTAAATACTCTTGAAACGCCTCTTCCAGCCGGAATTATTTCCCCACACAGAAGTCCATTGCCTTTGTCTTTGATCTATATTAACAAAGCCTCTAAGATATGGGGTACCCAAGAAGAGACCTTCGCCAGATGTTGCAAAAATATTAACTCTCCCTTTTCAGGGCTTTTCAGAAATAGTCATGCTAAGTGATCTTGGGGAAAACTGGCTACTCTGGGGAGTCCTGAGGGCTGAGGGACAGACACTGAACCCTAGGCTATACCACATGACTCTGGCGAAACCAGGAGATGATCTGAGACCCGAGCATCTGAGATGGATTCATGATGAGTGACGAGCCTCAGCTGTTTCCCTCCACAGATTGCCTGGGTGGGATCCAGAATCAATCCTTCCTGCTTCTCAGTTTTGGGGTTGTGCTTTGGTTGTTATGTAATCCACAAATGTAGAATTTTCCAACCGCTAATGAGAGTACTTCACATTTAGAAATCGGAAAGCTTTCTGGATTGTAAATAAAGGAGGCGAAAAGAGAGGCTAATTCAGTTGCATTCTTAAAATGTTGAAATGGAAACGATTGCCTCTTTGCAGGATCCCTCTCCTCATTCCCAGCTCCTCCCAGCTTTCCCAGTGCTCCCCACCCCCCAGCCTGCAAATCAGAGGCTCAGAGATGCTGCTGCCCAGCCTGCCCACATGCTGGAATCTGCTTCCACCACCTGGAAGGAAGCAAGATTAAAGGCAGCTGCTTAATCCTCCTGCAAAGCTCCTTAAGCGTTTCTATCAGGGTCAGCTCAGTCAGTGCTCACTCAACCTGCCTCTGGAAAATATCCCAATTTAGGCCTTTCTGCTGACTGTCAAGGTGGGAGAAATGAGAGGCCCGATCCTGATCAGGAGAAGGGTGGGGAGAGACACATGGTGGGAAGACTGGAGGTGGGGAGGATGGTCAGCCATCTCTTCCCTGTGCATGCAGAGAGGTCCTCCTGGACCCACCCCTGTGATGGTTTCAGTTTCTTTTTTTCTCTTTCTTTCTTTTTTTTTTTGCTTTTTAGGGTTGCACCTGTGGTATGTTCCCAGGCTAGGGGTCCAATTGGAGCTACAGCTGCTGGCCTGCACCACCACCATAGCAACGCAGGATCCTAGCCGCATCTGCAACCTACACCACAGATCATGGCAATGCTGGATCCTTAACCCAGTGTGAAGGCCAGAGATAGAACCTGCGTCCTCATGGATGCTAGTCAGATTGTATCCGCTGAGCCATGATGGGAAGTCCTCAGTTTCATTCCTTACTGGCTTTATCTCCCCCATCAAAAGAATTTTGAAAGAATTCCCCCACATATGTGGGGCACCTACTGTGTTCCAGGAACTGGGCTAGCACAGGGCTGGGAGCGGGAGAGGAAATGTCTGTCCTCACCCAGCAAAGCCCAGCAAGGGAGGCAGATGTTCGGGTGGCAGCTGCAATTGAGCAGAGTGCGGTACGTACTATGATGGAGGGTTTGGAAAGCCATGGATGCCCATACACGTGCTTGGAGCAGAGTATGGCTGAGTTGGAAAGCTTCCCAGAGGAAGTCATATTTAAGCTCTAAACTAAAGGATACTTGATACTGTGGCAGCAAAGATGAGAGTAGCAATAGGTAACAAAGTGGGCCTTGGGGATAAAGAGTCATGGGTTGAAGCAGACCCTTCCCAGCCAAGCAGAGTCCAAGCTTGATCCCACCCTGAAGGTGACAGAAAGCCATGGAAGCATTTGCAACTGGAGACCACCAGTTGTGCCAATCACATCTGCATTTTCATGGATCTCTGATGCTGAGTAGAAAGAAGACTGGAGCAAAGTGAAGGCTCATCCAAAGTCATGGCCCACAGTGTGTTGGTTCAGAAGGAAAGGGGGCTGGCTCTGAGGGACCCTGGGGAGGCAGCATCTTTGGGCCTTGCCTGGTGATGACCTGGATGTGATGGTTGAGGAGGAAAAGGGAATGGAGACCAAAGTCAAGGTTTCTAGACTGCCCCCCACCCCTGTGGGGGGGGGGGGCACAGCAACTCAGAGCAAAGAGCAGCAATGGAAGCCACACAGAGGTGATGGGCAATGCAGGCACCTGGGCACCGTGGGGCACAGAACAAGCAGCATGGGGATGCCTCTCACTTCCCCATTCTTTGTATGTTTGATTTTGTTTCTTATTTTTTCACATGTTCTTTCCATTGGCTTCAGAACAGGACAAATTTAGGAATGCCTTTCAGGATCCAAGCTACTGATGAAGCATTGTTAAAAAGCTGAGATTGGGAGCGAGGGGGAGTGAAGAAGCCTGCAGGAAAGCGTCCTAGAGGGTTGTTTTCACGTGACCATGTGGATGTGTGTAAGAACATGTTTGTTTGGACTCACGCTCTGGTCTGGGGGAGGCACGGAGCAGGAGGGAGGGAGGCGGAAGGAGGGGCCCCAGGTGCGAGCATTCATAGCAGCCCATTAATGATCGGGAACAGCAAGCAAACTGTACCATCAGAAGGGTTTCAGCCGAGGAGCCAAAAAGGAAGCATCGAGGAGAATAGCACAATAATTGGAGGAAAACCTAATGGTAGAGCACAGAGTAGGGACCGTGTGCGCCCACTGTGTGTTGGTAATTTACTGCAAAGCGACCACATTCTTCCTGTAGAGAGATGAGCAGAGCATGGTAGTAAGGCTTCTAGGAGGTACATTAGCTCCAGAAAGTTACTGTGCTGTGGTTCATTCCAAGTTTCATTAGGCATTAAATGACAGATAATCTAATAGTCTTCATCATACACGGCTAACGTTTATTTAACTCTCACGGTGTGCTTGACCCCAAGCTCAACACATTACTCATTTAATATTCTCTGAGTTCTAAGACAAGGGAGAATGAAGGTTGGAAAGTTTAAGTGACTCATACAAGATCTCATGATGACTCGGTGGTAAAGTTGAAATCGGAACCCAGATTTTTGTGATTCTAGAGGCTCTGGTCCTAACCCCTCCCTTCCTGCCAATTGCATCATAGAAGGAATGTTGCAGCCAAGTCCTTAGAAGAATAACAGGCTGAGTGTAAAGCTGAGTAAACCTGATAATTATAACATCATCTTAATTTTATGAGTGAAATTCAATGAAACTCTATGTGGGTGTGCTATTTGCATCAAAACTCCCCAGCTGTCTCATCAGCAAAATAAAAATTGCCCAGGAAAAACTCCTCAACGTTCTTTAAGATAAAGCATAGATAGCTCCTTTGTTGAGCATCCCAGATTCCAGCAAAGGCCATAAATTGCTCTACTCTCCATTTTCACCCAGTCCATTCTTTACAGTGTCTTAGTTTATTGTGTGTCTTTCTCATTAGCTTATGAGAAGGACTCATCTAATTCATCTTTGTGTCACTATTACCTTGCAAAGTGCCTTGAACTTAGTAGGGTTTCAGTATGTTTGGAAGGAATAAAAGAATAATGAGATGACAAAGTATGGATGCTATTAACTACCATATAAAATTAATTTGCTGTCATGATAACAATCATCTGGTTATTGAAGAAGTGCATAAAATACATTAAACTGAATTGACAAATATGTTTGGTAAATCCTTAGTTCTAAATATGATGTGCCTAATTACAAGCAATGAGCACCCCCAAAGGTATGGCTTTGATGATACATTTTATTAGGATCAACATATCTTTCTTACCACACAATTGACGCATGTACCTGGAAATAAGACTCAGCTTATTAGAGGCAAATCCACAAACAGGGCAAATCTAAAACATCACTATATGTACCAAGGGATCTGCTGTGTGTTCTGGTCCATACCTCTTAAACAGGCGTAGCCAGGCTTTTTGGGATATGAATGGCTTCCATGGCTCCTCTCTTGACCGTTCCTTCTCAAGTACCTCTTTTCTCTTGCATCCATCTAGTTGCAGGTCCTTGAATCTGCTAAACATGGTCTTGATCTGGACACAGGTCACCATATTTCTCCTTGGTAAAATCTCCCTTCCCCATTTTGCCTTGCTACCTCCCATCTTCCGACCCTCTAGGAAGTCCTCCCTATTAATCTGACAGCCTTTATCCTTTACTCCCCTTGTCCCATGAAGATAGTCCTCCTTGATGTTTTAGGGCAGCCTCCTTGAAGTGCTGTCCTGAGGTCCTTCCCCCTCTGCACCACATGCCCTAACCTGTGCTCACTCACTGGTGTATCTCTAGGACCTAGCAGGATGCTCAGAGCAGGTTGCATGGAGGAGAAAAAGAGGAGGGAGAGATGGAGAAATAGAGTAAGGGAAGGCAGGCAGGCTGACTCTAGAGCTCTCCTGTCATCTTCTAATGTTGTGGACAAATATGAAGTGCTCTTCAGCCATCCAACTTAGGTCCAAGGGTCTATCCTCATGGCTGCACGTTTAGCTGGAGTCAATCTGAACATCATTATTTGTTGAGAGGATAAATCAATTTCCCATACTCTCATATGTAATAGACATTAGCCCACATGATAATGGCATCCTTACTGGGAGAAAAAGAAAGGGGAGAATAAGAAAGGAGCAAGGGCATACACACCTGTACACACACGCGCACACACACACAGGCACCACACACACACACAGATAAGAGGAGAGACAAGAGAGACTGACTCTCTTCCTGGAATAGGGCAGAGAAAACCAGTAGAATGCCAGAGTTTGGTGGAGGCGAATGGATCTTCAAAGTCAAAATACTCATATGATATCCCTCATGTAGGATCTAAAATATGACACAATGAACTTATCTATGAAACAGAAGCAGGAGTTCCTGTCATGGCTCAGTGGTTGAATCTGACTAGGATCCATGAGGTTGTGGGTTCGATCCCTGGCCTTGCTCAGTGGGTTAAGGATCCGACGTTGCCATGAGCTGTGGTGTAGGTCGCAGACACAGCTCAGATGCTGGGTTTCTGTGGCTGTGGTGTAGGCCGGTGGCTACAGCTCCAATTCCTAGCCTGGGAACCTCCATATGCCACAGGTGCGACCCTAGAAAAGACAAAAAAAAAAAAAAAGGAAGGAAAAAAAACAGAAGCAGACTGCAGACTCACAGACATAAAGGGCAGACTTGTGGATGGCAAGGAGGGTGGGGAAGGGAAGGATTGGGAGTTTGGGATTAGCAGGTACAAACTATTATGCACAGAACGGATAAACAAAATTTCATACTCTATAGCCCAGGAAACTATATTCAACCATCATGGAATAGAATAGAAAAAAGATCATTATGTAGGTATAACTGCATCAATTTGCTGTACCTCAGAAATGAACACAACATTGTAAATCAACTATACTTCAATAAAATATATTTTTAAAAAAGAAATTGGAAATATCTCAGACATCACAACCTGAGAGATAGCTCCATTTAATGAATGATATACCTATGTTATAACAACAAAAAGAACAATAAGCCAAGGTACCAGTCTTTCACATTGTTAGTCTATGTGCACTTTGAGATTGTTAGGCTGGGGATAGATGAAAAACCACGGAGTGTTTGGGTTTGCTAGCCATCTCCCCACAACTGAGTTCCATACCAGCATCATCATCTACTGTAAATACTCCATCTGGGGATGTTATGGTGACTTTTTAGAAAACCTCATAAAAGATGTAGATTATCTCAGGGCTTGAAAGGTGAAAAATAATTATACCTTTAAAGTCCATTGCAAACTCCAGGTGCTTCCACAGCTGTATTTTAATATTCCAATACTAGGACAAGAGTGGATCTTGCTAGGGGCCTCTTATCTTCCCCTCACATACCAGGGCTGTCAATGCCATTGGCAATTTTACATGTAAATGAGCCCATCCATCACTCTTTACTTCGCAGCAACTCACTTCTAAGCCTGCCATGGAGTTACACCATTAAATCTCCCTGCTTTACAATATACATCATGACATATTTGACATCAATCAGCTGTGTCAGCCTGCTCACTGTAAACCATAAACTTGCTCTGCATCCCTCTCTGTACGGGGTGATTAAACCTGCTTGGGGTAGCTTCCTGATTACAGTGATAAATGGCTATTCATTTCCTCCTTACTCTTCCTCCACCTGTTCCCAGCCTCGGTCCCAAGCTCTTAATGCCTGCCTATTGGAGGAGGTAGTGGTCAGTGGAAACTATGCCCTGGATGGGAATTTGTACATTCGGGTTCAAATCTTGACTTTGTACATCATTGTCAGCCTCTGGGTTATGACTTTGCCATTTTAAAATGAGGATGAAAAGCTGCATCCTTTTCAGGCAACAACAACGTAAGAGATGACTTCTTCTAAGGACAGCTCTCCTGCCTAGAAGAGAAAGACAGACCAGGATGGCAATTCTTACCTCCTAGGGATGGGGGCTAACCACATGCCCACTGGATCCCTATAAAGAATATGTAATTTCTGAAAGATTATCCCTAACTACATCCTGTCCAAGAAATCATATCAGAATTAACGAGAGAAAAATGACATTATAAATATAATCTAGTCTGTACTCTTTTTTTTTTTTTAATCTTTTCAGGGCCACACCCAAGGCATGTGGAAGTTCCCAGGCTAGGGGTTGAATGGGAGCCATAGCTGCCAGCCTATACCACACAGCAACACATTGGATCCAAGCTGCATCTGCGACCTATACCACAGATCACGGCAATGCTGGATACTTACCCCACTGAGTAAGGCCAGGGGCCAGTGATAGAACCTGTGTCCTCATGGATGCCAGCCAGATTCGTTTCCACTGAGCCACAATAGGAACTCCTAGTCTGTGTTAACTGATGTTTTTCAGTTAGTTTGTCTGCAAACCAGTTCCTTATTGGAAGTGATACCTTATGTGGGACAGGATGGGATATTGTATTACACGACAGGGTTGACTACAACACACCAGGGCATCACGACACTCCAGCTGAAATCCACTAGACGATACCCAGGTTTTTTTCCAGCATGGAAAGCCAAGACAATTTTAGTAATATGAAGTGATACTCCACTGAACCGACCAGGCGATTCAGCTGATCACGCAAAAGTCCTTTTGCCCTTCCTTCTGTTGAGTCTGAGATAACAGTGACTTCTTCTGCTTCCTGGCACACTGGCCAGGCCATCTGCTGACCAGCAGAAGCAGCCCCCATCCTGTGTGCGCTCCAGAATATCTCCTAGGCAATCAATCAGAAGGCTCTTTGGACCCAACACAACACTCAGCACCAAGCATTCTTTAACCACGTAGACCCCATTTCAGTCGCAGACCTGGTACCAACCCACCTGCCACTTGCTCTGATTTCTATCAGTCTGGCTGCTCACCTCTCCTTTTTCTAATGATCCCATTCATCTCCTGAGTTCATAGTGGTTTGTCCAAACCAGGGAGGACAAACCCATCTGGAAGGAGCAGAGTGGAGGTCTCGGTGATCGGATTCAATGTCACAACACTTCCAGGATGCCCACAGAAAGGGACATATTTGGAGTGGGTGGCAGGGGAGTGAAGAGACATTTAAAAGAATGGGATGGAGATGGGGAAAGATTAGGGGGGTTCTGTTGGTGCCAGGAAGTAAGAAGAGGGGCTGGGCAGAAAACAGGAAGGAGGAGAGAAGCAGAAATCAAGGGAGGGGCAGGAAGGGAACAAAAGGAGAAAGTTGGCTTCTGGCTTTCATTCTTGGGACATCTAGAGTAATGAACCCTCTTTCTAGAGAAGATGAATGGGCAGCTGTAGAGATTATGAGTGAGGTTTTATTGCAGATCAATAAATCTGTGTCACAGATCCCCATCTGGAGGGAGTTTTAATTTAAAGGAAAGAGTGATGAGCTCACAACGACAATAAATCAAAAAGTTGTGTGTTCACGTATGCATTAACCTTCTATCAAAACACACATCGACGTCAAGGCAGGGGTTTGGAAACAAATCTGGTGGGCCATTCAGAAGGACAGCCACTGGAGCCCGGTAGCTCACCTACCATGGGACCCAGTCAGAGACGCTACCGTCTCACTCGGCAGCCTGGCCCCCGTGACTTAAACAAGAACAGAGGGGAAGCCGAGGATTTATGTGGGTGCTGTTAACAGGAATCACTGGTTGTCAGCAGAGGACAGCTGCCTCAGATCAAAATCTGAAGAGTTCCCCGAAAAGGAGAAAGGAGATTTCACAGCAACAAAACTGAGATGGCAGCTGACAAAAAGGGGAGTGGGGGATGTCTGGCAGATTCTGAGAGCTGTGTGCAACCCAGTTTAAGTGCTGGAGGTAACTCAGAAAGCCACCCTGTTGGTGCCCATGGATGGGTTTAGTTCCTCCCCCTCCATGGTCCCCTGTCCTGCACCAACACCCCATCGCAGTGGCTGGTAGCTCGGGGAAGGCTGGTCATGAACTAACAATAGGGATCCCCCAGGACAGGCGTGGAGGTGCCCTCTGCCCTAGAGAAAGTGAATCAGACCCAGCATCCTTCTGCTGCCAAGCGATCCCAGGAAGGTGTGCACAGGGCTAAAATGCCACCTGCTTGCAAGCCAGCCGATGCCATTGCTGCATGGTCATCTTCTGACTATGCTGCCTTCCAAAGGCTTTTATAGGAATCAGGGAAGAAACTAAAGACCTGAAGCACTGAGTGTCCAACACCAGGTCAATTACTGTCAGCAAGCATTTTATACATGTGGCATTGTGTGTGTGTAGTCATGGAAGCAGACATGTCCACTTACAGTATATGCATCCACAAATGTCCTTATTGTCCAGGATGTGATTAGACAGCTCTGTTCACAGGAGAACAGATAAGTAGGTGCAATGAATCCTGTATTACCGATGAGAAAATTAGGACCCCAAAGGATTAAGAAGTCAGGAATCCAGTCCAGGCCTGTCTGACCTCATTGGCTGGCCTTTTCTTCTGTCCCACTGGCCTCTTGGGGTGTGGGTGTGTGTATGTGTATACCTGTGCATGTGTTTGTACAGGTGCATTCTTCTTCTTCCTTTTTTTTTTTTTTTGGCTTTTGTCTTTTTAGGGCTGCACTTGCGGCATATGGAGGTTCCCAGGCTAGGGGTCCAAATGGAGCTGTAGTTACTGGCCTATAGAAACTCAGGATCTAAGCCGTGTCTGCGACCTACACCACAGTTCACGGCAGCGCCAGATCCTTAACCCACTGAACAAGGCCAGGGATCGAACCCACATCTCATGGATACTAGTCGGGTTCATTAACCACTGAGCCACAATGGGAACTCCACATGCATTCTTCTACAGACCTGACTCCTTCCTCCTTTCCAGCCTAGTTCCTAATACGCTCCTCCTGTGGGGGCTGCTTCATGGCGATAACTTCGTACAAGCCTGGCACATGCTATTTACCACTGAGACACCCCATCCTCTCTGATCCGACTCAGGGTTGGATACCCAGCTCATGGTGCAGCACCTTCCCTGGCCAACACCAGCTCCACTCAATGCAGCAGATTCTCCCTCGTTTTCACCCTTGTAAGCATCTCCATCAGAGCACTCCTCATCACTGAATCTGCCTTTTAACAAGTGTGATATCTTTGTGTTCAGAGCTCACAGGAACTATGGCTCTTGACATTTATTTCCATTATGCTTTAGCAGAGCATGGGACCCATAGTAAGTCCCACTGAGACAAGAAGTCCAGACCATGGAGGCTTATAAGTGGACAGCCAGTCCCTGATTATCATCAGGAATCTGATACTCTCCATGAGCCCTCCCGCCTCCTTAAGCTATCGATGCATGTCCACTCATCAACAAAGAACTGTTTCTGAGGTCAACTTATACATCTCATTCCAAAGATAAGTTAAGTGAGTCATAACAGAGAGAGCATGGTTCAGCTCTCATGACCCAGTGTCAGTGAGTAGCCACACAGGACCCTAAGCTTCTGAATCATTACAGCTTAACCCCCCCCCCTTTTTTTGGCTTTTTAGGGCTGCACTCGCGGCATATGGAGGTTTCCAGGCTAGGGGTCTAATCGGAGCTGTAGCTGCTGGCCTACACCACAGCCACAGCAATGCCAGATCCGAGCCACATCTGCGACCTAAACCACAGCTCACGGCAATGCCGGATGCTTGACCTACTGAGCGAGGCCAGGGATCGAACCCGCAACCTCATGCATGGTTCCTAGTCAGATTCGTTTCCGCTGTGCCATGATGGGAACTCCATTACAGCTTAAACTTAACGCCTTGATCTTCTAAATCAAATTCAAGGAACAGTGCTAGCGAAGTGTTCATCTAAAGCTTAAAACTTCCCAAGACCTCTGCTGAATACATTGAAAGTGATAGTCAGTTTCAGAAAAGATTGTGATACTAATAATCCTTCACATATCAACACACCCTGTCTGAAGACACCAGTTACAATCTTTATGGAAATAATTCATATACAATCCTATCAGAAGATACAAAGAGAAAACATAAGGACAACGCCCGCAATAACAAATAGTTATTAAATGCCTACTATGTATCAGACACTTTTCTAGCCCTGGAAAGAGGCTGGTGAGTGAAAAAAGTGCTTCTTCTCAGGAAACTCATACTCTGCATTAGTATCTTAATATCAACAGCAACTTCTAATGTTTACTGGGTGCCTGAGCCAGGTATGCTTGTTAGCACTTTACACTGACAATGCTGTGAGTGGGCATTTTGCAGGTTAAAACACTGGGCACAGACAATTTGCAGAATTTGTATAAGGACACAATGGAGACAGCCAGTCTGAATCCAGTGCCCAGGCTGCTAATTCTTCACCATGATGTTTCTCCTATGGGGAAAGTCTTTCTATTCTCAGCACCATTTTCCTTTTCAGAGAGCTTTTTTCTGGGTTTTGAAGTGGCCCTGGCCACTGCTCTCCTGGCTGAATCTCTTTACTCTGATCTTACTCCAGCCACAGTGGTTTTGCAAAAAGCATCCTGTCTACCTTCAACCACCTTGACAGCTCTGCGTCACATACACTGTAAGTCCCACTTCCCAAGCAGGGCTCTCAAAGATCTGCTGATGTACATGCCCGGCCTTCATCCCACATCCCTACTCAGCTCCTTCAAGTCAAAACTTTGGCTGTTTCAGTTCCATCTTCTTCCTCCTTCGCTCTCCCAGATTTTCCTTCCATCAAACTGTTTCCTTTTCCTAGCAGCTTATGCCTGCCCTGTGTTTCTCCCCAAGATCAGATCAACCATCACTTTTTCCGTAAATACCATTCCACAGCCTTCGACTTCACCCATCCTTTATCCAATTTACGAACTCCATTCACCGTGAGCCCACCAGCACTTGCCTTATATCTCCATTACAGTATTTATTTCCTAATAAGTATTTAGTAACGGTTTACGTGTTTTACTCTTCCATCAAAATTTGTGAACTTAAAAGCAGAGACTGTGTAATTCATCTTATAATCCCTGCAGGGCTTAGCACCATGCCCGGAACATAATAAGAACTTAATAAATATTAGGTGACTGGAATTGGTTCTTTCTATTATGAAAGAGTGTATCATCACATCTGGGAAATGGTGTGAGGGGTGTGAAAAGCCTTAGACCAGGAAACCTGAAATCTGACTCTGCTCTCGTCCTGCCAGGAGCTTGTCTTGTGACAGTAGTCAAGTTCCTTGTCCTCTCTGAGTCTTGTCATCCCATCTAAAATAGGAGGGCAGCACTAGACAGCATGAATTCCACTAGGTGACATGATAAAAGCCTCGAAAATTGTCCTCATTTGCTTCACAATTTGGATAAATATTTATTGAGCATCTTTTCTATTTCCAGCAATTTATTAGGCTTTGGGGGCGTGGAATCGAAGACGAACTCTGGAATCAAGAGCCTCAATGCAGATATCACACCAACTTTGTGATCCAAGCCAGGTGGTCATTACTGGCCTGCTTTCTTTATCGAAACAGAACATTAAAGTTCAGAGATCTTTAAATTTGATAGTTATTAGATGTCCTTAATGTGCTTATATTCTGAGCCATAGGCATTGAAGGCATATAAATAATTCTTTATAATTTCCCCCATACTTGAGAACAAAGTTCTTCAAAGATTTTTTACTTGGATTTATAGAAATGCTCAACTGCACGGAATTTACCAGGTCATCTAATTTACCTCATTGACTACTTTTGAAAAGAATGTTGTCAGGTCAACACTGTTTCATTTTTTCATGCTTATAAAGATATAAGAGGCAGTCCTCACAGAGAGAACAAGGAACATTTCTGTTAAAGATACTAAATTGAAATGACGGGTGTCTAATCTAATTTTCCCATAGATATATGTTACCATGTAGGTTACGTTACTCATCAAGTATGATGGCCAGCATTTTATAGGCATGACCATCAACATCATATTTGATTTTGTGCAAATAATAAAACCATATTCTTTTTGATGCATCAAGCTTTTAAAATCCGTTTGCCCCATTAAATTCAACAAATATTGTAAGCAATTAAATTATATAAGGAGCTCTGATAGTCTCCACTGGGAAAAGAAATGTGAGTAAGATATTATTCTTCCACTGGGAGCTTTGTTCTATTATTGACAAGAAGAAAATGACATGAATGTCTGTGCTAAGTCTCATAAAATAAGTGCCTTAAAGACGGAAGAACATGAATTAACATTTATTGATCATTTGCTGTGTTCCAGGTTCTATCACTTGTATTATTGTCCTTGAAAAGAGAGTTGTACTATTAGAGCAGGATAAACTTTTGAAAAATGGAAGAATAAAGTTCTATTTACCTGAGTCCAAATCTACTGCAAATCTGGTACCTACAATTCATGTTCTTTCCATGTTTTGGAGTTCACATACACTCCCCAAAGTACACTTGGTAATGAGATCAAAGAAAACTTCCTGTGGGAGAAGTCATTTACACTGAGCTTTATTAGGATGGAAGAATTTTGGTGAGTGGATAATAAAGAGGAATTCCTGCTGGAAGGGAAAGACCAGGGCAAAACAAAGAGCTAGGAATTCACGGGGATGCTCATGTAATAATAAACCTTCCAGATTGCTTAGGGATGAGGCTGGTGACTGATCCCATGTTTAGTCTATATTGGATGCTGTGGCTACAGAGATGCCTAAGGCGGTCAAGGTGGCCGCAGCCTTATCAAAGCAAATATTATAACACAGAAATACACAAGGCATTGTGAGAGTAGAGAAGGGAATGGCTAAGGTTGCCAAGGTAAATGGAAGAAGACTTTGCAGAGAATATAACCTTTACACTGAGTTTTGAAAGAGGATAAAGAGTTCGTCAAGATGGGGCTGGAGTGAGCTTGGGTGGGATGGGGGAGGGAATGGTAATCTGGCAGAGGGAACAGTGTGATGGAATTCAGATGCATCACCCAGTGGAGATGTTCAGGAAGCTACCTGTGGTCCAGTGTGACTTGGAATGGCTGGTGCATGCAAAGGGGAAGGAGAGGGTCAACCTTTTGAGGTCTACCAGCACATGCTCCGGGAACAGTGACCATCAAGCCTGTTACCCATACCTCACCCACACGTGCAAAAAAAAAAAAAAAAAACAAAACCCAAAAAACAAAAAATAAAACTGCACTTAACTTTCCTGGCAAAGAAGGTACCACGAATGGTTTCTGATACGGATTCATCCAGGTCAGAGGGATGCTTTGGGAAGATTAATACAGCAGAGACAGGCAGGGTAGAGACAGAAGGGGGCGAGGTTAATTAATTGGTTGTCCAGATAGTTCAAATGAGAAGTAATGAAATAATAAGCTAGAATGGAGGTGGCTGAGATGAGAAGGAAGGGTGGGAAATTATAAAGTTAGAATCAACAGATCAACAGATCTGGGAGACAGACTTCGAGGTCAGGGTGAGAGAGCTGGTGCTATTCCTCAGGCAATTATACATGTGGGATTAGATTTCAAGAGAAGAGTCAAGGCTGGAGACAGATTTAGGCATCTTTCCTACAGAGGTGATAATTGGACAGTGGGAGGTGAGAAGAATGCCAAGGAAGCAAGTATAAAAAAAAGAAAAAAGTCAGGGACAAAACCCTAGAGAATTCCTTTGCTTAGGAGGTAGAGAAAGATAAGGGGGTGTGCACAGAAGACAAGTAGCCCCCCAAATTGGGGAAGAATGGGAAAGCCAGTCTCACAGAGCAACAGATGCCCAGATAAAACATTGCAGAAGGGTGTAGGATGGATTGAGATTCAGCCGATTTTTTGATCATTTATAAGTCAGTGATAAACCTCAAGAGATGAGCTGGGAAAGGAGTATAGCGATGATAAGTGCTCAAGGTTGTCTCACCAAGGATGTCCATGAAAGGAAGGAGAACACCCCATAGACTTCAGCTCAGGCCCTGCCGGGGGGACGGTTATCTCCTTGGGCCTGATTTGCTGTGCACAGTTCTGTGAAGTGTTTGCAACCCCAGGATGCCAGGCCCGCTGAGTGTCAGAATCATGGGCACGTGCCCATGATCGGCACCGTGCTGGACCAGGCAGAGCGGGGTGGGCATCTGCTCACAGCCCCCACGCCTGAGGCAGCGCATCCGATCCTAAGTGAGACGTAGCAAGGATAGTGCACAACAGAAGGGGTAAAGCCCAATCAATAACCTCATGAGCAATTTCAAAAAGTGGGGGACCTAGCTCTGAGTTTTTGTTCGCCTCTCTTTTCACAGGGGCTCAGGCTATCCCTTGCCTTCTGAAGTGCAGGAAGGAAGGTGGGGCAGAGCTCTGGCTGCACAGGAAACTAGCCACTGCTTCCTGCACTTCCAACACAGATGGACCATGGATCCGCAGCTCAGAAGCAGAGCCTCTATGATGCTCTGGGGGAGAAATGCCCCAGGAAGCCTGGTAGCCCATCCTCCTGATTTTGCCCCCACCTGTACCTCAAAAAGAAACCTCCTCCTTCTCTTCCTCTTCCTCGGCACCATGCAGGCCCCCAGGATGCCCGCTTGTACCAGGGAGAGTCACAAATTCTCCCTCAAGCCACCCAACACTAGGTGGGTGCAGAGACGAAGGCTCTGGGAGAGTATTAGGAATTTGGAGGGAGAATCAACACTAACAGATAAAACCCCTAGTAGCTGAAATGCCGTTTTCATGCAAATGGCCCTAAGGAAAATGAAAAGAGGCTGGCCTGGAAAGAGGGGAGGGAATGAGAAAAGGATGCAAGAGAAAAGCGGAATTAATTCTAAATGGGAGGTTTTTCTGAGAGGCATTAGCTGCTCTTGAAGAAAATGAATAGGCTTGCTCCCCACATTTATTACATTTCTATGATTCTCTAATTTAGGACTCCTTTATTTTCCATGCAAAGAGGTAGAACTGCAGGTGCATTTCACAAAGAGAGGATCTCTATTACCTTTTATTGTAAAGTGCTCAGAATTATTTCTTGAGAGAAGGGGAGGATGAGGAGAAACTTCTTTTGGGGGAGAAGGGAGGTGTGGCAGAAGGTCTTGGGGGGCAGGAGGTCTGTGCCAGGGGGCTCACTCCCACAAAGGGTACGGGACAGCATTCAGGATGTTAGAGAGGGACACGGTCTGTGGGAAGGAGGCCTTGTTCCAGTGGCACCGTTAATTGGATGTGTCATTTAACTTTGGTTTCCTCATTTACAAACTTGCATTATAAATAGTTCACCTCCCTTCTGTACTGTGAGCATAAAATGGGATGAAAACATGAAAATGTGCCAGAAAAAAATTGGTTAGAATAGCTCCCTATACATGCAAGATGCTACAACACTTGAAAGAAGATAAGAAGGTCTCCTGGCCAGAACATTTAAAAAAGGAAAGGTCTCTGCCCTGGTGCCACATGGCCACAGTACTGTCCATCTCCACCTGCCTGATCGAAGACAGTCTCTAAAGGGATCTGGGGCTTTGCTGGGAAATCGAGGGGCCCCTAGCCTGCTGCAGGAATGAACAGGAGGAGAGGTTGTGGGCTTGTTCCCTGGCTCAGAGGCCTAGACACCTTGGTTGGGTTCTTTGCCCACCCAGTGAGGCGATTCAACATGCAGTTGAGGAGTTCCCATTGTGGCACAGTGGAAAAGAATTCCACTAGGAACCATGAGGTTGCAGGTTCTATCCCTGGCCTTGCTCAATGGGTTAAGGATTTGGCATTGCCATGAGCCGTAGTGTAGATCTCAGACAGGGCTCAGATCCTGAGTTGCTGTGGCTGTGGTAGACCGGCAGCTGTAGCTCTGATTTGACCCCTAGCTTGGGAACCTCCATATGCCATGGGAGCAGCCCTAGCAACAAAAACAAAACGAAATAAAGCAAAACAAAATACTGCGGGTGTGGCCCTAAAAAAAAAACCAAAAAACAAACAAACAAAAACCAACAAAAAACAAAAATGCAGTTGAGCCAAGTGGGTTGCCCTGCGCTCAGGGCTACCTGCATCATTGTTCTGTTTGATTTAAAAATCTCAAGCACAGGAAAAGTCCTCCCTCGGTTTTTTGGTTTTTGTTTTCCTTGACCTGGCACAAGTATTTCACGAGGGTCATAGTGGGTTTGATCTGATGCGGAGGTGACTCATCAGGTATAGTATAAAAATGCTCATTTTTCCCCAACTGCTCTCGAATTCTTTAATTCCCCTGACACATTAATTCTAACCCTAACATAAAATGCCCCAATATCCCTGAGCATCCCAGGACAGAAATTGTAGCCATTGCCTATAACTGGAATCAAATTCCAAGGTTGGAGATCATGGGCCATGGCCTGCTGTTAATTCAAACATCCACATGAAAGATTATGGTGGGCAGCTGGGATTCCATTAAAGGGGGCAATTTCAACTCCATTTCCTTGATAAACAGACACAAGCTCGCCCCTAAATTGGGCCTGATAGATTTGATTAGAGTAGAGTCGTTGGAGGTTGTGGTTTCTGCAGGAAAATTGCTATGTGATGTACAAGGCCAAATTGCACTTGAAATCTCCTTGTATCCATAGAGGAGGGAGAATGAAGAGGAGGGAACACCTAGCCAATTGCTATCATCCAAGCAGCAGGGGAGTCAAGCTGTTGTATTCAAAATATCTGTTAGGTATGCAGCCAGTGTGTGCTGCAGAAAGCGTGCCAGGCTCAGGGGAGCCAATGATTAAAAGCAGCAAAACCAAATGTTATTTAAACAAAGCAAAATGGACCCATCCGATTTCTTTAGCCCATGTGAATCTTTTGCGGGGAGAAGGAGAGCTATGTAGCCCTCTTAGGGGTACACCCAAGGTCCCATGTTTCAGAGCTCCCTCTGAGAGTGTACACAAGTTGGGAGAGACACAAGTTGAATTTTCTTTCTTTCTTTCCTTCCTTCCTTCCTTCTCTCTCTCTTTCTTTTGATTTTTAGGGCCTCGTCCTCTGCATACGGAGGTTCCCAGGCTAGTGGTCTAATTGGAGCTACTGCTGCCAGCCTACACCATAGCTCACATCAACGCTGGATCCTTAACCCACTGAGTGAGGCCAAGGATTGTACCCACAACCTCATGGTTCCTAGTTGGATTCGTTTCCACAAGTCACGACAGGAACGCCCTGAATTTTGTGCTTTAAAGCACATCCTCCGGGACTAACACAGAGTGATGGGCTAACCGGCTGTCAAAACTCCTTGCCCACTGGTTTCATCTTGGAATAACAGGAACAACACTTGTTTAGGTCAGCTCCACCAGTAAGGCCATAGGGATGGTAGTTGCCTCTATAAACTCTTCTTTCCCAGAGTCTCAAACCCTTTGTGTTGGTGAAGCTGTTTGCTTCCTACAGATCAACACTTCCAGGAGCCCTTGGACACTCCTTCAATGATGGCACTTCTGCCTGGCCTAATGCCAAGTGCACAGGGAACTGAGATTTATTGAGGATCTAGGAAGTGCCAAGATCCACACTTAGGGTTTTATGTGTGTCACACCATTAAATCCACTAATAAACTGGGAGGTGGCTACTGTTTCTTCATTTTTAAATAAAGGCAGTAAGTTTCAGAGTTAAAGAAAAGTGGCCAAGGTCTTGTAAGTGGTAAGAGGTAGACTAGAATCTAAACTATAATCAGGGAGTTCCCATCGTGGCTCAGCGGTAACAAACCCGACTAATGTCCATGAAGATGTGGGTTTGATCCTTGGCCTTGCTCAGTGGGTTAAGGGTCCAGCGTTGCTGTGGCTGTGGTGTAGACTGGCCGCTAGAGCTCCAGTTCGACCCCTAGCCTGAGAACTTCCATACGTCACCCTAAAAACAAACAAACGAAGAAACAACGACAAAAGCAGAATCACCAGAGGTCACAGTCCGACTTGTTTCCATCACAATGGGCTGCTACCCTGGGTGATGCAAGAGGCCAGGACCAGGCAGTAGCACAAGGAGAACTCCCATCCTTGATGGAAGCATCAGAGCTCAAAGGACAGAGTCAGAGTAGCGATGGAGAGCAGATGAAAATGATACATGATTTAAATTACTGGAATTTAGAGTTACATAAAGCAGTCATCAAATCAGCCTCCTTTAAAAAGAAAAACAGTTTGGCAAATGGCTGGCTGGAAGCTTCTGTGTGAGAGCTACATGAGGATATAAGGGAAGAGCTCTTAGGGACACAAGGTGTGACGTATCCTTCTGCCACTTGCCAAAATCTCTTTATCCTTTCGGAATTTAACAAATGTATAAATTCATTAAGCATCATCTTCTGGGTGTCACTAGTTGTTAGTGAAACCATGATGACACCCAAAACACAGCTATCTGAGAACCCTGGTTCTACCCACATGAATCTACTGCTTTACAAAAGCACTATATTTTTATCCTCTAGCTTTGTCCCTTCACACCAATCCATTCAGCCTGGTATTTGACCGAATTTACTCCAACCATCATTTTGAAAAGATTCTGTTGTCCGCTCAAACCTTCACTCATCTACCTATTCAAGCAAAACTGTCAGAAGTGATTTTCTAGATGGATCAAGTACTTTATTAAGAATATCAGAATATACTTTGCCAGCCCGGCAACTGAGCCAGGCTCATAAATGTACGGACTCTCTGTTTACTTTCTCCTCCCCTCTTCACAGCTACTCTCCTGTGTCCGCCTCAGAGAGGGAGTGACCACCTTGTGTAACTCCTGCCTTGAGCAGCTGTCACTAGATTCCAAGCTCCAGAACCCACCTCCTTGCTTCTGGTGCACAGAACAAAACTGAATCTCCACAGAGCCAGGATGGGCTCCAAAGCCGAAGACAATCAGGTTCTTCTACTGTCTCACCATCCCTCCCCTCCAACCTAGATTTCTCAGTGACTCCTACCCCATGTATGGACCACAAGCTACCTGAAGATTTAGAACAAGTAAACCCAGTCCTTTAGGATCTGATGTGTACACCTGTAGGGTTTCTTCCAGCAAGAGTCAAAGCTGTCCATTAGCCCCGATCAAACCAGTCCTGACATGGTCCCTGGAGCCACCCTAATGCTCTGTGCCAAGCACCACACCCCAGCCTGACTCTGTTGATTACACAGGACTGTTTGAAGTACCCTCCCCACTAAGAGTCATACAGGATGCTACTCAGGATTAGGGTCATATCAGGTTTAGGGGTGGTATGTAGAGTATGTAGTCATATTGATCTTTCAAGACGGAGATTATAATTGATTATAAAGGGAGCAAGGTGTTAGCAATTTTGCTCTCTGTTCTTTTGACTGTTTTAGAATTTTAATCAATGATTAGTCAAACAAATATTTACACTGGCCTAATTGCAGGGAATGTGTTATTGACTAATATAGACCCAAAGACTGCTTTCATGAAACTTAATGGTCTTGTAGGCGAAAGATCATTGAACAAGCAGTTAGAAGTTCACTGGGTGTTACCATCTGCCTCCTGAAAGCACCTAAATAACCCAAGGCAGGTGTTGGTACAGATGGTCATTTCCCTTCTACATTGAAGGAGACGGCAGGTGCCCAGAATGACCCATGATAGCATCTCAGAATCCATAAAGTTGGAGGCGATCTGGACACCTGGCCATCTGATATTCACATGTTAGTAGAAATGGGCAATGACAACACACAGTTTGATAGATACAGATCAATAGATCTTAAATTCTGGAGCTGAAGTAACAAAGGGAGTGTATTGCCTTTCTTATTAAAACTTAGAAAAACCAAAGTCAACACCAACCACAATACCTAGCACATAATAAGTGCTCACTAAATATTTATTAAGTGACTCAATCAGAAGATTGCCATCTGCTCTAAAGCAAGCAGGCTTTGCATTCCTCATTCTTGCTAACTCTCCTATCACATCTTTCTTCTGGTGGAAGCAAAGATGTAGGAGGGAAGGTGCACTGAAGCATTTGGAAGAGCCTCCCTCTGCTCCTTGTGCTTAGACCCTGATCTCCAGCAGAAGAGAAGGGCATGGCATCCTGTGTGGGTCCTCTGACATCTCTATGATACCATGGCAACGAGGAAGAGGGGCAGACAGGTGCCTAGGGAATCCTACAGACTGCAGGCTTCACATCCACACACCTCATCCAGATGAGGAGCATAAGAACCACTTCCCAGCACATCTCCAGTTCATTTACTTTACCCTGCCACCCATTATTACTACCCTTCTCTTGTTTAGGTCTTGTATCAATATGCTTGCTAATTTTTTCCTGCCCAGCTGCCAACCTTGAGCAGAAGAACATCTGGTGTATCCCCAAAAGGCATTAGCCCATTAAGAAAGGCAAATTGATTTTTTAAAATTTCATAAATCAGCAGTCAAATGAAAAATGTCATTTTAAATTATAAACATAACCGAGTTGACTACATGGCTGCTACTGGTGCACAATTGGAATTATTTATGACTATTTAAGATTTGTTGGGGGGGCATTGTAATTTTAATTACGTGTTACAAGGTAAGATAATTATTTACTGGTGCTGACATGGAATTGCCAATAATTACTTAATATCTGTTGGAAATTATTCAACAGTTTTTAATTAGGGATACATACTAAAGTGATTGTTAGTTTCCAACGAATATAAAAATCCATCCATGAGAAAAGACACCTGAGACTTACATTAGTAATTGTTCTAAAATGCATTATTGATTTATGCACATTACCACACAGTGTTATTACTTTTCACTATGTGAGAGATTCTTGCCTACATCAGCAAAAGAACAAAAAAGTAAGTAACAGTGCCCACCATGGGCCATCAGCAAGAGGAAAAGACATATATTTGAACAGGCCCCATGTGCCTCATATTTCCTTAGACTCTCTCCAGGATGAACAGACATGTTGCCACAGGCATACACAATGCTGTTTGTCCACCAAATCTCTTCCGGTCAATGATCAACTATTGCCTTCCTAAAGGGTGGGAATCCGGCTATTTTCTAAGGCTCCTTCTGGGATCCTGCCTGGAGTTAACATTCTACAAAGCTGTTTGGGTGAAGATGTGGAATGGAAATAGTTGGTCACCTGCATAAGATGCCTTTCACTCTTTTCTTGCTGGTCTTTTGCTCTCCCCTGGATGCCACAGAGGAAAAGCCAATGGGAGACTCATCCCACTCGTCGCTAACAAATGGTTTCAAGCCATTTACTTGGTGTAGAGATTATTGAGGGACTCCATTACTTAACTAAACACATTATTCAGAGTCTGTTTTTAATTTTAAAAAGGATTTAATTAGAATTACATCATTAGATCCTGCAAAGAATTTTCTTTGGTTATTCATTCAAAAATGAAGTGCTTTCCTAAGAGAAAACAAAAGGAAGAAAGATGTTTCTAGTTAATCATTTGCTAAATATTTTCTGTGACTTGCTGAAGATCACTTCCAACCATTTGTAAGTGTAGTGAATTGCATACCTCCTACTCTGACTTGTTAAAACCACCCTCTCTAGGAAGATGGCAGATAGGGCTTCTTCCTTCCAGAAGGCACTGTCTTCTGGGCCATGCATTACAAGGGGGATAGGGCATTAGGAAGCTTTTCCTCCCCTCTTCCTTGGGGCTCCAACTAGCTCTAGCTCCAGCCTCACCCCACCCTTTGATGCTAGCGGCATCTCACATTACTTATAAACCTCTGGGGCTCTCCGCTCCAAGTGTACCCTCTATATTCTGCCCTGTGATGATGAGGCTGGGATTCTGCAGACTAATTTTTTCCATGCCAGCTGGCTTCCTGTTAACTCTTCAGCAGGGGAGAGAAAAGATGGAAAGCAGGAAAGGGGAAAGGGATTTGCTTTTTTCTGCTGGCTGCTGTTCTGTCAGCATCGCCCCAGCAAAGTTCTTTCACCCTGGCAGCAGTACTGAGTTCCAGGAACAGCTGGTTCATTTTCCAGCTTCTTCCCACATTCCCCAGCTCAGCTCACTGCTCCTGTCACCCTGTCTGGGGAGCCAGCAGGGCAGCGGCCAAGCCCCTACCCCAGAGGTCAAACTCCCAGCTCCATGTTGTCCCTCTACCTCTCCTCCAAGAGCTAGTCCCAGCGGGCAGAGCTTTTCTACAGATCCTACAAGCTCTGGTCCCTGACAGTCCTAACTCCTTTCCCTTGTTCCCCAGCCCCAAATAGGCTTCAGTGTTTCCTTTGTCCTTTCTATCTTTCAGCACTGTGTTGCCTCATCCCCTGTGTTAGGTGCTCTGTGGCAAAATAACTAGTGTGGGTTGCATTCTTCCATCTAGCCGTGATGGTGGCATCTCTGCACACAAGTGCTCATTCACGGCTCTTGCTCAGGACTTCCCCTCCATCTGAAGCACCTTTCCTCTCCCTCAAATGTAGAATGTTTGACCAGCTGTCGTGATGCAGCTCAGGTATCACCTGCTCCCAGAAAGTCAACCTCCACACTGACCGCACATTCCTTCTTACATCCCAGAGAGCCCCCCCACACCCTGTGACTGTGCCCATTACTCCATCAGTGGGACCTTTTTATGGCCCTTTCGCCCCAGTCAGTTGCCCCCCAGGGCAGTGTCACAACATGGGTCACTGCCTCTCCCACACTTCATATCACACCCAGCACCTGGAAGAAATATCTTAAGTATCTACTGATTGCCCTGATTGAAGGCGTACGCGCCCCATACTGGCCCAAATGGGAACTCAGCACCTAAGAGGGTTCTGTGCCTCTGCACTGGTGGGACCCGGGGTGCTTAAGTGGGAAACAATGGATAAAAGTGGCTTTTCTGTGTTCTGACAGGGACTGTTCTGCTGTGAGTAAGAATCACAGAAAAGGAAGATAAAAGTTGGCTTAGCGGTGACAGAGTATCAGGTCCTTGACATATATTAGGCATTTGATCTTATACTGATGGTCTATTTAAAGTCAGTCCTAAAACACACTATTCTTTTATGTGATGCTGAGCAAATAGCTGAAAACAATAATATCTACCGCTTGCTTTGTAAAACTCCCGCTTTGCAAAAAGAAATCCTTCACAGTCTCATATGAAAAAAGTAATGACTCTGAATAAATAGGAGGAGTGTGAAGTAGGCAGTACCTTTTTGGCAGCAAAATCAAAAGACCAAGAAAAAAAAAAAGCAAAAAAACAAACAAAAAAACCTCAGTTATTAACACACATTTGTTAAAACAATATTTAAAAAAATCAAAACTGATGTAAAAGTCAGTGATCAACAAGATATGAAAAACTCAGAAAAAAATCCATAAATGTTGCTGATGTTTCCTCTGTCCACAGGGTCTGATATGGAAGCACTGCTGACTGCTGCTTTTTTTTTTTTTTTTTTAGATTAACAGGGGTATTTTATTTTTTTATTTTACTTCATTTCATTTTAGGCCATGGCATGCAGCAGGTTGATGTGGGATCTCAGTTCCCAGACCAGGGATTGAACCCAGGCTGCAGAGGTGAAAAGTCCAGAGTCCTAAACACGAGGCTCCCCTACGCTAAACCCTTAATCATCTACTGCCTACTATGTGGGCAGAATGACTATGATATTTATCCATAGCTACTGCCTGCTGTAGCTTTCTGAGCTGAATCTTTTTTTTTTCTTTTGTCTTTTTAGGTCTGCACCCGAGGCACATGGACGTTCCCAGACTAGGGGTTGAATCAGAGCTGTAGCTGCCAGCCTATGCCACAGCAATAGCAATGCCAGAACCAAGCTGTGTCTGGACCTACACCACAGCTCACGGCAATGCCAGATCCTTAACCCACTGAGTGAGGCCAAGGATTGAACCCACGTCCTCATGGATGCTAGTCAGATGCGTTTCCATTGAGCCACGACGGGAACTCCCTGAGCTGAATTTTTTATTTAATATAGAGCAATACAGGCAGGGGCTTTCAAATGATATGAATGATTTTCACAGGTCACCTGGAACTCTATTTCTCTAAATTCTACTCAATCCATCTCTGATTTTAGGTACCACACATATTTTAAGGCTAAAGGTGCAGTTTTGACTTTATATGTATTACTTATTCATTCACTCATGCATTCATTTGTTCAGCTAACAGCCATTGAGCATCTATTTTGTATTTAGTCTACTTTTTTTTTTTTAATTCAAGTGCTTTTGGAATTCAATGAATTAATCAGAAAAAGATTTAGCATGGGGCGAAATTCTGTCTTCCATAGGATAACACCCAAGGGAGAAAGGAGTAAATTGTGGATGAGAAATAAAGGCTACTTATGTTAGTTCATTTGGAACTGGAACTAGGATCTTGAAGGTATTCCGTGGCTTGTTTGGCTAATGACTCTTGCAAAGATATTACCTGAGTTCCATAACTCTGAGTACCACTGGGTTAAAGGAGCACCCCTTCTCCTCTGGCACCTTAATTTAAAGCTGACCATGACAAAATGATTTCCCAGGTACTAAAGACTGGCTTCTACACAAAATGTCTGTGTGACTGCACTTGGGCCCAGTGCAGAGATGGAGTTCCCTCCCAGCTAGAGGAGCAGAAGAGGTGGCATGGGTTGGGGGTGGGGTGGCATGGGTTGAGGGCATGGTGGCATGGCATTCAGAAGACTGGGAATGGCTTTGTACTCTCCCCACTCCTCTTTCCTTTCTGACAAACAGCATCCACTTGCCTGGAGAATCCAGTGGTCCCAAGTGATTATACCCGGCAACTATCTGTAGATGGTTATTCTGTCTGTCCTCCAGTCACGGCTCAGACAAATGATAAATATTGAGGTCTTTTCATCTTATCTCACAAGTCAATCCCTCCAGCCCTCTAATCATTCTTGTTGCTCTCTGGTGACAACCTTTTCATTTGTCTACCTCTCTCTGACACAGAAATGACAAGAAGCAGAGCCCAGCAAAGCAGCTGAACGGTAGCGCCCGATCCCAGCCCCACGTTCTGACCCTCATACTGATGCAGAAGCCCCCAGACTTTGCATCTCTGCTTCAGGAACCTCCTGTCAGGATTTCTTCCTAGCATGCAGATTCCAGTTAAAAAAAAAAAAAAGAATAAGAAGAAGAAGGAGGCGTTCCCTTAGTGGCTCAGCGGTTAACAAACCCGACTAGGATGCAGGAGGATGCAGGTAGGATCCCTGGCCTCTCACTGAGTGGGTTAAGGATCCAGCTTTGCCATGAGCTGTGGGTGTAAGTCACAGACATGGCTTGGACTCTGAGTTGCTGTGGCTGTGGCGTAGGCCAGCAGCTGTAGCTCCTATTGGACCCCTAGCCTGGGACTCTCCATATGCCATGGGTGCAGCCCTAAAAAAAGCAAAAAAAAAAAAAAAGAGTGGGAGACAGGGAACAAGAAGTGGCATGTTTGCAGGATAGAGGAATTTTAAATGGCCCAAAAGAAGCTTTCGCTTGTGGTCCCCAAAGCTGGCCCTATTCCAGAGAAGGTATTGTTAGACTCCCCAAGGGGAAACACTCAGGTGCTGGGGCTTCAGGAAGTTGTTCAACATTTCTGCTACCCAGTTTTTACATCTGCATATTGGAGATCATGCTTCCTAGTTTACAGGGTTGCTTTAAGTTAAAGGAACCAACTTAGCAAAATATTGGGTATGTTATCTGACATCTCTGTATTTAATCATTAACCAATATATATTTAGTCTGTGCCAGCTATGAAGTGCTGGGGCTGGGGTATGATGCAGTTCAGCGGATCCTTAACATAGTATTAGCATCATTATCATTAATAATGATAACAATTAAATGGGTAGTAGCAGCCAAATAGTAGCAGCATTTCATTATTAATATGATGAAATGTATTCTGCACAGGTCGCAGGCTCAATATCAACCCTTCAGACCACATCCCTAGGCAGCGCTCAGTGTTTTGCAATTTTTGTGATGGAGATGGAAAATGCCAAACTGAAAAGTCCTTCTAAGTGGTGGCAACTCTGGTTAAGGAGAGGCCTCCATGGCCTGCATTTTAATGGCACCATCTCCGCTCAGTTTCCAGATGTGCATTTGTCCAACTGCACTCTGGGGAATTTGATCCAGATGCTTCCATTTTACACTGGTGATAACTGCAACTCAGAGAAATTAGGCAACTTAATGAAAGTAGATATGATTCTTCCCACAAATGTGCACACCCTAAACCGACACTGGACAAGTTATGCAGACAACAAACCATTTTTAGAGCCTAATCATTCTTCTTACAGCTCAAAGCAACTACCTTCATGCCTACTCTTTTTAACTTGAAAGCAAAGCAAAAGCAACACCAATTCAAAGAGCAAGAGCTACACGTGGCGTTTCAGGAGAGAGGGGTGACGAGGCTGTGGCCATTTGGTAGGGATGTCTTATCTGCATCATTTGCTGGCTCTGACTGAATAAGCAGTGAGACTGGAGAAGGTCATCAGATAGAGGGAAATCCATGAGAAGGTGGGAGCAGCATCATATTGAAGTGAAGAGGGAAGCTCTATGGATGGGGCTCATGTGAGACTGGATTATAATGGGACTCAAAAAAACAAACCGTAGAGTTCGAACTTGGGCTTGAATCCAGGCAGGCTGTGACGGTCATCTCCCATCAGGAATAAGCCAAGGCCTGGAGGGTCAGAAGTCCATGAGAACACACCGTGACAGAGGACACTACAGGCAGAGCAGCAGGAATCCCAATCCAAATGTGTCCTTATTTGAGGACACATACTGGTCACATCACTCCCATGGCACTCTCTGTTTGTTGATTCCTTTTTTTTTTTTCTTATTATGCTGAGTATGGATAAACCCTTTCCATGGTATTTAAATGTCATTTTAAAAAAGGATTTGAATGTTATTTAAAAGATAAAAGATCAAGGTAAGGGGATTAGTCATGCCCCAAATATAGACAGCTGGCTCCTTTTCTTGCCTAAACAACAATGTTTAGGTACCGATAATAAACAGCCTATTAGGTGCCAGGCACTGGGTCTTCGTACATTAGTGTTAAGGTTTATGGCCAAAAGCCCTATGAAATAGACTTTGGTGCTTCTGTTTTCAGATGAGTAACCTGAGGTTCAGAGAAATTAAATAACTTGCCTCAAATCACATAGCCAATTAAACTTGGATCTTCATTCACTTGAGTCTCTGACCCTGGAGCTGTTTTTGGCAATGTTTCACCTTCTAAGGATCTCTTCACTTAATATTCACTTGGTTATTCATTGCTGCCTTCATTCATTCACTCATCCCAGTCACATTTATTGAGCACAGCAAATCTTCGGTGGTGTTATATGCTGGATGTAGCATGCTAAGTCAGGCTGTTCTTGCAAAGGCCAGCTAGGCTGTGGAAGTCAGAGTGGTGGCCATCCTTCAAAAGGTGGGTAAGGACCGAGGAGAAGCATGAGGGCCTTCTCAGGTGTTCGTACTGTTCTATTGCTTGATCTTAGTGCTAGTTATACAGTTTGGAAAATGCATGAAGATGTATATTTTTATGTTATTTGGATTTTCTGTATGTACATATTTACCTAGTTATATGTACACATATGCAATAAAATTCTAGACCCACACAAAAACAAATAAAACAGCAAAAAAGATACTGTTTTTGGCTTTAGAAGGCTAATACCACACCAAAATTTTTTTTTAAAAAATCACTCTTTCTTAACTGGAATGTCTGAAAGCACTCTGTTCATGTGGATGTCAGGTGGTGCTTACTTTTCCATATACTTTTATTTTTTATTTATTTATTGTTTTTTAACTTTTTTATTATTAAAGTATAGTTGATTTACAAAGTTTCATCAAGTTCTGCTGTACCACAAAGAGACCCAATCACACACATTTCCCTGAGTTGTACAGTAAGGTCCCATTGCCCTTCCCTTCCAAATACAACTGTTTGCATCCAACCCCCAACCCAAAGCCCATATATTTTTATTTATTTATTTATTTTTTAAATTTTATTTTTATTTTTTTGTCTTTTTGCCATTTCTTGGGCCACTCCCACGGCTTATGGAGATTCCCAGGCTAGGGGTCTCATTGGAACTGTAGCCACCGGCCTACGCCAGAGCCAAAGTAACGCTGGATCCGAGCCGTGTCTGCAACCTACACCACAGCTCACGGCAACGCCGGATGGTCAACCCACTGAGCAAGGGCAGGGATCGAACCCGCAACCTCATGGTTCCTAGACGGATTCGTTAACCACTGCGCCACGATGGGAACTCCACCATATATTTTTAGATAAGATGAAACTAGCCTGAACTCCCTCTTGCTTATTAAAACCGTTGTGCAAATATCTTTGGACTTGAGGAGAAACAGCCTGGGTTTTGTTACTGTTCTCGACCAACCTGTACCTATAGGCAATTGATCTAAGCACTTTCAAGCTGCTTTTTCACCCACAACACAGGGTGATTTCAAGGATCAAATGTGTTTGAGAAACCTTAAAGTGCTACTGCTAATTAGTCATGGTTGCCACTGCTTGCATTCTGAGTTTAATAGAGATCTCTCCGAAGATATTTCTGAGTGATTGAAACAGACCTGGCAAAGTGGTAACCTGGGTGCCTTCTCTTTTCTCCTTATTTCCAACTTTAATCCATCTCTCTTGAGCCATGTCGGGAGCCAAAGGGCAGGCTGATATAAGCAACTCTGCTGGAATAGCTATGAAGAGGATTTCTATAGGACTTGCTCTCCTGTAAGTTGGCAAAGAACTAGAAATCCCTTTCAGGGGATTTTCATCCATACCAGAAAGTGCTGGGACTTGGGACAAGCCTCTCTCACAGCAAACTGGGATTCTAAGTGAAAGATCAAATCTCAGCATCTGCCTGGTTGGAATGGCCTGGTTCTCTTGGGTCCTTGGGAAGCCTAGAAGGAGCTGAACAAGTGGGCTGAGTGCCCCCTGCTCTTGAGGCCAGGAGGGAGAGAGAGAGTGATCACCAGGAGGGGAGACCGCTTTCCCCTCCAGCATCTAACTAGTAATTTCTCAACAGGAGCTGAATCCCAATCTATTGACTAAGAAGAATAACCTCTTCAAGGGGTACTGGCAGTTAGAGAATCTCATGCTTGGCAAAAATAGAGTCACTAGAAATGACAAAGTGAATTAAATATAGATACATATTATATGTAATATATACACAGAGAGAGATTCAAATGGAGCGCAAATATATATATATCTGAACTACAAAATTGCATAATTTCTTAACCAAAAAATTCTGAGTCAAACAGAAAGAGAAAATGGCACTGGCAAGACTCAAATTAGTTGCCTGGAATATTGGGAGCAGAGTATATGTCCATGCACAGATTAAAAGGATAAAAAGATGACAATCATGAGGAGGGACATAGGAGTTTAATATACAATTAAAATTTGTTTCATATAGGAAAAAAATGAGAAAAAGGAGGAAAAATCTGAACAAATAAAAACTGAGAAGGAGGAGGCAAAAATGTGAAAAATAGTCAAAGAAGCTTTGGTGGAGCTGGGGAGTGTAAATATTGAATGGCTTTACCCTATTCCAGGCTGGATTAGTTAGAAAACGCATGTCTAAGCATTTTGCAAGAAAACTCTGGAATTCTATGTGAATATATAATCATATAACCCCCTACATAGAAAGTGGCTTGCAGAAGGAAAGAATCAGACTGGCACTGAACCCATGGGCAACACGGGGGTAGAAGATGACATCACAGCTGCAGGTAACAGAGAAAAGGATGACAGCACTAGAATCTGATGCTCCCTGAAGGTACCATTCACCTGTCAGAGCAAAAGAAAGATGTTGAGACTAGGCAGTAAGTCAGGAGCTGCTTCATGCCTACAGCCCATCGGAAGGAAATACCAATAGCAGCTTAGAGCAAATAGGGAATGAGGTGCAGGAGAGGATGAGAGAAGGGAACAGGAGTGAGAAACCAGCACCTCATTCCTCCCAGAGCCCGTGGGGTGCGCTGGTCCCAAACAGAGTGTGTTTAAACCCATCCTTGGCAAGGAAGGCTAGTATTTGAAAGAGAAGACAAAGGTTAAAATTGTGCAGAATGCTACATCAAAACCTAAACTTCAGGTTGGGAGGAAAAGAAAGTGAAAGGCAAACAAAGACTATCAAAGCTTTGATGTGTGTTAAGGAGGAGAGGGAGGAGAAGTTTTCCAGTCATCGTATCTAGTTGGGGAGGATTGGGAGAAAAAAAAAAAAGAACTTGTTTGTAGATGAGAATCAATCCTAGTGGGGAGGTTATATTTTATATTTTTTCAAATAATAGGGAACAAATATGTCTGTTTCAGCAGAGAATTCTGTAACTGCTAATAACATACAGTGTAAGTTCTGGAAATGCAAAAGAGGAGACATAGGATGAGCAGTGATTAAGATGTAATAGGTTTAAATCTACCTAGGAGTTCCCATTGTGACTCAGTGGAAACGAGCCTGACTAGTATCCACAAGGATGCGGGTTTGATCCTTGACCTATCTCAGTGGCTTAAGGATCCAGTGTGGCCATGAGGTGTGGTGTAGGTCGCAGATGTGGCTCAGATCCTGAGTTTCTGTGGCTGTAGTGTAGGCAGGCAGCTGCAGCTCCAATTTTACCCCATCCTGGGAACTACCATTGCCGAGGGTGCTGCATGGCCCTAAAAAGCAAAATAAATAAATAAGTAAATAATTCTATATATACTATACAATATACAGTCAACTATATAAAACTAAATTATCCATAATACAAGAAACACTTGATAAAGATAGGTATAATAGGAAATAGTAATAAAACTTTCTTAGAATTTGACATACTTTGTAGATGAAAAATGATAAGGGCATAGAAGAATTGAAGAATATAGTCAATAAAATTGACCTCAGATGTAATCTTACATTCCTATTTGCTATATTTAGACAGTATTAATTAATATATGTACAAGGCATCATTTAAAAAATTAATCTTGTGCTAGACAAGACAACTTCAAGAAATCTTAAAAATTTAAAGATTTTACAGGCAGCTTTCTCTGACCAAAATCCTTAAATTGGAAATAAATCATAAAAGCATGATGTAAACTTTACCTGAGAAAATAAGAAACATATCTCAGATCATCTTTGGGTCAGAAAGGGGAATTGCAATTTATCCAAAAGCAAGATAAATTAACATATCAAGTCTACAGAGCACCAGGAAAAAAATAATGCATCCTTAATTATTTTTATTATTAATGAAGAGGGGTGAAAAGTGGATGATATACTCATCTTAAGAAATTAAAGAGGAGTTCCCGTCGTGGCGCAGTGGTTAACGAATCCGACTAGGAACCATGAGGTTGTGGTTTCGGTCCCTGCCCTTGCTCAGTGGGTTAACGATCCGGCGTTGCCGTGAGCTGTGGTGTAGGTTGCAGACGCAGCTCGGATCCAGCGTTGCTGTGACTCTGGCGTAGGCTGGTGGCTGTAGCTCCAATTCGACCCCTAGCCTGGGAATCTCCATATGCCGCAGGAGCGGCCCAAGAAATAGCAACAACAACAACAACAACAAAAAAGACAAAAAAAAAAAAAGAAATTAAAGAAAGGACAGCAAAATAAGCAAACAGACCTAGGAAGAAGGCATCAACATGGATCCAAACAAGCATTAATTAAAAACAAACAACTAAAAAAGAGAAGAGAAAAAAATCAAAAGCCAGTTCATTGAAAGGTCCTTTGTAAGCCTGATTAAGAAGAAAACAAACAAACAAACAAACAAACAAAAAACAAGTATAGGCACAATTAGGAGTGAGAAAATAGAAAAAGAAAAGAAACCCTTTGAATTCATACAAATGAAAGCATTTTAAGAGAATACTATGTGAAACAACAGCAACACGGACAAAATGTACATCCTAGCAAAATGCAGATTTACAGAAAAATCACCTCAGAAGTGGAAAGCCTGAAAGATCAAATTAAACATCTGCTATTTTTAATAGGACTCAGGACCAGATGGGTTCACAGTTGAGATTTAACTAACCTTTAAATTCCAATGATATTTGAAATATTCCAGGCCACAGGAAAAAAAAAATTCTAAATTTGTTTTCTAAATCTAGTATTACATTAATACAAAAACCTAATAAAAATGCCATAAATCAATTTCATTCTTGCATATAGACACAAATATCTCATTAAAATATTAACAGATTCAAGCAACTAACTAAAAAAAAAAATTGAATCGTAATAAAGTATGGGTGTCTCCAGGGGCAGGAGGCCTCTAAGTAAAATTGGAATAGAATCAAGAGATTATTGTACATTAGAATTGGTTCAGAGCAATTTCAGCTCAGAATCTTTAAAAAAAAAAAAATAACCTCTGTACCTTATCGTGTAGTTTCTGTAATTAGAGGTTTAGTTTTAGCTATCTAAGACCATAGCAAGTACAGATTTAGTAATATTACTGCTCACACAATGGCCTATGCATGGATGTTTACAGAAACCCACAGTTTAAATAGTTCTATTTGTATAACTCCATCAGTTTAAAAAGAAAACACCTGACAATTAAAGTTCCATCTTATTTGCAGGGTTCATTAAATTGGCCTTTAAGCTCAACAGACAGGAACAGACAGAATGTATGTCTATGAAGGCTTCTTCAGATCTGTATCTAAACTCTACTGCTGGCCAGTGCTTGTGATGAGACTAGCCTCCTGCAGGTGCAATCTCTAATTTAAATGTTACCAATTAGAGCTGCACCTTAACATAGTTTCTAATTCCCCTTTCATATTTAAATGATAAATCTAAAAGATCAATCATGTCTTTGTACTTTTCAAGCTCTTTAAGAGTGCTTTACTTACTTTTTTTTCAACGTCCCCTACAGCGCCCATTCCTGTTGTTTTATCTCCTTCGTTTCTTTTGGCGGCTGAGTTATCATTTGGGACATTAAATTATGCTGAACTAAATTGAGCCTTCCTCCAGTCTCTGTATTCATTTAGTAAGGAATAGTCTCAAGAAAACTCCATACACCCCAGTGTTCATTGCAGCCCTATTTACAATAGGCAAAACATGGAAGCCAAATGTCCATCTACAGAGGACTGGATAAAGAAGATGTGGAACATATACACAATGGAATATTACCCAGCCATAAAAAATGACATAATGCCATTTGTAGCAATGTGGATGGACCTAGAGATGCTCATACTAAGTGAAGTAAGTCAGAGAAGGAAATATATCATATGAAATCACTAATATGTGGAATCTAATAAAAAATGATACAAAGAACTTACAAAACAGAAAGAGACTCAAAGATTTTGAAAGCAAATATATGGTTGCCAAAGGGAAATGTTGGGGTGTTTAATTTAGGGAGTTAGGATTGACATATACACACTACTATATACAAAATAGATAACCAACAAGGAGATACTGTAGAGCAAAGGGTAATCTACACAATCCTATGTAATAACCTACATGGGGAAAGAATCTAAAAAGGAATGGATATATGTGTATGTATAACTGATTTACTTTGTTGTACACCTGAAGCTAGCACAAATTTGTAAGTATACTCCAATAAAATTTATTTTAAAAAAGAAGACTCTAAACCAGAGTGTCTCGGCATCACTTTTACCAAAATTGCGAACTACATTTGCAAGGTATTCAAGAGTATAAATGTGTTAAAACCCTATAACCCCAAGGCACAGGTGAAGATTTCAGCTCATCCTGTAACTTACTCACATTGCCAAACACATCAAGATGTAGCCTAAAAGGCAGACATGTCATAGTGTTAATACTCAAGTCATTCTGATGACCAGGGAGATCCGCTGTAAGACTTGTCTTAAATATTTTCGAGCTCCAGGCATTTTTTTTTCCAGGTTGTGTAAAACTCTGAGGTCTGAACCACACACATGCTTAAGTACTTTAGAAGACAGCAAGCTCTTCCCTGAAGAAAATGCTGGCTTTACCTGAAGGAAACCCTGCTGTCCCCCCACCTGTTCTAAAGTGAGATAGCCTTCTGTCTGGCTCCTCACCTTTCGCAGCAGGATGACATCTTCCTACCCATCTGGTATGGGAAGCATATGGCCACCCCAGCAACAGAGAAGTCTGCACTCCAGGCACTTGTTACAGGATGCAGTCATAAATTGTCAGCTCCAGCATCATCAGCCAGAGGCTCTCCTAATATATCTGATAGCTGAGGGAAACAGTTGAATAAGTATTTCAACTATGTTTTCCCTTTATTCTCTCTCGGTGCTGCCACCACTGGTTTATGGTAGATGAGCAGAAAGCAATGTCTTAACTTTGGGTCCCAAACTGATCATTTTTTTTAATCAAGTCTTTATCTTAGGGTCCCCTCCACTGCCCTCTTGGGCACAAGGACAATGTCTATGAGCAGTTTCTGACTTAAAAAACAAACAAACAAAAAAAACCCCAAAAAAACTCTCTTGAAGATATCATTTACCTCATTACTAAAAGTTCACTGTCCCCATAATAAATTTTGTCTCGAGTTCTGCTCCAGGAACACACTTTCTATCAGAAAATTGGCATGCTCTCTTTCAGTGGAAAAGGATAATTAAGTAATACTACATAATTTCTTTGTTAGCTTTAGCCGCCAAAGGCTCAATTGTAAAGTTAGCTGTCCTGGGTATCTCAAAGAATCGACTCTCATTTTTGAGACTATTTCTGATCTTTTAAAAACCTATTTCATTGTACAATATGTTTAACTTGCTAAAATTCATATACTCTTGATTTTTACTTATCTGCTTTTGGCTTCACCAAGGCTCAGGTGCTTTTATTCTCTGTGTGGTGGGTTTGCCTGGCATTCACCTGCCACTGTGCACGCTCTTACATAACCAGACAAGAAGGCTGTACAGTTCAGCTCCAGAAAGACAGATAAAGAAAATTATAAACCTTAATTCCAACGCACAGGCTGATCATTCTTGGCTATTTTTGTTTGTTTTGTTTTTAATGACAAATCCAGTATCTTGGGTAAAAGAAAATGTATGTGTATGTGTGTTTATGGTATATAGTATGTGTGTATATATATATCTATACACGATATATATATATATATCATAAGGAAGATTTAAGACATAACTTTTGTAGATCTTGATTATATTTGGTAGAGTTAACTAGGTTGCTTGCAAAGAGTACTTACACAAGGTACACTGCGAGGGCAAAAAAAGTGGATCAAAAATAATAATTTAATTAGTTTATTTTGATGAAAATATTAATAATGAATTCAGAGAAAGAATTTGGAAAATGCAGAAAATCCAAAAAGAAGAACTTAAAACCATTTGTAAACTCACTGCTATCAGCTTCACTATGGTATATTTTTCATATGATAAAATACAACCATGTAAAGTGCATAGTTCAATGACTTTTGCTAATTATGTATACCCATGTAAATACTACCACATTCAAGCTCTGGAACATTTCCAACCCCCCCCCCCCAAATTAGCTCATGCCCCTTTCCAGTGTATTTCACTGACCCTTCCTCAACCTACCCTGATGCCAGGCAAGTCACTCTGCTTTTCTCTCACTATGGCTTGGTTCTGCCATTTCTAGAATGTCATATGATTGAAATCAAATAATATGTTCTTTGTGTCTAGCTTCTTTGCTTCAGCATGATGCTTTGGGATTTGTTCATTCTGTTTTATGTATCAGTATTTCAGTACTTAATATAATACATATTTATGGAAAATACAAATTTTTATCCATTCGCTTTTTGATGGATATTTAGAATATTACCAGTTTGGGGCTATTATGAATGAAACTGCTATGAACATTTGAGTACAAATATTTGTGTGGACAAGTTTTCATTTATCTTAGGTAAATACTTAGGGATTGATAGATTATGTATTACATGTATGTTTATTTTTATCAGAAACTACCAAATTGTTTTCTAAGGCGATAGTACAGTTTTACTTTCCTACCAGCAATATGTGATAGTTTTGCTTGTTCCTACATGCTATTAACACTTTCTTTTATAGTCTTGTAAATTTTATCCATTTAAGAAGGTGGGAAGTGATACTCATTGCTTTAATTTGCATTTGTTTGATGTTGAGCATCTTTCCATTTGATTATTGACATTGCATAAATCTTCCTTTGTGAAAGTTTTTTAAACATTGATCATTAAAAAAATGTTATTTGACCACTTACTAATAAGTTGTAAGACTGATTTATAAAATATAGATATAAGTAATTTGTGAGATACATGCACTGAGAATATTTTCTTCCATTTCGTGGCTTGCCTTGCTTTTTATACATTGTTAAGAGTAAAATATTATAATTTTCATCAAGTTCAATTTATTAGTTTTATCTTTTGGTTTGCACTTTATGTGTCAGAGCTAAGGACTATTTACCTAGCCCAAGGTCAGGAAAATTTCCTCCAACTTTTTTCTAGAAATTTTATAGTCTTCATTTTTACCTTTAGATATGTGGTGCGCTTTTTTTTTTTTTTTTTGTCTCTTTAGGGTTGCACCCACGGCATATGGAAATTCCCAGGTTAGGGGTCCAATTGGAGCTGTAGCTACCGGCCTACACCACAGCCACAGCAACACAGGATCTGAGCCATGTCTGTGACCTACACCATAGCCCATGGCAACACCAGATCCTCAACCCACTGAGCAAGGCCAGGGATCAAACCCGCTTCCTCATGGATACTAGTTGGGTTCATTAACCACTGAGCCATGACAGCAACACCATATGTGGTCCATTTTGAGTTGACTTTTATGCAAGGTATGAGGTAAGGATGGATTTTCTTTCCGTATTTATATCCAGTTGTTGTTGGTTTTTTTTTTTTTTGGAAATTGAAAAGGCAATCTTTTCTCCCTAATTAATTTTCATGGCACCCTTGTTAAAATATCCATTGACTATGTGTATATGGCTATTCCAAATGAGCCTATCAATTTCAATAAAAAACAAGAGATTTTGATTGAAATTTTGTTATATTATATATGATAAAATTGGGGAAGTATTGACATTTTAAGTGTGCTGCCTTCTAATCCATGGGTATGATACATCTTATCTTTTATTAAGATTTTCTTTAATTTCCCTCAGCAATGTTTTGTAGTTTCAAGTCAACAAGCATATGGATGTAAAAATACATAATTTAAAAAATCCACATCTAAATATTTCATTATTTTATTCTGATGCTACTATAAATGGGATCTCTTAATAGAATTTTTCCAATTAGTTAGAGAACAGAAATAAACTTGGTTTCTGTATATTGATCCTGTGTTATTCAATCTTGCTAACTTCTTACTCACAAAGTGAAGGGAAGAAAAGGATTCTACATTAATGAAAACCAAAAAAGACCAGGAGTAGTCACACTTACATGGGGTATAATCAATAAACTAGATTTAAGTCAAATTAAGAAGCTTTAGTAGCTAGACTTGAGAGAGAGAGGAGAGAGAGAGAGAGGAGAGAGAGAGAGCATGAGGAGTAGGACTCAAATCAAAAATAAAACGCATCACCTTTCTGTATTTGTGGAAATTGTTGGGAGGGGGAGGAATTGGGAAGGTGGGAACAATATATACACACTACTGTATAAAATAGATGATTAATGAGAACCTCTGTAGAGCACAATAAAATCTACTCAATAGTTTGTAATAAGCTATATGGGAAGAAAGAATGGATATATTTATACATATGACTGATTCACTTTGTTGTACACCTGAAACTAATACAATATTGTAAGTCAACTATACTCCAATAAATTAAAAAAAAACATAACTGATACCATAGAACTACAAAAAGAAATGATGAGACTGCTGGGAACAATTATATGACAACAAATTGAACAACTTAGAAGAAATGGATAAATTCCTAGACACACACAACTTTCCAAGTGTGAATCATGAAGGATTGGAAATCTGGACAGAACAGTAAAGAGCAAGCAAGTTGAATTAGTAATTACAAACAAAAATAAAAACAAAGGAAAGCCCACTTTATTTTTTATGCATATTGATTGATTTTTCAAATGTTAAACCATGAATTACCACTTTCATATATTTCTGGATTCAACTTGTTAATATGTTGTCAAGGATTTTTGTGTCTATGATTATACACGAGTTTGGTTTACAGTTTTTTTTTAATCTTGTCATTTCTTTGGTTCTGATATCAGCTTAATGCTGGCCTCATAAAATTAATTGAGAAGTGTTTTTTACTTCTCCATTTCCTAAAATTGTTTTTAAAGGTTTGGAGTTATTTCTTCCTTAACTATTTGATATAATTAAACAGGGAAGCAATTGCCTGAGTTTTATTTGTGGGACAATTTTAAACTATGCACTTAATTTATATACTATATTATAGTTTTATATACATATAAATTCTTGAAAGACAAAAGTTATTTATATATAAATGTTTATTTATATTTAATATTATATATTATAGGAGTTTCTGTCGTGGGCAGCAGAAACAAATCCAACTAGGAACCATGAGGTTGTGGGTTCAATCCCTGGCCTTGCTCAGTGGGTAAAGATCCTGTGTTGCTGTGAGCTGTAGTGTAGGTTGCAGACTCGGCTCAGATCCTGCATTGCTGTGGCTGTGGTGTAGGCCAGCAACTGTAGCCCAATTGGACCCCTAGCCAGGGAACCTCCATATGCTGCAGGTGCGGCCCTAAAAAAGCACACACACAAAAATTATATATCATATATATAATTTTATATATATAAATAACTTTTGTCTTTCAAGGATTTTTAAAATTTCATCTAGGTTGTCAAATTTATTACCATGAAGTTTTTATTATATACCCTTATCCATTTGCTGCCTGTAACAGTTGCAATAATGCCCCCTTTTCTTCTCTCTTTTGGTAATTTTTGTCTTTTCTATATTTTATTGATCAGTCTTCTTGGGGCTTATCAAGCTTACTGATCTTCTTAAAGAATAAATATTTAAAGAAATAAAACTTAGAGATTTTATTTCTTTAAATAAATTAAAATATTGGTGTTTTATTTATTTTCTGTATTGTGATCCTTCTGTTGTTTAGCTGAACACCTCCTACCCCCAACTCATGTCTTATAGTATTTCTCCATGCTAGCTGATCAGCGCTTGAGTATCTCCCAGCCCTTTTTGGATGCCAGGACTTAGACAACTGAGAAATCCCTGATAGTGCTTTTCCTGCCTGTGTGCAAGTTCACTCTATGCATGAGCCCCTTCGTGTTCACCAAACAAATCATAGGGACCCCTCCATTGATTTCTGCAGCTTTCTCCATGCACCTCCCTCCTCCCAGTCTCCTCAACCTCCCTGAACACTGATCTCTATTCAACTTAGCAAGACTAAAGTGCTTCCAGAAAATGCTTCCAGGCTAAAATCCAAGTAGACCATAGGGTTCACCTCATCTGCTTTCATGTTTTCAGGGATCATGGTTTTCAGTGATTGTTGTCTAATGTCTGCAAAACATTGATTAATACGTTACATTCCATTTTCTAGCTTTTTTGTAGCAGGAAGGAATTCTAGTACCAATTACTCTTTTATGGCCAAAAGCAAAATTCTGGAAGCCCCACTATTAACTTTTTGATGTTTGTGGGTTTTTTCAATATTTTACTAATTCAACAGCATCATATTTAGCATTTGCTGTGATGCCAAGTATTTAACAATTATAAATTAATATATAACATTATATTTAAACTAGGTTCATACAGATTCCTAGGTTCTTTTTTTTTTTTCATTTATTTTACCTGGTGTTTGCTAAATATTTTCTTTCTGTAAATTACAGTGTTTATTGGGTCAATTTTCTATACCACAGAAATTGAAGAAACATTGTAAATCAATGGTAGTTCAATAAAAAATTAAAAAATTAAAATAAATTTTAAAGTTTTTTTTGGCTTTTGTCTTTTTAGGGCCACACCCACGGCATATGGAGGTTCCCAGGCTAGGGGTCCAATTGGCTATAGCCGCCGGCCTACACCACAGCCACAGCAATGCCGGATCCTTACCCCACTGAGCAAGGCCAGGGATTGAACCTGCTTCCTCATGGATGCTAGTCAGATTTGTTTCTGCTGAGCCATGAGGGGCTCCCTGACTTAAACAGTGTTTATTGCATCTTAGGAAATGTTTAATTATTTTATGTAGGTTATTCTCTGCTGTGTTCTCAGAGGACACAAATTCTCTTTAGGTGGGAATGGTTTTTCTCTCTAATTTCATTTTTTCTTCATCTTTTAATTTTGAAAAAATCTCAAATGTGTTTTCTGCATCACTGATTAAGTTTTAGATAGCTATTTCTATCTTATCCTCCTCTTGAATTTTGGTTTCCTTAAATATTTCTTGATATAATAGAACACTCTTTTTAACTCAATCTGCTATTACATCATCTTCTATTTTTTCACTCTTTTCATAGAATTTTTTTTTGGCTTTATGGAAATTATATATAAGTTACTCTCTAAGTAGTGTAACTATTTTAAACATTGTATTTCCTCCCTTACATCTTGGGTATAATGATATTCATCTTGTAATTACAACAAAGGTTCTGCCAAGTCTTTTAACAGATCTCTTATGGTTATTACTTATTTCTTTGCACTTATCCGTGAACGAGAAAGTATATGGAAATTGATAGGTAGGTGGATTTTCCTCTGGGCCAGCATCACCTCCCACTTCAAAGAAGTCAAAGTCCTCTCACATCAGAATCTAAAGTACTTCTGGATGTGCTCATCCCATTTTTTTTTTTTTCGCTTTTTAGGGCTGCACTGCGGCATATGGAGGTTCCCAGGCTAGGAGTTGATCTGAGCTATAGCTGCTGGCCTACACCATAGCCATAGCAACGCAGGATCTGAGCTGAGTCTGCAGCCTGTGGCACAGCTCAAGGCAGTGCCAGATCCTTAACCACTGAGCAAGGCCAGGAATAGAACATGTGCCCTCATGTATGCTAGTCAGATTCGTTAACCGCTGAGCCATGATGGGAACTCCCATTTCAAATCTTTTAATATTGGGTATATGCCAGTGTTTTCATAAGTATTCTTCTAATAAGGTGAAAGGGCAGAAATCAAGAACTGGTGGAAACTTTGAGTCTAGAAGTTTTTCAAATTTTAGAAGAGAACATTGACCAGGAAATATTAGCTTGGAAGCATTCACTCACTCTTGCGACTTCGAATGTTTCTTCTAAGTCCTTGTCATCCAAATTCACAACCCAGATGTTCCTAGTGACCTCAGGTGCATGTGTCCCCTTCTAACAAGATATTGTCACCTCATTCCCACAGTCATCTCAAACCCAATATCTCCCAGCTTTCTGACATTTGAAAATGACTATCCACATAGTCGCATTAACCAGACTCCTGTTTTTAAACAACTCGGGGTCTCTCAGTTAGCTCATTAGTTTATTCAAATTCTACATAATCTGCCTCCTTATAATCTATCTTATTTCTCCACTGCTTTCTATGCCCCCTGCTCTTGCTGTTTTAGTTTGCTGGACTCTAAGAATAATATTCTGGAGTTCCATTGTGACTCAGCAGGTTAAGAACGCAACACAGTGTCTGTGAGGATACGAGTTTGATCCCTGGCCCTGATCTCTGGGTTAAGGATCTGTAGTTGCTGCAAGTTATGTAGGTAATAGATTCATCTTGGATCCCATGTTGCTATGGCTGTGGCATAGCCTGGCAGCTGCAGCACAATTCGACCCTTAGCCTGGAAACTTCCATATGCCACAGGTGATGCTGAGAAGAAAAGAAGAGGAGGAGGAGGAGGAGGAGGAGGGGGAGGAGGAGGAGGAGGAGGAGGAAGAGGAGGAAGAAGAACATGTTCTAACTGGTGTCTTCTTTCTGTATTATTCACCTCCAGGTAGTCCTTCTTCCAATGCTCTAGATCTAACTGCCTTAAGACATGTCAAGATCCACTCTTTACCTAAAGGATAATCAAAGTCACCAGCATCATTATGCCCTAAAACATGACAGTGGCTATGAGTCACCAGAAGTTGTGGTTAAAATATAGATTCCGATTTGGTACAGATGGGGTGGCTGAGAGTCTGCACTTCTAACAAGTTCCCAGGGAATGTCTGTGCTGCAACCCCTTGGCCCACATTTGGAGTAGCACATCTCTAAGATAGGGCTTTCTCTTCAGACACCTCTCTGCAATCATCTTTCTTCCTGCCTCCTTCACTGCAGCCCTAGCCTTGTTACCCACTTACCTACTTCAAGTGCCTGGAAAAACAGCTCTGTGATTAGTCACATAGCTTCTCCATTCAGAACACCTTTCTCTTCCCTTTCCACTGGAGAACACCTACTGCTCTCTAACCATCTACTCAAGTTGCATTTTATAATAGAATCTTTCCTTGTATGTCCTCCATCTCAGAAGTAGACTTATTGACTCTCTCTTGGTGCCCTGGCTGCACTAGGTATGAGCTAGCTATTCTTAGAGCACATGCGATCCATTCTTAACAGATTTTATTTCTATACCTGTTCTCTGAAGTCTATAACACTTCAAGGCCAGAAACTGCATCCGATCACTGGTACCTAGCTCACCATCTATTATATTGCAGTTACCTTTGTCAGAATGAATGGATATAAAATGAAAGAACAGAAGGACTTGAATATTCATTTGAAATGTTGCATATAGTTATATTGGTTTTCTTTTGCTGAATAATAAATTATCACAGATTTAGCAGTTTAAAACCATAAAAATCCATTATCCCACCATCTTCATGGGTCAGAAGCCCCTGAGTCCTCTGCTCAAGGTCTGCCCAGGCTGAAAGCATGGAGATATGATCCCATGGATTGTGACATCACCTGAGCTCCAAGTTCTCCTCCAGCTCATGGGCTGAGTAGAAGGCTCTTCCTATGCTGTAGGGCAGAGGGACATGTGTTCTTGCTACCTGTCAGCTGGTTGCACTCCCAGCTCCTAGAGGCTGACTGGAAATCTTCAGCACAAGGTCCTCACAGGCTGCTCACAACAGTGCCATTTGCTTTCTTCCAGCCCAACAGGGACACATCTGTCTGGCTCTATTTCTCCCCAGCCTGCTATGATGGAAACTTTATAATGCAAAGTAATCACACTGCCACATAGCATAACTTAACCAAGAGGCAGTGATAGATGATCTCATGGTATTCACAGGCCCTGCCCTCCCTTGACGAGGGTTATATGGGCATGCGCACCAGAGGGTGAGAATCTGGGGAGTACCTTAAATTCTCCCTACCCTAGTAGATAACTGAGGTGTTAAGTTTGGGAAAATGGGAATAGAGCCAGTATTGAAGAGAAAGATAAAATGAGACATATACATAATCAAGGTATGAGTTTTAACATTACGATATGCTAGCTATGATTTTTTTTGTTTGTTTTTTTGTTGTTGTTGTTGTTTCAGCTGTCCTGTGGTAGATGGTGCTCCCGGTTCAGGAATCAATCTAAGCCACAGCTGTGAACTATGCCATAGCTGCAGCAATGGTGGCATCTCTTCAGTGCCAGGATGCAGGTTTGATCCCTGGCCCGGCACAGTGGGTGAAAGGATCCAGGGGGAACTCCTTTTTTTTTTTTTTAATATTCAGTTTAATTCTTCATTTTATAAATGAATATAAAATTTGAGGGATTTGTACTTTGTGGTAGAAGCAGTATTCCTGACTTATATCAAAATGATCTTTCCTCGACATTCTAAATGCCTTCTACTCTAATTCATTGCAAACAAACAAGCAAAAACCCCTCAGCCTTAGAGTAGTTACATGTGTGAAAAGGGATTTAACTTTGGAATTAAATCTGGCCAACCCCTCTTAAGTTCCTTGCTCAACCTTATCAACTCTAAATAGAATCTTAAACTTCAACTTTAAGAGAACATCATTGATGCCTTTTGAAGTAAGACTGGTAGCTTATCTTTTTGCAAAGCCTAAGTGCACAGAGGCAGTTGCATTAGCTTCCGTTTAACCTCCTGGAAAGCCAGTTGCCAGCCGGGATTGCAGGTTTCAGCTCCTTACTGAAGGAGTCTGTTCCTTTTCTACAAATCCATCTGGATCCTGGGATTTGAATGACAGGTGCTTAATGTTACTGAACATACAGGTTTACCTTTTCATCTCCTGCTTTGAATTGGATTAAACTTCTGAGCTGTGACAGGTGATGTAATGATGGTATTATCAGTTCTTAAATTTTTTAACACTTGCTCACTCATGGCTTATTCCCTTGGGATAGTTCCTCTCTTCCCTAAAATCCACCAATGATGTATGTATCATAATTCAATATATTCATCCCACACCTTGCAAGAATAATTGGGTCAAACATTTTTGCTCATAGGTAAAAGTCCCATAGGCAATTATCAATTCCCTTTATGATTAATGTAAAAACTGTGGTGTTTCTATTAGTGGAAGTGAATGCTGGGGCATTCATAGTCACATACTGGAAATAAACTTTGTCATTACATTAACACAATGTAAAAACTCCTGAAGCAACCAGAAACTTGGTAGCACCCGCAATTTCTGCGCATATCAATTTGCCAGGAAATTAGAATGAACTACCAGCATGATAAGCAATATTTTGGGAGCCATTTTTGCAAAATTGAGAAGGAAGTTATTTGGGTTTTTTGAACACCATATTTTGAAGTAAAAGCACAGAATATGAGAGATGTTGTACAGAGCAGGCATCTGCCTCATGCCCCTCCTAAGAATACCTCTACTTTCCATGGGAGGAAAATCTGACACAGCATGCTTCCATGCAGACCAACACCAGGACGGCAGTGGGGAAAGCATCTACTCATAAAGAGTTGGGCATGGAAGTTCATGATTTGTACATTTCCAAACAAAACAAAACAAAACAAAACAAAACAAAAGAAAGCCCTTGAATCATAAAGATGTGGAATCCTGTTGTTCGCAAAAAGATCTTCATTTACAGTATGGTGTGTGTGCACGTGCTAAGTTGTGCATGTTTTCTTCATGGTGCTTAATGTTTCTCCTTGACATTCACTCTTCCCAGACCAAGCTGTCTAACTCAGACTTGCAAAGAGAAGCCACTGTATCTCTAGAGGGTATTGGTGAAAATGTTATATTCCATATATATATTATTAACTTTATTATTAATTATAATATTAATACTATATTATCAATACCATATGTATATACATAGTATCCATATGTACACATCATACATATATATGTGTGTATATACATATATATATATGTTACTGAATATTTATTTTCCCTCCATAGTAGAACTCAGTAATTTTTTCCTAAACAGCAGAAGCAGCATCCTGCCACCAAGATGTGTGGTGTGACCTTTTGTAATGTACTATTGGCGCTGGGAAGTGGCTGTCCTGACAGAGACTACACTCGCTATCCTCCTCACAGGTTGGTGCAGCCATTCACTGAGCTCTGGTGAAGTTGAGCCTGAGAACAAGTAATAAGCACCACTTCCAAGGCTGGTCCACAAAAGCCTCTACCCTTCCCTCCTTTGTGGGCTGGAGGATGAAGACTTGAAGGCCCTGGGACATAGTGGAGTCATGGGACAGAAGGAGCCTGGATCCCTGCATCACTGTGTGGAGGAGAGCCAGCCTTTTGGGACCCAGGAACACCTGCATTAGAATTGTGTACTAAAATAACTTTTACTTTGTTATGCCCCTAAAATGTGGGGATTTGATTCTTGCAGCTGTTAGCATTACTTGTAACAATACAGAAACTGAGGCTTTGAAGTAGATGCTGCCATTACACATATGAAATATCTGATAGGAGCTTAGCAGTTTTGCAGTAGGTAGTGAGGAAACAGATCAAGCAAGCTGTAAATCCCTGCTCTGCTGTAGTGAAACATTTGGTAAAACGGTCACCCTTGTTAGCCTGGAAGGCAGACCAAGTACCTACTGAGCCCGTGCATCTTGGAAAAGTTCTTGGAAAGAGCCAGAATGCTAGCATATGTTGATTTTCCCTTGCTGTGCTTGGCAAGATATTTCAAGAAAGAATGAGCTGGTTTGCAGACAAAAAGAAACAGCAAAAAAAAAAATCCAGAAATTTGGTGTTGCACAGGTTTTAAACTGCTTCTAGAGGGCAAACAAGGTGAAATTAAACTAAATCTTTGAGACCTCAAGGCCCATTAAAGTTTCTCAATTAAACAAAGTCACACAGCCTGAAGCTAAGACCAGATTAAGTCTTCCACCCAAAACTCTTATTTCAGATAGCCTCGAGTTACTAACATTACCTTGACGGGAGGAGAGTTGAGAGGGGGAAGTGTAAGCAGAGAAATAAAGCACACAGTAACCTTGTTTCAGAGGAGGGCATTGAGTGTGAGTTCTGGTCCATAATGCTGACTGGAAACAGTGAGTGCAAGTCAGCTTTGTCAAAGCACTGAAGCTGTCCTAGCACACCATCCCAAATAGTCACTTGTTACACAAAACTCCCATCAGCCCTTGCACTGGCTCAGCACCTGTTTTAGATCACCATTGCTTATTGGGCAAAAAAGTCTTTATTTGGCCATAGGCATCATTTGACTGAGTTAAGCATATATTCCTGTATATTCCAAACTAAACGCTCCTAGAGGAAATAGTCCAAGTACCTGAAGTTCTTTTTGGGGTATGTCTAAGCTAGACAGGGCTATGGTGATATGTGTCAGTACCAGGAGCTCCTTAATGACCACTCTTTTTTGACGAAAGTGTTGATCAGAGCTGGTATCTGGAAGACATATCCCCTATATATAAACCTTCAGGTGGGTTGAAGAAGGGAACCATGGGTCAACTATATTCCTTTGGGGATTTATCAAGTAAGGAAAACTAAAATGACAAATGTTCCAGTTACATGGATTCTTATTGTCTAAAAATTGCCCAAATTTCATTTCATCTTTGCCTGGCAAAGAAGCCCGCCTCTAGGGAAGAAACAAGTGACCAGTTTATTTATTAAGCAAGTACTATACACAGAAAAGAGGGACCTGGTATTAAACTATAAACCAAGGGAACTAATAAATAAAGATGCCAACTGCAGTGGAGTAGTGATGTTCTATAGCTAATGTAAGTGTTTCCACATATTTTTCTAAGATGTAGCTGACTGCATTTGGTAAGTTACAGGGCAGGTGGGGTACAGCCCTCCCTGGAGGAGCCCTGAGCTGAGCTCCAATCCAAGGACATTGAACAAGAGCAGTGGTGCATCTGACTGTTCACTGAGCAAGCATCCACCCTCAAGAGTGGTTATTTCCAACTCCCATAAAATTACAATGCTAAGAGAGATGTGCATTGTTGGGCATTATGAATATATGCAGAGAAGGGAGAGAAAGAGCGAGGGGAAGGGAACACACAAGCACTTTTCTTACGAGACCTCACAGGATTTCTTGCAGTGGTTTTGAAATCTGAGTCTGCCCGAAAAGCCACAGGCACCTTAGGAAAGAGCCCACAACAGCACTCAGATCACTAATGATACACTTGGTATTGAATGCTGAAGCAAACTTACTTTCACCTTAAGTTTAATGCATTCCTGGAAACTGCAGGAACAGCTCTGAGGAATGTTCTTTAATGGCAAGTAAGAGAAAAAAAAATCTTGCTACAATTCTTGGTGTGCACACAATTACCCAAATCGGAGATGGAAAATTCCATTTGGAACCAACATAGGACCTCCTCATTTATTCCACATGCCAAGGAACTACCTGTGATAAGGAGATGTTCTATGGGCATGGATGGAATGGTTCAAACAGAGGAGACTATTTGAGAAAGCAGAAGGTGGGGAAATGTGTATTATTCTGCCAAAAAGAGAGATGGTTGGGAAACTTTAGGAAATGACTTCTTTAGTTCCTTAAGAAAGTGTGTGCAATTGTGTGAAAAGTCAAAGGCTAGTGTGAGTGCTAAGAATGGACATCCCTAAGGGGAAGACAGGATAGGAATGGTGAGGAAATGAAGAAGCATGTCTGTGGCCTCCCTAGGATGCTGCCTTGGAAGAAGAAATTGAGGTTGTAAGGGGGCAAAAACCAGTGCCTAAGGGGTAGGAAGCTTAATAAAAGCTATTGAGATAAAGGAAAGCTCTTGGAACAGATGGGTTTCCCACTGACATTTATGAAGAATTCACTGACGATTAAGTACTCCAAGTTTGGTGGAATGTTTCAGAGCAATTTTGGAAAAACAGAAGGAGGCAAAGTCAATGACACCAAGGCTATTGACTCTTTTGTTTAAAAATGGCAGGACAGAAGATGTCAGGAATTGGAGGGCCTTAACACTATTGAATTCGGGCTTTAAGACACTTGTGGGAATCGTATGGTCAATCCAGCAGTCGTAACTGACAGAATGATACACGAGGACCTAGACCATGTAATAAAGGATGAGCACGCATTGTTTAGTGACCCGAAGTGAACAGCAGAACAGGCTGAAGTCAGGACATGATCAGGTTACTCTTGGATAAAGACATCATATTTGACAAGACGATGTGTGGCTTTGGGATGCTAAGGTTATGAGTCTGAGGTCACACATTAACCATGAGGATGAGGGTGGTCAGAAAGGAGAGACAGCCAGGAGACAAGGTAAAGGTGGCCTCCTGACTCTTTGCTGTAGGTGTTAATCATGGATTTCTGATTTAAGAATGTATGGATATGAGACTAATGCTGAGAAGGGATACAAAGGAAATGTTGGGCAGTTAGTGATGTATGTGGGACATCAGAGACGTGGGAAATTCAGGTGGTGGTAGCTGCACTTATCTAACCATGGAAAGTCCATGGAGATAACCGTGGGATGGATGTATCACAACGGAATGAAAGTGAGAATTAGTTTCCTCCCCTTTAGATGAATCAGTGCACGAGCAGCTCTGCAGATACATCTTGCAGAATGTCACAGCCATAAACATCTTTTCTTTGTCTGTGAATCTTTACTCTTCCTTTAAGTCTCATCCCAAATATCCCCTCCTCTCTATGAGATCCCATTCCTATAGAATGAACTCTTCCTGTCTCTCCGATTCCCTGGTATAAACGCCACACACAAGTTTTTTCTTGTTGCAGAACAAATGACCACAAACTTAGCAACTTAAACAGCACACATTTACTAATTCACAGTCTCCATGGGTCAGGAGCCCTTACATTTTAGAAGAGTGATCTCAGGACCTCACAGGCTGAAATGAGGGTGTCAGCCAGCTGTATTGTCACCTCCAGGCTCCAACAGGTAAAAGTCCACTTGCAGTCTCCCTCAGGTTACTGGGAGAATTATTTCCTAGGAACCAAAAGGCTGAATGCTGTTTGCTGTTGGCTGTCAGCCAAGAACCTCCCTCAGGTCCTGGAGGCCATCCTTGGGTATCATCCGCAGGGTACCTGGGACACCTCCACAGGCTGCATTCTCCCCAGGCCAGCAGGAGACTGTCTTTCTGACACTCCATCTTGTTTTAACAGGGCTGCCCTCGTTAACATAGTCTTCTGTTTGATTAACTCAAAGTCAACTGATTAATAACATGATCACAGGAGTGATAGCTCATCAAATTCACTGACCCCACCCACACTCAAGGAAGGAGGTTCTACAGGGTGTAGACGTGAATTAGAGGAGGGGTTTTCAGGTCATCCTCTGCCAATAGTGCTGTATTACAGTCAGCATTTGGAACTCTAATCATAGATGCTATTATACTGTCACTTGGGCAGATGGCTAGAGAGAGATATGGATGGATGGGTGGGTGGATGGATGGATGGATGGATGGATGGATAGATGGATAGATAGATAGATAGATAGATACAGATGGATGGATCGATAGGTAAGATAGAGATGGATGGATGGAGAGAAAGAGATAAGATGGATAGAGAGATAGAGGGAGTGGATGGATAGACAGATGAATGGATGGATGGATAGATACAGATAGATTGATAGACTGATAGATGATAAATATAGATAGGTAGATATAGATAGATAAATAGATATATGGCTATAAACAGATAAGATAGATATAGATGGATAAATAATAGATAAGATATAGATAAGATAAATATAGATATAGATATAATACAATCTCTTCAGAGCATAAGCTCCCCTCCAGCTGAGATCACGCTTTTTTTCAAATCAGCATCCTCAGCAACTAGTATGATGCCAAAAAATACAGCAGACATTTGATAACTTTTTTAAGATAAATGCCAATAGAAAAACAACATACAACAATGACAACCAACAACAGCAAAACTCAAGGTGGGCTTTGGGGCAAATAATGAGAAATAGATTTGGAAATGACCTAAGAAGGTAGAGGATGGAAAGGAGAAGAGAACTTTCTGGAGAATAAGGGAGATCTCTTCTGTCCAACCCAGCCTATCTGCGTGTTTCCATCTAAGCTTCTTGGTGAAGCATGGGCTATTTCACACAAATATCAGCAGAAGTGTCCACCTTTTTTTCAAATATTTTTAAGTATCCAAGAGAAGGAACATGACCATCTCTCCCTCTCCGTCTCCCTCTCTCTCCCTCTCTCTCTCTCTTTTAGGGCCAGCATATGGAGCACCTACACCACAGCCACTGCAAAGTAGAATCTGAGCTGTGTCTGAGACCTACACCACAGCAACACCAGATGCTTAACTGAATGAGGCCAAGGATCGAACCCACATTTTCATGGATAATATTTGGGTTCATTACCACTGAGCCACGATGGGAACTCCAGGAAAATGACCATCTCAAAAGGCAGAATCAGGGTCTGTGTTCTCTCCTACTCCCAGAGCTGGGGGGCACTTCCACTGGGAAGAACTGGGGCTGGAAGGAAGATGCAGGCCCAGGTTCAGAGCAGGAGGAGGACCTCTGAGCTCCAGGGTGTGTGCCACTGGTGCTGGAGATGGCCACCTCCGGGGACGCGCCTTTGTGGGAAAGCCCATTGGCAGCTGAAAAGCACAGTTGGCCTTCACATAGCAGAAGAACAAGGAGAGAACCCCCTACACAAACACACTGCTTGAAAACACTGATATTTGTCACTGAATTACAAGGAAATTCTGTAACGCTATGGCTTGAGGTCCAAAGAAGCCTTAGTAACTTCACTTTAAATTTCTAGCAGGTTTAATTGGGTGATGAAGACAACTGGGGGGTCTTAACATACCCCAAGAAGTCCCTAGTCATTACCTGGACAGACTGTTCTTAGCCCAGTCAGATTCTAGAACAATCATGACTGAAGCCCTGCCATCTTCATTTCCACTGTGTCACCTGTGTAAGGGACAGTGCTCAGAGCACAGCAGCAAGCTTGCAGAATCACATGGAGACCAAGCGGCACTTTACCACTACCATGACCCAGAGTAACACATTTTATAAAAACTTTACAGTCAGATGGAGGCAGAATTTTGAGGATTTCCATGATGCCTTGTATCAAGAAGCTACTTTTTTTGTCTTTTTTTTTTTTTTTTTTTTTTTAGGGCCTCACCCATGGCATATGGAAGTTCCCAGGCTAGGGGTCCCAATCGAACTCTAGACGCCAGCCTATACCAGAGCCACAGTGACTTGGGATTGGAGCTGCATCTGCGACCTACACTACAGCTCATGGCAATGCTGGATCCCTAACCCACTGAGCGAGGCCAGGGATCAAACCCACATCCTCATGGATCCTAGTTGGGTTTGTTAACTGCTGAACCATACAGGGAACTCCAAGAAGCTACATTTTTTTTTAATTGCCAGACTTGTTCTCTAAGTTTCATAGCTGGTGGCTGTCCATGTTTGCAGCTGGGGTCTCTTTTGCTGGGCACATACTTAGAGGAGTGCACCATTCATGTGGCCAGGGCTACAACTGGTGTGAAAGGGAGCATCACTCTGTATCTGAACATCTGCAAAAACCAGTGTGCAGTACACAGACCAGCAGCAGAAATATTAGCTGCACCACCTACAGAAAGCAATGGGCTTTGGCTATGGGGACAGATGTAGACATTGCTTCCTCAATGATGGGTCTTTCTGACCTAAGCCGGACTGAGTATAGGAGACAGCAGGGGGCGACACTGGGAAGTTGCACAGCAAGCTGTCCAGGGATCCATGACAAAGCCTTGGAACAGAAGCTGGACGTAGGAGACTTAAGGAAGCTCCCATTCAGTTTCGTGCAGCTGAGAACTGGGGGATTTCTACATGCAGAAGCTGTCATTTCCACCCACAATCTATTGATTTAATTTAACAGATTTATTTCTTATTAGGAAAATCTCATGACTTATGAAGCCAGGGCTCAGAAGTCATCATAACCCTGGAGCCTGCAAAGTAAACACCTCATTCCAATCAGACTTGCTGAAGAACTCAGGCAAAGAAAGCTGTGCTGAGGCTCTGTGGAAGCCTGAGACCTTATGTGTTATCGTTTAAGAGTACTTTTGCTACTGATGGAAGGGAGAGTTCCCACTGGGTGGACCACTCCAGCACTCCAAAGCCAGGCTGGGTCTAGAGCCATCTCCCCTTACCTTCCCTTTGACCTTAATGCCTGGCTTCTCCACCCTGTTTGCAAAGAGAGGAGGGAAGCAAAAGTCTGAGGCTGCTTGGCACTAGCCACCTGGCCTCCCCGTCGGGGGGAGGGGTAAACCAGGTGATTGGGAATGTGAATCGTGCTACCCGGTGACCTAGATAGAGGATTTAATTAATAATGGTGAACTAAAATATGGCACAAATGAACCTATCTACAAAACAGAAACAGACCCACAGACATAGTGAACAGACTTGTAGTTACCAAGGGGGATGGGGGAGGAAGTAGGATGGATGGGGAACTTGGGGTTGGTAGATGCAAACTATTACATTTAGAATGGATAAGCAATGAGATCCTACTGTACAGCACAGGGGACTATATCCAGTCTCTTGCGATAGAGCATGAGAAAAAGAATGTATAATGTATATATGTATATATACGTATGACTGGGTCACTATACTGAACACCAGAAATTGATACAACACTGCAAATGAACTATATTCTAATAAAAATTTTAAAAAATAAAAAATAAAATAAAAACAACAAACAAGCAAAAGAGCAATGCGGACTACCTGGACCTCTTACTTCATGCTCTTATTTCCATGAGGCCACTTGAGTTGGAACCCACTTCTGTACCTGCTCTCCATCATGCTTCCCTTAGGGAGAGGTGAGCCCTGATGGGTCTATCTGAGAAAGGTCATGAGCACCTGTGCTCTGGCTGGACAGGTGCTCCTGGATGTATAGTGTCCTGCACCACATGGTGGGCAGTACTGATGAGCAGGGACCTGTGATGATGACATTGCCAGTCTGCCTGGGACCGAAGGGCATTTACACAGGGCACAAAGCTGAGACAGTCATCTGATTTCTTGGTCTACTTCTCAATCAGTGCAGAATCCAAAGGAATAGCTTTGGATGATGGATACCCCCTTCCCTGCCGTCTGCCCCACGATGAAGTAGAAAGAGAACAGCATTTGGAACTCAAGCCATGGATTCAAGTCATTGGCAGTCAGTCTCCTTGAGTGCTTCTCACTAATGCTCTGCTCCCTCATTTGTAAAAAAAAGAGTCAGTAAAATTTGCTGCATGGGCGGTATTGTGTGGAGCTTCTATAGACACACAGCATGATACAAATGTCTGCGATTAATGAAATCAGGGTGTTTTTTTTGTTGGTTTTTTGTTTTGTCTTTTTGTATTTTTAGGGCCATACTTGTGGCATATAGAAGTTCCCAGGCTAGGAATCCAATCAAAGCTGTATCTACTGGCCAATGCCACAGCCACAGGAATGCCAGATCCTTAGCCCACTGAGCAAGGCCAGGGATCGAACCCAGGTCTTCATGGATGCTAGCTGGTTTCACTAACCGCTGAGCCACAATAGGAACTCCATCCATCTCAGCCTATTTTGATCTCTGAGAAAAAAGAGGAAACAGTAAATGCCTCATGGATACCAGAAGCTAGCTCCTGAGGAACACTTGTTTTTCTGCTTCATTCTTTAATTTCCTTCTCTTTCCTTCTTTCCTGCTTCCTTTCTCCCCTGGTTTTTTGTGCCATGGTGTCTCTGCTAGCATTTTCACAAAGGCATGAAGCTTGAAGAGAGTTTGAGTGCTTTTCTTCCTAATTGAAAGAATGTTTCAGTAGAAGAAATTTTGCCTTAAAAAACTGAAAATAACAAACCATTAGAGAATAAAATAAGAACTGATAGAATGGAAAAAAGTATAGGGGATTCAGAACTGGGCATGAAAAGTTAAACTGAGGAAACTTGAGGAGAATCTCTGTGAGATAAGAACATCAGCTATGGAACAGAAGTTGCTAAAACTGAATTGTCACTCTGATAGAGGGTCTGGAGATGTGACACAGGCATGGCCTTCAGACTTGGTGTCTTATGCAAATGCTTAACAACCTATTCAAATATCAAGACCATCCCCCTCACATATTCAGGTTTACTTCTGTTTAATGAAATGAATAGCATTTAAATGAGTTTGTTTTTAAACATAACAGTAACTTCGCTCTTTTCTATAATAACCAAAACATGGAAAAAAGCAAAGACCTTTCAACAAATGATCAGTTTAAGAAGACATAGTATACATGGAAACAACCTAAATGTCCATCGACAGAGGAGTGGATCAAGAAGATGTGGCACATATACACAATGGAATATTACTCAGCCATTAAAAGGAACGAAATAACGGCATTCTTAGCAACATGGATAGACCTAGAAATTATGCTAAGTGAAGTCAGCCATACAATGAGACACTAACATCAAATGCTTTCACTAACATGTGGAATCTGAAAAAAGGACAGAATGAACTTCTTTGAAGAACAGATACTGACTCACAGACTTTGAAAAACTTATGGTATCCAAAGGAGACAGTTTGGGGGGTGGGGGGTTGCACTGGGGTTGTGGGATGGAAATCCTATAAAATTGGATTGTGATGATCATTGTACATCTACAAATGTAATAAATTCAGAGTAATAAAAATAAATAAATAAATAAATAAAAGAAGAGATGGTGTATACACACAAAGGAATAATACTTAGCCATATAAAAGAATCAGGTATTGCCATTTGCAACAATATGGATGGAGCTAAGTGAAATAAGTCAGAGAAAGAAAAATATTAGATGCTATCCTTTATACGTGGAGTCTGAAAAAAATAATATAAACGAATCCCTACCCCAAAACAGAAAGAGACTCACAGATGTAGAAAACAAACGTATGGGCATATGTTTACCAAAGGGGAAAGGGCGGGGGGATAGATAAATTAGGAGGATGGGGAGAGCACATACACATTACCCATTGTTATAAAATAGATAAATGACAAGGATTTAATGCATAGCACAGGGTCCTAAACTCTCTCTTATAATAATCTATAACAAAAAATAGCCCGAAATACATATACACACATCTATCTATCTATCTATCTACCTATCTCTCTGTCTCTGTCTATCTACATCTGAATCCTTTGCTGTACACCTGAAAGTAACACAGTAACACAATATTGTAAATCAATTATACGTCAATAAAAAAATAATAACCCTAAAATATCTCAGTCATATTATTTATCCAGTCAACACTGGGTTCTACAGATTACTCTCTACAGGTGTTATGAGGACCATAAATGCTTTCATTATTACAAATACTACTATTACTATTAGAGATGTGTTGAAAAATCACTAAGCACTTTCTATGGGTGGCCTTGTTAACCCTTACCACCATCATGAGGTAGGATTGCTGAACTCTGGAGATGAAGGAACTGAGGTCCGAAAACATGAAGTGAGTTGCTCTTGACCTGATCTTAGGAGCCCAGCCAACGGATTCTGTTAACACATCTTGAATCCTTAACCCTTATGTGATATTTATTTCCTTGCTCACAGTTCCGGATGTAAAAGAAAACACATACAGAGAGATGACGTAAACTAATTAAGTGATCTCCTTCTTGGTCACATCAGTGAATAATATAAACATAAAATAAACAAGGGTGATGCCTACTGAAGAAGAGAGAGTCATGGTAACAGAACCATTGGGAAAAAGGGAGGGGAATATGCTTATGAAGGTGAAGCGAGAGAAAAATAGGAATTAGAAAGATGACAAAGAGGACCGGGTCTGAATACTTATGCTCCCTCTTATTTATGTGGCAGTGACTGAAATGTGATGTGTAAGAATAAAAAGTGTCTGACTGAAGAGGAAAACCGGAGAGAAAGAATGCATTGATATAAATAATGTCACTTATATATTTTAAGATCACACATAGATATATAACCCAAGGAAGGAAAATGCTTCAATAAAGTAATAAGAAGAGGACAGGTGGAATAATGGAGGTTGGTCAGACTGAATTCTTTGGTGACAATTGTACAAACAAGAGGTACTCCTGACAGAAGGGGAGTCTGCCATGTGACCCTGGAAATGCAGTTGTTCCCAGGCCCAGAGTTCCCACTCAAATGTCAGCCTAGAGCTGCAAGCCTGACTTCCTGCACACTTATGAGCAAGGAAGCCCTCTCCCCCCAGGCCCCTGAAGTGCCTCTGATTTAACAGCCTTTTGATGCCCTCTGTCCTGCCTGACCACGTCACCATCCTGCTTGGCTCCCAGCTTCTGGCCCCAACACACTCTAATTTCTGAAGACGGGTGTTGTCTCATATCTATGAAGTTAATCAATACTCCTCAGGAGAAAATGCAACCACCTTTCTTCCATTCCCAAGAACCCCTTGAAGCCCAAGGGCATCCAGGACCATGCAAAGACAGCCATTCCTTCCACAAGCAAACATTCACTGAAGTCCAGGACCTGAGCTCTGTGCCAGGGTCGCACTGTGAACAAGCTAGACACAGTGCCTGGCCTCATAAAGTCACAGCCTCGCGGAGGACACACTGCAGAATACAAACGACGGAATAACCTGCAGGGTTAGTACGTTACACATAAAATAAATAAGACATTTATTAATGAATAAACGTGGGGCTAGTTAGTTAGGGAAGGCTTTGGGGGGAAAATTTTTAGAAGAGATGATTGATAAGCAGAGACATGCAGGATGAGAGGGGAGAAGGTATTCCAGGTATAGGAGACGAGGGCAACAGCCTGAGATTGATGGGGAGGAGTTTAGTTGGCAATGTCAGGAAAGGTCCAGGGGCCTGGCCTGTGATGGAGAGCGGGAGGAGGTGCATGTAGGGAGCTAAACAGGGAGATCTAAGCATCCTGGAGATGCCTGAATGGAGACCCTGGCAAGGGTTAAGTTTTATTTTAAGAGTAATGGAAAGCCACCGCAGGGTCGAAAAGGAGCCAGAATGACATCCGATCTACTCTTTTAGGTGATGACCTGGGCTGTTCTGTAGGGAATGGACTAAAGTGGGACGAGAGGGGAAGGAGGAAGTTGGCTCCTGGGAGGGAGAGGCACTCACTTGGCTGCTTCTGCATGGAGTGGCTGGGATGTGTATAGGACAGCTTAAGGACACCATCGTGGAGACAGGCTGGCTGGGCTCAAGATAGGCACCAGCACCAATGATCTGGGAGCATTTTGCCCATTCCTTCACCTCTCTGTGTCTCAATTTCCTCAACTAGGTTAGTCTAATCATACTGACCTTTTTAGGCTGGTTGTGATGGAGAACCAGGTAATGCCTCTAAGGATTTGGGCATGTGTTAATACACTGGCTATGTATTAACTCTTTAGCTATTTTGATGACTTTTAGGGTTTGGGAAGGAGGCAACTCCTGGTCATGAGTTGAGAAGATTAGAACAAGGTGACTCACAGGAAGGAGAACTTAAAGCTGTGCTCTCCCTCTAACTTTCATCCAGGAGTGGTTCTCAAACAGTGGCTACCCACAGGCATCAACTGCAGGCCCCAGAATCAGTACCCATTATTCCATTCCATGCTCAAAAGAGGCTCACAGCTGTGCAGATGTGATCACCCCCATTCTAGATATGAGGGACTCATGGTCCAAAGGAGCCAAGTAACAAACTCAAGGTCACCTAGCTGGCAGCAGGGCTAGAATTCAATTTTGATCTCTCTTATTCCAAACCCCATTCCCTTCCCACCCTAACAGCTCACCCAGGGCACACACCTACACCCCAGACACCTATCAGGCTCTCAAGACCCTGCGGCATCTGTGTGTCCCAGCACAGAAAGGGTCCCCAGGTGACACAGGGAAGAAAGAAATCTACCCACTCCGAACCTCATAAAATGGGACAGAACATATCTGTTCCATCTGGTATCCTCTAAAGCACAGCCTTGCCAGGCAGGGTCTGGAAATGAGGTTGTGCCCACTGCTGAGTCCCAAATGTTATAGAGCTAATTAACCACGGAGATTTGGGAAAGGACCCATTAAAGGGACCAAAAACAGCACAAAGGGAAAGCAAGTGGTAATGCTCCTACTCATTCCTGGTATTGGCATTAATATTAAAATTAATACTATTATTTAGTTTTATTATTACCCTGATATATCATTATTATTGCTGTCTCCTAGCATCTGCTGCATAAATCTATCACCAAATGTTTTAGAGGTTTAATATCCTTATAGTTATGTAATTAAACAAATAGAAATAATAGGTGCAGAATTGCAGAGTTACATAATTATTGCTCTGTGATGGAAACAATAAATAAAGCTTACATGCTTCCATAGCAGTTACATTAACAACAATAGAAACACTGAAGGCTGAAGCTGAAGAATTATGTAATGGTTACATAATTAAATAATAAATTATCCCAGAACCACAGGGACATGCACTATATAAAGCAGCTTACAGAATGGAGGAGAAAAGGAAATCGTGAAATGATACCAAAAAAAAAAAAAAAGATTTGCCTATGGATCTGAGACAAAGCAGCATGGGTCCAGGAAGAGAAGCCTGGGGTTTGTAATATGTTCTCATTTCAGATTCAGGCATGTGTGTGGATTTTATCACCCCTAGAACATAAAGCAATTTGTCTAGGGCTATAAATCACTTGGATAATATAATCCCCTTAACTGAATAGCTTATCACATGTGACATACATTTAATCTCTACGTTTTAAAGTATCTCGTAGTGTAACTTTAGACTTGGCAAAAACTCCTATATTCCACTATTGCAACTATTTGCATCAACTCTTTGACTGGTGTGTTCACCTAGGATGAACACTCCCCAGAGGCTGAGGATCATCTGGCTTTGAAAACTATTTGAGATGACTGAAACACTCAATCACCATATCACGATGTTTCTTTAGTTGTGTTATCGACAATATTAACATAGTCAAAGATTTGGAGAGACTAAGATGTTTGATGCTAAATAAAATATCCAGATGACTACCTGACTTGTTAAACTTGTTAGCCCAAAGTTTTGCAGTCAGGCTGCCTGGGTTTTATATAAAGAAGTGTTTATTGAGGTCCAGAGGCACAGACACCATCACACACCTGTAGAAAAATGGGCATGTGCTCTAAAGTCTGAGTTCTGGTTGGGATGGCTACACATCCTGCAGTCAGAATCCACCTGTCTCCCTCCGTGTCACTTGGCCGGGCCATTGTTGGAGTGAATAGCACCACAGGGTGTTCCTGGGATGCTGGCAGCATGTGGTTTGAATAAGCACATGGCATCGCTCAGTGGTGACAATGGGGAGGCAGAAGGCTCCTGTCCAGAGCCAGCAGGGACTGAGCCATAGTCTGCCAGCCTCTCTGTAATGCACATTTCAAGAAGGCTTTCACTTCTCCATCAAACCTGTTCTGAGAGCAGCCAGGCTGGCTCATTACCATAATGGGGTCACCTGGGAGACTGGGAATAGACAGGGAAGCAGTCTATTGGGGAGAACTAATTGACTCCTGTCTCTTTACTTGGCTCAGCTGGACAGGCAGACCTAGTGATTGAAAGGACAGCCTCAGAGGGGGCCTGCGCCAAGGAAGGGCCAGAGGTCACCACACCTGCTGGACCTGGAGGACTGTGAGCAGACCGCCCAGGGTCAGCCCCACAAATTCAGGTCATAACTGTCCAACATGTAGCTCTGACTTGGCCCCAGCCCATCTGCCCACATCTTTGAGCTCAAATGAGGAAGGATGCTCAGAATTCAGCCCCCTTGGCCTCCCTTTGAACCCCAATATCTCACTTTAAATTCCATGATTAATTGGAGTTCCCATTGTGGTACATCGGAAACGAATCTAACTAGGAACCACGAGGTTGCAGGTTCGATCCCTGGCCTTGCTCAGTGGGTTAAGGATCTGGTGTTGCCATGAGCTGTGGTGTAGGTTGCAGATGTGGCTCAGTCCTGGCATTGCTGTCTGTGGCATAGGCTGGCAGCAATAGCTCTGATCAGACCCCTAGCCTGGGAAACTCCGCATGCCGTAAGTGTGGCCCTAAAAAGACAAGAGACAAAAAAAACCCCAAAACCCCAAAACCCATGATTAAGACCATTTTATTCTCTACCAGAGGAAGGTGAAACTAGGGTCCTTCTTTAGGTAAGCAGGACAAATTTCCAACAGCCAGGGATTAGAGGAACAGTCCCAAAAGCTTCCTTACCCTGTTATATTGAGCCACGCGGGACCTCAGGCAAAGGATGCCCAGCTCCCTCAGTTACCCTTGAGGAAGCTCCTGGGGGTGCTGTTGTGCTGCTGGAGGTCAGGAGTTCTCGGAAAAGCAAATGGCATATGTGAAAGGAAAATAGAAATGGTAGCAGCGTTGCCAAGAGAGCTCCATAAAACAGAGCAGGGGTTGAGGGAAGGGTGGGGCCAGCCCTGAAAAAAGCATGACTAATGCACAACTCTGACCTTTTGACCACTGACTATTCTAACACAGGCATCTGGAACATCGGCCAGAAACTCAAGACACTTATCAGCCTCCACTGGCAACAACTCACCAGTCTCTAAGGATGGACTCCTGTTCATCACGGCTCTCACTGGGCACCCCTGAGGCTTTGGTCTGTAGAAGCCTCTGCCTAACACTTTTTCTTCCCCAGAACACTGAATCTGTACCTCTGGAAGGTCAATTCTTCGAAGCCCAAATAAAGCTCACTGGCTGCTCTGTGAGCCCAAATGTTGATGGATGCTGGGCTTGTGTTAGCTCAGACGGCTCTGACCAAATGGATTTGGTGGCTTGAACAGCACGGACACACTTTCTCGAGGTCTGGAGGCTGGCGTGTGAGGTCAGGGGCCCAACAGGATGGGGGACTAGCGAGGTCCTCTTCCTGGCTTGCTTGAGACTGGCTTCTCACTGCATCCTCACCAGGCTTTTCCTCCCTGCTCTGGAGGCAGACAGAGAGAGGACTGCCTATCTCTTCATCTGCGGATAAGGATGCTCATCTCATCAGGCAGGCTCTCAAGACCTCATCCAACCCTAGTTATCTCCTGAAGGCCCCACCTCCAAAAACTATCATATGGGAGGGGGGTACGGCTTCAATATATGGATTTGGGGGAGACACAGACATTTAGTCTAGTTAACACCTGTGTGAATTTCAGCCTTGCCTCCCTTTAGGAGTGGGTCTCCTTGGACTTCAATTCCCAGAATATGTCACTTCCCCTGTGTAATGGAACCAACACCACCATCGCATTGGCCTGCCCTGAGGAGGAATATGAGCTCATGGAGAGAAAGCCTCTGACACATACACAGTATAAAAATGGTCCCTTTTTGGAGTTCCCGTCATGGCTCAGTGGTTAACGAACCTGACTAATATCCATGAGGATGTGGGTTCAATCCCTGCTTTGCTCAGTGGGTTAAGGATCTGGCATTGCCATGAGCTGTGGTGTAGGTCGCAGGAGTGGCTCAGATCCTGCATTGCTGTGACTGTGGCTGTGGCCGGCAGCTACAGCTCCAATTCGACCCCTAGCCTGAAACCTCCATATACTGAGGGTGCAGCCCTAAAAAAAAAAAAAAAAAAAAAAAAAAAAAAGGTCCTTCCCCTCCCATCCCTCCTGCCTCTTTTAGGAGTCTCTGATGCATGAGAGTCTGTTTCCATCATGAGTTCCATCCCAACCCTACACCACGTGGGAGAATCTCTTCTTTGGCACTTCTCGCTATCTTGCAGAATTGGGCTGGGCTGTACCTTACATTCTCGGAAAACTGCAAGAGCAGTAAGAATTGTCACCCAGGAGCTGGAAGCACCTTTCCTGGGGTCCCACTGATGAAGAGGTAATAGGACCTTTGGAGAGACGTGGAAGTTGTCTCCCATCCTCCTGGGCAGAACCCTTTTCACCTGCTCTGATTTCCCCCAGGAATAGGCCTCCTCAGCTCACTCACAGACCTGTGTATCCCCTTGCTGTGGCCCCTCCTGCCTCACTTCAGAGTCCCAGTGTCTGGAATGCCAAGCCCAATTGCAGAGCTTCTTCCTGGAGGCGGAACCCCTGGTCCTTCCTCCCCAGCTTTATCACCACTGAATTCCCATAGGACTGTCGGTATTAGCTGCTGCCAACGTCAGTGCATCCACGCAGCCCAGTGTTCGGCACTTCCCCTGACTAACATCTTTGTACTGAGCGGGGGAATCAGAACGGAACAGATGTTTTAAGGACTCCATAAATCCGTGAAGATAAAAAACCACCCACCCAGCACTTTTTAACAATGCGCCACGCTGATGAACCAGCATATCGGAAATACCAAAATAAATATAAAATCCCACTGAAGCCTCAGAATAAATCTTAGGGTTTTTTTCCCCTTTTTTCCCTTACAACATACACCAGATATCATTTTTAATCCTCAGTGAAGACCCACAACTGGGAAGAGAAGGTCTATAAAAACACAGCTGCTTCCTTCCGAAATGACCCAATGATCAACTGTGCTGAGCTGGAATCACCCTCCAATTGCCTCCTGAAAACCCATCTTCCTCTCCCCCAGAAACTTCTCCCTCTCCCACCACATCCAGTGTTGTCATGTTGCCTCTCATAACTCCTTGCTGAATTCCAATGAGGTTTTCTAATTAGCTTAATTAATTTTCTGCCCAACTTAATAAGACTGTCTCTGGTTCAGAAATAATTGGACTTCCCAAACACCATTTTCCCTCCCTCTGTTTCTCAGTGGTGAGTTGTGATGCAGCCTCCTTTAATAATTCAAAATTAGCTTCTGTTTTTCAGACGATGGGTTCATGTTCAGAGAGTTATTTAGTTTTTTCATTAACACCCTGACATCACCCTCTCCCTCCTGGAAAGAATACCTTAAAAGGCACTAAAACCAAAATGAAAGCTGAATTCCTTCCTGGAGAGAGGAATCCATCTGGGATCAAAGTTTCCATGGATTCCTGCTTCAGAGTGCGTGGATTTCAGGAAGTAGGGACCTGTGTTAAGTATATTCTTTTCTGTGAACTTTGCTAGCAGCTATGGAAATAAGCCCTAACAAGCCCAAGTATTAACACCACAATCTTAAAGCACTTTCAGGCAACCAGCCTTCTATGGAAGAACGGTCTTTTTTTTTTTTTTTGTCTTTTTGCTATTTCTTGGGCCGCTCCCGCGGCTTATGGAGGTTCCCAGGCTAGGGGTCGAATCGGAGCTGTAGCCACCGGCCTATGCCAGAGCCACAGCAACACAGGATCCGACCCGCATCTGCAACCTACACCACAGCTCAAGGCAACGCCAGGATCGTTAACCCACTGAGCAAGGGCAGGGACCGAACCCGAAACCTCATGGTTCCTAGTCAGATTCGTTAAGCACTGCGCCACGACGGGAACTCCTCAGTCTTCTTTCCAATCTCTCACGAATTCGTTTGAGATGGTGACAAATTCGTGGCAATATGCAAACAGAACTGTTGTTCTAAACACAAGCATGCATTCTCCAAACGAATGAGTTAGAAATTAAAAAAAAAAAAGAAAAAAAAAGAGATACAAAAGCGAGGGAAAGAGGGTGATGAAAGGCCAGTTGTGAAGCCAATGAAAATGTCCATGTTCCAATTCCCATTTGCCTTAGATCTGCGGGGTTGTATCAGTTGACCATGGTCTTCCAGTTCGCTCTCAAATTCCAGAAGGCCAGGCAAACTTAGCCTCTCTACCGCTGGTTTTGCAGCCCCAGGAATACTGTACTTGGAACCATGAACTTGGAATTATTTCCTCTTTCTCTAAAAAGCCAGAAGCATTTTTTAGAGGACTTATGAATATGACAATGAGCAGCACCAGGGCATAAAGAAAGAGCACAAGCTTTTCCAAGCTTTCCCTCGCACAGCTGTGAACCTTCTCATTACGGCTGCCATGTTCTACATGGAATCACAGAGGTGGGAAGGTTTTCAAAGAACACTTTCCAAACAATAGCGATAGGGGTGCAAACCTGCTCTTCTCTTTAAATTCTATGAAACTCTTCAAAGATGAAATGCCTGGAGTGGTTAAGGTTGTGTGTCTCCCTATGTCAGGGGAGATAGGTGAGCTGCTCATGTGCCTTCAGTCCCTGCTTCTATTAGGACCTATCTAGGCAGCTCAAAGTTTTAAGAAAATATCTCTCAAAAAACTCCGAGTCGGGAGTTCCTATTGTGGCTCAGTGGAAATGAACCTGTCTAGTATCCATGAGGACACAGGTTCGATCCCTGGTCCTGTTCAGTGGGTTAAGGATCCGGTGTCGCCCTGAGCTGTGGTATAGGTGGCAGAGGTGGCTTAGATGGGGTGTTGCTGTGGCTGTGGTGTAGCCCAGCAGCTGCAGATCCGATCTGACCCCTAGCCTGGGAACTGCATGTATGGCCCTAAAAAACAAAAGCGAAATCAAAAATAAAACAAAACAAAAAAGCCAAAATAAAAAACAACCCCCCCCCCACCGCCCCATCCTGCCAAATTCCGAGTGTACCAAGCTGGTAAGTTTGGAGATAATAATCTACCAAAAAAAAAAAAAAAAAGAACCAATCTTCTGTCTCTGCCTCCTCCATCCAAGAGCTCTGAGGATGCTGCTTCAAAGACAGTATTTGGTAGAGAACATGAAGCATGACTCAATTTTTTTCAACTGTAAATAATATTCAATTTCCCACAAATGTCCAGAAATGAAGCATTCCTATCTTATGGGCCCCCATCATCAGATTTTGCAACAACTAAGTAGTGGGGGAAAAGAAGGACAGAAGTTGGATTATGAGACCAAAGAGGAATGTGAAAAAAATGGCACCATGGATAGCTATAAATTTTACGTGAGCTACCCACTGGAATGATGTGACACTGCGTCACATAGTCTGTATTAGATTTAGCATCTTGGACTTTCCTGCGTGTTGTTTAAGTGAGGCCCTTGCCCTGAGCAGAATCCTGCAGTCCCCAGTGACCCCTGCCCAGGAGTCACTGGGGACTCTTTGAAACATGACACATTTAATCCCACAGACCATTCAATGGAGGTCTGTTTAAAATTGAAAGCTCATGGAATAGTAGCTAACTGTTAAGTCCTTAATCCATGTTTTATCCCTAGAATACACTTTCCATAACTGATTTTTTTTTTTTTGGAAATGTTCTCTGCCTTTTAATTTGGGTTGGGTTCCTTTCCTCAACTTGGGTACATTTCTACTAATCTTTGTCCCACTGCCCCTGCTCTGTTTATGAGAGTAGTTTTTTTGTTTTGTTTTGTTTTGTCTTTTTAGGGCCGTGCCTGCAGCACATGGAGGTTCCAAGGCTAGGGGTTGAATCCAAGCTGTAGCCGCCAGCCTATGCCACAGCCACAGCAACACGAGATCTGAGCCACATCTGTGCACCATACCACAGCTCACAGCAACAATGGATCCTTAACCCACTGAGCAAGGCCAGGGATTGAACACATATCCTCATGGATACTAGTCAGATTTGTTTCTGATGAGTCACTACAGGAACTCCCCCTGCTCTGTTTAAATTCCTCTGTTGGATAATTAAATTACCCTGAATCCTGATGTTGCATGAATACCTTAGGGATAAACCCTTCTTAAGAAATCAAAACATCAGAGTCCCCATCATGGCTCAGTGGATCCAACTAGGAACCATGAGGTTGCAGGTTTGATCCCTGGCCTCGCTCAGTGGGTTAAGGATCCGGAGTTGCCGTGAGCTGTGGTATAAGTCACAGACATGGCTCGGATCTGACGTGGCTGTGGCTGTGGTATAGGCTGGCAACTGTGGCTCTGACTGTACCCCTAGCCTAGGAACCTCCATATGCCATGGGTGTGGTCCTAAAAAGCAAAACAAAACAAAACAAAACAAAACATCAAGTATAACCACAAGAGCCAACAGATGATTTAACTTCGAGTCACCTGGGTGGAATCCGGAACATCAAGTTCTGGCATAGCTTCCATCTTCCTTGAGTTCATGGGAGGTCTTCAGTCACAGAGAGCTCATGATGGCACTAGTGCATCCCTGCAGATGGACACTGAGAGGGGGCACTTCCCAAAGCTTCTTCCATCCAAGTTTGCCTTGACCATGCAGCTACACAGAGCCTGCCTAAGGGCAGCCATCCTGTTCAGACAGCGTGTGACTGGCAGAAATATACCCTGGGGGGAATGGCAGGTCCAGGAGCATGAGTCAGGGGCCGGTCAGGCAGAGGGGCTGAATGCCAGGCCTCCTACAGAAGGAATTTCAGCCTGGAAACTAATTATGAAGTTGTTGGGAAACTGAAAGAGGAGATGAGAAGGCCACCTATACATGGGCAAGGGAAGGGACTCTCCACCTCGCCTAGGGTGAAGGGTCAAAAAAGAAGTGATAGTCCCAGTACCAAGAACTGCTCAGGAATTACTTGAGCAGGATAAGTGGCCCAAAGACAGCCCAGCCTTGCTGCAGGCAGCAGCTGTTGCTCTGGGCTCCCAGGTGGCATCAGATGCCCTGCTCCAAGAGGCATGGCCGGCCAAGATTTTATAGATCATAAAACGGCTGGATCCCCCTTTTAAATACAGCCCCTGGTTCTGCTTCGGTGACCTCCCTAGCAGTCAACTGCATAGCAGATAAAGAAGCACTCCCTTTTAATGGCTGGGAATTTACTGGCCATAAATTTTGCCAAGTGCCCTCAGGTCTCTGTGTTGTTGTCAGGTAAAGTTAAGTCAGGGAAGTAAGCAGTTTTTGCTATGCCCCTCAAACATTTTTTTTTTCCTTTTTATCCTGAGATATGACAGTCTTCTATCACAGCCACTCTCTAACAGGAGGCAAAACCTCCAGTTTCTCCAGAGTAGATCAAAGCCTCTCCTAATTCCTCCTCAATCCTACCCACCCTTCCTTTCCTTTAAGAAGCATTAGCGGACAGTGGAAGTGACATCTTGCTCCCATTCATAACAGCATTGCCGCAATACCTACCTGTTCAGGAACACCATGAGCATGAAGGACACCGAGGCAAGCTGGCGCTCAGCGTCCCTCTCAGAATCAGGGTAATTGATAACAGGGAGCTTCTCTCCTCTCCTAATCAGGCACCAGTGTTAAGGTTTCTGAAAGCTAAGACACTGCCCTCTACTGGCCAAGCAGGGAAGCAGCGGGAACAGAAGTGGTCCTCAACATTACGGGTGACAAACACCTGGTCCTCCTACTGGCACTCCTCAATAAAACTATGACTTAGATGCAACGATCCTCGCTTTGCAGAGATGTTAAATAATTTGGCCTAGCTCTCGGGATACGTTAGGAAGCAAAGCTGGGATTAGAATCCGGTCTGAGTCACTACACAACCTGCATTATATTCACCGTATAATATTGATTCCAATTTTCCGTGGGAGCAGCAACATAAAATGCAAAATGCGCTGTAAAAAAAAAAAAATCTTTCCACATGTGAGTTGAAACATTCTGGAGAGAATACGGCATGCTGGAGGAGCTGCCAGCTTTAGCAAATGAAAACACAGGACGGTCCCCCTACATTTGAATTTTCAGATGAACACAATTTTTTTTTAGCATAACCATGTCTCGATTGTTACATGAGATATGCTTATACTAAAATTATTTGTCATGTATTATAAATTGAAATTTGGGTGTTCATCCTGTATTTTTTTCTGGAAACCCTAAAAGTAGTCCTCTGTACTATAATGCCATGTCACTTGGCCATGACAAACTAAAATGCCATCAAGGAAAAAATAATTGCTCTGTCCTCTGCATCATCACTGGTCCCCACTCCTTGGAGCACTGAGATTCCTCCAAGTCCAGGAGGGAAAGTTCTATATATAACCACTTAAAACTGACATTTCCTGATGTGCCCAGTGGAGCTAAACAAACTTTATCAAAGTTTCATACATATATGTGTGTATATACATATATACTATATATATTTACATACATGCATACTATATATACGCATATATACACACACAAATATGATGCCATGTATATATACAAATAATAGAATAAATTTGATTCTAAATTCAAATTCGATTCTAAATCCAAATGATCCATTTAGGAGGGTGGCTTTATGGTTTTTGATGATTGTATGTATACTTCTGTATAATTAGCACCCAAGTCAAGATAGAGAATAGTTTCATCACCCTGGAAAGTTACCTCATAGCCTTTGCAGTCAATCCCCACATCCTGTCCAGCCCCAGAAAACTACTGCTCTGCTCTCTGTCCCTCTAGGTTTTTTGACTCTTTCTGGAATTCCATATGAATGGAATCATAGAGCTGTATGTCTGTCCTCTGCTGCATCTGCCCTCTTTCGCTCAGCATGATGTCGCGATTCATCCCTATTGTTTCCTGTATCAATGGTCCTTTTCTTTATTGCTGAGTCATATTCCATATATGGATGTACCATCATGTGTTAGCCATTCATCCATTGATGCAATTGCATCGTTCCCAAATTTGGCTCATTTAAACAAAGATACTATTAACATTTGTGCCCAAGTCTTTGTGGAGACCAATGATTTTACTTATCTTAGATGAATAACAAGGGGTAAAATGGCTGGGTCATGTGGTAGGTATACAAGCTCAACTGTATGAGGAATGGAACCGTCCTGCTCTTTCTCAAAGTATTTCTGGCATTTGGGATTTCTACAGTCAGGGCACATTCCTGCTAGTTGCTCCACATCATGACCAACACCTGCTTATTACAGTCAGTCTTTTAAAATATTAGTCAGGAGTTCCCATCATGACTCAGCAGGAACGAATCTGACTAGTATCCATGAGGATGCAGGTTCAATCCCTGGCCTTGCTCAGTGGGTTAAGGATCTGGCATTGCTGTGGCTGTGGCGTAGGCTGGCAGCTACAGCTCCAATTCGACCCCTAGCCTGGTTACCTCCATATGCTGCAGGTGCAGCCCTAAAAAGACAATAAATAAATAAATAAATAAAAATATTAGTCCTTATAAGAGGTGTATAGTGATGTCACACAGCGGTATTGCTTTGCATTCCCTGAGGTCAACTGAGTTTTAAAAGACCCGGAACGATAAACTAAACTTTGGTTTCTCCATTAAGCAACTTTTGAGCCTCTATCGTAGGTACTGTGCAACAGACACTGAGGATAAAACGTCAAATAAGGGACACGATCCCTGCCAGAAGTGAGGCTTGTTTATAATCCTGGTGTGTGAGGCAGACACAGAGCAAACATACATATATAAACACGTACCTATAGGTGCTAATAATTATTAGACATATAGATGAATAATTCACAAGAAGAGGATAACAGAAGCCACCCAATTGCTACGAGGAGGCGGAAGGCCAGCCTTCTGGGAGAAGGATGTGGACCCAGCCTGGAGGGTGATTACAAGGGTTAGGGAGGCAGTGAGGGTCGGGGAGGGGAGGAGTCTTTCAGAGGGAGGGGAAGGCAGGGAGATGGCAGAGCTAAGTGCCTTTTCTCAGGACAGAGGGGAGGCCCCTTAGGCTGAGGCACCAAGGCAGGGAGAGGGCGAGGGGGGCGTGTGGGCAGAAGGCAGTGGTGGGTGAGCCTAGAGGCAGGGCAGCGTGCCCGGTGGTGGACTGCACTTAGGATCTGATTCTAAGTGGAGTGGAAATTCACCGAAGGGTGACTGGGAGCAGCATAAGCTAATTCATGCTTTCAAAACGCTCAGCAGACTCCCACGGTGAGAGCGATTTGAATGAGGCTGGGAGGGAGACATTTGTCAGTGGCTACTGCTGTAATTTAAGCAGATGACTGAAGCGAAGGGTGTGGGCCGTGGCAGAGAGGGTAGAAATTTACAAGTCCAGGATGAATTTGGGAGGTGAAATCAACAGGCTTGGGGGATGCCTGAGATGGCAGGACTGTAGGAAAGGGAGGATCAAGAGGCCACCGGGCCTCTTCCTGGAGCAGTTAAGCTGATGAGGTACCAAGCAGAGAGTTAGGAAGCTGGGTGGCAGAACCAGGAATCTATAATTGGTGCGGTAACTTGTGCAGTGGTGAGAGTGGCAGGCTACAGGGAAGGAGGTGATAATCTTGTTGCCAGAGTAACATGTTTCCTGACTGCAAAAATAAAGACAGTAAAAACACAGGAGTGTCTGGCAAGGTGCCTGTGACTTCATGTGATGTCGTAGGGTCTCTCTAACTGGGGAGACTCAGGGCCACTGCAGACAGATGTGTAAGATGGTGCACAGTCCAGCTTGAACAAGCATGTACAGCAGCCCTGGACAAATTTAGCAACACCCAGTCTCATGAATAGAAGAAAAACAAAGGAGCTCTCTCTCCAAAAGAAATGCAAGGCAGGTATTCTGAAAGACAGCCTTAGAGAGAAGCAGGAATATAAGGGTAATTGGTGCTTTTTGTCTGTCACATGAAAGCAGGTGCCTAATGGTTTGTCACCTAAGGTCTCCTAAGTGAGACCTTAAGTCAACCACCCAGGAGCAAGGGTCCCTGCTCTCCTTTGCTGGGCCTCCGTGGTGCTGCTTCTCTGTGACAGAACGCTGCCCAAACACAACAGAAGACTCAGCCCCTGCCTGTCCAGCTGACAGGAAGAAGTTCAGAGGCCCCTCGTGTAACACACGGACGGAAGAGCTGGAACAGACATGTGTCCTAGTGCCCGAGGTATCAAAGCAGGGCCTCCATCTAATAGGCCCAATTCCTTCAACTGGAAAAAGAAAAAGAGAGCCTTCCCTGTAGGGAGAGTTCTGTATGTTTAATAGTAATAACTGCATGTTCATTGTCACTTCTGGATGTTTGCTCTGTGCAGACAGAGGGCTGAGCCCTTGGCCAGCTCCATGCATCTACTCCACAGGGCAACCCTCAGAGGTGGGTGTTATGGCCATTCCTTTATCATTTGCTAGGAAACCATAGCATAGTTTGCTGAAAGTCACATTCTTAGGAAGTGGCCAAGCTGGGATTGAAACTCAAGTCCATGTGATTTGAAAGCCCTGATGATAATGGCTGTGGATGGTGATGGATTCAGGACAGATATCACAGGGAGACTAAGTTGACAGCATCTAGTGCTCCTTCTCCAGCGCCTCCTGGTGCTTTGACTGTTGACTCCTTACAGCCCAAAGAGGGTTTGTGATTCCTGAATCTGTGTACTGAGGACATTGACTGCTCTGTGCTTTTTTTTTTTTTTTCTCCCGCCAGACCAAACGGGGGGCAGGCCCAAGAGCAAGGCAACACCAGGCCCCTCTGATGTCCAGGACCTTGCACTGCAGAAGAGGCACCTCTGCATGGCCCGTGGCAGCACACAGCCCTGCGCGGCCCTCAGGCTTTGTGTAGAGAGCCCAGGTCTCCGCAGGGAGCAGAGGGAGAGCTAGAGCCTGCTGCGTGGTCCCCTCCCATCTGTTTTGCAGAAGAGAGAGTGATTCTGAAAAAGCACATCAGATTAAATAAATTAAAAGAAACGTACCCCCGTGGGAACACTCTAAAAACAGAAAGTCATTTGAACCGATGTACGATTCACTTACAGCCTCTCTCCTTATAGGAAATGAATACAATCAAAATAAAAATCGCTCCTCAGTCGGTGTAGTGAGAGGCAGTAGACGGCGTAGGGAGCAAGGGAGGAGGGGAGAGGGGTCACAGAAGCCACAGTGTTTACAAAGCCATTAAGGAGAATGAATAGATCCAGTCTGGTCCCAAAAGGCAAAGAAATGTGAATGTTCACATATAAATAAAAAACGTTTAGAATGTTATTAATTCAAGGCTGAACTCCTACTGCCTCTGGATGATGGCTGTCTGGGTGTCTGGTTGGCTGCAGTGACCCCTGCTGGTAGGAATCATTTTCTGAGGCTGCATCCGTGCTTACATGCTATTGTGATACATACCCTGGACACCTACCCTAGAACCCCTTTATACTGCATGGCCTGGAACCTATTCCAGAAAACCTGGCACACAGGAAGCCCTTAACGGAGCTGGTCGAGTGACAGTGTGACCAAACACACACACCTTTACTATAGAATTGAACATATTTGGCCCCAACACCTTAGTCTTGTATGATTAGTAGCCTCGAAACTTGTTGACACCCATCGATGGATTCTGCTAAGAAAGAGGTGTCAGTAAAACTAAAGTCACCATGAGAGATGACAGGTGCCACCAGGTGCCCCGTGAGCACAATGTAAAGCCCATTACCCATCACAGCGACACAGTGGTGATGGGGTGGCTGTGTCCTGGGGGAGGCATGCCTGAGATCACAGAACAATGAGGAGCTTGTCAGATGAAAGAGGACAAAGGGGAAGGGACTTTGTGCCAGGGGAACAGAGCAGGACAAGTGCATGGGGCTTTCAAGAAATGGACTTGGTGTTACTGGACGTTCCAGTGAGAGGTAGGGCTGGTGGTGTCCGTGTTTGAGAGGCCACGTGGTAAAGAGCCCTCTTCAGCCTGATGAAAAGCTTGAGGTTATTCTATGGCCCGTGGGGACCCCTGGCGGGGGGAGGAAGGTTTACATTTAGGATCAACAGGGTTTGTTTTGCACTTTAGACATGGCTCTGGCAAGATTGTGGAAGATGATTTCATGGGTGAGGAAGAGGCAGAGACCCCAGATACAAAGCTACTGCATTTCATTGCAACACAAAAGGGCTTCACTGAGATGTCAGTAGTAGGAATTACAAGGAAGAGACTGATGGAAGAAGTGCAATCAAAAGACTTAGACCAGCCCTATCTGCTCTACAGAAGGGAGGCCAGGCTGTGGCTCCAGTTCCTGGCACAGGTATTTGAGACAGAAACGGCCAGAAAGAACCCAGATCTACAGGGAAAACTCAGAGGAGACGCTGTAGTTGGGGGCTTGAAGTTATTCAGCCGGCAACCTGATGTTGGAGTTTTAAGTGCATGGGAGTTGTGAATGCATTAATAGTTTGGGGACTTGTTGGTTTATAGATTGCAGTAGGAAAAAGCATATTTTCCATCTGTGCCTTAGTTTCCCTCTGGCATATTTACATAAAAAGGAAACAGTTCCTAAAGGAAGCAGTGCCTTCCAAGAAATGTTTATAACAATCACCTTATATTTTTATAATGTTTTACAATGAAATAGGTTATCTTATTTTTTCCCTCGCCACAACCCTACAGGTTAGATATTTTTAATCCCAATTTTACAGGTCATAAAATTGAGTGTCTTAGGTTAGGTAACTTGGCTAAAAATACGACAGCACATCAGTCAGTGACTGAGTTGGCATTTAATCTCGAGTCTTCCGATTCTTTTCTGTACCTACAGCTGAATCTTTGTTACAATAATTTGTTGACATTGTTATTGAGGGTTTTTTCCTTGATGCTACAAAAGACTCATGAAGGATGATATCAACATTCAAAGTTTTATAAGAACAGTCAGCGTCTGGAGCAGAAAAGAAAATAAAAGCAATGTCCCATCATTTATAACACTCTGAGCTCCTTGGAAGATAAAGGTTATTTAAATGCATAGGCTTATTAATGTCTCTGCAAACTCACAGTTCTATTCATCTGAGCACAACCTGAGATTGCAAATTGTACAGGAGGAGGCAGACCACACGCTTAATGCTTATCTCAATCTGGAAACTTATGCCATAAGGATCAAGAAAGACAAACTTAGACCCTGGGTGTGTAATGAAGAAATGAATACCCAAGCAGTTGTCTTCTTTCCCTTTGCCACATCCTCCTTTCTTGTCTGTAAAATTTCCCCCACAGCAACTTAGCCAAGTCACATCCCTACACACAAGTCAATGAAGAGTTCCCATCGGACAATGTATCACTCTTCTGGGGTTACCAAAGAGCAGCTTGTGCCCCCACCCCACCAGAAGGCAAGGAATGTACCCAACCAACTCTATGAAAGATGCCCTTCTCTGATGGTGGCCACAGAGAAATAGATGAAATCCTCCAGCCAACCCCGAAAGTCCCCTTCAGACGGAAGACGTTTTCCTGTTCTCCACTCTACCTACTCACCCTGTCCTGCTAATTATCCAAGGAAGCAGAAGAGTATAAAGGCTCCTGGAGAGGACAAATGAAATGTCTCCTGATGGATGATGACACAGGCTGGGGGGCTGGAATGCCCCAGGGGCCCCACTCAGTGCCCTGTCCTCTGCTGTGGGCCACCCAGCAGCCCAGGTTGATAGCAGAAAGAAAAGCACCAATTACAAAAGCATGTTGCTATGAAATGTATCCTTCGGTGAAATTAAAAAAACAAATTCCTTATGCCCACTGAGGGAGATCTATTTCAGTGTCAAAACTTCACTCTTTCTCTTTGAGGAAGTGAGGTTCCCCAAAAGCGAACCACAGCAGATAAGGAGGGAAGGATGGAGCCTGATGCATTATTAACCTGGGAGAAGGCTCTTTTCATAGCAAAAATGGTGTTTCCAATAACATCAATTGTATTTGCAAGGGGTGTTTAATCTTCCCAGTGCCTTCATGGTAACTGTACCATATTGTCCTCATCCTGGAAGGTGAAGATTAGCTTTAGTAGACTGAAAGTTGAGAGGATCTCGGGGAAGAGCCCTTTCCCTGACCCAGCCTAGGCTCTTGGTGGTGCCTCCCAGCCTCCAGCGCAGGACACAGCACTCTGTTCTCTTTGGAATCCTTCACGTCCCACAGGGACAGCCCCGGGAAGCACAGCCCAGGCAATAGGAGCAGCCTTGGTCACCCAAAGCTGAAACTCTGCAAAGTGATCTCTGGGAGCCATTCAGAGTCATCGCCTCCCCAGCAGAAGTCCCTGCTTAGGGTGGCAGGGTGTGTTTAAAGAACATCACCCCTTTATGAATACAGGAGATGAGACGGTTTCGGCTGGATGAGGGCTGTATCAGTGGGCAGTGCTTGCATTTGCCCCGGAGATGAGCACACATGCAGCCAGTAGCCCCGGCAGTCTAATAGTTAGTGAGCCTCCAGCAACCCAGGCATGACGCAAAGCAGGGCTGGTGCACCATTGCACTGTGATTATGTCAAAAGGATGTGCAAGAACCAGGGGCTGGGCATCTCTGGGGCTAGAAGGTCCAGCCATTCTGCTAGTCTATTTCCATGCCCTGAAGAAGCTGGGCTCCAGGGCAAGCATGCTATGCTTATTTACCAAAATTGTTTCAGAGTCCCGAAAGCACCGCAATTAGGAAAACTTGAGTTTTTAGCATTAATGGTCCAAACCACATCCAGTTCCTTAACAGACTTCTCTGTTCCTCTTACCTTCTAAGGCAGGTTTTCTGCAGGCAGCTGGAAGAGGAAATTGCCAGCAATGTTTGAAATTGGGAGATATTTCCCCCAAGACACTTACTTTGCTTCTAATGACAGTCATTTCTTTTATGTTTTTATTAACTCGAGTAGGAAGGAGGGGTCGATTTGCATGTTCTGTATAACAAACAATAATAATCTCTGTACAAATGTGAGCTCGAAAAAACCCCACTTTTTTGTAGATTTGCAAAAATATTATAAATGCACAAGAATACAGTCAATTATTTAGTCCCTTTAGAGTCTAGATTGCAATTTATTTGTATGGAATTTAATAATACTTAGTACTTGACATAGCTAAAGTACTTTACAAACATTAACAAATTAATCCTCTCGACGGGTCCTTAAAGTTTGGAATAATTACCTCTGATTCACAAATGGGGAAATCAGGAAAGGTTAAGAGGCCTGGTTCGAGTTATAGAGAAAGTCAGCTATCTCCAAAGAGAGGAAGCAGAATAGAACTTGCTTCTCAAAAATGGGCTAAGTTTGCACACTGGGAGCTTCTAGTGTAAAAAGACATTCAGGTATCATCCTAAGAATCAATCAAAGGCTGGCAATTATTAAAGTCAGACTATACCTTGAGGGAAATAGAAATGAACACCAAGGCTGTATATGGTTTGGGTGCAGGAAATGAGCAGACAGATGCATCAAAGTATTAGGGATTGTCCTGGATATGATAGCCTTGCCCCAAAGTTATGGATAAAACTGTAGTTTATCTGGATCATGCTGAAGAGTGTCCACATTTTCAGAGAAATCACAACAGCTGTTTCCACTGTTACACATGATTTCCCAACCTTATTGCTTTTTGCCTGTTCTTGAGATGTGGAGGTAAAAGGCTCAAAGGAATGATTTGCAAATACATTCGGGAGGGGGAAGTCCTCATTCTCCCAGATAGACCTTCATTCTGGCCAAGCACTTAGTAGGGACACTGCGTTTGGCAATCAAGTTTAATTGAATCCATGATCCTGAATGCATTTGAAATCCAAATAGCAAATTATTCCTGTCAAGAAGGTTCTAGCAGTATATTTGGTCCGATTTTATGCTGCTGCACAGTTGGAGTAGAAATGTGCTATACGTGGTTTCTAGTAAGTAGGATGTCGTTGTTTTTTAAAGGAAATTTTGTAAATATAAGTCTAATACATTTGATCTTCACTTCCGCTCTATCATGGCAAAGTCATTTCTTAAATAGGTACAAGATACCAGATGCATCCTAACCAAGAACTATTGTTTTCAAAATGTGAAAAAACAATGCAAACAGTAGCTGGTGAAACGCACACAATTGGAAAAGGTTAATAATGAAGAAACAATTTGTTATGACTTAAATGGTTGGCACCATGTCTCAGCTCTTCTCAGCTCTTGTGGAAACAATTGCACACTTCATGGGGGGCGGGGGGGGGGGTGGCCGGGGGAGACAGAGAGACAAAGACAGTTTTGCTGAAATCCCTTCTCTCAATAATTGACTGAACAATCAAGCATAAAGACCTCAGATGATTCATATACATGCATAAGCAGTTTAAAAAGTGAGGTCGAATCTCTCAGCCTCTATTGTCAACCTTCTGAGATGCCTCTTCATACATTTCTTCAGAGACAGTCAGCACTTACGCATTCAGCTCATACAAATTTAATTTGTGCACTTGCTGGGTGGTTGTTATGAAAAACAAACTATTATTTCATTGCTATGTTCTTACCCTTCACCCAGATTCTATTCTACTTGAATCCATGGCCCCTTTTGTCTGTTTTTCCCATAGCAATCAATTCTACTCGCACTGGCTTTTAGCTGACCAGCTTGTTTACGGGAACTTTCCCGACTTTTAGTGGAGAGAAATTAAATGAAAAGAAATCATTCATGCTCCTCCTCTTGTAAAATTCACCCAGAGCTCACAGCATCTTTTAACTGACATAAGTGTCCGTTTATCTAATACTGAAAATACCTTGGCTAAAATCACCACTTCGAAGTCATTCACATGGGTTGTTTCTCCGGCCCAAGAACCCAAACCACACCGTATTGCAGACTGCAGCTATCAAAGGAGACTCACGTGCTCTTTAGCTGTATTGGTGCTTTCTTTTAAAAAGAAAAAAAAAAATCTTTTACATGGTGTTTTTTCTCAAGTAAATAGCTGAACCCAAGGATCACAAACTGAATAAATCTAGGCATAACCGATGAAGTAAAAATGTCATTTATAGAATGAGGTAACATATGATTTAGAAGTACTTGCTAAAGGCCACAATGCATTTTCCCCAGAATTTATATATTTTGAGTTTCGTTATTAAATGTATGGTCTTCAATGCCTATAGATTATGCATGTATATTATTAAATGTATTATTACGTATGTTATTAAATGTATAGTCTTCAATGCCTATACAAAGGCCATCATTTATTCTTTTATTTATTTGTTTTTTTTGTCTTTTTAGGGGCCGCATCTGTGGCATAGGGAGGTTTCCAGGCTAGGGGTTGAATCGGAGCTGTAGTGGGTGGCCTACACCACAGCCGCAGCAACACCAGATCCGAGCCATGTCTGCGATCTACACCACACCTCACCCCAACACTGGATCCTCGATCCACTGAGAGAAGCCAGGGATTGAATCTGCTTCCTCATGGATGCTAGTCAGATTTGTTTCCACTGAGCCACGACGGGAACTCCCATCATTTATTCTTACATCCATGCTCTCCTTTCTCTTTGACTTTCTTCTTTAGTCTTGTCTTTTGACTATTTTTTTTAAATTTGTAATTCTACTTGCAAACAAGGCATTTATAATACTGAACTATTCAATTCGCTTAAATATATTTGACTTCATACTTACATTTCCATCCGAAAGTCCATGATCATCTCAGCGAATGCAGAAGGCACGTCAGTATTGAGAAGCAAAACCCCAGTTGTCAAAGATGATCTGAAAGACTGTGTCTGTGCAGGCCTGACATCCTTGAAACTAGGCATGAGCCTCCCGCTGTGGAACTCAGTGGCATCTCAGCGGGCAGACCCCAGATCAGGGGGTACGGCATCATGCCAGCAGGTGAGCGCAGAGGGCAAGCTCTCATGCCCAGAGCCACATACCCTCTCCTCCCCATCCCTCCCACCCCCCGGGGCCCTCTGGGTAGGCCGTCTCCCTGGACTCTAGGGTGCTCCCCAGCTTTCCTGCAACCTCCTGTCTCTTAAAGGTCACTGCCATGATCAAAGATGCTCAAATTCCATTGTGATGATTACTCTGTGCCCGAGCTTAGCCTGCCCTCAGTTCCAGCTGCCACATTCAGGGTCAATAAACTATTATTCTAACGGCTTTTCACAGCCCACTGACTTGAAATTGACTGCCTGCAGCTCTGTTTTACTGCATGGAGGACACAGAGAGAGAACGATGGACTAAAGGAAGGAAACTCCAGCGTCATGAGCCACAAATTTCAAAAACTGAAATTTTTCTAGGGATTTGAGTACAAGCTACTGAAAAGCATACACATGGTTTTTGCTATTGCAGTCCAATTAGTAGATAAGCACTCTCTCGTTTTGTGTACAATAAGCTAAAATCCATAAAGTAGTCCTTGATAATAGCTGCTCCCTAGGGAAAGAGGGGTGTGTTTGTGGAGCATTCATTATGCCAGGAACAGGACACCGTCTGGTTCTTGGATACGTCCTATTATGTAATCCCCACATCACCCTTTGAGACGGGCAAGAGTTATTTTCCTCGTTTCCCAGCTGTGGAAACTGAGGCATACAGATGTAGGCAGCTCTGCCTGAGACCCAGAGGTGGCCAGTGGTGTGGCTGGAATTTGAATGTTCACTCCCTGGCCGGTGAGGGAGCTACAGCTCGGGAATTGTAAATAAGAAAACCAAAAGTCAGTGAAAAGAGGCCGCTTAGTCAGCACTCTGTTGAGGCATGTGCCAGAGGGAGGCTTCAAACTCGGACTTGACTCCCAAGCCATTGATTTTTCCATTAAACCAAAATGTCAGATAATCGCCCTCCTGGGTCTCAGGGCCCCCTCCTCACTCTGCGTGTTTCTCCTTCAGCTGAGCCCCTGACTCATGGTTTTCGCAGGCTCCTCACCTTCAGCCGGCTGCTGGGTATCTGTCTGTGTCTGAGGAGCGAAGAGAAATCAGAGCCTCAGGCAGCCTTTGGCAACTGCAGTTTTCCATCTGGGACTTATTGTAATATTGTCACATTCTCCTCTCCTGCTGGCAAACACTGCAATTCCAACCTCATGTGACAGCAGTGCCTTCCCACCCCTGGACTGGGAAGCACATGACCGAGCTCAGCTACGTGGCACATGGCACTGAGCTGGTCAGATTCTGGAAACCTCCCTAGGCATCAGAAAGGACAAGAGAAGAGGTGCAGGCTGGCCAAGTGCGACCAGTGTGTGGTGGTGAGAGGTTCATCACAGGTTATAAAACAGCTTAGACTCAAAAATTCTTTCAATGTTGAAAGAGTCCTTATGTAATAATGATGGTTTGTGGTCCCTGAAGCCTTCCATGGGGAGCACTGCTATCCCCGCTTTTTAATGTATTTTATTTTATTTATTTTATTTTACTTTCTTGCATTTTAGGGCCATACCCACGGCATATAGAGTTTCCCAGGCTAGGGATGGAATTGGAGCTACAGCTGCCAGCCTACGCCACAGCCACAGCAATGCAGGATCCGAGCTGTATCTGTGACCTACACCACAGCTCACGGCAACACCGGATCCTTAACCCACTGAACGAGGCCAGGGATCAAACCCACAACCTCATGGTTACGAGTCAGATTCGCTTCCGCTGTGCCACATTGGGAACTCCCCCACTTTTTTAGATTGGGAAAATAAAGTCACAAGAGGCTGAATAACTTGCCCACGATAGCAGTCAGCGCTAAGTTTGGGTTTCAAACATTAAATGCCTTGATTCCAAAACCCATCTTTTTTGATAATCCCCCTCCAGCAAAATGAGCTGTTTTGACTTCTCAAAAATCCATCCAATACTCTTAATACTGATTCCTTTAAAAACAACTTAGGGGGTAGAGGGGTGAGAAAGGAATTTTCCTCTTCAGTGCCATTGAAGCTCAATCATCTTTAAAATGCTGCTGTGAGCATGGCAGGAGGAGGATTGGTACCTTGCTTGGCAGATGGAAAAAGCAGATGAATGGCCACTCTTAGTGATAAGGCTTCGGGGATCAGAGCCCATGTCCTGTGGCCTCCAGTTCAATCCGAGTAAACATAACATCTCATTTTTCAACTCTGGCTCATTCAATGGGAGTTGCCCATACCCCCAGGTTGACTTTGTCTAAAGTATGTCCTCCACAGGCAAATCATTTGGACCCAACATATGATGGGGAATCTGGAGGGACGCTAGACACATTTGTGAAAAGGAGCCTGCATTGACCTGTAGATGTCAGGCTCAAAATAGGCTCTTTCAGGAGTGATACGTGGCTTATTGATAAAGAGTAGGTGTCCCCTTGAGGACTACAGATCTTGGTGTCTCATTCTACCAGAAAACAGTGCAACAACATCCGTAGGCAATTGAGAATTAGTTGTGGGAGCTGGGACATGAAGAGAAGCCGTGGTTTTCCCGGAATTTCCTCTATAATTGACAGTCTTGAATACAGCATAAAAGCCATTTCCCTTTCATTACTCTAAAAAATTTCCTGTTGGTTCTGCCCTATTTCACAAGTTCTACCTTGATGCTAATTCACAGTGACCATGTTTAGCAGGTGAACCAGGCTTCTGGAAGCAGGGTGGTCATGGGAAATGTGTAGAGACCACGGGGAATGTGTCACGCCCTTCTTGGCGCTGACATCTCAAAGTGGAAGAGTGGTAGTGCTGGCAACCCATGAGACAAAGGGCCCCTCCCTCCATCCACCCCCACACTGTGGCCGGACACCTGAGTCTCGGGTCCATCTTGTCATCTGGGCTGGACCTGTCTATCTAGAAAAAGCACCTGAGGCGAAGGATCTGGGAACAATGGCTAAGCCAGCCCATCCGCTGCCATCCGCTTGCTCCACCGCTAATGAAAACTGTGGCTGCTGGCTGTCCCTGCAGCCTCCGGGACCTCAGAGAGGAAACAAAGCCCTGAGGATGAAGGAGTCAGTTTGATCTACAGTGTAATTACAGCCGTGCTGTGAGACAACACAAATTTGGCCCTTGTGCAGGCATATTTTTTTCCAATCCAGAAATTAATTTTCATATCAAAAAAATAAACCATTTAATTTTTGAAACTGAATTGGACAAGGGAGAGAAAATGCCGAGGATGGCAACCTGGGGTCTAGGATGTCAGCCTTGTCCTGGGCGTTACTATTTCCGACAGAGTTTGAGAAGAATGGGAACTCCCACCACACCTCCCCGCCTGGCCCCAGGGCGGAAACCAAGAATCAGATTCTAAGTGGAAGATATTTGTGGAAGGGAGGGGAGGGGAGCGGGGAGGGAAGCACATAAAGGAGAAAGAAAAAGGGGAAAAGGAGCAGAGAGCACAGACATCACAAGAGCAGATCTATTCATCTTCCCCCAGGAGCAGGAAGGGAGAAGTTAAAGGATGTCTGATGCTCTTTTCTGAGTTCTGGAGGGCAAATGAAATAACAAGAGAGAAAACGCTGAAAAATCAGCACATTTTATACCAGATAAAACAGAGGGGCAGTCAAACAAATAGCAGGAATAGCTTCTCTTCTTCTGGGAAGGGGAAGGGAACAAGGATGCTAACTGAACTTCAGATCACAGGTTCTCCTTGAGGGTGGCTGTTTGTGCTCAGACTGGGGGTGGGTCTTAAGTTTGAGATCCACCAATCCTGCCCCTGGAGCTGTGCCCCTCCCCTTCCCATCTACCTGGCATCTCTCCTCTCCTGCCCCCGCCCCAGTCACTGTGTCCTTCCTTAGCCCTCTGGGCACTAAGTGGTGGGGGCTCATCCCATGTGAGCCATCGCCCCCTCTTAAATGAGCTGCCGTGTTTAAGGAATGCCTTCCCAATGTCAGGACCATCAGAACCCAGTGGGTTCCATTTGTGAACTGGCGATTGGCATTTGCCATCTGCCTCTGCGAGGAATGAATCATGAGCTGCTGCAGCTGCCGACCCTCAACACCCCCTGAACGTGTTCAGGGTGGAGATCAGGAGGGAGGTGCTCTGGGTTCTGGGAAAACTGGCATAATAGGTCTTCAGATAGATCTTTCCAAGAGTAGATTTTATGAACCCAGTTCTTGCACCTCCTTGTATCTAGAAAAGCACTGACCTCCGTCATGGTGACGTCTGCTTTTAGTACCTAGCAATGACCTTCACAAGGCTGGCTGTGACCTTTTGAAAAACGTGTGCTTGGTCAGCGTTCCCATCATAGTCAGCAGTTAACGAATCCGACTAGGATCCACGAGGACGCTGGTGTGATCCCAGGCCTTGCTGTTGAGGATTGGGTTGAGGATTCAGCCTTGCTGTGAGCTGTGGTGTAGATTGCAGATGTGGCTCGGATCCAGCGTTTCTATGGCTGTGGTGTAGGCCAGCAGGTGTGGCTCCGATTCAACCCCTAGCCTGGGAACCACCATGTGCCATAGAAAGCAAGAAAAAAAAGTGTGTTTGGTTGCATGTATCTCCCCCTTCACCAAAATCACATATATAGTCACCCTCCCCCCCTTTTAGAGTGGTTTCTCAGAGCCATCTGAAATGCTGCCTCCCAGGCTAGAGTCCTCGTTTTGTCCCAAATAAAACTGAACTCTCACCTTTTGGGTGGTGCATGTAGTTTAAGTCTCCTTTCTTCTAGACACCATTAGCCTGACAGTCTGACATCCAGAAGTAGCAGCTTTCTAAATACTAAACGTGGAGCACGGTCCTGCATTTGAAGGCACAGATATAATTTTAAGCTCCTGAAAGATGATCATGATGCTCAGGGGTCTTGCAGTGGCTCTGCTCCCCGCCCAGGGAGCCACCATTAATAATGGCCAATTTAGAAGTAAACACACATCACAACGATCCACGAGAGGGTGATGAAGCAACACGAAATTCCCAGCTATGATGGATGATGAACAAACTTTCTTCCAGGACAGAAGCCGGGATGGCAATTCTCTCCTCAATCATCCATGTCCTCCCCCTTCCCTCCTCTGCTGGTGCCACCCTAAGAGAAGTCAGGGGCATTTTTGCACCCTTTCAACAACATCGTCTTAGGTTGATCATCTACATTTTCTCTCTTCTTTCTTGTGTCCTGGGCTGCCTTGCCAGAGGGAGCAGTTTTTGGTAGATGAGGAACGAATCTCGGGAGCTGACAGAACACCGTCTCCTCATCTCCTCGTCATCTCCAGCTGGTCAAGTGTCAATTGCAATGGAACAGAAAGTGAGATCCATTGGCGGAGCCAACAACACTCAGCTGATTGAGGTGAGGAGGAGAGGGGGAGATGGTGGGTGGGGTGGTCCTGTCCCTTCCCATGATGGGCAGGGCTTTGCAAGCAGAGCAGAGTGGGTATCTGGAGTAGACAATGATGCCTCCAGACCTGCCTGACAGCCTGCATCCACTGAGGACTCTTTTTTTTTTTGTCTTTTTGCCTTTTTCTAGGGCCGCTCCCGAGGCATATGGAGGTTCCCAGGCTAGGGGTCCAATCAGAGCTGTAGCCACCGGCCTACACCAGAGACAACACCAGAGACACAGCAACGCAGGATCCCAGCCACATCTGCGACCTACACCACAGCTCACGGCCACACTGGATCCTTAACCCACTGAGCGAGGCCAGGGATCGAACCCGCAACCTCATGGTTCCTGGTCGGATTTGTTAACTACTGCGCCACGACGGGAACTCCTCTGCTGAGGACGCTTGACCTTGTAGTCATAGAACAGGCCTGGCGGGCAGGTGAAGACAGGGAAAGATGTGTGAGTCTGTGAAGGAGAGGGATTTTTGGATACCAGTTAGCCTTGGTAAGTTGGAAGGAACTCTGGAATCCAGAGCTGGCTGTACATTCTAGATGCCCAGAATCCATGAAAGGCTCCAACTAGGATAAGTCGTCCTTCCTAGATCTGTCTCTCACCCTGAAATAGTGGAAATCACGCCAGGGTGGGGAGGGACAGCTTGCCTGGTGCTCTCCTTTTTTTCTTTTATGTGAGAAAACTGAGGCACAGGGAGGTGGTATTTGTGGAGGATCCACAGCTTCAAGTGTTCACACCGAATGGTTCAACCCAAGGGATTTATATCTTGAGTGGAAACCCAAGGAGAGGCCAAGGTCCCTGACTCCCACTCCAGACTGGAAGTATTCCTCCTTGTCATAAAATTAGCAGAAAGAGCAACTGTTACAGAAGGTGAAAACCATCAAAGGAGCTGCCAAGCAACAGATGAACACAGGCTACAACCGAGGGTCAGTTAAAGGTAAAACTCCAGTTCTATCCTTTGCTCAAAGCCAAACCCCTTGCCAAGGGACGCATGAAACAGAACTTCCTATTCTAGCTGTTCATTTATTTGTATCCTAGGAATTTTGTTTCAGACAGTATATGGCTGTCCCTTCCAACTTTTGTTTTATTTTAATGATTTTAATTTTTTCCATTATAGTTGGTTTACAATGTTCTGTCAATTTCCTACTATACAGCAAAAAGCCCCAGTCACACACATAAATGTACATCCTTTTTCTCACATTATCCTCTATCATGTTCCACCTCAAGCGACTAGATAGAGTTCCCTGTGCTATACAGCAGGATCTCATTGCTTATCCACTCCAAATGCAACAGTTTGCATCTATTAACCCCCAAATTCCCAGTCCATCCCACTCCCTCCCCCTCCCCCTTCGCAACCTCAGGTCTGTTCTCCAAGTCCATGCATTTCTTTTCTGTGGAAAGATTCATTTGTGCCACATATTAGATTCCAGATATAAGTAACACCATATGGTATTTGGCTTTCTCTTTCTGACTTTCTTCACTTAGCATGAGATTCTAAAAGGTAAACAAAGTTGACAAACCTATGGCCAGACTCACCAAGAAGAGAAGAAACCCAAATAAACAAAATAAGGAATGAAAAAAGGAGAAATCTCAGCAGACACTGCAGAGATACCAAAAAAAACCATAAGAAAATACTAGGAGCAATTGTATGCCAACAAATTTGACAACCTCCAACTTTTAATACCATGTGCTTCATCAAATGACTGTGCAGCTTGTGATTTTGCCAAGGTAGGTGGAAGTGGGGTGGATGAGGAGTTTGAGGTTAGTAGACACTATTACATTTATAATAGATGTGCAATGATGTCCTACTGTACAGCACAGGGAACTGTATCTAGTCTCTTGAGATAGACCGTGATGGAAGATAATATGAGAAGAGGAATATATATAAGTGTGTATAACTGGGTCACTCTGTTGCACAGCAGAAATTGGCACAAAATTGTAAATCAAGTATAATTTAATAAAAAATTATTAAAAATGACTATTGCATTTCTATTATGTGTGTGTGTATATGTGTGTGTGTGTGTGTGTGTGTGTGTGTGTGCAGGATATATATGTATCCTTTAGAAACAAACCCTTTTACACCTGGCTTTTCTCATGATGTGTGCCTGGTAATTATATCCACTGTTCAGATGGAGAAACTGAGGGTCAAAACTGGCCAGTGTGCGGAGAACACAGGGGAAATGAAGTGTGAAGCTGCCCTTAAGCCCCTCGGAGATTTCACATGACCCGGACAGCTGAGAACAGTGCCTGGGAGCTTTGCCAGCCCTCAGCCAGAGGGGAAATATTCTTCAGTGTGGCTCCCATAATGAAAGAGTGTTCTTTCCTTTTCTTTGTCTTTTTTTTTTCCCCTTTGCAGCACATTTTTGGCAGGATCAGCTAAATAAGTGTTATACAATCTAGCACCTCTTAAGACCTCTGTGGCAAAAAGGCCACAGAGTAAGAAGGAGAGGCTTCTCGAGTGCTCAGGAAGGATTTTGTCACTTATTCCTAGTTGATCTTATTAGCACCTGTCATAGGGAAGTTAGGTCCTTGGTTGCCTTTTCTTGGCTTCCTCAGTATTTGTCATCTCATTTCTATGGTGCTTGCTGTTATTTTAATTATTCTTCGTGCTTATTATTGAATTTTAATTTTCTGAGCAGCCCCTGGGTGATGGTAGAGAAATAATAAAAAGGGGTAAAATAATAATTATTGTGAGCAGTGACACAGGGGATACTGTGCTTCTGCCCATACTGATATTGTGATTGGATTATTAATCATGATACGAGCGGTGCCAATAATGAAAGCCATCTCCATCTAGAAGCTCAAAGCGTTTTAGAAAAATACGAACTTGCACACACTCCAGCATCTTGGGGTAGAGCCGAGGAGAGGAGCCTGGGTATTAACCATGTCCCTACCCTCAAGTCAGAGATGACAAGACAATATAAGCACAAGGAAGAACTGTTTCTGGTGAACAGAACAATTAGGGATGAGAGTAAAAGTTGGGGACCCTGTATCCTAGGATGATGATATTGACTCCTCTAGAAGGGGGCCGGGTCTCATGCACTCTGGGTCTCTCCAGTAAAAGAACACCTATCTGGCCCACAGCACATGCTTGCTGAAAGGCTGGGAGGCAGGTAGGCAGCAAGAAGGAAGGACTCACTAAATAGAAACGTATCACTTAAGTCAGAAAGGAAAAAGGGGGATCCAGGATCCTTAAGTGGGCTTTAGCAAGCGCTCCATCTGCATCACAAATGCAGTGGCTCCTTAGCCACTCTGAACCCAAGCTCATCCAGACAGAGAAAAACCAACGTTGCATGATAGCGCCTATACATAGAATCTTTCAAAACTATACAAATTAACTTATTACAAAACAGAAATAGATTCAGAGACATAGAAAGCAAACTTATGGCTACCAAAGGGGAAGGGAGTACATTAGGAGTTTGGGGTTAAGACGTATATAATACTATATATATAAAATATATAACCAAAAAGGACTTATAGGATATCCTCGATATTTTTAATTACATATCAGAGAAAAGAATCTGAAAAAGAATAGATAGATAGGAGTTCCCATCATGGCTCAGTGGTTAACGAACCCAACTAGTCCATGAGGACGGGGGTTTGATCCCTGGCCTCGCTCAGTGGGTTGAGGATCTGGTGTTGCCGTGAGCTGTTGTGTATATCACAGATGCAGCTCAGATCCCGCATTGCTGTGGCTATGGTGTAGGCTGGCAGATGTATCTCCGATTCAGCCCCTAGGCTGGGAATCTCCATATGCCATGGGACGGCCCTAAAAAGAAAAAAAAAAAAAAAAAAAAAGAAGAAGAAAAAGAATAGCTAGCTAGCTAGCTAGATAATAGATAGATGACAGATAGATAATGTCTACACTTCGACACAAATATATAAATAACGGAATTGCTGTGCTATACACCTGAAACTAACATGCCATTGTAAATCAACTATACTTCAATTTTTTTAAATTCAAAAAAAAAAAAAAAAAAAACCACTCCAGGCTTATTTCCAGAGGGACCATCAAAAGGACAAATCAGCTTCTGGGCTGGGGATGAGGTGGCAGATTGACGGATGGGAAGTCACTGATTAACAAGTTTGTCCCCGTCTTGCCTTGTCCCCCTCCCTGTGCTGCCCCTTTGGCGTCAAGGGTCTACACCACCAGGAGTCTGCACCGGTTGCTATTTTAAGCACATTCTCATGTTGCCCATAACTTATTCCAAAAAATGACCTATTGATATAGACAAAAAGTTACAAACAGTGATGTTCTTTATAATATCATTCATAACACCAGACAATCTGAAATTATCTTAATGATCAGCAATAAAATATATAACATAAATTATAGTCTAACAGCATGCTAGATTATCGTATAGCTATTAAAATAACATCTCAGAGTACTTTTAAAGGCATGGGAAAATAAGATGATGTTAAATGGGCATAAAAGCCAGGAACGCAAACCAGAGGGCAAGGCCCTTGTTAGTGGAGCAATGAAAGAGGCAGTTGGTAGCTTCCAACATATCTTGAAGGCCAGGCTAAGGGGATTTGGATGTAACTCACGGAGATGGGGAAAGGGCACAATTTCTCCTTAAAAGAATAACATAGCTGTCATTTTTCATTAAAACAAGGCTTTAATGTTTGGTTAATAATTATATTCACCATGTTAATGCTATAAATTAATAAATGATTATCACTGTAATAATGTTAATGCAAATCATTATATCAACAGAATCAATGAAAAGAGAAACCAAAACATGTAATTGGGAACAAATGACTAAAGCACAAGAGATTTCAACATTCCTGGGTAAACATTATTTGGCAAGATAGTAATAATATTGAATTTTAGTAATTGGTTTACTTCTTCTCAGGGGGGTGTAGCTCTTTAATAAAAAATGAAAATTCTAGCTAATTGTTTTTCTCTCATTCTCCTTGCTCTAACAAATCAGTGTTTTAATGTTTGTAAGTTCTTTATAAAACTGACCTGTGATTCTCTGTCAGTCTCTGTCTCCAGTATGGATATGTGGGTAATTATGATAGTATAACCATTTTTCTTCCACAGGAATATAAATAAAATAATATTATAAAAGTAAAAATGCATATATGCCTATGGAAATTTACATATCATATATAGACCTGGACCACATATTTTGGCAAAAGAAAAATGTCCACACAAATAGACATTATCAGCAAATATTTTGATGCCTTCTGAAAATACTTAAACCTAACAATGCAAACAGGGTGGAAGAAGCTAGCACCAGGAGTAAGATTAGGAGACTTTGTGTGAACAAAAAGACCCATGAAAATCAAAATCAGGGGGGCATTTTATCAAAACTACAATGCACATATTGCCTTGAAATTTCCTCTATGGAAATCTCACATTGAGTACAACCACTATGGAGAATAGTATGGAGGTACCTTAGAAATCTATACATAGAACTACCATATGATCCAGCAATCCCATTCTTGGGCATATATCTGGACAAAATTTTCCTTAAAAAAGACGCATGCACCCGCATGTTCATTGCAGCACTATTCACAATAGCCAAGATATGGAAACAACCCAAATGTCCATCGACAGATGATTAGATTAGGAAGATGTGGTATATATACACAATGGAATACTACTCAGCCATAAAAAAGAATAAAATAATGCCATTTGCAGCAACATGGATGGAACTAGAGTCTCTCAAACTGAGTGAAATAAGTCAGAAAGAGAAAGACAAATACCATATAATATCACTTATATCTGGAATCTAACATACGGCACAAATGAAACTTTCCTCAGAAAAGATGCATGGACTTGGAGAATAGACTTGTGGTTGCCAAGGGGGAGGGGGAGGGAGTGGGGTGGATTGGGAGCTTGGGGTTAATACATGCAAACTATTGCCTTTGGAATGGATTAGCAATGAGATCCTGCTGTGTAGCACTGGGAACTATGTCTAGTCACTTATGATGGAGCATGATATTTTGAGAAAAAAGAATCTGTACATGTATGTGTAACTGGGTCACCATGCTGCACAGTAGAAAAAAAACATTGTATTGGGGAAATAACAATTAAAAAAAAAAGAACAACAACAAAAAAAGAAATCTCACATTGAGAAAGTTAGTGTTCAGTTTGGCCAGCTCTGTGTTTAAGGAAAACACGTCTGCTGACACTGCAAAGAGAAAAGGGCAGGGCCGAGAGGGCTAGTGGCAGAACCAGGGAGGGCCTGAGTGACTGCTCAGCGATGGGAACAGGAGTGGTGATGGATCTTCTGTGACACCACGAACAGGAAAAGGGGCCACTTGGATACGGACTGAGGATGAGGAGAGAAGTGGATTGTTATAAAGACTCAGAAGTGTCCAGTCTGGACAACTGGGTGAGTAAATAATAAATTTGGATAATAAATAACCAAATGCAAGATAGATTTTGCACTGCCTATTGCACTGAGAACTTGCTATGGCCTATCTCATTAATTCTCATGACAGCCCTATGAAACAGGTTCCTTAATTATCTTCACTTTAACAGAAGAATAAACGGAGGCCCAGAGCGTTTACATAAAATAGCCTAAGATTGCCCAATTAAGAAGTGGCAGAGACAGTGGAATTTGAAAGTGCATACTTTTCCTGACCGTTACTTTATTATTTTTTTTTTCATCTTTTTATGGCCGCACCAGCGGCATATGGAGGTTCCCAGGCTAAGGGTCCAATCGGAGCTGTAGCTGCTGGCCCTTATACCACAGCCACAGCAATACCAGATCTGAGCTGCATCTGCGACCTACACCAAGCTCAAGCTCAAGGTAATGCTAGATCTTTAACCCACTGAGCGATACCAGGGATCGAACCTGCGTTCTCATGGACACTAGTCAGTTTTGTTCACCCTTGAGCCATGACAGGAACTCCCTGACCATTATGTTATACCACACATGGTAGGACATCAAATGGACAGACATTCCTACAGATAGAGGCATTTGCTGGGGGTGGAGGTGGGGATTCTGCAGAGGGATCACCAAACAGAACAGACACAAACAACCACCAGCAGACTCAGCCCAAGAGGCATTTTCCAGAGAAGAGCAAATCTCCATGGCTCAGGCTGTGTTGGGCTGGCCCTTGCCTCTGTAAATGCAATTTGGTGAACTCAGTCATGAGGTCCAACCAGCCCACTGCCTGCTTGATGGTGAATTTCATCAAGGAAGCTTGGCAGCCTACATTCAGGGCCAATTCTGTTATGATTGCTTCCTCTAAATCAGGAAGAAAATTGAAAAGATTGACACATGCACACATGAGCCCGAGTGGAAGTCTGGTAGGGTGATGATTGGTGCCCCAGCCATGACCTTTATTTTCCATTAATGGACCTGGGCAAGTGTCAGCTGTGTTTGAAGCTGCATAAAATGAACAGAAATAAGAGGGATAAATAGGAACAGTTAAGAGCCTTTTTAAAGAGGAATTTGGAGTTGATTAAATAACATCATATACAAGGAAAAGCTCTGATCTCAGACTCAAATGGAAGATGAGCATCAAAACCAAGCATTTACCTGCCCAACCAGGCTGAGTTATTTTTAGCAACATGAAAATGGGAACTGATCTACATATCTTTGATCTAAAGAAACCAGATAAACATAAAGTTAAGAAGGATCCACAATGCTTGCGATTTTCCTTGGAGTGAATTTCCTTGGGTGAAGAAATTGGACATATTGAGAACACACGCTGGGGGATGGGGTTGTGGATGCTGCAACATTTTAGAACAAACAGTGAGGTATAATTGGATAATTATATTTTTTTCTGGTCTGAGAAATTATAAGGGAAAACAATTCTGTATTCTGAATCTCTAAAGTATTTCATGGATTTTAATAAAAGCAGCTGGCAATCTGATGTAAGAAGTACTGGGTAATAACGTCCTAAGGAGAATTATCTTTTTATAACAAAATCTGTTGAGGTCTTACTGATTGGGTTCAAGAGCTGACAGTGATCTTCCTGAAGACTGTTTTATTTCAGAGAGAAACCCCTGACCTCAGACATTGTGCCGATCCTAACAGAAGTCCTTGAAATTTGAAATTTTTCTCCCCAAGAGGCACCGAGGATCCATTCCTGACTTTGACAGATACTTTCCTTTCCTCTTTCCTTTCCACACTTTTACTCTCCCGCTAAGTATGTTTCTCCTGCTCTTCTTCTCCTAGAAGTCAGGCATCCGTACAAATTTAGCAACCATCTATGTGATGATTATTACAAAAACACTTAGTCCACACTCATCCACCCTCACATGTGTCCACGTGTTTATAGGGTATGTATTACCCCTGGACAATTTTTTTTTGTCTTTTTGCTATTTCTTTGGGCTGCGTCCGCAGCATATGGAGGTTCCCTGGCTAGGGGTCGAATCGGAGCTGTAGCCGTTGGCCTACGCCAAAGCCACAGCAACACGGGATCCGAGCCGCATCTGCAACCTACACCACAGCTCACGGCAATGCCGGATCGTTAACCCACTGAGCAAGGGCAGAGACCGAACCCGCAACCTCATGGTTCCTAGTCAGATTCGTTAACCACTGCGCCACGACGGAAACTCCACCCCTGGACAATTTTATGTAGCTCTAATCATGCCCACCTCAAATGCATCATGTTAATGAGAAATGCGCTAAGAATCTGCAAACAGCCAATAAGCGCAGAAGACAATGTCCCACATCATTAGCCATCCGTGAAGTGAACATCCAAACCATGGACCACTCTAGGATGGCTGTGACCCAAAGACAGGCACTGACAAGGGTTGCTAGGTTATTGAGAAACTGGCAACTTCATCCATGGCTGGTGGGAAGGTAAAATGGTGAGGCCACGTTGGAAAACAGGTTGGTAGTTCTGCAAAGGGTTAACCATAAAATTACCGCACGACCTGGCGGTTCTACCCCTGGGTACATACCCAGGAGAAATGATGGCACAGGTCCACAAAAAGACCTGTATATGAATGTTCATAACAGCATTATTAGCTATTAATGATGGCCAAAGAGCAGAAATATTCCAGCTTTCTATCAAGTAATGAATGGATAAGTAAAATGTGGTCTATCCAAACAATGGAATATTATTTGGCCAAAAAAAGGGAATGAAGCACTGACACACTTACGACGTGGATGAATCTTGAAGATGCTAAGTGAAAGAAGTCAGACACAAAAAGCCACATATTGAATAGTATATTACATGTCCAGAATAGGCAAATCCATAGAGAAAGAAACCACTAGTCTCTGGCTGCCAGGGGCCGGGAGGAGGGGGAAGGGGAAGTGATTACTAATGAGTATGGGGTTTCTTTTAGAAGTGATTAAGAAAATGCTTTGGAGGAGTTTCCGCTGTGGTTCAGTGGAAACAAATCTGACTGGTATCCATGGAGATGCAGGTTCAATCCCTGGCCTTGCTCAGTGGGTTAATGATCAGGTGTTGCCGTGAGCGGTGGTGTAGGTCACAGATGCAGCTCAGATCTGGCTTTGCTGTGGCTGTGGTGTAGGGCAGCGGCTACAGCTCCACTTTGACCTGGGAACCTCCATATGCCCTGGGTACGGCCCCAAAAAAGGACAAAAAAATGCTGTGGAGAGTGTGGTAATGATGGAAGAATGTCATAAATATACTAAAACCCACTGAACTGAATACTCTAAAAGCCAACATTTTCTAGTATGTGAATTGTATCTCGATTACCAACAAAGACACTGGGAAAACTAACCTCTCAATATCCCATCTTCATTGGTGACACCCTGGCCCCTTAAGCACCCAGGGGCCCCCCGTCCACCCCGCAGTATTTACTGAGTGTCCACTGCATGTGGTAGCCCTAAGAGCTAACATTTCCTGACCACTCAGCCCATCCTAGGGGTTCTTTGACATGCTTTATATGGATTAACTCCCTTAATCCTCACAACAACCTCTTCCAGCAGACGGAAAACTCAGGGTGGATAGGCTAGGTAACTGCCTAAGGTCACGCTTCTTATAAATGTCAGTGCATTTCAGATTTCAAATCCTTATGGTCTGACTTCTAAATCGACACTTTTTTTTTTAATCATCACACACTATTATCCAACCATATACTGCATTATCCTACACCTCATTCCCTCAGAGTCCAGATGCACACCCGGAGAGAGAGACTAACTGAGCAGTTAAGTGTTGGGTACTATTATTATTATTTTTATTATTATCATTTCACTACACTGTAGTTCACTTTAGGCAAAGTGGCATAAGAGAGGGCCCTTACTTTCTTAAAGCTTATTTTTTAGTAAACATATCCACAGGAGTGCCTGCTGTGGTGTGGTGGGTTAAGAATCTGATTGCAACAGCTCTGGTCGCTGATAAGTCCGGGTTTGATTCCCGGCCCGGTTTGGTGGATTAAAGGATCTGGTGTTACCTCAGCTGCGATGTAGGCTGCAGATGAAGCTTGGATTCAGTTTCTGGCCCGGGAACTTCCATATGCCATGAGCGTGCCCATAAAATTATATATATATAATTTGGTAACTGTGGTAATGATGGCAGAATGTCATAAATATACTAAAACCCACTGAATTGAATACTTTAAAAGCTAACATTTATACACACACACATGTATGTATATATGTATGTATACACACACATATATATCCACAAACCACATATATATATATGTATATATATATATATATATATATATATATATATATATATCCATCCACAAACACCTACAATACAGATGTATTCCTGTATTCTAGGATTCAATTCCTGGCCCAGGAACTTCCATATGCTATGAGTGTGTTCATAAAATTATACAAACACACACACACACACACACACACACAAACCATATATACATGTATATGTATACACATGCATATCCACAAACACCTACAATACAGGTGTAATGAGTAGCATGTATTCCACAGAAGAGCAGAAGCAGAGTGATCACTGCCATGCTGGGTAGTCAGGAAGACAATGTCAGTGGTTGCCTGGATGCTGGGCTTTTCATGGGCTGTGTATGCCCACAGGTAGGCTGGAGCCTGGTCCAGGGGAGCAGTGCCAGCTTTCACCCAGGTCTACCTGGGCCTGAACCTCAGGGTAGCTTTCCTGCTTCCGGACCCTCTACCTGCAATCCATCTTACAGACTTTTGCCGGGCTGAATTTCCTTAGGAATTAAGACCTGTCTTCTATGGAATGGAAACCTTAAAAGGGAGCTAGTTTCCATCCTCCTGAATCTGACTGCTTCTCCCTGGCATGTTTGTAGGAGGGCCTTCTAACTCACCTAGTTAGCAATTTCTCCTCCTGCTGCCATGAGCTGATCAATGCTTCCAAACAGGGCCCTATCGCTTGCTGCTGCCCTTTTTGGAAGCATATGAAAAGCCAAATTTGTAACTGTCTTCTAGCAATGCTTTGGATGGAAAAAAATATATTTTGTGCACTGGCTTCCCTTTAATTTCTATTCTCATCTTGGTTCCCCTCACTGGTTTTGAGCTGTTGAAGGTATATTTGATCCCTCTGTACCATATATGGAGCTAGAAGGGAGGTAAAGCTCTTCCTCTATAAATTGGCTCTTTTGGAAAACAGATGTCCCAGAATGACCACGGACTTTGCCTTCCCAAGAGGATTCTGTTTCTCTTTAGGAAAAGGTCTTGCCAGACTCTTTGGGGTGAGGAAGGCAAAGGCCCTGAGGACACACTAGAGGAAGCACCCAAGCTGTTTTGTGTGACAGAGTAAGAGGATGTTAGGAGGCGACCAGGCCATGGGGGAGATCAGCTTCAAGAGCAGGGGGCAGTTCATTCTTGGGAGAGAGAAGTGGGCCTCATCCTGAAGAGGAGGCTGAGACCTGGGAAGGAGGCCCAGCAGGAAATGGCTAGAGGCAGGGATGCTGAGCAATGTCTAGGACTGCTAGCATCTCTCTGAAACTTCATCTTAGCACAGTGGCTCCAGGAGCGAAGGGATGGGGCATAGATTCCTGGTGCCTGTAGTTACAGGCTGGATGGCTTTGGGCACCTTACCTAAACTTTCTGAGCTTTAGTTTTCTCATGTATGACATGGAGAGAATAATGTTCCCTCATTAGGTCTTTGTGTCCACAAAATGGAATGATGTTTGTGATAGGACAAGTACATAAGCTGGCGTCATAAGTGCCTGCAAAGTGTGAAATAGGCATGATGGCTAAGAGCATGGACAGTGGAGTTAAATATGCCTGGATTTGCATTCCCCATCCCCTAACAGAGTTGTGTGACCCTCTTGAAGGGTCCCTTGATCTGTATAGTAAGGACTGCCTTGTCTCCCAGAGTTGATGTGGAGATTCAAGCCAATAATACTTATAAAGCACAATGTCTGGTATACAGTGTCCAATGAATAATAACAGAGGCAAGGATAACTGTAGTTACTCTTAGTATTATTTTTTCAATCATCTTCTATCAATACCTCTATGTGCTTAAAATACGGTTCTTCAAAGCTGAGGTTCACAGGTGGTTCCTGGAGAGAAGGGACCAGATTCCAACTCTCTGAACACACTGTGTATATTATCACTCTTTTAAAATCCCAATATTTTGTGCGTTCATGATGATTTTCTAATTTTTCAGAAGAGGAATCTTTCTGCCCAG